>NC_134210.1:104634708-105987922 GCF_965140235.1 Caretta caretta | reverse complement strand
ATCTACTAGCATTCTTTGAGGGAGTCAACAAGCATGTGGACCAAGGGGATCCAGTGGATATAGTGTACTTAGATTTTCAGAAAGCCTTTGACAAGGTCGCTTGCCAAAGGCTCTTATGCAAAGTAAGCTGCCACTGGATAAGAGGGAAGGTGCTCTCATGGATCGGTAACTGGTTAAAAGATAGGAAACAGGGTAGGTATAAATGGTCAGTTTTCAGAATGGAGAGAGGTAAATCGTGGTGTCCCCCAGGGGTCTGTTCTGGGACCAGTCCTATTCAACATATTCATAAATGATTTGGAAAAAGGGGTAAACAGTGAGATGGCAAAATTTGCAGATTATACAAAATTACTAAAGGTAGTTAAGACCGAGGTAGACTGCAAAGAGCTACAAAAGGATCTCTCAAAACTGGGTGACTGGACAACAAAATGGCAGATGAATTTCAATGTTGATAAATGCAAAGTAATGCACATTGGAAAGCATAATCCCAACTATACATATAAAATTATGGGGTCTAAATTAGGTGTTACACTCAAGAAAAGATCTTGGAGTCATTGTGGATAGTTCTCTGAAAACATCAGCTCAATGTGCAGTGGCAGTCAAAAAAGCAAACAGAATGCTGGGAATAATTAAGAAAGGGATAGATAATAGGACAGAAAATATCCTGTTGCCTCTATATAAATCTATGGTATGCCCACATCTTGAATACTGCATGCAGATGTGGTTGCCCCATCTCAAAAAAGGTATATTGGAATTGGAAAAGTTTCAGAAAAGGGCAACAAAAATGATTAGGGGAATGGAACGACTTCCATATGAGGAGAGATTAATAAGGCGGGGACTTTTCAGCTTGGAAAAGAGACAGCTAAGGGGAGATATTATTGAGGTCTATAAAATCATGACTGGTGCAGAGAAAGTAGATAAGGAAGTGTTATTTACCACTTCTCATAACACAAGAACTAGGGGTCACCAAATTAAATTAACAGGCAGCAGGTTTAAAATAAATAAAAGGAAGTATTTCTTCACACAAAGCACAGTCAACCTGTGGAACTGCTTGCCAGAGGATGTTGTGAAGGCCAAGACCATAGCAGGGTTCAAAAAAGAACTAGATGAATTCATGGAGGATAGGTCCGTCAATGGCTATTAGCCAGGATGGGCAGGAATGATGTCCCTTGCCTCCGTTTGCCAGAAGCTGGGAATGAGTGACAGGGGATGGATCATTTGATGATTACCTGTTCTGTTCATTCCTTCTGGGGCACCTGGCACTGGCCACTGTCGGAAGACAGGATACTGGACTAGATGGACCCTTGGTCTGACCTGTAGGGTCATTTTTATGTTCTTAATTGTACAGTGAACAAGTTAGGATCATGAGATAGGCACCAAGCAGAAAATGCATTCATACCACAACCCTTGTTATCAGATAACACCAAACTTATATTGAAATTTAAGGTGCTTAATTGTTACTTTGACCCAGGTTTTAGGAAATATTATTTCAAATGGTCTATATCATTCCAGAAAGTGATAAAAATAGCTGCTGACAAGAGCATATGAGGATGATCAACCACTTCAAGGCAGTGAATGATTAACAGAAAAGTGGGTCAGGAGGCTTGGTTCAGCCATGAAAAGTACAGCTAGGTAATGTAATGATTAGTAATCACTAGAGGCACCAGGTTTAGCTGCAGAGAAGGCACATCTGTTTTTATTAGCTAAATAACTCAGATCATTCTGAGTCTGACCAGGTTTCTGGAAACATCTAGTTCACCCTGGACATACTAAGAGGCTTATCACCTATTAGCATAGTCTTACCCTACAAACACTACATCATCTAATTTGCATATTCACTTCCATTCTAGAAATTTCCTACCAATTCGTACACATAACACAAAAGAAATGTCTCTAAGCGTCCTGACAGTTCAGCTAATGCTATGTTATTAATGAAACCAACCTTGTTCAAGCCAAGCTAGTAAATATATCCCAGAGAGCTTGAGCAAAGCAGCTCATCATTCTTGGAGCACTGTTTACCATGGCATGGAGGATCAATACACGAAAGGAAAGTATAACTTACATTCCTTTATTTTTCAAATTCTGCACTACTGCCATCTCTGTTAACATTACTGACATAGCTGTGGTTTCTTCTGTCACATTTTAAAAGGAGAAACACACACAAAAAAAGGCCCCTGTGGAACTGGACTGAGATATCCTGCTGGATCACATACAATGGACTATCTAACATAATGAATATATGCCTACATTGTAATTTAATTATTTATGCCTGCACACACATACACATTAAACCTATATAGCCACATTTTGCCTTCAGATAAGCACTCATTAGCCCTACTGAAATAAGAGTTGGATGCATCTGTCCGAAGGTAGGAAATTTCTCACTGCACAGAAACATTATATATGTGTGTGTGAATATATATGGAATCTATGTTGTGACAGACTGACTATATCCTGGACACACTTTACTGAATTAAGTTAAACCTGATTGAATTACATTTAACAGATTTAGGATTTGTTGAATTAAAAATGCAAATGTTTATGTGCTATTGTGGGATTGCTCATAACTTCAAAGGAATTTTTAGAACAACTTGTGTAAAGTGGATTTTTTGGAATGTATATGGAAGGAGGGAACTCAACATTCTCCCTCTGGAGCCAGACTTTTGAAGCTACGCCCTGGGGAGAGCCCCACTGTCTACTAATTAGCTACTCCTGGAAACCCCAGGTCAAAGACTCCCTGGGCTTTATAAAAAGAGGACTAAAAATATTGTGAATGTGCTTGTTCTGAGCGGAAGCTGTGATGAACTTGTGACTACAAAGGGAACTCCTGGGATGGGGTGTTCAAGGATTGCTTCTGCCAAAACCCATGTTAGAGTTGGAGTGATGTCTGGTAAGCTAATTAGCATGGATGTCAGTTCTTTTATTGTTTAATATATTTTCTCTGTAGTACTTTTATCCTAATAATAAAATAGGCCTTGCTAAAAAGAGCTGTGTGATATCAATAACTGTGGGCAGTCACACTGTTAACCATGTCTGAAGAGAAAGCAAGTAGGTGTAACTCAGGTAGCCTGTCTCAGCTCAGAATAACACAGTGAAGGCAGGGAACAGTGCAGCCTGGAAATACCCTTGTCAGAAGGGAGAGAGACATGTCTCTCCACCCAAGAAAGTCAATAGCTGGGGAGCGGGAAGGCTCAAAGTGGATGCCCTCAGCTGAACCATTGAGGGGGATACAGGTGCAGTTGCCTTGAACTGTGATAGATTTTGTTTTCGGAATTAGTATGGTTACTTGAATAGTTGGCATTCAGATATATTGTGCAGTCCCAGTAGCATGTTAAGGTTAAGTCTCAAGAAGCCATTCCAAGCGATGTCTTTTACCCCTTTAACTTTAGCAAAATAAAAAATAGAAAGAAAAGGAAGTCCCCAAATTCTGTTTGGGCTTAAAATTCTCAACCAAGGTTTTCAAAAATGAGTGCCTGAAGTTGGGCTCGCCAGTTATCATTTAAGTGTCTAAATAAGTGGCCTAAGTTTTAAAGTGCTGTGCTACACAATGGGAGCATCTGGGTGCTTAGTGCTTTTGAAAATCATGCCACTTATGAAGGTGCCTAAAGAGAGACTGAGAGGTCTAACTTAATGCACATATGATCTAAATTCTTGGCTTTTATGTCTAGTTTCCACCCATAAGTGACTTTCTGTGGGAAAGTTTCAATAAAATCAGGAAAGCTGATGTTGAGTTATAGGGCTAAAAAATTTATGTTGCCATTCTCAAAAAAATGTTCTCAGTTTTTTGGGTGTCCTCCCCCCCCGTCCATAGCTCTAAAAATGATTGCTTTTAAAAGTTCATGCAGTTAACCCTCAGCAAGGACAAGAGCTTGTAATAGGTTTAAACGGGATTTAATTCTAATGCTTCACTCTTACAGAGCTTGGGAGTTAATCAATCAATGGGAGTTAGCTTGCATTCCTTGCACATCCAAGACTGCCAGTGACTGTAACGAGAGTTCTGGATGCACAAAGAATTCAGGATCTGCCCAGTACTGTATAGCATGTTTTATCTTCAAAAGCCCTCTATGGCACCTCTGTGGTTTTGGACAGTTAACGGGAAATGGAACAAAGAAAGGGTAACAGCCAAATTGTGCCCATCCTCTGAGCAGATCTGCAAAAGGAGAGCATAAAAGGAGCCTCTCACCACATTTGTGCAGGAACTGGACACAATCTGGAACCTTGGTTTCAGAGATTACAAGGATTCTTTAGGGCTAATACAATGAGGAGTCCTTGTGGCACCTTAGAGACTAACAAATTTATTTGGGCATAAGCTTTCGTGGGCTAAAACCCACTTCATCAGATGCATGGAGTGAAAAATACAGTAGAGAGGTATAAATACACAGAATATGAAAAGATGGGAGTTGCGTTACCAAGTGGGGGGTCAGTGCTAACGAGCCAATTCAATTAAGGTGCTTAGCCCACTTCTCAGCTGGGAGGGCACAGAAGGGCACCCATGGCATGCTCCTCCTTCCCTTCAGTTCTTTGGAAGCTCCTCCATGAAGATTTGCAGTTTGAGGAGGGTTGGAGCTTGTTGGCTGGCTGGAGTGTTCCAGTATCTTCCCCCAAAATCCCATAGAGCAAATCCTCACAAGTTTTTTGGAATCTTTCTATTTACCCACCCCACCCACTTCTCCTGGTATCCCACAACCACTTGTGGGGGATTCAGAAAGAAACTCCTAGCAGCATGACTCTTGCAGGGGCTGTAAAATCTAAAGGTGCCTTAGGGGCTGTGCAACACTGCTGAGACCAGGGATCTAGCAATGGAATCGACTTTCCCTACAGTCAACCCATAGGCTCTCTGGTGGATGTGGCAAAATCCACCATCCAAGTTGAAACAATTAAAAGGTCACACAGCAAGATGAAAGTCCTGAACTTTCCACTCCCCTATGTGGGAAAAATACATTGAAAAGAATGAGGCTTTTGAGGGGAGTAAATGTGAGATGATGACCGTTTTGTACATTGCTAGCAGAATGGTGCCCCACTCCTGACAGAGGCCTTAGGAAGCAATGACCATACAAATATTGTGCCTTCTGCGCGTGGATCTTCATGATCATTGCAAACATTAAAGTGTTACGCTTCACAGGGTCCTGTAAGGTACTTAAATATTATTTCCATTTTACAGATGTAGAGACTGAGACTCAGAGAGGTTAATCTTATCCACAGTCCTCTGAAGTCAACGTTGAGTCTTTCCACTGGAAATGCCCCAGAACAACTGCCCTTAAGGGGCAGAATTTTAAAGGTATTTAAGATATGGAATCAATGGGAGTTAGGTGCCTAGACACCATTGAGGAGTGATCCTGCGTGACTTGTCCAATGTCATATAGCAAGTGCTCAGCAGAGTCAGGAATGGAACCTAGATTTTTCTGACCCCTCCATGTGCTTTATCCACAAGAACATCCTTTCCCTCTTGAGTTAATACAAGAACTAAATCAAATGAACAAATAGTATATGATATTCCTCCCTATATAAAAGAAGAAATATCACACTAGCCTTGTTAAGCACCAAAAGCTAAATGTTGTGAAAGTTAAAGAACAATTTCTAGGAACCATCAATACACATTGTAAAAATCTTGCCTCCATTATAAAAGTTAAGGGACCTTTTAATTTAACCAGCAATATGTAATTCAATTAACATGTACTTTAGAATTCTGGACTAGTTGAATTGACAGTGAAATCATTATTGTCAGGCTGTGGTATATTTTCAGTTTCTAATAAATGTATTTAAATGATAACTTGAGGTTGCTTCCTATTTACAAAGAAATAACTGGATCCTGGATGAATAAATTTTGAGGCCAAATGCTAAGGAGTTTATTCAGACCAGGATATGGATATTAATGAGTTAAAAGGAAATACCCTCAAGTTGTTCTCATTATTCTGATGTTTTTAATTAAATATTCAAATTTTAAGTGAGAGAGAAGATAAACATACAAACAAAACAGGCTGCCAAACTTCTTTAAGGGAAATTGTTTTAAAGCATTTAAAAACTTTGTTTCCCCACTACTCCATCTCTATCACCTCCCCTTCTCTGTTTCTTTATTTTCATCTTTCCCCACCTACCTACGTCTTACCCTCCAAGTTAGTGAGACTTTTCTCCCCAAATAGCTGGGAACCTTCCAGTGAAAGAAGGCAAACAATAACACACACACACAGAGGAGTTGTTTGGAGGACAAGACACTTGCCAACCTATAGGCAGAAAAGGGGATAGCTGGTAAGACAGATGGAGGAAGGAGGTTAATTAGTCAAAGGTCTTCCAATTATATTTTTAAACAGATTTAATTTCATCTATTTCAGAGCCCCATGTTAATTTTTGGAGGGGTTCCCTCACTCCCGGCTTCTCTCATGTATCTTTTGGAGTTTTTCTGCTTCAGTTGAAAAGAGTAAGCAGCAGCAGTTGCATGTTTGTTGCTGGCAAACAGCTTGTATATTTTGAGTGTAGGCGCCTGTCAGACCAGATGGCATGATTTTCAAAGGTGCTGAGCTTTGGATGTAGTTTCATCACGTCTGAAAAATCAGGTTAAGAGCTATAATAGCCAAATGCAGAGATTTGGATATTCACAATACTGTCAACGGACTATACAGCAATTTTACAAGTCCCTGTACTCTCATTGGCTAATAATGGCAATTGGAGTACATGGCTTTGCATAGTGTATGACAATTAAGAAGCTCAGTATTTATGCAAGAGCCAGAGTGCACAGGAAACACAACTGGTAAAAATGTGCTGTTATATATCATTATAGTAACTGTACAGCAATCTGGCATAGACAATTCCATTTCAGTATAGTATCCAGTAAACACTTGGTTTCCTCATAAGCTACAAAATATACATTTTTCCACCCCAAATTATATGAATTTTGGCAGGAAAAAAAAGACATTAACTTCCATCCCAAGCTGTCAGAATTCATTTTAAGAAAACCAAAAAAATTTCCTTCTTTGATAAGTTACAGGGGACAAATCTGGAAATACACAGAGCCACGTTTAAGTTGACTTACTCCCTGTCCCACCCCATTAGCTGCTATGCTATTGGCCAGTGGTGTGAGTTAACTAGGAACTTGGCCCACAGTATGAACAGTCTTCGCAGCATGAAATATTTCTTTTTTGTGTGTATGTTGTTGTGTTTTAAAAATTCTCTCTTGACCTGAGAAACCTTTCAAAGGCACAGTTTAATTAGGGACATAAACTAGAGCTGACAGCCCAATTCTTTTCATTTTGATCTGGTGATTCAATAGGATAGGGATATCTCTAAATGCAATGACATGCTTTTTCAAAAGTGTCTTTATCAAATTTTGCTACACTATCAGAAGTCTCAGCAACATTAGGTTGTTCTACTCAACCCAAAACACCCACATGGACATTTCTTCTGGAAGTTCTTCATACATTCCAGATATTTGCTTACAATTAAATATTCTTAGCAAACAAGTTCAAGGTAGAGCGATTTTGTACATTCCACATTGTGTTGAGTAACATTTTGTTTTGTATTCATAATTTGCTGTTGTTTTTCATAGGAGATTGTAATACCAACTGGATGTTGTGGTTTTGAGGCATAGGTATTCAATTTTGCCTCTAGAGATTTCCCAATCAGTAAAAAACCCCAATAAAAATCTACATTCAGATAATTCTCAAGGCCAGCTGGAATAACTCCAGTCAAACTGATCTGAGATCCTCCCTTTCCTAAGGTAACAGTTGCTGGATATGTGGGGCTAGAAGCTTTGGAGAAGGTCTATCTAGGTTTTTAGACTATGTCAGACACCATAGTGTCTGAATACCTTGCAACGATTAGAGAAATGGAAATCTAGTCTGCATCCCTCTTCATCTCTCTCATGAGATGGTAACCTAAAGAAACAATTCATACTTTAGTGTTCTGTTGTTCTCTCTTAGGGCTTGTCTTCATGAACTTTTAGTTCACAGCAAGCAGGGGTGTACATCTACCCTGCAGTAGGCTACCGTGCACTCTTCAGGTAGACCTTGCTGATGTGCACTCAGAGTTCCTTACTGTGCTTTGATCTGCACTGCTTTGAAACAGGACTACATCAAGGTGCATCGAGGAACTGTTAGTATATGTCAACAGGGTCCACATAGACAGTTAGTGTAGCAGGTCAGCACAGGGTAGATTCATATCCCAGCTTGCTGCAAATTAAATGTTCATGTACATAAGTCCTCAAAGACATTATACAAAAAACACCGGGAAAAAAAAGACAGGCACTGTTGAAGGGCAACCGGCTTGAATGGCAGCAACAGCAACCACCACTGGAACTTTGACTGAGAAGAATTTATATGCTAATAAGTATAATGTAACAACAAATGTAGATACTTGTAAAGGAAATAAAAGTTTTCCTTAGCTGTGAGTTACAGACCGATCTTGAATCTGTAGCATTTGTAATTTTTTTTATTGCCTTTTATTGCTGTTATTATTTCAATGAAGGTTGAATATGAGAATAATAGAATATCAGGGTTGGAAGGGACCTCAGGATGTCATCCAGTCCAACCCCTTGCTCAAAGCAGGACCAATCCCCAGCCAGGGCTTTATCAAGCCTGATCTTAAAAACCTCAAAGGAAGGAGATTCCACCACGTCCCTAGGTAACGCATTCTAGTGCTTCACCACCGTCCTAGTGAAAAAGTTTTTCCAATATCCAACCTAAACCTCCCCCACTGCAACTTGAGACCATTACTCCTTGTTCTGTCATCTGCTACCACTGAGAAGAGTCTAGAGCCATCCTCTTTGGAACCCCCTTTCAGGTAGTTAAAAGCAGCTATCAAATCCCCCCTCACTCTTCTCTTCTGCAGACTAAACAATCCCAGTTCCCTCAGCCTCGCCTCATAAGTCATGTGTTCCAGTCCCCTAATCATTTTTGTTGCCCTCCGCTGGACACTATCCAGTTTTTCCACATCCTTCTTGTAGTGTGGGGCCCAAAACTAGACACAGTACTCCAGATGAGGCCTCACCAAATGTCAAATAGAGGGGAACGATCATGTCCCTCAATCTGCTGGCAATGCCTCTACCTCCTGGCAACAAGGGCACACTGTTGACTCATATCCAGCTTCTCGCCAACTGTAACCCCTAGGTCCTTTTCTGCAGAAATGCTGCCTAGCCATTCGGTCCATAGTCTGTAGCAGTGCATGGGATTCTTTCGTCCTAAGTGTAGGACTCTGCACTTGAACCTCTGCACTTTGTTGAACCTCATCAGATTAATATTTAAATCTAGTAGCCTGCCTCAGAACCTTATTGAGCCAGGTTCCATCAGGGTGATAGTGCCTTCCCTTTCTATGCAATGAGATCACCCATAAGAACTGCAGAAGAAAGAAGAAATGTCATTGCTTGCACAAGATACATTTTCCTCTGAAATCCTTGAGTGATATCTGAAAAAACAAAACCACATACCAGAGAGGGCCATCGGGAAATTTTCTGTCATTATATCATACTGAGGGTTATGTCTTATGTCACAGATTAGATAGTTTGGCTGTAGTAACGGGAGATTTCCCAAGGGACTTCACTTTATACTCCACCAACCCATCTGTCAGCAAGTCCTTCATTACAAGGAATCAGAGAACAGACTCCAGTGCAAACAAAAGGGACAGGGCTTGGGAAGCAAAAGTTTGCTTTGTCTGAGGAAAGCAACCCAGCTGAACGCATTTATCGAGTGAAATTCAATCTGATTTGATTCAGCAAGCCTACTCAAGGTCCTACACACCACTTAGAATCCTAGAATCATAGAATATCAGGGTTGGAAGGGACCCCTGAAGGTCATCTAGTCCAACCCCCTGCTCGAAGCAGGACCAATTCCCAGTTAAATCATCCCAGCCAGGGCTTTGTCAAGCCTGACCTTAAAAACCTCTAAGGAAGGAGATTCTACCACCTCCCTAGGTAACGCATTCCAGTGTTTCACCACCCTCTTAGTGAAAAAGTTTTTCCTAATATCCAATCTAAACCTCCCCCACTGCAACTTGAGACCATTACTTCTCGTTCTGTCATCTGCTACCATTGAGAACAGTCTAGAGCCATCCTCTTTGGAACCCCCTTTCAGGTAGTTGAAAGCAGCTATCAAATCCCGCCTCATTCTTCTCTTCTGCAGGCTAAACAATCCCAGCTCCCTCAGCCTCTCCTCATAAGTCATGTGTTCTAGACCCCTAATCATTTTTGTTGCCCTTCGCTGGACTCTCTCCAATTTATCCACATCCTTCTTGTAGTGTGGGGCCCAAAACGGGACACAGTACTCCAGATGAGGCCTCACCAATGTCGAATAGAGGGGAACGATCACGTCCCTCGATCTGCTCGCTATGCCCCTACTTATACATCCCAAAATGCCATTGGCCTTCTTGGCAACAAGGGCACACTGCTGACTCATATCCAGCTTCTCGTCCACTGTCACCCCTAGGTCCTTTTCCGCAGAACTGCTGCCTAGCCATTCGGTCCCTAGTCTGTAGTGGTGCATTGGATTCTTCCATCCTAAGTGCAGGACCCTGCACTTATCCTTATTGAACCTCATCAGATTTCTTTTGGCCCAATCCTCCAATTTGTCTAGGTCCTTCTGTATCCTATCCCTCCCCTCCAGCGTATCTACCACTCCTCCCAGTTTAGTATCATCCGCAAATTTGCTGAGAGTGCAATCCACACCATCCTCCAGATCATTTATGAAGATATTGAACAAAACTGGCCCCAGGACCGACCCTTGGGGCACTCCACTTGATACCGGCTGCCAACTAGACATGGAGCCATTGATCACTACCCATTGAGCCCGACAATCTAGCCAGCTTTCTACCCACCTTATAGTGCATTCATCCAGCCCATACTTCCTTAACTTGCTGACAAGAATACTGTGGGAGACCGTGTCAAAAGCTTTGCTAAAGTCAAGAAACAATACATCCACTGCTTTCCCTTCATCCACAGAACCAGTAATCTCATCATAAAAGGCAATTAGATTAGTCAGGCATGACCTTCCCTTGGTGAATCCATGCTGGCTGTTCCTGATCACTTTCCTCTCATGCAAGTGCTTCAGAATTGATTCCTTGAGGACCTGCTCCATGATTTTTCCAGGGACTGAGGTGAGGCTGACTGGCCTGTAGTTCCCTGGATCCTCCTTCTTCCCTTTTTTAAAGATTGGCACTACATTAGCCTTTTTCCAGTCATCCGGGACTTCCCCCGTTCGCCACGAGTTTTCAAAGATAATGGCCAATCACAATCTGCAATCACAGCCGCCAATTCCTTCAGCACTCTCAGATGCAACTCGTCCGGCCCCATGGACTTGTGCACGTCCAGCTTTTCTAAATAGTCCCTAACCACCTCTATCTCCACAGAGGGCTGGCCATCTCTTCCCCATTTTGTGATGCCCAGCACAGCAGTCTGGGAGCTGACCTTGTTAGTGAAAACAGAGGCAAAAAAAGCATTGAGTACATTAGCTTTTTCCACATCCTCTGTCACTAGGTTGCCTCCCTCATTCAGTAAGGGGCCCACACTTTCCTTGGCTTTCTTCTTGTTGCCAACATACCTGAAGAAACCCTTCTTGTTACTCTTGACATCTCTTGCTAGCTGCAGCTCCAGGTGCGATTTGGCCCTCCTGATATCATTCCTACAGGCCCGAGCAATATTTTTATACTCTTCCCCGGTCATATGTCCAACCTTCCACTTCTTGTAAGCTTCTTTTTTATGTTTAAGATCCGCTAGGATTTCACCATTAAGCCAAGCTGGTCGCCTGCCATATTTATTATTCTTTCGACTCATCGGGATGGTTTGTCCCTGTAACCTCAACAGGGATTCCTTGAAATACAGCCAGCTCTCCTGGACTCCTTTCCCCTTCAAGTTAGTCCCCCAGGGGATCCTGGCCATCCGTTCCCTGAGGGAGTCGAAGTCTGCTTTCCTGAAGTCCAGGGTCCGTATACTGCTGCTTTCCTTTCTTCCCTGCGTCAGGATCCTGAACTCAACCAACTCATGGTCACTGCCTCCCAGATTCCCATCCACTTTTGCTTCCCCCACTAATTCTACCCGGTTTGTGAGCAGCAGGTCAAGAAAAGCGCCCCCCCAGTTGGCTCCTCTAGCACTTGCGCCAGGAAATTGTCCCCTACGCTTTCCAAAAACTTCCTGGATTGTCTATGCACCGCTGTATTGCTCTCCCAGCAGATATCAGGAAAATTAAAGTCACCCATGAGAATCAGGGCATGTGATCTAGTAGCTTCCGTGAGCTGCCGGAAGAAAGCCTCATCTACCTCATCCCCCTGGTCCGGTGGTCTATAGCAGACTCCCACCACTACATCACTCTTGTTGCACACACTTCTAAACTTAATCCAGAGACACTCAGGTTTTCCTACAGTTTCGTACCGGAGCTCTGAGCAGTCATACTGCTCCCTTACATACAGTGCTACTCCCCCACCTTTTCTGCCCTGCCTGTCCTTCCTGAACAGTTTATAACCATCCATGACAGTACTCCAGTCATGTGAGTTATCCCACCAAGTCTCTGTTATTCCAATCACGTCATAGTTCTTTGACATCACCAGGACCTCCAGTTCTCCCTGCTTGTTACCAAGGCTTTGTGCATTTGTATATAAGCACTTGAGATAACCTGTTGATCGCCCCTCATTCCCAGTATGAGGCAGGAGCCCTCCCCTCACAGACATTCCTGCCTGTGCTTCCTCCCGGTATCCCACTTTCCCACTTACCTCAGGGCTTTGGTCTCCTTCCCCCGGTGAACCTAGTTTAAAGCCCTCCTCACTAGGTTAGCCAGCCTGCTGGCAAAGATGCTCTTCCCTCTCTTCGTAAGATGGAGTCCGTCTCTGCCCAGCACTCCTCCTTCATGGAACACCATCCCATGGTCAAAGAATCCAAAGCCTTCTCTCCGACACCACCTGCGTAGCCAGTCGTTGACTTCCACGATTCGACGGTCCCTACCCAGGCCTTTTCCTTCCACGGGGAGGATGGACGAGAACACCACTTGCGCCTCCAACTCCTTTATCCTTCTTCCCAGAGCCACGTAGTCCACAGTGATCCGCTCAAGGTCATTCTTGGCAGTATCATTGGTGCCCACGTGGAGAAGCAGGAAGGGGTAGCGATCCGAGGGCTTGATGAGTCTCGGCAGTCTCTCCGTCACATCGCGAATCTTAGCCCCTGGCAAGCAGCAGACTTCTCGGTTTTCCCGGTCAGGGCGGCAGATAGATGACTTCATCCCTACTTGAGTGGAGCTTGAATGTGTAGGAGCTCTGCGCACTCTAACTGGAAGTAGTAAGAGTAAGACCAATTATAGAAATGAGAGTTATCACTTGAAAGATGGAAAACATTTACATCAGTGAGACTGGCTGAGAAGGTGACAAAATCAAAGGATTCAAATACAGCTCAAGCAAACTCTAAGGTTTATTGCTAGAGCTAGGTTAAATTGGTTCACAAATCTGATGGAATAAAACCAAATACAGGGACATCTAAAGTGTTGTGGGTATATGAGATAATTATCTAATGTACTTCTGCAGCCACTAAGGTTGCAGTGAAGGACCCAGCACAAAGGAAAGCTTTACTGCTCAGTGAAATATTTTCTCTTGCTTTCAGAAGTCACTAACTATTGCTTGACTGATGGGCTTCATCACAAGACATTTATGTTTTTCTTTGACCAAAAGTCAGAAAACTATGGATTATGAGAGCTGGGTGGAAAGCAACCTAGAAAATTAAAAAATAGTGTTAAGTTTTAAAAGTAGTTTGGGGTGCGTTAGAGGGGAATACTGCGGAAGGACATTCTCCTCTCTCTATTCCATTTGGCTGATTGATAAGAGATAAAAAGGCTTGAGATAAGCAGAGAAAAGAAAGGGAGACAAAAAAATCCACCCCACCTTAAACCATATTTAATTAAGGTAAAAACGCTGCATAGTTTTTGTCTTGAACTTTTAAGGCAAGGTGCTTTTTCTCTATGAATGTACCTGTGATTCAGTTTGGGGGCCAGGGATGCCTAGATCCCTAGATGGTGTGAATCAACATAGCTCTGTGAAAGTCAAGGTAGCTATATCTCTGCACTTGGGTGTCTAAGGTAGCACAGCAAGCAAATATCCCTCACTTGTCTGGACAGAAATTTTAATTAAATCATTATGTCATCAGATCTCTCATTAACATTATAGCCCATTCTATAGTACAAACACAGGGATACACTGCATATTTGTCTACTTGTTTCTATATGTGTAAAAAGGTTTTGGAAAGTGGGGGTATAAAATGGGCATGGAATTATATGAGTGAGTTTAGGATCCAACCCTCATATACCATCAAGAAGAATATAGACAGATAAAGGAGAGACATGCAAAGGAAACAAAAGCGAGCAATAAAAACTGAAAACTGCGCCTCCTATCTAAAGTTATGATCGTTAACCTTTATGTCTGTTAAAGATGGATATTTTAGGACCATAAGAACATAAGAATGGCCATTGACTGGGTCAGACCAATGGCCCATCTAGCCTAATATTCTGTCTCTGACAGGGGCCAGTATCAGATGCTTCTTGCAGTTGGAGGTTTTGGGACATCCAAACTATGCGGTTGCATCCCTGACCATCTTGACTAATAGCCATTGATGGAACTATCTTCCATAAATGTATCTAATTTTTTTAACCCAGTTATACTTTTGGCCTTCACAACATCCCACGGCAATGAGTACCACAGGTTTACCATGCATTGTATGAAGAAGTACTTCCTTTTGTTTCTTTTAAATGTGCTGCCTATTAATTTCATTGTGTGACCCCCTTGTTCTTGTGTTATGTGAAGGGGTAAATAACACTTCCTTATTCTCTTTCTCCACACCAGTCATGATTTTATAGACCTCCATCATACCCCTCTTAGTCATCTCTTTTCTAAATCCCAGTCTGTTTAATCTTTTTTCATATGGAAGCTGTTCCATGCCCCTAATCATTTTCATTGCCCTTCTCTTCAGCTTTTTCAATTCTAAAAATGGGACAACCTTTTCCCTAGTATTTGCCCAGGGCCAAGTACACCACAAGCACTAAAAGCCAAAATTTCAAAGCTATTTAGGAACCTAAAGATGCATACAGTCAACGGGAGTTAAGCACCTAACTCACTTAGATGATTAATGGCAGAGACACCCAACTCTTTATGGGGGGGGCAAATTTAAAGGTATGGGGGCACAGGACTGCCCCACTTGTCTCCTCTGGGCTGAGGAGCAGCAGCAGAGCCAGGACTACCAGGGCAGTGGCAAGTGGGTGTCTTGGGGAGCATCTCATGGCAGCTGCACACCATGGGCCAGGGCCAGCTCCAGAGGGGGACAGGCAAGATGCATGAGGGGCACAGCTTGTAGCTGTGCCGCTCACCCTGACTGGGGAGCGCCCAGGTGTGCAGACGTGGCCTGGCTCAGAGACCAAGGCAGGAAGGGCTGCTGGACAGCCAGCCAATGGCCCGGCGCCCACAGCACAAAGAGGCAGGGGCCAAAATAGCTCCCACCAGCTTACAATCCGCCAGCTCCTGGCAGGAGGCAGGCAACAGTTTTCAAACTGTGTAGCACACCCTGCTAAGGGGCACACCCCACGCTTTGAAAACCTCTGTGCTAAATGGAAGGCAGAAATCAGGGGGGAGGGGAGCACGTCACCCTCCATGCCACCCTTCATGCATTGCCTGTGACTAATGGAATTTACAAATGTGCCTGTCTGCATCTCTAGTCACCCAGATACCTTTGTTATCTGTCCCCAAGTAAACAGCAATAAAGAACATAGCCCCAACTCTGCAACTAACCTAGTGGGTGGCCTTGGGCAAGTCACTTCACTTCTCTGTGCCTCATTTTCCCCATCTGTAAAATGGGGATAATGATGCCAATCTCCTTTGTAAAGTGCTTTGAGAACTATGGATGAAATGTGCTATATGAATATATATTATTATTTCCCCCCTGCCATGTCCCATTAAATGAGAGGATGCAGTGTCACTTCACACCACAGTGTAAATACTCATAATATACAGCCACTGTGACTGGAGGACCCCTTCCTGTTTGGATCTACTTCAGCCACTGGTAACGAGACACTAACCTCACAAAGTGGTCAAACAGAGATCTCAGAGACCTGCGCCTAGACATCCTCTCATCCGAGGAGCAGAACAAAAGATCTCCAAGGCACCTCTGCCTGGATTTAAGCAATAGCTGGCTCTCTGCACAGGAATTATTTTCACCCAGAAATCGGATACAGAAGTGTTCTGTAAGCAGAGATGTCAGTACACATGTTAATAGATAAGGTGCCAGTAGGTGGAGCTCAAGAATATGCAACGTTGTTCCAGTTTTTATAGGTCCAACAAACTTCTCGCTGGACACTGCAAATGGTTTTTGTATGCACCTCTTTATGGGACACTTGTAACAAAATTAAATTTAATTGGGCCCATTTTTTTTAATGAATCTGTATTTTTATTGTTTGGATGAAAGTCCACAAATGTGTTTTGTAGCACTTGGCCAGCTCTCATCTTAATCCTGATATCCTGGCCAAATTCTAACTTGGGTATCTGGATACCTATCTAAAACTCACCTGCAATCTCAGTTGGGTACAATGCTGTTCCCTTCCTACTCTAAATTTTTCTATAGTGCTGCTATGCACTATACAACAGCTGCTGCATTTCAAAGTGTGTGCCTACAGTGATCTCTGTGCTATACTACTGTTGTTTATGTTTGTAAAGTACTTGGGGATTCTTTCAAATGGAAGGTGCTGTATAAATTGAAGTTATCACTTGGTCACAAGTTATTTGCTGCATTAGTGTAGGCAGGAGGTTGAAGAAATTAGGCGATGAACAAGTTGCCTAGTCTTTTGTCTAAAGTTAAGACAAATTATTTCAGGAAACCAAAAATATAGCCTCCTTCTAGGATGAGACATTGATCCTTGATGCTACTTCATGCCACTTGAAAATTGAGCAAGGGGAAGATTAGCTAAAAATGGCTTGACATTTAGGGATTTCCTATTGGCACTAATAGGATCAGACCCTCCCTAGTGATATGACCATCTCGGTACTGTCATCATTACACAGCACATTGTGCACTGGATAATAATTTCTTCAGATTCTCTGTACTTCTGAAACCATAGAAATTCAGACCACCCTTCTACTATGGGAGTTGAAGTCACTTCATAACACTCCTCTATTTATGTTCCATTTGGGCCTCAGCCCCTTTAATCATCTACTATGTGTACTTAATTTGCTATGGTTACCAAGTTATTACTAGCTGAATAATAAAACACTCAGAGGGTTGTTTCACATTCTTTAGTTGCATGTTACGTGTTAACTGGAGGAGTATAAATATCTTCAATATATAATTAACTGTACAAAATATGAATGTTTCTAATTACAGTTCTAGCTACAATCTATTCTCATTTAATATTTCTAAACCCTACATATTCTCTCAGAGATGTGGTAAAATGTTGCCTGTCAGACGTCAGTAACAAAACCACAGCAGAAAAGACTAATGGAAGTATTTCACAGTATGAAGGAGGCTATGCTTCCCCACCTACCTCAGAAAGACATGCATTGCAGAAATTAAATATATATTGCTGACCTGATTTCATTTATATTTAAATGCTTCAAGTGGGGAACTGGATGGTTTAAGAAACTGGTAATGATCTATGGAGGCTTTTGTGTCTAGGTCCTCGATTCAAAATCCAACAGAGGTGACGGTGATCAGAAGTCATTATTGTCAAACACAGGCATGAGAGGAGCTCAAGATCCCTGCAAACTATATTTTGAGCTCCTAAAACCTGGTTCAGGTTTGTGAACCTTTCTTCCTTTATATCCCCCCCCATAGGTTGATTCATATTTTTTTTAAAGGGGCCCAATTTTTGCCCCACAAGATTGTCTTCAATGGCAGTCACTTGGGTCTTTCAGAGGGAGAACAGGATTCAGAGTTTTCTACTTAAAGAGAAGCCTGACCTATGTATGAAAGACACAACACCTCCCCAAAGCTAGGCTTGCAGAATTGAGTAGCGCTCTCTTCTCTGTGTGTTATATATATTTCCATGAGAATTATTCTCTCCTCTCTCTCAGTATGTGTTTTTTCCTCTATTCATACCATGCTCTATATTTCAGCCTATTTGTTTTTCATTCGAATATTTTCTCCTCCTGATTGCATCTTTCTTCAGCTTCTCCTAAAGTGGAGCATGAATTCAAGATTGTTCAAATTCAAGCTAAACTTTCAAAGCCACATATTTGAATGTGCTCAAAATTGAGCCAAAAAAAAAAAAAAAGTTCACCCTTCCCTAATCTCGTGGCTGCTCGGTGGCTTCTGTGAAATGAACTGGTGATCACAGTCCTGTTCTTATTGGGTAGATGCCAAAGACTGGCTGGGCTTTGAGACTGAAATGCCCTCACAACACACAAGATTGCTTCCTCTAGACCAGGTCTTAGGCACAAGTGGGAAAAGCTTGCAGTGCTCTATTCATGCTATAGCTCCTGTAGGGACAAGGCTGCAAGTCTGACATCTCTCATGAGAATGACATTTTGGTTTTAAAAAAGTCACAACTAAGTTTCCAAGCTAGGCTGTTGTCAAAATAACTGTGGTCATGGTAAAGTGTTATGTTAGCACATCCACTGTTTATTGTGGAATGGAAGAAATCTTGTGGTGTACTTGCAAATAACACCTGCGTAATAAGAAGGGCCCTTTTACTTTCCAAATGCCTCTTAATGACAACTTCTTTCCTCAGGAAGGGGAAGGTTCCTATCCCTATTTTTCCTTTACTGCCATATATCTTAAAAAGCCTCACATTTTGGTAACCCTCCCCTTACCCAGAGACAAAAATGTGGCTCCATCCTTCAGAGTTCATC
This sequence comes from Caretta caretta, assembly GCF_965140235.1. NCBI lineage: Eukaryota > Metazoa > Chordata > Testudines > Cheloniidae > Caretta > Caretta caretta. The sequence continues at coordinate 105,969,142 of NC_134210.1, read as the reverse complement.
AGAGATACTCCTGGCAGAGGGAGGCATGTTTTTGCCCTTTGGTTTTCTCCCTATGACTGTTTAAAAAGCTATTTGTAACTTTAGAGTTTAATTAGCACTGCACATAGAAAGAGAACAACAGAAGGCTGTGGTTTCACCACACAGAATTCATTTGCCAATTTGTTCATCATAGGGATTGTGCCGAACGCACGTGAAGCCAATAAAACTGCTGGAAATATACACTCACTTGGCCTATAACGTATGTATATCATTCTTCCTGAACAGTAACTGAGAGCTGCTTCAGCGAAATAAAGACACTATGTAGGAAAACAAATCAGGTCTAAATTACTGCTAAAAAACTACTAGGATTCTGGGGGAACCTCAGGGTATCTCATGTTAGCTTGCAATTACAATCATGTCAAGTTAATCCGCTAAAACCATGAGCCAGACTCCTCAAAATGTTAAGGGATAATGTAAATTCATTTTGTTTCTGACGTGTAAGTTCCTAATGCTACTAATTCTCCACCAAGTCTTACAGTTATTTTCTTCTGTCCCACATTCAGCTCAGATTTCTCTCATTAGCTGTTCAAAGGACAGATCTTTACTTTATTTTAATATTTACCCTATTAAATAAAAACCCACAATGACTTACACCTGGCAGCCTTTCTAATAAAGCAGAGACCAGAGGCATTGTAACTTTCTACACTAAAATAGTTTATTCATATCCATCTAATGAGACTTAAATATCCAGTGAACTCTGCTAGCACTCAAATATGCATCTTCAGTAAGTGCATGTAACACCCATCAATGCACATATGGAAAGGAGAACAGACCCCAAATGAGAGTATGACTTATCATTTGGGGATGGAGAAAGATTCATATAATGGACATGTGTTAGATTCATTTAGTCTCCCATATCAACAGGCTATGTATCTGAAAAAGTGATATTTTTTAACCTTTGACAGATAGAAAGTTAATTCATCATCAGATGGCTTTGCCTTTAACCTTTCATCACCATCAACTGGATTTGCAGGGGGATACAAAATCATCATTACAAAACACCTGCACATTGTGTTGTGCTATTTGCACATTATCACATTAGAACAGTGTTCTGCATTTCAGGAGTCACATGGTTTTATTAAGCTAATCACCAAATCATGAGGTGAAGTAATAGCTATGAGAAAAGCAAGCTCTTAAGAAAGGAGGGAGACATGGAAAGAATGAAGGTTCTGCAAGTGATCCACACAAAGGACATTAAGGACTGGACTGCGATTCCAGTGAAGAAACAGGAGACTTGATCAATGGCCTCAGATAGAATACTGCTTTGAGGAACCTCATCACCAGATATGGAAACCCACTGCAAAAGCAATCCCCGTAAGGTGGCACTATGCCTTACCATTGACTTTACCATTGACAAAGGCCTACAGATAAGACTTGATCCCCAAGCGGGCTGAGAAAAAACTCTTTTGAAACCTGTGCTGGAGAAACTCCAGAATGGAGAGAATTTGAGGCTTCTTGTCAAAGATCAGCCAATCCTGGCATCAGAAGAGAACAACCTTGTAGGAAGCATAGGAAGTCATCCTTTTTCTGAGAGCAAAGGAGGACCTTGAGGACTTTGTCTGCAACCCCTGGCTTGTCAGGATAGAGTATTCACAAGCAATACCTGGAACTTGAGAAAGTCAGGGCTGGAGTGAAGGACCAAGCCTTGAGACACTAGGATTTTCAATTCTTGGAGAAGGAAGCTCATCTACTTTGAGAGATGGAGAAGATCCATGAATTAGACCCTTGCAGTCTTGCACAAAGTGCCATGCGACCTTCAAAAACCAAAGATGAACAGGGTGTTGGTTTTTCATCTCACTCAAGAGATTGCACTTTATTGGCACAGTGCACCATGTGGGAGTATTGATTCAGAGGGACAAGTCCCCATTGCAAGGATATTGTCACAGGTTCCTGTGCTGTGTCAGTTTTCCTTTGAGGGTTCCCATCCAAATACTGACAAGGCTTGATCTGATTTAGCTTATAAGGGTTAACAGGATCATAGCCCAAGGTGCTATAGCTAAAGAGTAACCTCAAAATGAGTCCTTACTGAACAGATGATGAAAATTGAGAATGAATCCCATACTTTTCATTATACCTCCATGATGACAGCTCTGTAACTGTATGTGAACTATTTAATAGATTGCCTGGAGGAAAAGAAAGCAGAACTTTATGACTGACACTTAGATATCCAAAATAAAGATATATAAATATTTTAAATATGAGATTAATTTCCCAGTATTCTGCAGTGCCCTCTAGCTCACTGTTTGCTCAGATGAACTATGCCCCATATAACCAAATTCTCACTAACTCGGTGGTCATCCTATCTGATTTTTGACATTCTTAGGAGGCAAACTAGAAGTGAAACCTTTACATTTAGAAATATAGTATGAATTGGATTTTTTTTTCTTGAGACTTTCAAAACCAAGGCCATGAATCATTTCCTACGTAGTTTTAGATTTATGATTCTGAGTCCTTAATCTGGGCCAAAGATCCCTTTGGCATATTTTGTTTGCAAAGTTTGAGAACTTTTTGATGAGAGATAGGTTAAGCTGATCTAATTCGCTGATTCAAGATTTAGAAGGATAAGAGACAGTATCATGCACCACTGAGTTCCAAAATTAAGTACAGTGAGGCCAGTGCAGTAGTCATTAATCAACATGGTCATTAATCGCCACGTTGGCACATTTATTTGACATTATCTTCTCTAACACACACGCATAGCAAATTTAAAAAAAAAAAAAAAACAAGAAAAACAAGACACACTGTTGCACACACTTCTGCCCTGGTGAGAAAATGAGAGAACAAACAACACATGACAGATGCTAGTCACATTGCCTAACAGATTACTGGAAGGTATGCAGATACTATAGTGATAAGCCTTGGAATATGAATCTATATAGAACAGAATCTGAATTATGTTGCTTTTGTGAAAGATGTCCATCCTGATAAATTACTGTAGGCTTAAGGTTGGTAGCTAACCAAGTAAGGTAAAAGTACTCCATCCTACCTGTCTCCTACTCATTCCCATATCATATATGTGCATGAGAAAGTTAAAATGATTGCTTGTTTTCACGTAAGGCATGAAGTATGGAAAAGTTTATGTTTTATAGAGCTGGTAATTGGAACCTATATCAAGTTCCATTTCTCTGTTTCGGTTTGCACTGCATTTTAGGATCATGAAACTCAATGTTGCAAATTGTGGGGTTTGAATCTTACTTTCCTGGGCTGCCACCGACTGAATCACATTGTGCTTTCTTGAGCACAAAGTATTAACCCACCCAAATGCATTTGATGACAATAAACGGTGGAAAAGTAATCTCTTAAGATCATTACCTACTTCTGAATCATTTATTCACAGCAGTACCAAATGTCTGTCTAATTAATTGTTGAACATAAGCCTTCACCATCACTCTCTCTGCTACCACTGAGACAGAGGCTCTGCGTCACCCACATCCTAAAATGCTTAAGGGAGACAAAGCCTGCTTTTCCCTCCTTGCTGTTATCACCACTCAAACAAGGCTTTTCCCATCAGTCTTAGTCCTCTAGCCTCATGATGCTGAGGCCATGCTGGAAGAAGTGAGGTAAAGGCCCCCTCCCCCAATCCTCCTTGTCACATGATATATACATATTCGGGGTCTTTATTCATCACAGTACAAACCTGTGTGGGAGCTTTAGTAATAAACATGTCAATTGTTTACCTTTGCTCATTTTAATTCTATGTGCTTTATATTTTAGTGATTTAAACGGAATGTCTGCCTCCCTTTTGTTCAGTGATATCCCTTTTTAAAGAAAGGATCCAAAGGAAAAGAAGTTTAGGGCAACTGGAAAATGTGTATCAGTGATATGAGGGTATCTCCCACCAGTGGAGTGGACATGGATGCAGATGTGATCACAGCAGTTTGTTAGTGCTTTTGCACATTTGTATTGCCCCACCCTTCCCCTTTTGATACTCTCTTTTTTAAAGAGACATCAGTGAATAAAGAGGGAGGCAAGTAGACTGTCTCTGTGTTGGCCTTCCAACAAAGGGAGTTATCACGCCACTTCCCCAATGACTGTAAGTGGGAATTTCAAAAGTGCTCGATGACGGCCTACCTCTGCTCTCACTGAATTCAGGGTAGAACTGCCACTGAATTCTGTGGGAGCAGAGTTAGTCCGGCACTAAATGCTTTTGAAAATCTCTCCCATATTAGTAGTAATTGTTGCTCCCATTATTCCAAAGAGGACTCTGGACATGGGTGGGAGGGTTTCCTTGATGTCTCAGTCCTATGCATTCTCCCTCCACTCACAGCCATTGAAATGGAAGCTACAGACAGAAAGGACCTGTTCCCAACAGTCTGCTATAGGAGTTCGATCAGACATTTCTTAGAAAAACTACTTTGAGTACCAGTCAAGGGTCAACAGTTTTCAACTTGGATGTAGTTTCTCCCAAAGTAGTTAATTTGGAAAGGATAAAGTTGGGGGGGAGGGGGAAGAAGGGAAACAAAATTAAGGAATTTGTGGATATGATTCTTGATTTACAAACCAGGACAAAAGCACCAAAACTCTGAGTCCCATTCTCCACCCCTTACTCCATCAAAATCATCATAGAAGCACGTGGGAGAACTTGGTCTTTCAACTGGCATTTTAATAAAGGACAACACTTGACTAAATTACATAGAAACGGGGGAAGTAATGGAGAATTTCGTAAAATCTTCAATATTAGGCTCTTTCACTGAGGCATTAGCAGGGGTTGAACTTTTTGTTCTCTGTTAAATTCTATTGCTAAATTTAAGCCTCCTATTCATCTTTCAAATTCCTCTCAGGTTTTTCCTTAAATGCTTCTCCATCTGATTCTTCTGTGTGTACAAGAATTGTAACCATTATCTTAGCATCATTGTGGGAGAGAGAGTGTGAATTGTCAATTATCTAGAAGGGAAAAAGGAAACATTCATTTTCAGAAGAAGAAGGTGTTTATATTTCCAGACATTAGCAAAACTAACCAGTATGAAGGAAGACACTTTTCATCCAGAATTTCTGTCTTTTGGTTAGAATCTATCTGTATTATTCCTTGCCAAAGTTATGCTAATCAAAGGTAAAAAGAAAACATATTTTTGGACTGTGATGATGTTTAGCCTTTTTATCAGCTCAAATGGTCAATAAGGATGAATTGCTAAGTAAACAAGGTGGTGTTGGTTCTGATAATGATTTACTGACTAGTTCTATATGGGCCAACAATGATGGCTTAAAATATTGTATGCCACATATGGCAGTAGCTAGTACTCTGTTTTTGAAAGTGTATTTTTATGCCAATATGCATAAAGGAATATTTTCTTAGAGTTGACTAGAGGTTTTTTTCCCCTCTCCCTTTATAATTCCAAGGTATTAGTAACATTTGTAATTATGTATTTTCTTTTCCGTAATAGTTAATAATGCTGTAAGTTACACTTTTCATTTCTATTGACTGAAATTTATACTGTTGTATTTTAATTTAAATGGTAACATTGTGGGTGAAATTCCCCCTTCCCACCATTGCAGAAAGCTAGCACAAGTCCCATTCAGCACTTACATCCCTGTTAAGCTCTTAAAAGAAGACTTGTACTGGCTTTTTCACTTTCATCCCCTAAGAATTACAGGATTCTTTGGAAAATCTCCCACTCTGTTGCTCTTCCTGCTCACTTTGAGTGAATCCTGGCCCCAATGACATTAATGGCAAAACTCCCATTGAGTTCAATGGGACCAAGATATTACCTTTATATTTTCCCACATCCTGATAATCATCAAGACCACTGTGCTTATGAACACTTCTTCTATATGTAATATGGGCAATCAACAACTACTTCTTTCCCTTTTACCAGCTAGTGGGGGTCCGGTTACTGGATCAGTCTTTTCAAGGCTTTCTGGACCAACACCCTCCTTATCCACTCCAGTCTCCTGTACACAGTCTCTACACAATTTGACTGTCTTCTCATTCTCCACATGCAAACTGTAATCTCAAATGCCTAACAGCATTCCCTGCATCCATCCTTTGTACATGCCCATGCCATCTCAGCCTCCTCTCTTGTAGCTTGTCTCTAATACTGCAGATCTTGGTCTCACTCCTGATGACATCATTCTGCATGTGGTCCAGCAGTGTCACTCCTCTCAACATCACAATTCAATGGCTTCAAGTTCTGGTCTACTTGGATTGGGGAGGCATCAGCTGGAGTACTGTGTCCAATTTTTGGGTGCCACACTTTAAGAAAGATGTGGACAAACTGGAGAAAGTCCAGAGGAGAGTAACAAAAATGCTAAGAGGGCTAGAAAACATGACCTATGAGGAAAGGCTGAAAGAACTGGGCATGTTCAGTCCTGAGAAAAGAAGACCAAAGGGGAACCTGATAACAATCTTCAAATATATTAAGGGCTGTTATAAAGAGGGCTGTGATCAATTGTTCTTCAGGTCTCTTGAGGGTAGGAAAGACATAATCAACGTAATAAGCAGAAAGTTAGGTATTAGGAAAAAAACTAACTACAAAAGATATTTAAGGGTGGGAATAGGTACCAAGGGAGGTTGTGGCATCCCTGTCACTGGAGGATTTCAAGGTACTTGGTCCTGCCTCAGCACAGGGGGATGGACTAGATGTCATCTCAAGGCCCTACTTTTCTATCAGTTTATAAGTTGTGTGTCTCAGATATCAAATCACCTGGTATATAAATGATTTCAGATAGGAAAGACCTAATAACTCATCCAGTCCATCCCCCTGCCAATGAAAAATCATTTAATCTTGTAAATGAGATAGTGTTTCCTCAAGTCTAATTTAAACATACTGAGCAATGGGGCTTTCAGGCACATCATGCCATTTCTCTCAGCACCTCCAGTGAAGCACGCTGGGAACTGGCACACAAGATTCTGAAGACGACCAATTGGGAGCAGCTCAGTGTGGGGTAACAACATAAAAAAGATTGGGAAAGCCTTAAACGAAAGTCATCGTAACTTCTAAAAACAAACGTCCTCCCTAGCCCTTTAACATTTCAATTCAGTGTGTGGTGACGTGTTAAGCAAAATGGACCTAATGCTAACTTGATATAAGCAGATGTGTGAACAGGTGGAGCATTCCCCCTCAGCTCAGATAAAATCCACATATGCTGTATAAGGCCACACTTCCCCTTATTGGGGGTTGGCCTAACTGGTATCTCAAACAACAACAGACCATAAACCTCAGCCCAAACTTTCTTCACAAGCCTGGTGTTTCCTGACAAGACCTCCCTGACTGTCCCCAGTTCTCTTTGATAAGTGGGTCATGCCCACCGGTATATCCTGGTGGAGAAGCTGCCGTGAAGTAGCAGAATTTACTCTGAAGCTCTAAGCAGGGTTCTACCTCTTGTTAGCAGGGAGCACCAACAGCAAAACCTTGAGACCTATGCAGGGTCTTAGATCATGCTACCTGTTCCATACATTTTCCTACCTACCCACCCCACAGCAATGTGGGTTTACTACATTCTCCACCTCTGCACAACTCACTAAAGTCACAATAAACATTATGACCAGGATGATTGTGGCAATTCCTTTTCTGTGGCTAGGGACATGTCCCATCGCCACTTGAAATTCTGTGGTGCTCAGGAGGGATTAGAAGTAGTGCTAGTCTTTCCCTTCAAAAACCCTCCAGGATAATAAGCAGGACAGCTTTATCCAGAGCTGACCCACTCACCCCCTTACTCATAAGGGGTTACAGCTGAAGGCTGTATCCATTCAAATGGATGATTTGAAGTACCTCAGGTCTATCAAAGCCCTCCCACAAGAGGGGTATGTTCATTAATATATTGTATTTATTGTGCATCGTGGGATTCAATAGTCAAACAGAGAAACCCAGGAGATTTTAACAAGCATTTTTACTAGGTGGAAAAAACTAATGAACTTGCTTTTTGTTTGTTTTGATCTATTCCAATTTCTTCCATTCAGCTCAGCCAAAACATACGTAGACTGGGAATTAAAAGACCATGTTCACATTATCTCCCCTCTGAAGACTTATTTTCAGGAGGTCAAAATCCAGCGATGCACTGCCAGTGGAAATTAGAAACATCTATTCAAATGTCCTTTATGAGCACAGACCAACTGTTGAAGTTCCATAATATAGCACGAATCAGCAAGGATTTGGAATAAAGCAGCTGTGCCTTCGGTTATTTTACTCAGTTAGCATTGTTATAGGCTCTAGCACACACAAAACTCAAGCATGTGCATCATTTAAGCGTTTTCTGTTGAACTGCTTATTCAGTATCTTCCCCCTCCTTTTAAACTGTGCTGTGACGGGGGGGAGGGGGATGGAAGGGATTTTGCTGTTTTCTTTCTGTCACACATGCAGCTTCCCCTCCTCATTTCAAAGAAAAGACAATGTAATTTTGTTTTCCTGGAAGGGAAAATACACTGTGTTGCAACATCAGTTCCATTTCTGTACATTTCTAAGCTATCATAGCAGGAGCTGGTTTTGATCCCAGAGGCATGGCTCCGTCCCAAAGTTGAAATTGGTTAATAATAGTTTCAAAAATGCAAAATTCCACTAACATCTAAAAAATGCTACTGACATCCACACAAACCAAAAATGAATGATCCAAAAAAATCCAATAATGGACAATTTATACTTGAGAAAGATTTCTGAAGAGTCTCTTTGTAAATACACTAATCATTCCTGGTGATAAAAAGAGCCATCTGAGATAAAGCAATGGAAAGGCTGTTCAGGCAATGGCCCTGCATGCTAATGAGCTGGAACTCTTCAACTGCTGTGTAGCGAGGATGATGCTGAACCTCAGAACTAAACACTAACTGACTCCTCTCCATCAGTGCTGACAAATATTTCAGCCTTAAGACCTGATTAAATTCTAATTGCTGCCTGGCAGTTGAATGCTTTACGTGGCATCTTGAAATGAAAATGAGGATGCTTAACCAACCAAGAAACTCGCTAGCCTGGCAATGACCTATTTGGAGAGTCTGACGGACATTTAGTGATAGTTCAGCTGTTTTCTTGCTGAGGTATTTGTAAATGAGTCTCATTTGAGAAAAAATATTCTGTAATGGAAAGGAGGTTGCTCTGATCGTAAAAAAAATAAATAAATAAAAATAAACAGTTTCCACAAGGGAAGAGAGTATTTTCATTTAGCTAATTTTCTGCACGGAGAATATTTTGACATATGTTGCACTCCACAATAGGAATCTTGATCATTAATGAGTACGGTTTACAGAAGATCCATTAATCTGCCCCCTTGTATGAATGTATATTCAGTAAGAATACCATTACAGGTGTGGACTCAAATAACATGATAAACACAAAAGTTAATGGGCCACTTAAAAGTAGAGCTGGTTGAATTACCTGCTGCAAATAATTCATCTGAAAAATTCTGTCCATTTTTCTCTTCATAAATAATTTATGAATCCATCCTGATTTTATAAGTATGTTCATTACGCATAAACACTGGCCAAACAGTTTATGCAAACAAATTTCAGCTTGTGGGTTGCTCATGAACTGCTCCCTTCATTTATTCGCTATTCCAAGTGTCTGACTGGCCACCTAAGTCACACGGTATTGTTTCTGCTCCCCTGTTGGATGACAGCAGGATAATGAATAGCAAGTAAGGAACAGAGAATTATCAATAGTGAACAGGAAATACTCTTGTTCATGCTTAAATACATTTACTGATATGTGAATATGGATATTTGTAGGAGAAACAGCAATTACCTCAACATCTGAAGATGCAATTCTACGGCAGACAGGCCAAGACACAGGTAGGCATTATTTTGACATTATGATATAGGATATGATTTATTTTTAAATTGCAAGTCACTATACATCACCAGCAGGTGCATAACGTGCCAATAACAATAAATAACTAGTGCAACTCATTTTCATCCCCATTTTCATCTTTTGGTCCCGTATACGGGTGGATGTTCAGTACTATACTCTTGGCTCACCCCATTCCTTACTTGCATGCAGCACCACCATGACGTTAATGAAGGTCTGGATTAGCTGTTGGTTTGTTATCATATTGTCTTCCTACCATGGATACAGCTGCAGCAAACTATAAGGGATAGTGGCTGTTATACAGGTTTGTTTTTAATTTCACAGAAAGAAACTGGAAACATGGTTTATTGTGGGTTTTTGGTTTTTTTTTCTTTTCTCCTCCCCTACCCCCCCCCCCCACTACAATGGATAAAATTTCTAGAGGGCATTCCTCTCCAGATTCTAACAACTTTCACATAAGCCAAATGTGGGGCCCAAACAGGTTCATACTGTTCTTTGTTTCCCAAAGATATTATGCTGAAAACCAGCAGTGACACTACCAGGTATTTCAAAAGCATGCGCAAAACTTAAACTAAAAAAGCAGCAGCAAAGCAGACGAAGATGAATTAAAGCCCTGTGTCAAGGAAATACTGTTCAGTGGCCTAACAAAGTGGATAAAATAGGGTTGTTATTCACTATCTATCATTTGGAAGGCTATATTGAAGGACAATTCCAAATACCATATGCTGCACTGAAATACCAACTGCAAATCTCACAGTTTTATCTTGAGTCTCATTGTATTTGGTGTTTTTCTTAAAGCACCAAGTGCTGAAGTCAGATTATTAATTGTAATAATTATAATTATTAATAATGAAATAATTTTTCCTCATGGTTTGCTACCTTCTTTTCTTCTCTGTATTCTATTTTCCCAGCCTCTGGTATTCCTTTACCTCCTTTTTTTTCCCCTCAGAGGGGCACCTCCTGATTCCAAGTGCAAAATGTTTAAAACAATGAATACAAAAAACACCCTACATATGATTAATATTTTTAAAGTGTCCTATTGCTGCTGTTCTACAACATATATTGCAGTATCGGAAAATGGGGAACCTAAGATAGTACTTGCTGAAAAACACAAATGGATAAATGTATTTATCAAAGAAAATGGCTGAAGGATTGAAGAACAAACACCTTCTTATATACACACACAAACAATTTGGCATTTTTTTGTCTGAGGTTTTATGATAGCAAAACTATCAGAAGGTATAGTTTGTTAATGAACTTTTTACTTTCCTTTAACTTAAGCAATTATTTTCATAAGTAAGCGTTTGCTGGAAGATAAAGCATACAGTAACTGGTAAAGAATGCCATAAACTCAGAGGCCTCATCATAAAAAAAACCTTGTTAGTAAACACCCATGTAACTTGCCCTTTCTCTCTGAATTCTTTACTAGACTGATGACTAAAAGCATTACTGGGACAAATTCAGAGGTGATATATAAAGGCAGTGTATGTTAGACATCAGAAAGTGAGTTTAACAGACTCTAGGTAGGCATAACCTACGTGCCAAAGGGTCAGATGTAAAGGATATAGCAATAAAATCCACTGACAAGTGGGTGTGAGATGGTTTAAGTTAAAGTATTGAGTTCAGTCAATAGAGTTAAACCATGAATATTTCTGGCCTAATGAGTCTGAACTAGAAGAGTTCTCTAATTATCCTGCTCTGCAGTAATATTTAATAAACTCCAATAAATGGTGCCCTGTGAAAGTATTTTTTGTCCCAAATCTGGCTGTAGGATAGGATTGCTAGGATTTAATATGCACAGCGGTTGACTATTTTGTAAATATGTGTTATCAAAAGTAGTTTTTCATAGTTAGACAGAGAGGTTCTGGAGGGCTTTGTCATCTTTAGGGAGAGCACTGAAAAAATAGGTCAGATTCCACAAATATAATCCAGACTGACTATTCAAGAGGGCAAAAGTATGGAGGGAAATCACCTGTTCCAGAGGTAGAAAAAATGGCTATGTTGTCAGTGCCAAAATAGCCTTTGCAGAGACTATAGAGGGTAAGTCTCATTTAACTGTAGAGAATGGAATCTGCCTTCTGTAGCTATTCTAATCAATATAAAGCTTATGTAACAAAATGTGCACTATTCTCATTAGTTCACTAATTTCAAGGAGTACTTCTACACTAAACCCCCCTGACCACTTCTGTCTAGAGAGTGACTTAATTTGTACTAGGCAGTCTTGCTTTACAGTCAGAATGAGAAAATGGAAATAAAAGCAAGCTTCTGTGACCTAAAACATGACACAAAACATTACAGTTTACAGGTTGCACAGAGTCTAGATCTAAAAGCTAACATAAAATGGAGAGAAATGGATGGCTGAAGGGCTTGGAATTCATCTCTCTTACCATGCATATCACCAGTTCAAATTCAGTCCAGTTCAATAACAATCAAAGTGTTACAATCTACGTTGTTCGGTGGCATGTTTGAAATGAATTTGGTGGATTTCATTCCTGTTCCTACTGGATGTTCCAACACAACCACAACAACAAAATTTCAGAGAGACCATATTACCCGCTAACCACTAGAGGTGTTTCCATCTGGTCAACAATAAGACATATTGATGGGGCAATGTGGTGAAATTTGAACTTCTGCTGTTTATGGTGTACCTGCACTGTAGACAGGGTTGTCAATTCAAGATGATCCACCAACACTAAATTCACATTCCCCCAAAATTGGACAGTTTTAGTGCCTATTTCCCAAACTAGAGGATATTGTATACCTTGTAACCCTCTGACTTTATGTAACATGATCATAAGACAAACCTTTCAAGCAATAAGCACACACTTACTCTTTCAAAGACTATGCTAATAATTCTTGACATTTCATTTCATGTCATGTTGTTCCTACCTTTGCCACTCCTTTTGACCAGTTAGTTATTCCTTCTGAAGCCACACGCTCAAACAATTAATGAGTATTTAACTCTGTCCCCACCAGTTGTTCACTACATCATATTCCTCCATCCCAACGCATGTTGGAAGAAAATTACTAGAAATGAAATTTGACAAAGCCAGAGTAGTAGCTACAAAAACTACAAAAGAAAAAAGAAAAAAATTATAAATGGACAACAACAAAAGCAAACCAAAAATCTCTTTATTTTTTTCTTATTGTAGAATAGTTGCATAATGTCCCTAGTGCTGAAGCATATTTGTAATCAGCAGCTTTTGCTAGGTTACAGAGTGGGTTAGTTTATGAGATTCTCATTTCTGGAGACCTGGAGTTGAAATTATGACTCAGGTCACACAAATGAAAATGAGTTTGCTGATCTCCATGCTAATGACCATTTGTATATATCAAAAACACCATTCAGCTGACAGAAATGGTAATCTCTGGTCAAAAGAAAATCAGCATTGGGACAGCAAGCCTGCAGGTCAAATCTGAGTGATACTGTGGAATAGAGAGAGGAAATCTTGCACAGCATCTGCCTACACTTTACAGAATTTTACAAGTGCCCTTTCATGAGCACTAAATTCACTCAGAAATATATAAAATGAAGTTGTACAGGGGCACATGAGGTAGGGAAGCTTCATTACTACTTAAGAAGGAAACTACATAAACAAAACACTAAATTTAACTGACAGCTTAAGTTCTACTAAATAACCCAGTCCTGCAAAGCTTTATTCATGGTGAGTAGTACCACTGAAATCAGACATTATTTTAAAGTAACTGCCATTGTGAATCAAAGAATCATAGGACTGGAAGGGACCTCGAGAGGTCATCTGATCCAGTCTCCTGCACTCATAATAGGACAAAGTATTATCTAGACCATCCCTGACAAGTGTTTGTATAATCTGCTCTTAAAAATCTCCAATGATGGAGATTCCACAACCTCCCTAGGCAATTTATTCCACTGCTTAACTACCCTGACAGTTAAGAAGTTTTTCCTAATGTCCAAACTAAACCGTCCTTGCTGCAATTTAAGTCCTTTGCTTTTTGTCCTATCCTCAGAGGTGAAGGAGAACAATTTTTCTCCCTCCGTGTAACAACCTTCATCTACTTGAAAACTGTTATGTACCCTCTCAGTCTTCTTTTCTCCAGACTAAACAAACCCAATGTTTTCAATCTTCCCCCATAGGTCAGGTTTTCTAGACCTTTAATCATTTTTGTGTGTATGTCCTGCATGTAAAAGTGTGCATGTATGTAGGAAGTCTGTAAATGCACAGTAAGTGTGGCTACATGGGTATGCAAAGCCAGTGTGAGAAAATGTGTTGTGAGAATATATATGCATCTGCATGTTAGAAATGCACTACCAGAATCTGTAATGTTACCAGAAATAGATCTGGATCCTTGCAATGCCAAACATTACATGAGCAAGAAAAAGTATTTCCCACTGGGGGAATTTTGTAAGAGTTTCAAAATGTATTAATTTAAACAACGAACTAACGGAACATTCCATGGGGGGAGGGAGGATACTAATAATAAATAATAAAATTAAAAAACTCATTTGGATAAAGGAAATTTTGGCTCTGTTCCCAGCTCTGCCACAAACGGTGTGTGAGACTTTTAGAAAGTCACTGTCTCTTTCCATGCCTCAGCTTCCCATCTATAAAATGGGGGTGACAATAGAAGAACAGAGGGGCATTGTGATGATTAATTCATTAATCGATAGGAGGTGATTAATTTGGTAAGGAGCACCACATAAAGCTTTTAAACAAATCTGTCCAGCTGCAATACCAAGGCAATACAATACAGAGAAGGCTTTAAAAATAGCCAAATACCTCTTTATAATGGCCACAAAACAGATTAGTATTTTTCTAGCTTTTAGAGCATGTAGTTGCATAATGCAGTGTAAATAAAATGGAGGAACTCTTAGGGGGACTGCAATTTTACTGGTCCTTAGGTTAATTATAAAAACAATTTGTGACTAACAGGGCTGAATTTCATTTGCTATTATTTGACATTTGTGAATATTCAAACAAATATTGGATATTCATGCAACTGTTTGTGAATCCAGCATAATGCTTTCTATCTAGATACCTTCATGATTCCCATCACCACAGCATCTCACTGCAGCCTGAAAATTCATATCAAAGTGTGGTATTCACAATTTGCTACTTAAAATGTTTTAGTCCTCTAATATGAAAGCCTAGACCATACTATGTGAGTGAGGTAATGAATCACACACGACAAAAAGTGAATAACAAAAAACCAAAGCCGATAGTTCATGAAAATTAGTCAAATTTGCTCAAACAGTTCCATAACTACTTACTTATTGAAAGAAATTCAGGGTTACTTCCCGAACAACTTGTTGATCAAAAAAAGGCAAAATTTGTATTTCACAGATTTACATCCTCATAAAATTACAGAATATCTGAAACATAGTAGCTAATTTTTATGTGCATAATTTTGTGCCACTTTAGCATCAAAGACAATAAAAACAATAAGAAGTGGCATTAAATTTTATAAGCCGCTGGAGAACTCTGTCCATGTTGGAAAAGGATAAAACTAACGTTCCCCACCCTGCAAAGAAAACGTGCTGTTCCACATTGTCAGCATCCACAAAGGATTGATGTCCATTTCATTTACAGTAGGCTGTTTGCTGAAGCTATGCTGCATATGCACTGTATTGTAAATAATGTCTTCATCTAGCAAATAAAGCAATCCATAATTTCCATGATAAATGCCAGAAAAAAGTGAAAGATATATTCAGAAAAGCACTCTGCCAATAATAATGCATTGTCATCCAGAAGCAGCACCCTGAGCCCCTGGGAAGAGAAAGCGCCTCCCAGGTCAGCCAGGATAGAATGGTTTGCCAGCTCTAAACCTTACATTCTAAAGACAATCCCAAATTTTCTGACTCCCATCCCCTAATTATCATTTATTAGTAGTAGTATTATTGCCATTTTACTACCTGCCCTGAAAAACACATGAGCAGTTTTGAGTTGCTGGGTTTTTGAAGACAGCTCTCCATGTTTATTGCTTCACCTTATCCTCTCCCTTCAACTCTGAAATGTGCAGAGAGATCTGCGGCTCAGTATTATTAGTCAATCTGGACTATGCTTTAGTTGCTGGCTATGTCTACATGGCCCCACAGTTTGGACTACCCAGTTGTGCATTGCAGCATGCACCACTGTCCTGTGCTGTAACTCACCCTTGTGGATGCCACTGACACAAACTAAAATGTACCTAATTTGTGTGAACTAGTCCTGTTTGAAAGAGAATTATGTTAACATGAACTGGGGAATTTTTAGTTCGCACCAGCTGCATCCACAAAGGGGAATTACAGCACAGTAGGTTAGTGTGCACTGCAGTTCATACCCCTGTAGTCCGAACTGCAGGGCCATGTAGACAAACCTCTAATCTGTCCCAGTGCAGATCTCAAGAGACCAATACCAGCTAATGCATAAAGTTACTCTGATATGTTCCAAAGGACGTGGCATCTAGACATGGGCTGTGGGGAGAATTTTTGCAATGTAGGCCCTATCTGGTTAGTGGAAAGTAGGCCCTATCTGGTTAGTGGAAAGTATGGGAAAGGCACAAAATAGGAGGAACCCACAGAATCTTTCCACCCTTCCAAAAATGAGATAATCTACTGCTACAGTCTTGTGCCAAGGGTAATTTTAAACTATGGAGAATAGTGTGATTCTGCATCCATATAATAATGCTACTTAGCATTTATATAGCACTTTTCATCTGTTCAGCTCAAAGCACTTTTCAAAAGATGGGGATCATTATCCCAATTTTACATATGGGGAAATTGAGAAACAGAGAATTTAAGCCAAAATTTTGTTATGTGCCAGCTGATTTTGGCTGCCTCAATTTTTGAGAGTCCAACTTGAAACATCAATAGGATCTGATTTTCAGAGGCACTGAGCATCCACAATTGCAACTAAATGAACTGGGAGCTACAAGAGTTCAGCACCTATGAAAATCATACCACAGGTGTCTCAGGCTGAGCACCCAAAATCGGAGGTACCCAAAATTAGTAGGCGCTTTGGAGGAAAAAACAAAAAAACATCAACCTATGTGACTTTCTTGAGGTCACACAGCAAGTCAATGACCGAGCTAGGAATAGAACACAGGTCTCCCGTCTCTGCAGAGTCCCATCAACTGGGCCATGCCATCTCCATTAGGCAGATGGCAGATGTTAGGGAATATTTTTTTTCCTGTCAGCCATATTCAAAAGCAAGCTCTACACAGTGAAAAAAATGGAAGACACAATTCACCCCTCTCCATGCTTATTCCATAGCTTGTGCTAACAGATAAGATTCTCGTCTGCAGATTTCCACCCACAGACATATGCATGTATGGTAAGTACACTGCCACCAAATAAAGAGTGGGGGGAAGGCAACTTGAACAGAAAGTTAATGAAGTGAGTTTACTAATCCTCTCTTAGATTAGAGGCTCCCAAATTTCTTAGGGCTTTGGGAAAAGAGATGTAATCATTATATAGAACACTGGGTCCAAAGCAAATTTGAAATCACATCCCCATTATAAGAACTAGTAATGCCCCATCTACAGTAGGCATCTGTTCCAGTATGTAATTCACTACAGAACAGGCTGCCTCTTGAGATCAATCGCATAAACCAGAAGCAGCTGCTCTTGCTCCTCCTACCCCTCTCTCTCCAATTCTTTGGAGCCATGTCACTAAATCTCAAACTATACATTTGTTTTATTACTTTATGTTTCAATGGTGCTAATGGGTGAGTTGGTGGCAAGGCTTAAGCTGTAACCTGTAATAGTGAGAGGATAGCCCTGAAGCCTTCCGACTGCAGAGTTGTTTAATAAAATCAATTTGCCTGCTTAAAATGGAAAATCAAGACAAGATGTTTCGATTTTTTAATAAAGTAGGTTGGCATAAATGAAAGGAGCTGATTTGTATGCTGATTGGCCTGGTGTGGAGCCAAACTGCAGATAGTTGGCCTGAAGCCACTCTGAGTTGTTTCACTCCTACTCTTCCCCCAGTCCCTAGACTGCAAAATGAAAGAACAGCAGTGAAGAAAAGGAAGTGGGAAGGGAAGCAGAAGCAGGGTCACGTGGCATGGTAACCATCCAGCCACAGTAGTCAAAACAGGCTAAGCATAAACTACATCTTAAAGTTACGGTAGCACTCGTGGTATCTAATAGTATTAGTACTTTTGTCTTATTTCTTTTGCACTGGGAACTGATTCGCATTTCTATCTGGAACCCTTCTGCCAGATGGTTATCAGCAGCAAAAAGGGCAGGGTTCAATATATCTACATGTCTGCAACGCACCAAACGAACAACAGATGAACCCTGCAAAGCACCATGAATTCCTGACAGGCCTTGCAGACCAATGACCAGACTGACCAACCAAAAGTCAATTGTGTGAGTCACAACTCTAACTCCTGTTTGCCCCCAGTATAAGGGGTATCCCACAGAATTAATCTTTTAGGGCTCAACTGGAGCTTTAACCAAAGCCTTAGCATCCTGGAGCTCAACCACGCAGAAAGTTACACTGCTGTTACACTCCTTCACGAGGCTCACTCCCCTGTGTGGCCAACCCACTCTACTGACCGGTGTTGAAAGGGAACAAGGGCTGGGTCCATAGCGCTGCCTCCTTCTTGCTTTGGGGTGACTTGTGCACCAAGGCCCAGCACTGCAGAAGGTGCACAAAGAGGAGAGGATTCCTTTTTTACTCATGCAGGAATCAGCAACAATCTGATTCTCAATTAAATGCTCGCAAACAAACTTGCACTTTGCATGTCTACATGTACAGAAATTGCTTGTCTGTTGTGGTCATTCCTATGGGATTTTTAAAAAACAAACAAACTTCAAACCACAAATAAAAAAACAACAACGACAAATCCCTGTGGTTTGTTAACCTGAATCATGTAAATATCACACATTTTCCCCCTTCAGAGAAATGAACCATCAAACCCTGGAATTGTGGGGCGGGGGGGGAGGGAATCAAATCTTCACAAGGTACTGAGTGAAAGCCAAACGGAGCTCTCCTTGACGCATGCAGCATTCCCACTGAGTTATATAGTAGTTAGATGTGCATGTCTTCCAGGCAGAATTTAACCCTAATATTTTATAGCAGCAAATCTGATGGCTAGAATCATTAGAGGTGTAAAAGATCAATGAGATCAATCATTCCTTCTTGAAAGTGCAGGATATAGTCTATATAGTTATCTAGAGTTACTTGTATACTTTTTTAAGCACCTTTGTTCCAAAGGATTCCATAGAGTTTTACAAACAAACACAGAGATCACTTCAGGCTCAATGAAGAGCAACCAACTCTGAGGTGAATCAGAGCACAGCATCACAAGTTTAGAACAGAAAATGATAAAGGATGCTGAATGCAGTTGGAACAGCAGAAGGAATTTTCAGGTAAGCAGAATATGAGTTCCCAAACAATGGTAAAAGCCATTACCCAAAGTGAAACAAGGATTGTTAATGACCAGAGATGGCTAGGACTTCATTTTAGATTATCCAAAAGATAGCACTTGTACAATCACATGCCTCAGAAAACTATGCTGAGAACACAGATTTAGTTCAGTACTGGCTGAGACAGAAGAGCACCACTACCAAATTACTGAGGCCACTTTGTGTAGCACCTTGTGTTCCTCGGAGGACTCGCAACCAGCTAGTGATTAATCCTGACCCTGTTTAACATATAAGAGAAGAGGTGTTGCTGCAAATACAGTTTAAAATAAATCACATCTTTTGTCTTATGTTTCCTAAGAATTACTTAAAATTTGCCAAGTAATTACCATAATATTTACTCATGTTAATTAGTGAACCAAAGTATTAACAATATTTACAAGGAAAAATTACATCCATAAATATAAAACTAAATATATTGCCAAGTACAGGAAATGTAGTAGCAGCAAATTACTAAGAATCGCTATAAGTAATTCTCAAGCACTAACTGCTACTACAAATTTCTTGTAAAAAGGACAAATTGTTGTGCTACTAATAATAATTTCAATAACTAACTGCATGCAGTTGCAATCTGTGTAGGAGGAAGGATCAGAGAAATATCACTGACTCATTTACACAACTGAAAGCTGGGCAAGTAAGCACCTTTAAGATGCAACACAGGAATAAATAATGCTGTGTCCGAAATTAACTTATACAGTTAACTTAGATTAACTTATTAACTTATACTGAATGATTGAAATCAGTGGGCATTTTACCATTGACTCCATGGAAGCAGGATCAAACCAATGATGGAAAAGTATCTTACTGTTACTACAACACCTAAATTGATCAATATGCTATAGCAGTGTTTCTCAACAGCTGGCACCGGTCCCTGAGATCTCCCTGACACAGTTTAGGAAGGCAGCAAGCTGGTCCCGGGTACCAAAAAGGTTGAGAAACACTGTGGCATAGCAACAGCTTTTGCTCTCTTTTAGGATTTCAGTTCAGATATCAAAAGTCCATGAGGAAGAAAACTATTCTGATGATTCTCCTGGCTTCTTAAAATACAAGTGCAACCCCTTCGAGACCAGTTAACACATCCTGTCTGTCACCTCTGACTTGTGTCTGCTGTGTTGCTAGAAATTCTAAACAAGGCCATTCAGAAGCTGTGCCATAGAGGTGAAGAGAGTGAGGACAAGGGAACTGAGGGATTACCAGTAGATTTCACTTAATTTCAGAAACTGTTCCATTTTGTATTTCTGCAAAAAAAAAAAAAAAAAAACCAACAACAACAAAACCCAAATCCTTCCAGGCCATTATTCCACTAGTTTGTGCACTGCATTATTCTGGGAAGGCCTGTGTGTGTCCCCTCTTAGTTATACTTGTGACTGCACCTGATATCCATTCCATTATGAGCAAGATTTTGACAGTGCTCCGTATCTAACACAGTGAAATGTGAGTGACTTTATAGGCTCCACTCCCAAGGAGATGTCATGATATACATTTGTTCTGTGACAGAATACATTGGGAGGTGGTAACAATCATTATTATATTGCAACACTCTATGGTTCAACCTGGACCAGCAAAAGGTTTTGTCACTGCCTGCCCTGTAACCTGTTGTTCAGCATCCTCAGACTAGCAGGATGTTCACAGCACAATAGCCTCACTCTGACTTCCACCAGCCTGGTTATTCCCTGCAGGGTGAAACCAACACACTTCCAGTCTCGAGTTCTTCCCAGCTTTCTCTGCACAGCTCAGCCCCTCTCACTGTAGCAACCGTATCAAGTTCTGTGCACCTTTAAAGAGACAGTATCCAATAGCTTATTAACTTAACTGGGGTTGACAAACCCTCCATTTCAATCAAAGCACTGAATTGGTTTACAGTAAAAGTGAAACAAGGTTATTAACAAAAGGATGTAGGTTTAAGTGATACCAGGTATCAGGAATGAAGATAGAAATGGTTACAAACAAAGGAAAAATGTGCTTCTAAAACTAAAATTTTATCAAGTTACAATCTTTGCCTAAGCAGGTTTCTCACCTATACTCACTTCCTAAAGATTTCAACCTCCTTGGCTGAAGAATCCACTGTTCTGTGATTTCCATACCTTTGCCCCTTTTGTCCCTCAAGTGGTGAGCAAAATATGAGTTCTCTCCCCCTCTCTTTATAGCCCAATAGACCTTTGAAGTGTATTCTTCTGTAGTGTTGTCACAACCTCCGGAGTTCCCCTGGGAAGACAGATCAGCATTGTATGTGGCTAACACTGTTGCAAGCATCACAAAGCATTTTGGGGAGGGTCAAAGGTGTGTGAATGGAGAGTGGAAGTTTCCTTTGCAGAATACGAGAGGCCAGGGGGGAGAGAAAGAAGAAGAGCAGAGAACGGGTTAACTCAACACTTCAGCTAGCTCCGTGTGAAGATAAGATGCTGGCCCCGGCCCAAGGTCATGGGCTCAATGAGAAATCAGCAGCTGCCCAGCCATAAGAAGAGAAGAACTAAGCTGAGCAGAGCTGCAGAGATAGTAGCTAAAACAGTGAAAGCAAATAAGATGGCGACAGCGAAGGCCAATAGAAGGAAAAACAAAGTCTTCAGAGCCGGGGATGTTTTGGGAAACTGAGGAGGCCACAGCAAGCTGGTTTGGACTGGCGCAAAGAGCACCAGAAGCAGAGGTCCCTGAATGGAATACTCCTGCAAGGAGCCCAGGACTTAAAACCCTCCTGAGAGCTGGAGCAATTTGGAGAGCACAGCAGATCCTTGGACGCCTGGGCCAGGATAGCACGCCGGTCCACCTTCCCTTCCCCCCCTACCCCAATCTTCTTCTGACATTACACCCAGACTTGGCCAGTCTGGGTCGTGCATGTGAGAGTATGAAAGTGGGTTAGGGCTTGGGGCATTAACGCTTTCTTTCTTCCCCTGAGTGATGTGGGAGCATTCCCAACACTGTCTGCTGATATTTTATTATTTTATTAATAAAGTTTTAAAATTTAGACACTTGGTGTGTTACATCATCTTCTCTTCCGCCCCCCTCCCCCCCCCCAAACGATCCTGCGGCATCAGCCTGATCACCTGACACGGTGACAGATTGATAACAGAAATCTGTCACAGTGTATCCCCAAATAAAGTTCCTTTCCCTTGCTGATTGTAGACCCCAGGATGCCTGGTGTAGACCCCATGCTAGCTTCTTCCCAGCTTGTGTTTTTTACAATGCAAATCTTCCTGCAATCTACAATACAGTTGAATAGCCCCACTCTCTTTGGCTATACGTACCCTAGGGTGGTGGTTTCCCCTTTCCTTTCTCTGGAAAAACCTGTTTATCAACTTCTCCTGATATGCCTGGCTTAAACACATTTTAGTTACACATTTCCAGCACATCTGTATAATTCTTTGTAGGTGAACTGTACATACATCACACAAGAATATTAATGATTGGTGAGTTATTAGTTTTCCAATGATGTATTACAAGACATTTTTTAAATAAATATGACAGTGTGTGAGGTGCGTTGAGTTGGTCAGGACAACTGAGTTTTACTGTTAAATAGCCAGGATCCCCTTACCAAATGGCACTGTAGTGCTCCTCAGGTGGTCACAGACATCATAAAATGTTCCAGTAGATCAAGATTTACAGATGTAAGCATCAATGATAGAACAACCATGCGATACGTTATCCACACTGGTTGGAGGAAATACAGATGTGCCATGAGATACAAAGCACGTAGTTTCTCTCTCTCAGTGAGAAGCTCACATGCTGGGTTCACCTTCTCCTCCATCATCTACCTCTTCTCTCTCTCCTTGGAAAAAGTAAGGAATTGGGGGGAGAGGAGACTGGATGGCTAAGACATTTTTCAAACCATTTAGAATAAATCATAACTTTGTATTGACTCACTCCATTAGTATTATAGAAGCGTCAGGCAAGGCACTCAGAAAGACTCAAGAATTCAGATGCTCAATCTTTGGCACTTCTGGTCACTGCCACACACACAGCCATACCCACTTCTCAGCCTGCAGCAATGAGACCAAATAACCAATACAAATTCTCCACAAACCCATACTTGTTAACAGCTGCCATTCTGAAAGTGATAGAACTAGTCATCGGCGATCCCTTGAGGTCAAGGATGATCTTTCACAGGTTTTATTTTTCATGGGTCCTTTGGTGACTGAGGAGTCCGATCCTTGAGCCTCATGCTCATTGGCAGACATTGCAGGTAATGTTGGAAGACAGAGTTGGCCCATGATTGCTCTGTGACCGCTGTCTTTCCTTTCTTGACTGGTGTTTTTCTGCAACCAGGGCAAGGCGATTTTCCTCAAAAGTAGATGTTCCCTCTCTGACAAGTCTTCACCAGCTATCCCTATCCCAGGCTGCTGTCTCCTAGTGTGTGGTTTCAATGACACATCTCTTGATGTTTATATTGAGGCTGTCTTTAAAATGTTTTTGGCCACCATGTTTCCTTTCTCCTTTGGTAAGCTGGGCATACAGCAGTTGTTTTGGTAAGCATACATCAGGCATGCACACACAGTGCCTGTCTCCATCTCAGCTGATGCCGGATATCAGGGCCTCAACACTGAAGATGTTGCCCTCTTTGAGGACACTGACATTCGTGTGATGATCCTCCCACTTTATGTTGAGGATCTTCCAAAGAAAGTGCTGGTGCTCCAGGTTTTTCAGGTGTTTTCTATAGGTCACCCAAGTCTCACAGCCATAGAGGAGAGTTGGGATTACCACTGCTTTATAAACTCACCGTTTTATAAACTAAGAGTCTAGTATGTGTTCTGATGTTGTGATTGCTGAACACCTAGTGAGGCAGTCTGCCAAAAGGAAGGCCAGCACAGCGAATTCTGTGCTGAATCTCGACGTCTCTGTCTGCCCTCTGTGAGAGATGGCTGCCAAGATAAGCAAAGTATTCTATATTTTCCAGTTCTTCTTTGTCGAGGTAGATCTTCCTTGCTGGGTTTGATGATTGACCAGGGACTGGTTGGTGGAGAACTTTTGTTTTGCTGATGTTCAGTTAGTCCTAGGGTTTTGTAAGCTTCAGAGAAGCAATTAAGGGCTGTTTGCAGATCCTCCTTTGAGTGTGCAACTACAGCACAATCGTCTGCATACTGGAGTTTGGTTATTGTTGCCGATATTACTTTAGTTCTGGCACGGAGAAGAGAAAGGTTGAAGAGGTTGCCATCAAACCGATATTGGATGCCTATGCCCTGTGGTAGACAGTCTTGGGTTAATGTTTTCATAGCTGCTCAGAAACTGGAGAAAAAGGTGGGTGCCTTGTTTTACGCCAGTTTGGTGACAAAGGGCTCAGAGGTAGAGCCACTGCACAAGGTGGAGGCAATCATCGGGTCATGGAGGAATCTTACAATGGTGATAAATTTGCTTGGGCAGCGAAACTTTGACATGATTTTCCACAGAGCCTCACAGTTGATAGAGTTGAAGGCTTTGGTCAGATTGATAAAGGCCATATACAGCTCCTGGTGGTGTTCTTAGCTCTTTTCCTGGATCTGCCTGGCTGTGAAAATCATGTCGGTGATGCCTCACGATGGTCTGAAGCCGCACTGGGACTCTGGAAGTACTCCCTCTGCAAGAGGGAGCAGGCGATTCAGTAAGATTCTAGCAAGAATCTTCCCAGTGATGGAGAGAAGGGCAATGCCTCGATAGTTGCACAGTCGGTCCTGTCTCCGTTTTTGAAAATAGCGACGATGTTAGTATTATGTAAATCAGCAGGGATTTCTTCGGCATGCCAGATTTTGAGGAGCAGCAAGTGAAGCATATTAGTCAGTATTGCATGTTAGTCATGTATTTCTCCCCTCACTTTCAGTACTTCAGCTAATATGCCATCAGGAACTGGTGCTTTATTGTTCTTCATTTGTTTAATTGCTTTGCAGACCTCCTCAGGTGTTGATGGGTTGGCAAGAGTTTCCCAGATTGGGTGCTGAGGGATGGAGTCGATGGTGTCGTCAGTCACAGTCAATTCTCGATTTAGAAGCTTTTGGTTCCTTCCAGCGCTCTTTGATGGATTTGTTATCTTTAAGAAGGGTACTACCATCTTCAGACCTCAGAGGTGTGAGACTACATGTGCTTGGTCCATACAGGGTCTTTGTCTCACAAAAAAAGCTCCGCATATCATGTCTGTCAGCAAATGTTTGGATTTATCTTGCTTTGTCCTCCCACTATTCGTTTTTGTCTTCTTGGATCTTCCTTTGAACTTCAGCTTTGAGCTGATGGAAAGAGCTCTGCTTCTGACTGGATAGTGGTTGGTTTTGCCAGTCACAGAAAGCTTTTCTCTTCTGGTCCAAAGAGGCTGTAATCTCAATGCTGTTGTTGTCAAACCAGTGCTGATGGCGGTGGGGAGCAAGGCCAATGGATTCCTCACAAACCTCATGGATGATCTGGTTTAGGGCTTTGCCATCTTTTTTGACATGTGTGCTGTCATTTCCAAGTGTGCATATGACCAGTTTTTCACTGAGGAGTGTTTGGAAGCTCTCTTGGTGCACTGAGGATTGAAGTCTTTGGATGTTGTATTGCAGTCTGTGTGATTTGGAATGCTTTCTATGTTTTGGTGCAATCCTGATGGACATGACTGACCTCATCAGGTGGTGCTCAGTCCAGCAATCTCATGATTGCTCCCCTCATGACACAGGCGATTTGGACATCTCTTAGATTCTGTGTTCTTACAATGACATAGTCTAGGAGGTGTCACTGCTTTGAGTGGGGGTGTTGCCAAGTTGTTTTGTACTTGTTGCTTTGTCTGAAGATTGCATTGTGATCACAAGGTCATGCTCTGCACATTTGCTGAGTAGTAGGATGCAATTGGAATTGGCCTTTCCCATTCCTTCCTTCCCAGTGGTGCTACTCCATACATTTAGAATCTCAGCCAACTCTTGCGTTAAAGTCCCCTAAAAGGATTATTTTATCTGTTTTTGGAATGGATGACAAAACTTTTAATCCAGGTTAGTGTAGAAGGATTCTTTCTTTTCTTCAGTGCCAAGAGTTGATGCACATGCACTGAGGATAGTGGCAAATGACTTATTGAGGGTCATAAGGCGCTCGTTGATGCCGACGGGGAGCTCAGCCAGGCGGTTGACTAGAAGGTTTTTGATTGCAAAGCCAACACCATGTATTCACCCATTGCTTGCTGGTTTTCCTTTCCAGAAGAAAGTACAACTGCCGCCCTCTTCCCTCAAGTGGCCTTCATCTGCCCATCTTGTTTCGCTGAGAGCAGCGATGTCAATGTTGTACCTCGAGAGTTCTCGGGCAAAAATTGCTGTTCTGCATTTGGATCTTTCACTTTTTGATTTGTCTAGTAGGGTACGGACATTCCAAGTTGCAAGAAAGATTTTTGTTTTGCGACTGCATTGGGAGTGATCCCTCTGGACATGGTTATCCAGTCAGGTATGGTGGGATAGCCTATGTTTGGGGCACCTTGTCTAGCCCCTTCCCCATATAGGTGAGCAGAGGGGTTCCTAAAAAGGCCTGCTCGTTCATAACCACTGCTGCCGAACCCCGCCACCCACCCTTGATTCCAGTCCAGGGGCACATGACGACCATCTTGCAGTCACCGCCTACATGTGGGTCTGTGACTAGGGATTCCTAGTGATCACTTCACCTATCCCCATCACCACTCTCCCATCGCCGCAGAACTTTTATGGGTAGGGGTGGGGGAGAAGTTCTGCCTGTGCATGAGTAGTTTAATGTGGGGGAGCTGTTGTGCACCAGCAGCTACACAAATCTTGGAAGAAGAAGCACCTGTGTCCGGTAGCAAAGAGATCCAAGACGACCGGGGGTTTCTCCTCTGTTGCAGGCTTCATCCACCTTTGTAGCTGTTGAGAGGTGATCCTGCTTCATATGCCTGTTCTGCCATTGAGGTCTGTAGGATTAGTAATGAGCTCATTAAGATTTAGTGTATCAAGGTACTCTGCCCATTCATTTCCCTGTCTTTCTGGGCAACGTTTTAGGTTTAGCCAGTTCTCATTCGTGCCGTATCGCTCTGCTGTGCCAGCTCATTAATTGTTAGCAATACGATCTGTGGCAGAAATAGTCCAGCTCTTTATATCAACAGTCCTCTGCATTAGAACTGGTTGGGAAATTTGATTTTTGTCCTTCCTCCCCCACCAGCCCCAAATGTTCAGTTTTGGTGAAAAACTGAAAACCACAAAGTGTTCAGCTTTTTCTGTTAACCCACCCAAAATTCTATGAACATTTATATCTTGTGACACAGACGTTTTCCATCAAAAAAGATTTGATAGAGATTTTTTTAATCAGCTGTATTCTCCACCTTGTAGGATCAGGCCCTCAGCAAATATTTGGCTTAATTCTGATCACATTTACAGCAATTTTATGCCAGAGAATTCCATTGACTTTAATGGAAACACTCATTCATACCAATGTAAGTGAGAGGAGAATCAGGCCCATTATGTTCTGTATTGTTTTAATTAGATTTATTCATCCCTTGGTGGATTAGCACCTTGCGTTCCCTAAGAAATACTGTACTATAATGCCCATTATCTGTACTGACTGGTGACCATAACATGCATCATTCTTCCCAAGAAAATCAGTCTAAGTTTACATTGCATATCATGAAATGAATGTCCTTCTTCCTGAGCATGACGTGGCCCTTACTCTTTTGTCCTTGGTGACTTTTTACTTTGGTATGTGAAATAAGAACCATCCTGAAATTTTGCCACAACGGTGTTCTACAAAAAAACCAAACATTACAGAGGACAAAAAAGCTGAACTAATATAAATACTTTTATTTTTGTTTATGTTTGGTTTAGTTGCCTCAGCCCTGTTCTGATTTCAACAGGCACTGGTAGCAGACATAAGAAAATACCACAAGAAAAAATGTTATCGTATTTTCAGCATAGCCAAAAGCAAGGGAGCTAGGGTAATCTTATATGAATGCCTGGCCTCTCACAATTTCCATCTTACTATCCAGATCAACAAGGTTCAGCCAAAATTGGATAATTCTCAAAAATCACATCAAAGTTCTGAGGAGGTTTATCTAATTGCAGCTATCACTGAAAGGTTCAAAGACAAAGGGCTAATACAATCTGACTGTGGAAGATTTCAAACAATTTTGAGTAAGATTTTAAATGCACTGAAATTACCTATGAACTCCTTTATCACAAGAGGCATATCCTTTAAACATAAAAAAATAGGAAGTCATGGCAGACAAGTTACATTTGGCATCTTTACCATATTAGGGTTCAATCCTACAACTCTCACTGATATACTGAAATCAGCTGGATTTATGTGAGTAAAGGCTATGAGTGAGAATGAGCTGCAAGATTTTTTTTTTAATTAAAGGTAAACAGAATTGTTGACAGTGCAAGTTCCTTTCTTATATAACACCCTGGCCAAGTGAATCATCGTCACGCTTTACATGGTCCAGCCACTAAAAGAGGTTTATGAATTTGTTGTTGCTGCTTCCAAACTAAAGGACCAAGTCTTTTAGCTCATGAAGTGGGGGTGAATGAGAGCAGGGTGAATACTTCACATGTGCTCAGTCACAAGAAAACAAAGCTCACAGAGTAAAAGAGTTTCTTTCATGTAAGGTTGGGATGAAATGCAATGGAGATGAGGAAACAGGATCTTCTGTTGAAATGTGCTCTTTTAGGCCAAGGCAGTTGTGTAGTCAAGCCACTTCTGGCTATTGGTGTGTCAAGCATGGTGGGAGTAAGTAGCAAATTCAACTTCCCTCTTATGCGGGGTTTGGCCAGGTGGAATCAATCAGAGCACAGACTCATGGGCCAAGCCCCACAGATCTGGGTCTCCCTGCCCCGGGGAACCCCCACCCTCTATCCCCACCTCGCCTCAATCTTTGGCTACTGCCAGTCACTATCTAGCCCCTGCTCCCTGGGGTGGACTGCAGTATAATTGCCACATCATCGGCAAGGAGGGCCTGGAGCTGCTGCTTATCCCTACCCTTGGTCTGCCCTCTGCTACCCTAGTACCCTTTTCCTAGGCCTTCATCAAGGGCTGCAGCCTGCGGGTTTCTCAGGCCGGAGCTCCCTAGCTCCTCTGGCCTTTCCCCAGCCCTGCTCCACTTTAGGTACCCTGTTCAGCTCCCAGCAGTCAGGCCCCTCCCTCTCAACATCTAGAGAGAGGCTGTGTCCTTCTGGCCCACTGCCCTCTTATAAAGGCCAGCTGGACCCTGATTGGGGCGTGGCCGCAGATGTGGCTGTTTCCCCAATCAGCCGAGGCTTGCTGCTTTCCCTAGCAGCAGCCCTCTCCCAGGGCTGATTTCAAGCCCTTCAGGGCAGGAGCGGGTGACCACCCCACTACAGCCCTATATATGTTTATCCCAGCTATCCAAAACCCTTAAGTCTGCAAAATCGTAGTATAAACCTCATGAGAACAGGCATAGCAGATTTCTGGCAATTTTCCAGATATTTCTAAAAATTCAGACCAACATTCTACAATCTCAGCAATTCCCGACTACCACTGTGCATTCTGTGTGACTGAAAGAGTCAATCTGCTGTCTGCCAGCAGGCCTGGTAAGAGAAAATTTCTGGTCCTGTTGCTGCAAGACATGGGGAGGGGCAAGTAGGTTGGCCCTGGGCTGGTTGACGTACCCACTGCCACTTTGAAAAATATTAAGATGGGTGATCAGACCACCTTGAGGTGTCAGAGAGGTGGTGGTGTAGTAGCAGGTCACCAGGCCTCCCCTACCTAGGTTGGAGACTGCCCAGCATCTCCAGGAAAAGTCAGCCAAAGTTCATTAATTATAAAAGGATGAGCTCTGCAGGAATTCACCTGCACTTGAACCCCCAGGTTCAAGCAAACCTTAAGGAGCGTGAAGCCCTGTGTATCAAAGCCTTAGCTTCATTAAAATCCACATGAACTTCAACCAGCAGGCTCTGTGCAGCTTTGTACTGTGGAGTCCCATCCAACAAAGGAAGGATGCAAAGGCAGCAGGGTAATCCTTTCCATTATCTTTCCCCCAAACCCAGGGCTGGTGATTATTTACACCATCGAGAGCAGCTGCCAGCACACCCCATAAAGAAGCAAAAGAATCATAGTGTTATAACATATTTCACGGAAAAGAATGTGCAAATGTATTTTAAACATTAACACTGGCCAATTTTTGTACAATTAAAAAAATTCAGTTTGACATATATCACATGGCCCTTCATTATTAATTCCATATGTTTTTGCTCGTTTCAGATATAGTTAAAGTAGATTAGGTCTTCTAATGGAAGAGCAGTGCATGCTTTTTTACTTGCCAAATCTACCCTGGACGAGACTATGATCTGGTCTTCACTGGAAATAGCTGTTATTTCCTAATGTTGTTATGATGGTTTATGTTGAGCCCCTCTCTGCTGAAAAAGTTTTATTTGGCACTTCTGTTTTTCATCTTGCAAAGTACATTAGGAGTCCATCCGATGAGAAGCTTTCAGGTTCCAATTTTTGTTATTATAACAAATCTCAAAAAGTTCCCCTTTGCAATTTTAAACCCCAAAATAGTCTCATCCCTGATATTCATTATATAACAGGTAGTTTTTGCAAACAGAAATTAAATCAAGATCTCAAATCCTCTGTGGCATCTGTACATCTGTATGGATTTGGTTATTTCAGAATAATATAGACTGGGTCTACTCTCTGATAGAGCGATATCATCTCTCTTTTATATATAAAAGTCTTTTATAGCTTGACTTTAGTAAGGCTTTTGATATTGTCTCACATGCCCTTCTCAAACAAACTAGGGAAATATAGCCTACTATAAGGGGGGTGCATATCTGGTTGGAAAAGTGTACTCAGAATAGTTACCAATGGTTCACAATCAAGCTGGGCAGAGCCCTGCAGGGATCTGTCCTGGGTTTGGTTCTATTCAATATCTTCATAAATGATTGGGATAATGGCATAGAGAGTACACTTATAGTGATTGCACAATACCAAGCTGGGAGGGGTTGCAAGCACTCTGGAGGAGAGGATTAGAATTCAAACTGATCTTGACAAACTGGAGAAATGGTCTGAAATAAATAGGATAAAATTCAATAAGAATAAATGCAAAGTACTACACTTAGGAAGGAATAATCAATTGCACAAATGCAAAATGGGAAATGACTGTCTAGGAAGGAATACTGCAGAAAAGGATCTAGGGTTATAGTGGATCACAATCTAAATACAAGTCAACCATGTAATACTGTTTCAAAAATATTGAACATCATTCTGGGATGTATTAGGAAGAGTATTGTAAGCAAGACACAAGAGGTGTCTCACTAGGAGGGTGGTGAAGTACTGGGTTACCTAGGGAGATGGTGGGTCCTTCCTTAGAGGCTTGACAAAACTCTGGCTGGGATGATTTAGTTGGGGATTGGTCCTGCTTTGAGCAGGGGGTTGGACTAGATGACCTCCTGTGGTCCCTTCCAACCCTGATATTCTATGATTCTATAATCAGTTTTTCCACTCTACTCAGCACTGATATGGCTTCAGCTGGAGTAGTGTGTCCAGTTTAGGGCACCACACTTGGGGAAAGATATGTACAAATTGAAGAAAGTCCAGAGGAGAGCAACAAAAAAATTAGATATCTAGAAAGCATGACCTATGAGGAAAGACTGAAAATAACTGGGTTTGTTTAGTCTTGAGAAAAGAAAACTGAGTGGGGACATAACAGTCTTCAAGTATATAAAAGGTTATTAGAAAGAAGAGGGAGATAAATTGTTCTCCTTAGCCACTGAGAACAGGACAAGAAGTAATGGGCTTAAATTGCAGACATGGAGATTTAGATTAGACATTAGGAAAAACTTCCTAACAGTAAGGGTAGTTAAGCACTGGAACATATTACCTAAGGAGGTTGTGGAGTTTCCATCACCGGAGGTTTTTAAGAACAGGTTAGGTAAACACTTGCCATCAATGGTCTAGGTAATACTGACTCCTGCCTTAGTTTAGAAGACTGAACTAAACAACATACCAAGGACCCTTACAAACCTATATTTCTAGGATTCCATGATTCATGAGTTTGTGCATTTTCAAACCTCAGTCTTAGAAAACAAAACAGTGTCTTAAACATTATACACAGTCTCTCAGAAGTCTCTGCAGTCAGAATCTTCAATCGCTATTTTATTGTATTCTCTTATACTCTACATTCTGATAATTTTTATTAGTATTTAATATTAATAGCATGGATATACTATTTTGTTTACTTTATTTGCATGTACTCTTTCTAGTATACTATTCTTCTATGCTATGTATTTTTCTGGTAATGAAATTATCTGTTATTTAAAGTTAATAAGTCATTTGAAAACACCAAAAAGTTTAATATAGTCCATCTTCTTTCTCTCTCACACACACACACAGTTCAGTGCCCTGAATCCATTCTACATCTGTAAGCAATCCCATTTATATCATTCACTCTTATTCTTAGAACTCTTCCTTATGAAATTGATAGAGCTTCCCCACCATACCAAAAAAAAAAAAAAAAACACAGCATTATTACTCACTTTTCCCTGGCATTGCTTTAAAGCTGTATGAAGCACTACTTGGTGTCTTTGGAGCTTATAAATATACATCTACCCTTGGAGCGAGGGGTGTGATTCCCAACTTGTGGAGACATACTCACACTAGCTCTCATCAAGCTAGCGTGCTAAAAATAATAGGGTAGCGGCAGCAGCATGGGCCGTGGCGAGCAGCAGCATGGACTGGCTTCTCTAAGACAAACTCTCCTGGACCCGATGGGAACATACTTAGGGCACCTAGCCCAGGCCACTGCTTGCGGTACCACAGCTATGCTACTATTTTTAGCACACTAACCCAATGAGCACTAGCCCAAGTGTGTCTATGTGAGCTAGGAATCACACCCCTAGCTCTAAGCATATAGCCACAGGTTGAAATCCTGGCTCCATTGACTTAAAAGGTGCTAAGATTTCATCCGTAGTCCCAAATCTTAGTTAAAGTTAAGGCAATCACAACATACACATGGAGAATCAACATCATGGAAATTTGAGTCTGTGCTGGTTAAGAAATATTAAAAAACGCTCCCACCCTTCTACACTAACTCATTCCTTCCAGGATTCCTTTGCTTGTAGTAGATGTTATTAGTAGGCAATATTTTGGTGTTATAAACCATTATCACCAGCCAAATAGAAGCTGTAAGATTCCTGATCACTCATTCTTTCGCTAAGAATGCCATCCAGCCTAGCTCTAAGAATCTCTCTGTTAGAGCAGCTCCATTATCAGTTCTATCAGCATCTACGTTCCAGTGAAGTCGCCTAACAGTGTCAGAACTTAGATAAAAAGGCTTTTTATCTTGCATAGTCAGTAACGTGTCACAGGAACACTACATATTGGGGACATATTCTTTGCTATTAACATTTCCCCCATAATAGGTCTGCTGTACTCATCTTGTCCAACACTGCTATTATTTAGCAAGAACGAGGTGTGCCAGGTTCTGCAAAACATTGCAGATCCTTTGTGCCAGTCTGGAAGCATAAAGGAGCCACAAAGAGGCGTAAAGAGCCCCCTCGGAACATGCTCAGGGTAAAGAGATTCCCTGTATACAACTAAGCAGATGTAAAGGCTCTACAGAGTGTCCCTCCTGCCTGGCTATGCTCAGATGATGAGCGGCCTCTAGGTGGTTGTTACAAATCAGTGCTATTTAAAGCAGCCATGGGGGTGCTCTGTATTGCTTTGGGAATTGAGCAGGCCCCCAGGCAAGGCCAGAACAGGATTCTACGAGGCACCTTTTTCCACCCTATTCTCCATTTCTACTCTGCACTAGTATTTTCACAGTTTTCCAACATGGACCAAAGTCTTTTAACCTATGGCAGTACCATCCTAACAAAATGGCTACTGTAAGATGGACAAAAGCATATTTTACAATGACTGGTGAAGTCAAGTCCAGTATATTTGGTGGAAGTTTTTCATTTTTAATAAGCTACTTATGGTCTGTCCTTATTTAATTTAATAGTTTAGCTTCCTGCCCCTCTCTCCCCACCTCCTGGTAGTGAATTAGTTTCAAGAAATAATGGAGAATTTTATGCATAATCATATTGCCGGTATTGTCACTTAAAAACTTGGGTCGCCATTACCCCAGCACCCCATCCCTACTTGCTCACTAGCAGCGCACTGTATGGAAAACCACAAAAGATCATTACCCCTGTAGTCTAAAGCCAATGTGCCAGCATAATGAAAAACAATTCAGCAGTTCCCTCTGCTCTGTTAGTTGTGTTTGTCATAAATGAGTTGTGGAGATTTGGAGTGAATGATCCATATCATATTGAACTGTCCTTTTTATCGCTGACAATTGAAGGTGACTGAAAAGCTGGGTCAGTGTCAGACTCTATCTAATTGGAAACCTTTCCTCATTAATGTTCAGTGTTGACTTGTATTAGTTGATGAAATTAGGACCACAGTGGAATAGATTTTATTACACAGAATGAGCTAGTTGAGCTGTCTTCCATTTAAGTGTTATTTTAACCCCACCCCCTGTGGACTCAGTTGAAAAAGGAGCCCAGCAAAGGGGAGATTCTGGTGAGGCAGGATTAAGAGGAAATAGAATAAAAATGTCAATTCTGCTCAGGAAATTGAAACCATGTGGATATTTATGCCACATTTATTTCAGCAAATCTTTGTAAAAATACTACTTCATAGCTCATCAGGGGTTATTCTGTGGGCTTGGGTCAGGAATAGATGAAAAACTTTTCCCAGGTAAAAAATGGAAATGGCAAATTTGGGCTTTTTTGCTGGGTTTGTGAAAAAGCAACAATAAAATATTTTTTTCCACTGGTACAGTTATTTAAATGTTGCTATAAGAAAGAGGCAGAGTTGTCTTCAGCAAAACCCTCTGTCCCAAAACCTCCATTTTGTTGCTTTTCCAGCTTTTGTAATTTGTTTTTAATGAAAGGGAAACCAGTACAATTACAATGTTTTAACAAGTTCAGTTTAACCCTGCATAAATGTAAGGACTAGTTTTACAATCCAGGGTATGCTGATGGACTAGACAAGTGGGTTTTGACATTTTGTATATTAGTTCCCTCTAGAAATACCCTTCCTTCTAGTTGGGAGCCTCCTCCCATTTGGCAATATGGAAAGGGCAAAGTGGTTGTAAACCCCTGATAGCTCTTCATTTTCCCCAGCCTGAGAACCCCTGGACTAGAAGATTGACTAGGTCTTTCCCATCTCTAAGTTCTTTGTGTTTTTGTTCATGAAATGCTTCAAATTTTCTGTAGGCACCTGACGGATTTGATTAAATGTTGCAATTTCTTGATACTCAGCTTACGCACAGACTACTAGAGCTAAGATGAGTACAGGAGCAGATACATACAACTTCATGATGTTCACAGCCTCATTGAGGAGTATAAAGTCTATGATTTATGCATAAATATACCACAGCTGGAGTCATTTCCAACTCCAACTTATACACATTGAATAGCCTGTTGCCACCTGCCATACTATATCTTTGTCCTCAAACCACTACTAATGAAGGATGAACCTTAAAAGGTTTGGGGGTTCAGAAGTTCAGTTTGACTGATGTGAGGAGGCTTTATATAATCTTATAAAAAAAATTGCTTGAACCTCTAGCACTCGCAAAACTGAGGCTTGATCCCGTGATTGGCTGAGCACATCTAGCAGTTTGCTAAACACCCTCAACTTCCATTAAATTCAGTCTCTCTCAGAAATTGGCCTTTTGGTCTGGAAATCTCACCATTAACAAAAAGCATAAACATGCTCTCACAAAATTTCTACTACTTATGTGGCTCTTGGTCATGCCACGAACCAAACAGCCTCTCATGCATTATCTCAGCCGTTCTTCTGGCCAGAACCAGATGGGGAACAGAAATTTAAATGAATGGGGGGAAGGGGGAAATCTACGTAAACTTTTTCAAACCTCAAAAATGATTCAGTACAAGTTCAGAAGGAATTTTGTGCCATTGTTTATAATTTTAACATAGTTTGTGTGGTGTATTGAAACTATAACTTCAGCTTGCAAGGGGGTTCCTCGTCCTGTTTACAGCCTAGGGGGCTCTCTAGGGAAGAATGAGATCAAAATTAGTTCTGCAAGAGCACCAGGCTTGAGTACAGTGGGCTTGTACTTCTGTTTTAGGGAGCAGTCTGCTTTGTCTCTCTCTGATTTTGGGTTCTTATCTGTTATTGTTTGGAATTCTAAGAAATAAAATTAGTGTGATGTTGCAACCTTCCTGCAAGAACATTTTGTCTAACTTCTCTGTATGGAAGTGATGAACATAACTTGTTACTTGCTTTATCCAGCCAAAGGGGTTTGCCCATCCTTAGACATTAGAAACAATGGGCCAGCTCAGTGAAGCAATTTATATCAGCAGAGCATCTAGCCCAAGATGATTACATTGTGAAAAGATATAGAAATCTCATAGTGTGGACAGTGAGAGGATATAATTTGTTAATAGGGCTAGACAAAAAAATGGCTGAAAAAAATTTTCAACCAAAAATTACTTTTCTACCACAATGAAAATGTGTTTGAAAATGTTTTATCTTGTTTGAAGTTTTCTGGTATTTGTTTTCTTGTGAAAACTGAATTTGGGGGGAACTTTTGTGGATGGGTCAGTAATTTCATTTTTCAGTTTCAGTGTATGTTAAAAACTGCAGAGTTAAAAAAAATAGTTCTCAAAATTACCAGCACAAAATAATGGGCATTTTTCAATTAGGTTCAGTTAAGAAGTAAAAACAGACAACCTGCCCATTGCCCTACGAAATGTTGCCCTTATGACCTTAAAAATTTTATGTTATACATTGTAGGGACAATTTAAAGATTATGACTACCTACAAACCTCTAAGGTGCAATTGTTTTCACCCACGTTAAATATAAATTGATAAAATACATTTTGTTTTGCTCATTTTTAAGATCCATACAGCTCTCCTTTCCCTGCCTGTGTGGATTTGTGCATCATAGAACCAAGCTTGATACAATTTGCTACTTCATGTCTAATCCTAGCGCTGCTGGGCCTGAATGGCTTTTCAGATTCAGATTTTGATGTCCTGACTTCTTTCCTCTGATGTTGTAAGAAGGCTTTGCCCTAGCTTTAGAGGACTTCTTTGGCTAAACATAAAAGGACAGAAGAAAGAAGCATGCAACTTTAATCTATCCTCCCCAAGCCAAACATTTGGAGTGTGATGAGTAATTTGCATTACCAAGATAGCATTTACAAATTAACCTTGATACAATGAGATTTTGTGGAGCTTTCCATGTCCCACAATCATATTTAAAACAATTATGGCAGGGACGAAGTTCTAAGAATTAGTAGGTGATGTTGGTAGAGGGGAGGAGTGGAAGATTACTCTGTAAAACAAGATGAGAGGATTCTATCCTAGGTCAGAGCAAGTGACACATCACATCAGCAACAAAGAGAATTCTGACACCACAGTGTAAAATACATTTCCAAAACAGAGGGAATGACATTAACATCAACAGTGGAGACCGATTAATTTATTTAAAGGCTTTATTTATTTAAAGAGAAACACTGGAGTGATAACTTTGCAGCCTGCAGGATCCGCAAAGGTGACATTACTCCAGCATGCATCTGGAAACTCTTGCATTTGTTTTCAACCTACACCCAGAGGTCAACATGGTTGGTTTGGGTCCTTCAGTAATGTTTCCCTGCTTCACCTCTACAGCATTTATAAACCCTAATGACTAGGAAGTGAGACAGATTGTAAAATGGAAACCCATTGATATCTAAACATTGGAAGTTACTAGTTAAATGCTGCATTGCTTTCCTCCCAGATTGTCATTAAATGACCTTCTGTCTGAAGCTTCAGCTACTGTGGAAGAAAAGGTGCAGACACTTTATTGGCACTGAACTTGAAATTCGTAATGGGTACATTATAAAACAGCATCATCCATCTGACAAATGAAAATCATTTAATGGGTGCTCTCTTAATTATAATAATTTGGACAAGAAGGACATCAGCTGAAACTGTAGCAAGAAGGTCACTCAATGAGATTTGTCGTCTTTGGAGTCTCTGTTCACATCAATATCAACACTCTCAATCAACATTTTCCATTTTTGGGGGGCAGGTTGTGTTTTTTTCCCCTTCTAATGTAAAAAGGGTCTGGTGAGGGCACTGAAGCAAAGAAGGAAAAGGGAGGGGAATGAGTAATAGTTGGTCTATTTGTGGAAAAAAATGTGTTGTGGCATAACAATTGCGGATGCTGTTGTCAGCAAAGTACAACTCTATCTGTGGGTCATTGGGAGGTTACATACGACATACACAAATCAGATCTCTTGTACAGAACCCCCGTTTATGAGCCCAGACTAAAACATTAGACCAAGAACCATGCCAACTATCCATGTTTTCAATAGACACAATCCAAACCCACTTGATCAATGCCCTTCCACCACTACACAACTTTGGAAAAGTTTAGCTCTTTTACCTTTGTAGATCAACCCCATCTCTACTCTGAACTTCATTTGATACCACACATTGGTGGGATTGCATGAGGGTTAGATTAGAGCCACAGAATTTGGCCCTCAAAATTTGTCTTCAAGCTTTGTCTATTTTATTGTCTAAAACAAGGTGTATGACACATTCATGTGCTGACAATGAAAATGCCAAAAACTTGTACAGCACTGAAATTAAACAGATGCTTCTGTACTATGGTGCAAGAGGCACTCTATATTACATGCACATAAAGTGATCTCTAGCAACCTTTGTGAACCAACCTTCCTCGTGGTGTTTTGAACACTTGGCCTTATAAAGTCTCTTTTTGCTGATGATTGCATATATAACAACCCACTTTTAAACTAACAATCTGTTTGGAAACTAAGAGTGACCCCTAGTATTAGAAACTATTAGGCAAATTCTTGAAAATAAGTAATCCTTTTCTAGAAATCAGGGCAGGTTTGTCAACAATTTATAAAACAGGAAATATGGTTACACTTGTAGGATGTCTTACTCATAACTAGCAATTTAATCAGCACTATCAGATATCTGGTTTGGGGTCCTAATTCACAACAAGTTTCTTATTATGCGGACTTATTGCTAGTCTTGGCCCTTAAGGCTCCTGTTTTGGATTTTTATTATTAAAGCCTTTGCAACTCCCTTTCCAGAAAAAAGTTATGTATTCTTCTTTTCTAGAATTATTTTATTTAACAAGGAGCTGCGTCATTTAAATTGCCATTGCTCTGTCTCTGAGTTCACAAGATCAGGACCCTGTCAGCTTGAAAAAGATGACAGAGCAGATAAAGAAGCAAAGTGGCAAACACTAAAGAGAAAGGCTTTAGTCTCCAAAGTAGCATATGTAGACGCCACAGACAAAAAGACACAAACAGCCAGGTGGGTTACTGAACTGCCTTCTTGCTTCATTAGAATACTTACATATCAAGCCTGTGTAATAGGTCACATTGTGCGAACATGGCACCAAATAGATATACCTGTAGAAGTGTTGCAAGATCAAAGCTTTTCTCTCCCTCTTTTTGCTTATCCTTTTAAAAAAACAAAACAAAAACCTAACATTGACCTATGTCTAAAGCATAAATCCTGTTTCAGTTAGGGAGTGCTATCAGCTCATTGTTGCTCCTGAGAAAAGATAACAGAAGATAATTGTTCCATGTCTCAGCAAAGGTCTCTTCATCAGGGGTTAGTCAATTATTATAAGTGCATAAGGGTGACACCTAAGTAAAAAAAGTGGGGGGTTGGGGCAAGAATGAGTGTATGTTTGGGATCTAGAAACACGAAAGGAATAGCTATTAGAAAATGAACTGCAGTTTCAGATTAAGGGACCCTCAACATCATGGTAGTATGACTTTGGTTTGGGGAATATTTACTAAAAACAATCAAATGTTCCATTTAGCACTGAAGAGATAGTTTTAGGATTAAAGGATTCAAGTCTGGAGCCAAACCGCTAGGAGCTGGTTTACAATATCTTATAACCTTACTCAGCTTTCTTTTTGAGCCAATTATCTGGGACAACTTAGCTGGAATTCAGGCTGTGTTTGTGCAAAAATAAAATACACATATACTCGAGTCTTGGGATTAAACAAAAATAATAGAGAAAAGACTCAATTCTATAAAAACAAATCCTCCCCTAAAAACAAAAAGTCCCTAATGGCCTATCATACCCAATCGCAACAACATTGTGATGGAGTGTGCTTGCCATTTTTACACCCATAAACACGTATCATCCCCTCATCTGCTTTTCCTAATTTCACAGGAAAGAGGAGTCTATCTGCATGGCCCTTTCATGGCTCATAAAGGCGCAGCTGCTATAAATCAAAGAAGTGATGGCATTACTGAAGGGAGAGAGGGCTGCACGGAGCATTTTTCCTGACCTCTTTGTGAAAGAGTCAAGTCTACAGTTTAATGAAATGAAATCTCTTCTGAGGGAATATGAATGAGGTTGCCTCTGGAGCACTGTTCTGGGGAAATGATTTCAGCTGGCCTCTGAGAAGATTTACACCTAGGTCTCCAGAGTCAGAAGCTAAGGCAGGCTGCATTTACTACCTGGAGACCTTTGAAGAAAGTCACTCCTTATCTTAAAGCCAATAGCAGCCTGTGAAATTGCTTGAAGTAAAAACATTTCAGAGACAGAGAGAGATATAAATGAACTAAACAAGAGCCCAAGAAGACTGTGGCTCTCTGTAAATAAGAATTTTATCCTATATAGGAATTTCCTAAACATAAAGGAGGAGAGAGGATTAAAGTTATTATCGACACAATCAGGGCAGAGCAATACAGAGTTAATTATTAATAATAATAATTAGTATTACCATAGGGCCTAAGAGCCCTTGCCATGAACCAGGACGTCATTGTCCGAGATGCTGTACACACCCAGAACAACAAGACGGTCCCTGTCCCAAAGGGTTTACAATCAAAGTATAAGACAAAAGACAACACTTAGATACAGACAGACAGGGCAGTACAAGGGAACAATATGATACTACCGGTCAGCGTGAATGACAGAAGTCTCAGCACACCAGCAGCCTAATTGTTACTTTATTTGCAGGCTTCATGGGAAAGGAAAGTTATAATGAGTGATTCGAAGGAGGAGAATGAGTCCGTTTTGCAGATGTTTGTGGGGAGCTCCTCCCAAGTGTAAGGGGCAGAACAGGAGAAAGCACAAAAGGACTGGTCTGAAACTCTAACAAGTGGGTGATAGAGGCTGGCATCATGGACCTATTGGAAGTGGGAATTAACATCTCAGCAATGAATGAGAGATGATAGGCAGAGTGAGGACAGGCCATGGAGAGCCTTGGAAGTGAAGGCAAGTAGCTTATATTTGATGCAGTAGAGAAGTAGGAGCCAGTGGAGGGATGAAAACGTGAAAGGGACATGGTTGAAACAACTGGCTAGGAAAATGTACTGAGAGACA
Source organism: Caretta caretta (assembly GCF_965140235.1). Classification (NCBI taxonomy): domain Eukaryota; kingdom Metazoa; phylum Chordata; order Testudines; family Cheloniidae; genus Caretta; species Caretta caretta. The sequence continues at coordinate 105,927,736 of NC_134210.1, read as the reverse complement.
TGGGTTCAAATCCTGGGTTAGGCCACAAATGAGCCTGAATTTGGGGTTGTCTTTATCCCAAGATTCTCAGCCTAGGAGTTGTCCAAGACAGATGGAAGAGTCCCTGCATGGAAAAGGTTAAAAACCACTATTTTATCCTATTCTTTAAATTTATATTTATCCTTCGGACAATGCTGACTTAGCATTCTTAGTAGGGAGTCAGTGGAATAGCAAGGGGCACTTCAGGCCAGGACTGATGTGTAGAAAGATCTGCATGGGGAAGCTAACACAATGGCCTGCCACACTGGCATGAGCACAACCTTGCATAGCGATATTTTATTGTTAGTAGCAACAACCTATGACCAGAAAAGAAGGCCACTAATTTTCCACATAGAGAGATTACAGAGACCCAGAACACCATCATTGGGTGAATGTAAGACTTCTTTAAGTCTTGTTTTAAATAGACTCTTTCCACCTTGCTATATGCCCTCTAGTGGTCAGCCTGAAGAGGGGCTCTACACCTGCATAACTAGTGCCATACCACGGTACACTGTGATAGCAAACACCCAGAAGTATGTTAAAAATACAGCTGATCAAGTTATTTGTTGCAAATAATTTATCAGACAAATTTTGGTATTTTTCCCTCAAATTATTCACACCTGAAGAGTTCATTGTACAAAAAGCTCCACAGATCGAATAAATGCAGCAAATAATTTATTCAACAAATGTATAATATCAATCAGCATAGAAATTACTCTCATTTTTTCCCCCATTATTCAACTAGCTTTAATTAGAAACATAGGACAACCAGCCTCTGGGGCACATTACTTCAATGCACAACAGCCCTTTCACCTTTGGAGACCAAGCTTCAAGTTATTTCTTCAAATCTTTGTGCAAAGTAATTTAGCTCTCAAGTGGAATAGAGAGAACTCCAAAGATTCAAGTTTGCTTATAGCTAGAGTTACTTACACAAACATACACTTACATTATTGTAAACATTCATTTGGGTAGTAGCCTCAAAAAAAGTCATTGTTTTAACAGTTAAATTGTAGCCCAAATCAAAATTTTACCACCGGGACACGTAAACCTCTGAATATAGGGATTTATAATGGACATGCTGACAAGCCCCTGAACTATAATAGACTGAGAATCACCTATTCTTCTGTGGTACCGTAAATGTCCTGAATTTCTCATTGGAGAGCATAGGCAGAAAGGTCAATAATTATGCAAAAATGAATAATGGGTTTAGAGCAATCACTACATCCAGCTGCTACAAAGTATTCTCTAAATCTGTCTGCCAGGTGTCTACCTGTTTTCCCTAGGGATATTTCCAGAAAATAATGTCGTAAATGATATTCCTAGATATCTAGGACAATGCTTAGCAACATAGGTAAAATCCAAAGGGTCCTAGATACTGGTACTAGGAACTATGTTTACTTTGTATGGCTGGTTGGTTCTGTCAATGACTAGGTTTTCATATAAATAGAGCTGGATGAAAACCACACAAAAATCCTGCAAATAATTACTTTAAAAAGAGTAATAAATAATTTGTTTTGGCCACTTTCTCCCCGCTTTTGTGTTCACTTTACTTGAACATTCAAATGTTCCAGTTTTACTGCCAAACATTTTTGGAAAGTGAATTCTATAGTCACATGCACAAATATTTACAGAGACCAAATTTTGAACTCTCAGTCACTCTCGAAATGCATTCAGACTCGCCCATCAGGGAACAGAAATAATACCATGTGACTTACCTGACCAACAACAATACAGCATGAATATTCAATATTCATTATTCCGTTCACAATGCATCTATTGCTTAGAAAGCTCACCAGAAAAATATTCCATCAAACACTTTTGAATTACAAATATATCTGAAAGGAAACTGATCTATTCAGGGATATTCTGCAATCAGAAGAAGCTAATGCTAAGGTTATAGCATTACAGCATTATAGCAATTCCATCCCATGTAACCTCCAACCGGTGAGCCAGGCAAATTAGAAGTTATAACAACTCTCCTTTTCTAGCAATTAACCATCCTCATAATTCTTCCCTTTTCATTGTGAATTATTGGCTTTATTCTATTAAAAAAAAAGTGAGAGACCACAGGCAGAGCCAAACATATTCCAGACAGGTGCTGTGGAAGATTCCTTCAGAGCTTTGTCAAAGCTCCTCAGCTCTAAACTGAAACATCACATCTCGATATTCAAAACCGAGGCTTCTTTTTAACAGTCCTTGTCAACTATGGCACATTATGTGGTGGGTTCTGTGATGTGGATTCTAGAAATGTCACCAAACTGACGCTCAGCTCTGTTCTAACTTTCCCTGGAATTCAGCACTGATATTCAGAAATGAAATGAAGCAATTGCTAGAGCACAAAGCAACTGGTTTACACAGTCCTTTAACTGAGAGAAATAAAGCTGTGTAGGATGCATAGAAATTTTACAGCAGATTTGAATGGGAAGGGGTTGATATATTGTACAAGAGTCCCAGCTTTCTAAAAGTGTTAAATAAAATAGATGGGAGACGTATGTCCATCCCTTCTCCCTGCACTTCCTCCCCGACTGCAGAGATGCTGGCAAGCGTAAAAGTTGGTTAGTTCTCCTGCTGCCACTTGGACAGCATAGCGGCCACTGAATGCATTATATGCCTCCATGATGTTCTGTCCTGAGCCAAATCTGGTGCACTACAGAGTAGGATGCCTGTGAGGGCCAAATGTCTGCAGACATCATCCAATGATCATGTTTTAAGTCTCCGGGGTGGGGTGGGGGGATCTTTTCCTTCCTGTTTTCACTGTGTTAAAGTCAAAGATAAATCTCACAGCGAAGTCAGTAGGCGTTCAGAGCAGATGACCTTACAGATCATTGGGCAACCATTTGAGAGAGTAGGACCTGTTTAGTTAGTAAGTGGATCTCTTCATTTTACTTGATTTTGTAACATTAGAAGCTTTTGATCATTTGGAGATGCTTCATCGGAATCATGTCCTATTTCCTTTCCATCTTGACAGTGAGGGGCCCTGGTTCAGTTCTATAGGTCAGAACACTGATCACTAAAGCATTTTATGTCCTCAACTTTGTTTCTCTACTTATCAGGGTGTTTTGTTTGCAAAAGACTTTCTTGATGAGATGCCCCATTACTGACAATAGTTTGGCAATTAGGTCTTCAAGTTCTTTCTTGATGCCGCCCATGTTATCAACAGAGCCAAAGCAGGTGAAATCATTGCCAAACTCGACTGAGTGGTTACTAGATGCTAGAATCTACAGCTTGTTCAAAATCACTGATCAGAAGTATTTTGGTTTTACCTCAATTGATTTTCAGGCCAAGTTTTACTGCTGAATTCTCCAGGGCTTTTAAGTGCCACACTGAGCTTATCCATTGAATTGACAAATAGCACTATGTCATTGGCAAAATGGATGTCAGTGAGGCTGAGGTCATCATCAAGGTGAATGTTCTCCTCAACACATATCAAGAGCCCCATTGACATTGCATTTGTGTCTAACAAGGCCACATTTGACTGTGTTGACAAGGGATTATTCTGGTTCATCTTGAAACTCGCAGGCCTCTCTTACGAGCTCTGTAGGATGTCCCATCTCAAGCCCAGTTCCTGTAAATGGGAAAAGAACCACCTTCTTCCAAATTAGGTCAGGCTTTTGACAAAGGATGCGTTGCTACCCCAGAATACTTCAGTGGGGTGAAAGGCATCTAAGAAAACAGCTCTCTGGGCAGGAGGTCTCAGAAATCCATTGCTTTTACAATTATGGGCAAAAAAAGAAGAGATCAAAGATGACATATTGGGGGGAATCAGGGTACAGAAGAGTAAACTAGGATGGTCCTGCTAAGAGTAAGGAAAGTGACAACCTTCCATGAAAAAATGAGTAGTAGTGTAACAGAAAGTTTACACATAAGCCTACATACTATGTTGAGGGATGCATGGCTAATACACTGTATAGATACAAACATAGATAAGACCTTTCTCTAAGCAGAAAAACACGCAACATAGTGAATTTAAAATCCTTGCACTTAGAAGTCTTGGCTCATTCGTTTTGGTCACAAATGAAAGTGAGTTTCATGGAGTCACTGTGGCCTACTGGAAGTTTTCCCCTCAACACTGACCAAAAAATGACTTATCAGAACAGTACAACTATCAGTCTTTGCTCAAGAACAAGAATGGTCTTGTGAATATTTAGAGGCACTAAAAGACCTTGCTGGGAACCTTGCAAAGTACCTCTGTTTATTGTACTCTTTGTCTCAGGCCACTGTATTGACTAGCCACTTCTTTGAGTGCCAGATTAACCATTGCCACTACTCTCAAAAATAATCCTTAAAATGTTCATGAAATGGGAAGTGGAGGAGCAGTGTTGAGGAGAAAAAGCTAAGCAAGGGTAACCTTGGCCTCTTCCCCTTATAAATAAAAAAGAACTACAAAAAATGCACTGCAATTACAACAGAAAACACACTCTCAGGTGACATTTTGGCTGTGTGGCTTTCCTCTGGCTTTGTGACAATGAGAACGAGTCTAGCTACAGATGGTTTTATTTTTCCATAGCCAGAAAAAAGGTCTCACAGCTAAAATGTCACAACCTCTCTTATTTCAATTTCCAGTATGTATTCAAAAGCTAAGGCTGACATTTGGTCCTGAACTCTCATATTGGTATGGAAACAACAAAGAAAAAGCACAAATGTATGAGGAGTTAAGGATGGAGTCTCTCTCAGACCTACCTCTGTTGTTCCTGGATTTTGTCTGGTCGTAACTGCTACTGGGCCTTGGACGACTCAGGACTTTAGGGTTTATGCTGTTCAGGCTGACTGCAGTCAGTGTCTTTGCAGCATCTTTTGGGAAGGAGCATAGGAGGTCCCTTGCCTTTGACCACATGCTTAGATTCCCCCTTCAGCTGTGTCAGCCTCTTCTGAAGTCAATGCTAGATTTCCCTCCCCGCAGAGCGTCCTAAAGTGCTTGTGCCCCACACTAAACAGAACCTGAGCTGTGTCTGAGCTGTGCTCGACAAAGCTAAAAACAAGCGTGCAAAGGTGGTTTACAGCCATCTAATCCTGACACTCTTCTTAAAGAACATTATTCACTGGCATAAAACAGAGCAGCCCTAAGATTTTTACTTACTCTTCTTACTACTAAAATTTTGGCAGCTTAAAATTTGATCCTGTTTAAAAGATGGATTTTACTTTCTCCATAATTGCCACTTATGTCACTTACTAGTTGCCTTGATTTTGCAGAAAGAATATGGATGCCATTTATTTTTACTTCCTATTTTATGTGCATGAGTCCGGTGAGATCACTACATTTAAAGTGAGACTGGCCCCCTACTCAAGCTGAGCCTTACAATAGTAGAATACAGATACAGTGCGTATAGTAAACTAAATATCATCCATCTTACACGTTAGTATTAAAATTTGTGAAAAAGCATATGATTTGGCAAGGGCCCTGACTAGGCATCCATTTGGCTCTTTGGCATAAACAAACACATTCTCAAATTGACTAAAGGTCCAGTCTTGCTCCCATTTAGAGCAGGATTGTGCCCAATATGGAGTATTATCATAAATAATTATAATTAGGTTTAGTATACTTCTCCCTAACCAGGAGAGAAGTGGCCAGTGGAAATATGTACAGTGGGAGCAGTCCTTCTCTGCTATTGGGAATGAAAAGAAAAGAAAATGCAATCTTCGTGGGTAAATTCAGACACCCAGAACAGTTTTAAATATGGTGTTCTCATCATACTCATGTATATTAACCAGAAAGGAAATAAACACAACTGACATATGGTCAGATGGATTTTTCTTCAATATTAGAAGCATTCACTCAGAGACTGAGATGTTACAATCTGACAAACAGTTTATGGATGAGTTATAAATTATTGGAGATAAGTGTTTAAGCAATGCTAAGACCATCTCAAGTGTAACAATACAAATAATGCCACTGAAATAAACACCAGGTTTTTTTAATTGCAATCAGTTATATTGTGCATGCAATAGCCCTGAGTCCCCACTCTCTTCCAGATTTACATGAGTGTAAAATGAGTGTAACTGTGTAGGGAATTAGGCCTCACATCAGTATTTTATTTTATCTCTATTTGGTGTTATTCAAAATAAAAAAGGTTGAGTAAAGATCAAAAGTAACGAGGGATAGAAGTGAGAAGGAGAGGGACATTAAAAATTCTGATAAATCAGTTTGTAAGTGCAAGGACAGAGAGAGACGGACAAGATAATTTCCCCCAGTGTGCCTGCACATCACAAGAAGTACAGTTTTAACCAGGCCATCTCACGACCTATTACATTATTTGTTGTCTCTCCCCCTCTTACAATGGAGCAGGTAATGGATTTGGTTTATTCCTGTTATTATATTACACCCTCCCACTTCAAGATAGCACTAAAGTCTTATGGTCTAACCTTAGAATGCTACTTGGCACAGGGATGAGGCCCAGTAAAAGTGACACACACCACATGTCAGGCTTTTATCATGTTTTCTATTGTGCTTTGTTATGGAGAAAGGAACAATTTAAAAAAGGAAAGGAAAACTGCTGTCAAGGTCACTGGCATTTTTCTAGTGCAGGATTGCCATAGGTGAAATTATTTTAATTTACAAATTTGCAGAGAAAAAAAATCTCCCGCTGTGAAAACCACAATATTCACAGGAGCATGTGGCGCTGGTGAGTTCCACCGTATGACGAAGTAAATTGAAATCTCACATTTGCTAGACCTTTTCTTTGGAGGGGTGGGGGCGGAGGGAAATCATATAAAGAGTTATAATGTGATTAATGGTATTGCAGGGCTGATCTCACTCATTTTACAATTCTGTTTTATGCACAGGTTATCATACTAATTAACTACATCTGAATATTTATCATCTTAATGGAGGGCTTTTGTGTTTCCTTTTACTTCAGCTCGAAAGCTTCCAGTTTGGTGGTCTAAGACGGCAATAAGAATCAATGTCACAAAACAGATGAAACTAGATAATAAGATTTTAAATAAATTACCTTGATATAAGCACAGCACCAAAAGAAAAAAAATAGCATTACTGAATTTTCCAGTTCTGTTCTCAGCTCCACAGAAGTGGCAATAAATAAATAAATAAACAAACAAACCACACCCAAGAGACACAAGAATCACAGCACGTGCAAAATACTCTTTCATTTTATTATTCTTGGGCCTTCTAAAGGAGCGGACTCACCCCAGAGGCGCCTCCTGCTGGTCGTCCTTGGGAATAAGCCCTTTTCCAGCATGGAGCGCCCTCCGCAGGCTGGTGATCCGCACAGCTCTGGCCCCCATGTCTCTCACAGACCCTGGTACCCCCACACACTGCCTCTGGGTCTCCCCTTCCTGGGGAACCCCCAACCCACTATCCCCACCTTGCCTCATTCTGGGCTACTGCCCGTCATCACCAAGCCCCCGCTCCCTGGGGCAGACCGCAGTGTAAAGGCCACTCATCATAGGCAAGGGGGTTCGAACCTGCTGCCTTCCTTTGCCTCACAGGACCTCTATGGGCCTTGGACCAGGCCTACAGCCTGGGGAGTTGCCAGCCTGGAGCGCCCCCGCTCAGCCTGCTGCTTCCCCAGCACTCGCACCACCCTCAGTACCCTGTCAGGCAGGCAGCCATGCCCTGCTCTCTCCCAGCCTGGAGAGAGACTCCTTGGGCCTCTGGCTCACAGCCTTTTTATACAGGCCAGCTGGGGCCTGATTGGGGCGTGGCCCAGCTGTGGCTGCTTCCCGAATCAGCCATCCCCAGCCACAACCCTCTCCAGGGCTGCTTTTAACCCCTTCTATTTTAGGAGCGCGGTAGCTACCCCGCTACAGGCCCTATACAATGTAACTAGCCCAATATTTGTATGCCAGCTGGAACCACAGGAAAAGTTTAACATGATCAGTTTAATGAGCAGCAATGGGCCGTCAGCAGGAAAGGCTGAGAACTATTTCTCACTATTTGGTAGTGAGATATTCGTGTGAAAAGCTGGAGATGAAAGATGGGTCAATCCTTCAAAAACATTTCTGCAAATATTTCTTTCATACATCTCTGTCATATTTTAACTGACTGTGCTTTTACAGTGCTCAGTTTCCATTAATATTCTGGCAGATACATTTACTTGTGGATTGTTCACAGATGGAACACAAAAGCAGATATGGCAGAACACTCATAAAAAGTTAATATCAAGCTCATAGTTGCAAGTATTTGCAATCAAAATATAATTAAAAAGTTACATTCAGCCAATCAGGGGACAGAATCATACACATGCCTCCGGTTGTGTCCAATCAAAAGAAACCAATTTTAAATACTTGAATTGAGCTCCTCATGAATAATCATCATAACATGAATTTATTTGCAAAAATGCCATAGTAATAGAGTTGCAGAGATTTGAGTTCATTTCTACAGGCCCTGTAGCCCCTAGGGAAATTTCTATTTCAGGTTTTATACCCATCTTTCATTTTGAGGGAAATTTTTCCACAAAAATTATTGTGATTTTACAAAAGTTTTAAGAACTCAAACAGGTAAATGTTACTAAGTTAACTCTTCATTACTAATATTTCACCCAGCTCTATAAAGTGTATTCACTTTGCAGTTTTACTGAAAGAGAAGAACAGTGTAAAAGAAACCGAAGCATAGCCACATGTGTGTGTACACATACACACACAGCTAATTCTAGTCTTTTCAGCTGCTTAGCGAGCCAATGCTGGATTCTTTCACTTGATAAAAATATTATCAATTGAGTTGATAGCTTCATTCTTTACAGGCTTGAGAGAACCCTGGAACAGCAAAAGAAAAGCTATATGGTATATTGCAACCTAAAGCACATAAGCCACAGATTCATTCTTACCTCATGACATCTGCAATCTTTAAGGAGGGCAGCTTGTAAAGTGAGAGAAAACAGTGTAGGTCTGCAAAAAAAGGAGTACTTGTGGCACCTTAGAGACTAACCAATTTATCTGAGCATAAGCTTTCGTGAGCTACAGCTCACTTCATTCGATGAAGTGAGCTGTAGCTCACGAAAGCTTATGCTCAAATAAATTGGTTAGTCTCTAAGATGCCACAAGTACTCCTTTTCTTTTTGTGAATACAGACTAACACGGCTGTTAGTCTGAAAAGTGTAGGTCTGAAAGCCCTCTGCCCACTGCAACTTGCTCTTTGATCCACATCCTTTAAAAAAAATGTATGCAAGGGATATGAATAGTCTAGTAATAAAAAAACAAATAACAGAAGCACTGTACTAACAAAAAAATCCCAAATGCTCTAGTTCAGCAGAAGCTTGGAACTGTTCCATAAAATTCTAGATTTTTACCATTTTGCTAAGCCCAAAAACGGACCTACTTGAGGGTTAAACATCCCTGAGGTCTTTACTTTCTAATATTGGTGTAGTAGTGAGTTAATGGAAAAGGCAATACTGAGGGCTGAGAGTAAGAACAAGTCATGTCAATGTTATATTCTCTGATGCAATGACCTTTGGTTTTATAGATATCTATCATATTGATTCCAAGAGCTTATCCACTGTTTCCTGTGAGTAAGCTACAGGAAAGGAAAATGTATAACCCTGCTTGCTGGAAGTCCTGCCTCTTGCACAGTGCAACTTCAATCCCAGAAGATGGGCTTCAGTATAATAAATATCTTTGCTAAGCAGGGTCTGTAACGTGCGGTATCCCAGAGGCTGATATAATCTCACAAAATATTTGTGTGGGTAGACCTATTGAGTGGAAAGGAAAGATGGACTATATTAGGGCATGTCTACGCTTACTGGTAGATTGGCACTGCTGCAATTGATGCAGGGAGTGTCAATTTAGCAGGTCTGGTAAAGACACACTAAATCGATGGGAGAGTACTCTCTTATTCACGAAACTGAAGTTGTGTAACTTAGATAGATTTACCATGGTAGTGTAGACCAGTCCTCAGTATCAGGACAGAAGAATATTTGAACAACACATGCTTTATATACTGTCATCAGAGAAATTCAATGAAAGGATCTTGAAAGTGCACATTAATCTCTCTGTAAATTAAAGAGAAGAGGACCAAAAAAAGGCAGCTTGCTTTTCATTCAAAAGGCTTAACCTTAGAAGGTACTGACTGGCCTCATCTCCCATGGGGCTGGTTTAGCATGTTGCAGCATCAGGCTCTAATTGCCTGGTTAGATTATTTAATTAACTTTGAGAAAACTCTTTTAGGGGATGCAGCAAGGGACATTTAACCAAACTTCCCTCCAAGAGAAAACCTTGGCTGGCATAAACTGAGAGGAAGGAGAAAGAAATTGCTTTATCAGAAATTGTACTGATGACATTATGCAATGTGATAGAGATTCAACGCAATATTTAATTTGCATACATTCCCTTTCACCCACTATTTTTAGATATGTTAAAAAAAATTGAACTACATCTTGTGTCCCTAGAAATTTACTTTTGAAAGTGACTGTTTCACATTCTTATTACATACAAACCTCTGCTTTCTTTCCAACTCTTTCTCATCAATTGCCAATGAGGAAGAGGATGAAAGCTGACGGTGATGTAACACTGTAAATATTACCCGGGAAGGGGTCAATTTGATTCAACTGTCTTCTCAGGAGAGTAGTAACAGACAGTTTAACTAGCAGAATTACATTTAGCTGGCTCTACAAATATGAAAACGAGTGAGATGGTATGAAATTTTAAGGTGATCCTACTTCTGAAACAGCACACAGGGAGGGAAAACAAAGAGCCACTGACAACCAAAATGCTCCTTCAAGTGAGCCTTAGAGCCAGAAGGATTTGGTACTATATATCATGATTCTGTATATCATGCATACAGGATTTTCAAGTGGTGCTAAGTAACTGCATTAACTGTGAACATCAGTTAACACAGTACATACATAAAAAGGTTCAGAACATCAAGTCTTTATGAAAACTCCCAAAAATGCTGTTTTTGATTCAAAACTGGGGGAGAAAGGGAAGAGGTACTGCAGCAATGGCATTTACTATTTCACCAAGCAGCTTCACAACTCAGTCAGAAAATTTAAAAATCATTTGGGTTGGCTGGGAGGGGCGGGGGGAGAGTTTTTAGCCAACCATGTAATGTTTTTGGCATATCAAGGCCTTCAGAACGGTTTATTACTTGAGAGCTAATAAAACAAACATGACATCATAGCACCCACGAAAGCTACCATAAGAAGTTAGACATGTCCAGGGTGAATAGTTATCCTACACTGAAATTCATGCAGGCATGAGAACCTGGATAATCTGAAAGTTTGCATGGCTGTGGTTTTTTGGTAGCTCATAACATGTCTGCTAAATGTTAATATCCAACATATGGCTCTTGTTTGAAAGATTTTTGATTAAGACATTAAATAGAGTCATAACTGGCCAAGCCAACCAAGCAGGAAACATCCTTATCTCCCTTTTGAAAGTAGTCATACAACACAACAGTATTTACCACTTCTCTCATATAGACTACCTGTCTCCCATTCTTCGCTATAAATACACAGACACACATTCATTGTCATCTTGGTTAAAAATGACACTCCCAAGTTCAATTCAGACATAGTCAGTTCTAGATGGCAAGTCCTTGTGGATGTGCAGAATGTCTTGTAGTTGAGAATGTCTCGCACTGCGCACACTATCTGTTCTATCCAATGTACCAGATATTATGCAAACATTTACAAAAAACTGAAACCCCTTCCACTTGCAAAAACAAACTATTCCTCATCCAGCCACTCCAGATCCCCAGAAAAAGCCTGGAAAAACACAGAAGTCTCCCTACATGTTCTGAAGGTAACCAAATTCAGCCTTTGGCAAAGCAAGAAGACATGAATGTTACAAAGTTAAAAACCACTAAGCCTGCTACCCAGCCCTCTCTGCTTAACTCAAGAGGATGTTAGCTTGAGTGTCTCAGTTGTTCATTACTCCTATGATATCCCACAAGGAAAGTAGCTTTCACCCAAGTAGCCAAGACACAAAAACATTCAGTTAGGGTTTTAATCAGTGAAAATCAGTATCTGAAGCTTCAACTGGAAATCTGTTGGAAGCCATTTTTGATAGGTAGATGGGACCCAGCAGAAGAATGATCACATGGCAAAATATGTTTTTTTCTTGCAAACGGTAACATAACAGTCCCTTCTTTCACTGTTGGTCTTAGATGTTGCAATCATCCACAGCAAACAAGGGGTTAAACTGCATCCCTGGCAGTGAGTTGCTAGATAGGTTTTGTCTTATGTTTCTCTTGTGCAGTCAAAAGCAGGAAAAAAAACCTAGCATGCTACAGGAGACTAAAGCCATGATTAGAGACCAGATTCGGCAAGACACCATATACAATGTTCCAGAGGATAAAGCGCATCACTGAGATAGATCGGTGCTGTATTAATCTCAAATTGTGTTCTGGCCCCTTAGAAGCAGTTTAAATTAGAGCAACCTGAGGGTTCCTTTAAATTCTTCTGTGGGGACCAGCCATGCACACACCTTAGGATCAGGGTGAGCTTTATGCCATCTTTGCATGCCTCTTCCTATCCTGCACTCTGTGCAGAGTAGCCAGACCTCATAATTTGGCCCAATAGTCCTAGAAATAGTGTTCTGTGATGAAGAATGTGTTTTAATAATTTGGACAAAGACCTGCCAATTTCTTCCCTTATTGTAAAATTTCTGGCAAGCTGTACTTCACAGGAAAAGTTTTGTTATAAAACAAAATAGTAAATGACTGTACTGTAAATATAATTTCCTAAAGTGTTCTGTGATTTTGCTACCCTTATTTTTCTTTCTGGGCCTATTGTTTATTGTCCATTAGAACCAAATATGAAGGGTGGCCTTTATTACCTCATGCAAGAAGATATTTCAAGATGTGCAGTATAAATCCTACACTATTTCTCTGTTCCTTCTCTACTGCAGCTCAGTCATCTGAATGATAAATAAGCTTATGCTGGTATTAGGGTTTAGCTAGCAATGAATTTCACTTTATTGCAATATTTATGAAAGCTTTTGAAAACGTGGTTAAGTGAAACTCTTACAGTGGGCTACAGTCAATATTTCTTGCGCAGGAGGACATTAAAAGCTGTGGAGTTTAACCTTCTTTTTTGATACCTTACCTTCCTCTGTCTTTTCTCTCTTCTGCTATTCCATAGAGTCCAGTTCTCTCATCATAATGATTTTTTTTGGGGGGGCTGGGAGGGTTCCTTGCTTGCTTTTTAGATTGTTTATCTTACAGTCAAAACTAAATCACCCAATCAGCTTGGGGAACAGGGCCAAGAAACCTGAGTCACGATAATTACCAATTTCAGGCTGCTGCTATGTCTTTCCCATTAAATCTGTATAGCAATTATTAGCAGTGTTTTACAATAGCTGTAAGAATTGCTATTTAACCCTGTCTAATTGCAGTTCTGACTCATAAGAATGAGTTTGTAAACAATTTTGTCCTTGAAGACTGTTTTATGGGTTTGGGTGGATGGGGGGACTGTTTTGAGAGGTTTTATTTTGACAGAAAAAGGTTGAGGAAATGTGTGAAGGGAAGATGGGGATTGAAAAGTTAATGTTCTCAGAACAAGACCTTTGTTTGAATATTCACATATAAGCACAGGCTGATGTGTTCGGGCCTGATCCTATTAGTGTTTTCTGCAAGAACCTGAGTGTTCAAAGGAGTGGATGGTGGCTCAAAATCTTCCAGGATTGGATTCGTTTTGCAGGGGGAACAGTACTGATAGTCTACACTCCTGAGCAGGAGATTATGACTTTAGACACAGCCTGGAGGAATGGTGCATAAGCTGCTCCAGCCCAGGAGCAGTCCTGGGAGGCTTTGAGAGTCAGGCACAGCCCTCTGTCTCACACTAGCCTAAGCCAGAAATGCTTTCATGCTCTCTTTATCCCTGTGATGGCTCAGCTGTTCTGGCCAAGAAAAAAATGGGGGTGGAGCCCAGGGTCTGCCCATTCCCTGCCCACCTGAGAGAAAGTTATCAGGCACATAGCCCTGCTTATTCCTACATGCCTGGGTTTAAGGTACAGATAGCTCACATAGATCCATCCCACATCCTTACATGGGCAAGTAGCCCAATTCAAAATCTTGGCTCCAGTTCCTGTTGCCTATTTAACTCAGTCACAGTGGGCCCTGGACTGCTTCAAACGCCACTCACTGAAACCAGGGTTTGTAGAAATTTAAATTCCCTTGAAGATTAAAGTGTGCCTAGTTGCGTGGGATGAAATGGGCATAGCTCAGTTGCCCCCAAAAGTCTGAGAACCACTGATCCACTTGAACAGAACAGCAACATTTCAACTCGACAAGGACAAGCACAGCAGCTTGAAGAGATTAGTAAAGTTGTTCTCTCAACTTCTTTCCTAATTGAGAGGATAATGGCGTCAGGATCAATATGAGCCACCACCAGTATGAAGATGGAACTGCTGTCTGTGCCGAATCCCAGCTGGTATACAATTGGTAAATGCTTCTACAGTGTCTTGAAGATACAGAGCACTACATAAGAGTCAAGTATCATTGTTACTGCTAGCCAGAAAATACTAACAAAAATAAGAAATGTGGATTTAGGAGAGTAGACAGAGGACAAGATATTAGTCTAGCTCTACTGTAGAAGAAACAGAAGAGAGTACAACAGATGGCAAAGAACTAGACATTGTTAAGCACTACAGTAATTATGGAAACATATCCGTCTTTCCTTATGTTGAATTGAGTCTTCCATTTTAATGTGTGATTGACACACACTCAAACAATTTCTCAAAACTAAATTAATGCACTTGAAATTCCACAAGCATGATTTAGTGGCACGGGATAATTTTCCTGAAAAGTTTAAGCTGAATTGGCTGACGTTTGTTGGAGGGGAGGAGAAGCACAAACCAAAAGGGATCTCACTTATTGGATACATTCCTAACACAAACATTTCATAAATCAATATTATCATATGTCCAAAAAGGCCTGGTTTAGAGCCTCCAAACTTGTTTAATCTGATGGCCTTTGTAAGGACTAGTGTTTCTGACTACCTTCGCTGGAAGTGGAGCTTGCAGAAGGAACTATTTGGTAACTATAAGTACACTATCAACCCCAAGTAGTGCCTAGCTCACGTGGATAAGAAACCAAAAGAAAAGACTATGACATCTGCATGGCCATAGCAATGCAGACATGAGTGTGGATAGACCTGATATGAAAAGCCACAACAGGGTTAGTGGCAGGAAGCAGGAGAGTAGGAAGTTCATCTGGGGAAACGAAGAATGTGCTAGATATTGCATAGGGATCTAGTGTGGGGAAGGGAGGGAGTAAGCTACATGAGAAGTGGAGAGAAGTTAGGGGAGGAGTAAGGTCCATCTCTGTGAAACTGGGAGATTCCACAGGGACTTCTGACAAATTAAAAAACTAAGAAATCCCAGAGCATGATAACCCAAACCATCTTAACTCTGCCCTCAGCCCTTTATCATCACAAAACAACTGAAAAGCAGGAAATACTCTTATTCTCAAACAGCACACATTTTAATTGCATCAAGGACTCCAAAACAATAAATGTTCCAAGCGGACTGCTTAGACGTGTGCTACATTGATTAAGCATTACTGTAGCATTTAGCTACTGTGGTCCTTATGAGGCATAAGGAAGAATAGAATCCAGCTCACTCTTTCGTAAGTGAGTTGAATCTGCAGAACTAACAAAAGTAAACAGCATCTAGATAAAAAGAACTAGGATCGGATACAACCTGGTCTTTTGCCCTTCTGTTTTATACCCAAAGGCTTCTGGGAGCCTTAATGAAAATTAATATAATTATAAAATAAACATACAAGGAGATATATTCAGAAATAGTTAATCACCAAATATGGAGCAGCTAAAAAAAAAGAATCATTACAATCTGTGCTCCTACTCCTGCAGAACTCTAAAATAAGGCAAGAACAAAAAGAGTCTGATCTTGCCAGAAACGGGTCATAGTGGATTATCCAGGCAGATATAATTCTGGATGTACATGATCTTGTTGAAAAAGGCCCTGCCTCCCACTCTTCCGAAATTACATTTTGGACCTTCTTGAGGTCCAGCCATCACAATTTGTTGGGCAGCAGTCAGTAATGCCAACACACACGTTCACCTTGGAGAATTTCACTGCAGAGCGAGGCAGTAATGTGGTAAAATACTAATGCGCTTGTGCTATCTTATACAAAAGCTAGCTGAGTGTGAGCCGTAAGTAATTTTCTGGACTATAAAACAGCGTGAAACAAATAACTTACCACTAATACTGACGAGAACCGCCACCCTTAGCTGATAACTGGGAGCAGACACTGCAAATAAAAGTTTTGCCTACATTCTTCCATTCCCTAAACCTACAGATATGAATGGCAGAAGGATGGAGGACATCTTGCTTATTACTATTAAATACCCACAAAATAGTGATTTTATATATTTTAAAGACTATTCTACACCAAAAATCTACACCATAGTCTACACACACATTTAACCCTTCCTCTGAGCCATCAGTATAACTTATGCTTAAAAAGAGTTGCTGGGGAGACCTCCTGTGTACATTGCACATTTGTCGTACTATTGACTTCAATGGGTTTCGGAGCAGGCCCTCGCTGTTTCTAAAAATTTGATCTCCGATATAGCAGAGATACTCTTGACTGCTAGTGCCAGGCAAAGCTATCTGTAGACACTGTGCATTTCTTATGCTGTGCTCTCTGAAATTCTTGAAAACTGACTAGAAATGCAAGCCAAAAACCATCTCAAGAGATACAGTGTAAAAATGGTTACATGTTAATGAGCAGTGGAATCATTTGGAATGCAAGTGAGCATACAAGTATTACTGATAACAGTAAGAATGAGATAATTATATAGCTGAAAAGATAGTAACTATCTCATATTATGATATTATAAAGTGAAGCTTTTCTCTCTCTCTTTTTCTTTTCCCCAAAGGAATATAGAAAGTGGAACTCATCAGTTAAGGACCAAATAAAAAGCATGTCAAGTGCCTAGCCTGCCATTTATAACATCTCCCTCTTGTGGTAATTAGAGTGACTTCATGTTCAGTGCAGTGGGTAATTGAAGTAAAATAGTAAGAGTGCGCACTGTAAAAAAAATAAACAAAAAAACCACACACATGGTTCATATGATTTTTGGTTAATTCCACTAATGATTTTTAACCATGTTCTTGACCTGACTCGTCAGTCATGTATTCCTTACAATCAAAAGCTGCAAATGACTATAACAATTGCTGTTCTCCAATCTCCCTTGGTGTCTTTTTTTGTTTAATGATATTTGGCAATTACTGAGTTTTAAATAAAGGTGTTAGGTAGGGCAAGACTGAAAGAATAAAACATCTTGTTATTTAAGCTGCTTTCCAGCAGCTTGTTGTATTACTCTGGAGTCCACTTAAAAAGCACCTGTTGAAGAAATAGTCCTGTTAAAACAATGAATTTCTGTGATCCAAACTAAAATACATTCTGAAACACAAATGACTAGCCAATAAAGGAATAAGTATGTTAAAAGAGTAAATTGCCAGTAAATCGGAAGCCATAGCAGAACAAAAAATTGAACTGCTAAATGAGTGTGGACCAAACGCAATAATATAAAATTCATAATATAGTAAACTAAACTCAATAATCAACATTTGTTGAAACATACTTTTTATGAACAAGAAGGTCACATATTAGCAGATTTGCATTGTGCAAACAGGATACATAAATTATACTACACCTTACACCATGTTGCATGGGAAGGTATGCAGAAAAAAATGCTCAAGGGGCACAGTGGATCTCGGTATGCCTACTGATAGGAAGAACGTTCTATTTAAACACTGAAAAAACAAAGATGATCCATCTGAGAAAGACATGTATTACAGCAATGGTCAAGACAATATTTCTTTAACAAGTTGCCTATGGAATGGAGGAGAGACTGAGTGATTTGGAAGAAATGTAAGAATGTAAACTTTTTAAGTCCAAGTAACAGCAGAAATGCAGGTTTCCAGCATGAGAGGGCAAGAGCATCGAGAACAATAGGATAAAGACAATGAATCAGCATGGATGGTAACAGCTCTAGGTACAATAAGCACGCATTTTCTCTTCAGTGGGGCCTGGAGATTATTAGGCATTCAAGTGACTTGTGTATATATTCTGTGCAGTTGTGAGGGCATAATGAGCATCCACAGCATTTTTGGCTGTATTGTTCATTTTCAAAATGCTGGCATCTTGTACATTTCAACAAACAAACCACAAATAATTTCCCATCCTAGCATTGGCTAGGCTCCTTATATAGCTGGGGAGAAGGTTAGTCATGGGTAGGTCTGGCAGGAGGATGACAATTCCATTTCACACGTTGTGAGCTTTATAAATTGGCTTTCATTCCTCACTGGAATAAAACCAAACCCTTTCCAACATTTTCACAAAATGGAATTGTGTTGGAACATCCATTTTGGGATTGGAAAAGTTAAGTTCTCCATGCAGGTCTCTCTCTGTGACCAGAGAGTCCACCCTGGACCTCAGCAACCTTCCCGTCAAACTTTGTCAAAATCTCTGCATCTCTGAGAAACATTTCAGCCTTGAAGAAATGGCATAGTTAGACACTGTTCATCAGCTCTAGTCCTGAGGCTTGAGGAGAAACAGGAATTCTGCTTCCTTTAGGCTAAAGCTGGTTCCAAGCACAGCTTGGATGTAATGGAAAAGAAGGACAGCCACAGAGAGCCATTTGTGGCACCGTGATTCAGAGATACCTGGTGCCAGCGCAAGTGACAGCTGCCCTTGTGCAACCCTAAGTTACAACAGTAGAGAATCACACCTCAGGCCCCTTCCTCACTGACCCACCTATGCCTATGGCCCTGACATACTCCTTCCGTCTCCTTAAGTGGGGGAGGGGTGGGCAGCTGGCCCAAGAGGCAGCAGAGCAATCTCCACCAGATTTACACCAGTGGAGAGTCCCACTGCACAGGGGGAATTATTCACCGGCTTTTTCTGGCCTCCTTAAGGCCACTTTATATAACTTACTAGGCACAAAGTGTCTGTAGCAGGCTAGGGAACCCAGGCCTAAAACATCTGGGGCTTTGTCTGCTTAATTAATTTAGATTAGTTATCAGTTTTCATCTAGTTTATTTTGTGGTCCTTAACTAATATTTTCAGTTGTGTCCTTTGGAGCTGATCCTTTTCTGGAGCTTTTTCACAGGGAAGCTGACTACTATTCTCAGGATTTTTCATAGATGAGGGGAGTACATTTTCTTTCCGTACACAAATCTTTCAAAACAATAAATCTTAGGTGCCCACACTCTGCAATGCAATGCACTCCACATGCAATATAAGCAGGGCCTAGGACAACTTTTGGGCTGTACAACTTTCACCTCATCGTTTATATACACCTTTAGGGAGGGGAACAATCTGGCTCTCACTTTTCCCTTTACTCCATTAAATTCCAGCTCCTTCCATCTACCAGCCAACAACACCTGGACGAAGTTCTCAGAAGTTTGTCCTCTATGCTGTTCCTGGATTAACCAGAAGGATTTTGCTACAAAGCTATACGTCATGCATAAGGGATACATTGCTGCCACTGCATGGGTCCAGAGAAGGAGGGATTCAGTGCCATACCAGAATCTCAAGAATGGCAGGGCCTTACCAATAGAGGCCTCATCCTGAATTTATGTGCACTCAAAGTCAGAGGAAGTTTTGAGTTTGCAAGGATTGCACAACTAAGCCCCTTATCACCAAGCTGGCTTTTTTATTTAGCTGGGTGCATTAGTTCACTTAATCCAACTCTTTTGACATTGTTTTAATTATTATGGGGGAAATGATCCCATTTGATCCCACGTTGTATTATGTATCCATTTAATGTACTTTACAAAATAAGCATGAGAAGTTGAGTGATCTGATTAGCTAGGGCTGTAAAACAATTTAATTCATTGCTCAGAGCTTATGAGTCTCTTCATTTAACATTATGCAAATTCTTTGACAAAAAAAGTAACATTTTATAATAAAATTGCATTAACCAAGTCAGATGTTCCACTGATTGAATTATATTAGAGGATTTTCATTTAGGACAACCAGCTTTGATCATAAATACACACTTATTCAGGGCCTGCCATGTCTTATTGATTAAAAACGGGATATTGTCTCTCTCATTTGAATGACGTTGCAGTTCAAAGGGTTTTAGAAAAACATCCACTATAAAGAAATTGGCAAAACAAATGTGTAGTGCACTTCAGCCTCTAGAAAAAAGAAAAGGAGTACTTGTGGCACCTTAGAGACTAACCAATTTATTTGAGCATGAGCTTTCGTGAGCTACAGCTCACTTCTGAGCTGTAGCTCACGAAAGCTCATGCTCAAATAAATTGGTTAGTCTCTAAGGTGCCACAAGTACTCCTTTTCTTTTTGCGAATACAGACTAACACGGCTGTTCCTCTGAATTCAGCCTCTAGAGAATTTCATGACTTCCTTCTTCTTGGGAGACTGTGGAGGGTTATTGTTTTAAAAAAGAAATGTGTAGAGTATATACGGTAGTAGAATAATTAATATTTGAAAAAAATCTACTAGAGACAAATATGTGCTCGTTCAAATGCCATGCAAATAGCAGAAACGCCCTCATCTGTTTGTTTTTTTAAGCATATCATGTATTGTTTCGGAGATCCACAACCTGCACCTCCCAAGCAACAGCTTTGGCTTTGTCTCCTGATAACATAATGCAGCAGTCATCAACCTAATCAAGCAGTGACACCCCACCCCTCAAAAAAGTAGAAAACTTGACTGAAATCATAGCCCTGCTAGATGTAGCAGGAATCTCTACGATTGCCCTTGAATTCTCATTTCAGGGGATTTTAAATGAATGAAAAGACAAAAGGTGTTCAGAGTGAAGTTCATCAAGTTTGGATATTTTTCACTGACAGCTAATACATTACTGAGCAGCTTTCTGAAGTCTACAGTAATTATTACTTATATGGCAAGACTTGGAGGCCAATATTTTGAGACCCTCAGATAGAATGCCCTACGTAGTAAATTAATGAAAAGACTTTGCACACATACAGTGAACTCTGAAGAGCTGTAAACATTTTGGAAAAAAATGTATTAATTCTCACAGCACCCCTTGTGAGGTGGATAAGTGCACGGCTTGGGAATGGGATGATCATCATTCCTGTTTTACAAATAGAGAAATCAAGAGAACTGTTAAGTGACTTGCCAAAGGTTACAGGAGAAGTTTGTTATAGAGGCAGAAGAGGACCCAGATCTTCTGATCCCCGGTCCTGAAGTTTAGTATGGAGCATTTACAGGACATTGATCAGAGCAGCAGACTTAACATTCCCTTTGACTTCAATGGGTTTTGATCATGCTCTAGACTAAGTTAAAGATAGAATGAGAGTTTTCATAAAATCTGGATTGGATCCTCCCATTAGACTAAGCACCAAATCATCTGAAGGGTTTTCTGAGTCTTACCTAAACCTGAGATTGCAAAAATGAATGGCAAAAAGGTTCTCTGGAGCTTCCTGTTACTTCTTGCTTCCAGGAATAGCCTGAGAATAGTCTTCCTTTTGGAATTTGGAACTACTTCACTCAGTCTGAGCTGGGACCAAGATACACACAGAGATCTCAAAAATGTGGGTGTTTTGTTTGTCCCAGCTCCAGCAACTCAGGCTGCTGCTAGGGGTAGAGAATAGACAATTGCTTCAAAGATAAGGCACAAGCAGTAAAGTATGCATATTATTGTATTATCTTTGACTGCGAAGCAGAATTGTATTCTCGTTGTCAGCCACAGATGTATTCATATGTTTTATGTATGCTTGTTCCTTTAAAATGGTCACATTGAACAATAATTTTTAAAAGGGACTAAAAAGTTTGAAAGGAGATAAGAGCAGTTAATTCCAGCATTGGATCAGATCTGTTCCACACCATTCACTCTTGTTTTACCATACACATCCTATCTTCTGCTCCCCAGCTCCAGCTTGAGGTACACCATTGATTGTGTTCCCCACTGCTCTGAGCCCTGTTTAGAGCTAAGAGTGCCACCTACTGAGTCCCCTACACTACTGAGCATCTTGTGCAGTCAAAATGGATGAATAAAAAGCTCTCCTTATGAATGGTACCTCCATAGCAACACCACAGACACCTATTTCCCAAGTGAACATATCTTCCATGCCAAAAAAAAGAAGTAATTAAAAAAGTCTCAGCCATACATCTGAGTAATTTGTTTCTTTAAGAAGAAAAAGAAAAGGGTCAACCTTTCATGAAAAGTCAGTGCCTCTATTAAAACAGCAGTTTGCTTGAAAAACAGTTCAGCTACAGTTCAGGCTAAGTTTCTTTCCTGACATAACCCATCGAGATGTTTTTTCCATCATCCTCCTGACTGGTCATTATACTAATTAAATACTTTATTATGCCAGGGTACATTAGATGTCATCTTGGAAGCACTTCAAACAGTATTGAATAATATAAAAGCAGAATATAAGGCAGCCACATTATATGGTCAGATTACAGAGTGAACTAGCTTTTCCTTTTTGGCAACAAAATTGCAAAGAGAGTGCATATTTTAAAAAATTGCTGGAATCTCTAGAAAGTGAAGAAAAATAACAGAGTTATAACAACACTGATGCTTTTTCCATTTTATTACTTTTGAGTATGAAGTGCATTTTTCTGGCATCCTAACCAATGACAACATATTAGAAACATGTATATTTTTAGAAGAGTTGTATTATTGTTGACCTAGCGCATATACTGAGTTTAATCATCTAAAGTCCTGCCCAGGTTATATGCCTAATACAATAGATGCTAGCTAGACAAATAGACCATTTCCTCAAACATGCAGAAAAATCATCAGAGAAGAGAATTATCAGAAATTCCATCAATGTGTGCATACTTATCTCCTCAGTCCAGGGAACGAATGTGCATACCTCATTTTATCTGTAACTGAATTACTCCTTTGTTTCCCTCCCTTTTCTGAGCCACGGTGCAGTATTATTTACAGATGCTCCACAACGGACTCAGAGTCTCAATATGTCCAGATGAGCTGGGAAAGCTGGCATACCATGGAGGTCATGCAGTATCACACGAAACAGTGAACTAAATGAAACCAGCATAGCAGCAACAAGAACTTGAACTCACATTCTGAAATACACATTTCAGGATCAGTCTCTCTTTGTCTCAGAGCATTTACGGGACAGAAATAAATGAACATGAAATCTGTCACTTCAGTGTAGACATTGCTTCCATGAAATGGAGGGGCAATGCTTTGAGGAAGGTTTGGAGAAGATTTGTACACAACTATTGCACCCACATGACTGCAGCATTGATTTGATAACACTGCAGTAAACAAACATAATGGCAGTCAGAGTCCCAAGCTCAAAATATCAGGATAGGAGGCAGATTCTCTTTCAAATAGAGCTGATCACAGGTCAGAGGGGTATGTCTTCCCGAGTCTAGAGGCTACTGTGCCCCACTATTTGCTGAACAGCCTAGGCTCTGTTTACAATATATGGTCCAGGCAATTGAGAACCTGGTCCAGGGTATTTTGGGGGAAAAAACCATGAAGCAATGAACCTTGTCTAAATATAGTATGTTTACTGTTAATTGGGAGCCAAATTGTGCCAGGCTCTGCAGTGGTGCAAACAGGTGAGTGACTTTATGGCACACCCCTCGGTGAACGAATCAGGCACAAACACACTCCTTGCACTGACAGTTCTGGGACTGTCAGGACTGGGAAAGGCTAGTGCCCACAGGCCATCCCACCTGCTCCATCCCCATGCTAGCCAGCAAAGTTGACATAGGAGGAGGAGGGGAGTGGATGCTGCATTCCCCTTATGGTCCAGCGAGCTTTGGAGGTTCCGGATCTGACAGAGCCATCATGCCTCACAGAGCTTCCACTGGGTGGCATCCCTCTGCACTATCCTACCACACAGAGCTTCAAGTTAAACCCGCAATGGAGCCATATGGGCCAAATTCAATTCTTACATACACCCTTCAGCAACCACCTATCTGTCACTGAGGTTGCTTGAGATGTATTTGTCCCTTTACATGTAAAAGGAAGAGGTGCCAATTCTGAATTTCCTACTCAGTCAAAACTCCCAGCCATTTAAGTCATTCGCCCCAACTGAGATGTACTCAGCTTCATGGCTGCTATTCTGCAGAGTGTCGTGTTTATCTTTCACACTTCAAGTTAACTGTTAGCTGGGATCTTTTGTACAGTATTAATTTTCAGTGGGACTTAGAAAACAGAACATTGGTTTTTATGGAAGTTCTGCCTAAGTAACTGACTAAATTTGTCATGTAAAGGGGTGGGAGATGACTGGAGAGTTCAAAGGATGCCTCTTCACATAGGAATGCAGGACTCTGAATGCAAATCAGAGCAAACTCTGGTGTGTGGGGTGTTAGATGGACGTAAAGCGAACTTAGTTGTTTCACAAAAGCTCTCCTTGCTTTAGTGTGGAGACCACCACAGCAGGATCAGATCAAGAAATGGAAGAATGTAGTACAGGTAGGCACTTTTGAAAATTCCCAGTTTGTGCCTGTCTGCATCTTTAGGCACCTTTAAAAATCTGAGCCCGTATATCTCCGCCAAACGTACCAAGGCTTTTATGGGCACTGAGTGTTTTAGGCACAGCAACATTTCTGACGGCTGCACAGGAGCATAAATTGCACACACTGCTGATGAATGCTTCCCTTCCTTCTGAACCAACTCACTCTGGGGCAGCAGCCAGAGAGAGGTGAAAATCACACCAAGTCAGGATTGAAAAAAGAGAAGAGAAACCCAGAAAATGAACAAAAAAGCACATTTTAATTTAAAGGAAAGTCTTTTTAAGGTTTCAAGGCCTGAGCCACTGGTGGGACTGTTACACAAGCTGGAAAGCTGCCAATGTATCAGGTTGCAACCGGCCATTAGAAAGGGTTGAATGTGGATAATCTTCCCTAAGGACCAAGCAGTCAGACAGCCTTGATTTTTTTTTTAAATTTAGATTTAAAATCGCTAGACTAATTGGAAAAACACTTTAAAAGGGCTTTAGGAAATTAGGTGAGAATAGTTTTTTTTTTATTGTTGTAGGCAGTGGTTGCTAAAAACCTTGTCTTTAAGAGATGGAGACTCAGACACATGAAACTCTTATCAGGGTAGAAAAAAACAAGTATTGCCTTTATGGGTTTTCATGATCTGGAGGCTTGTATTACTGCTGTTTTTTTATTTAATCCAAAATTTAGAAGCAACCAAACTAAATAATATCAGAATGGCATGGCTGATTTCTCAACAACCTGTACATTTGTAAGATCTTATTAAAAATAAATTACATTGACATATGGTTAAATTAAGCGAGCAGTCACTGTAGATTTAAGACCAACATTTTGATTTACTGATCAACAAAAATATCAATAGAATTTTTTTTCCATTAAAATAAAATAAGAGAAAAGAGCTTCTAATTTTGCTTTGCGCATTCCCCTGCAATATTGTGATATGAATCTAAACATCAGTAATCTATTGCTCTTCGTCACTCATGATTAGTACCAACTACAGCACTGTTTTCAACTCAGACATTCAGAGGTGAAGTAAAGCACTAGAGGTTCCAACCAACCATTAATTTGAAGCGTGGAGCATAAACATAATGGTCTTATTTATGCAACAGTAGCAGAGTTGTGCTAATGCATTAAAACCAGAAGGTGAAATTGACTAGAAACCAAAGGGAATCTGACCTGTCTAGTTTCCTGGCACAAGGTGAGGAGCAAAACAAACGAAATGCATAAATGTGAAAAATAAAAGACTTAATTGTTGGTTTTAATAATCTGCAACGTAAGTAAGAGCTTTTTAATAAACATACACATTTTATTTTGACAGTGTCCTTACAATCACTGCCAGGCTCAAGGAGTTACAGCTATTGGCTCCAATTCTATATGTCACTATCTATTTGCACAGTCATTAATAGCCACATTACAGATTTACAGGGGTAGCCATGGCATCCATCTGATTAGTTCCATTCAGATATAAAACTGATCCTCCTAGTTTTCTGGGCAATATTTTTTTGCAGAAGCAGCAAGGGTAGCGTCCTACAGTGACCTCTCTTCACTGGACATTTTTTGCCAGGTTTTCAAGTGCTCTGCACCTACAATTGGGACCAGATTTTCATAAATGCTCAGCACCCAGGAACTCCCATTGTGATACCAATTAACAGATTTTCACATCAACTGTACATAGCTACACTTTTCTAAAAATCTGGCCCCAGTTGTGGGTGCTGAGCCGTTCTGAGCATTCCAGCTTCATTACTGCCCCTTTATGGAATAAAATTGCTATTTGGTACCTTCTGCAAAGATTCTCCAGACTACGTTTTCAAGCCAGTAGGCTCATATGTTCCTTATTTTTATTGTGTGGCACAAGGGATCAAAAGCTATCACCTCTTCTTTCACAAAGAGCACCAGTTGCAAATGGGAGCCAGAACGTAGGCAGAGGAAGGCTAAGAGGGAAAAATAAAGCTCCAAGCATGAATCAAGACTGAATCTAAAATAAAAGGCTATAGAGACCGACTAAGGGAGTTGGACTAAGAAAGGCAAATTCTTTAAACTCACTGGCCTACCAGAGTGACTTGGTACCTGACCCAAAATAGTTATTTACCATTCTAGAGCCCTTGCTGGAGGTGAATGAGTCTGGGCAGATGCTGCTCAGAGCATCCTTATAGCTGGGCATCTGGTTCCAATGTAGGCTCCTCTTCCACCAAATGAGAAAGTGTACACAGATCTGGAGCATATGTTCAAATAGACCCTGGGTGGCTTTAAATTAAGCTACCCTCATGAAACACATACGTACATAGCTGGAGGAAATTCTTGTTTTGTGACCAATATCCAGCAGTCCCTTTAAACTTCACTCAGCACTCAGCCCATTTTATATCATGCATTCACAAAGGAAAATAAAATGACAACCTTGTATGTTACAATTACAGCTAATTTATAATGTGAGTTTTATATGCTGTAAAATGAACTCTTCTTCATAACAAGTCCACTTTTAAGTTGTCATTCTTGACTATTTGCAATCACATTCTATGATTATTAATAGTGCAAACAGAAAAAATATTCAATTTAAATACTGAATATTTAAATATAAATAATTTTAAATAAGTTTTTTCCCCCATCTTTTTCTTTTTAATGGTTCATCTCCCCTCATTGATTCTCCAAGGAAAAGGCTAAATCCAGGAAACATCTTAGCTTCTTTATTCCATAATGCCATCATCATGATCATGCAGGAGATGCAGACTGTATAAATAAAGGGAGGTCACTGTGGTCTGTGAGCCCTGAACAACAATAACCTGATTCTGTGCATTGCTTTGGCAGTGTAATGGGGCCTTAAAATGAGTATAGCTTAGTGTAACTGAGAATTAGGCCCTCCACTTTCAATGTGAAACATTTTAGGGCTGGAATTGCCTGTATATCAACCTAAGTTTAGGTACATAAAGGGAAAAAGTGCTATAAATGAAAACAGAGGAGGAGGGTAAAATGCTCTATAGCTATAAACGATACATTGTTAGCTATTAATAGCTCAGAGCCCTGTACTCAGCTCCAATGCATGGTCAGGTGGAGAGCAAAGAAACAGGAATCACGAAAGCATATGCTCAGATAAATTGGTTAGTCTCTAAGGTGCCACAAGTACTCCTTTTCTTTTTGCAAACAGGAATTAGTGCACAAAGGTGCCCTGAACACATGAAAGTAAGGAGTCAATGCAGCGTTCTCCCTTCTTTCCCCTTGTTGACATGAGTATGTCTATTTTGGGTGTCTGAACCTCCAAGAAGAGACAAAGCTGAAGTCAGTTAGGAGCCTGGGAACAGCCACTACTTATGATATTTAACCAGCCCCTTAGTACTCCCCAATTTCGACGTATAAACGTTTGGAATTAAATATTATACTGCCAAAACGGGCATTCCCTCCAGCAGAGTCCCCTCAACGGCTTCTATTGCACAGCTGAGATGCTGGAAGGGCTTGCCACAGCAGTCCAGCTTCAAAGGGAGTATTGCCACCACCAAAACGGAGAGGGAGCCCACAGAGCAGCCTGAAGGGGCAGAGGCTCCAAGATCCATGGGCAATGCCCTTGATGATTTGCAGGGTCTGGGGAACACTCCCAGCTCTTTTGAAAAGCCAGATCCCTTTCCTCCCTTTCGCTGGACTAGCCCCCAAAATTGCAGCTTTGAAGAGGCAGTTATTTTAACTTAGTTTTTCCCTCCCCCGGTTTCTGCCCAGGAAAGTAGCATGGTGCCCTGAGTACACTGCAACACAAAAAAAAAAAAAGAACAGAAAATTAGAATTGTGTATGGTACCTGCTTACATTGTCCACTGTAGAGGATTAAAAAAAATCTGTTCTACATAAAGTGATTCCTTCCCACAAGATAGGACTCAAGTGTAATTTGTATTCACATACATGCACAGATAAATTGAGGCCGGGGGGGGCGGAGGGAGACAAAACCTGGTGCTCCCATTCCCGATTTTAAGCAGCATTCCAGAGTGATCTTATTCGGATGAACTGAGCATGGGCCCTTCTCAGAGCAATAGGAAAAGCCACACATTACTGTAACATAAGAAAATAGAGTACTTGTGATCAGAAATTATTTATATTTCACTTATTTCTGTAGTGCTCATTACCATAGCATCTAAGTATCAAACAGAAATTAAATGTTTTACCCAAGAGGTCAAACAAGAAGTTTGTGGCAAAACTGGGAAAGAAATCCAGATTTCCTCGTACTCACTTATCTGCCGTACCCATAAGGCCACCTTCCTCCCAGATTTCTAATATTCCCTGGCACCAACATGACTCCAAACCAGTGGATTTAGATATATTACTGTAAGCATAGGTGGATGGAACAGACAAGTAGAAAAATTATCCTTCAGATTTGATTCTTGTGGTAAGAGAAGTCTCAGCTTCAGTCTCTCTCTCCCCATTGACGTGCTATTCTGCCTTTGGCTGTCACTACTGCTTGTTTGTGCTGCCAGTCCTTGACTCTCCACAGTCTAAATCCTCAGCTCTATAGTTCAGCAGAAGGAAGCAAAAACAAGGGAGTCTGAAATGGAAGTAAATTCCCTGTTCCAATGGTATTTTTTCCTCTTTCCTATAGATAGAATGACACACTGTAAATTCTAACGGTAAGAACTATCTACTCCCATTCATTCACCATACTTGAAACTCTCTCTCTCTCTCTCTCTCTTTTGCACGTTTACCAAGACAAAAATCACACTCTTAACTAGCCGCCAGGACAGAAGCACATATTTTAGAGTCACTTCCCAAAGGTAGCATGATCATGAAGGATATGGGAGGGGAGGCAGGAACAGCTTTTATTCCACATGAGCTGTAGCTCACGAAAGCTCATGCTCAAATAAATTGGTTAGTCTCTAAGGTGCCACAAGTACTCCTTTTCTTTTTGCGAATACAGACTAACACGGCTGTTACTCTGAAACTTGATTTGCAGAGGGTAAGATTTAATGGCACAGACTAAGCCAGTTTTTTTTAAAAACAACAGAAGTCCCTTTGCATGAGCAAAACGTATGTGCAATGGGTGAAATTTTTCAGGTGAAGTTTCACCATAGCTTCAGGCAAAAAAAATTTTTTTTACGACTGAGAAAAAAAAGAGGCCAACCTTATAAGTCTTAGCCCAGTGTTTAGGGCACTCATTCAGGATGTGGGAGACCTAGGTTCAACTTCCTCCTCTGGCTGATGTGGAGAAAGGATTTAAATTTGGGTGCTCTAGATTGCAGGACAGTGCCCTAATCACTGGATAATAGGATAGTCTGTTGTGGGGCTCCCTCAGCCTCCCCTGTTGAAGCTGTTCCATTCTGTGTAAATAATTAAATACTCATTGGGCCAGGAAGGGAGAGTGAGAATGGCTATTGCCTGGTGGCTAGGGCAGTCTTCTGCAACATGGAAGACTCAAAAGTGCCTGGCCCCAAACCAAAACTTTGTAGAGTTGTTCAATTTGCCAACATCATTCAAGATTTTCTAATTTGGTTTGGTCCAAACCAAAATTTTTCAGAACCGCCAGTGAACCAAAAAACAAGTTATTCACCCTGCTTTGATGTCCAATGGTACCCTTATTTTTGCATATGGATTTACTGTTTTAGTATGCCCAATCAGACAATGAAATGCCCAAAGGGTATGTAGTCACCTTGGGCCACACATCAGCTAACGTAAATCTGCATAGCTCAATCTATAACTTTAGTTACACATACAAATGTAGAACCATGCACTAACAACTGTATCGTAATTGCACATGCAAACAAATGCAGACACTTCCTTGAACATTTCATTCTAATCCCATTGCCTCTCCTGACTCAATGAATGACCTCGAGCATTTCACTTGCCTTCTGTCTGCCTCGGTCTGCCCCATCCATCAAGTAGATTAACGGTAGGTTAACTGCCTCACGTGTGAGGATTCATTACATAATGTCTAAGCAGTATTTTGAGATTGCTAACTAGAAGATAGACTGTAAAGGAAATGTATCATTAATACACATAAATCATCGTAATCAATCATTATTCACTTGTTTTTAAAAAGTACAGTCAACCTTCTTATTTTTTTAAATCTTTGAGAACTTGACAGTTGCTGCAAAATTCCATTCAGAAAGAGATATTTCAGCCTGGGTTCCCTGGTTTGATGCTCACACTCTTATTACGGGGGGGTGGGGGGGGCACAGAGGTGAGAGAGAAATTGGGGGCGGGAAGGAGAGAGAGAGAGACATTGAGTGCTCCTGGTGACATTTGCTGCACACACACACACAGGAGCATTTCCAGCCACTGATTCAGTGCTCTAAATATCCGCCCAGCCTTGTTAGCTCCTCTTTCAGCCTCTGTGGTATTCCGG
Organism: Caretta caretta; assembly: GCF_965140235.1. Lineage (NCBI taxonomy): Eukaryota > Metazoa > Chordata > Testudines > Cheloniidae > Caretta > Caretta caretta. Next base: position 105,897,067 of record NC_134210.1, on the reverse strand, counting down.
ATGCTCAGTAAATGACTGCCTGCAATTGCCTGCCTTGACAACTGAGCTCTATAAACCAAGCTCTAGGAAAACTCGAGTTGAATGAAGGGGCTGCTTGAATAATTTATATGATTGTTACTTTTACAACTTCAACACATTTAGGTCTAAATCCAATACACATGAACTACTGTACAACACTCTATTCACTGCAAACTGGGCCAAAGAGGAAGCTACACTTTCCTGGGAGGGGGGAAAAAAAGCAGCCAGAAAGGGCAGCAATTGAATTTCACTGTAGTTCCCTCTACACTGTGTGCTGGAGTGCAGTTTGTAACAGGAAAATAAAAAATGGCTCATCAGTGCAGTAACTCCCCTGCCTTACTCAAGTGCCAGGTTTAACCTGCCTCCTTATAGAGAATCTTCATCACATGGGTTGTCTACACTAAAAAATTACATCATGTTAGAACATGTATTAACTTACACAATGTTAAACATGGCTTACTACTCAGTGTAACAAGGAGCTCTGTGTTTAACCTAGTGTCAGCTAGCCAGGCAGGCAGGCCTAGTGTATACTGAGTGTATGACGTCAGGTTAGTTAATGCCTGAACTCACTGTGTAATTTTCCGCTGTAGACAAGCCCTTAAAGGCAGTCTCTTAGTTATACACTGGTTAAATAAATGTGGACAAATCCTCAGCTGGTGTAAATTGGCATCACTCCACTGGATTCAATCAATTTATATCAACCGAGGATATGGCCCATGATGTCAATCTCACACATGCATTTACATAATAACATAATAACATATGTTAACATAATAGTTAAAGCAGCATATATTTTAGCAGCCCGGGTCTTTCTGGATAATTATCAGTGACTATCAGCAAACCTATCCTGTTAGCTGCTGAAGTGGGGAATGCCTCCTTTAGACCTAGATGATGATTTCCAGGCCACATACCCACCCCACTCAGACCCCTGCCACACACTGAATAGAGGCAAGACGCAACTGTATAATACATACAACCCTTTACAGCCTCTCTTTCTTCCTCCACTATCCCCAGAAAACCGCTTTAGCTAATTCTACAACGTGATGACCAAACATTTTCCCCTTAAATGATTTCATGCCCACAAAATAGGTTTATTTTTAGTTGCTGCTGTTCTTATTTGTTCAAGGGAAGGGATAACTGCTCTTCTTTAATGAGACTATTCTGCAGACACAGTAGTCTCTTTCTATAACGGCTGGTTGGGTGCCAGGCACCCATCGCCAACCAAAAATTTCTATTGTGAACTCTCTGTAGCAGTGGAGTGGGAATATAGGAGCAAAATGGTTGTGAACTAATGTGATACAATATTCATGGCTGCATACTGGACAAGCAACTGTCCAGTTCAATACATTACGGTTTATTTCCTAGCTATAAAACAAACAGCACTCATTTCCTCAACAGCCATCTAGTCAGAGTGCTTTTCAGCATTATTAACCCCATAATCAAAGAGGATGGGCGAGTCTAAAAAAGAGGGAGCCCTCCACCATTCTGGTTAGCAAAGCATTCTGTACAAAGAGAATACAGTGTATAAGCATTCCTAACACATTTGGTCTATGTCCAGAACATCAACCCCATCATTGTTCTAACTTTGCTGTGAGCTGAAGGAACATTCTGGGGACCGATGTGCAATTGAGCTCCTCACCAAACACCCCACTTCGCTTCATAATTCCTTTATTCTCCCAGGGCTGCCACAGCAAGTGGGGGGTTTCTCCCTCCTTCACCCCTTTTCAAGCAAGTGCAGGATTTACACACGCAAGGAATGTAACCATGCTAATTGTTTCACACTTCTGGAGTTCATCTGGTAGTCCACAATAAATACATCCTAATGGATGTAAAGCCTATGAACATCAGGTACACCCTGCATGGGAGTGGGGGGGGGGGACAAAAAACACAGCAAACAACAAAAAGAAACGACATATTTCTGCTGCATGCTCAGCTAGCTATGTAACTACATCACAGCTAATGTATTGCCCAACATCTAAGTCCTATACATTTAGATAAACAGAACTTGTAACACTATAGGTATATCTACACCACACACTCCTTTCAGCAGCATGTAGAGTACATACACTGTGCACCTCCCAATCCCCATCACAGATATATATAGCAGTGTAGATGGTGAGGCACTGCTTAAACGAGTAAAGATACGCATGAATTCAGTGTGTGTGTACTCAGGTACCCTGCTAGAGTCTTTTCCCACTGCAGTGAAAGGATCCAGCAGCTCCCTGTGACTGGGAAAGACTTCAGCAGTGATAAAAGACTCCATCAGCTCCTTGCTGATGGAGTCAGGGGCTCGTTCACCTGCACATCTACCAACGTGATATATGCCATCATGTGCCAGCAATGCCCCTCTGCCATGGAATCATAGAATATCAGGGTTGGAAGGGACCTCAGGAGGTCATCTAGTCCAACCCCCTGCTCAAAGCAGGACCAATCCCCAACTAAATCATCCCAGCCAAGGCTTTGTCAAACCTGAACTTAAAAACTTCAAAGGAAGAAGATTCCACCACCTCCCTAGGTAACGCATTCCAGTGCTTCACCACCCTCCTAGTGAAAAAGTTTTTCTTAATATCCAACCTCAACTTCCCCCACTGCAACTTGAGACCATTACTCCTCGTTCTGTCATCTGCTACCACTGAGAACAGTCTAGATCCATCCTCTTTGTAGCCCCCTTTCAGGTATTTGAAAGCAGCTCTCAAATCCCCCCTCATTCTTCTCTTCACAGACTAAACAATCCCAGTTCATTAGCCAAACCGGACAGTCTCTACATAAAAGAATAAATGGACAGAAATCTGACATCAGGAATCATAATATTCAAAAACCAGTAGGAGAACACTTAAACCTCTCTGGCCACTCAGTAAAAGACTTAAGGGTGGCAATTTTGCAACAGAAAAGCTTCAAAAACAGACTCCAACGAGAAACTGCTCAGCTTGAATTAATATGCAAACTAGATACTATTAACTTGGATTTGAATAGAGACTGGGAGTGGCTGGGTCATTACACATATTGAATCTATTTCCCCATGTCAAGTATGCTCACACCTGTCAACTGTCTAAATGGGCCATCTTGATTATCACTTCACAAGTTTTTTTCTCCTGCTGATAACTCATCTTAATTAATTAGCCTCTTACAGTTTGTATGGCAACTTCCACCTTCTCTGTGGAATGTGTATATCTATCTATCTATCTATATATATATATATATATATATCTTCTTACTATATGTTCCATTCTATGCATCCGATGAAGTGGGCTGTAGCTAATGAAAGCTTATGCTCTAATAATTGTGTTCATCTCTAAGGTGCCACAAGTACTCCTGTTCTTTTTGTGGATACAGACTAACACGGCTGCTACTCTGAAACCTGCTGCTAGAGCCTTTCCCCACTGTCACCCTGCTACCAGAGCCTTTCACTGACATAAAGAAAAGGAGTACTTGTGGCACCTTAGAGACTAACCAATTTATTTGAGCATGAGCTTTCGTGAGCCACAGCTCACTTCATCAGATCGTGCCACAAGTACTCCTTTTCTTTTTGCGAATACAGACTAACACGGCTGTTCCTCTGAAACCTTTCACTGACATGTAGCTACACATCACAGTGTGGGCAAATATGCTACACAGCATGCCTCTTGTGGTGCGTAGATGAGACCTACATGTAGTCACACCTTCCAGTGACCCCAAATAATATTTCATCTACCACTTAAACTAGGGGAGTAACTCCATTAGCTATTAGTAATTAAGCTCTTATTCTGACTGGGTTTCTGCATTGTCCCATGCACTAAGGAAAGATGGTACACAGATCTGATGACCCACAGTTCATGGACAGTCTTTCAAAACTGCCAAAAATCCAGGACTACAAGCCTGAAAGGTGGGGAGTACTTGCAACTACCACAAAACCAGTGCTTGGTATTTTTCAGGTTTTGTTGCCTATGAGGACAGTGACAGCTAACCCACAGCAGCTTTAATGTATGCATTATACATAAAAATCAACCAGCAGCACATTATGCTTTCAAATCCTGTGCATTTGTTTAGTAATGGTATACTTCAAATGGCAATCCCTGCATTACACTGTACAGGCACCTAATTTTCTCTTAGAAGCATTCGGTGAAAACATTAACTTCACCCGCATTTCTCCTCTGCCTAATATATTGAGGAGCTTGAAAATACAAACCATCGCCCCAAAAATCTTATTGATAATTGTTCCTGATTAATGCATGAGCATCAATAAAAGGAAGATGGAACACTTTTTATTAATTAACATAATCAAGTCAAGGAAAACAGGCTACATTACCGATAGCTTGTGTAAAAATAATTGACTCATTAATCTTAACCATAAAAACATGTTCACATTAGCAAGGTCAGCTTACTAGAAAGGATGCAAATCCTAGGAGCACATGCACACAGGTATGATTCTGCAATTCTTCCATTTGCACAAAGAGTATGTTTCTTTAGGAGTGCAATGAAGGTTTTAGGAAGGACAACTATTCAATGGCAAAGCCACAGGAACTCTCAGTGAGAATGTCATGCCACATAGATTGTAAATTCTTTGGTGCAAGCTTCGAGTGTGAGTGAGAGAGATTTAGCACAATGAGACTCAGATTCCTGATTGGGGCCTCTAACAATACAAATGATAAAATACACATATCCCCTAACCTCACTCACTCTCACAGGCATCTCACTCACTCTCTCAGGTGGTACAAGGACTGAAGATTGTGGACCAAATTCAGCTCTGGTGGAAAGGTTCAACAAAGCTAAATTTGGGCTCATAAAGGTTACATGATAAGCCAGCATTGGTGCATTGCTGCCTAGGAGCAATAGATATATTCAGGAAGTGAAAAGAAGGTCAAGGCAGCAAAGGATTTTCCATATCTATAGGATGAAAGGGAGCTATCATAAAATCACTCAGCGTTTAAAGATGAAGTCAGGCATCATCCTGTAAATTCCATGTTATAGGAGTTAAACTTTGCATTATCCATATTACACAATGGATTGGAAGGCAAGGAAGGTAATGTGTGTGTTATGCGACAATGTTGCATGTGTCATATATCACATAGAAATGTCTTTTCTTTTTCCATTCCTGATACCCCACAATTATCACGGAAAATTAAACAGGAAGTCTCAGTGTCTGACCTTGAGTTCCCACAGCCTTCACATAATGAGGATGTACTCAGCAGTCCACAGTGTTACATGAACATGAGATATTTTCTACAGCCTGAAAACGTGTCTGCTGTAATTGTAATACACTGTAATATAATAAAATGTGATGTGGATGAATAGTTGGGATCCACCCAAGATACTGTGGGCCAGAATCTCAGATGGTGTAAATTAGCATAGTTCCATTGACATAATCTTGGCTGAGGGTCTGACCTAGTATATTCACATTACAGATGCCATCTCACCTAGCTGTCCAGATTTCTGTAAACCTGCTGTAACTCAGTATGAAACACTTTCTTTGTATCTTCCCTTGGAGTTCGTAGAGATTGTAGCATGAAGGCTCCTCTACTCCCACCTCTCCTCCTGTGTAAAATGAGCCACCTTGTCTCTGCTTCTCTCTTCTTCCCCCACCCCTCTCCAAAGCTCATGGTCACAATCTCTTTTTTCCCCAATTTTGTTTTAGTTCAGAGACCATGTTGGGTTTTTTAACCCTATATTGTTGTCTTAATGACTTTGTTACCCACTAGTCCATAATGATTGACAAAAGAGGATGTTTTTTCTAGAAGATATGCCCTAGGAACTCCTTTGAGGAAGTTCTACAGCCTGCATTATGAAAGCGGTCAGACTAGATGAGCACAATGATTCCTTCCAGCACTGGAATTTATGACTCCAAAAGAAGTACTGAAGAATATTAAGGAAATATTAAATGGCTGGAGCAAGTCTTTTCTCAGTTACTTCAGTGTCTCATCTACAACAATGTAAATCTGGAATAACTGAAGGGATGTGAATGGAATTATTCCAGGTTTACGTTAGTGTAAATAAAAATTTGGCTCATGTCATTTACTCAATAGTAAACATTATGTATTTTGATTAGGGCTGTCAATTAATCACAGTTAACTCACGTAATTAACTAAAAAAGTAATCGTGATTAAAAATATTAATCGCAGTTTTAATCACACTGTTAAACAATAGAATACCAATTGACATTTAACAACTATTTTTGGATTTTTTCTACATTTTCACATATATTGATTTCAGTTACAACACAGAATACAAAGTGTACTGTGCTCACTTTATATTACTGTTGATTACAAATATTTGCACTGTAAAATGATAAACAAAAGAAACAGTATTTTTCAATTCACCTCATACAAGTACAGTAACGCAATCTCTTTATTGTGAAAGTGCAACTTACAAATGTAGATTTTTTTTGTTACATAATAACCAAACAATGTAAAAGTTTAGAGAGCCTACAAGTCCACTCAGTCCTATTTCTTCTTCAGCCAGTCGCTAAAAGAAAAAAGTTTCTTTACATTTACGGGAGATAATGCTGCCCGCTACATATTTATAATGTCACCTGAAAGTGAGAAAAGGCATTCGCATGGCACTTTTGTAGCCAGCATTGGAAGGTATTTACGTGCCAGATATGCTAAATATTCACGTGTCTCTTCATGCTTCGACCACCATTGCAGAGGACATGCTTCCATGCTGATGATGCTTGTTTAAAAAAATGAGTTAATCATATTTATGACTCAACTCCTTGGAGAAGAATTGTATGTCTCCTGCTCCATGGTTTTACCCATATTCTGCTATATATTTTGTGTTATTCTCGTCTCAGATGACGACCCAGCATATATGTTGTTTGATTTAAGAACACTTTCACTGCAGATTTGGCAAAACACAAAGAAGGTTCCAATATCAGATTTCTAAAGATAGCTACAGCACTTGACGCAAGATTTAAGAATCTGAAGTGCCTTCCAAAATCTGACAGGGAAAAGGTGTAGGACATGCTTTCAGAAGTCGTAAAAAAGCTACATTCTGATGCGGAAACCACAGAACATGAACTACCAAAAAAGAAAATCTGTTGTTGGCATCTGACTCAAATTATAAAAATGAACATGCAACGGTCCGTACTGCTTTGGATCGTTATCGAGCAGAATCCATCATCAGCATGGATGCATGTCCTCTGGAATGGTGGTGGAAGCATGAAGGGACATATGAATCTTTACCACATCTGGCACGTAAATATCTTGTGACGCCAGCTACAACAATGCTAGCAAACACCTGTTGTCACTTTCAGATGATTTTGTAAACAAGAAGCGGGAAGCATTATCTCCTGCAAATGTAAACAAACATGTTTGTCTGAGTGATTGGCTAAACAAGAAGTAAGACTGAGTGGACTTGTAAGCTCTAAGGTTTTACGCTGTTTTATTTTTGAATGCAGTTATTTTTTGTACATAATTCTACATTTGTAAGTTCAACTTTCATGAGAAAGAGATTGCACTACTGTATTTATATTGGGTGAATTGAAAAATACAATTTCTTTTGTTTTTTTACAGTGCAAATATTTGTAATAAAAATAAATATAAAGTGAGCACTGTACACTTTGTATTCTGTGTTGTAAATGAAATCAATATATTTGAAAATATAGAAAACATCCAAAAATATTTAAATAAATGTTATTCGATTATTGTTTAATCTCGCTATTATTTTTTTAATCGCTTGACAGCCCTAATTTTGATACAAAAAAAGACAATAGGGTAAACCTTCAAAGAGGTGAACAGGGATTTATCTGTATCAATTTCTACAAATCCTGCTGTAAACATTTAGGAGTAGCCATTATGAAACCATTTTTCTCTCTTTATATTTAATCACATTTAGGTGAAGTATTTTTAAGGAGCCTATCACCATGAAATCCAATTACCAGGACCCGTGCAAGTGCTGTACATATTTGGAGCTCTGTCCAGAGTAGGTGTTGAGAATCTTATCACACCACTGACAATGCTGGATTTAAAAATAAGTAACTATGCTTCTTCCCTCCCAAATTAAAAAAAGCAACTACTCTGTAATTTTAAGTGGTCCGCAGCTATTATTGACTAATCAATCACCTGAAAAGCTTTATACGGAAATAAATAAAGTTAACTGAGATATTGGGCTGAAGGAAAAGCAGAGCCACAAAACTAATTTGTGGGGAACATAGTCATAACTCAAATGCAACTATCAAACACAGTAAAAATTAGATTATTTTTGAAGTTTCATTTAAAAATGGAGCGGGGGAGGTTGTATTCCGACCTTAGACCAAAAAGAAGCACATTTGCCCATGCCTGAGAGATCTCTAGTATGAGGTTGTCTTATTTGATCTAAAGAAGGTCTGCAAAGGATTTTCACTGTGTTTGGAAATATGTGCAGAATTTGACTGCACTAAGGAGAACAACCTTTAAAGAAAGATACATTCCAGTTATATTAGGGATTGTTGGTATTTTTGTGTTTAAAGATGACAGTGAGCAAAGTACACAAGCAGATTTATTTATTTAAAGAATCCTTATTACAAATAGCTTAGTTGTTTGAAAATGAAAGGATTTTTGAAAAAATCATGCTCTTTACACCATTCATGCAGTTTGTTCATGTTTGCATTGTACTCAGCTTTCACTATAGTTTTCTCCCCCACACTGTTGTTTTAGCAAATGTCATTTTACCTCTGTTCTTCCATTGGTATATTCCAGCTCACTGGTTGGGTCAGAAAAATGCTGTACATGGGATGGCAGTGTCCCTTTAAAGAAAAGTTTATTGGAAAAGGCAAAGGCCCATTGATATAGAGTGAACCTTGAGCCTGACAGAGGCATTGATCTAACAAAATAAATCTGATGAGCGGTTTCTGGAAACGGACATTTTAACTAAAAAGCTAAATAAGTTAAAATCAATAGTTCTTGAATCTTATGATCGCACCACCTTCTGTGAAGACACAATTGTGCTGCTGCAAAAGCAGGGTGAATGAAGTACAGTCGGAAAGATCTAAAAAAAAAAAAAAAAAAAGACATGGGTCACTTTGCTGTGTTGTAGCCGGAAGCTCTGCACATCTATTTCCGATACTTCTCTAAGAGGGCCCATGTCAGCAAAGCTCCCAATGGTATAGTGGTTTCCTAAGGCTCTGGTCATTTGCTCCAGATTCTTTATGAAAACAAACATTTCTGAGGGTATTTTTCCCCCGAAGCCGATTCTCATTGTTAAGTGAACTTGAGTTACATTCAATGTAGACAGCAAGACAAATCCAACCCTGCTTTCATTTGTCTTACTAGGCTTTCACACCACACTCATCCCTATTCTTCTCTGTCCAAATTCCATCTCATGATGCCCCTTTATAAAGACCCACTCTCTCACATGACATCCTCTGCCTTTATTCCTGCCTTCTCTGAGGTATGAATGGCTAGCAACATAGGCCTGAAGTGATTTCTGGTCCCAAAGCCAGAAAAAAAGAAATTCCAACTCACCATAATGAAATAAAAATGTTTTCCCTTTGCTCTGTATCAAGGTTGATTTTACCCAGCATCCCTCAGACATGGGCATTCCATTAATATAATATAATAAAGTAATAACACTCTTCATTAATATGGTAACTGTCATTTAACAATCTTATTTCATATTATTGTACAAATGTTAATTAGACTCACCGCACCTCTTTGAGATAGGAAATATTAACTCAGTATTGCCAACTCTAGCACTCACAAATACTCAATCAGACCCCCTAAAATCACGAGATTTGTTCCAAATTTCAAGGTTTTTAAGCTAATCAATAGATTTGGTGTTCTTTTTATTGGCCTTCTGCTTTATGAGCCTTTACGCTTCACATTTTCAAGGTTTTTTTTTCTGCAGCTATGAGGGCCAGAAACATCCTTGTTTAAATGAAAGCTGAGATTCTGACACAGTCACATTGCATCAGGAGTGGAGGCTATAAGGGAAACATCAAATATCATGAGACTCATGATAAAAACAAAACTAAGAGGCTATTGACCTTCCCAAATGCAGACAAGAAATAAGTGGTAGAGTCAGGAATAGACCGATTCTCCACTGCCTGGCCTTTGTGTGCTCACTTACACTTGTGCTGAGGGGGTGTAAAATGCTACCAGATCCGAATGGTATAGCTGACATGCAAGGCAGGGAGGAGTTAGGTCCAACACCTCTAAATCAAATACAACAACAGTATTTCTTATTAACATTCAGCCTTCCTTTTGAAGGCTCCTCTTTACCTATAACCCACAGAGACCAGCTGGTACTTCTTCATTCTTCACCCCTCTTTCTACAATTGACTGACACCAGAATGCTGATTTAGAAAGATGTAGTTTTGAGCATAGAAAAAATTATGTTGAAATCTCTTTATACTTCCTTCTCTTCTGCTGTTTTTGGGGCATGCATTGCTTTAGATTTGAAGCCTGTTCTTCCATAATTGTGCGAGGGCAGCTTTAAAGCAGTGGCCAACTTCTTTGTCACTACTTGCTCTTCTCCGACTTGGGCATATATAAGTGAGCAAAATCTTTCTAGCTCCTGAAGGCTTCTCTGCTGCAACAACAACAATGACCAAGGCCAAAACAGGAGAGATGGATTAGCATGAGGAGCACTCACTGTCTTTGTATGAGTCTTCTCCCACCCTCTGAATCTTACCACCACTCCTACTAGAATTTTTCACAGAAAAGAATATGAGCAGGAAAAAAAAATACAAAAATGCCCTGTTATTTTTCCCAGGACTGATGACACAAAGATAACATTCAGTGTCTTTTGCTGTTTGAAACCAGCCTGGCAATTGCTGAGAAACTCACGAGTAAAAAAAAATGAAGACAATAAAGCATGAACTTGGTTGGGAGGCAGGAGATGGAAAGAAGAGGGAAGGAGAAATCATCCTGCATATTTTCTCTGGTGTTACCTGAGAACTATCCTCTAAGGAAAAAAAATACAAAATTCATACCCTAGCTCAAATTTTGGTCAAACATTCATATCTGCCCAGTCTTGCGTCTGGTCTAACACTACCCTGAATATGTCAGAAGTAGATACCGTTAAAATCTGCACTATTAAGGATAAATCTGCACTGCACTATGATGGCCTGAGTTGAAATTAAAGAGTAAGGGAAGAAATGGCATTGCCTGTTTAAGAAAGTGAGGAGGACATACTTCTGTTCTGCCTCTCCCCCCAAGAGATGGGAGGGAAATAGAATGGAATTTAAATGTGATCAGTGAAAAAGGCTATGCAATTATTAGAGTTTCTCTCTCTCATACGCATGCACACATACACAAAAGGAGGAGAAATTCCTTGGAAAATTTCTGAAATTTGAAAGGATTTTCCATAGTTACATTTTGAAAGGGAACTTTTTTCCCATTTACCAGATGTTGCATGGTTTTATTTTCAAATGCAGAATTTTGAGATCAGATAATTGATACAGACCACTAAGTTTTCACACACACACACACACACAAAATCCCACCATGCTGCTAAACTGACCAATCATAGTTGCAATGCACAAAACAAAAAACTATATATTTATGTAATCACCACCAGGCTATTTTATTGCCTTTAAAGCTTTTGTTGAAAAAAATTCAAAAACAAGAATTTGAAAAAATAAAATTGCACATATTTTTCATGAAAAAAGACAAAATTTCCACAAAAATATTTGTCATTTTAAAAATTCCTGCTAGGCTTTCAAACAATAAATTATAGGTAGAATCATAGGATACATTCCCGATATGCAAATAAGGCCCAGTAATTTTTTGAGAATGAGAGAAAAAAACAAAATATAGCCAGATATGCCAGAGACCATTCCAAAGATACTATGAAGGGGATTAGGCCTGATATTTCATTGCTTTCTGTAGCCACTGGTGTAAAATGGTGTAAAAACAGATGTAAAATGCTAGCGAATCAGATTTTTCTCTTTCTTCTATCCTTTTTGTGTGGACACCGGCTGCTCTTCCAGAAGAGGAGAGGCCCAGATTCTGCGAACATTTCTGCACACACTTAATGTTAAGTACATGACTAGACCCTGTGAAGTCACCAGGACTAATCATCTGCTTAAAGTCACTGACAGACATCATGACAGGTTTCAGAGTAGCAGCCATGTTACTCCGTATCCGCAAAAAGAAAAGGAGGACTTGTGGCACCTTAGAGACTAACAAAGTGTTTACAAAACCAGTTCCCCATTTTTTAAAATATACAGTGTGCCGTTAACATGCAAATTTAAGTTTCTACTTTGTAGGCAACTGAATTACCATCTGAACAACTGCAAAAGCAAAACTTTGAAAAGCAAAATAACTGCATAGTTTGAAAGTCACTCCTACACTGCTCTGGAATTCTTTAAAGCTCAGTCTTTGCAACAGATTGCAGCAAATGGGAATGAAAGAACAACAGATCCTTACTATCAATGTTTCTAGCAATGAGCTCTGCCTCCCAGTAACGTTTTCAGTCAGTGAAGATTATTTTAGGATCATAGTGACTGAGATTGTCTCTTTTGGGCCACCACAATAATTAGCTTGAAAACATTATTAATGTATAGGAAAGCATTGCTATTGTATTTTCTAAAATAATCTGCACCGGTTTCCAAAAGTCCCGTAGGCTGGGGGAGAATTTACAGATTGTAAATGGTTAAAGATTTGAGATTAGTTTAAGGTAATTCTTGCCTACCAAATTTATTAATGCTGTGAAGAACAACGAAAGCGGTGTGTCACTTTGGGGGTTCACCCAGACCAGTAAGGGGTTGAATCACCACTGACCTGTAACCCTGAGTTCACCTGCACTCTGCAGCTTTGGCTCATAGCCCTGACACCAGCAGATAGCCTACTGCACAATGGTCTCACCCTGGCTTCCACTAGCCTGGTAACTCCTTGCAGGGTGATGTCAACAGTTTCCAGTCCTGAGTCTCCCCAAAACCATCTCCCCTGCAGTGTCCAGTCCTCTCACTGGACACTTGTAGAAGTTAAGTTCATTACCTCCAAAGACACACAGAATGCACTCCAGTGTGGTAGCTTAGCTGAGGACTTCACATTTCAGTTTAATACACAGCACTGGGGGGCGGGGGGGGGAGGGGTTGTAAGGACTCAAAAGTAAGTTTATTAACAAGAGCAGATATTTAAGTGGTAATAAGTTGAAATAAAAGACAAACATGGTTACAGATAAAACAAAACACACTCTCCAGTGACTAAAGCTTAATTTCAACAAGTTATAATCTTTGCCTAAACAGGTTTCTCACTTCCATTAAATTTCCATCAACTCTTGCCTTCCAGGCGAAGAGGACCCCAGTTTTCAAAGCGTGCTGTATCCTACCATCCCCTCAGTGATGGATGCCCAAATGGCTTTTTGCATTGTTTTATATTTCCCAAACGCTATTGTCTGTTTCAAAAGCTGGGGTGCAAGCTCCATCCCCCGTTTTGATCATTAAGTGGCCTTAGCCCCTTCTTCTTTATCTTGATGGCTTTGTTTACCTTACCTTTGTTTACCTTACCAATGACAAGATTATTTGTCATTGTCCTCCTAGATATTACCTCCCTCAATTTACATAGGAAAAAGCAGAAAAACAACATTCCTTTGCAAGCATTATGTACTGTTTGCAAAATGCCTTTTAAGAACTAATTTCCAGCACACATCTATGATTCTTTACACACAACCCTTACTTGCATCATGCAATAACATTAATGACCAGTGTGTTTCCAATTTGCGTGACATCTTTCAGACACAGATTATGACAACATCATTAGGGGCATCATGTGAGTTATGGTAGGCTGTGCCCTCTGCCAGCTGGCACCAAGGGACTCCCTAGGTTATAGGAGTAGCCCATTTGTTTAACAGAATAAGGGTATTTGGCAATGGTGTGTTTGTTTATATTTTCTTGTTGTACTTAGAGAACTGGACATGGAGATACATTAAAGTAGAAGAACTGTTCATGGTCACAAGTATTGTAAACTGTCAAATAACTTGTTTTTTCCTAAAGTAAATAGTCATTCTAACAGACTGGCAGTGTTGGCAGGAAATACTAAGCCCTGTTAAAAGGCAAAGATTCTGCTGAAAAGTGTTAAACGTATTTTGCTAACTCTGTTGTAAATGCCAAGAGGCGGAACCAGCCAAGCCATCTGTGACAGATATTGCAATTTCCTGCAGTATCCTTGGGAGACCTTATTGAATTAAGTTTGGAGTCCATTGTATAAATGAATGATTTTATGTATTATTGTGGGCCGTGATTGTACTTAACCTCTTGAGAGGGGAGATGTGACAAATGTGTGACCTGGGGGGGTTCAAAGGACTATATTGAACAGGCAAGACTGGACTTTTGGAATGAAAAATGTTAAATGGTTTTCCTGGGGAATATCTATGGGGAGGTGAATGATAATTCCCCACCTCTGGTTATACAAAAAGTCAATCTTTTGAAGCTATGCCCTGAGGAGTAAGCCATTGTCCTTTTACATGAGGCCAAGATCAAGGCCCAAGCTGTATAAAGGAAAGACTGAACTATTCATGGCTGTTCTGGTTCTGAATTTGATACAATTATGAACTTGGAATCACGGGGAAAATCTAGTTGTGCGGTTTGAAGGACTGGTACGCTTTTCAGCATGTGTGTAGGTTCTTTTGTTTTTATTACATTTTCTCTGCAATATTTTCACCTTAAATATAAATGTGCTTGCTTATAAAAAGAGCTGTTAGTTATAACTGTAGGCAACTATGCTATTCATAACCTCTAGAGAGAAAGCAAAGCACAGATGCTGGCGTGTTTAGGCAGTCTGGCTTGCTGGGAGTATCACAGTGGAGGCAGGGAACTGTGCAGCCTGGAAAAACCCTGGTCAGGAGGGAGAGAGACACAGGTCCCTATCCAAAAGAGGTGACAGCTGAGGAGCCGGAAGCCTAGAGTGGATGCCCTTGAGGGACCACAGAGGGGGAATCCACATGCAGTTGGCCAGAACTGTGACAGCATCCTCTTCAAAAGCTGAAGTAAAAGTAAAAGCCTTTATTTCTGGCATGTCTCCTTACTGGTGCTGGTCCCTGGCCATACAATGCCACCTCCCTCTACCCGACTGGATGGCCACCTAGAAACTGGAGTCCAGGGACATTTAGGATTTAACCTCTCCAAGCAAACAATCACTAGCCACCGTCAAGTCCATCAATCAAGACATTAGAGCCAAGAATACTTCTAGCTAAAACTTCTCAACTACAGCTTCTTGAAATTGAGTGAAACCACAAGCATCACAACCACCATCATGCAGAAGTAACAAACTTTTTAGTTTTGTTTTCTCTTCCAATTTTTATTCATAGAGGCATGATTCTACCATAGACTTCATGCACTTGATTTTAATTCCACTAAATGGTTGGGAATGTGAGTGATTGTGAGAGAGAGAGAACAGAACCTGTGAAACTTTTGAGAACAGCACCTAGATAATAGGTCCTCAAATACCTAAAACAACCCTAGTTTAAACAACTTGGTTGTCTAAAACATCACACATGCAGTCTCAACATTGGCTTCAACCTGGAAGTGATTTGACCCTCCCTCTATCAGCCATTCAGCTGACATAAAGATATGTAAATTAGCATTAAGATTGATAATACCCACTTACTCTGGGGGCTAGTAGCTAAACAAGACTGCTCCCCTCCCAAATTATTAAATAAAACTTAAGAATTTTTGGTTTAACAGCCTAACTAAATGAATAAGTTACATTTAATATTAACTGACATTCAGCTTTGTTTATGTGTATTTATTTTAGCTATTTTACTTAGTTATCTAGTTTAGTTAAATTATACGCAATTGGAAATCTGTGTGGTTTAGATTCTCCTTCCCTATATGTCAGGGTTCCAGACTTGAGGAGTCTTGGGGTAAATAATCAACTCTGTGACCTAACCAGTGGTGGCCCATAAAACTGCCCCCATAAGTCTTCACATAATTTGTGTCCAAACGATTTGTTAGCTTTTAGAGGAACGCTGACTTCCATATTTATCATTTCTTTAAATAAGCAACTGGGTTCTAGAACCTTTCAGATTTTGGGGAGGATACCATATGTCAACCTAAATACTGACCAGTTGTTCAAAGTAAGCCTATACTCCTCACTGTTCCAATGTGAGATCTACTGCTGTCAGCTGTACTTCTCACCATGACCACGCTTCAGCTTGATCTTTATTTTGGTGTGAACGGTGTTTAGTCCATTAATCACACAATCCTGCTAGGATTAGGTCAAGTTACTCTTGCAACTCACCTTCTCTATTCTCCTCCCTCCTTGTTTCTTCCCCTATTGATATTGATGATTCATTCATTCTTTTCCTGAAGATCCTAGAGTGATTTCTGTATGCATTTCTCTCAGCCCGCCTTCTTCCCACTGTGTTCACGATCTCACAGTACACCAGAGCGCATACTACTGCAGGGTCCTGTTCCACATCCAGAGATTCCTAGTTCAGTGTCCTTGGAAGACCTTGGTCTAAACAGCAGATTATTAATGACCTTGTGTGCTATCATTTCAGATGTTGATGACTAAAATTTGCTTTGAAATGTTAAGGGGCTATGCAATCACTTGAGCCATCAGGCTTGAGGTGCAACTACAGCAGTGAAGCATGTGAAACTAGCAGCTGCTTACTGAGCAGCAGCTGCAGAAGCAATAGATATGGAAGGAGCCAGTCAAGCTGCAAAAGGAGCTTCTGTTGTCTTAGCAGAAAGCTTATACTTTCCTGTTTCAAGCTGTTTATGACATAAGTGAGTTGAGGATACAGAGCAAATGTAAAACAGAGCCTGGAGAAGAAACCTCTTACAAAATTCATTTAGCAAAAGTATATCAATGAGGTCTTTCTTGTCCAATAGTTGTATATTAGCAAGAAACTGCCCCTAAGAGTCAGAATCCAAGTTCTTGTTTCTCCTTCTGGACTGAGTAAACATTGCATTTCATACCTAGAAAATACATGCATTGCCTAGAGATACAAGTCAGCTGAGATTGTGGTAAAATAATGGAACAATCTTCAGGCATTTTTCCGTTTCTTTAAAAATTAATAAGGACTTGAAAATTAGATCGGAAGGATTACTGACCAGCTCTGAAGCATGATTAAAGTATCTCTATTTCTCTATTGCTTTTGAACACATTCCCCCCCCCCCCCCATTAAAAAAAATTTAGTCCTTTGTTGAACGGAAATTTACTATTTCAGAGTTCTGTTTATTTGTTTTTTAAAGTCTATTTAATTTCAGTGAACAAAGTCAGAGCCAGGTAGCAATTAGTTCTTTAAGAAGGGATTTTATATTATTTTAGTTTAGCAACCAAAGAAAGACCAACTTTTCAGGAGGCAACTCAGTTTATGGTCATTCTTAAAGATTTACTTCGGCCTGCTGAGATAGATTAGATGTGTTGGTTTTGCATAGAGATCACTGTAGAGTGATTTATTTGTGGATTTTCACTATCCATGAATAATTCAAATCTCTAATTTACCCAAACATGCAGTCCACCAGTAGTTTGTCTCACTCCCCCAGTAACATATTTCTTTATTTTTAATTTTACTTTTCTTTAAGGAAAAGAAAAAATGTTCTTTAAGAAAAAAATATACATTTCAGGCATAACACATTCTGTTCAAACTAGCCAGACAATACAACCTAGTATGTCAGTAATTTAGGAGAAAATGAAATCTGTTGAATTAGATACCCAGTGGCAATTCAGAGTGTAAGGATCTCATCCAAATTTATTGCTCTGGATGGGAAACAGAGCAGATGACTGAGCACAGTCAGGATACACCAAGGGCGACATTTTTATATGTGAATGGGCAATTTAATTTGTCTCTACTTTTTATGAATTGCAGGCATAGATGTATTTGCACAAAAATACATAGGCATTTTGAAAGCAATTAATTAAGCATGCAATTTATATGAAAACAATTTACTGTTGGACATTATCTAGGCACCCAAAATACACATGCAATTTCCACACCTTCCAATTTGTGGACATAATTTATTTTGATTGTGTAATTAGGAAAGTAGACTCTTATTAATTTCTGTCTTTCTAACAGAAGCAAGACAAATTCAGCAGCCAAGATGTCAAACCTATGAAGGAAAAGGAAAGTGTAGCTTTTGGCACTAGTCAGAAAAGCTTCAGGCAAAGCTTATATATGGAAAAGTAGAGAAAATAAGAATCCTGAGTTTATGGCACATATTAGCTTAGCTTTTGCCTCACTTAAAAACTCTCTCTGTGAGACAAAATACAGTTAATGCCAAACCTTAAAAGCACAAGAGGGTTGAGCTGGGGGAAAAGATCATCCAGCTCAAACATGCCTAATGGTTGTCATTGCTTCAGATATATTTTATTTCGTTCCCACTAGAGCTCGTCAGAACACTTTGACAACATGTATTTTCAATGAAATATGTGGTGTCATTGAAGCCAAAAATGTTTTGCAGAGACTATCTATTTCGACAGGAAGGTTTCTGAGGTCCAGGTGGACTCTGGTCACTTCTCACCAGACATACCTGAATCAGAAATGTGACCTTTTCAAATCCCAAAACAGACATATCACCACAATTCCATTGCGCAAAAATCTTCAAAAGGTTTTGCTTTCATTCCAGTGCAGAATGAAAAAGTTTCAAAACTACAAAAGTTGTCTCAAAACACAATTGTTGTTCTCTGGTCAGTTCTAGTTCTCACCCCTCATTCTTTCCTTTGTCGTGAAATGATAGTGCTCCCCATTCACCTCGTCCCCACCCTGTTGCCAACCAGCATTGTGTGGCCTAGTCCACTTCCTGAAGTGTTACTAATTTACTGATTTCTGCTGTGCTCTAGAGGGGTCTGATTCTGAGACGTTCTCTGCACCCAAAACTCCCATTCTGTGTGGCTGCAGCATTAAAATCTCAGTTGTGCCAGTTGTCCAGGACAGCTAGTTCAAAAGCAGGGTGCTGCAAATCGCATCCAAGGATGCCCTTAGTTCACAGCCTAAGGCCCTATTCAGCAAGAGCTTAAGCATGTGCTTCAACAAGATTAACCTTGGGGCTGTGAAACAGAAGTAGAGCTAACTGGCTCTGCTAAGGTTTATTCAGCCAAGACTTAGAAGGGCTATCAGGATATTTTGAATCCTCTGAAGAAGAAAAAGTGACCATCCAGCACAGGAGCAACTGGTATTTGACAAGACAAGTGTCCCATCTTTTACCTTGAATGATTAAATGTAGAGCATCCAAGAACTCCACAGCAGACATATTTGGTTTTAATCACCATGAGCAGTATGGAAGGCTTCCTTCCATCCCCCCAGTTTTTCTCAGCCAAGGACTTTTCCTTCACATGTCCCTGAAAATTCTTCTCCTTCAAAGCCCCTGCCCATTTCATCTTCCCAAGAACATAACAGCCATACTCGGTCAAAGCAATGGCCCATCTAGCCCAGTATCCTGTCTTCTGACTGTTGCCAACACTAGATGCTTCAGAGGGAATGAACAGAACAGGGCAATAGTAATCCATCCCCTGTCATCGAGTTCTAGCGTCTGGCAGCTGGAGGTTTACAGACACCCAGATCGTGGGGTTACATCCCTGACTATCTTGACTAATAGCCATTGATGGACCTATCCTCCATGAAATTATCTAATTCTTTTTTTAACCCAATTATACTTTTGACCTTCATCACATTTCCTGGCAACAAGTTCCACAGGTTGACTGTGCATTGTATGAAGGAGTACTTCTTTCTGTTTGTTTTAAACCTGCTGTCTATTAATTTCATTAGGGGACCTCTGGCTATTGTGTTATGAGAAGGGGTAAATAATAATTCCCTAGTCACTTTCTAAACACCTTTCCTGATTTTATAGACCTCTATCATATCCTCCTGTAGATACCTCTTTTCTAAGATGAACAGTCCCAGTCTCTTTAATCTCTCCTCAAATGGAATCTGTTCCATCTCCCTAATCATTTTCATATTCCCCCACCACCACCACTTCCCACTCTCTTTTTCTGAGATGGGGGCAACAAGAACTGCAAACAGCATTCAAGGTGTGGATATACAATGGATTTACATCGTGTCATTATGATATTTTGTCTTATTATCTATCCCTTTCCTAGTTCTGTTAGCTTGTTTGACTTCCAGCGCAAATTGAGCAGATGTTTTCAGAGAACTAACCATGATGATTCTAAAAATCTCTTCTTGAGTGGTAATAGCTATTTTAGACTCCATCATTCTACATGTTTAGTTGAGAATATTTTTCCCACGTGCATTACTTTGCTCTTAACATTGAATTTCATCTTCCATTTTGTTGCCCAGTCACCCAGTTTAGTGAAATCCCTCTAACACTTCAGAGGAAATTTTGGTCTTGACTGTCTTGAGTAATTTTGTATCATCTGCACATTTTTCCACCTCACTGTTAACCCCCTTTTCCAGGTCATTTGTGAATATGTTGAACCACATAGCTCCCAGTTTATAGATCCTTGGTGGACCCTGCTATTTAACTCTCTTCATTGTGGAAACTGACCATTTATTCCTGTCCTTTGTTTCCTATCTTTTAATCAGTTACTTGTCCCCAAGGGGACCTTCACTCTTATCCCATGACAGCTTAGTTTGCTTAAGAGCCTTTGGTGAGCCTTTGGCAAAGGCTTTCTGAAAGTCCAAGTACACTATATCCAGTGGATCACCCTTGTCCACATGCTTGTTGACAACCTCAGAAGATTCTAATATATTGGTGTGGCATGTTTTCCCTTTCCAAAACCAACATTTGCTCTTACCCAACATATTGTGTTTCCTACATTTCTGATAATTCTGTTCTTTACTATAGTTTAAACCAGTTTGCCTGCTAGTTAGGCTTATGAGCCTGTAATTGCCAGGATTGCCGCTGATGCCTTTTTAAAAAAAATCAGACTTGTATTAGCCATTCTCCAGTCATCTGGAATGTAGGCTGATTAAAATGATAGAGAACATACCACAATTAATAATTCTGCAATTTTATATTTGAGTTCCTTCAGAAGTCTTCAGTGAACAGCACCTTAGAAAAACCATACAAAGCACCTTTAAAATCTAAGCAGAAGTACATTTCTGTAAAGCATTTTGGATTTGTTTGAAAGGGGGTGTGTGTGATTGACTTACAAATTAGTAAGATTAAAGATAGATATTTATTTTGATAAATGCTGACCAATGACTTCAGTGCCTTTAAATTCAGATCAGGAGTTTATAACATTCAGTGTTGTGGTTTTATTTAAAATATTACATTAATGATCTGGCATGGAAAAATCTCAGACCAAAAATAAAACCTCTCCTTTTTATACCAGTACATTATTAATTAAAATGCATTACTCTGTAGATAATACAAAATAATTTTACCATTCTGTTCCTGGCAAACCGAATTCTTCTTGTTACTAAGTACCAATGCAACATGCAGAAGGAGAATACAGTGTCATTAAAAGTTTCAGGAGGATTTGAAACTTTTGCAGTAGATTGTGTGGTATATGCCATTAGAACATGAAGACAGATTTAAAACACTGGCCATATAAATGTGTCACATGTCAAAGGATAAACCCAGCCCCACTGATGAATATGATTATGGACCTTCAAACCTATTGTTTTTCAAGCTCAATTACATCCTAAAGGCCCCATCTTCAATGAACTCCAAGTGGTAGAACCTTCTTGCAACCTGAATAGTTCTGATTTCACTGCAGCATCCGGGCTTTAGATTGTAAACTCTTTCTCCAACTGTAAATTCCTCATGCACAGACCATTTCTTCCTATGCACTTTGAACAGTGCTTAGCACAAGAGGGACCCACTCTGTGTGCTGCTCCAATACACACAATAACAAGAAGTTGCGTGCTAGCGTTTCCAGAAAAGATCTACAACCTTATATTGATACAGCGCCTTTCATCCTGGAGGAACCAGAACATCTGAGAACACATACAGCATACAGGCATTGCTTTACAACTACCCAAAAGAAGAACATGGTGATTGTATGCTATTAAACAATGACACTACACTGGGAATGAAGACACATTTCACACCCACATTAAACTATAGAGGTAATTTAGATAGGCAGAATGAAATTACTCAAATTGGCGGGTAGACCAGGGCACTGGGTTTTACACCCCGTACTGTGAAGATTGCAATGGGATCTGTAATGGCCACTAGGGATCAGGACTCTGCTTTTATGTCCGCATATGAAATATGGCATCTCCCACAGCACAAGACTCCCCCACCTCTAGGCTGAGGTTTTAGTTCAGTGCTGACTCCGAGAGAAGACTGCCAATCACTGAAAGGAACGCTGAGATACTTCAGTGATGACTGCGCAGGTTTCAGGAGAACTAATTTAGGGCTAGATCATGAGTTAGCGATCTGCCCTTAGCAAGGGACAGAGAGGAGTCGTGCTGCCCAGGAGCAGCCTGGGAAAGCAATTGTAACTCACCTTGTCACTATCTCCCTCCCAGACTCTCCGCTGTTCCAGAGAGGAAGCAAACTGCACTGGATCTATACCCAGCATATGCCTGCCATTGCACCTGTACATCTATTGTCCTCTCTCCGCTGCCTGCAGACGGCTCAGCAAAGCCTGCTTCCCCTCTCATGCTAAGAGTAGCAGTACAGCTAGCCAGTGCGAGGTAGCGCAGGGCTCCTTTGGCCCCTTTACTACCTTGCTCACCCATGCAACCCAGTTCAGGATTTGGCCTTATTTAGGTGACAAAGTTAAAAGATGAACACAGGAGGCCAGATCCTCAGCTGATGCAAGTCAGCATAGCTCCACTGCCTTCACTCTACCTATGCCAATCTACACCAGCTGAAGATCTGGCCCCTTATTTATACCGCTGCAGTTTAGCTGTATTCTCTGTCTCAGTCTCTACAAGTGGTTCATGTCTGTAGGGGAAGGATCTGTTTTAGTCAACAGGAAATGTGCTACTATACAGCACCGTGCAGGAGGCGTAGCTGGCTACCTGCTGAACCTTACTACTTTCTAGTATGGGAACACTTGGCTAAAGTACTGTAGGTTCAAGGGTCCCATCCAAGTATTAAGGAGCTCTGTCTCTGCTTAGTTTGCGAAATCTGGCAAAATCCTACCAGCATTAGGATAGCTGATAAAAATGTTATCATTTGAACCTGCAAACTGTGAGCTAATGTACTGGCCCAAAATCAAAACACCAGGCTTGCTCCAGCAGCTTGTGTATGCAAATGAGGGAGAGGGGAAGAGATTCTACAGAAAATGCCCAGAGAAAATAAAAGCCAAGCTCATATATTAAGCAAGAGGCAACTCTGTCACAGAGGAAAGCAAATTTCAGTGCATTATAAAGTGTCTCATTGTTGAAGGAAGGAGGAAGGAAGGGAGGTGAATAAGCTTAAGAAGCAGAAAATGTGGCATAGCATAGCCATGGAAATCAAAGCTGGAAGCTAAAGAAAGGCACAAAAGGGAGCCAAAGAAATACTGATAGGGCACAAGAAGAGGAGCCATAATAAAAACACAGAGTGGAGAAGGAGGAAATGTAATTGTACCAGTGGAGGAAATCTACCATTGAGAGAACAGTTAAACTGAGAGAGGGAAACTCCACATCTCATGCATACAACTAATGCATGAATTGTAGAGTGGCACTCAGGACTGGCAAAAAGATGGTCTGATATAACTACACCTAGTGAATATTAACATTAAAAAGAAAAAAAATACAATTTGTGAAAAATGAAATTAAAATAACACATTTGTAATGGTAATAGGAATTATTTGCATGAGACTTTTTAAAGTTAGCTGTTAAGTGCACCATGTTAAATTGCTCTTAGCCTAAAAGTCTGACCTTTTTCTACATTATCTATGGGCCAGATTGTTCCCCCACTTCCATATTCTCAGCAAGTCTGAGTAACCTGCCTTAGTTCAGGGGTAGGGGGACTCCACAAGGGCTGAAGGAAAAGAAGTCTCTTTCCCAGACTGTGGAGTCTGGACTATCAAAGAGGATAGTCTGCAGCCCTAAGTCTGCTGCTTTACCATGTGGGCAAATTTGTGGATACATGGAGCATCAATCTACCAACTCTTGCCCATCTGGCCTTGCCCCAGTAACTACAGACCCTGCTGTACGGACAGGGTCTGTGGCAGCTCTATGAGGCATGGAAGGGATGTGGACCCCCTATATGGTCTTCCTAAATCACGCACTAGTTCTGCTGTAGGCAGGGTTTTCCACTGCTACAGAAGAGGAGTCAGGTTTTACCCCAATGTACCATAATAAGAATATTATAGCAGGATAAAAAATGGAGAGAGCTCTATGATGAGGCATATTAACAATACTCTCCACATATTCCATGGAGACAAAGTCCTATAGAAGCCTCTGATGGAGTACAGCCAACATCCAGAGAGAGAGAGAGAGCCTGCAGAGAAGGAAAGTTAAAACAATAGCTGAGCATTAAAAATAATACTTTCATGCCAATAGCATTGTCATGAGAAGACGGGGTTCTGAAGCACTTAGGGAATCCCATATTATCCCTTGATGTGCTATATGTACTAATGCAATCTGTGTAGCGTTCCCTTATGTTAAAAATGGAATGCAGACAACAATAGCCATTTCCAAAGACCTAAGGATCTGAAGACTTATCTAGGCCCCATAACACTGAGAGCTAAAAGCAGCGCATAGCCATAGCCCTGCATTCGGTTTGGGGCAAAGGTACACTATCTTTGTACAAGCTCTCTGGAGGCATTGTGCCAGTGCTTTAGGGAGTGTAGGATGAGTCATGGTTGCAGTGCCACCGTTGGACAGGGCACAGCATCTGCTCTCCTCTGCACCTGAACTGCTTAGCTAGAGAGGTCAACGGTCCCAACCATCTCTGGTCCCTACGGGCAGACTAATGCCAGCTCTAGGTCTATAGAGTCCTGGCAACCCTCAGCATGGACTCCCATCATGCTCAGTCCCTGCTCCTTGCACATTCCCCTCTCTTTGCATATTCTCACAGCGACCAGGCACTATTCAGGCATGTGAGTTTATCTCCAGTACCATCACATCCAGCTGGAATGAATTATTTGATCTTTCATTACCACGGTAAATTACTTATTTGTGGGAAGGCTTTTTAAGAATTCTCCTTTAAAAAATATACAACCACTATAAAATCTATTTAGCATGAAATATATCCCATGATCGCATATGTACATAAAATATACTTCACTACAAAGGATGGAAAACAAACACCATAAAGCTTTTTAAAATCTACTTTCCTCACACAATTTGTTGTGTGTTTCCTGCAGAAGAGGAGATCCAGACGTACCATCAATGCTCCAAAAAAAAGACAGACAGACAGACTATCCTGCAGGTTTAGAGATGGATGTAAAAACCTAATAAATCAGAGGTATGGTAAAGTAACCAAGGCTACTGTAGTTCTATGTAGGCTGTGAGTGGAAGGAAGAAAGTACCATCTGGAGTCCTTATACTTCAGAGCTGGAAAATCTTTAAAAAAAAATCAATCTACTGTAATGCAGAAGTGCTATCCTCTTATAAGAGAAGGCATGAACAGAGGTGAAGAATTGAACAGTCATGTAGTACAATATCTTGTTTTATGGAGAAAGATCATTGGGACATTTTGCAGTGAAGTATTAGAGAACAGCAGTGTGATAACAAAATCCCACTTAAGGATGCACGTTGCCCTCTGCTGGAGTGGAATACAAATGTGGTGATTCCACAGAAAAAGGGTGTAAAGTTGGTGGAGAGGCGAAGGAATGTGTTGTCCTGGAAAAACGCTTCTCAAATCCCAAACATTACTATGGGTAAGTTTTTCTCTTTCACAACTTTATTAGGCAAAGGACCAAATTGAACCCTCCAGTCTGGGTTCAGATACAAGTTTACAACTCTGCCTTATCACTAAATAAGCCAAGTGCTGACATCAAAGTTGCAACACTGCCACTTTTGAGAAAGTCCACTTTTTCAGCCTCCTCTGCTAAGTTTCGATCTGAGGTTTTGTTCTAGCCCATTTTATTATAAATAAGGCTGTGAGTTGGTCACAGATTCTGTGTCTTTCTGGGACCTCCGGGACTTCTGCAGCTGGCAGGTGCGACTGACCCCAGGGCGGTGCCTGCAGACAGAACAGCATGCGGATCTGCCTGGCCGTGCTTCCGCGTAGGAGCCAGAGAGGGGACATGCCGCTGCTTCTGGGAGCTGTTTGAGGCAAGCGCTGCCTGGAGCCTGCACCCCTGACACCTTCCCTCGTGCCCAACCCCCTGCTCCAGCCCTGATCGCCCTCCCGCCTGCCAAACCCCTCAATCACATCCCAGATCCCCCTCCTGTAACCCAAACCCTTCATCCCCAGCCTCACCCTAGAGCCCACACCCCCAGGCAGAGCCCTCACACACCCCCATGCCCCAGCCCAGAGCCCCCTCCCACACTCCGAACCCCTCAGCCCGGAGCCTCCTCCTGCACCTCAAATCCCTCATCCCAGACTCCACATCAGAGCCCACACCCCCAGTCGGAGCCCTCACCTCCTCTTGCATCCCAACCCACTGCATCAGCCTGGAGCCCCCTCCCGCAGTCTGACCTCCTCATTTCTGGCCCCACCCCAGTCCTCTGAGCCAGTGAGTGAGAGTGGGGAGAGAGAACGACAGAGGGAGGGGGGACGGAGTGAGCAGGGGGTGGGGCCTTGGAGAAGGGGCAGGGCATGGGCAGGGCCTCAGAGGAGGGGCGGGGCAAGGGTGTTCAGTTTTGTGCAAGTGAAAAGTCGGTAACCCTAGGTCCCAGGCCAGTGGGGCCATCCCCCACCAGCACTAGCAGTCACTGTCCTGGGCCACCCTTCTCCCCCAAGCACCAGAGGGCACCCCAGGGCCCCCACGCTGAGCACCAGCGGGCTCCATAGCGCCAGCCCCCTCCATAGTAGCAGTTGCACTCCCAGAATCCTCCGGAACACCAAAGATTTAGTCAGGGGTATTTACAGTACAAGTCATGGACAGGCCACGAGGCCCTGAATTTTTGTTTATTGCCTGTGACCTTTCCATGACTTTTATCAAAAATGCCCATGACTAAATCTTAGCCTTAAATACTTATGTAAAGGCCATGGAAAATTTAAAAGTATATTCAAAATGATTAAATTTCTGTCCTACTAAAAAATATAGTTCTTGTAAGACTATTGTTTCTCTCAGGCTGTTTTTATTTAATGTATTTATTGCTTTTGATTTTAAATAAAAAAGTAAATTATGATACATGATCTATGACTAGTTAGCACTAAACTTCTATGCTTACAAAGGATAGTGCAGTTGATATTGATGCTGTCCACAAATAGCTTTCCCCACATCCCTGCCGGCCTTTTTTGCCGTCACTCAGTTATGATTGGCTGCAGTAATTCACATATTCAGGATATTAGAGGGACTTGGCATCACAGTGTAATCCTTAAAATTGAACAGTTGTTCAATTAGATTCTGATTTTACAGATAGGAAACTGAAGCAGAGAGGTTAAGTGACCCCCCCCCAAAAAAAAAATCACACAAAGTCTGTGGCAGAGACAGGAATTGAACCCAGATCTGGGGCATTCCAGTCTAACATGAAGTAGTTAAATATTATCAACCTCATTTTACAGATGGTGAAGCTGTGCCTCAGATACTTATTAGGGCTATATATAGTGGAGTAATTTTGACCCCCCTGTCTTCCCTGGGACGGGGAAAGCAAGAAACTAGCTCTCCAATTGCTCTTGGTCCCAGGGGTAGCTGGAACAATTTGTATAGTGGGGGTGCTGAGAGTCATTGAACCAAACCCTGTAAACCCTGTATATAATGGAAACCACTTCAAGCCAGGGGATGCAGCAGCTACCAGCACCTCTAATTCCATCCCCTACGCTTGGCCCTTGCTGTCCTCACAAGAGCCTGTCCACACTACAGATCCTTCCACCCTCCTTACGGGGCTCTTTAGCAGCTCCTCAGATTCAGTCTCTTGTAATCAAATCCATCATCTCCCCCTCCTCCATCCTTTCAAAATCTCTACCCAGTCTAGCTGTCCTGTTTCCCACTCAAGTCACTTCTGTTCCCTCCACACTCGCTTCCTCTTCCCTTGGCCACCTCTTCCCAGGGATATGTGGCAGGAGCAGAGAACCAGAATCCCAGACCTTCTCAGCCTGTTATAGGAAACCAGCCTTTTTTGTGCCATGTCCCTTGCTGACCATCTGCCTTTCTGTGAGGCTGAGCAGCTCAACAACAGGAATGAGATCGTGGAAGACTGAGCACTGCTGCAGAAAATAGCAGTGACACTGCTGACCTTCCCTCTCTCAGATGCCTTCTTCCTAATTCCCCTCTATGGGGCTAGAATTTGAGGAGGTGCAGCGGCAGGTATTACCATCCACACACTGTCTGGAAGCTATGAGGTAGTTCATTCATTATGAGATAGAAAGTGCTATAGAAGTGCAAATTAATATAATCAAAGCTGCAGCATCAGATGATGCTTAATGTTTGTAACATCATTCATTTAAACCTACATTTTCTAGGGCTTTTCAGGGATAAATTGTGTGTGACAGTGAGAAGAAAAGCCTAAAATGCAGCCATATTCTCGGGGTACCTCTTGGTTCTGTGAGAATTGTGGCTCATCATTGTCCTAAGTGTGTTTATTGGAAGCTGCAAGGAGCAGAATTAGGGTATCTTCTTAGGTGGCCTAAGTGCAAACGGACAATAGATAGATGTTGAACAAAAACTAATTATAAGACCAAGGCAGCACACTCCCAAGCAAAAATAAAGTGTTTTCTGCTTTATAGGCTCAGGAGCAGAAAGCAGCCCTGAGACACCCTGCAGTAACTGTGCAGAAGTTCGTGCAAACCCCTCTTTTGGGTGGAAAGCAGTTGCTCCCCCTTGGTCTTGCTTTGTGTTAAGTTCAAACGGCATTAAAAACAAAGTGAAATTTAGCTGGAAGCTATAGGTTCAGGCTAGTTTAAGATGGAAACTGTGTGTTTGTACTTCACAAACCATTAATCAACCCACATATTCAGCTATTTTTGACTAATACACGTTTTCTTCAAGAACGTTTGCCCTGAATATTGTTATAGTGGGAGTCCCCAGTTGGCATAGTTACCCATAGTATTCTATTTCTTAGAATGTGAACAGTGCACAGTCTTTGAAGAAATGCTGCATTGTTTTGTGATAGAATTGTTTTGGGGAAGGGCTATTGCAAACAGCCTGCATCTTTTAACTAGAGTTAGTTTTTGGTGCAGAGTTGCTTCCTGGGAACCAGACACTGGTTTGGATTGATATTCCCGAAAGCGTGGATTGCCTGCATGCTGTCTGTGACCACTTTTGTTCTAAGACTGGTGTATATAGTGAAACACACAAGAAAATTCCCTGATTCCACACCACTGGTGTCTCCTCCATTAGGAAACTAAACTGCAAGGCCCCAAAATCTGCTATCAGCTGGCAGAAGGGAAACAATTTTCCCTACATTCCCACTGATTCATTCTTCTACTCGTAAATTTAGAAGTTATCAGTTCAATTCCCAGTCACGCAGACTTTAAGGCCAATAGGGACCATCTAGTCTGACATCCTGCACATTGCAGCCACAGAACCTCACCCACCCACTCCTGTAATAGACCCATAACCGCTCTGGCAAGTTACTGAAGTCCTCAAATCGCGATTTAAAAACTTCAAGTTACAGAGAATTCGCCATTTACATTAGTTTAAACCTGTGATGCCCCATGCTACAGACTGGGTAACAGTCTGACCCAGCAGGAAATTCCTTCCTGGCCCCAAATTTGGCAGTCAGTTGGATCTTGAGCATTTCAGTAAGATGCACCAGCCTGACACCTGGGAAAGAATTCACTGTAGTAACTTAGGCCCCCCCTATCTAGTATCCCATCACTAGCTGTTGGGGGATATTTGCTACTAGCAGTAACAGATCAGCTACATGCCATGGTAGGCAGTCTCATCATACCATCCCCTCCATAAACTTAACAATCTCAGTCTTGAAACCAGTTATGTTTTTTGCCCCACTGCTCCCCTGGACGGTTATTCCAGAACTTCTGTCTTCTGATGGTTTGAAATCTTCCTCTAATTTCAAGCCTAAACTTATTAATGGCCAGTTTATGTGTACTTGTTCTTGTATGAACATTGGCCTTTATCTTAAATAACTCCTTTCCCTCCCTGGTGTTTACCTCTCTGATATATTTATAGAAAGCAATCATATCTCCCTCAGTCTTCATTTGGTTAGGATAAATAAACCAACCTCCTTGATTCTCCTCTCATATGATAGGTTTCTCATTCCTCTGACCATCCTAGTAGCCCTTCTCTGTACCTGTTTCAGTTTGAATTCACCTTTCTTAAACATAGAAGACCAGAACTGCAAACAGCATTCCAGATGAGGTCTCATCAGTGTGTTGTGTAATGGCAATAACACTTTCCTGTCTCTACTGGAAATACCTCGCCTGATGCATCCTAGAATTGCATTAGCCTTTTTCTTGGCCACATCACATTGGCAGCTCATAGTTATCCTGTGATCAACCAATACACCCCAGTCTTTCTCCTCCTCTGTCACTTCCAATTGATAAGGCCCCAGCTTATAGCAAAAATTCTTGTTGTTAGTCCCCAAGTGCATGACTTTATATTTTACACTACTACATTTCATCCCATTTCTATTACTCCAGTTTTCAAGGTCATCCAGATCTTCTTGTATGATATTCTGGTTCTTCTCCATATGGGCAATACCTCCCAACTTTGCATCATCTTTGTGTGCAAGTTTTATTAGCACACCCCCTCTTTTTTGTGGTCAGGTCATTAATAAAAGTGTTAAATAAGATTGGTCCCAACCCAAGACCAATCCCTGACAGTTACCTCCCCCCAGTCTGACTGTTCACTTTTCAGTTGAGGATGACAGGATGGGGCTATTTTGAAAGAATTTGTCAACATGGCTCCTAGTCAGCAGGAGGGGTCACTTTGATCAATGTGAGGAACTCCCTTCATCCAGAAACTAAATTTGTTGTCGCCAAAACAGTCCAAGGCCTTTTTGGTTTGGCAAGTGGTGGAGGTGAGGGGCTTGGGTTTGGCTGGCAGTGCAGGACAGAAACACTATGCTGTCCCACAGCAGTAACTATTTTTAACCTTTGCTCGGAAGTACTCTCTCTCTTTTAGGGTCCTCCAAACAATATTTCTAGAATATTCCTCACAATTTCCTTTTATTCTAATCTGTGTATCAGAGGCCAAGCCTGGCTGACCTTTACAATTAATATCTCAAACTTTGATTCATGTTGACCTTTCATCTTCCATAATGTCCTTCCTATAATATCAGGTTTCAGAGTAGCAGCCGTGTTAGTCTGTATTCACAAAAAGAAAAGGAGTACTTGTGGCACCTTAGAGATTAACAAATTTATTTGAGCATAAGCTTTCGTGAGCTACAGCTCACTTCATCGAATGAAGTGAGCTGTAGCTCATGAAAGCTTATGCTCAGATAAATTTGTTAGTCTCTAAGGTGCCACAAGTACTTCTTTTCTTTTTCCTATAATATGGGCCCCTAAAAAACTGTACACATTGTACTGTTCCAACTACTGTCCCAGTCCCATTAATGCCTTGCACAGTATCAGACTAACATTTACCAATTTATATTCCCAAACTATTTGAGGCTGCCTTTTCACTGCTGCCAAATAACGTACAAACAGTTTTAGTGTATTATTTATGATCACCTTTCCAACCCAAGATTTTTCCAGTTCTGTGTAATATTTTGTGCTTCCATTGGAGGCTTCACGCATGGTTAGGTTTTGGTCTCTAATCTTATTACTTTTGCTTCTCTGCTTTCAGTTATGTGGACCACATACATCTTATCTAAATCCATCTGAATTTGGGTTTTTGTTATTCCTGTGTTTTTGCTAACATTTTCTGTTAGCATAAGTTACTTTTCTTCTCCTCTTCTTATATAGTGCCCTGGTTAGATTCTTATGGAAAGTTATATACAATATATGACACCTACATGTCCTGGTGATAAGAATAATCAAATCCATTCTGCAGCACATGACAAATGTGATTTTCAAAGGCCTATAACTCAATGAACTGAAAAAATTAAATGCCACCGAAATACTCAGATGACACTTCCATGCCAAATTTCAGCTTTCAGCTCCCACCCACTTTGGCTTCAAGGCATCTCCAAAAAATGTGTTGCTTTAAAAATGTGTGTGTGTGCGCGTGCTCACACACACACACGGGAAGTGTATTTGTCCCCCAGTCTCCAAATACTTGGAAGCAACTGAACTGTTTTAACTCAAACTTCCAAAATAAATTGGGCTCCAAGTAGCCAACCATGAACAATTTCGGCCCATTAGGAACAAATTTCAGAATCTAAGGCAGCTGAAAAAAAGCGATTAAAATAGAAATGATTAGGCATCATGAAATACAACTTCTACCACTTTTGCCTCTGAAACAATATATACACATAAAACCAAAATACACACAAAAAAGGTTTTAGATCTCTGAAACCCCCACGTAGTAACCAGTAGGTACTAGGCAAACCACTAAACAAATATAGGAATAAATAAGTACCTTCCACTTTTCTATATGAGCTCCTCATTAAAAGCTGGGCAGTTTTATCAAAAAGGACTATTATAATTCCTCTTGCTGACCTCAAAAAGATCCAGTGCAGGCAGCAGCAATGCAAGTGTCCTTGCCACGCCCCTTTTATATGCTTCATTCCTAATTTGAAGGGGCTACTTTCCAGAGCGGGAAGGGAAGTTCTAGTTACTTGCTCCTCTAGTCCTTAAACTCTTTGCTGAAAATGTAATCTCAGGTGCCAATAAATAATTGTGGTGATGTTGTTGACACCTGGCCCACTAAGAACTGGACTTAAGCAACTATAGTTTGAATCACAAATTTTATAAACTGATGCAATTAAAAAGAAAGGTTTACAGCAGTGCAGCAGCTATAGGATACATCCCCTCATCATAGCAAAATGAGCAGCATCTCATAACTGAGCTTCACTTGCTTGTGCGAGGCACTGCCCTGTCACATCAAAGAAGGCCATTCCCCATATTGACATACACAGTTTAATACAAGGACATGAAAGAAAGCCAATGGAAATGCACTGGTATAGACCATTGTTAAACATTTAGCATTCAAGCACTGATGGGCTATTACACTACTTAGAAGGCTCATGAAGCACTTGTAGCTATCAGGGTGTGAAATGATGCTATTAGGAACTGAAAATAATCCCCCAGAACTGAAGGGTTCAGAAAGTGACTTTGCTGAGTGCCCAAGCCAGGTGTTTTCTGTTTTGGGCACTTGTGTGACCCATTTTTTTCCAGGCACTTTAAGTTTCTATATCTCATAGACCCCATTGGTGCTCATTTAAATTATCTTGACAGCAAACTATATCGCACTGTTTCTGAGGATGGCTCAAAACAGAGTATGCTATGTAATCTTTCCCTCTAAAATGATTTATAAAAGAAAGTATCAGCCTCAATTAAAATCATTAATGGTCCCTCTTGCCTTTATCATAACAGTGAGATAAAGAGCAGACTAGATATTGTCTCTGGATACAAACTTTAAGAAAGCCTTGAGTTGTCAGGTTCAGGGATTTTGGTTAAGAAATTAAGACAGAACTACGTCTTTTCAAAGAAGTTGAAGTGTGGGACTAGTTGGAGCCCAATTTATTTTGGAAGTTTGAGTTAAAACATTTCAGTTGCTTCCAAGTATTTGGAGACTGGGGGACAAATACACTTCCTCTGTGTGTGTGGCGGGGGAAGACTGGGGGACAAATGCACTTCCTGTGTGTGTGTGTGTACGTACACGCATAATATTTATAAAGCAACACAGGTTTTTGAGCAGCCTTGATGCCAGAGTGGGTGGGAGTAGTCGCATTTCAAAATACAACACAACATTCTATCCCCATGGCATTTCACATTTAAAGAAAACAATCTATTCTGAGAACCTAAACAACTTAATTATTCTTTTGATTATTCTTTCAGTACATTATTCTTTCAGGACAATGCCTGTCAGCCAAGCATCCAATAGACACCCAATTTTCCTGTATTTTCTAAAATTCAAGAAATTTAAGAGACCTAGTAGCAGTACACACCAGGAAGTGAACTGGCTGCATCCAGTTGTGACTTCTGGCAAGCAGTGGGACCTCCAGAAACTACAGTGGCCTGTTTCATCCTCCCTTCTTGTGAGGATGCTGTTGGCTGCTCCTTCCCTTCCCCTACCCATAGCATTCTCTTGGCTCCTGAGAACTGAGGATTAAGACCTATGCCTGCCTCCTGCAGCAGCTACAATTGGCAGCTCTTCCCAGAAGGCAGGCAAATGGGGAAGGCAGCCAATCAAAGGGAGTTTCCCTCCCACTGATCTTTCCTGCTGCAAGACTGAAATTTGTGGAGAGCTGGAGCATCTGGTGTCATTTCCAGGCTGGCAGCAGCTGAAATGGCGAAAATTGACAACACTGGGAAAACAGAATCCACCTGGATTTTTTAATTTATAAACCAGAAGTCTTTAAAGAACTAAGGGGGAAGTGCATATGCCTTTGGAATAGATGACATAGGTAGGAATTAGCCGAACATTCAACAACTTTAAAAAAAAATCAAAACAGCTGGAATTGTCTCAAAAGATTCCAAAAAGAGTCAAGTTCCCATTGTT
Organism: Caretta caretta; assembly: GCF_965140235.1. Taxonomy (NCBI): domain Eukaryota; kingdom Metazoa; phylum Chordata; order Testudines; family Cheloniidae; genus Caretta; species Caretta caretta. The sequence goes on along the minus strand of NC_134210.1, from coordinate 105,862,676 downwards.
TTTCCTTTATGTAATAAACATTCTTTGCAGCCTCCAGATATTTGTGCCCTGCTCAGATATGATCTGGGCAGCTAAACATGGGCTAGGTATCAGAGTTCAGGGTAAGAAAATAAACTCCACAAAATCTGCACTGATCCTTTGCTATATGCACTGCCTTGCTGGCTGCCTGTATCTTTGGGGAGCATTGATTAACAAGTGAGGAACTGAATGGCAACCTGATGGCCTACTGTCCCTATTCTGAACTGCGATGCGGGTGACAGACAGAATGGATTTCCATTCCAAAGCTATTAGCTCCCGGGAAGACAGGGACTAAGTAGGAACTAAGTTTTTTGAATGCAGTGGATGCAACCCATGGAAATGGAGTATCTCATCTCTCAGCAGTGACTCCTAAGCCTTACTAAGGAGCAGCATCAACAAGGCTCTAGAGAGTCCTGGCTGCCCAGCCATCCTTTGCAAGCTAGATGGTGGCAAAGATGTAAGGGGATCGAGAAGGCAGGGCATAAAGCACAGGAATTTAGAATGATTGTAAGAATTGCAATGGGACATGGACTCCTGAGGGACTGAGTTGGGCTGGTGAAGAGCTAGGTGAAGGAAGAGAGAAGGAAAGGGTTGGATGCTTTTTTGAAAGAACTTCAGAAAACATAACAAGAATTCATGCGTACCAACTGGCAGAGAGTAAGATAAAGCAAGGAGTAGCCTGCTGCAAAATGGCCACTTTAAGGCCTGAGCTATTTGGCTGTTGCAAATTTAAAGGATCAGCCTCAGGAAGGCATGGTGGGAAATATGTTTAGGGAAAGAGGCAGCCCTGCAGTAGAGAGGAGGAAAGAGCTGCTTTTCTATCTTGCAGATCACCCCTACGTCATAAAGACATGTTCTCCAAAGCTCTGGGAAAGGAGTAAATAGCATTAAGAGCAGACTTCCTAAACTTCTGAAAATTTGCCAGCCCAAACACAAACATTTACCAACGTCTGGTTTACCATAAGAGCAATTGTAATGGAGATGGCTGTGAAGCAGATGATGTTGTATTGAGTAACAAAAGAATTCTTCATCTCTGGCAAGTAGAGGACAGACATTTTTGCAGGCTTTTTCATAAATATTTTTGATTTGATCATAGATGTGGGTTTATTTTGAGCACATGGGAAAGAAATTTGAGACTAGTTTGGTTTTTTTCTATATCGGTTTGCCAAGTACTATCTTTAAATATAACACAGCCTCAGAAAATATCTGCCCATTTGTCCCCAAAACACAGTAAAAAAAACAACAACATTGTGTTCAACAATGCACTAACATCCAACTCACTGCTGCTTCTGTTGCCTGTTTTGGGAACACCACCTACTTCTCATAAAAAGGGAGAATGCTTTAAAATTTGCACTGCTGTGCAACACACATTCCATTGTGTCAAGTCACATCAGGTTTAATCATATCTTGTGATGCATACAGAGTAACTTGACATAACCTAATGCAACGTAACATGTCCGTTGTGATACAGTGTACATGGGGGGGAGAGAGAAGGCATTTTTGAAATGCACGGTGAAGTTAGTATTTGTGTAAAAAATTCATAAGCTTGCATGTTCCACAAATGTAGTTTTTAGGTGACTCAAGAATCTCTCTCTTGTGCTATGTAGTGTCCTGAAGTCTTTGTTATACATTGACAAAAGGAAGAAAACTTGAAAACCAAAGCCAGCTTCTCTCTTCTCTTGCAGTACTATAGCAACAAAGTAATTTAAACAGTGGAGGGAACCTTTAAAAAAAAGGAATAATTTGTTGTTTTGTTTTTGTAAATAAGCTGCTGATCCAAGTCTATATTCCTCACAGCATCAAATACATCAATGTTATTTGTAACCTTCAGTTAAAGAACTACCAAGGACATATTCAAAGCATTTATATGGAGATATGGTGGCTGTTAGGTTTTTGTTTGTAAAATGGAAAATCTCTTGAGGGAGAGGTGTATCTTAGAGAAACCAAGTAAAATACACAGACTGTGTATCTGCAGAGACCACCTTGTTTTCCTCCAGAATTGTTAACTGCTAAGTTCATAGCCAAGGGAGTTACACTACATCAGCCTTGCAGTCTCTTCAGAGCTTTCGAAAGAGGGAAGAAGCCTGAAGGAACAAAAATACTGAGGGCCAGATTTTGATCTCACACTGATGTAAATCCCATTGATGACTTCAGTGGAGCTGCAAATCAGGGCCCACATTCATCCCTGGAACAAGAATACCAAGACCAGAATTTTAAAGGGCAATTCCTAAGATTCTTAAATAAAGTGACCTGATTTTCAGAGACAGATGAGTATATGCATCTCTTGCCAAAGTCAATAAGCCTGATTTCACCTCTCACTTGCACTGGAGTTTATACCAGTGTAATTCAATTAAGTTACTCCTGATTTACACCAGTTTATGCTGGAGGCAAATCATGCCCATTGATTTCACTCACTGATCTACCTGAAAAAAAAAGGTCAGGCTACTTATTGAGGTGCTTAAACATGGATTTGGGACCCGAATTCTGGGCAGCTAGGTTAGACCATTTACACCTGTGTCTTTACGGAGAAAGTGGAATGACATTGTAATTTCCATGGTTTTGAAGCCCACTACTGACACAGAATAACTGACCCTATCTGTACAATACAACACCAGAAAGCCTAAGACAGAGTGCCTGGTATTTCTATAGCTTTGCCTATAACATATTAAAGCTCTTTCTAGTTACCTGTTAAGGAGAAGAGACCAGAGGTGACAAACACATAGATCTCCAAAGTATATCTTGTATTTTAGCCATACGTTCTACTGGGCGTGGAGGTGAGGGACAATGGAGAAAAGTGATAAAGTAAATCTTGATCCCAGCATTAAAAGAGCCTCAGGCATTAGATCTGTGCATCTGGCTAAGAGAAAACATCAATCTGTCTATTATGTTCTGCTGTTTGCACTCAGGACAGCCTTCCTTCAAGTCCTGATGTGATGTTCAGGGATTTCTTGGCTGCAGAGGTATATTAAACATTGCTTATCTGACAAACAAATGACCCCATGGTCACTGATGTTTTCATTATTGTCAAAGTGAATTAAAGCAGCATTGCAAAAAACAGAGCACAGGGAGGTAAGATTTCCATTTGAAGAAATGTCTATAATGCATTCATTTAGGATTGTAAAGTAAATCACAGATTGTTATCTGTGCTTTTCTGTCACTTTCAATAAGAGATACTGAGGGCCACATGTTCAGACACAGGTGCCTCAGATGCACCAGTAACTGTATGCAAAGTATTCATTTGTAAATGCATATTTTTTCTTGTACAATTTCATAACTTGTGGAATTGACTACTTATTTGTGCCTGCACTCAAATATTTGTAGGTGCAACTTAGTTGCCTATGTTTCAAAAATGTAGCTCTATGTTGTAAATCACCATAGATTTCCATTTAAGTTTCCATATCATAGTCTTCAAAGATAGATAGCTATGTAGCCTCCCTCCATTTTAACAGCACTTTCAAGCCACAAGTCTTTAAAGCAACTTATCCCAATTAAAAACCCCTCTTTTTTCCCCTCTAGCATTTACAAGTAAAAATAATCTAATTAATTGGAATGCCTTCATTTGTTTGGGGTGATTAATAATGCACAAGGAAATCAGCTTTTACATAATTCATCAATCTGACGCAATCTGGCACTCTCCAGTTCCAGCAAGTAGAAACCCAGCTACTCTGTGACACTTGAAAAATCAGCCCTGAATTGATGCACTGAATCCTTTTGCCACTGGACTTAAAGACATACAAATTCAGCTTGTCATTTGCTAATGAATTTTCCAAGAGTGAGGGCAACAAGAAACCAGCTTAAAAATTATTTTTAAAGTGATAAAAGGTATTAAATATCTAAAAGTGAAATTCTAGCAAAAGGAGAAGGAACGGACCTGCTAAATAATCACTCTGTCCTCAGGCTGTCACAGGATTGTTCCCTTCAGTACATTTCATTTACTAGTGCATTATTCACAGTGCTGGATTAAGGCAAGCCAGAACCCTATGTGCATCATGACACAAGGCCCCCCATGGCCCTACCCCCACACCATGATGTTGACCCACCTCGGAAGGGCAATGGAAGGGGGCCCCCTTCACTCCCAGAGAGGCAGAGACAGCAGCACAGGCCCTGTTATCCCAGGAGTTGTGGCAGAAGCCTTCCTCTCCTCCAGAGATGCAAGGGTGGCAGTTGGAAGGGTCCCCATTATTTACCCCAATAGCATTCCATTCCTCCTGCTGCATCCAGAAACATGTGTTGATGAAACCTCTCAGAGCAGGGGGACCTTGGAATTAACAATCCAATGAGATACATAAGACAGTTTACCCCTCTTAGAATTATTGTTTCAGGGTCCCTGCAAACAGTGCATCTGTTACACTTGGGCCATGTTTTCTAGCTTGTCTTCGCAACCATGAGGGCCAGATACTTGGGGGGGGGGCGTTGTCTGGCGGTTTGTTTTAATGAAAGCTGGAATTCTGCTGTAATCATGCAACTGCTGCAGCTGAGGTCATAAACACAGGTCAATAATGACTATCCCTTAATCTAGACAAGATTATCCCTTATAGTTTTAAATGTTTAAGCTCCAAGTGACAGGGCTTCCACCACTTCATTTGGGAGATTCTCCCACTAACTAAGGCCCTGCAACATACTCCACATGGGCATACCTCTGCACCCATACAAGAGCAGGTTGCAGGAAGCTTGTGTTTGGGACACAGGAAGTACAAGCCACAAGGCAAAGGGAATAGAAAGGGCAGCTGCATCATCTTCATTTTCTCTTCAATCCCTCTTCCTACCTCTGGAGCAACTTCTCTGCAAACTGAAGCCTTGAACAAAGGACTGAATGACCCATCCAAGCTGTGAATGTGTTCCAGACGGACTTTCAAGCCAGGAACTCACCAATACTGTGAAGAACCCGATATATAGATTTCTGAATGTATCTGACCTTTCCTTCTTTCCTTTAGTTTAGAGGCTAAAGGATTGGCTGGCAGCCTGGTATTTTGGGTAAGATCCAAACCTTTTTTTTTAAGGTCAGGCTTGACAAAGCCCTGGCTGGGATGATTTAATTGGGGATTGGTCCTGCTTTGAGCAGGGGGTTGGACTAGATGACCTCCTGAGGTCCCTTCCAACCCTGAGATTCTATGATTCTATGATTCTATGATCATGGCCTACTGTGTTTCACTGCTAGAAAGTCTCCCCTGGTAGTCAGCCTAAGTGCCCTTGTCTTAATTTCATTCCAGTACTTCTAGTTGCACTCCTGTATCTCACTAAATAAATCTTCTCTATCCTTGGTGTTTACAGTCTTCAAATATTTGTAGGCTTACCAGGTTTCCCTTTTTTTGTTGTCTCCTAGCCAAGCTATGCATATTTATCTCTTATAATCTCTCCTCATTAGCCAGTCCTTCCAGCCCTCTGATCATTTGTGTGGCTTTTCTCCAATTCTTTCCAGTTTGGCCCACATCTCTAGGCTTTCTAGGTCCCTTCATATTATTTCTGTTTTCTTACTGGGGTTTGAAACACCTCACAGTTCAGCAACATTTGCCAGTATCATTATGTGTTGCTTTCCCCGCTCTTCCAGATTATTATATGATAAATAAGATGACACCTAACAACTTATCTCCTTAATTTAATGCCGTGCTGTTTACCTATTATTCTTCCTATATGATCATTCAACCAGTTTACATTTCACAAAGCAGAATCCATATCAAAGCCAATTGGAATTAGCTCTGAAAGAAAGATTGAGACAGACTATCAAATGCCCTTACTAAAAACCATTTACATGAGAAAAAATTAGTGACAAACTTGTCTGGTAAGATTTCTTCTTTATAAAATATCCCATTTACTGTTCTTGGCTCACTTACCCCCTAGGTGCTCTTATTTTCTTTATAAAATATTAGCTCCATTATTTTTCTAGGAATAGAAATTGGATTTACTGAATGGTAATTTCCAGAATCTTTCTTCCAGCCTTATTTGACTATTGGAACCACGTTTACTTTTCCTCCATTCTTCCAGTACCAATTGCCCATATATGAGGGAAAAATATGTCAGTGGTAGGATAAAATTTGTTAATTAACTTGTTCTCATAATATTCGAGGGTGCTTCTAATCTCTACATTCTTCCTTTTATGGCACAGAGAGCTTGTATCAAACACTTTGATTGTATTCATTTAACTATTGCATAACTCTGAATCAACAGAATTTGGTGTTGACTGCAGCTCCTTATCCTCCACAGCCATGCTTTCCAGAATGGAGGCCACATGCACATCCTTCCATAATAGGGGCAGGGCTTGTCTATACTGACAGTCAGCATGTGGCAAGCCGTGGAGTGAACATACAGCACACTAATCAGCCATGTGAACCCTCCTACCATGCGCTAAAATTTAGTTTCAAACTGGAGTACATCACAGCAACTCTGGAACTTTTGGTGCACAGTAGCAGGGTCCATAGTGCCGGAAAGTGCGTGGCAGGCTAGTGCACTGTACATTTTCATTCTAGTTTGCTGCACACTATCGATGTCATGTACTAACTAGCGCTGTAGACAAGCCCACAGATTCTGCACACAATCCTGACAGGCTTCTTTAAATATACTTGTTTTCCAAGTGGCCCCTTATGCGTGATTATGCTTGCCCCCAAGTCTTCTCTTCATTTTTCATCTGAAAGGCAATGTTAGACATGAATTCAGTATCTCAGCTCTGAGGCATTAATTTCACCCTCTTTAGTAATGGTTCTACTTTTTACTCTCTGGGATGGCATTTCTCAAACTTTTTAATATTGTGGCCCACTTTTTCAGGTAGACATCCTCTCAGAGACCTCCCTCTACGTAGCCTCCCAAGCATAGAGTCCTCGCTTTCCTTACAGCAACTACACTGCTTAGTTACATGAGAAAACAAGGTTAGGCTAGCATTAAGGAAATAAAACTGAAGTGTATTCACATGATTGTGATTGGTGTGGACATGAAGTAGCTGAAAAGCCTGCAGGAAGGTAACTATGGGGATTTTTTAGTTTACTTGGTCAAAAATTTGTTGGAAATCCTTTAAAAAAAATCCTGGGCTATACTACAATAGGATAAAGCATCATTGCTCAAAGTCCAACAGCCACCATTATCATTAGGACAAATAGCTCAGCAGACCGTATGGAACACTTCTAGGACTATCAATGGTCCAGAGACCACTAATCTAGTATTTCAACCCTCCTCACCCACACGTTTGTTTAGAAATGATAAGAAATGCACTTCTTATCCTCTAGCTAGTATTAGTTTATTCCATTTTATGCTTCCCTTGTTTATCCCCACAAAAAACTTAAGACTCTGAACATTCTTGTTTGCCTGGGTAAATCCATTGCCTTCCATGGAGCTTACTAGAGTGACTCCAGTTTAAGTGACAGAAGATTCAGGCCCAATGAGTCCACTTTCAATACAATGCGTGTATTCATATCTTTGGTCTTTGTCATGTCCACTAGAAACTGAATCCACCCACTCATTCCATATAGATCAGACAACATAGAGGGTTTTCTTTCCCCTGCCCCCCATCTTTAAGCTGATGGTTACCGCTAGTTTCTTTTTAATTCTAGTGCATATGTCTTTCAAACAGTGCCTTCAGCTGCACTATTAAATATTGACTTCTGAAGACATGTTGTCTGTCTTTATTTGCCCTGAGGAAATCTTAAGGCAGCTCTGAAAAAACAGAATACAACAAACCTCACGTGTCAAACAGCTACTGTAAAACAAGCTCCCCTGCTCTCTTAAATAAAATGGCCATGGATGGCTCCCATAGTGAAAAGGAACATAACTTATTGAGCCCTGTTTCACTGCCCAGGATGGATTCCTCCAGAGACTGGAAGCATTTATTTTTTATTTCTAAAAAAATTAAGAGAAATTTTCTATTTATAGGCTATTACCAGCTGTGTTTCAGAAAATATTCAGAGATTATAAAGCCAGAAGGGACTATTGTGATCATTTAGTCTGACTTAAATACGAGACTCCTCCGGGCAAATGTTGGCCTCTAGGCAACTAGAGCCTTTTTAAGATAAATATTAGGAAGGAAGCCAAAATGTCAGCATTTGGCTAACAATTTAGCTCTTCCATTTTCATTGATTTAATCCCACAATCATCCTGCTTCTAATTTTCTGAAAATTCAAATTGGTGAAATTAAAAGACCACCCAGGGCAAAGGAATAACTTGTCTGCAAATGCTTTAAAAACTTCATCTGACATTTACCAAAAGCTGAGCACTTCTCTCCTGATCCTGGTTCCTGCCATAAATCCACATGCCGTCTAAGGATGCCGAGCATGAAGCGTATTGCACTTCTCAAGTTAGAGTGGCAGAAACTACTTCTAATCCTCCATCATCCTCAAATTGACTTGTGTCTGACACTGTCAATCCTGAGCACCAGGTGTACTTGCAAACACCAGAGACTGAAAAACGATTTCATTCTAATCCTAAATAAGTATATCTAGAATTGCACACATACTGACTGTTTCTTCTTGGGCACGGGGGTGGAGGGGAAGGTTATCTAAAGGTGTGTACTGGACTGTAAAAAGGGGAGAAGCCTGCTGAATATACCAATGTGCTATTCGTTTTAAAGCTTAAATTTTGTGTGTGGGGGGGGGAAATGGTACCTTATGCACTGTACACAATACACAATGTTAAATGTCTGTTAAGCAAACACAGTCCACATATTCAAAGTAATACAGCTGGGCCCAAGCCAGGACTCTGGATCCAAGCATAAACAATGCTCTATGCAATCATTCACAGCACCAGATTTTAAATACAAAAGGAGTAAAAAAGCCAATTTTGCCTTCAGAAGATCATAGCCTGCCTTAGTGCCCATATTAACCATTACAGTTTTCTATGAGCCAGGCCCAGAGACCTGCATCCCATTCCTTAATTCTTCAAAGGGGTGCTGGCTTTAAATTGAACTGTGCATGGTATTCTGGGAGGTTTAGTTCCAGTGGGCAGCACTGGCGGTGAGCAGTAAACTGTTCTGCTCCCGCATATATTTGAGGAACAGCAAAGCTACCAGCTAACCTGACAGCTTCGTTTGAAGATACGGCATGGGGAGTAGCCAGCAAACTCCCCTGGAGAGCACAAATCAAAAAATTATCTTTAAAATTACGAGATTTTATTTAAAAAAAAATTTGGTTGACCGTCTAGTGTTTGAACCTTTCAGGTACGCTCAGGTCATATTTTCAAGCTTTTCTCTGCAACCAGGAGGACTAGAAACTTTTAAAAAAAAAATGGAAGCTGAGATTCTAGTGTAAAAAAATCACAACAAATTGGAAGCTGAGGCTTTAAAGTAATACATCAAATAGTATGAGACTCACAATGAAGTCTGAGAGTTGGCAACATTTGAAAAGATTACAAGAGTAGAAATGAGTAGAGGTTGGTGGACATACTTCCCAGAAGGCAATAGTCAGCGGGCATTTGGGGGGAAAGACGCAGAAATCATAGAAAGTTCCTGAGAAGAACTGCTCGTGCTAGATTTCCACAATTTTGTTTCAGATGCCAGATCCAAATTTGGATCCAGCCTGTTGCTTGCAACCTCCACTTATGAAGACGCACATGTGAATGTACTTGAGGTTGGGAGGCACAAGCACTTGCTCGTGCACATTCTCAAGTGTTACAATTTGAACATACAAGATCCATCAAGTCCAGTGCGGAATTAGAGGATTGCCTTAAATGAAACACCATGGACTGAATCAGGAGGTGCAAACACAAAAATAAATAAAATAAAAATCCTCTAGCTCCTTTGCACAAAACTCAAACTGAAGATAAAACTTTGAGCCTCAAAACCTTGGGATTTTTTTTTTAATTCTTGTATTCCCCATACTTCCTGTTCACACTAGAGGTAACTAAAAAGTAACAAAAGAAAGCCTACTCATGTCATACATCTGGCACAGGAAAACTAATAAATATTGGGAATTTCCTCTGAGACTTCCAAGTGAAGAAAGTTCAGATTGTGTCAGTTAAACATGAAAAAGGTCTATAATATATTGAGTCCATCCTCCTGCTAGGACATAATATAGCCTATACACCCCTCCCTTAGCAGAGGACAAATATTAAAGGGTTACAAGAGATTTGAAGTTTCCTAATCAGATTGCACCTCATTAACCATTCCCCTTTACAAAAGCTGGTTTTGTAGCACATCCAAACAATGGCAGGAGAGGAACAGTGAAGACTGTATACTGGGAAATCGCCAGAAGGGATTACCTTAATGGTTGTATTGGGAAATTGCTCACTAAATAAAAAGAGAAAGCAGCTTCTTATTTACTTCTCTAACCTGAATGTCACTGGCTAGTATTTAAAGTGTTACATGCTTCACATGTGGAAACAAAATGGGCTGCAGAATGGAATAGTAATGTTACAATTTGCATTGTAACCAGCCAAATGATTGCAGAAAAGGAATAAAAAAAGGATAAAAGGGATAATCCCATCAATCACCTTTTCAGAAAGTAATATTGAGGCAATAATAATATCACAATGCATTGTCTGCTTACATTATTCTCTTAACTCCCTGTATTCTCAGCCAATAAATACTCATTGCTGTCTTTACACCTGCTTCCTAAATTAGAGCAAAGGCTCTACAGAGCACTTAGAAAGCTGCTTAAAGTTAAAGTTGCAGAAACCTCTCTTGCTAAATCAATTCCCTAAGTCTTTCCAATGTGCTAGGATGTATGCAAGTTATGGTCTAACATCATAGTACTCAATCATGTATTGTTTCACAGTTTTTTGGTAAACTTTTTAATATTACTTTTACAGTGGAAACACGGTTGGGTGAATGGATGTATCAAGAAATAGGAAAAGAGAGATAATGGGACAGGGAGTTTATCATCTCAGAGCCATGGTTCAAGTTCAATCCCAGATGCTAATTACCAAAACAACTGATGGCTATTCTATAGCCTACATCAGGGGTTCTCAGCCTTCTTCTTTCTGAGCTCCTTCTCCCCCCGCCCCGCCCAACATGTGTGATAAATGAAGTGGGGGCGGGAGGTAGCTCCCTTTGATGGACACCCAGCCAGCCAGTCAGCTGTAAAATCCCTCTTGGTAGCTGTTCTCTACTTGCTTTACATGTAAAGTGTTAAAAAGTCCACCAGGTAAAGAAAAAAAAATGGGCCCCTGACCAAAAGAGCCAATGGGAAGGCTAGAACTTTTTAAAATTGGGAAAGAAACTTTCCCCTTGTCTGTCGTTCTCTCTGGGCTGAAGAGACAGGCAGCAGGAATGCTGTGTAAAGTTTGAACCAGATATGAAAACCATCAGATCATGTCTAGAACTACTTTTAACAATCCAAATATGTAAGTAAATTTGGAATGTTTAGGGAGGTGCGATTAGGCTTATTTCTGTTTATTTTTTAAGGCTTGTGGACTCCTCTGTGCTAGTGCCAGATGCTTCTGTTTGCTTGTAACCTTTAAGCTGAACCTCCAAGAAAGCTAGTTTGGGTGCTTAATTTTTGGAATTGCTCTTTTAAAATCTAGCAAAAGCTTAAGTTCCAGATGTGTTTTCCTTTTTGTTTTTAATAAAATTTACCTTTTTTAAGAACGGGATTGAATTTTTGGTGTCCGAAGAGGTTTGTGCATGTTGCTTGATTAGCTTATAGCAACAGCTAATTTCCTTTGTTTTCTTTCTCAGCTCTTCCCCAGAGGTGAAGGGACTTGAGGGTACCCCACAGGGAGGAATTCCCAAGTGTTCTTTCCTGGGTCCAAGGGGTTTTTTTGCATTTTGGTGGTGGCAGCGATTACCAAGCCAAAGTCAGAGAAAAGCTGTAACCGTGGAAGTTTAATACAAGCCTGGAGTGGCTTTTAAAATCCTTGCAGACCCCCACCTTCTGTACTCAAAGTGACAGAGTGGGGATTCAGCCTTGACAATGTTATCAAAACTCCACTGCCCACCTGTGCCACAACAACTTTGTTCTCCATATAAAAGCCAGAGCTGGCATTAGGGAGTAGCAAGCAGGGCTGTTGCCCTGGGCCCCACACCACAGAGGGCCTCATAAAGCTAAGTTGCTCAGGCTTTGAGTTCAGCCCCAGGCTTCAGCCCCACATAATGGGGCTTCGGCTTTCTGCCCTGGGCCCAGAGAATCTAACACTGGCCCTGCTTGGCGGACCCCCTGAAACCTGCTCATGGTCCCCCAGGGGTCCCCAGACACCTGGTTAAGAACCACTGGCCGACGTCACTTGGTGGGCTCAGTTCCTAACAGACAGTAGTCTATTCGCACACAACCCCCTCTCCTCCAATCACAATCTCAACCAAGAGGATATGCACTGAAGGAGCAGAGAGACTGAATTCATCCCCAACACTTAAGGGATCCCTCCCAATCAGGTATGAAAACTCATTACTTTTTACTGGAAGCTTTTACTGCCACTCCCCATGAAGTATGTGTCCTATGGATAAATAAAGGACTCCTGGAAGCACTAATTTTGCTAAAACAGGACTTGCAAAGGAATCTAGAAAAATTCCTCCAACTGTGGAAAATACACTCAGTGCCTCTATTCCCCAGGATCTGAGGAGAAATAAACAAGGAGTGGAAAAGGAAACAATGTAATTATTTCATACAGTCTTCACACTGAGACACAGTAATGGTGTTATCAAAACTACTATCCCAACCAGCATGACTACATTCCAGCTTTGAAGGAGTAATGGATAATATTTAATGAACCTACCTTAACAGGGTCAAGTATGTTGCAACACAGTTTCAAAGCTGTGTTCTGCAAAGGCAAGTCATGCTACTTACAAGTATTGGAGCAGACAGGGCTTTGAGACTATACGACCAAACTGATCCCTGGTGTAAGGCCACTGAAATCAGTAGAAGTTTTCTAATATTTGTGAAATCACTGCCAAGGCAACTTATGTGCAAATAATAAAAACTACTTCAGTAACTGCTTCAGTAAATACAAGATCTGGTGAAAGATTCTGCAAAATTGGACTGAATCTTGGTATCCAAGTGGGCTGTGTGCTTCTGCTCTGAAGAGAATATGTATTTTTCTTCCTAGTATTATAAGAACTGCCATACTGGGTCAGACTAAAGGTCCATCTAACTCAGTATCCTGTTTTCCAACAGTGGCCAATGCCAGGTGCCCCAGAGGGAATGAACAGAACAGGAAATCATCAAGTGATCCATTCCCTGTCGCTCATACCCAGCTTCTGGCAAACCATCCCTGCCCATCCTGGCTAATAGCTATTGATGGACCTATCCTCCATGAATGTATCTACCGTATATACTTGTTCATTAGCCCATTCATTAATAAGCTGACCCCCCCAAGATAGATAGCTTAAAATAGTAAAAACTGTATGACCCTTTCATAAGCTGACCCTATATTTCAGGGGTTGGCAAACTTTGGCTCCCGGCAGGGTAAGAAGCTGGCGGGTCGGGACGTTTTGTTTACCTGGAGCTTTCACAGGCACGGAGCCCCTCAGCTCCCAGTGGCCGTGGCTTGCTGTTCCCAGCCAATGGGAGCTGCGGGAAGTGGCGCCACTCCCTGCAGCTCCCATGCCTGGGAACGGCAAACCGTGGACACAAGGAACTGAGGGGCTCCATGCCTGCAGACGCGCCAAGAAAACAAAATGACAATGTATTAGATTTCAATTCAATGATTTCATAGAGTTTAAAATCATCAAATTTTGGGTAAACCCATTTATAAGCCGACCCCCGCTCTTTGATGCGTCATTTTTTTTACCAAATATATTCGGCTTATGAACAAGTATATACGGTAGTTCTTTTTTGAACCCTGTTATAGTCTTGGCCTTCACAACATCCTCTGGCACAGAGTTCCACAAGTTGACTGTGTGTTGTATGAAGAAATACTTCCTTTTGTTTGTTTTAAACCTGCTGCCTATTAATTTCATTTGGTGACCCCTAGTTCTTGTGTTATGAGAAGGAGTAAATAACACTTCCTTATTTACATTCTCCACACCAGTCATGACTTTATAGACCTCAAATCATATTCCTCCCCCCCCCCCCCCCCCCCCGTCATCTGTTTTCCAAACTGAAAAGTCCCGGTCTTCATAGAATCATAGAATATAAGGGTTGGAAGGGACCCCAGAAGGTCATCTAGTCCAACCCCCTGCTCGAAGCAGGACCAATTCCCAGTTAAATCATCCCAGCCAGGGCTTTGTCAAGCCTGACCTTAAAAACCTCTAAGGAAGGAGATTCTACCACCTCCCTAGGTAACGCATTCCAGTGTTTCACCACCCTCTTAGTGAAAAAGTTTTTCCTAATATCCAATCTAAACCTCCCCCACTGCAGCTTGAGACCATTACTCCTCGTTCTGTCATCTGCTACCATTGAGAACAGTCTAGAGCCATCCTCTTTGGAACCCCCTTTCAGGTAGTTGAAAGCAGCTATCAAATCCCCCCTCATTCTTCTCTTCTGCAGGCTAAACAATCCCAGCTCCCTCAGCCTCTCCTCATAACTCATGTGTTCCAGACCCCTAATCATTTCTGTTGCCCTTCGCTGGACTCTCTCCAATTTATCCACATCCTTCTTGAAGTGTGGGGCCCAAAACTGGACACAGTACTCCAGATGAGGCCTCACCAATGTCGAATGTCTTATTAATCTCTCCACATACGGAAGCCATTCCATACCCCTAATCATTTTTGTTGCCCTTTTCTGAACATCTTCCAATTCCAATATATCTTTTTTGAGATGGGGCAACCACATCTGCACACAGTATTCAAGATGTGGGTGTACCATGGATTTATATAAAGGCAACATGATATTTTCTGTCTTATTATCTATCCCTTTCTTAATGATTCCCAACATTCTGTTTGCTTTTTTGACTGCCACTGCACATTGAGTGGATGTTTTCAGAGAACTATGCACAATGATGCCAAGATTTCTTCTTGAGTGGTAACAGCTAATTTAGACCCCATCATGTTATATGTATAGTTGGGATTATATTTTCCAATGTGCATTATTTTGCATTTATCAACAGTGAATTTCATCCACCATTTTGTTGCCAAGTCACCCAGTTTTCAGAGATCCTATTGTAGCTCTTTGCAGTCTGCCTGGGACTTAACTATCTTGAGTAGTTTTGGATCATCTGCAAATGTGGCCACCTCACTGTTTACTCCTTTTCCCAGATCATTTATGAATATGCTGAATAGGACTGGTCCCTGGGGGACACCACTCTGAAAACTGACCATTTATTCCTACCCTTTGTTTCCTATATTTTAACCAGTTACCAATCCATGAAAGCACCTTCCCTCTTATCCCATGACAGCTTACTTTGCTTAAGAGGCCTTTGTTGAAGGACCTTGTCAAAGGCTTTCTGAACATCTAAGTACACTGTATGCACTGGCTTCCCCTTGTCCACATGCATGTTGACCCCCTCAAAGAATTCTAGTAGATTGGTGAGGCATGATTTCCCTTTACTAAAACCATACTGACTCTTTCCCAACAATTTATGTTCATCTATGTGTCTGACAATTTTGTTCTTTATTATGTTTCAACCAGTATGCCCGGTACTGAAGTCAAGCTTACCAGTCTGTAATTGCCGGGATCACCTCTACAGCCCTTTTTAAAAATTGCTGTCACATTAGCTATCTTTCAGTCATTTAGTACAGAAGCTTATTTAAATGATAGGTTACAGACTACAGTTAGTAGTTCTGCAATTTCATATTTAAGTTCCTTCAGAACTCGGGTGAATACCATCTGGTCCTTGTGACTTATTACTGTTTAGCTTATCAATTTGTTCCAAAACCTCCCCTAATGACACCTCAATCTGGGACAGTTCCTCAGATTTGTCACCTAAAAAGAATAGCTCAGGTTTGGGAATCTCCCTCACATCCTCAGCCTTGAAGACCGATGCAAAGAATTAATTTTGTTTCTCCGCAATGGCCTTATCATTCTTGAGTGCTCCTTTAGCATCTTGATCATCCAGTGGACCCACTGGTTGTTTAGCAGGCTTCCTGCTCCTGATGTATGTTAAAAAAAATTATTACTTTTGAGTCTTTGGCTAGCTGTTCTTCAAATTCCTTTTTTGGCCTTCCTACATATAAGTGTGTGTGGGGGGGGTCTGTTCACATCTGAAGTTTGAATAGAACTTGTTTAGACAACACTTCTCCCCCACCACAAAAAATATGAACAGTAAAGAAAAAAATCTCTGGCCTAGATTCATCCCTGGCGTAATTCTAATGAAGTGAGTGTTTGGATGATTCTTTCACTACTTCTGGTATCTCCAAAAAACTAGTCACCAGTGTTTTTTACATAGTTTGGTTTGGCAGATGTTTCACTATTTACTTGAAAATCCGCCATTAGCTCCAGTGACGAGATTTGTAACAGTAAAACCCCAAAAAGGCATCTGGGGCCAGTAAATATTATAAACAGAATATGCATTATATGCATTCAATAAATCCCACAGCTGTTCCCAGTACAGCTTTATAGGAAAGTTGGGATCTGCAGACAGTTCATATTTGCATTACAGATCATTAGCTCAGAACATGTTCACTACAGCAACACGTCTTGTATCATGCCTGAAATCAGAGATATGAACTGAAGTCTTAGTTGCACATTTCTCTGTTGATGAATATATGAACAACACTTCAGAAGTGCCAATACAGAGTCATACATTCAAAAAAAAATTCAGAAATATAGTTGGAAGGGCCATTGCCTTGTACATCACAATTGTAGCAGTAATATATAAGGGCCCACCTTGCACCAGTTGTAGAACCTACATTCATTATTGAAAGTTGTATAGCAATAAGTGTCCTAGCAGGAAAAAAGAGCTGGGAATGTCAAATTGGAATTTAAGAGCCCAACGTCCAAAGGTTCCAACTTATCACCAGTAAGTAAAAGTTTCAGAGCAAAACATGTTTTACTGAAAAGCATGAATGAGCCACTATCAACTGCAGTATCAAGAGACAGTTACCAAATCAACCCAACATGTCACACTGGAGAGATAAAGCTGTATTAAAATACAGGGTTCAATCTACTAGGCTACGATATGTCACACAGACAACTTGTAGCTGAGGATTAAGTGCAGGATCCATGCCCAGGGGGACTCTCACTGTATCTAGATCTCTCCCTTCATGCTGGGGATCAGTCTTTTCTGATGCACTATACTCCTCCGCCCAAAACCTGTCTGAGGATATTTCATGGGTCTTGGGGAGCAGGTTGTGGGCCACACCCAGAATGCCATACTCCTCCCACAGTGAGAAGTGATCAGTCAGCCAAACAGCAAATGCAGAGTCAGGCTGCATTAGCTTTGGTGCAGAGCCCACTGCATGCTGAGACATGCTTCTTGATATGGGAATGGCAGCAGAAATGACAGGCTGGGGAAGCCAGGACAGCACAGGCCCCTGTGGAACTCTGCTGCCAGGGAGCTTAAGATGTGGGGAAGCCTATGAGCTAGCGCAGAGGCTTAGAGCCTCCACACAGATGGTCTTGGGTCTTCCGTCAAATAGAGCTCTGGGAACACACAAAAGAATGCACAAGCTCGTTCCAATGAGGGGTGGGGGTTTTTTGGGGGGGAGGGGAAACCACCCCCTTTATGAAACAGTTTATGCAGAAGTCCGAGTCTCACTGATATGCCCCTTTACATTTTTTCTCCACTCATATAAACTGTTTTGATGTGGGGCTGATTTAGACCCACTGCCGTAAAGAAGCCAAGAGGGCCCTTTTGTAACACAGTATTTCCTTCCAATACCACCCTTTTATAAAGTATTTAGGACCAGATTTTCAAAGGTGCCTTAAAATGCAGCTAGGAGCCTCATGGGATTTTCAAAAGAGCCTAAGTAGGCTAGGTGCCTAACTCCCACTGATTTCCTCTGGCGATCTAGTTCTGACAAGAGAGATCTTTACAAAACAAAACCCACAAGATACTGACTGCAAGACCACGGAAGGAAACAGACAGGAACCTCCATGGCTTGAAGAGACTCTACAGCATGTGTAATGGTGATTGCAGTCACTAGAGGCTATGGTAACTATTTCTGTACACAGTACACATATAAGATGAAACAAATCAATAGCAAGATGCATTCTGTTTATTACAAGATTAAAGTAGTGCCATTCCTTGAGGCAAGGATGATACTACAGGGCCCATGACTTTACCCACTGCAGATGAGAGGAAGATTTTCCACCACCTTAGATTTGGGAAGTGCAAGTGGTATTCAGAAGGTCCATATGGTTCAATATGTGCTTTGTACTGCTCTTCTTAGCCATCCAGCAATCAGAGTCGTATGTCTGATTAGTAGGATTGAATCACCCATGGTAGAATCTTTTGATAGGCAGGTTCAGAGCTGTTTAGCTCTCACCATGCCCAAGGAGAATGTCTGCAGGGAGAGACATTTACTTCCATGATTAGAATGCACTTTGTGCATCCAATTTTGAATACATGTTTGTATCTCAGAGGATCCTAATCTAGAGTTTGGATTATGCGGGTTTACAAAGGGTTCCAGCCAGAAGCGGATTTACCATGAAACAAACCATGCAGTGGCACGGGGCCCCCAAAGACAGGGGGCCCCCAAAATGCAGGACAAATATCTGACAACCTGCCCCCGAGACCCGGCCAGCGGTGCAGCAGGGATCAGGAAGGCAGGCTGCCTGCATGCCAAGGCCAGTGGCCCTATGCCACTCCTGGAAGCAGCCAGCTGCTGGCACGTCTCTGCGCGCCCCTGCTGTCCCCCTCGCCCCAAGCAGCGCAGAGACATGCCAGCAGCAGCACACCAGGGCTAAGGCAGCTCCCTGCCTCCTCTGCCTCCCTCCCTCCATGCCACTTGTCTCCCAGAAGCTGCCAGCATGTCCCTGTGGGCCGGGGACAGGGGATGTCTCCGTGTGCTGCCCCAAGCTCCAACTCCAAGCCCCTGCCCCAAGATCCAACTCCGCAGCTCCCATTGGCCAGGAACTGCAGCCAATGGAAGCTGCAGGGGCGGCGCTGTGGGCAGTGGCACGTGGAGACCCCTCTGACCCCTCCCACCTAGGAGCCACTGCCAGACGGGGGTGTGGGCCGGTCGCTTTGGGAACTGCGCTGCCCAAGGTAAGTGTCACCCTCCTGCCCCCCTCCCGCACTGCAACCGCCCGCCCCAGCCCAGAGCCCGCACCCCTCACCCCCTCCTACATCCTAACCCCCTGCCTCAGCCCAGAGCCCGCACCTAAACTTCCTCCCAGAGCCCGCACCCCTCGCCCCTCCTCCCACCCCCCACACCTCTGCCCCAGTCAAGGTACCTCACTTTATTTTCATTTACTTCCCATTATTTATAATATAGGAAGAGGATGAAGAAAAATAAGAAAGAAAAACGGGAGGGGGCGGGGGGTGAGAGAATGTTCTTTTTCTTGGCTGGGCCCCAAGGGGCGGGGCAAAAATGAGTCTGCGTACAGGGCTCATTAACTCTAAATCCGCCCCTGGTTCCAGCATCAACATTACTAGCAACCTTGATCACATCCTATTGGAATTTTTACAAGTCCTCCTCTACGGCAACTCTTCCGTGTTTAAGCACTTCCAAATGAAGAAGTCGGAAACTTTGGTGGGCTAACAAGGGATCCTCTGCTAAATGGAAAATAATGGTGTATGACACAAAACACAACCAGCATTTTTTTGCAGTCCCAAAACTGCTGGAAAAGCCAGGCTTAATGCTTGAGGCTAAGGGCAAATTTACAAAGGGTCAAATTAAATTTCTAAAACAAATTACCCCAGAGGGACAGGATGTCAAAGCAGACACTGAAAGGCTAAAGACAATCAATTCAAATGAGTAAGCCTAAGAACGCCACTGAGCTATATCAGTTCATAGAAAATCACCTGTGAAAATTGCTACCTCACCTAACAGGGAAGATTCCTAGATTTTAAAGCCAAAAGTCTGATACGACTTCCTGCATAAACACAGGCTGTAAAATTTCACTCGGTAATTCTTGCATCATACTTACGACTTCTGGTGGGGGCTACAGTATACGTATTTTAGAAAGACACCCAAGTCTTGATGTAGAAATCTCTGAAGCAATCAGAATTCCTTGTACTGGGGAACTCAGAGCTGACTGTTCAGTGAGATGAAGAGAAAGCTGGGGATTTGCTCACAATATCTGGATCAAGAGAATGCCTTACAAGCTGTCACAAAACAGCTTTATGTAAAAGGCCTGCCTTGGCAGAAAATAAAGGGTTCTGAATCTCATAGAATAAAAAGTATTAAGCAAACATGCCCTGACCCCAAAGGTTGTAAATAGTACCGCGCAGTTAATAATGATGTTAGACCTTTGATTTTTATTGTCATGGGAGTTATTTTTAAAGAGTATATAAACTTGGTGGCCTCCATTTTAGTCTCCATATAACCTTAGAACAGCCCCTCTCTCCTTGCTAACGCTAAGTGATGGGAGAAATATTGTAGCTGTGTCCACATACCCCAGCCCTCTCCTTACTCATATGCCTCTATTTTACTCAAGGCCCAAGGTTGCTTTATGTAGAGGATCAACTGCCTCTTACTGAACCAAAGCAATTGGGCTGGGGAGACATTTGCTTCCACAGTCACGTCCCTGAAACTTAACTCATCTGAATGCCTCTAAATATGCTGCAGTCCAGTGGCTGGTAAATATCTCCCAGAGACACAGTGACCTGGTAGGTCTGAACATGTCATACATGAATAACCGTTCCGCTATACGTGGTATTTTTCACTTTGCTCCGGACCTGAGCTATAGGAAAGGAAGATGTTACAGAGTCGCTCCTGAACTGCTTGGGTTCTGGTCAGGTGCAAAAGACGTAAGAGTTTTATTTGGTCATTGCTTCATTCAGGCAGGACACCGCCTGCAGCAGTCTTACTCAGCAGCAATAGGCACTGGTAGCAAATCAAAGAGTTCCACATGAGGCCTATCTTCCTGCTGGCAGGCTCTGGTAGGCAGCAGTCACTAGTCACTTCCTGGCCCGGTGAAAGCTGGAGGTGTGCTCTCCCCATTGACCTGGGCTAGCCCCTTTTAACTCCTCCTGCCTAGCCTAATACCTATTGCAGGTACAGCACAGTGGGGCCGACTGGAGCCACAGCAGCTCTTTAAACTCTTTCTGGCCAGTGTGGGGTTTGTATACCCCGTCACAGAGGGCCAGGGGACAAGATAGTTAAACTAGGTCTTCAGCTTCTTTAGGACAGACTGAGAAATGGCAAGAAAAAAAATTAGTTTTAAAAAGAAAAAATGTTTTGTAAAAATCCAAAATAATATTGTGTCACATAAGTTGCTGTACTACCATGGCTAAAGTAGCACTTCCATTACTGGACTATTTTCAGATGCTTGTAACTTTCTGGGAAAAAAAAACCCTTTGAACTGAAATTTCTGTACATGACCTCAACTTAGAAGCAATTTTTAAAAAAGTTTCCTAAGCGTCTCCTTGTCTGTATAAAGAAACCTATTTTAGATGAAAATCACACACACAAAGGTGTTGCCGGCACCCAGTGCCAGAGGCAAGCAACAGCAGGGGTTCGTTGCCCGGTGTGCGTCACCCAATAATCACAACGGGGTGGAGAAGCAGAAAAGTTTATTTGAAACTTCAAAGACGGTACAGGGAGAATAGAATCTCAAATCCTGCACACAGAGCAGGAAGTTACACAGGCTTTTATACATCCTTTCTTCAGCATACTTATCCAATAGCAAGCTGCCCTAAGTATCCATATAGCCAGCCAATCCAGTTACCAGCTAGTTCCCTTGTTCTCTGTACCATCTATTAAACTATAGATATAAAGCTGCTTTGTTCAGTATTGTTCTGCCATATCTGCCCTGCTTGGCCTTGTTTAGTTTCAGGCAGTCTGACTTTGCAACATATTGTTGTAAAATCCCCAGCATGACTGCTGCGAGTGCTTCCGGGCGGGGGGGGGGGGGAAGTAAGGACACTTGGGCCTAGTGTGACACTCGTGGTCTTCCATCCCATCGAGTTACCTAGTGGCCATGCCCAGTGTCCCCAACAAAGGCATTATACTATATGAACTTAAGATCATAGCTCAAACTCTTACTAATTAATCAGAGAGGTAGTAATCTAGTTGCCATTACAGAAAGCTATGATCCAGGGTGTTGTTTTTCCCCATCACTCAGTGGCATGGATTTGAATATGGAAAGGAAATACAGCAAAGTTGACTGCAACCCATTTTAATGAAATCTAGCAAAAAATAAGAGTTCTGTATCTTGGAAAGCGGCAGCAGAGTTTGTATAAAAGGATAAATATAGCAATTGCCCTTCTAGTAATGAGTTTAGTCTGGCTTCACAGGATGAGCTACAAACATCCGGAATAACATTAACCCTAGCAACAGAATCTAGTGCAGAGGTTCCTTTTCAATTGTTATGGTTAGCACTGGAGACAGAAGGTCAGGATTTATGAGCTGTGTTCCCCAGCCTGCCACTGATCCACTGTGTTGCCTTGGGCAAGCATTTTAAAAAACTCTCTTGGCCTCAGTTTTCCCAGTTTTAAAATGGGGACAATATGTCCCTAATCAAAAGGTGCTGTGAGTGGACCAGTAGAGTACACCACCATTCAAAACCCATCAGTTTCACTTCCACAGGGGCCAGGCAAACCAAAATCTGAAAGTGAAACTCATCTGAAACGGCTGGATTTCATCTGGCTTTGTAATGATACCATGCAATAAACTCATAAAGGTCACATGATGTCAATGCAAAAACCAATAACTTGGAGAAGGTTTTATTGAAACTGGACACAGGTTTACTGAAAGGTGTTATGACCTTTAGCAAAAGCTTCTGTAATGAAAAAACGCAAGTTTCTTGCAGTTTGGGCTTTTGTAATGAATATTTTATGCAGCCCCCAGCAATTCGAATCCTGCTGATCTGAGGAAGCCACTGTATGGTGAATGAATGAATGGACTTTTTGCTGCTCATGCTTTTTAAAAAGATGTGAGTGTGTTTATTCCACAACTCTGGAACTGATTGGATCCTCAGTTCCTTCCACTCACAGTTCTAACACCCTGGCTCAAATTTTCAAATTTAGTAGCTTACAGTTAGGTACCTAACTCCATACTGTGGCACCTAAATAGATGTGGCCTGATACTGAAAGCTGCTGAGCACCTGCAGTTCCCATTGAAACAAACTAGATTTGCGGGTGTTCAACACCCCTCTGAAAATCACGTCTCTTATATAGGTGCCTAAATGCAGATTTGGGTGCCTAACTTTAGGCAATCTAAGTCTGAAAATTTTGGCCAAGGTATTTAATTTAAGGCAGCTAAATATGATTACCTTGGTCTGAATCCCAACAAACTGTTAACAAATTGCTATCTTTATGCTGGTTAACAGAAGAAGAAGACAAGAAGAAAGCCAAGGAAAGTGCGGGCCCCTTACTGAATGAGGGAGGCAACCTAGTGACAGAGGATGTGGAAAAAGCTAATGTACTCAATGCTTTTTTTGCCTCTGTCTTCACGAACAAGGTCAGCTCCCAGACTACTGCACTGGGCAGCACAACATGGGGAGGAGGTGGCCAGCCCTCTGTGAAGAAAGAAGTGGTTCGGGACTATTTAGAAAAGCTGGACGTGCACAAGTCCCTGGGGCCAGATGCGTTGCATCCAAGAGTGCTAAAGGAGTTGTTGGATGTGATTGCAGAGCCATTGGCCATTATCTTTGAAAACATGGTGATCAGGGGAAGTCCCGGAAGACTGGAAAAAGGCTAATGTAGTGCCAATCTTTAAAAAAGGGAAGGAGGAGGATCTTGGGAACTACAGGCCAGTCAGCCTCACCTCAGTCCCCAGAAAAATCATGGAGCATGTCCTCAAGGAATCAATTCTGAAGCACTTAGAGGAGAGGAAAGTGATCAGGAACAGTCAGCATGGATTTACCAAGCAAAAGACATGCCTGACTAATCTAATTGCCTTCTATGATGAGATAACTGGTTCTGTGGATGAAGGGAAAGCAGTGGACGTGTTATTCCTTGACTTTAGCAAAGCTTTTGACACAGTCTCCCACAGTATTCTTGTCAGCAAGTTAAAGAAGTATGGGATGGATGGATGCACTACAAGGTGGGTAGAAAGTTGGCTAGATTGTCGGGTATCAAGCGGAGTGCCCCAAGGGTCGGTCCTGGGGCCGGTTTTGTTCAATATCTTCATTAATGATCTGGAGGATGGTGTGGATTGCACCCTCAGCAAGTTTGCGGATGACACTAACTGGGAGGAGTGGTAGATATGCTGGAGGGATAGGATACAGCGGGACCTAGACAAATTGGAGGATTGGGCCAAAAGAAATCTGATGAGGTTCAACAAGGACAAGCGCAGAGTCCTGCACTTAGGACGGAAGAATCCAATGCACCGCTACAGACTAGGGACCGAATGGCTAGGCAGCAGTTCTGTAGAGAAGGAGCTGGGGTGACAGTGGACGAGAAGCTGGATATGAGTCAACAGTGTGCCCTTGTTGCCAAGAAGGCCAATGGCATTTTGGGGTGTATAAGTAGGGGCATTGCCAGCAGATCGAGGGACGTGATCGTTCCCCTCTATTCGACATTGGTGAGGCCTCATCTGGAGTACTGTGTCCAGTTTGGGGCCCCACACTACAAGAAGGATGTGGAGAAATTGGATAGAGTCCAGCCAAGGGCAACAAAAATGATTAGGGGTCTGGAACACGTGACTTACGAGGAGAGGCTGAGGGAACTGGGATTGTTTAGTCTACAGAAGAGAAGAATGAGGGGGGATTTGATAGCTGCTTTTAACTACCTGAAAGGTGGATCCAAAGAGGATGGATCTAGACTTTTCTCAGTGATAGCAGATGACAGGACAAGGAATAATGGTCTCAAGTTGCAGTGGGGGAGATTTAGGTTGGATATTAGGAAAAACATTTTCACTAGGAGGGTGGTGAAACACTGGAATGCATTACCTAGGGAGGTGGTGGAATCCCCTTCCTTAGAAGTTTTTAAGGTCAGGCTTGACAAAGCCCTGGCTGGGATGATTTAACTGGGAATTGGTCCTGCTTCGAGCAGGGGGTTGGACTAGATGACCTCCAGAGGTCCCTTCCAACCCTGATATTCTATGACTCTAAGAGAAGCACTGGTCTCTGAGCTGCCTGCTTCTTGTAGCGGAATGCTCTGATCTTCAAACTCCCAGTATAACCACCCAGGTTTTCATATCCTTGCACATAACCCTTCCAATCTATTTTAAAAAAATCTTTAGTGACTGTAGCCCTGAAGGAAAGGATTCAAGTTGTGAGATATACAACTGGATGTGAAGAAGGGATGTTAGAGGCACACTGTATTAGTTACAGCAGGTTCATAAATGTCACCAAGTAGATTATTGATCACATATTCTCTCTGTCTGGGTGTCTGACTAAACACACAAAACCTGAACAAACAAGATGACAATTAATACTGTTGCTTCTCCCCTTCCACAAGCACTTGTCTGCACAGCAGTCCACAAACTCTGATAATGCTAAAAGTAATATCAAAATTCACCGGCATCTCACTCCAGAAATAGAACACAAATTTATGTGATGCAGCCTTTAAACAGAAAATGGAATAAGATCATCCTTGATGAATAAATCATTCTGTTTCTGGTGTGGGAGCTTAATAACTGAACTCTAGATCCCCCTGAGGACAATTCAAAACATTTGTTTTCATTTTCTTGACATTTTGTCAGTGTAACATAACTGACTGTGCTGCTCTACTTGTTATTTTCTGTGATGAAAATGACTGGCTTTGCCAAGGAACCTTAAGAGATAATGAATTAAGTGGTAGAGGAATGAAATCGGTCACGTGATTCCCCAGGAAAGAACATTCAATCGTATGCCGGTTTACAAATAATTGAAGACAGAACAAGTACTACAAACTAGGGGACTCAAGCAGGAGGGACTATAACAGGTTCCCGTTATGTTCACTGCAAAAAAAGTTTCATTTGAAGGATTTCCAGCATGTTTTATGCCAGTTCTTTCATAAGGGATGTGTTTTTTTCTATAGCAATTAGTTGTCAATTATTTGAGGACTTCAGTAATTCAGCCAGAGGTTAGGAGTCTATTACAGGAGTGGATGGGTGAGGTTCTGTGTCCTGCAATGTGCAGGAGGTCAGAGTAGGTGATCATGATGGTCTCTTCTGACCTTAATAAAAGGTCTATGAGTCTAGGGGTTTAATGAGTCAATGCCATGCTTTGGCTTGCTTTCATTTTCTTTCTTTTGTCACAAAAGGCAGGCAAAATGTAGCAATCATCATGGCAACATTGACAACTGCCACAGGAAAATCCTATATGGGCTCCAGGGGATGCAGCAGGTTAATACATTCAGTGCTTAGGCCTTCCACCTCAGGAGACACAGCTGGAAAATCTGGCTCAGGGGACAAGTGAACATGCGTTCTATGGTCTCATCCTAGCCTCTAGTGGACACTTATCCACATCACATAACCGTCAGACGATTTGCCACAATAGGTTCAGTCGCTGTTCAAATGAACCCCCCACAGCTGTTAGAGTGGAGAGTATTGCTCGACGGAAATGAGGTGCATTGTCATTGCTATTTGTATAAAGCTTGCACAGCACCTGAGCCCAATATCATTGCTCGATGTTAGCTGCTCATTTTCATTAGCCTCCCCTAAACCACCACACAAAAGCTATCTTCCGGCTTGTCATTCCAGCTATGTCACTCCCTCACTGTGCAGCTCTCCCCGGGCTCTCCCTTCTCCACCACATACTCTTTGTCATCACTGTTAAGGACCTATCCTTCCCTAAACACTATCGAGCCACTGACCCCCATCTCTGCTCTGCCAGCAACACCAATCCTGATTACCAGTTTCTCAAGTTTTCCGACCTGTATGCTCTCTTCCATGCTGCTGCTGAAGCATGGGAGGAACGCCATGTAAAAATCAACTAAGTCACTAGACACTGTCCTCCTTTAAATCTTTCTTTAAACCCCATCTCTTTCATGATGCCTACAAAACACTTCACCATGATCAAGCAGCTAGCATGTGAGATTGCTGCTTCTTACACTAACCATAATTGTCTCATGGTTACGCTGTTCTCCTGTCTGTCACAGGGGATGTTGTGTCTCATCTCACACCTAGATCATGAGTTCTTTAAGAAAGGGACCACCTTTTCATCATATGTATGTATATAGTATCTAGCACAGTCAGGCTCTTATCCTAGATCCAGCAGTGGTATCTATTATTCATTGAACATGGACTACATTGGGGTAATTTTGCTTATTTTCATATTTCAGCTTTCAGTGGTAGCAACAGCACTTTGACTCTGAGCAAAGTAACAAATGCATCTCAGATGGTGCACACAATGCCTCCCTCCAGTCATCTCAATTGATAAAAGGTGCATTTCCAGAAATACTGTACATCTCTCCAAATATCTGTTACTAACAGCATGTTTGAACTGTTACTACTTAACCTCTCTGTGTTCTTCCCCTCCCCCACCAACCCACCTCCCAAAGACACCCAGTGATTTGTGCAATCATGGCGCTCGACAGCATATCTGTTGGACGGAAAGAACTAATATTAGCAATAGCAGCATCCCATTATTCTTAGGGTATGTCTACACTACGGAATAAGGTCAAATTTATAGAAGTCGGTTTTTTAGAAATCGGTTTTATATATTCGAGTGAGTGTGTGTCCCCACAGAAAATGCTCTAAGTGCATTAAGTGCATTAACTCGGCGGAGCGCTTCCACAGTACCGAGGCTAGAGTCGACTTCCGGAGCGTTGCACTGTGGGTAGCTATCCCACAGTTCCCGCAGTCTCCACTGCCCATTGGAATTCTGGGTTGAGATCCCAATGCCTGATGGGGCTAAAACGTTGTCGCGGGTGGTTCTGGGTACATATCGTCAGGCCCCCGTTCCCTCCCTCCCTCCGTGAAAGCAAGGGCAGACAATCATTTCGCACCTTTTTTCCTGAGTTACCTGTGCAGATGCCATACCACTGCAAGCATGGAGCCCGCTCAGGTAACCGTCACCCTATGTCTCCTGGGTGCTGGCAGACGCGGTACAGCATTGCTACACAGTAGCAGCAACCCCTTGCCTTGTGGCAGCAGACGGTACAGTACGACTGGTAGCCGTCATCGTCATGTCCGAGGTGCTCCTGGCCACGTCGGCTGGGAGCGCCTGGGCAGACATGGGTGCAGGGACTAAATTTGGAGTGACTTGACCAGGTCATTCTCTTTAGTCCTGCCTGCAGTCAGTCCTATTGAACCGTCTTATGGTGAGCGGGCAGGCGATACGGACTGCTAGCAGTCATACTGTACCATCTTCTGCCGAGCAGCCATGAGATGTGGATGGCATGCAGTCCTTCTGCACCGTCTGCTGCCAGCCAAAGATGTAAAAGATAGATGGAGTGGGTCAAAACAAGAAATAGACCAGATTTGTTTTGTACTCATTTGCCTCCTCACCTGTCTAGGGGACTCATTCCTCTAGGTCACACTGCAGTCACTCACAGAGAAGGTGCAGCGAGGTAAATCTAGCCATGTATCAATCAGAGGCCAGGCTAACCTCCTTGTTCCAATAAGAACGATAACTTAGGTGCACCATTTCTTATTGGAACCCTCTGTGAAGTCCTGCCTGAAATACTCCTTCATGTACAGGCACCCCCTTTGTTGATTTTAGCTCCCTGAAGCCAACCCTGTAAGCCGTGTCGTCAGTCACCCCTCCCTCCGTCAGAGCAACGTCAGACAATCGTTCCGCGCCTTTTTTCTGTGCGGACGCCATACCAAGGCAAGCATGGAGCCCGCTCAGCTCACTTTGGCAATTAGGAGCACATTAAACACCACACGCATTATCCAGCAGTATATGCAGCACCAGAACCTGGCAAAGCGACACCGGGCGAGGAGGCGACGTCAGCGCGGTCACGTGAGTGATCAGGACATGGACACAGATTTCTCTGAAAGCATGGGCCCTGCCAATGCATGCATCATGGTGCTAATGGAGCAGGTTCATGCTGTGGAACGCCGATTCTGGGCTCGGGAAACAAGCACAGACTGGTGGGATCGCATAGTGTTGCAGGTCTGGGACGATTCCCAGTGGCTGCGAAACTTTCGCATGCATAGGGGCACTTTCATGGAACTTTGTGACTTGCTTTCCCCTGCCCTGAAGTGCATGAATACCAAGATGAGAGCAGCCCTCACAGTTGAGAAGCGAGTGGCGATAGCCCTGTGGAAGCTTGCAATGCCAGACAGCTACCGGTCAGTTGGGAATCAATTTGGAGTGGGCAAATCTACTGTGGGGGCTGCTGTGATGCAAGTAGCCCACACAATCAAAGATCTGCTGATATCAAGGGTAGTGACCCTGGGAAATGTGCAGGTCATAGTGGATGGCTTTGCTGCAATGGGATTCCCTAACTGTGGTGGGGCTATAGACGGAACCCATATCCCTATCTTGGCACCGGAGCACCAAGCCGCCGAGTACATAAACCGCAAGGGGTACTTTTCGATAGTGCTGCAAGCTCTGGTGGATCACAAGGGACGTTTCACCAACATTAACGTGGGATGGCCGGGAAAGGTGCATGATGCTCGCATCTTCAGGAACTCTGGTCTGTTTCAAAAGCTGCAGGAAGGGACTTTATTCCCAGACCAGAAAATAACTGTTGGGGATGTTGAAATGCCTATATGTATCCTTGGGGACCCAGCCCACCCCTTAATGCCATGGCTCATGAAGCCGTACACAGGCAGCCTGGACAGTAGTCAGGAGCTGTTCAACTACAGGCTGAGCAAGTGCAGAATGGTGGTAGAATGTGCATTTGGACGTTTAAAGGCGCGCTGGCGCAGTTTACTGACTCGCTTAAACCTCAGCGAAACCAATATTCCCACTGTTATTACTGCTTGCTGTGTGCTCCACAATATCTGTGAGAGTAAGGGGGAGACATTTATGGCAGGGTGGGAGGTTGAGGCAAATCGCCTGGCTGCTGGTTACGCGCAGCCAGACACCAGGGCGGTTAGAAGAGCACAGGAGGGCGCGGTACGCATCAGAGAAGCTTTGAAAAACAGTTTCATGACTGGCCAGGCTACGGTGTGAAAGTTCTGTTTGTTTCTCCTTGATGAAACCCCCCGCCC
The DNA here is from genome assembly GCF_965140235.1 of Caretta caretta. Taxonomy (NCBI): domain Eukaryota; kingdom Metazoa; phylum Chordata; order Testudines; family Cheloniidae; genus Caretta; species Caretta caretta. Next base: position 105,832,789 of record NC_134210.1, on the reverse strand, counting down.
CTTGGTTCACTCTACTTCCCTGTAAGCTAACCACCCGCCCCTCCTCCCTTCAATCACCGCTTGCAGAGGCAATAAAGTCATTGTTGCTTCACATTCATGCATTCTTTATTCATTCATCACACAAATAGGGGGATGACTACCAAGGTAGCCCAGGAGGGGTGGTGGAGGAGGGAAGGAAAATGCCACACAGCACTTTAAGCACAGCACTTTAAAAGTTTACAACTTTAAAATTTATTGAATGACAGCCTTCTTTTTTTTGGGCAATCCTCTGTGGTGGAGTGGCTGGTTGGCCGGAGGCCCCCCCACCGCATTCTTGGGCGTCTGGGTGTGGAGGCTATGGAACTTGGGGAGGAGGGCGGTTGGTTATAGAGGGGCAGCAGTGGCAGTCTGTGCTCCAGCTGCCTTTGCTGCAGCTCAACCATACACTGGAGCATACTGGTTTGGTCCTGCAGCAGCCTCAGCATTGAATCCTGCCTCCTCTCATCACGCTGCCGCCACATTTGAGCTTCAGCCCTGTCTTCAGCCCGCCACTTACTCTCTTCAGCCCGCCACCTCTCCTCCCGGTCATTTTGTGCTTTCCTGCACTCTGACATTATTTGCCTCCACGCATTCGTCTGTGCTCTGTCAGTGTGGGAGGACAGCATGAGCTCGGAGAACATTTCATCGCGAGTGCGTTTTTTTTTCTTTCTAAGCTTCACTAGCCTCTGGGAAGGAGAAGATCCTGTGATCATTGAAACACATGCAGCTGGTGGAGAAAAAAAAAGGGACAGCGGTATTTAAAAAGACACATTTTATAAAACAGTGGCTACACTCTTTCAGGATAAACCTTGCTGTTAACATTACATACATAGCACATGTGCTTTCGTTACAAGGTCGCATTTTGCCTCCTCCCACCGCGTGACTACCCCCTCAACCTTCCCCCCTCCGTGTGGCTAACAGCGGGGAACATTTCTGTTTAGCCACAGGCAAACAGCCCAGCAGGAATGGGCTCCTCTGAGTGTCCCCTGAAGAAAAGCACTCTATTTCAACCAGGTGACCATGAATTATATCTCACTCTCCTGAGGATAACACAGAGAGATAAAGAACGGATGTTGTTTGAATGCCAGCAAACATACACTGCAAGGCTTTGTTCTACAATGATTCCCGAGTACGTGTTACTGGCCTGGAGTGGTAAAGTGTCCTACCATGAAGGACGCAATAAGGCTGCCCTCCCCAGAAACCTTTTACAAAGGCTTTGGGAGTACATCTAGGAGAACCGCAAATGCCAGGGCAAAGTAATCCTTTCACATGCTTGCTTTTAAACCATGTATAGTATTTTAAAAGGTACACTCACCAGAGGTCCCTTCTCCGCCTGCTGGGTCCAGGAGGCAGCCTTGGGTGGGTTCGGGGGGTACTGGCTCCAGGTCTAGGGTGAGAAACAGTTCCTGGCTGTCGGGAAAACCGGTTTCTCCGCTTGCTTGCTGTGAGCTATCTACAACCTCCTCATCATCATCATCTTCTTCGTCCCCAAAACCTGCTTCCGTATTGCCTCCATCTCCATTGATGGAGTCAAACAACACGGTGGGGGTAGTGGTGGCTGAACCCCCTAAAATGGCATGCAGCTCATCATAGAAGCAGCATGTTTGGGGCTTTGACCCAGAGCGGCTGTTCGCCTCTCTGGTTTTCTGGTAGGCTTGCCTCAGCTCCTTCAGTTTCTCGCAGCACTGCTTCGGGTCCCTGTTATGGCCTCTGTCCTTCATGCCCTAGGAGATTTTCACAAAGGTTTTGGCATTTCGAAAACTGGAACGGAGTTCTGATAGCACGGATTCCTCTCCCCAAACAGCGATCAGATCCCGTACCTCCCGTTCGGTCCATGCTGGAGCTCTTTTGCGATTCTGGGACTCCATCACGGTCACCTGTGCTGATGAGCTCTGCATGGTCACCTGCAGCTTGCCACGCTGGCCAAACAGGAAATGAGATTCAAGAGTTCGCGGTTCTTTTCCTGTCTACCTGGCCAGTGCATCTGAGTTGAGAATGCTGTCCAGAGCGGTCATAATGGAGCACTCTGGGATAGCTCCCGGAGGCCAATACCATCGAATTGTGTCCACAGTACCCCAAATTCGAGCCGGCAACGTCGATTTAAGCGCTAATCCACTTGTCAGGGGTGGAGTAAGGAAATCGATTTTAAGAGCCCTTTAAGTCGAAATAAAGGGCTTCATTGTGTGGACGGGTGCAGGTTTACATCGATTTAACGCTGCTAAATTCGACCTAAAGTCCTAGTGTAGACCAGGGCTTACTGAGAAAGATTAGGAAAAGTGTGTGCTGCAGCTTTCAGAGCAATGTGTGAATGGCTGCCCCAAAATGATGCAAGGGACAACTCTAATAGACAAGCCAAAGTATAGAAGCGACTGCCAAAGAAAGAAAACATTATCAGATAAACACCAGGACAAGACAAACATTTTAAAATGAAAACTTATAAAGCTGAGAAAGAATGAAGCTAAACAGGAAATACTTCAGCCTAAGGGAACATTTTCACAAAGAAAGTGTGGGGCACGCAGCACTTAGGAAAAGAAGAATGGGAAGCCAAACTACATTTATAAAATGAGTCCATTAAGATGCTTAGCCCAGACACTACAAGATGGAATAAACCCAAGACTTCAATTTTACTTGAGGGTTTTTGTTTTGTGAAGGATAGGAATAAAAGTAAAACATACTGGTACGTTGTCTGGATTTATAATTCCAGGCAAATCATGTAGGCAGGCTGATGCTGAATAAGCTAGCATGGCCTATATGATCAGTTCCTGGGGTGATAAGACAGAGGGGTGATCACTATTACCTATCTGGTCCTACAACTGTAGAGCATAGAGACTTTTATACCTTTAATTAAAAAAAAAATCACTTCAGCAGGAACATGGTAAATTAAACAACATGAGCTGAAGAATCACACTTTAGGCATCTGAACAGAGAAAAGGTTTCCTATTTCCTAGAAACAAAACAAAAAATAACCTAAATGGAATTAGTTTGCTTCAGGAATTTCTAAGTTTGATCTGACAAAAATAGGAACTTGACTAGATTCATAGATTCATAGATATTTAAGTCAGAAGGGACCATTATGATCATCTAGTCTGACCTCCTGCACAACGTAGGCCACAGAATTTCACCCACCACTCCTACAAAAAAACCTCACACCTATATCTGTGCTATTGAAGTCCTCAAATCGTAGTTTAAAGACTTCAAGGAGCAGAGAATCCTCCAGCAAGTGACCCGTGCCCCATGCTACAGAGGAAGGCGAAAAACCTCCATGGCCTCTTCCAAATTCCTTCCCGACCCCAAATATGGCGATCAGCTAAACCCTGAGCATATGGGCAAGATTCATCAGCCAGATACTACAGAAAATTCTTTCCTGGGTAACTCGGATCTTACCCCATCTAATAACCCATCACAGGCCATTGGGCCTATTTACCATGAATAGTTAATTACCAAAACCATGTTATCCCATCATACCATCTCCTCCACAAACTTATCGAGTTTAATCTTAAAGCCAGATAGATCTTTTGCCCCCACTGCTTCTCTTGGAAGGCTATTCCAAAACTTCACTCCTCTGATGGTTAGAAACCTTCGTCTAATTTCTAGTCTAAATTTTCTGGTGGCCAGTTTATATCCATTTGTTCTTGTGTCCACATTGGTACTGAGCTTAAATAATTCCTCTCCCTCTCCGGTATTTATACCTCTGATATATTTATAGAGAGCAATCACATCTCCCCTCAACCTTCTTTTAGTTAGGCTAAACAAGCCAAGCTCCCTGAGTCTCCTTTCATAAGACAAGTTTTCCATTCCTCGGATCATCCTAGTAGCCCTTCTCTGTACCTGTTCCAGTTTGAATTCATCCTTCTTAAACATGGGAGACCAGAACTGCACACAGTATTCCAGGTGAGGTCTCACCAGTGCCTTGTATAACGGGACTAAAACCTCCTTATCCCTACTGGAAATACCTCTCCTGATGCATCCCAAGACCTCAATAGCTTTTTTCACAGCCATATCACATTGGCAGCTCATAGTCTTCCTATGATCAACCAATACTCCAAGGTCCTTTTCCTCCTCCGTTACTTCTAATTGATGCGTCCCTAGCTTATAACTAAAATTCTTGTTATTAATCCCTGAATGCATGACCTTACACTTCTCACTATTAAATTTCATCCTATTACTATTACTCCAGTTCACAAGGTCATCCAGATCCTCCTGTAGGGTATCCCTGTCCTTCTCTAAATTAGCAATACCTCCCAGCTTTGTATCATCCACAAACTTTATTAGCACACTCCCACTTTTTGTGCCCAGGTCAGTAATAAAAAGATTAAATAAGATTGGTCCCAAAACCGATCCTTGAGGAACTCCACTGGTAACCTCCTTCCAGCCTGACAGTTCACCTTTCAGTAGGACCCGTTGTAGTCTCCCCTTTAACCAATTCCTTATCCACCTTTCAATTTTCCTATTGATCCCCATCTTATCCAATTTAACTAATAATTCCCCATGTGGCACGGTATCAAATGCCTTACTAAAATCTAGGTAAATTAGATCCACTGCGTTTCCTTTGTCTAAAAAAATCTGTTACTTTCTCAAAGAAGGAGATCAGGTTGATTTGGCACGATCTACCTTTTGTAAAACCATGTTGTATTTTGTCCCATTTACCATTGACTTCAATGTCCTTAACTACCTTCTCCTTCAAAATTTTTTCCAAGACCTTGCATAAGGTCCCAGTGGCCATACATCCCAAAGCCCTCCTTATAGCACCACTGCCTAAGCCATCTGTTGATAGTCATAATCTTGTCACACCTTAGTTGCCCTTCTCTAGAAACAGGCAGAATCCCACTAAAGATCACCTGAGCCTCAATTTCCTTAAGCGTCTTCCCCAGCCTAGCATAGTCTCCCTTAATGCTTTCCAGCGAGAATCTAGCCATATCATTTGTTCCCACATGAAGGATAATTAGGGGATTCTTTCCTGCTCCCTTTAGAATCCTTTTCAACCTCAGGTCTACATCCTGTATCTTAGCACCTGGAAGACAGCACACCCTCCTATTCTCTGGATCAGCTCTGGTTACAGGCCTATCTATTCTTCTCAGTAAAGAGTCCCCAATCACATAGACCTGCCTTTTCCTGGTGACGGTGCTATTCTCCAGTCTATCCCCTGTTCCCTCTGGCTGCAAGTTCTTTCCATTCCCATTCTCCCTTGTAATCCTTTTTAACCCATCCTGTATCCTCCTGGGGCTCATATTTGGTGTAATCTCCATTAACTCTTCCCCTTTTGCTATAGGACTAGCCGCTCTTCTCTTCTTCCTTGTCCTTCCACCTTCAGTGACTACCTGCTGAGCCCCTTCTTCATTTTCCAACTCTGCAAACCTATTCTTAAGCTCTATTTCTCCTTCACTAGCTCGTCTTTTCCTCTGCCTAGTTCTTTTAGTCACATGCTTCCACTGACCACTGTCCTCACCCAGTCTCCCCTCAGAATTCCCCAGTCCTGCTTCCATCTGCAAGTCTGAGCTTTTTCCTTCAGATACCTCATGTCTTTGCTCCATAATCTGCTCAAACCCCTTCCTAAACTCTACCTGAGTTTCCACCTGCATCTCCAAACCTCGGATCTTTTCCTCCATCAGGTCTATCAGACGGCATTTCATACAGACAAAACTCTTACCAGGTGCCCCCTCCAGGATCATGTACATACCACAGCTTCCACATCAAGTCATCCTCATTGTGTCTTCCACAACATGGGTCACTCCCACTGCTGCCTCTATATCTGTCATAGCCTTCCCACCTAAATCCTGTTAATCTGGGAAACACAAACCACACCCAAAACACCACCACCCACAGCAAAAAACAAGCACCACAAGACAAACTCCCCTTTCAAACTCCCCTGTTTACAGCTCTGTTTGCTAGCTCCTGTGCCGCTGCCTGACTGGCTGCTACCTTTATAGGACCCCTAGTCAGAGAAGCCCCGCCCCCTAATCAGGGCTCAGCTTCTCTCCCAGCACAAAGCCCCTACACATACAAATACTATCAATACAAAACCAAACACAAATACCTTCTCCTCCAACAGAACTCCCACTCAAACTCCCCTGTTTACAGCTAGTGGAAGAAGAGAGAAACCTGATTCAGCGATGCTGACTATTAAACTGCAGTATGATCCTCCTGAACAGGAAACGAATTAAATGTTCAGTTCAAAAAAGATTACATTGCCATTACTATCCACTAGGAAAAAAGTGCAAAAGATTACATTGCCATTACTATCCAAAAAGTCAAAAAACACAGCAAATGGCATGCTTAATTGCTTTGTGTAAAAGAATGCCTTTTATTTTGCCCAGTGCTTGAGCAAAACCATTAAGTGTTAATGCATATAATCTATCTAGCAAGCTAACTAGTTTAATCAATCACACAATATGTGAAAACATAAAATAACCCAATAGACAAGTTAATAGTAGAGGTAAGGAAGAAAATGGTGACAAAAAACAGACTGATTAATGATGCAGAACTGTCTAGCTCTAGTATGGATGGGGTTTGTCTAAGTTTATTTAGTGGTCAGTAAAGCAAAATAGATCAGGTAATTTGACATATTAAACCACATCAGAAGAGTTGCTCCACAGTGATAAAAGCTGGAAAATGTACCACATTTTCAGACAGAGAATAAAAGTAGTAATTTATAAAATTAGAGCTGTTCCATATGAAAGGGAAGAATTAAAATGTACTCAACTTGAGAGGAGCCATTTCAGTGGTACCCACAATGGAGCCAATGCTGTACTTTGAATAAAATGAGAATCAAGCCAAACCATTACCCAAAGCTTCAACCAAAACTTTCTAGCTACCTGAAATTTTTGAGTAACTTGCCCTTCCTCCACATTATTTTCCATTGTGCACTCCCTGTGCACTCCCTCATTCTAGACAGGGCCAGAAGAAGAAAAGTTGAAATGCCACAGGAAAACTTGCTCTCATAAGATTAACAGCTCCATTTTGCAGACCCAAGAAGTTTAAAAACTCCCATTAAAGGTCAGAGAATCATGCAAATTTTTGGATACACAAGTGAGCTGAATTGTCAGACCTCAACATTCACCCATCACTAGTTTATATTTTTCTGTCATGTTGAATATTTCACTGGGCAAACCAATGAATACACATTCATTCTAAGGCGTGAAAGAGGAGAGAGAGAGAGAACAGTGTGTAGAAAGTCAAAATGGAGCTGGTAACAAATGTGGGAAAAGTTGGTGGCATATAAAGAGTCTGATTGAAACCCATTACTTAAAGGAAGTCAAGTGGTTTGTTACTCTTGATATAGAAAACAGAGCTCAGGAGCCAATCAAAAAGCACCAGAGAAACATATCCTTTTTGGAGCTGTCAACAGATTCCTGTTGGTAAGGCCCCTTCGCATATCATCCCACAGTATACCAACCCACCATCACCAGTGCTTACTCCATCACATCATGCTGATATACATAGGGAATTTACCAACATCTATTTAAAAAGAATTAGCTGCACCCTGAAAGAGTCTCAGCAAAAACATGTACTGGCTGCATAAAGTTTTCTGCAGCCTCAGAGATAGCTCGGGACTCAGAAAAGATTTAACAACTTGTAGTCCACTCTGTAAATGTGCTGTTCCTGTATGTAGCCAGTTAGATTCCTTCTGCCCCAGTGCTACTGGACCAAATCATCAGTCCTCTCTCAAGCAAACTCCCACTGACTTAAATAAACAGGGCACAAAAAGCAATGCTTAGAAGTAAAAGCCAAATTATTACAGAGTGCAAGAAATGAATGAATTAATACACTGCTTTAACAGAAACATAGGCTAGTACATAGTAACGTGTGATCCAGTATGGCAAATCCTAACACTTGTCTGTCAGAGATGGTATTGTGCCTATGAAAGTGACGTATGCTTGCTCCTTTAAAGAAGACAAATGTCCACCACACAACACAGATAGGTAATTGTATAAACAGAGGGGGAAAATTTCTTCCTGAGCCTGTGATGATCATCTTACCGCTGGAAGTATAAGATTACTGAATGTGGGCTTGATCCTGCAAAGTGCTAACCATTCTGGTACCAGTCCAACAAAGACCTTAAATATGTGTTTAACTTTAAAGGCATGCTTTGATTTATGGAGTCAGCAGAACCATCCAAATGCTTAAAGGCAACTCTTTGCTGCATCAGGACTGGAATGCTCAGTACCTTGTAGGATTGAGCTCCCTGACTGCTAAAGTTAGAGAAAGATGGCCCAGTAATCTGGGTAACAGACTCAGCCTTAGGTTCAATTCCCTGCTCTGCCACAGACTTCCTGCATGAGTATAAGGAAATCACTTGCGCCCAGAGCCAAAAACAGAACTTAGGCAACCTAAGTCCCAGATTTAGGCGCTACAGTACAAAACCCCCATTTAGTGGCACCTCATTTTTACTATAAAAGTTCCCTAGGCAGCTAAGTTTCTACCTCCTCGCATCTGCACTGCTGCCTTGGGCGGATGTCCAGATATCTGACGTCTAAGCTCCAGCGCAATCCCCAAACCAGGCGAAGATAGGCATTGCTTCACCTAATTTGGCTGCGGGGCCTGATCCAGTAGGCAAGCTCTGAGAACACTAGCTCCACCTGCACAAATCAAGGGGAACGGAGGCCAGTAGTAGAATTTACACAACCCTCTTGTGGCTAAAATCTCTTGTAACCTCCATCTGTGTGTCCAAGTCTGTGATCGCAAGACTTCTCTGTCTTCCACTCTGTAAATGCTCATGAAAGACTCTTCTCTCTCAAACTAACTTTCTTCCACATCATGAGCACTCATATGTTCAGCTTCTACTAAAGCAAAGTGGCTTCTGAGTAGAAGGGTTTGTTTTTGAAAGACTTATTGAACTCTAGCTAAATCTTGCTTCCAAAGCACTAGAAAACTTCCCAAAGCACTGTAGGCATGGCCAGACTAATACATCTCTTTTTGACAGATGCAGAACTTTTATCTCCTTGGCTACAGTGTAGCAGGCTGATTGCAGTTTAAGTCTCAGTATTTGGGTTTAAATCTTGCTGCATGCTGGAAGTCTAAAGAGGTTCCAAGAAGGGCATGGAATTCTGGGAACATCTGCCCACATAAACATTATACAACTAAGGAGAGGAGGGAGGAGACAGCAGTTTGTAGCAAGGTGGGAAAAAACTGTTTATTTTTCCCAGGATAAAAATGAACCTCCCCATTAACTTCATAGGTAGGAGAAAACCTCTTGCTCACCAAAATTGGTCATCATCAGTATTGTGGGGAAACGGTTCATTCAACCAGCAGCACAATTAAGGCAGAGAGGGAACCTCCTGTTCTAATGGAAGGACTGCTTTGCAGTGGAGTAGAACCTCTCATGTCCCAGGATGTTTTCAGGGTTGCTCTTGGAAGTTTCCTTCACATGAATGCAGACAGAGTAATTGGAAAAAATATAACCTCCCCACATGAGAGGGTTTTCGTTTTCATGGCAGATTTGCGTGAGATTGTCTTTATCTGGGAGATTCTGGATCAGCAGTCGAAGCAACAGCTGGTGCACTCTGCTTGAGCTGTATTTGGACATCGGGGAATGTCGTGTTATCAAAACGTTTTAAGTGCACCCATCAAAGCTGACAAACTGGAACCTGCTACATCAGCCAGGCAGGCTTATGGCCTGGTTTCACATCACTGTGTGGAAAACAAATTGCAAGGGGGAGTGAAACACATAAATTATTCTAATACTAAGCTTGCTTTACTTTGAACTTGCCCAGAACTCAATTTAGGTCCAAGCTCTGCAACTCTGTAATGCTGGCTTTGGCGTTTAAACAGTTCACTATTCAACAGTATTTGTGAAAATAGTAAAATAAACTTTTATGAGGCCCCAAACCCCCCTAGATGTATTTTTTGTTTGTTTGGAAGGCACACACGAACCTGGGTAAACAAAACATACTTTAGGACAACAGGGATTTTGCGTGTGTTAAATGAGTCATTTAACTGCATTCCTCCACAAATGTTTCTCTCTCCGATTGTGAATTGCATTGAAATCCACATAAAACGCTTTATGTGGTATTAGATTAGGAAATGTTATTGACAAAGAGCTGCAGTCAAATCACAGCAGTCACCCTCAGTACTAAAACAAGGTTTTTCCTCAAAAGCTATTTAATTACATGTACAGTATGCCAGACTATTATTAGCAGTTTCAATACGTTCAAAATGCTTTAGCCAGTGTTGGGCTCAATTGCCTTTTCCATAATATCCAGATTGACATTTATTTTTATGGCACGTTGTTATGTTCTAGAAGAATAAACAATGCAATCACCTGATGGCTTAGCCTGCATGCGATTTATAGTGCACTAAAGATTCTCAGATTTTCACCCAGCATCCCACTTTGGCATAAAATTAGGCCATAAATTGACTGAATGCAGCTTTCACAGATTAAGTTGGAGTTTTTCAGCCTGAATTTCTGCCTGCTCCTCAAGAAGGCAAAACTGAGTGTGCACAGCGCCAGTGTGGAGGGCTAGGTGAGAGGCACAAGATGGAAAATGATGAGTGATGGGGAATTTGATTCTAGAGTAATGATGGTGTTGCTGTGCAACTGCCAAGTTTCTCCTGCATAGTAGTGGGAGAACGGTCAAAGAGGGGAATACATAACTAAGTACCTCAGTAGCATGATGAAGATTGTTCCTAGATTCACATCTCCTCAGATATACCCATACGGAGCCCCCAACTTGTTCTTCTGTACCCTGTGCTCTTGAGGCTAAGGGAGTATACACACAAGAGGTTGAGAGCTTCTGCAGCTCAACATCAAGAACCATGCCTAGTCCTTGATCTTACTTGTACTTGCAAGGGTGAAATGTAAGACGAGGACACCAATACAAGGGAAAGTTGAACTTGCTGCTATGTCTCTTGTGACCTTTCAAAGTAACCCAACACAATAACCAGTTGAAATTAGGAAGTTGCTTTTCACGCTGTGTTACCTCTCTCACTAAAGTACCCTGTTGTGCAATAAATACAATTCATCAAAGCACACGCTGGTATTTTGAAAGGTTTGAGTTTCACCCAAACTGCCCCATTAGACATCCTGACCACTCAGGTAAAGCCAACCCACAGCAGAGCTTACCCTCAGCTTGCATATGGGAGCTCGGACACAAAAGAAATGGTAATTAAACCACCCTTGTTCAGGTTCTTTTAAAAAGAGATTTTTAACTTTTTGAACCTACCCTAAATGGTTTTAACAACTGTTAAGCAGCTCACACCTGGCAAGTCAAGATGTTGCTGTTTGACTTGTTAACATTTATAAACACAAACTGCTATTTCTAAGACTGGAATCTTTTACATTTGTATGAATTAATGTTTATAAACAATATATATTACATACCCCTTATATTTGTAGCCTGTTTGTTTCTCTTACATTTTAATCATCAGTTCCTTGATGCTTTTTTGTGAACAGGCATAGATCTGAATATTTTATATAAGGATGAGTGTATAAAGATGCCATGAAGAGTAAGTTGGAGATATTGATTATGATGTGCTTGTGTGTCACAGACATGACAATGTCCTGGACAAACCTTATGGAATTAAGCTAAACATTATTTAATTAAATTTAATACCTATGGGATCTTTTGTATGAAAGACAAAATTGTGTATAAAGAAAAGGAGTACTTCTGGCACCTCAGAGACTAACCAATTTATTTGAGCATAAGCTTTCGTGAGCTACAGCTCACTTCATGGGATGCATAAAAGTGGAAAATGCAGTGAGGATGTTTTTATACACACAGACCATGAAAAAATGGGTGTTTGTAAGGAGAGTGATCACTTTAGATAAGCTATTATCAGCAGGAGAGTGGGGTGGGGGAGAGAAAACCTTTTGAAGTGATAAACACCCATTTTTTCATGGTCTGTGTGTATAAAAACATCCTCACTGCATTTTCCACTTTTATTCATCCCATGAAGTGAGCTGTAGCTCACGAAAGCTTATGCTCAAATAAATTGGTTAGTCTCTAAGGTGCCACAAGTACTCCTTTTCCTTTTGCGAATACAGACTAACACGGCTGTTACTCTGAAAATTGTGTATGTGTTCTTGTGGAATTGTATGTAACTTCCCTAAGAGACAGACTAATGCAAGCTCTGGGAAGGATTAGAAACTTCAAAAGACTTTGGTGGACAATGTGTTTGAAGTTGAATTCTGAGGAAATACTTGGGTTGAGAGAATTCCAAACCCCCACCTAAGAACTCATCCTTTGAAGCTTCACCCTGAGGGGTGGGGGAAACCTGTCTGCCAATCACCTGTTACATGAGAACAATTCAAAGACCCAATATGGATTCTCCAGGAACCAACAGACAAAGAAAGGATTTTTTAATAAGTAGCCTGAATTTAAGATGACTTGGGGCCTCCTTTCTGATTCAGTACATGGACAGGACTTCTGGTCCAAGGTGGGCCTCAATCTTTAGGAAAGGGTTGGGAGAACTAAACACCAACCAGAGCCCTTGACAGAGTTAGCGGGTTGATCTCTGGTCTGGTAAGCTTATTTGCATGCATGTAGGTTCTTTTGTTGTTTTTTGATATGTTTTCTCTGTATTGCTCTCTACCTTAAGAATGTACTTGCTTAGAAATAGCTATGTGGTAATTTATAACTTTAGCAATCACTCTGTGTATCGTCTCTGAGGAGAGAAGTGAAGCAGGCCTGCATAGGCAGACTGCCTTTTGCCAGGAAGTCACAGTACACTCAGGGAACTATGCAGCCTTGATGTACCCTGGCTAGAAGGGAGAGATACGTAGGTCTCCGCCCAAGAGAAGCAACAGCTGGGGAGGCCAAAAGCATAAGAACGTGTGCTCTTGCTGAACCACTAAGGGGGAAATACAGACTTGCAGTCACCTTGAACTGTGACAGCTTGTACCATTTATCTCCTAAATCTAGATAATTTAAAAAAAAACAACCCTGGTTCATATGAGAAGTTACACATTTGAAATATGTTTTAGCAACATGAAGTGTATGAAAAAGATAAAATTCTGTAAAAAGTAAATGTTAGACACCCACACAAAAATCACTGAAGCTTGAGAAATACCAAGGGTAAAAAGAATAGTTTGAAAGTAATTTTAACTGCACATGGGAAATTCTGCCCCATTTGGAATCAGAACTGCCTCTTTTTCCTACTTAGTATTGATTAAGATATTTGCAGTACATCAATGAAATTCACTGTATGCCAAAAGGAACAACGTTCAGAAATTTGAGAACCACACAATATGACTATCAGACCAACAGGAAACAAGAGTTGCTCCTTCCTCATCTCTGAAAGCCCAATACGTCATAAAAGATGCCTTTCATCAGCCCAGCAGAGTTCTTGTAGTTTCATATGTCCTCCAGCCTGGGAGTCAACGGATTATTCCATAAATGAAACCAGATTCTGATGAAGTTCACTTACTGTTTTAGGGAACTTACTCTATGAACCTGCATAGAAATGTTATCACTTAGCCAATAAGTCATTAGCACAGTTCAGATTTGAAACCAGAAACTAAAGAGGAGAGTGATGAATCTGGTTAGACTGAGAATAGCTGAGAAATTGCAAAAGTCTTTGAGTAGCAAACCCAGCTAAGAAGCTGTGGGACCCCTGTAATTCTGGCTAAACCTACTGGTAAACCATATGGGAACCTAGTGCTGTGACCCTTCTCTGGCTCACAGAACATTCCAATCCCAGAACCAGAACTCAGAGAAGATAGAGAAACTTTGCTAGGTCAAGAAATTTAAGATGATGTTGAGATCAGATTCCCCAAATCCTACTTCAGTATGGCTGTTTTTACCCCAGTCTAAGACATCTAACTTATGCAAAGATCTGAGACATGAATATTAATTTGTTAACTGCTACTTGGGTATTTGGTTTCATCTTTGTAAAACAAGACAAATGCCTGGCTTAAGTGAGAGCCCTGAAACTACCTCCAAACCATTAGATCTGTGTGAAAAGTCTTTCCTAGCAAGAGACTGATGCTTTACAGAACTAACTAAGCAGATCCCTATGTCAACCACTCCCTATATCCAATAAACAGTTACTACTATGAAGTATTTCGTCAGGTAAAAAGTTATAATTTTCAAGCAATAATCATTGAAATAATTGTATACTGCAAGCATGTGATTGTGAGACATAATGCATACTGTTGTGTTGCCTCTTAAAAATAAACTTTGTACCATATTTTTCCTACAGCTGTCCTCCTTAGATGGAAGCTACGCAGTCTGCCAGTGGGTATTTTATTACCAGTGCCAACCATGGTTCTAGGAACATAGGAATTGCCATGTTGGATCAGACCCAGAGTCCATCTAGTCCAGTATCCTGTCTCTGATAGTGGTCAGTACCAGATGCTTCAAGTGGAAGATTTAAGAAGCCCACAGTAGGTCAATGTGGGACAGTTAGCTCGCTACATAGGTCTCAGCCTGATCTCTAAATTGTAGGGATTGGCTTAAGCCCTAAACACAAGGTTTAATATCCCATCCAAAATGTTTGTAGTCATTAACTATGACAAACTTAATAAATTCTTGATATCCATATACATAGTCAATCCCTTTCTCATGGATAACATTATGCTATCTTAATGCAACTTTCTCACCCAGGTTAATAGTTTGTAATGGAGGATAAGTTGTCCATTTATCTTGAGCAGGATACAGTAAAGTAGTCACATGGTTCCATGAGAAAGCTTTTTGTACTGCATGGGTACTTGTAGGGGGTTTGTAAAAAAAAAAAAAAAAAAAAACCATCCACACAATTTCCATCCCCAAAATTGTGCAGGAAGGGAGAAGCCATGAGCAGCTAACCCCAACATGTAATACAACATATAAGTGTTATATACATACGAACCAATAGAAAGTAACATCAATCAATGAGTGTCTTGTACTACTAGTGTATTGTATCCTCCCAGTGCATGATCCTTTGGATGTTTAAGGTTTTAGCCTGTTCATTATAATCCCAGGCATATTCTAGGGAACCCCTTTGTAGGGTTATGACTATCCACTGGTTGTTTCCCAATTCTATTCTGGATAAATAGATCTGGGTTCCTGTTTTTCCTGCACTCCTTTTACACATTATTTCTTCAAAAGTTCACTTGAAGGTGTATCTGCACTATAACCATGTCTCGGCCCATATCCATATCCCACCCACCCACTCTCAGTTTATGCTGAGGAAGTTAGAAGAAATCCATTTTGGTATGATAATTACATATTTTTAAAGGAGGAGGCTAATGTAACTGCTTCAGGGTAACACCTCAAACCAGTGCTTTAAAAAGACAAAATGCTCCTATTTGTCAGTACTTCTATGTTAACATTACCTATACTGTAATAGCTATGAATTGACAGATTAAAGTCCATCTTTCCTAACAAAGCACACAAACCCAACCCTTCATTGTATCCATTTCACTTCCTACCGTTGTGATGCTTTTAATACCTTCATTCCCTATTCTTTGGCCAGTACTACCACAAATATTTTATTTTCCTGAATTCAAACATAAATTCTACTAAGGGGTCATACCCTGAGGTGTTCACTCAGACAAACCACCACTGAAGCAAAAACATTTTAATACAATAGCTGGACTAAACACACATACTACAAATACATTAAGTAAATTTGCATTTTAACACTATTGAAGAATTCTTTTGAATTCCTTGAGGTGTTGAAATAATGCACCATATATTTTTTAAAAAACCCTATACCTTTAATTTAATGGAATTTTCTCACTTTGATATAGGATCAAATGCATTAACCATGAAATATTCATATTCCAAATTGCAAGTGAACTGTCCAAGGAACTTCTGGCCTCTTTTCCCATTCCAAAATATAAGAAACAAAAATATTATATTTTCAAAGGTAGTATAAAAACATATGCATGCTTTGTGATAATACATGACCAAAAAGAGCATCAAATGGTCTAAACTATTTTGTTTTTTAATCCTGAGTCTCATAGACTCATAGATATTAAGGTCAGAAGGGACCATTATGATCATCTAGTCTGACCTCCTGCACAAAGCAGGCCACAGAATCTCACCCACCCACTCCTGCAATAAATCTCTCTACTGAAGTCCTCAAATCATGGTTTAAAGACTTCAAGGTGCAGAGAATCCTCCAGCAAGTGACCCGTGCCCCATGCTGCAGAGGAAGGTGAAAAACCCCCAGGGCCTCTTCCAATCTGTCCATGGAGGACCCCAAATATGGCGATCAGCTGAATCCTGAGCATGTGGGCAAGATTCACCAGCCAGATATCCAGGAAAGTATTTTCTGTAGTAACTCAGATCCCACCCCATCTAACATTCCATCACAGGCCATTGGGCCTATTTACCATGAATAGTTAAAGATCAATTAATTCCCAAAATCATGTTATCCCATCATACCATCTCCTCCATAAACTTATCGAGTTTAATCTTGAAGCCAGATAGGTCTTTTGCCCCCACTGCTTCCCTTGGAAGGCTGTTCCAGAACTTCACTCCTCTGATGGTTAGAAACCTTCGTCCCCCTGCCTCCTCCCCCCACCATGTCTGAAAAATCCAGAGGCTTGAATAAACTAAATCAGTGGTCAGGAGAAAAACTGACTGAAACAGAGAAGATCAAACCTGGAGCTCTTTGATCAGTTGATTCATCAACATTTGTAGTGAACGAAGAGATGGTAATTTTTTTTTTAAAAAGGACCTGGATTCACATTTCTCTCAGACTAGAGAGCAGGGAGTTAGTGTAGGAAGCCTTTCCTGTAGATGAAGTAGCTGTATAATTGTAGCAATGGGAGGGTACTTCTAAACTCAGGGTCAGAAAAGAACCAGTTTGTATTTCTAGATTGTAAGAATGGTTGTGGAAACTACTCAACGGGATGCACCCTCTACACCCGAAGTATTTATAAGCAGCCTTACCTTCTCAGAGCAGGACTCCCTTTGTACGTCTTCACTGCAGTGTTAACTTGAGTCACTCCTTTTCAGTTAGCCTAGCTTGAGCGAAATATACTGCAAAATAACTCTTGAGTTGATGCATCCATGCTGGTGCTGCACTTGCTTATTGTGGCCCTAAGACTTTTGAGCCACTGCATGAATTCTTTCCCAGTGAATTGTAGGATAATTTCTCTGTACTTGCTGGCCACATGGGGAGAATCATGGAAAGGTATTGAAAGATTTGTAGTACTTGAGTGGTGGTAGCCTGCATAACCTGCAGCAGAGTTTGCTGCTTGTGCTCGCTTGAGTTTTAGCCATACCCCTCTTCTCAAGCCAGACAACTGAAGGGAAAGCACCACTGCGCTCAAGGAGTTGTGTGTGTGGACAGGACTTAAATCAGGGACAACATTGGAGGTAACTTTTCAGTGAAAAGAAGCCTCTGGAGCCAGTGGAACTCTCTGATTTTCATCTAAGAACAGCCCCACTCTGAGGTCTATTACAGCCAGAGCGGTAATTTTGCACATGGTTTCAGTGTACTGAAAATATCTGAACATTTCACTTCACTTCATTACAATCTCCAAATTCATCCACTGTAGAAGGAAAAGGTTTCTCACCAATCCAGCTCTCACCCCTCCAAGGAGCCTGACTCAGCTCTTCCAGGCAGCATTATATAAAGGGTAACTCAAGGAAATCAACGGAATTACACCTGTGCAAAAGTAGCAGGAGTTCACACAGAAGTCCAAAACATTTATTGAGTTCATTAGGTAGAATGCTATATGAAAAAATGATACACAGTTCTCCATTGCCAAGGTCTTGGGTCACAGTTTCCTTGTTAATGCAAATTTTTCAGTTGATCCTCCTGAAGAAATATACTCATTTTATTCCTCTGTCATTATTATCCCACTTTAACATTTTTAGTGTTATTCCAAAGTGCTGTCTCATGAAATTAGAGTTTCACAACTTGTTGGTTATATTAAAGTTATTCCCTCACATTGAACTTCCTCTACTGTTATTTGTTTTAATGTTCTTCATTCTGGGCCATTGGCCCCATATTGACCTTCACCCTATTTAGGGACACACCAGATCTTCCCATACCTTTAAGCTAATGTTTTCGCCAGAAGAGTCATCTGCTCCCAGATACGCAGACTATCACAATGCTGTTTATTTAGACAGTCCCTGAACCTCTCAGCCAGAACACACACAACTCTCCCACAAGTACTTGCTCCTCCTTCACCAAATTTAACCTGGTGGAGAAGAACACTCTTTCCTCAAGGCCAATCATGGGCTTAAAGCAACTATGCTACTCGTCCCCTAGGCTGCCACAATTAATGCTAAACAGCTTATCCATATTGCCAGAAACCTCCTCCCCCACAGCAGATTTTACCTGGGGAAGAGCAGATGTGTAAAACTAGTCAGTCATTTGGTATTATAAAATCAGAGGAACCAGAGACCTCACACAAGCCTGACTTCCTGAACTAAGGCTCACAGTGTAAAACAGGCTTCTCTTTCTTAAAGAAACAGCCAAGGCACAAAGGGCTAGATCCACAAAAGGAAGTTAGGCTAAGTGTTGCAATGCCTAATATTTAGATGCCCTGATGCCTAATAGAATCCACAGCCCTGTGTTAGGTGCCCAGCCTCCCTATACAATGCATGGGGAGAGTTAGGTGCCTACAAAATGGTTTCACAGCATGCTGACCTGGGAGCAGCCTAAACTAGCTATTTAGAAATGGCAAGGAGAGGGGTAGGATCTAAGCCTTGCTCCTTGAAGGGACATGGGCACCTAAGTCTGGGCTGGAGAGAGGTGCTTCCCTCTCCTTGAGATTCACAGCCATGAAACCTCTCCTGGAGTTAGGCACCTAAGCCCTGTCTTGCATAAGACACAGCTGGGGGAGGGCCCCCCTCCCCATAATCTTTGATCCAGTCAAGAACACTCACCCACATGGGAGAAACCCAGTCTCAAATACCTGCTCTGCCATGTCAGCAGGGTTTTGAACCCAGGTCTCTTAGCTCTCAGGTGAGTGCCCTGACCATTGGGCAACCCAGCATTCTGGACTGGAGTTTCTCCACTCCCCCCCACCCCCAAATCTCTCTTCTTGGAGATGTTCCACTTTGTATAATTGGTCATTGGATCAGAGACTTGCACTTGGGAGACCAAGTGCGAGGTGAGCACCCTAATGACTGGGCTAGAGAGACATCCTTATGCTTTCCCTGGCCCAATGACTGTTAAGCAATTCATACGAAGTGGAACAGCTTCCACAGGAGAGATTGAGAGAAACCCGCTTCAGAAGGCTCCATAGCCCAGTGCACCTCAGTGGTGAGAACCCTGCATTGAAAACCCTGCTCAGGCAGAGATGGGATTTGAACACCGGCCTGTCACATCCTGGGTGAGTGCCCTAACCACTGGGCTAAAGGGGAATGTGGAACCACCTCCCTCGGCCCATGCTTTGCCAAGGCCCAGTGGAGTAGGTGGGCTCTGATCTCACCTCCTGAATCAGGCCCTGCGGATGACGGGGACAGGACACCTAGCTTGACTATCCTGCTGTCATTTAGGCATGAGTTGGTGGGTTGGCATCAGGACTTTGGTGGCTGTGCACCTGCCCACCAACAGAAATGTAGGTACCCTAGGGACTTCAGATACCTACAGGGTTAGGCGGCACTTGAGCCGGTATTTGGAGGATCTAAATTTTGCCTGTCAGCCATGTAGGTGCCTCAAGCCTAAACTGCAGTTCTTACCGGAGACAGCGGGCCTATGAGGCCCTCAGTGCAAGTTACCATACAGAGTAACAGGGTTGAATTATGTGTGCTTATTTTCGCCCCCTGCAAATTACTACTCCATTTTAAATAGAATCCACCTGTGAAACCAGCACGCTATTAATCAGGGATGTTCACATGTCCGCTGTTACAGAACTGGCTTCTCGGGTATCTTTGCTGAAGCCCTAAACCTTCCATATTAGAAACAACAAGCAATGTAAAAAGTATGTTATCTTTGGTCTTTCTAATGGCCCCATTCCTGCATTATCTTGATGCCGAAAACTTGCCTGTTTTTAACCTACCCCCTCATCAGGTAGCTTGATCTCCTTTGAGGTGTAAGTACTAAGGCCTGTGTCATAAATATAAAGGGAAGGGTAACCACCTTTCTGTATACAGAACTATAAAATCCCTCCTGGCCAGAGGCAAAACCCTTTCACCTGTAAAGGGTTAAGAACCTAAGATAAACTTGCTGGCACCTGACCAAAATGACCAATGAGGAGCCAAGATACTTTCAAAGCTGGAGGGGGGCGGGGGAACAAAGGCTCTGACTGTCCGTGGGATGCTTTTGCTGGGAACAGATCAGGAATGCTCTTCATAAATCCTCAGAACTTCTGTTAAGTTAGTAAGTAAGCTAGCTAGAAATGCGTTAGATTTTCTTTTGTTAAATGGCTGGTAAAATAGGTTGTGCTGAATAGAATGTATATTCCTGTTTTTGTGTCTTTTTGTAACTTAAGGTTTTGCCTAGAGGGATTCTCTATGTTTTGAATCTGATTACCCTGAAAGGTATTTACCATCCTGATTTTACAGAGGTGATTCTTTTACTTTAATTCAAAATTCTTCTTTTAAGAACCTGATTGCTTTTGCCTTGTTCTTAAGATCCAAGGGTTTGGGTCTGTGTTCACCTATGCAAATTGGTGAGGATTTTTATCAAGCCGTCCCTAGGAAAGGGGGTGTAGGGCTTGGCATAGAGTTCAAGGACAAAGCAAAGTTTGTACCTTGAGGAAGTTTTTAACCTAAGCTGGTAAGAATAAGCTTAAGGGGTCTTTCATGCAGGTCCCCACATCTGTACCCTAGAGTTCAGAATGGGGAAGGACCCTTGACAGCCTGTAACACCAGAGCAATCTCACTCTGCAGCTGGAGAAATCAGTTTGCTTTTTGCACTTCTCAACATATTTCTGCCTTGTTGGAAACCATTCCCAAAGGCACAAAATGCAATGGAACTAGGCATAACAGTCATCACTGTAGCCCTGCCATAGAGATACAGAGAAAACAAACTCAAGAGGAGGGAGATTAAGGCATGAAAGGGAAGAAGTTTAGCAGCTAGAGACTCCTGCAACCCCGGATCTGGGTTGCAGCAGACTAGTGATTAAGATCTGGGAATATGCTGGATACAACTGAGACAATACAATAAAATGTTCATAATACAGCAGGAGTTTTTCACCATGCAGTAATATACACTGCAACTGTAAAGAGAAAGCAGGCCACAGGTAAACCATAATACTTGGCACTTCTGCATCTTCAAAGCACTATGCAATCATTTAGTTAACTGATCCTTACACCATTCTCATTTTATAGATGGGGAAAATTGAGGCACTGAGAGTATAAATCATTTGCCCAAGAACACAGAAGCAGTCAGTTTTGGGATAAGAATTTGTAAGTTCTGACTGCTTACTTATTTGCTTAATCAATGGGTGCGTGCTGCTCTCACCATTATCCTTTTTAAAAACATGAATCATTTGTTTCCGTCCCACTTCATGGATTATGAATGACAGTGTGATTGCTAAAAATGGAAAAAGTCCAAAGTCGAGTGGGTTGTTTTAGAGCTCTGCTAAACCCAGGTATCCTCACGGCATCTGTGGGATTATAGCTGGGATCAAATGAAGAGCCACAGACCCAGGAGTTTTCCTTTTTGAGCAACCAAAAATAAAAAAAGGAGAAAGAATTGCTGTTGTATTCTGGGACTGTGATGTACATTTGTTTAATTCTCCAACTACTGTATTTACAGATGACATTATGTTTGCACAATGCAGAGCTCTCAGAAAAGAAATGAGCAGTATAAACATATGACCATGACATGAGGATTCATAATCCTTTGTGCATGGCAGACACACCTGGTGGTTATTCCACAAACCAAACTGTTCTGTACAGAAGTGCACAGGAGAAGGGTTCTGTTTTGTTAGAGAACATAGAAGAAATGGAATGAATCTGTAATCCACACTGGAATTATAAAGTGACAGTGATTTACAAGTAGAAAAGTGTGTAGAAAGCTCCAGGATTTATTTTATTTTAAAGGATAATTATATGGCAGGGTTTCTTTACACTAATCTGTTTACAGAAATATTGAGCATGCATTACACATCAAACTCAATAATTCCCCCCATCTTTGTACTCCAAAATTTGTAGTTAATTAAACTGATTTGTCTTTTTTTTTTTTTTTTTTGGAAACTCTCTTGCCGTCATCCTTTCCAATCACTACTTATTTAAATTTCATCCTTGGCCAGTTTCTTCATAATGTTTATCTGCTCCAGAGGATTTGAAATGAGAGTAATACACTGCTCTCCCATTTAATTTCTTTCTTAAAGCTGGAAAATGCCAAGCATCAACTGGCCAGTTAGATAACACAATTTCCCTTGTAGGTTATTTGCTTAAGATAGCTAGGGGCTAATTTAATTCCTGAGTTGCTTATTTACTGGTGCTGTTAGGGATTCCCTACAGTTAAGAATGAACTGTGCGCAAAGTTTCTAAAGAGAATCCTGTATGGAAGTTTCCTGATGCAGGATCAGGTTAAAGTAAAAACATATAACAACAAATTGCTCATTTTTTCTCCTGCATAAATTTAACTTCTACTACTACCTGAACAGAAATTTAATGTTCTGTTGTTTGCATACTTAGTTTTTGGAGCTATTTATCTTGCATAGTAAAGACACAAATGGATACTTCAAAAGAATAAGTTTTTTAATGGATAGCTTACCTTTACCTTTGTCTGATTTCTTTTTAACTCCCGCTGAAATGCCTAGCAAGAAAAGCAAACGTAAAATTAGTAAAACAAAGGCATCTTTGTTTGCTTTTCATGTTTGAAGTGCTTTACAAACTTTAGCTAATTAATTCTCACACCATTTCTGTCAGGTAGGGAAGAATTATTATTCCCATTTTTTTCAGGGGAAACTGAGGATAAGGGTGGTCCAATGACTTCTTACAACAAGAGCAGTGTTTAAAACTCAGGAACACCTGTGCTTCCGGTCCTGTGCTCAGTCCACTAGATCATGCTGCTTCATTGACTCTAAGCATTTCCCATACATTTCGGTTTACATTTTCAAAGTGCTTTGCAAGCATTCGCTAATGAATCCATGCCACAACCCTCCAATGTAGGAAATAACAACACTCAGTGGAACCTTACGTGTTTTTCTTTTGCAAGTTGTTTGAGCAGAGAGGAACCTTTGTTTTAGAAAGATGGCATTGTCAGAGCAGAGAAAGAACTCCACAATATTTCTCCATGCTGTCAGTCTCATGGAACACTGGGTTGTAACAAGTTAAGAGCCCCTGGATGAGCTATGGGCAAATCAATTGAATTAAAATAAAAATCTTCACCCAGAACCTCAGCAAAACACAAACTTTAAGGTTTCCCAAAACTAGTGAATTTTCCCCTCTTACTCCCATTTTTGTGCACTTCTGGGTTCTATTTAGGATCAGAGGTAGAAGATTCAAAATAATGGAAATAGTTGAAAGCTCACTAGGCAGCCAGTTCCGCTGAGATTTCCAGCTCTGTCTGGGAGATCAAGAGAACTGGATAATTTGGATAAGCATTCACATCTTTCTCTGAACCACATATGGGCCCAAACTGGTCACACCCCAAACTTTTGAGGGGGTGGTATTTTGGAATCTGAACCTGGATCTGAACCTTGCACATGATCCTTTCATCTAATGTGCCTTTGGAGCTTGGAGGCATTCAGACCTGAGTATTTCAAATCTGGAAACAAATCACTACTCCAAAATATTTGAACTTCCTCAACCATCAGTATCCAGGGTGTGTAGTGGAAGAAATCCATATGGTCCAATTAAACATATAGGCCAAAGTTTTAAAACATCACGGGTGATTTTAGGGAGCCCAGTTTAAGACCCTTTGAAGAGGTCTTGCTTTTCAGAGAGTAACTTCTCTGCACTTTCTAAACAAAATAACTAAATAATCAGGACCCTATACAGTGACTGAAGCTGGACACTTTCCCAGTGCTCAGGATACTGACAGGCACCTTCTGCTCAATGGGTGCTGCAAAACCCAGGGGCTGCTCCCATCTGCATAAACAAGAGTCTCCCCAATACAAAATTGAGCCAAGTAGTCCAATTGCATTTGAAGGGGATGGGGGGCTCCTAGTACCCGCTGCCAAAGTCCTTTCAGTATAGTCCCAGAGTCCCTAACCCCAGAAGGGTTACAGGATAGTTGTACTGACTGCTTAACAGCTCACCTTGGGGCTTGCCAAATCTATGCTACCTGGTCAGTATACTGGAGTCTGTTGTCCCCTTGTAGGCATGGGGGAGATTAGTGAGTGTCCTTCTTGAGGACCAGTTCCCTGAAGCCTTCCAGGATCCTCTCTCAGGAGCTGTAGAACTGCCGTCTACTCCCGTCCAGAACTGCTCACCTACTGTCCTCTGCTTCCTGCCTTTAAACCCTTATTCCACCCAGACATGATTGACAGGGCCAGAGGGACAGGGCCATCCTTGCCCGCAGCAGCTCTTTAACCTCTTTGTCACCATGGTGAGGTTTATATACCCCATCAGAACACCCAAAGGCACTATTCACTTGAAAATCTTGGCCATAATATTCTGTACCACAAGACATGAAACCTTCTCTGCTTCATATAGCACCACCACCAAGGGGGAGGAAATCCTAGAGCATCTGGATCAGTGCTACCATTTTTTCCCCAGGTAATACTGGTGCCAAATGAAGGTGGGAATCAGCCAGGTCACTTGTCATGGCATGGGGAAGTTAGAGCTTTTCTGGTAAAGTGGGTTGGCCCATATCCTTTTCTTCAGGCCTGGAATGAAGCATGAGTCATTTTCCCCCTCTGAATGCAGATGACAAGAGTTTTGTTAAAGGTGAGCAGGTAGAAGATTCAGTTTGTGGGTTTGTCAAGGTTCCTCCCCAACTCTGAACTCTAGGGTACAGAGGTGGGGACCTGCATGAAAACCTCCTAAGCTTACTTTTACCAGCTTAGGTTAAAACTTCCCCAAGGTACAAATTAATTTTATCCCTTGTCCCTGGATCTCCACTGCCACCACCAAACTCTAACTGGGTTTACTGGGAAACATAGTCTGGACATGTCTTTCCCCCCAAAATCCTCCCAACCCTTGCACCCCACTTCCTGGAAAAGGTTTGGTAAAAATTCTCACCAATTTGCATAGGTGACCACAGACCCAAACCCTTGGATCTGAGAACAATGAAAAAGCATTCAGTTTTCTTACAAGAAGACTTTTAATAGAAGTAAAGAAATCCCCTCTGTAAAATCAGGATGGTAGATACCTTACAGGGTAATTAGATTCAAAACATAGAGAATCCCTCTAGGCAAAACCTTAAATTACAAAAAAGACACACATACAGGAATAGTCATTCTATTCAGCACAGTTCTTTTCTCAGCCATTTAAAGAAATCATAATCTAACACATACCTAGCTAGATTACTTACTAAAAGTTCTAAGACTCCATTCCTGTTCTATCCCCGGCAAAAGCAGCATACCAACAGACACAGACCCTTTGTTTTTCTCCCTCCTCCCAGCTTTTGAAAGTATCTTGTCTCCTCATTGGTCATTTTGGTCAGGTGCCAGCGAGGTTACCTTTAGCTTCTTAACCCTTTATAGGTGAGAGGATTTTTCCTCTGGCTAGGAGGGATTTTAAAGGGGTTTACCCTTCCCTTTATATTTATGACGGGGTTTTATGTGTCAAATGCAAGTGATCTGACAGCCACCATGAGAGTGATCTGGTCAAATCACTGGTTGGGTGAACGAACAATTAAAAATGTACACACACATTTCCTGTCCATACAAGCAATTGTGTGGGGAACAGTGTGGGACAGATCTTGGAGGGCAAGTCTTGATTCAAAATGTGTGTGTATTAGAAAGGTCTGCACAGATCTCAGACTAGAGAATGGAATCTGCTAGCCCAACAACCTCTACTTTTCCAGATGTCCAAGCTGTGAAGTCTGTCCTTCCTTCAGTGCCCATACCCAGCATGGCTCTCATTCACATTAATGGAAGTCCACTATAGGTACATGTATAGAGAGGAGAACAAGCCCTCTGGTGAACAGAATATAACAAAGCAGCACTTGTGATTTGGCAGACTCTTGAAGAGAATGACTTGCCTCGCCAGGTATGGGTGAGGCCTATAAAGGAGTAGGATTAATGTTGCAATGCATGATGGAAGAGCTGTCTCTGCAGTGCACTTGCTTACTTCTGCACTTCACCACTGTGCCCGACTGTACCAAACAGCACCCAGGGAAGGGATGTAGTGTGCGACTTCCTTCTGTATCCATACCCTAAATAAATCATCCACAGAAAGTCTAGAAAAGAAATTATTATGTAAGAAGAACAACCATGTCATCTTCTTGTGATGTTTCCTGGGGGTACCCAGGGTTGTGAGGCACCTTGCAACCACCTGCCCTTAGCATAAGGAAGGCTTGTCTGTGCCTGCCAGGGGTCAGCTCTCTAACCCCTTCAGTCTGAACTGTCTTTCTGTAGTGGCCAGCCCCATGTCCCCTGGACACTCTCAGTATTCACAGATTCACTGTGTCCCACTTACCAGTTCCATCTCAGATGACTGTGCTGCTTATCACCCAGTACTTAGGTTTATAGTGAAATCTAGTAAAAGCTACAGATAGAGCACAGAGATTCAAGTAATAGTAAGCAGAAGCATTGGAAACGGTTCCACATAACATAAAATCATGACACACTTTATGGAGCCTCGCTGTGATCAACAAGGTACTCTCATGTCTAACCAAGGGTTACTTACCCAAAATCCTTGCAGCATTTTACAGCCTGGTGGCTGTAACACGCCTTTCATGAGACAGACCTGCTGCCAGCTTGCCTGCTAGGTGAAGGATTCTTTGTCCCACAAAACATATATCCTTTGTCATAAACAGGACACCCCCTGGTGTTTGTTTCAGCTTGCAGATTTCCTTTCTCATAGATTTTGCAATTTCTCATTTCGCAGCTGGCTCAGTATGCAAATAGGCATGCAGTGTGAGGCATACAATACACAATACCAAATGGCTGACCGGGGGATAGATGTCTGTTACCGTGGAAATGTTCATTTCAGGCAAGAGATATATCACCTCCTGGTGACATGCCTTAAATCCAAGACCTGAAGAACATCATTTTTGGTAGAGATACATAACTCCTTAGATATTATCCGTACATACATTCCACAATGATTATGCTGAGAGCACACTACTGACTCTCGGTAGAGATCCCCACATGCCACCCTTTGGTGAACTATGATGCATATATCTGACCCAAGGGATCCCAATAAAACCCTATGCACCCCCCTTGTGCCCTCTGCCACGAGAGGGTCCCTGGGTAATACTCCCTCCTTAGCCAATCCCACTGCCTCCCCAGACAGGATCAAGATACAGCTCTAAATTGCACTTTGATTTTAAAAACTCTTTAGGGTCTTGGTCCAACCTGCCTCATGAAACTTGTTCCTTTCCACTCCCCTCCCTCTTCTCATCTAGCATCGGCCTCCTTTTAGCTTCTTCCCACAATCTCACCATAGTTACTACAGCTCCTGGGTCAGATTGCCTGTATATAATCTCACCCACATCATAATACCACCTGGCTTTTATATAGCTCTTTTCATCCAGAGATCTCAAAGCACTTTCCAAAAGAAGGTCAGTATCATTATCTCCATGTTATAGCTAGGGAAACTGAGGTACAGAAAGGTGAAGTGATTTGCCCAAAGTCACCCAGCAGATTAGGGATAGAGCCAGGTCCCCTGAGTCCTAGTTCAGTGCTCTATCTACAAAAGCATCTGAAAATAGATTGGTGCTTTTTCTGCAGCCCTCATTGCCTCTGCTCTTTATTATTTCACTCTGACTGTAAAACATTCAGAGAGACAATCTGATGCTGTACAAAATAAAGTTGTATTGCGTGTAAGGCAAGAGCATCCTGTAGCCAACACAGATAAATATCTTTTTAAAGATATATATTTAGTTTAAGTGGGGCTGGGGCAGGAAACAGGAACATTGCTATCTCACCATGTAGATTGATGCACTGTATAAACTGAAATAGTGTGTTATTGATAAAGAAGTAAACGTATTTTATCCAGCCTCAAAATGCCTTTTATGGGGCGAAAGCTATTGCAGGGTAAAGACATTTACTTTAATTAGCTAATGTTTTTACTGTGCTTTGAAAATAGGGAGTGCTGTGAACAATTGCCTTTTTTGAACCATTGTTATTAAGTGGCCACTTTGTGCCATCCCTCTGTCTGATTCTGGCCGTAGAGCCAGCATATCTGAACCAGGGAGGATCTCCTAAGTGCCAGGGGGATCCTGCAGTGAAGTAGAGTTGTAGAGATACCGATGCCACCCTCTCCACACAGCTGCCAGCAAAGGGACCATAGAACCAGGGACAAGGCTAAGGTACGACCAAGATGCATCAATCCCTGACTGTAGTGTTGGCACCACAGGGATGTTAACAGGTAGAGAAGTTTGAGCTAAAGTAGTTTAAGGGCTGATTTAACCTACATAAGGGGGCTGACCTCGCTTACACTGCCTCAGGATCAGGGGAACTCATCGGCGAGTTCTGTGTCTCAGAATTGGTGGAGTACAAAGTTGAGCTTACACACACCCACCACCTTGCACTGCATGATCCTTAGCCAGAGCTGAGGATCTGCCCCAATGGGTGTTAAATTTCAAGTTCATTTTTTTTCCCGCACATATTTTCTTGTCTTACAGGTCTCCCTTTTGTTATGCCTATCGCAACAATGGGGCTTAAATCTCAGATGGCAGCAATAACAATGTTCTTGCTCCCTCTTGTAATTTATTGTCTGATAAACTGTGTGACCCTAAGAGCACCCCAGTGCCAGTTGGCAAGGGGCTCCCTGCTACGTGTATGGCCTGGCCTGCTCAATAAACCTCCTCTCCTACCCTGATATTTATTTAAAAGGAGTCATGTAACAGATCGTGTGAAAACTAACACCACACTGGTCTTTAATGTCACTGTAAAATGAATGTAACACTGCTGTATGCAAAATTATGGATACTCTCTGCTAGTATGTTTTGGAGTCTGTAAACAGACCAAGGAGGCAAATCAGGTTTTTACCAGATGAAGGAGAATAGCCAGCCCCTCTTGGGCTCAATTGAAAAATCAAGCCAGATGTGGCCAAGAACAATGGACCATTCATTTGTAGCAGGGGTCACAGGAAGACCATTTGCTTTGCAAAAATCACAGGAGACTGCAAAAATGAACCTGGCGTTGGCTCCCTGGTGGACACAGCAAGCTGAGCCCCCAGGAGGGCTTCCTGACTTTGAAAATGATGATAAACTTGGAGAATATAAGGAATATAAGTCTTGTGAGTACCCCTTACTTAGGGGACAATGGGGAGCAGCACCCACTGCATTCATGAAAGTGCCATACACAGGCAATCTGGCCCAGGAGGCAAGAGTAGCAGTAAACTGACTATAGGCGAAAAACCTACTTCGACAAAGATTGTAACTTGCTGAAATTAAATTTCAGTCACTAGGAAGCATGTTTTGTTTTGTTTTACTTTTAACCAGACCTTTGTCTTCTGTGCCTATTTAATATCTGTTTTGTTAATAAACTTATTTTTGTTTTATAACCTAACCGTGTCAGTGCTGGGTAGTAAATTGAAGGGTAAAATCCTCAGCTAAACTATCACGCTGGTATGCATTCTGTCTCTTTGGGGGCAGCGACCGTAATAATTGCTGTGACGATCCAGTGAGAAGGACTGGACACTGCAGGGAAGACAGTTTTGGGGAGACTAGGGACTAGAAGGGCTGTTGGAGTCAGGGCTTTGAGCCAAAGCTGCACAGCACAGAAACACCCAAGTTACAAGTGACAACCTCACACTGGTCCTGGTGAACCCCCCACAGTATCACATACTGCCTTTGCTAACCTTCAGGAAAAAGAAATTTGCCAAGCCTTGTCTCTCTTTCTTACCTTATAGAACCATCTATTTTGCTTTACATTGGCTCAGTCTATTGATGAAAAAATAAAACTAAGCTTTAGGGACGGATTGTGAGACGTTCTCCACAACATACCATTTGGAAGAAACAACAGAAGAGGACTATAGAATACAAATTACTTCATATCAAGTAACCTTAGCAGACCAGCTCACAGGGCTTTCAGAAGCATCTGCAACTATGTCATAGAAACAGAGAATGGGCCATCCTAGGCGAAGATACAGAAAACAGGTCTTGCGCTTCTTCCAAAATATCTACTGAAGTCATTGTCATTCCATTGACTTTTTATCTTTCCATTCCCCTCCCAAAGGCATTGGGGAGGGAGGGGTGTTTCCAAGAGCACAAGCATGATAGATACCCAAAATCCCATTGAAGTTAAATGGGATTTTGGCCACTAGCATCCTTAGGCTCCTTTGAAAATCCCAGCTTAGTGATGAGTGGCAAACTAACAATTTTAGACACTGACACCTTCATCTTATCCACTGACAATGTATACAGAATTCAGACTAACAGTTCACGTTTCCACACACTGCCATACCAATAAGCCTTGCCCTGCTCCAGAGGGACCATCGCCAGCTGTCAGAGAACATTTCACTGACATGCCCATCCACTACTAGGCCTCTCTGAAAAAAATGGCAACTAAACACCAGTTAGTACCAATTTTATTACGTGTTTTTAGGATGTGGATGCTTGTCTATGAGGAACTGTGCGAAGACCACCAACTTAGGTCACATACACAGTAGGTCACTGAATAATATCCAAAGCCATTACATGTGACTATCTACTGACCTGAGCCTGTAGTGGTAAAAGATTATTTACCCCAATACTAGTCTCTTGAGCATCACAGCTCCTCTTGTTAAATTGCTTCTCAATTAAAATTAAAAATATAACCCCTCTGAAGTAAAAAAGAAACACAGGACTCTAGGAAGAAGATTAATATAGTTCAAAACTCGACATTTTAAAACTCAGCACATAAGAGCTAGCAAGAGAGAGGAACATATATGGCCCAAGGGTTGTATTCTGCCATTGAAGACAATGGAAGTTATTCATATCATATGGCAAGAGAATCAGGCCCAAGTCAAACTTTAACAGTGACCTATGATTGGATAAGAGCTTGGTGATGGCTCTGTTTAGTATCCTTCTCACATATTTTGTAGAATGAACACACACACACACACACGTAGTGCTGCCGGAGTGGTCTGGAGCATTGTTCCGGCACCTGAAATCCAGGACAGAGCAGTGCTGTGGCATTTTTGTGTGATACACAAGGTTGCAACATCACTCACATTTGCATGGCTGCCCCATCAACTGATGACGGGCAACCACCCGGGCAAACCTGAGTGGGGCTGTGACCACATGCACCAGGCCACGATGCCACTCCTTTTCCAAATTTGACCTGCAACATGTGAGTGGGCACCCAGCTGCTGTGCTCAGAACCAGAATGAGCCGGCCTAGCCCAGGAAAGGAGCAGAGTGGGGAGCTGGGGTGGGAGCTTCATTGGGTGGACAGGAAAGTCCTGGGGACAGTGATGAGGGCTATGATATGAGTGGGGATTGTTGGAGGCCAAGTGGGTTATGTTGAGGGGCAGGATGGATGAGGGATGTTGGAGGCTGTGGGCAGTTGGGCTGAAGTGTTGGGGGCTGTACTAAGTAGGATGTGTGTCAGGGCTGCGGGATTGTGGATGGGGGCTGCCAGGATAAGTAGAAGATAGTGGAAAACCATTGTCAACATGGTCTGATCAGTCACCTTAATTGTTTTTATGGAGTGACCCAAAAGAAGCTGCAGCACACCAGTGAATCCTGCCCTTATTTGAAGTTTGTAGAAAATATTGTTATAAAAACAGTGTTTTATATGTGCTGCCAATAGGTTTTTTTGACAAACTACAGGTGTTCTTTGGATGTGCCTTGCTACGTAGTTTAAAGTTTGGGATATAAAAGCTGAGTTCCATGTGTTTTATGCTGATCTACGTGTATTTATTACTACTGTGTGTGAAGTCTTACAATTGCTGTTGCAGAGTTTTTCAATGAGAAAAATGTAGTGGTACAGTGTTTTGAATATGGGTGTTTTATTTTGTGGTAACAACACACACAAGGTAGATTTTTGGAGACTATCTCACACCTGACAGAATTACCAACTTGAGCTCACTTATGTAGGGCTCCTGTCATATAAAATTAGCAGAATATCACTGTACATACATATATAGTATGAGAATGCAGTTAAAGGGACTCCATATTGGGCTCTATGATGTTAAAGCT
Source organism: Caretta caretta (assembly GCF_965140235.1). NCBI lineage: Eukaryota > Metazoa > Chordata > Testudines > Cheloniidae > Caretta > Caretta caretta. The sequence goes on along the minus strand of NC_134210.1, from coordinate 105,800,747 downwards.
CCAATACCTTTTGGTTTCCACAGATCTGGCGGTAGAGTGAGCTTTGGCAGGCTCCATTTCCTCATCTCAGCAGCATGGTAACTAAAGCCTGAAGACCTTAGCAGAGAAGAGTTGTGTCTCCATTTTGTTGTCCAGAGTGTTCACTATTCATTAGGAAGGCGCTTGCACTGAATTCACTGACAAAACTCCCATTGATTTTATTGGGAGCAAAATCAGGCCTTATTCATTTCATCAATTGTTCACAGGAACTCCCATTGTCTTCAACATAAACTTCTATGGAAATTGCATGCAAGCAACAGTTAAGATGAATGGTGCCCTGAATGAATTAAGAATAGCTTCAAGCAGTATTACATGCCTATGATGGGGTAAAGGATAAGAGACAGGGCTGGAGGTTTACGGAGTGCGGGGTGGTGAAAATGATGACTGGAAAGACATTGTAATACTCACAACCAAATAATCATTTATGGCATGCAAGCTGAGCAAGTCTTAGCTCACATAAACTTCCTTGCTCTAATCCTGATTTGAAATGATTACAGTGTAAAATCTATACAGCAGCGCCTAATACCTTTAATGAGGGACAGCTGTGTGTGGGGGCAGGGGAAATGGTGTCTGTATATGAGAGAGAGAGAGAGACACACACACACACACACACAGCCCTCTGTATGCTCAATCTTCCCTTGCTCTTATACAAAAAATGTGGGTTGTGCAGGGCTCTGCAGGTGGAGTAGCTCTTTTTCTAAAGACTCAGCCCATGGGCATCAGCAGGCTTTGTAAAGCATAGCCCAGAATTTGTTTTTGTCCATGTAATGTAAATAGAGTGGGGACTTTAAAGTAATAAATTTGCATCATTGTTTGCAATAGCAGAACACTTTTCCCTTTCATTCCTTAACGTATCACAGCTCAAAAGCTCTATGTTGACTGGAATGTTACACAAAAAACGTATGCCTCTGTAATTTGAGTAAACTATCATCTAATTAAACAATTTAGATTGAATATGCTAATGCAAAGGATCATAAAAAAAGAATAATTACAAGAGGACTTCAAGAAGATAATTACAAATGGGATATGTTGAATCTGAATAAAATTCCTATTTTCTTTAATTACTGAAAACCCATCTTAGCCAGGGATTGAGAATATCTTTATTTAAGCATTGTACACATTTAGATACTTGGAAAATATTAACTTGATTGATACATCTGTTAGCTATTGCCTAACAACAATCAAAGCTTATAGACTTTAGTCTGAAGATGAAAAGAAGGCTCCATTGCCTCGGTTTAAATGAGACTATAGGAATGGCTATAGTAGGTCAAAACAATGGCAACCTAGCCCAGTATCCTGGCTCTGGCAGTAGCCAGGCAGCTGGAGGTTTAGGGACTCCCAAATCATGGGGCTGTATCCCTGACCATCTTGACTAATAGCCATTGATGTACATATCTTCCATAAACTTGTCTAATTTTTTTAAACCCAGTTCTTACTTTTGGCCTTCACAACATTTCCTGGCATCAAGTTCTACAAGTTGACTATGCATTATGTGAAGAAATACTTCCTTTTGTTTTAAATCTGCTGCCTATTACTTTCATTGGGTGACCCCTAGTTCTTGCCATGGGCGGGGTAAATAAGTTTTTCTATTCACTTTCTCTGTATAAGTCATTTTATAGACCTACTCCCTTATTCATCTCTTTAATGACCAGTCTCAGTCTTTTTAATCTCTCCTCGTATGGAAGTTGTTCCATTCCTTTAATCGTTTTCATTGTGGTCTCTACATCTTTTTTTAGACAGAGCAATGAGAACTGCACACAGTATTCAAGGTGAGGGCATATTATGGATTTATAGAGCAGCATTATATTGTCTGTTTTATTGATCCCTTTCCTAATGGTTCCTAACAGTGTTAGCTTTTTTCACTGCACATTGAACGAATATTTTCAGAGAGCTATACACGATGCCGCCATGATTTCTTTCTTGAGTTGCAACCGTTCATTTAGACCATCATTTTGTATGTGGGGCTAGGTTTTCCAATGTGCATTACTTTGCACTTGTCAACCCTGAATTTCATCTGCCATTTTTTTGTTCAATCACCCACTTTAGTGAGATCCCTTTGAAACTCTTCACCATCAACTTTGGACTTCACTATGTTGAGTAATTTCATATCATTTGCAAATTTTGCCACCTCGCTGCTTATCCCCCTTTCCAGATTATTTATGAATATGTTGAACCACAGTGGTCCCAGTACAGATCCTTGGAAGACTTTGCTATTTACCTCTCTCCAATAAATTGGTTATTTCTACCCTTTGTTTTCTATCTTTTAGCCAGTTATTGCTCCATGAGAGGACCTTCCCTCTTATCCCGTGGCAGCTTAGGTTGCTTAAAGTACCTTTGGTGAAGAACCTTGCCAAAGGCTTTCTGAAAATCTGAAAGTATACTATATGGACTGGATGACCTTCGTCCATATAGTTGTTGACTCCCTCAAATAATTTTAATAGATCGGTGAGGCATGATTTCCCTTTCCACAGATGTGGTGATGAGGGAGCTTCAGCAGAGTTTCCTCCTCTCAGCGGGATGGCAGCCAAAGCCTGAGTCAGCGCTGCACTCCCAAAGTTCTGAGATCATCCTTCAATCCAGGGAAGGTGTTCCACCAAGTTGATACCAGAATAATTGATGTAAGCTTGCTCAGCGAGAACAGTTGCAGAAAAACAAGACAAGCCACACACTCTGACTGACAATACCCCTGAAGAATTCAGAACACACATGGTACTATTCTACAGCCATAGCTAACAAAAATATAATTAGCTCTTAGGCCTCCAACAATCCCTAGAGAGGGTATAGCTCTGAGTAACAGGCAGATGATTTTTTGTGTGCACGCGTATCAGGGATGGTTTCCAGGCACAAGTGAGCTGTAGCTCACGAAAGCTTATGCTCCAATAAATTGGTTAGTCTCTAAGGTGCCACAAGTACTCCTTTTCTTTTTGCGAATACAGACTAACATGGCTGTTACTCTGAAAGAAATGTACAAAGACTATTGGTTGCCTTTGGTTTACACTTTATTCTCTGGACTTCCTTTCTTAGGTTGATTGTCTATTTCAAAGACAGGTGATGGTTCAGGTGCCTTGAGCTATTTTGTCATCACCTCTGTGTGTGGTTACGTTTCTTCAGAATCCTTGTCTGATATGTTACTGCCTGCACTAACAATGCCAAGGGGCAGTGCAGTACTTTGTCACATCATTTTTGGTGCCCTAGGTAAACTATGTGAATTTCCCATATGGAAGCTGCAATTTAATCTGTCCCAGTCAGAGACAGAAGGAGTCTGTGAACCCTATTCCTCCTTTCCTCAACTGTTCAGATATTTCTCTTCAATTTTGCTTATACCTACATTGGGCCAAATGCTTCTATTTGGTCACTAGTGCAATTCCACTGAAATAATGGCATAGTAAAGGGGTAACAGAGTGGGATCTGGCCTCTGATCAGAAAGTAGAAGGACCCAAAGCAGTGCCTTTTTGCAGAAGACATTGTGGACATGTCAGTACTATGCAAGCTGCAACTTTAAACTAGTCCCAATTTTCAGTTACAATAATGCCCCATTCACCACTCTATTAGTGCCTCTTTACACAGAGAATGGTATACAGCGGCCTTAATGTAAATGAGAATCAAGCCCATTGTTTCCTACATAGAGCTGGGGAAAAATTTTCCAGTGGAAACTTTTTTTGGTGAAAAATGCAGATTTGGTGACAAACATTTTGTGAATTCATATCAATTTCACCATATATATATATATATATATAAAAACACTGAAACAAACACACACAACCCAAAAATTAAACGTGGTGTTTCAACATTTTCTATGTGAAACATTTTGATTTAAAACAACTTGGTTTTAAAATTTCCTTTTGTTGTATTACAAAACTAAAAATGAATGCTCCAAATTGAACTGAAATGTTTCAGTTCAGATCACACAGTTCCCCCCGTCCCCCTCCCCATTTGCTGAAAAATTAGTTTTCCTCATGGCCTGAAACAATTTTTATTCAATTTTTTTGGAATTGCCAGTGAACCAAAAAACCTATTCCTCACCCAGCTCTATTCCTATGCCCTAGGATAAATGCTTTGTATCAGTTACTGTAAAAGCTCTGAAATCTTTGTTTTATGTATACCTACCAGCATTTCCAGATTAGTTTTCCTTTGGGTTAGTGACAATATTACCTTGTGTAGTGGTTTAAGATTATTATATTTGTGATATAACAGTTTATGATGTTCTCTCTCCAATGATTTTGGTTTTAGTTTTCTCACTCAATGTTTTAAGATTATCTGAAAAAGAAAATAAATAGGCCTGTGTCCTATCTTGTTTTTTTAAGATGCACAAAAAGAGGACTGCATGCTTTTGTTTTCTTTTCTTTTCTTGTTTGCTGTTTTACATTAGAAATTGAGGTGTGGTCTACCTTGTTTTTCCAGGAAGACACTATATGGATGCCTGGAGACTTACTAGGAATATGATATCATAAATGCCAAGGAAGTGAAAGAAGAGCAATTGAGAGAGGAAGGGATTTTTAGTCAGACTGTATAAACACTATTTTTGTTTGTTTTTTTAACACTTGCTTGAGCCAAAACTTGACATACACTTCAGAAATAAAATTCAACACTGATGCTCCATTCATTATGAACTGAAAACGCTGCCACTCCACTTCTCTGGTCCTCCAAAGAGATTTCTAGCAAAGATGGGAAAGGCCAAACTTGATTACTTTTGTTTACATTAGGGAAATAAAAGATTAGAGGGGGGAAAGTGGTTTGGTTGGTTTTGGTTTTTAAAATTCAGACTCTCCCTATTTATCATTAAAAAGCAGAGGGGAAAGGCTCAAAACTTTCCTTGCCCCTTTGTGGGTCATTGTTAAGTATAACTGAACTAAAGGGCATCTTCTGAGCTATTTCAGCATGAAAGAAACACAAATAACTGAAAAAGGACTGTCCATCAGACCATCACAATCCCCAGCCAAATACATAATGGTTACGAAGCATCCATGGTTTGGAGTTGAAAGAACTGGAAGAATCTAGCCACAGTCTTAGACAGTGATGGAAACTGAAGACATTTTTAAGAGGCTATGAACTGGAATATCATGGGCTGTGTTTGTGTCCTGATATGGTTTCAGAATATTAAGAATTAATCTTTTCCTGAGAATCAGACACTGGAAAAGAGAACTGTACGTGTCACTAGAGGAATTTTTGATATCTGGACAAGATCAGCTCTATTCCAAGGGGAAATATCTTGAACTGTATATAATTAGATTTTTTTTTCTTTTAGCTCTGTTCCAATTATTGCATTTCAACTTTAGGGTGCTGAATTAGTTATGGACTTTTTTTATTGTTATTAACAAAGAATATGAGCACCACTGCTAATTCCTACAATAGGAGAAATGGGACAAATTGTTGGCACCTAATGAAATCTGTATACGCATAAGGAAACCCATTGAAGAAACAGTGACTTTGAAATAGCTGATTAATAGGTTGGTCAAGATGCTAGGGCTTGGGATAGCACCCTGTCTTGCTACTGGGGTCATTCAGCAGAGCAGAGAGTGACTGGATTGCATGGCCAGAACAATTTAAAAGAGCTTTCCAATGAAGTAATGGAATGAGAGAGTCTAAGTTTCCTGATTCTGTTACTCAAAGACAAGAAAGAGCAGCATATATCGGTTTACTTACACCCTGAAGTGAAAAGTGACTATGGGAAATTAAAACGTGCATCAGAGCAACAATTTAAACCGAAGGTATATGTACACACATGCATGCAAACACTCAATCACTGCAGCCAGGCTTCTTTCCTGCAAGGAAGCACAAACCTCTGGAAAGTATAAAGGATTTCAGGTGGAAGGCATACTGCTTGATGATGAAAACCTACCAAGATTGTGACCTTCCTACTGTAAAGGAAGCTAAGCCAAGGAAATTGCATTTACAGGTATTGTAATTTGCAAAAGATGCACCAACAGAGTGAAAAAAAAAAACACACCATCTCTGATTGAGGCAGAGGTTATGTAATCTAACCATGAATTTAAAGCAACCTTACTCAGCCACCTTCAAATTCTCCCATTTCATGTTGCCTTATTTACTTCCATTTGGTAGCTGTAAAATACAGCATTTTTCTCCCCCATGGAGATTCTTTTCCCCTGGAGAATGTGGGATTATAGAAAATTGAACCAGTTTTTAAGGCAATTGCCTTGTGAGAAATTCCCATGTGAGCAGATGAACAGGAGTTTAGGATGACTCAGACTGGCTCTGCATTTGATAGTACCGTGGCATTTTCACCTGCCTGATTATACAGCACCTCCAAGGAAAGCATTGTGGCTCCTTAATTGGTAGAATTTATGGCACCTTTATCCTCTGAGGATAGTTGCCCTCTTTGGCATTGACTGAAGCAGAGTTTTTAAAAGCAGCCACAGCTCAACTCAATAGAGCAATAAATCCTAAAATTAGGATAAGACATAGGTACAATGTGTTCTTGGTAGATTGGACAGGTGTTTCTTTTAGGAGTTTCAGTAGCTTATTACACAGAAATGGTCAATATTCAGTCTGACCTCTGCCACTGATCAGCTGTCTGCTCCTGGCACACTACTTCACTAATCTACCTCACCCTGATTGCTACCAGCATGCCCTAGAAAGTTCTGTTAACCCATTGTGAACTGAGATTTTCCTGTAGGAATCCTAGCAGTAAGTTCACAGAAGCTGTTCAGTGGATTTCAGGGAAAGTTTATATGCCGCTTTTTCCAAATCCAGAAAGTTCATAGTGTTGAAAATAGAGACCTGTCTAAGTCACACAATTCAGACCCAAACCTCAACCCCTCCAGCACTTCAATTGTTTGAACCCAGGTTTTCATTCAGGACCATCTCAAAGTAAGATACATATAAACTGTAAGATTAAGAGGAGGCATATCTGTAAACCAGGGGAGCTCAACTAAGTGAAGTTAGGCTTCTCTGAGCCCAGCCCAAGCAAGTATCTTGCCACAACAGATTTTTAAATTGAGTTCTAAAAGGCTCCCTTAAAAAACAATAGAAAAGGCTTTTCCCCCCCCACCCAAGTTTCAGTGGATCAGAAAGACTGTATTCACCACACCTGGAACAGCCCCTGTGGCCTTTCCTTTACTCAAAGATTGTAGGTAATTGTATCAGAATGGCGAGTTATCCACATGAACCTGGTATAACCTCTACCAAAATAAAAGTTAAATCAGCTCCAAATCTTTTTAACTGTTTCAATTTGAGATGTGCTGGAAAAACAAAAAAAGTTTTACCAGTACATTTTTCCCATGTGGACAAGGCCCGATTTAACCTTCTCCCTGACAATTTGTTGATGAGTTGATTACTCCTTTACAATCTTATCCTACATAAAAAAAAATTTAAAAAAAGTTACCTGCAATAGAATTTGACTCCTTTTGAAAATAAAAACGTAATTCCAAATCTGGATTTGCTGATAGTATTGAGTATTTCAGTATAAGTGCTAGCTAAGAATAGATTTTTCTTTCTAGGGAATAAGAGTATTTTGGTTTAGAAGCAAACATTGCAACTCCAAGTGATTAGTGGTTTACTAAGAAACAATTAAAAGGTCTTTACAAAAAAACAAAAACAAAAGTCACATGATAGTAATGGTCTAAATCACTACTATACAGCCCCTACTGCTGTACATTGTTTGGTACTATTACTATAGAATATCATGTAATTTTATAAGGGAAAAATTGGTATTTTGTCACATCCAGTGGAGCTATGGGGTCTAATTTGTCCCTGGGGTAACCTGAAGGTAATGGGAGTTACACCAGATATGAATTTCCTCCAGAAGATTCAATACCAAGTAGCAGGATGGGTGTTTTTTCCTGTAATAGTGATGCAAAAGTGTTGTTTCCTGTTTTGCCCTGTCTTCGCAGGAGTGAAAAACCTGTTCTCCCATGTCTAAATGCATATGGAATACAATCAATCTGCTTTGGCTGAGATCTTGAGACCCCAAGACTGGTCCTTACCTTTGTCTCCCTTCTGAATCTTGTCACATGCACACAAGCGCTCTTAGCTTTTTCTCATCCCTCTCACAGATACCCAGCCCACCTCCTAGAATAACTTTGGTCAGTAAGGGAAGAGAATATAATAAAAGTACCCTTTCCTCACCCCTTCAAAATACACCTAAAATATTCTTTTCTGGCTATTTTAATGGAGACAACAGGAACACCTGAATGTCAACTGTACATCCCAAGAAGCCAGCCACACAAGCCCTCCCCCCCCCCCCATTTTTTGTATGCCGAGGTCAATGAAGGAGTTAAAATGAACTTGATACCACATTCCGAGTTAGATTTGAAAAGCTTCTTTTTATTAAGGGACTGATTTTAGTGCTGAAGGGGGTGGGGCTGTGGCGGCTCCTCACTGAGCAGCCCGTATAATAGTGTTGGTAACTCATGTTCCATAGCGGGATTCCACAGTCTGCTCTAACTCAGCTCAGCTGTTGTTTTCCAATTTCTTTAGGGCCCACCTGCTGTCTGTACTAATTTAATAGACAGACAAGCAGGGGGTGGGGGTGGGAGGTGGTTAGCCAGAGTAGGGAGAAATCCGAAACAAATATTATTAAAATTAGACTGATGTGTGCAGTATTATATTTAGTGCCTAGAAAAAGCATAAACACATAGCTAATAATCTTAAGGTTTTATAATCTAACAAGCAATTATTAACTTCCTCCAGTAGGTGTCCTTTCCATTAGTACGATCCACAAATTTATTGGGAAAATTTGAGCTTCTATATCACCGCCACTATCCCTCCACTTTCCTAGTAACACATGGTGGTTTGATAATGACAATGGGGAAAACGTTACTCTCACATTAGCACTGCAGATCTCTTATGTGCAATGCAGATCCCTACTGCCTATTCTGCACAGGATCTCCACAAACGTCAGTAATCTGTGAGCAGAATTTGTGAATAATAGCTTCTTACAACTATATAGCACTTTTTCACCCCTAGATTCCAAAGACCTTTAAAAAGCTGAGCTGCATTGTGGATAGGGCACTAGCCTGAAAGTCCAAAGACCTGGCTGCTAGTCCTAGCTCTGACAATAACTTGCTGTTTAACCTTAGGCAAGTCACTTCATCTCTGTGGCTTGGTTTATCCTCCCACCCTGTGTGTGGAGTGTCCATTTAGAATGCAAGCATTTCAGGGCAGGGACTGTCTTTAACTGTGTGTTTTTGTAGTGCAGCCCTAGCATCATACCGCCCCCATCTCGATTTGAGCATCTGGACACTATTGTAATATAAATTGTTATAATAAATTGTGCTTCAAATCTCTCCACCTGTAAAATGGGGAACAAGGAGGTTAAGTGACTTATCTACAATCACACAGTGAATCAGAGGCAGGCCCAGTAATAAAACCCTGTCATGTGCCATATCCATTCAACATACTCCTCCAGGGTTAGCTACAGCTAGTTAACTTGTATTTGTAGAAGGGCTTCTACACCTTTGTGGGCAGATCTGCTTCACAATCAAACAAACTCTGTCAAATCTGATTTTCATTGTATTTGTTCTTTTACATCATTGTTTTCCAGAGTTTTTAATACCTTGCTAAGAGCTTGAGAATAAAAACAGTTCCCTCCAATTTTTCCGATTGTCTTTGTCCAGCATTGATTTCCCCATTTTGTCTCTTACGGAAAAGAAGCCTGGGAGGGCAAGAATCGTTTATTTTCTTGCTTGTCAAAACCATTAGCCATGGTATTGCAACAACATCAGGACAATTCTAGAAGAGAGGTTTGTTAAATAACCTCTACTGTCCCTTAACTGGCTTACTCCATGAAACAAAACAAATTTTACATGCATTCATAGTGGCCATTAGCTTTTTAAAAAGTTATTCTGTGATAAAGTGACATGTTTACAAAGAAACAGTATATCATTCACTTGATTCAAACATTTTTTAAGGTAGATCAAATCTGAGGTCTAAAACGGGGGAAGCTGTCCCCTTTAATCTATGACATACACCTTTTATAGTGAGTACCACTCACATATGATTAATACCACTGCGTGTTGTGAAACAGTGTACAGCAATATAGGGAATTTGCATCAGGTAACAGCATCTTAAACAATCATAACTATGAGCCAGCTCGGAGGGAAATTCCCTCCTCCACAAACATTTTTAACAAAACTAAGTTTGTTACAATTTCTCTATAAAGCGTTTTGATTAAAAAACAAAATGTTTCTCAACTTTCAGCAACCAAAAACTGAAACAGGTTAGTTGGATGACAATTTTCAGTAAAACTCAAAACTCTTGGCCAACTGGCCAAAATATTTTGGTCAGTTCCCAACAAAAAGAATGTTTTTAGAAAAATGTTTGGTAGCCAATAACTGATCAATTTAGGGGGGTTGGGGTTTTGTAATTTAATATTTAACTATTTAATCAAAACACGTATTTTCCACACAAATTTCTGTTTAAAAAAAGCCATTTTCCACACACAAAAAACAACCCACCAATCTCTGAATGAATTTATTGACCAACTCTACCAGCTGATGCTACCAGGGCTTAAGCAGTATTTCCCAATGAGATGAATGGGGAATTCTGATTGAAACCAGAATACATGCAATTGTCATTAACATATTATCTATTATCTGTATATAGTGCCAGCCACCCATAGGTAGGTGCTTGACAGTCAGAAATGAAGATTATAATCCCCTCATGAGAGTGTCTCAATCTAACTGGACAATGCAAAACGCTGGAAGAGGGATGGGCTGCAACAGAAGTGCTGTCACTGAACAGTGAAATTCCACAATTTTTGCTTTTTGGGGGGGCGCTTCCTGGTGTGTGTATAAGACAAACCTGCTAATTTGTCAGTAATTCATATTTGGTACAGAGGAGAAACAAAGGACTATGGTGTAATTTTACACTATGCCCTTACATGAAAGTATTAGTCATTTCTTGTCCAAATTTATCATCTAGCCCTTATGATTAAATACTTTTTAAAGCCCTTAGAAAAATGACCTGATCCAGAAATAATTAATCTCAAAGTAGTTATAAGGGGAAAAGATAAAATGATGAAATTGCTCAAGGGGTAGAGTTAAGGGTTATCCGAGGAGCCCTAGCTGCATTTTCTGACATTTGAATGTTTAAAGCAGGAGGGATTATGTTTAACCTTGCTCCTTCATTCCTAATGGTTGGGTTTTTAATATCTACTATATCTTGAAAATAAAACACTTTAAAAAGGTCCATTCTCTCAAACTTGAATCCAGCTGAACAAAGGTTTTTGTCTGGGAATTGTCATGATCTAGGGTTAAACTTCATTTTTGATGTAAGCCCATCAACTTCAACTAGTTTCTCCCAGGAACGAGCATGACCCAGGTTACTTTATACATATTTATTTGCCTGTCCAGCCAGCCAGCCACCCACCTTTTGATATAAATGTGCTGGTATTTTCCTTTTACAAACAATGAACCAAATCGAATGAAAAGTTGGGAGGCAAAGGAACAGAGTCTTCAGTCTTACATATACTTACTGCCGAAAGCTGATGAGTTCATTTCTAATGTATGGAAAAAGCCATTTACCTGTCATTTGGACTACTACATTTTCAGATCCTGTTAAACACAGTAATTAGACTGCAAATTGGCACCAAATGACAAATGTAGTGAAATTGCAGAGCTTGGCTTTTTTACAATGCTTTTCTGAAGATTCTCTCTCTTCTTCTTTACCATCAGTTTCCAGGATAATCATGCCTCCCTTTGCTGAAAATGATGACTGTACTTACGTATTGCCCTGTAGAAAGTGAACCTGCATGCCTCAGTGAATTCTATCATCATTTCACCCCCTAATGAGAGAGATTGTTTGCAGGCAGATGAAATTAAATTGTAAGCTCTATTGACTTCAACAACAGGTGCCATTTGTGCAAACCCAAAGGGAACCATTGAATTGTCAAAAAGATTTAACTCTTACTGACACAGTGGTATCAGATAATATCTACTTGGTGCTTGCATCTCACTGAGTTCTAGCACACATAAAAATTCACCATTTATATTCACAGCCATAATGTCCTGGGGGAAATGGCTAGAAAGGGCTGAATTAACTGCAAATGAAATGCCTACACTTACTGATTGCCAGGTTGTAGCTTGTCTATATGGGCTACAGCGAGGCATAGAAAGGGAGGGTAAGCAGAGAAAGCTTAATCGTGACAGCAACAAGAGTGTTAGAAAGAAAGTTTTCAAGTGGCTTATTATGCAATTCATCAGTGGTAAGAAAATGTACATAGTAAATCCTATTATGAAGAATTCCAATTATTGCTCACTTCCTCCCAAACCCTGAGTTAGAAAATGTGGGCAATATTAAATCTGCATTAGCAATTAAATCAGAATGCTCACCAACAATGTATACTAAAGAAGTCCATACAAAACCCAGCTCTCACCATTTTGGAATGAGCTTGCCAGGCTTGTGATGTTAACATCAACAATAATCAATTAATTAGTATTAGCTCAATGGTTGTTTTTAGTGTCAAGGTAAAACATTGCAATTCTTCAAATCAACACTCAGCAGAGAAGAATCCCCCCAATTCCTGTAATGAACAAATTAGGAACTGCTGCCTGATGCTCACAGTGTCACTCAGTTTCTTACAATTGTTTTTTCCTTCCCTGGTGTAAAGTCTTCCACTTGTTGATTCTGTCCTTGTCAGATAATGGGCCAGTCACTGCTATCTACCGGGAGAATCCTTTTGGTTTCTGCATATAATTTGATATTTCAGTGATATGAAGAACAATTAAATACTTAAGCATTACCTAACTTTAAAAGTCTCTTTTGAGATGAAATATATGCAAATGATAATGTCTATTATGGTTATAGTAAAATTCTTTAATTTTGACTTGAAAGCAGAGAGATTAAGAGAGCATGATGTATTTGATGCAGTGAAATAATCAAACCAACTTGGTATCACTTTTTGTGGCAATTTATCTTCTCTGCCTAAAGGAGAAAGATATTCCAGCTACAATAATAGATTTATGTAGTTTCTCCCAAATCTGTTTCTTTCAATTTAAATATTCAAATATGTGAAGTCCTTTAGTGGGTAGTAGCTTCAGGCATGTAACAGATAGGACAATTCTAGGAGATGAAGGTTAGAACAGTCCATTGTTGAATATGGTTACAAGCCAGTGCTTGTTCTCTCCAAACAGGTCCTCAAATTCACTTCATTGTGATATGGAGAAAAAGGGGAGAAATTTATGCCTTGTGATTTCATAAGTGGTATAAAGTCATGACTTCATAATGCATGTTTAAATAATCAGCTAGCAGGTTCTCTGCATAACAAGCATGTTTCACATTTTCCTGGAACTGTCGTTAAGTATGTATGAGTGCATATGTTAGGGCCGAGCACTAGGATCTGTGCGGACACTACAGTTAGAGGCATTGTCTGCTGCCTTCTGGAGGCAGAGTGACCACGAAGTCGAGATACTGAATTGCAAGTGGGGTGTGTCGTACCTGGTGAGATAATGCCAGTTTTATGCTAGTAAGAAGTAAAGTGCGTTAACATCTTTGACATTTAATGATGTCGCTTTCAGTTTGAACACGTTGCACAGATATTGAATCCATACATCAAGTACTGTGGAGCTTTCTGTTTTAATAAAAATAAATAAATAAATACAGACACTTCTTTTCTTGAGAAGGAATAAAAGGAATCAGGACCCCCACCTAGTAGGTGTGCTTCCATTTCATCAGTTTTGCTATTCTGTGTGTGCTTCCCTGTGTCTCGGAAAATCTTATTTCACTCTCCTATTCTTATCTGCCACTTTTCTTATTTTCAGATCAAACTGCACATTACCCTGCCAGGCTGGTTATTCTAAAATAAATGCTACATTCAACATATTACGTCTGTTTATAAATCCAGCTGGAGATTGCTTGGGTTACATCTTTTTCAGAGGAAGTTGCTGCTATTTCCCTCTCCCTACTCCATCACTCTGTTCCCCCCAGCCAATCATCAAGGCCAGTGGGAAAATAAAGGAGAAAATGTCTGACATTTGATCAAAACACTGGAGAAAATGGCAGGGAATTTTCTTGTTTTTTCCCGAATCACTGTGGGTTAATATGAAATAGCACAAGTAGGTGCAGCGGGGGTGGGGGTAGAAGCACCAGTTTAACAAATTAAAAGTGAGGCCTCTCTGTGAGTCTACAACAAGCCCCTTGGGGCACGTCTACACTACAGCTAGGAGCGAGCCTCCCAGCCCAGGCAGAGACTTGCGCTAGCAGGGCTTGTGCTCCCACTCTGAAAATAACACTATGGATGTTGTGGTACCAAGGTGGACGGTCAGGTTGGCCACCCAAGCTCAGCCAGCCAGAGCCTCAGCTGGTGCCTCAATCTCCACATTGCTATTTTTAGCATGAGCCCACTAGAGCAAGTAGCAAGCTTGCTGTCAGCTATAGCTCTCACGCACCATAAGAGCCAGGTCCCATTGCAAAGGTAGATTCTGGGTTATCTTTTCACATACTTTTATGCTGGTGCAACTCCACCAACTTCAGTGAATTTACACTGGATTTACACCACTGTAGTGAGATGAAAAGCAGGGTTGGATTCCAGCGGTCAAGCAGAGGCCTTACAATTCCACAGCACCTCACCATCGGGCAGCAGCTTGGAGCCCCACTGAAAAAGAAGGGGTGGGGAGGCGCATGGAAGAGGGTGTGCGCATTGTGCGTACCCTGCTTGGTAAACATCTGCCCTGCCTCCTGAGAATGTTTAGGAGGAACTTTACCTGCTTCTGAAAACTATTTTTTCTGTTATTTATAAGTATAAAATATAAAACTACAGGTGCCCATCCCAGTCTCAGTTTATCCTACTAAGATAGGAAACTTATATTGGGCCTCTGTCCCGCATCTTGAGACAGACACCCACTAGCTAATGAAGATAAAATAAGCCCAAACCTCACAACTTTTTGGCCCTTTGCAGCATGTCCAGTGGGATAACCTATCCAGACCAAAGTTCCAATGTTCTCCCAGAGAATGCCATGATGACAGATTCCTCATCTCTATGGAGGGGATTTCAGTTTGAGAGCCTCTGCAGATCTCAGCTGTATATTGTACATGAAGAGAAGTGACCGCTCTCAGGTAACTCAGTCCTAAACCATTTAGGACTTCATAGAGAGGGGGAGTTCTGGGTGCCACAGAAAGGGCAGCTTGACCCCACGTCCTTCCTGATAAGAATTGTGTTGAAGTGGCTGATATGTGCATTTTCAAAGAGCAGGATGTGCCCCAGGAATGTCTTTTGGGGCCTCACGGCTGCAAACTCTGGAAAAACCCGCACCTGGTTAATCAATAATCAGAAGGAACCTCTTGCTTGACTATTGAATCTGCTTACTTAAGTTTTCTTTAAGGGACATGTCATTCTATTACTAAAGTATAAATAAGAGGGAAAAGTTTGAGGTAGTTGGACTTGTTTTTGGACTCTCCCTCTGGATACATCTTGCAGTCTCCACCGGCAGACAGAAGATTTGGCCACTGGAAGCCTGTCGCTATGCCACTCGAGAGCCACATTCAGCTTTGGTAATTATCAAGGGTTGGGGATGTTTTACTAACCTGTTGCGGACACATGTTACTGCTTGAGACTAAGCAAAGTTTAGCTTTAAGTGAAAGCACTCTTGTGTTGCCCTGTTTGTGCCAGCCATCTAGCGGTCGGACGGCCATGTCTCCCCTGATTTATTTCCTGACACCACCTCGCACAGAGTAAAAGTTACCAAGAGCTTTGGGTTGAAAGAACCCCGAGTAACAACAAAAGACTTCACAATGGATTTTCTGTTGCAAATAAGTAAAAAGGAGAAGCTTTGCAAATAGATGTTTATTCTACAGCTTGAACACCCTGTGCAGTGGGCCAGATAGAAATGTGTTAAACCCAGGGATCTTCCCCCCAGGACAGGTGCAGAAGCTTTAAGATGGAGAAGGTATCTGCTTTGTTATACATAAATGTATCCAAACTATTGTTTTACTCTAAACCCATGAACTGTTTCTATTACTGTGTAAACCTGTGGGCTTCTGAGGTTTTTTGGTTTGTTTTTGGCTTTGAAAAAAAATGTAAGCACAGATTTATGCATGAAGATACAGTGACTGTGCACACAAAAAAAGGGTTGTTTACATCTAACTAGCCAATTACTGTGCAAACACAGTTTGCAACCATGGTGTGCAATTCTGTGCCCACGTTTATGAAAATCATGTCCTGTGTGTTCCAATTCTTTTACTAAATGCATTAAAATCCCTTGTTAAGAACATGAGCCTGTTCCATATCTCAAAGTTATCATTCTTCCATGGCTGTGGCTCTTTTGCGAAACAAAAGGAAGCCTAGCTGAATTCAGTCTCTAGTGACCACCCTTCTGAATACAGGGGCTCAAGTGTCCGCAGTCATTGGTTCAATCAAAGAAATCATTGGCAGGCGTGTGTGCAATGGTTGTTAATTCCTCCTGTGGGCTCCCATCTCAGATATTGGTTTCAGTAAAGTTATAGTTGCATATTCTTAACATGTTTGCTACTGCATGTGTGTGCGCGCACACACTCCCTAATCTCCACTGCCTCCCACCTTGTGGAGGCCTTTAAGCCTTTTGTGGAGTAGGATATAGTCAACACAAGGCAAGTTGTACTTTAGCGTGTGCTAAACCGATTGAGTAGCCCAACCAACTTAAAGTACACACTAAAGTACAAATTCCCTCCTTTTGACTAAAGTCCTAGGTATTTGTTAGGTCAAGCTAGCTCACATGAGATATCACACCTTTAAATCCTAGTCAAGACTGGGCCTTACAGAGATTGAAGGGTCCAAAATAGCTCTGCAAAGGGTATCCCTGAGATTAAATCTCAAACTGCAAAAAAGTGTCTTGGATGGTTCTGCACCCCAGGGCACTGAATTAGGCCACACAGTTGGAAATTTTAGCTGGGCAGTGGAGAGCCTTCTTAAAGATATTTTGCAAATTATCTATATTATATTTGGCTCGAGCCACTGTTGACTGTTTTTGACATACAAAGAAGATTTAAAGGTTTTCTGTTTGTTTTTAAATACAAAGGGGACTTCTGTTTTGATTTTTTTAATTTATAGAAATTTAGGTCCTGTCTTAGTCTGGTAGACCCTACGGTAACTGGAGAACTAGTGAAATATTGTCATCACCTACACCAAGGACTGAAACATGAGCAACTGAGAGTTTCAAGTCAAACTGTTGAAAATTAGATTTGCTTGTTGGTGTATGAAAAACATAACGGATCAGTTTGATGCTCTATGATTTGTTGTTAATTGAAGGTTTGTAAGAAAACAATTCAGTTTCAAGGCTCCGAAGAGTTCTACTAAACAAATAAATACAAACAGCAAGTTTTGTTTTAAACTTTTATGAAGTTTGAGAAAGACTGATTTTCCTTTTGTGTACAGATGCAACTGAAAAAAAACGCCACTGTCCTTTCAAGTAGTTTTTAAAGACACCAGTAAAGCAATATGAAATGCTTCTATTACTTAAAGGAAAACTACTCATTTTCCTCAGCACAGGTCTTGCCACATATAAACTGTGAAATGTATTTTGGTATTAAGGGTCAGATTATGGTCTAATGCACAAATCTAACTGACTTCAGTGTGATCTGACATGAATACTGGAGGCCAGAATTAGCTCTATAGAATTTAATAGCTATTTCTTACATTATTTCTCATCTTATTGCTGTGCTGCTGGTGCCCTCTGTATATCATTTGCAACACTCAGAGCATGAGATCCCCTGTGTAACAGGCTATCCACAGGTTTCCATACTACGGTAATTCTTGTTTACTTGTGAGTGGTCTGCTAGGAGTATTGTGAAATAAGTATTCATATAAGTATTGTGAAATTTCCTCCCCCTGGAGCAAGAAGAAAACTATTTCTTCTTGCTCCAGGGGGAAGAAAGTGATGCCAACCTTTATCCAGTGCAGCTGACTTACCCCTCCTTGCTGACTCTGCCTTGTGGGCTTGTGTGTTGCAAGGGAGGAGATGGGGATCAGAGCATGGGCTCCCCCCACTGCCCAGTCACCTGCACAAGAGTGGAAGTAGATGACCTCCCCTCCACATTACGACCTGTTGCGCTGGTAGCCTGTGCAGAGAAGTAAGGGGGCACATTACTCCCCTGCCCAGGTTTGCAGGCCACATGGGAGCTCTATGGGGACAGTTCTCAAAGGCAGTAAGAGCTGTTAGGAGGCCAGCCCCAATGAATGTCAATGGGAGCTGGTGTCTGGCTCCCACAGACGCCTTTGAAAATCTTCCTCGATGTATATTTTTTAAAACATTTTGCATAATCGGTATAAAGAGGACCACTCCCTGCTCCTGTCTAAAAATAGGATTTTATTTTTTAAAATTCTTTATTATAAAATTCCCTTAGAAAGGTGCAAATGTTATTTCCCTGCTAAACTGCCATGTTTTTCTCCAATTGTCGGTGGAACCAAAATGAATACATTAGTCTAAAATTCAGTCATTAGATTTGGAATTTTACATTAATTGTGCACTAGCATCATTGATGGTAGTTTGCTGGTATCAGTGTCGTCACAACAGTACCAGGAATATAGTTAATTGTTCTGCCTCTCCAACCTCTAACAATAGGGCACAAAACCTTGTAGGTCCTAAAAAACCATGGTTCTTCTTGGTTTTGTTTCTTTAAAATTAGTTGGGAGTGATAAATAGCCACTATACCCAGATATTTTGAATCTGAAGGATTTTACAACCAGATAGAACAGATGTAAATCTAAATATAGCATTTAAGGGTAATAATCTCTTCACATTGTGTACAAGTAACGCTTATTACCATTAACGAGTATCATGCATACACATCAAGAGAGAGAGACTATACCCTTGGAAGATATGCTGTAATTGCTTAAAAGAATAAAAAATTAATTAAATGCTTGGAGATATTGTGGATGATCAATGTTAAATCCCAGTAAAATATAATCACTAAGTGATCTGATATAATAAGATCAATTATTGATAGTACACAGACAACAGTGCAAGTATGAGAAAACCAAACTGAGGACAAGCTCTCAGAAGTGCCTCAGCCTCAGTACATGTTGACAGAGATGTGGCTGTCAGGAAGGAGGCAGGATATGCCACAGGAATATTTAAGCCCCAGCAATTCTGAATGGCTACTGACCAGAACAACTTTTGGGCCATTCAGATTCAAACCATTAACCTAAAATGCAGTCCAGTTTACATCTATTGCCAGTTCCTTAAATCAACCACTTACGATAGTTAATGAGTTGTAGACATACAAGTTTGCAATAAATCTTGTGTAAAATTTTATTTGCGGGTGGGGGAATAATACAATTGCTAAATCACTTGCTCTCTTTAGGGTACATGTGACGTGTTTAATTAAAGATGATTCAGTCACAGGTTTTCATTTGATTTAGAACGTGGAGAAATTCATCACAGCATCACACCTCCCTTCTGGTGACAGTACGCAGGTTAATGACTATATAAAAAAGAAAAAGCCTGGAGGAGTGGATGTAACAACTGAAATCTTCATCTTAGTCAGGCCAAGTTCCAGCGAATCAAAGAACCTCAACGTTTTGATCCTTACTGAAATCCTTTTAGCTAGAGATGGACCATGAAGGTAGTGCTCAAATGTGGATCTGGATTAGTTTATGCTAGGCTAGGGTGCAAGGTTGTCCATGGCTCATGTCCAGATTAGACAGCTCCAAAATATCAAACTGCTCTTGGGAGATTTTTTGCCCACCCAGAAATCTCATGAATTCAGCTGTTCTTGCTAGATTTCGTCTGTATTCCAACATGAACTAGGAAAAGTCCTCTTGTGGCTTTAGAGCCAACCCAGAACCTGAACCACAGGAATGAGTTGGAATTCACAGACTTATATCCAAACACTCACCTCCTTCTTGAAATTCACAAGTGAACCTCAGATCCAAGGTTCAAGTTAGAGTCTCACTCTGATTTTAGCATCAGCATCTAGAATTAAATGGGGGAGAAAAGAGGGATGAGTTTGAGTACTATTATGTACAGACCACAATCTTACTTAGTGGAAGAGAAATGTCCTATACAGAATATTTCAACAGACACTAGAAGATTGACTTACTGATCTGTAAAACAAATTGTTAGAGAACTGCAAATATTTTGAAAGAGGTTAGTTTTATGTAAGTGTAACCCTTCTGCCTGTCAGAGTTGACAGCAAGGGCTGGGTTCAGTATCTAGGGGTTCCGTTCCAATAACGGAATGCAAAACCGGCTCGAGCCCCCATCCAGTGACCTGGGACAATATATACCACCCCCCATTGGCGTTTCTAAGATGCAATACTTCTCCTCTCGCAAACACAGAGTCTGTGTGTAGCAAAAGCCTTTTAATAACAGAGAGAAACAATGTGGTGGTATTTCCCCAACATAATGCCAACAGGATTATTAACACAAACCACCCCAAGCAAGTCTCTGTCCCTGGTCAGTGCAGCCCCAGAGTTCAAAAATTTATCTGCAGAGTTTTACCTCCCACCCTGGGTGGAAATGGGGGGGGGGTGAGGGAGGGGAGTTAAGGGGCACCTTATGTGGTCCAAAACCAACTGCCCTGCCTCTCTGTGGGGCTTCGCTCTGCCAGCTGTCCCGTGAGCCACTCCAGCCATCCTGCAAACTGCTCTGCTCTGCCAGCCATCCCACAATATATATCTTCAGATCCTCGCACTGCTTAACACAGCGCTCAGTGACTTTAGCTCTTTAGTGATTTCAGCTTGTAGTAGGGGAACCTCAGTGCTGATCCACTGTTGGCCCAAAGTGAATTCAGCTCAGCAGCCTGTAACTAGACTCCTAATAGAATCAAAATTAGCTCTGATATTCCACAGTAGAGAGAGAAAAGACGGTGCAATTAGTGTTTCGGGCCCATACCACCAGGTACTAATACCTATCCCCAGCCTCTCAATGCACTGGGTTTTGGAACCCATGACCCTTGCCTAGCGAGTGCTGCTTAGTTGATGGCAAGTCCCTCCATCATAACAAAAGGCCAAGTACAGTTCCACTGTCCTTGATTCACATAATCAGGATAACAGTTTATTCTTCCTGCCCCAATAATAGAGAAACTGGGGCTCATACAGCAGCCAAAGTGACCATCTAGGCGGGGTGGGTGTGCCTATGCAAATGAGATCAGCCCCTGAAGTTCTTTTCCACAACCCACCACCAGATGTCAGGGTAAAGCTCATCCTGACTCTGCTTACATAAGAGATGTACACTTAACCAGGGTGAAGAGAATATGGAAACCCAGAGGAATGAACTAATGGATGAATGTCCTGTAGTCCTACCTCAGTTATCTGAACCACATTAACAGGAACCAGAGCTGTGTTGGAAATTGTAGGATAGGTGCAGCAATTGGCCAAGCAACTCACGGATCTGCCCTCTGAGATCCAAAGCTAGTGTACACAGACATAGCTCCATTAAAGATCTGCCCAGGAAGTTTAGTATGACTAACAATCAAAGATAACCATCTAGGATTGTTAATATGGACATCCTGCACCATTGTAGCTTGCTCTGAGGGAATGTCCATCCAGTCTGGTTTCTAGATAAACGAAGCACAGGAAAATACTGCTTTAACTTTTTTTAGCTCAGTGTCTTTTTAGGGTTATGGAAGGTTTCTTGGGAAGGCGGTTAGAATCAACTGGAAGAAATCAGGTGTAATGCCATTGTCTTGATTTTGTACACAAGCTTTAGTTTAATAGTGCTGTTTTGGGGCGGGGACGGGAGGGCAAAAGGAGACATTGAAATATTTCGCAAGTATGGTTAACTACCGCCACTATTTCCATTAGCTCAAGTAACTTCCTCTCAGTAAAATTCCAGCTGACACAGAAAGATAAACTTGCTTCTTTCCTCATTATGTGAGAGGATTATCACAACAATGAACATCATGCCAAACTGAACTATTTGCTTAGCATGCTACCCGTGAATATTTCTGAGTAGCTACTCAAAAGAATTGACAGACAATTAATGGAATTCCTCCAAGATGGGGGGGGGGGGGAGGGAGAAGAGGACTTTTGTTAAATAAGCTACAATGTTTTAGGGGATTTAATCTCCCAAAAAACTCATATACACACCCTGCCCCTCTCCCACATTGAGGGAGTCATACAATGACACAGTACTACTTGAACATCAAATTATGTAGCTTTATCAGCACCAAACATTCAAAACTCATAGTTTTGGAACACCTCCTAACCTCATGTCCATGCAGAAAAGATAATACCAATCCTCTTTCATAGGATTGCCAAAGTCTGTAGACACAAGCTGCAGGAATAGTGAAAATAAATACATCCTGGCGCCAGGAAGCCTCTTTTGATAAATCCTCTTCTGCATATTGGTAAATTTCCCCTCATTTCTGGCATGATTGGCAAGCACGTGTGTTAACTCTCTTGCTGATATACTGATAAATGGTGAGGGTTAAGTCGTTCCAGTAGGAATTTCACTTACCACAGATTTAATTTTGAACGTTTCTCCAAACAAAGAAATGCTACTTAGCGGATTTTGGAAGAAACACACAAATCCTCTTCCTTTCTTCCTGGATGGACAATACTTTGAGACTCTGCCTGGGTTATGTTTGATCATAACAAGCTAGATCCAAAGGCCAGTGAAGTCAATGGAAAGACTCCCATTGACATCAGTGAATTGTGGACCAGGCCCATAGTCTAGAATTGTTCCATGGGCCATTGGATCAGGGCAATTCAATACTAATGCTTAATCGGATTTCTTGAAGTTCCAGAGCCAAGATGTTAGAAGTTCATGGGAAACAAAGCCACACTCCCACATATGTTTTTGGATTCTCACATAAAAACCCCTTTTGTAATGCAATAGTGAGATGAATTACTATGCTGCTTGGAATTGTTACAGGAATTAATTCACTGGCACTCCTTTTAAGTAACACTGCGAGCTGTTGGGAAAAGGGATAGTTTTTCTTAAGGGCCATATTGCCTGCCAGAATGATAATACTGATGAATTGGAAAAGCAGGTCGATCCCATGTGTGGAAGCCTAGATAAATGCTTTAGAACTTGTGAAATGTACAAAGCATCTGCTGGAATTCAGGGACAAGATGGATTGCTACAGACTACACTGGGGTTCATTCCAGGATCTTTGTTGTCAGCATTTAACTCCATAGCAGCCCATACTACCATACATCACGCCAGCCATGCAGAAATGAGCATCCCCTTCTTTTCTCTTTTTAATTTTTTTTTGTTTTCATCATAGTACAAAATTATATAGTAATAAAAAAATTGCAAAATTTGCTTTTTTGTATAATTTCAATGGGTAATTTTGAGGTTTATTTTGAGGTTTATTTTTAAGCTTTTTCAATATAAATTTCCAGTTGAACAAAGAGTTTTAAGCATTTTTATTTTTAATTAAAGTTTTCACAGTTGCACTTATAACAGCGAACAGCAGCCACTGGGAGCTGTGGGCGGCTGTGCCTATGAACAGTCAATGCAAACAAACCGTCTCGCGGCCCGCCAGCAGATTACCCTGACGGGCTGCAGGTTGCCCACCACTGCACTAGGGGCATTGTGTGGCAATAGTCATTGCCTCTGTACAGCCTGCAGCTTCTCTGGTTTTCACAAGCCAGTACTTTCTCCTCAACTCTA
This sequence comes from Caretta caretta, assembly GCF_965140235.1. NCBI lineage: Eukaryota > Metazoa > Chordata > Testudines > Cheloniidae > Caretta > Caretta caretta. The sequence goes on along the minus strand of NC_134210.1, from coordinate 105,777,217 downwards.
TACTTTGGCAGCAGACCTGTCTACAGAGGCAGTGATACCCTGAGAGGGAAAAAAAAAACACCAACCATGCTGCTCCTACTTGCCTACATTAATGCTCAGAGGCTGTACCCCACCTCCTTCCCAGCCTGCCTTCTGCAGATAGAGCAGCTTTGCCAAAGTTATCAATTTTGGCTAGTTTTGGGTTACACATCACTCATGGTATCGGACGATAGAAGTTGGTCAAGGGACATCTATTTAGATCATATCACCAGACATCGGCAATACCAGGGGAAAATGATCTAGAGTGCCATTGAGAAGCAACGTCGGGAAAGTAACTGAAATACTTCTCTGAGGGATTGCATTTCCTGAGGGACAACCTACACTCATTACTATATTTGCATTCCATAAGGTACTTTCAGTATAACTGTTTATGAGTTATGTATCTGACTATTTGGATGCTAATATTTAAACTGTATCATTAAATTCATTAACCTTAATTTGGGATATTGCAGATTATGTATTTATGACCTTTTAACCAAACTTTGTACTTTTGGATAATTTAAGCATTATACCCAGCTGTATAGAAACTCTTTAACCTGTGTATTAGATAATTTTAACGTTAGCTTTAATAATAAATTAAATTGGAATGCAGGGACAATGAAATGTTATACTTATTGGAAGAGTAAAGGGCCACAGACTGTCCTTAGCATGTCCTATTTGGGGGGGGGGGGGTCAGCCTAAACTCAACCTCACTTGCTAAGCAGAGGGTGGGGGTGCCAAATCCCACCGAAGATGAGGGGTGCAGACAGGTGTTTGTACCAGATGGTGTGATCTCTGCCTAAAGAGTCCTAGACGCCATTGGACCCTTCCTCTTTCCTGTGTTTGAGGGTAGCTGATTGGAAAGTCCTAGTAATTACTGAACAGAAACAAGACCCGAAGTGACTGATGAGCAGGTCTAGGAGCTAAGCCTTAGACTTGGTAGCAGGACAGCGCTGCAATGAAAGACAGAGAGGCAGCAGCCCAGGGGTTCCCTGCTACACAGTGAAATCACGAAGAGCTGAGCTAAGCGGGGGGAAGTTCAGAAAGCTCCATTGCAGAAGTGGCAGGGAGCAGCAACCAGCAGCAGAGATGAGAGGCAGCAGTGATAACCATAGCAACAGTGAGCCAGGTGCAGAGGCAGCAGCAAAGGTCTCCACACTCTGCTCAGGGGTGGGAGGTGGACCCATGTGAATTTACCTGTGAACACTGGGTCTTTGCGGACTAAAGACAACCAAGAGTGGGGTGCAGCAGAGGGCAAGAGGAGTGACATGTTAAAGGGACATTTGTTCAGATTTTCACACCACGAAGTGGGAAACTGAGGCAAAGGACACAGCCCAGTGTAGAGTGGGTTCGGTGTTTGCTTTTGGTTACATACATTTGAATGTGGTCATGGTGTTGTCCCAAATTAATGCCGAGTTCCCTTTCCAATAAAAGTTTATTATACGTAGATTCAATACATGCAATTGAGGAAGTGTTGCCTCTTAGAGGCACCCGGGGTGGTGTTTAGTTTTCCCAGATTATTGGGTAGGGCCACAAGCTGGGTCTGTGTTGTTTTGTTAAGAGGAACTCCTAGATATTGAATGCAGTCTTTGTTGCTGCCAACTCCACCTGGCAGAAGGATTACAGTTCCTCCTGGGTCTTTTACCTATGCTCTTTAAGGACTTAGAAGGAGGCAGCAAATACAGCAAAACAAATCTCATTGCTTTATCTACTCCTTATTCTGTTCTGTCCATTGATGTCTCTCCAGTGACTCCCTGCCAAGTCCCTCCGTGACTCCAGTACAGCTCAGGTGCTTCAGAGAGCCAACTTCCTCAAAAATTGAATTGAAAAAACCCAAACAAACTGATAACGTAAAGCCTCAGGTCTAATGTATCCCTCCATGGAGCCAGCAAGGAGGGTTAATGAAGTGTTTTCTCCGTCTGTGCAACAAGGGAAGGAAACTCCCTCATAACTCACTGGCTGCCAGCAAACACAAGGTCAAAACACCAAGGGCTAGATACACGATAAACAGTTGGGTAAGTAACTGCCATTATCTTTACTTGGGTGGGGTTAGAAGAGAGATTAAAGAATAAAAGGGAGAGATGCATAGTATATGAAAATGGAAACAGAAGGGGAGAGGGACAGGAGACCCACAGCACAGTTAATAAGTAACCCCCCCCCTTCTGTTTTTATTTTCTCTCTGCCTGTTTCTCTGATTTTCCCCCTCCTTCACCAGATGGCTGAAATGATTAAATGCAGATAAGACAACAACACTTCAAATTCCAGCAAAAGATGTGCATGGCTACTTGCATTCAGCTTCAAATTTGCTTTCAGATCCAGAGCCACCTATGTTCATATGATTTCAGGCAGGCTGACTGCCCTCAGATAGGGGAGAAAAGAAGAATTGTAGAAATCTTCCCAGCTGGCAGGGAATGAGGGACAGTGAGAAATCCAAATAATACAAAACACATAGGTCCAAAGTTGGGCCCTTGTCTACACTACAAACCTACGTTAGTATAAGTATGTTGCCAGGAGCATGAAAACCCCACATCCCTGAGCGACGCAGTTCTAACTCAGTCTGCACCAGAATCTCTTATCAAAAAGAACTTATCCAGTCAACCTAGCTACGGCCTCTCAGGGCAGTGGAGTATCTACACTGACCGGAGAATCTCTCCCATCAGCATAGGTAGTGTCTTCACTAAGCACTACAGTGGCACAGCTGCGGTACTGTAAGTGTATACAAGCCCTCAGGGGTTCTTAGGATTTATTCTTTAGGGTCAGATCTTACTCCCCCCCACCAGTGCTCCCCTCCCCCCTGCATTTGTTGAGGTACTAAGTGTTTCAGACCATCACACCCCCTGTGCATAGTGTCGTGGGATACCCAGCACCATACCATTACAGAGGTTGGCATTTCAGCCTCAGCTCATCTCATACTACAGGCCAATTTCCTCCATTCATTTAGGCTGTATAGACATTCTTTATTATTCTAGCTCACTCACTTAACCAGAATGCACATTTGCTACTGCAGAGGAGCCAACTTCAGAAAGCAGCATTAAGGAATAGTGCCAATGTCCTCCCTGACCCCAGTGGCTAACTATCTTCTGCACAGCGGGGGAGACAGAAGGAAGTGTCTGAGAGATTCAGCTGTAGGAAAATGAAGTCAACCACAATTACCATTGCATCCATTTTCTAACCTATTTAAATGGGATTGTAATTGCATAAAATTACTAATTTTGTTCATTAGAGTTCAATTAAATCCATCTGAATTCAGGATAATGGCATTGTTGTAGTACAGCCATATTAAAGATGAAACACTCTCTCCTGACTGTTTTCCTTTGAGGAAATAAAGTTTTGCTTCTAATGAGCCAAGAAGCAAGGCATCTTTTACAAACAGAGCAATGAAGATTGCAGATTTAGGAACAGCAGGCTTATTTTTATTATAACAAACAGCCATTTCCTTGGTTACCAAAATAACTAGACTTGATCATGGATCCTTTGTATTTTAGGGGGGGGAAAACCAGACAGTTAATAGCTTCTTAATCATATTACAGTGAGGTCTTTGATAGGCAACAGGAGGTGGCCTAGAAGTCTCGCTCCAGGGCATTCTGTGTTCCAGGCAGATATTTAATTTCGAGCTCAGTTGGGCTGTCCTTAGGGAGCAGAACCTTCTCATTTCAGGAAGTGAATTAAATTCCCAATTGAGCTGGAAATTAAATATCTGCCTGAAACACAGAATGCCCTTGGGCAAGGCTTCTAGGCCACCTCCTGTTTCCATACATGCAGCCTGTTTATGGTCCTCATGTTTTCTAGTCAAGGGCCTCTTCCCAAGGCACACATTATGGGACAATCCAACAGAACCAAATGGGAGGGTGGCGGGGGGGTGGGGTGGGGGGGGGAGAGAAGAGAAAACAGTTGTATAGAAAGGGCTCTAAAACATTGACTTTTAATGAAGAATAATTGCCATTCTAAACAAACACTTTTACCATCCAATTTGATAGGGAATTATACCCCTTCTTTAGAGTTCTATGGGTTTATTTAACATTCCTATAGAAAGATCATTCTCTGTTAAAATTCTACAGAACTTTTACTTTGGGGACCAGGTGGTATGGATTCCACCTAGAATGAGTAGAAATCTAGGTTGTATAGACATTCTTTATTATTCAATATCACAATGTACATCAGTTTTAAATTTTGCCCTTAGTTTTTCTGTTATATTTTCTATATAAAGAAAACAATTTAAATCTAGGACATTTTATATTAACAAGAGAACAAAATCCTCCATGAGAGAGTACAGTGTGACTCTCCTTTGTAAGAAGTTAAATCTTAACTGAACACAAATAGCTGTTGCCTTCAGGAGTCTCCTACAAGGGGCAACACACACATAAATCATAACAATCACTACATCTTGCACAAGAGACACTGGGACACAATTAGTCAATTCTATAGAGTTGTAATCAGAAACTGTTGCAGAAACCTGTGTTAGTTTCCTCTTATGTTTTACATTGCCCCAATCCAAGGTAGGAGATCACCTCTATCTATTGGTACTGCCTCTAATTAAACATTAGCGGGTTTCATGCTTCTTTGATGCCTGAAGGACATCAATCCACACTGTGTAGAGGTCAAGCACAGGAGTTTATTATGTACAGCACTGACGGAATGTCACCTTGCTTATTAGGCTCAGAGACATTGTCAATCAATTGATTACAATGGAATATATGGATTTTCCATGGGCAGGGAAAGTGACGGGGTAGGCAGTCCACTTCCCTGGATAGGTCTAGCAACAAGACATGCTAGCACAGTAGCCCATGGACAAAGGTTACATAATGTCTCCACCCATGGTCTCAAGTTAACAAATTAACATTTAAATATATTACTATAAAATATATATGTTGAATTCTAATTTGGGATCCATAGGCATGAAGTAGCGCCTTTGATTGTCCAACAGATACATATCTAGGGGTAAAAGCAAAGAAACAGTGAAAGTACATGGCAATAAAGATGGTCTTTCAAATTGTTCATTTATGTTTTAAGGCAGGCATTGGTCCCTGGGAAAGGGAGGAGGCCATATATTATACTGATATGCTTGAACCTTTCATAAACTTAAAGTTGGATGTGTGGGAGGAACATCTCCCTACAGAAGAAACTAACAACAGAAACAGGGCTTCTTGGTTCTATTTGCAACTTTGAATAAGACACAATTATTGCCCCCAACATCTGGCGTTTTGCTGGCCAGGCATATCTTAGCAAAAGCAATGCTATCTTTGGTTATTCTGCTTTCTCTTAGCTAATCACTATTTGCCTCTGACCTCTTGACCAAACTCCGGACTTTGGGCCTGTACGCAAAGCCATACACCAGGTTATTACATCAGCAATGGATTTTAACCCTTCAATGACAAACACAGTTGAGAACACAGTTTTTCCTAAGGGAGGCCAGGATCAGGAGAGTGGGAATGGAACACACATATTGTACCTCTAAGTCATTTGTTCAAAACCAGTGCAGGAACTGAGCCCCCTAATTGGTGGCTAGAGCTGCACATTTAAAAACCAAGTTAAAACGGTTTCAAAACAGAACCAAAAAAAAATGGCGTATGACATGATTTGAGCCTGTCAATGTGGTCACCCCATCTGCCCAAGTCAGCCAACCACATACTACTGGTTGCAGTAGCAGAATGAGAGACATATTTGGATACATTATTACACAAAGACCCCTGGCCAATGAAGACAGCCAATAGGTAACAAAATCTTTGGTGTCTGACAATTTGGTAACCCATATAAAAAGAATTCAGTCCAATTCCCAGTGGGCAAACAGCCACATTATAGAAATCACTTCAATTAGTACTTCAGACTAAAGGCAAGTATAGCATCAGTTTAATATTGGATAGTTCCATGATAGAGGATATACCATATACATATTTGAGTATATGGTCACTTCTCTCACACCAAGAAATAGCAGAGTCAGTTTTAAGGTCCACCCTGCATGTGAGTCAGTACCACATTACCTCTCTCTTTTTCACCAGTACCCCAAGTGGGAGGTATTTCATTCTGCTGCTTGGTGGAGCCCTAGTTCGTTCTACTCACCAGTAGCCTAAACAGCCTAAGTAGGACTTACCACATCTCTCTCCACAGTAGCAAACATTAGGACAATTCAAAGACTCCCCTGCAGTGCCAATGAATTTTTCTTCTGGAACTCCCAAGTGACCCTTATTCTAGCAGTCCTAACTCAGCCTTCAAGGGTGCCTAGCTTAAAAGCTGTACACTAATTGTGCCCTCCTGCTGGAGGCTTTATTAATGCCACAGCCAGAAAGCTGCTCATTACAGTTCAGCTGAGGTTGGTTTCCAAGCTGGAGCTCATTTTCTAACCATAGCTCCAAGCTGCTTTTAAATGCTCCCTGTAATTGATTTGAATTTCTAACTTAGGGTGGGCGGGAGGTTCAGTTTATACACAGATGGCTGTGGGTTTTTATTGGATGGAGGTCATCACTGATCTGGGAGTAGTGAAGGAAGATGGAATCCAGGGGGCTGCTTCTCAACTGACTTGAGCATTGCACAGTAATTTGCAGCTGGATAGCATGAGTGTAAAAAGACTGCCCAATCAGAATGGCTGTATGGCACATCCATTTAACACAAGTGTAAATGAGCACACACAGTGCAAAGCAGTGGAGAATCAGGCCTAATGTCTTTTCTATCTTTAAATTCTCTGATACAGTGATCCCTGTTGGAAGCTTCCACAGAGAAACCAAGGACTGACTAGGACTAGAGAGTGATGTAACCCCTCACCTGGAGTACAGGGAGGTTTGTCCTAGCAGTGCTGATGCTGAGGAATAGCTGCAGGGCTTTGGTCTCTAGGGCTCATCAACCAGCTGCATTGAAAGGCACTAATTCACTCAAGTATTTATTTTAATTATGTTTACTGAATTGTCACATAATCGTGCAGCTAAATCTATTATCTTTATAATAATATTATGAACTGTTATCACTACTTTTCATTTTAACTGTTCTCCTGGAATGTTTTCTGACAGTTCAGAGGCTGGGTGTAGGAAATGAGCAGTTGACACAAACAAGGGAGAGGATTGTGTTTGTAATGGCAATGGGGTGGGAGGAGAAAGGCAGGACAAGTAGCGGTGGCAACTCAAAGAGGGCAGGAGCAGCACTGTAGTAGAGGAAAGGGAAAATAAGGAGCATAAGGGAGAGATATAGGGCAGAGGAAAACTGCAACCTTTTCGCTACAGAATGGGACCAACACACAACTAAAGCGAGTGCATAATACATTAGGTTGTCTGTGCTTGAAATAAAGTCAGTGTTAAATATGAATAAAAGAGACAAGCAGCAGCAAAAGAGATGTTAATTTCCCTATTTCACTTAGATCCAACTTTTGACAACCTGTATTCACTTTGCTGCAGAACTGAGAGGCTTTGACAAGTCCAGCAGCTCCAAGTAAAACACAGCCAATCTACATTTTCAACCTCTTGCTGCCCTTTTATGTGCTACATATCTTCCCATTGCTGCAAGGCCATGTAGTCGGCTGGTATCTTATCCCACTCATAGTCGCACCTTTCACCTTTCCATTTTTACTGTTGCTAGCACTCTCTGGAGCAGAAGCAGAGGAAATGTTCTATTAACTAGGTGCATTATATGTTCTACATTCCATTTTAGTTTCATCGTTTCCACAGCAGCCAGATTCTTCTTAGAGAAAAGATACGGTACCTAGTCAACTGAGTTAGATTTTTGAGCATAAAAAATTAAGAACACAGGACCTGAGTGGAGGATGTGCGTGTTGTTACCAAAAATGCTTGATTAAAAGTTCAGCAGCAGACTGACAGAGCAAACATTTTTAGCATAATTTACTGTATTTTGCACTTAAAATATTGGCAAAGATTAGAAATTATGGTTACATTACTGTCCGCTTTCCAGGAACAGTGAGCATTTGAGTCAAAATGTAACCCATTGTCCTTAACAAAAAAGCTGACAGCGGAATACTTCTTACAGATTTACACTCGTTCTTCCTGGGGAAATTGATATGGGAGTTCAAGCTCCAAATACGGGGCCATTAATAAGATTGCAGTTGGATGCTTTAGCCACTATCTATACCCGTACACACATTTTACACCCCCAAAGTACTGAGCTGAGTACCCAAATTCAGGATTTGGACCTCCTTCTCAGCCTCCCCTATTTGAACGCCAGGCCCACAGATGAATGGGTGAGGCCGGGCTGGGTACGACTCAGTCTAATGTTGCTAAGCTAGGGGAACCATCTGGAAAATTGTGTGGGAATTATATCAGCATCCTTCAGGGAGGGCCCGTGACCGCTGTTTGTAGCACAAGGTAGGGGGCTTGCCTGTTCCGGCCAGATGCCCAGCTAGTGGCAGCTAAGAACTTTGTGCCCCTTTCCCTGGATGAAGCTCTGCATCCTCTTTCAGAGGCTGACCTTGTCATCCCAGGAGTAGGCTGGTGTAATGCATTCTCCATGGGGCTTCGCCTTGAGCCCAGCTGGAATTTGAAAGGAGTCCTCAGGGCTGCAGCCTCTTCAGTCCATGGCTCTGGGACCAGAACAGGTGGTGAGTTCCCAAGTGCCATTCAAGGTGCTGGTTTTACCCTGCAAAGCCCTATTGGTTTGTGAAGTTGCTGCCTCTGTCACAATGCCAGCCTGCTGCAGCTAGAGTGCTGGAGCTTCCTGGATGTAAACAGGAGTGAGCTGCCAGCAGATCAGGCCTTGGCTTTAGAATTTGCTTTCTCCCCTTGGCCTATAGTGCTCGGATTTGTTACCCTTCCAGGCACACCACAAAGCTTATCTTTTCTCTCCAGCATTTCACGGCAGGCAGGTGGCTCTTTAGCTTTTAACAGAATCTTGCGGTTCTGCATCAGGCAGGGTGTGGGCCATGAGGATTTGGGGGAATCGGATTGCTGGAAGTAGGTCTGGCACCGTCATTGTTTTGTTATTGTTATTTTGCTGTTTTGCATGGTGGAGGCGGGTTTGTTTTGTAAACCACACCCACAGCTATTTGGAGGAGGTCACTTTTTGGTGTGTTCATAAATCTAAGTAGATCAAAAAATAGAGACTTGCACAGTACTGAAATCAATACAGATAGGCTGTGTCCATTGCCATAGTAAGATGGTGCGACCAACTTTGGTTGCTAGCACCAGGGCCGGCTCTAGGTTCTTTGCTGCCCCAAGCGGAATGCCGCCAAAGCAAAAAAAAAAAAAAAAAGGGGGGGGGGGGAGTGCCGCCCCTTGAAAAGTGCCACCCCAAGCATGTGCTTGGTTTGCTGGTGCCTAGAGCCGGCCCTGGCTAGCACCCTGATCCCCTGCCTGCTCTGTAACTGGCATTTGCCACCTGTTTACATGGTACTACTCTCCCCTACTGTCCCTCTGCAAATGAAACTTTCTCCCACAAGCCTCTGAGGCAGCTACAGCATGGGATGGATGAGGGGAGGGAGCTAGTGTCTATTTCCTATGGCCCAGCTGGGGCTCGGAAACCCCCTTAGGAACTCGCTCTCAGCTAGTCCTGAACTCCAGCTGGAAGAATTGGTTTTTAGTTATTTAATTTGTTTAATATTTTTAACTGTTTTAAAAATTGAACAAAACTTTAGTTCCAAAGCAGCTAGGGACGGATTTCCTCCTGTGATAACATGAGAGTTTGGGGAGCATGCAAGGTAGGGCCACCATGCAGAGGGACATGTACAGACTCTGCCTCAAATTAGCATATTAGGGGCCAGCAAACCTGTGCGGTTTTTAACTCTTATCCAAGCCCCCGGTGCAAGGGCTTGTGTCCTAATGAATTCTGAAGGCATCAGTGAAAGCCAAAAAATACGATAGATGAGTATTTAATGATCTTGGTGCAATCCACAATAAAAAAAAAGAAATTCAGCGACACAGCCGAAGCTCATCTTTGGTTTGTCACAGATATTGCAGCACACAGAACTATACCAAGATAAGAATGTCTTCAGCTGTCTGCTGTACCTGGACAGTCATAGGTTATGCACAAATGGGGAAGGAGACCAACAGACACAGAGATAAAGGGATCCTAGGAAAGAAATTATACTGACTAACAGAGCCGTACAAAAAGTATAAAGCATAAAATCATGATAAAAAGAGATGTTCCAAAGTGCAAAACAGTTTCTCTGCTAAAGGGAATACCACATAATTCGCTAGAGAAAACGGATTATACGCTTTGACAACAGCGAGGACATGTCCGAGAATATTCTCATAGCAGAACTAAACCATAATTGCCGTGTTATTACAACTTCCGCCGGAATCAGTAGTTTTTACTCAGTCAGAGCTCCCATTGATGCTAAGCCGAGTTTCGGACAGAGGGAGTGCAGCTCTAATCCTGCACTTGAAAAAAATTGGAGCTGTTAGCTGGGTGCAGAAGAGGAAACCTCAGTGTCTCAGAGGAAACACTGCACCCTGTCCTGCATCTGGCCTGCTGTATCACATGAGAGCTTGCACTTACTTCTTCTCGGGAGCCACAGGAGAGCTTTTTCTGCCCCACAGCTGTTTCCAACGTGTGCGTGTCTGGGAGGGCAGAAGCCTGGCATGGGGCTAGAGACAGACACATGGAGAATTCTCCAAGTGTGGACCAAGTGATTGCACTTACAATGTCTTTGTACACGATAAGGAAACTGTACAAATCTCTGTGTGCCTCCTTCCATGGCATATAGTGGTGTGGGATGGGTCCATAAACTGAAGAGATCCATCCCATTTCAACTAAAGGAAAAAATTAGTTAGTGGTGTAAATTAGTTATTATCAAGCCCTGAGAAAACACCTGGGATTGTGCACCAATACTGTCCTTTTCCAGGGGCCTCTCTGAATGGCCAGTGTCCTTTCCTTTAAAACACATCAATAAATGAATAGCTCTGATGGCTAGTAACTGCCCTCCTGGGTCTCTCTCAGTTGCTTTCTGTGACTTTGAAAACAGTAATAATGGCCATGTATTCCCTTCTATCTCTATCTTGGCAGTTAATATAAGACACATTTTACAATGAGCTGACTCACAAGGTATTTTATGTATATTTTCTATAAATGCCTACTGGTATGTAGGTTATGGGAAACACCATAAATCAATGCTCTGTTTAGTGACATGGAATCCTCCCAGATAATTTATTCCCTTGTCCCCACTTCTCCCTGGAGCCTTGTCCCGTTACACAGATGATGCAGCATCACTTCACCACATGCTGTCAACATGCACGACAATAGACAGCCACTGGAACTGTTGCACTCCTGCTCCATTCTGTCTATTTGACCTATTTTGTTTCCCAAAGAATCCTCTTGCTAACCCTCTCCTACATCTTCTGGCCTAGTGCCTAGATACATCACTGCCAAATTTTGCACAGCTTGAAGAGTGATATTTCTTCCCCCTGAGAAAGTTGCTGATTTCACCCTCCAGGTTCCCAGTGGGACAGTTAGAGACTTAATTAAAGACTGCATTATATGCACAAGGGCAACCTGAGTTCTCTACCTTTCAAGGACTTTGCAACTTTAATGTTCTTTTAACATAGTTGGGGGAGGGGGACAATTGGAGGAGGGTTAATTTCCTAAATTTTTAAAAAGGCAAACTGGTTACAGAGAGCCCATCACATGGAACCATACTGACCACCCGTGGGTCAACAAGTAGCATTGGAAATTTTAGGGCCACAGGACAGGTGTCTGCCATTTGAGCTATCAGAGCACTTGATCACAGTAGTAGTTATCCTTCAGGTGAACCAGACACTAGAGGGGGAGGAGAGAGAATTCACCAGTGGGTTTCTCAGCTGTTTGCTTACAGCAAAGGAATGTTGAGACTGAGGAATCCCGGATACAATTCCAGGCTCTGGAGGGGAGTATGGCCTACAGTGGTTATAGATCTATCTGTCACTATCCACCCCAGTCCCTGCCCCCCTCCTCCCTACAGCTGCTGATCCTACCTCTGGCTCCCTTCTGCTCCCTTCCCTTCTTTGCATTCAAGGCTGATTGGATTTCCCCCTCTTCCATGATGCCTGGGCACCAGCAGAGTGGGCACTGAGAACACAGACGAGATAGTCTCCTTGTTGTCATTTCCAGTGCCTGGTGTAACACTGGCAGATATGAAGAGCAATTGTTGGAAAAGTCCTGTTCAGCCCTTGCATGGCACACAGCCACTCTGTTGGGATGGCATATGTGTAGTCCCACTGAGAAATAGCTGTGTGAGGAAGAAGCATGCTCATTGCAGATGGAATCTTCTGAGACTTGAGCTGCCAGCCACTAACAAACCTCTGCTGATCATGTTTGAATTGTAGTTTTTCATAGGGTTATAGTTTGGCCAAATTTGGGCAGATTTTTATGGGGACAGCAACAAGCACATCCTTGATCCCATGGCAATCCTCACCTACCCCATAATTCAAGTCCCTATTTTAAAGCATAGATGCTCTAGAGCCTCTCAATTAAATGGTGGCAAGATTTTAACATGGAGAAAACAATGTATTTTTTCCCTAATCTTGGAAAAGGCTGAACTGTTTTAGGTTAAATGTTACAAAAATATATGCCTGAGGCAAACACCTAGCATAGAGATTTGGGCAAAGTTAAAAGTAACTGTCAACACTTTCCACTACAAAATGCTATTTTTAATCTGAACTGTAGGTAGCTACCAGCTCTGCCTATACTATCTAGCTGTATGGGGAACCCCTGAAAGTGTCATGTGGTATAGAGTTTCATCAGTCTGAATTGGGGATGGCACTCTACATATAGATGGCAAAGCTATAATTGAGTTGCTGGTATGTATATCATCCCAAATAAGAGCCAATAAAATCTTTAAACCACACCCTAGCATCACATATTCTGTGTATGCTACATGTCATAGAAATCCCTTATAAGGGATTTAGAACAGATTCCAGGGAGATGGATTGGTAATGTTCAAAAGTGCATGATAAAATGTATTTATTTCATGGCTCTGCAATTTTTCATACAGATGTCACCTCTCCCTCTGTATGTGTGTGTGAGAGATATCACACACACACACATTGACCACATACTCAAATACACACACACACACAACTATGCTTTCTATTAAAATACAGCCTTCACTGGAATGGAACACAACAGCTGTTTAACCAAATAGAACATCACCATTTAAGAGTTGGGGCAGGAAGAATACTGCATTTATCGGAATTCCAGGGGGAATTATCATATGTGCTTTCATACTATATCTAATTTAAAAGTTGTGATAGAGCCATGAAGGATTGACTAATCAATCAGAACTTTTGCAGAATATTTAGTACCATGACAGCTGATCATTCAAGCAATATTTGGCTTATCAGTATTTTTTTCTCACTTTCTCTTCCGTGGAGAGTATCACAGCACATGAAATCAGGAGGGTCGCGTTTGTGAAAATGAGGGCAGAATTTGTCCCATTATGTTTTAAAATATTGTTTATAAATTCATATGAGGTCATTGTACTAACTTTTTTGTGTTTTAGAACACAAGATAGGAATTATATACAGGCTTCAAAATATTAATAACTTCAGGGGGCTATATATATATTTCTTCTAATTGTAATTTTCAGAGTGTTGTAGCACAGCAGGGTACTGTATATCATATTGTTCCTAAAAATCATTGGTTGAATTGCCCTATCATGATGATATAATGCAAATTGGATTAAACAGAAGTCATCTAAAATTAATAAATGAAACGTTTAATTTGATCAACCCTTGAGTATAATTTGGGGAATCACCATCTTGCTACTATAACATTTTCTTTTGCAAACCAGCATAAATCCAAGTACAGCACACTTCCCTGTTATTCATGAGATGGATGTGAACACAATCATGAGTAAAAGTGCAGTATTTTTATCACTGTCTGTCAAAACACTGCTGCTTATGTAAATATATGCCCCGAACAGTAGTCAGGATTCTTGAACATGTGAAGCAATTGGTCTATGTCTCATCTATTGAGAGAATAAAAAGACAGTGGGGACTAGTGTTTAAAACAGAGGACTGGGTGCCTCGGTTCTTAGGTTGTACAGCTGGCTCTGCCACTGGTACAAAGCTGTAACACAGGGAAGACAATCACCTCTCCTCAGTTTACTCATCGTTAGTACTAACATAATTCTTACTCTCTCTAATGTAGTTCACACAGGTGCCGTGAGGCTACATTAGCTTGCAACGTGCTTTGAGATCCTCAGGTGGGAGGCAATATATTATCATCATCATCCTGTGCATTTATATAACACCTTCCATCTGAAGTTCATAAATGAGTGAAGTCTCACAAGATCCTGAGATAATTATTATCATCTCAATTTTACGGCTGGGGAAACAGACAAAGATTAATACCAACATTTTCAAATTTGGATGCCTAAAGACAGCACCTAAATCCATATTTAGGAAGCTAAATGAAAAGGTTCAGAAGTGCTGAGTCAACTTAAGTGCCTTGGCCAGTGTCACACCGGAACCCATATCTCCTGACTTCCAGTCCATTGTTTTTAACACAATCTTCTTTCCTATCTGTGCAACGCAGTATCATTATTATAAAGCTAGTCTGGTGAAATGGTCTGATTTCCAGATCTGAAGAACACTTCACACATACCATCTCTAGCCAAAATTCCCATACGACTTTATTTTTTTCATTGCAGAATCTTCAAACTATCCATTATTGTATAATGAGGAAGTCCCAAGATCTCTGGGTTATCATCATGCTATTCTTTCTTTAAAGTTACAATGTTGATTTATGTTTTCTGAAATTAAGATAATTACATTTCAGATTCACTTTCTTTAAAGCAAGAACAAGGAGGACAAGACATTTTATATAGTTTACGAGGCCTGATAATTATTCATAAAACTTCCAGGACTTTTAGAGTAAAATCTGTTACAATCCTAGAGCACAATGGAGAAAAACAGGCAAATGATATTTTTTAAAAATAATAATTGTTAGTTCCTGCAGATCAGTTTTAATCTGTAGATCTCCTTTACAAAGGAAGAGATGTATCATGACCCCCATTTTACAGAAGTGGGGTGAACTGACCGAAGTCACGCAGCAGGTTAATGCAGAGCTAAGCATGGAACCCACATGTGATTCCTATCTACCCACACTGCCTCACACTGGCCTCTCTAGTAGCTGTAATTTCACAATGTACTTATGCATTTTAGGATTTTATGGTCTCATGAAATTTCACCAGGGCTAATAAAATCATTCTTATCTTCTAATTATATGACAAGACTGTACGTAATTAAATGGTTTGTCACCTGCATTTAGCTCTCGACAAGTTGAATAGAAGCCTGCTCTGTGTGGCAAATAAGACTCATGTACCAGTAGTTTTGCTTTTCCTTCAGATCTGCCAAAAAGAGCTCTGATGTTTTGAAATATGCCAGGCAGCACTCACTAAACCCTCCAACCTCAAGAGAAAGCATTCTCAATTAGAAATACATTATGATTGTCACAGCTAAGCAATTTCTTAGAGACTAAAGGGATTTTTAGTGATTTCATGGTATAAAAAAAGCAGTCAATGTAACACAAAGAAATTAAAATTCCAATGGAGGTGTCATGCAGTAAGTGAAAAGATTTAGCTGTCCAGTCATATAACTAAGAATAACCTTGCAAAGTGAAACTAAGATATGTGCTTCTCAATAGCAAAGAGCAGGTTTGTCTCAAAAAGTGTTTTTCCAGGCCCATGTACCCAGTTATAAGAACATTTGTAAGTAGCACAATGAAAAACAGCAGCACTCAAGATTAAATTGGGTTCTGAGAGTTTTCTTCCTGCGGCAGCCAGTCAGAAATCCTGCTAATGGGCAACTTACACAGAACAGATGATGTCATTTTGATAATGCTTCCTTTTGGCTTTACACACGCCAGTGTTTCTGGCAAATAGCAGAAAACCCAAATGCATTTCCAGCCTGTCTCTACAACCTCCGATAAGATCAGCATCATAAGACAGAGGGGAAAATAAAAAGATATGAGACCATGATACAGTGTTAAATCAATTATTACATCAGTACTGAGCTTTGTGTAGCTATAGTCTGCTCTGTTCATGAATTTACATGTGTATTGCCACTGATTTGTTTCATTCCCACAGCTATATAGATGGGTAATCACATCAGCAGACACAAACAATAGTAAGCAAAAGGTCATTTATTTATTTTTAAACACTATTACATTGCCAACTATTATTTAAAAAGGAAGACCATATTATATTAGTTCAAAACTATCTTGTTAAGCATATATACTTAAACTCTAATTTTACAAACACATAATGAAATACTTTTTATTTTACAAACAGCTATTTTAATAAGTATTATGAAAAACATGTTTTAAAAATAATTGCCAAAATCTCCCTCTTTAAATATACAAACTCCCCTTGCTATTCTGAAGATTTCTTCCTTAGAAGCCAAAAAATATCTAAGTCACACTGAGTCTTCATCAAACCCTACTGACAGCAGTAGTGATATAAAAAGGTAAAAAGCACTGTACAAAGTATGCAAGTACAGCATTTATAGGTCTTAATACTATACATGCTTGCATTTGTTTTCAAAATGTTTTATAAAAACTCCTATTTTTAAAACAAAAAATTGAATGTCCTTCCCTGGCTGTGGAAAATATACAAGCCATTGTAATCCTATCTTGTTATTAAAACTTTATGGTTTTCCAGTGTGATGGGGCAGATATTGTGGTGAGAATTTTTGTCATCTTTATTGGATGCCATATATTAAGATGTTCCTAGGAGCTGATGCTTTTCTCACAGAAGTCAATGGGAGTTTTACCACCGACTTTAATGGATGTGGGACTGTATTCCAAGTTTTCTTTGGCATATCATTTTGCAGTGTCTCTTAATCTCAGTTTCCTCCACTCCGTGATGCAAAATTAATACACAGCCTTTAATATATTAACAAGAAAAACCAAATCTGGAGCAATTTGAAATTGACATGGATAATTGTAGGGGATTGTTTTAAATGTTTACTGGTAAATTCACTGAAAAACTCAGAGTATTTATTTTAGCCAAAAGTGATTTAATGTAATGAAGGGATACAATCTTCAAACCAAGCACCGGTGAATTCTGTATGTTTTCCACCAAAATTTAATCTGTTTACTTCCCTGTAGTGTGTATGGGTTTATTCCTTTGCTGCTTCCTTTATAGTCCCTTCTGGCATTTCTTCTGGAATGAGCTTTTCAAAAAGGTACGGTACCCAGGGTCATCCACATATTCATTCTTAAACCGGGAACTCAATACTCTCTGTCTCTTCTTTTCTCCCTGGATAATATCTGCTCCATAAAATGTGTCTTCAAACCTCATGTCGGAGGCTGTCGACTAAAAACAGACATTAATTACTCCTTCAGTTTCACAGTGGATATCACATTCCGACTCTCTCCAGGGCAGGCACATGAAAGCACCGGTACCTTTGGTTTACACAAACCGAAGACTATTTCAGTGACTAACCCAGAGAATTACATCATTATGAAGCCATCAGTGCTTCAGAACATGCAGTTTTACGATAGTGTTTCTTGGAAAAATCTATTCATGTTAAATAAATGTTGAATTTATTTTTTTAATAAATACGTCACAATGTTTAGTTGCACATATTTGTGGGGTTTCTTAAAATTCATTTGACTGACTAGCTGTTGGATTTCATTGTGTCAAAAGAAAAGGAGTACTTGGAGCACCTTAGAGACTAACCAATGTATTTGAGCATAAGCTTTCGTGAGCTACAGCTCACTTCCACTGCATGCATCCGATGAAGTGAGCTGTAGCTCACGAAAGCTTATGCTCAAATACATTGGTTAGTCTCTAAGGTGCCACAAGTACTCCTTTTCTTTTTGAGGATACAGACCGATACCGCTGGTACTCTGAAACCTGTCACTGTGTCAAAAGATCACAGAAATGAGAGATGGGAAAGATCATATTGGATTCAGTTCATCCGTCTGCCCGTGCAGGTTTATTCTCAACAGTAATGTATATTATCTAGCATTTTATCCAGTCTAGTTTTAAATGTAAGGGATTGTATGATGCAGACTATTAAAAAGATGCCCTGTACAATTGCATGGCTTGTGCGGAGAGGGAGTCATGAGTTCAGCTGATGCTGGAAAATGTTAAAAAAAAAAAACAGGGCAAAAACTGAAACAGCAAATGAGAAGCTATTGAAAAAATAATGAAACAAACGACAGGAATTTTAGGGCCCAGCCCACTCCCACTGCTGAGGCCAGTAGCAAAATTCCCATGAACGTCAATGGCATGGGATCAAACACTTTCAAGATGAAGAGATACCATATATCTCGAGCTGTTTAAAAGAAAGGGTGGAGCCAGCATTATAAACCATGGGGCTAGTCCTGCAAGGAGCTGAGTACCCTCTGACTTGAGGGTACTCAGATGAGTTCTGAATGAGTTCTGACTGAGTTCTATTGACTTGTACCTCGAAGATGCACTCAGCACCTCGAGTACTGGGCTGTATGTTTGTGAAGTCCAAGTTAATAACAGGGAAACAGCATCAGGCTTTCCACTGGGGGGGAAAACTGCACTTCTCATCAATAGCAATCATTTTGTTTTATTTAATAGTTTGATTACGTGTTTTAAAATAATACTTAATTCCACTAAAAGTGAATGATGTCACGTGCAAAAGTAAAATACTGATCTATAAAAATGCCACTATTTTAAAAGAATAGCAAAAACCAGCCACATCTATATTGTTGTTCTTAGTCAAGTGCAACAATAAAACAGATTTACAGTATGTCTAGTTAATTCTAAACTCGTTGCATATACTCTATAAAACAACAAGAGGTAATGGGGCCTTTTCTGAAAAAAAATGAAAAACAACCAACTGTACTCACCCAGGTGGCTTGTTTGTTATTTTTTTCAAGAACCATCTATCTTAACCCTTAGGACACTGAAGGACGAGTGTACTCCTCTGAAGTAAACTGGTCCTGAGGTGTGGAAGTCTAGAATATTTGACTTTTGAATGTCTCTGCCAGAAGGAGCTCTGCTCCTCCCCATTCTTATTGCCTTTCTTGCTCAGCTCTTGCTCTCCTGAGTGAGATAAGCCACCTTCCTGGAAAAGCGCTTCTTAGCAAAGAGACAACCTCATCCTTCTCTGCCTCTCCCCAGCTGCCAGTCCCATCTCCATGTCACTTCTTACTCCAACTGCACCTTCCAATACGTGTTATGCGCATGCTTAAGGCTGCAGCTGGGAACTGGCAACATGGAGAAGCAGCTCATGTCAGGTGGGCATGCTGAGGAAGTAGTCGAGGTGAATATAAGGTCAGGATTTGCTTCTCCAAAGAATCCTGGCCTGCCTCCGTCTTCCAGCTGCAAGAAACCCTCCCTCAGCTACATCCTAGAGTGCTCTGTCTGATTGCTCCAAACTCACTTAAATAGACATTCTGCAGGTGACCCCCCCTCACCCCTCATCCCCTGGGAATCACCTCGTTTCCATATGGTTAATCTCATACAATACATGTGAGAGTAGGGACAGTATGTGCAAGTACACATCTTTATAGCAATAAGAAACACACGGTGCTGCTGTTCTCGTTGACAGATATGTTCAGATTATCTTTAAATACAATATGGATATTTTATTCATTAGCTTTTGAATTTAAACATTGTAAGATTTTTTTAGTCTGTGTGCTTCCATTTTACATGTTAAAAATGACTAAACAGTTAGCTAGCAGTGTATGATTTTGAGTGGACTGCTGAGAAACAGCAGCGTGTGTTATATGTAAATGAGAGGAAGAACATGGTGTCTCTCAGCCTGAGTATCTGACCCTCTAAGTAACTGATATAGGACTGTACAACATTTAGAATTCGTGCCAAACTTAGGTAATACAAACCTCCTCTCTCTTCCAATACTTGTATGTTGGAACGCAGAATTTCTTAATCTTAAAGGAGTTCTGTTCCTTATGGGGCTGTGTGGATTTTACATACAGTACTGTGTTGGAATAACTGATTGCTGCATACCAGCTGGAATTTATGCAGGAGCTGGGGAAGTATTTGAGAGCTTGGAGTCCAATTAAAAATCCGCTGTAGTCAATGGGAGTCTTGCCATTGACTTTAATGGAATTTGGATCAGGTTCTTTGTTGTTTTTTGTTAAACTTTTTGCTTTTAGAATTATGAACTTTGAGAACTTGGAAAATATACATAAATATTGCATATATTTGATAAGGGTATGAAAAGAACAGTTCATCTGTCAACACGAGATGTTCTTACTTAATCCTTCACGCTCTGACAGATGTTCTACCAAGATGTCCCTGTCAGCAGTCAAGATGTGTGTTTGATTACAGTATTTGGCTGTATTGACAGAACAGTAGACCAGTCTCACTGGCCAGTGCACACTTTTGCTACTTGGATGAATCTGGATAGCCACACTAGCACTGATTCTTCACAAAAATCCTTGTGTAGTATAAAGGGCTAATTCAGAATAAAGTCACAGCTTGGTTTAAAGTCCTTTAGAGTAAATTAATATTAGAACGTTTGTATTTGTAAATACTTACGAAACGGGCTTTCACTCGTTTAGGCAGTTCTTCATCTAATGTGTAGATCTCTTCCCTCTTCATTGCTATCTGAGAACCATCTTCAAACTCAACCTAATTTGACACATGGGAATTTTAGAAAAATATAAACTCATTGTTTGCAATCCTCGGGCACTCTCCAACAATAGACAGATTATCTACAGAGATATCAAACATTTGAGTTAAATAGTTATCTAGTGTTATTTATTTTTAGGAAAGAAAATAAAGAACCACCACCAAGGAACACCATGAACAGTCAAGAGTTATAGCCGTACTTCAGAAAATAATCACCAATTAGGTAACGTCTACACTTGTGCGTTTCCTGGGTACCTGTACCTAATAGTCCTGCTGAGCGTCCAGATACAGTGTGCTGAGCTGTGAGTGTATGATGTGCATATATACCCCATGCCTACACTGCCCTTTTTAGGACGTGATGATAGCGCTGCCTTTTCAGTGGCAGTATCACAGAGTCCTGTGTGTCCAAGGAGACACTCTGAGAACTGCCTTGTTGCGTGTTGCTAGTACTGTAAGCCGCATTTGGTGATGGCAGTTCTCAATTATGTCTCCCTTCTGCCTAACTGCATTGAAGAAATGGAGCAAGTCCATGATGATGTAGTTCTGCTCCGTGGACAAATGTTCATATCGTCCAGTACTGGATGGAATGGGTCCAGAAAAATTTGAGACACTGAAAATGGCTGACCAAGAGGGCAAATGAAAATCCACTGGGGTTGCAAGGAAAAGATGTGTTGAATGGTGGGATTGCCATGGTATGGCCATAGCTAGACTGCCACTTCTGGTCCCGGAGAACCAGCATAGCGTGGTGGAACCACCTCATCTTGGAAAGCTGGAATGATGACCAGTGGCTGCAGAATTCAGATTACAGAAGCAGACCTTCATGGAGTTGTGCAAGCAGCTTGCACCAATCCTCCTGCACCAGATCACTTGTTCTCAGAAACCCATAGCAGTACAGAAGCAGGTGATTATTGCCCTTTGGAAGATGGCAACATCTGATAACTATTGGTCAGTTACAACCCAGGTTGGGAAGTCAACTGTCAGAGTGGGGGTTGTACGGGTTTGCCACACTACCAATACTGGAATCTACTCAGGTGTGGTTGCCATATCCAAAGTCCCTTAAATTATAGTAGAATATCAGAAGATAGGGTTTCTGAATGGTGCAGGGAACGTTGACAGAACGCACATCCCAATACTTTGCCCACTGAAAGGGGTGAGTGAATAAGTGAACCAAAAAGTTTACTATTCACTTCTTCTCCAAGACTCAGTGGACAACCAAAGTCAATTCATGAGACTAACATTGGACACACGGGGAAAGGTCCATGACGCCAGGGTGCTCAGGAGGTCAGGATTGTACAGCGGGGGGGGGGGGGGGGGGAGGAAAAAGGAATTTTATTCCCCAGAAATGCCATGGTTCTGCGTAGAGTTTCTGTTCCCACAGTTATGTTGGGGGACCCTGCATATGCACTCCTAACTTGGCTTGTGAAGCTCTTTCCAACATCACTGACCCAAGACAAAAGGAATTAATCTATAGCCTGAGTAGCTGCAGTATGGTAGGGGAATGCCTTTGGGAATCTGACAGCTCATTGGCAATGCCTGCAAACGCAACTGGATGCCAAGGTAGCCAACACAGTTCGCATTATCATGGCATGCCGTACCTTGTGCAACATATGTGAGGCTAAAAGAGAATACTCCCAGAGCTACTGGACACAGGGCAGATATGGTTTACAAACCCTGTACAGGCAGCTAGATCCCACCCATGTGCATACTGCTCCTGGTTCAATTTGTGATGCTATTTTCTCATACATTGTGGAGCAGCGTGGAGCCAGAAAGTGACCTGGGAAAGTGCCACGGGACACTATTTTGATGTTATGGTGCTATTGAAAAAGCTCAATAAATCATTGCTATATGATTGTCCAGCGACATACTTCAGTGAGTTTCAATCCCCTACAGCTGATGGTAATGTAGTAACTGAAAGCCGACAACTGGGTGAGTGCACTCAAGTTTAACACCTTTGGCTGTGGTTTTGTGCTGTGGAGAATGTATCGGCACTATAATGCCATCATTGAGCAACGCTGGTGTTGCGTGTTGACAACTCTGTTTCATGCTGCTTTATGGGGAGTAATTAAGCATTGTTAAAGTAATTTAAAAACAGTTCTGTAAGGTTTTGGGATGGGCTTCATATATGCCTTCTTCACAGCGTTTTCTGACATCCTTACTCACAGCACTAATCAGGTGCTATGCATGAGTACTTCTGTGCTGCAAGCAGTGACTATTTGGTGAGGTTGAGAGAAGAGGCGTTGCAAAAGCACAGTTCACTGTCAGATATCTCTACTGTTAATTTACTTTTGTTTCCTTTGTCTGTATTGTCAATGAAGTCATTAACAACGCCATAAAGACGGTTCAGTTAACTTCTTTTCTGTTTTTCATTCTGGTGCTTTGGACAACAACAGTTACTTCACAGTTTAGTTCACATTAATGAACCTTGTTGTTTTTTTAAAACTAGGAAATTCATGGCCAGGGGCTGAAGGTGACGTGGGAGGGACAGAATTCATTGCATTTCTTTGGCCCCACGCATTTACAGAAATCACAGTCATGTGTCGTGAATCCTGCTGACCCATTCCTAACATGTGGAAAATATCGCATTGATCATACTCAGAAAGCAAGCTGCACACACAAGTGAAGTGAATGGTAACTTTTATTTATAAACGTACATCAAACAAAAGACTAAAACAAATTAACAAAAATAAAATAAAAACAAAAATAGAGACAAATTAACAAAAAAAAATTGTACAATTCCCTGAAAGTGGGAAAACATTAGTGTTTGTAGACACGTCTTCTTGTCCTTCCTCTCCCCGAGAAGAGGGGGAAAGACTGAGGAATATTGTGCAGTGGACAAATGGAGAGGTATCCTGCATGGAGCTTGGGGGATAAACAAAGACTGGGCTATAGAGACTAGATGGGGCTTATTTTTCCCCACAAGCAGGCTTTGTGGGGGTTCCCCGTGCAGAGTTTTGGGTGCTAACAGAGTATGTTGTGTCAGGTGTCCAGCATGCTCCTCCCTGGCAGGGGTAGTGCTGGAGCAGCCTGGACAACAGCTAGAGGAGGAGAAGCGGCAGGAGGAGACCGTGCTGCCTTGTTCTGGAGGAAAGCAGCAGTCCAATGGCAGACAGGTCCCAAAAGTATTCCGCCACCAGCTGTACCAGGGACTGCATGAGTGAATGGTCCCATTCCCTATGGGCATGCTCCCACTCCATGAACCGGTTCATGAGTGCCTCCTCCTGCCTAAAAGTCCGATCCTCCTTCATCCTAAGGAACTCTACTGCTCCTGACTTCTCCTGTCAATGCCAGCGAGCATGGTCCTTCTCTATTTGCCTCTGCTATCTCTGAGGTGCTCTTTCTCCCCTCCTGGTCGAACGGGTTCCCTGCCAGCATCAGGAATGTCCTGACAAGTCAAAGACAAGGCGAGCATTATATTTCATTTCTCCTTTGCAGGAACCTAAGAAATCCCACCCCACCCAAGGTAACTGTGCTTCCAAAAGCCACAATATTGATACATTTTAGCATTCCAGAAATGCTACTGTTATAGCCTCCTTCCTTCTGACTACTTTTGCCTCCCAAAAGGAAGGAGATGAGGGTAAAAACAGCAAGATACCCTGAACTACTGCTATGAAAATGTTGCACTGTAGGGTATCAAGGAGCCAGTTGCAGTGTGGTTTGAGTCCTTTCAGGATTTACATTACTAGTTACCTATATCTTCTTTAAAGGCTGGCCATCATTTGGAGAACATGGCAGTACTGAAGGTGCCAGAATGGAGAAGAGAAGTGGCTTTCCAGACCTGTGGAAACACCCAGCCACCTATGCCAGAGCAATGTTGATGATGACCCCCTTCATTGCTGAGTAGAGAGGTGGACCAAGCACATTTGCCCTGCCACAAGACCTGAAGAACTGGCGTGAATATCTGCTACACCAAAAATTTGTGGAATTATGCTTACAAAACTTGGAGGCAATTAGAAGGAAATTTACCGTATTCTCAGCTAGCAGATGGAGTTCCCATAGAAAAGGAAGAGAGACCCACAGAAAATATCCATCCAGCCCCTAATTCCCTATGCATTGCCAGAAAGTCTGGCCCGTGTCCAGCGAACAACACTGAAAGGGACTGGAAAACACAGAATAGCACTATAAATGTATATTCTTCCAGTCACTAAGGGACACAGCATTGTGTTTGTGAAACTGCTGCTTCATCCATCCCCACTTCTACCAGCTTCTGCAGAGAGGGTCAGCATGGAGAGATACCACTCACCAGGGACAGGGAACGGTAATAAACATTTGCAATGGTCACAGAGAGAATGGACCGCTCTGATTTACCCATTCTCTTCCCGGACATAAGCAAGCCCACACCCCAGACACCATCCACACCCAAACCCCTTCCACTGTCTCCCTTTCACAGGGGGAGGGCAGTTTGGGTCTTTGAGCAAACATAAATGTCATAAAACTGTTCTTTCCCAACCTGGGTCCCTTCATAACTTATGCCCTTCCTCCCTCCCTTCCTTTCCCTCTGGTCTACACAGCCCAGCCTATTGCTATTCAGAGTCCTGGCTGAGAAGTGCACAGACACAGGGGCACAGTGACTGCTTATTAATAATTTGCTATAGCTTCCATTACATGCTTTATAGTAGTTCATAGGATTTCAATTAAATTATTGATTTACAGCTGTGTTTTTCTTGGGGACCATGTAGAGGTGGAGTGGGGACGAGGTGTGGGGGTCAGCATCAGGCGTGTATTACTAGCGCAAGAGGGCCTATTTACAGGGAACGTGGAGGTGTACTGTAACTTACCAGCCTTGGATTCCAGTTCCTGCAATGGCTTAGGAACCTCCTCAACCAGGTCCATCAGGTAGAGGTGTTGACTACTGTGCTCCTCTTTTTTCCAGGGCTTCCCAGGGCTTCCTCCAGGACTTCCTCTGAGGTCCCTACTGCCTCCTCACCCTGCCCCTCGTTGGTGTCCCATCATACGATAAGGCGAGTGGGATTGACGATAGAATCATGAGTCACTTCAGGCTCAGTACTCGCAGCCTTGGAGAGCACCCACTCCAGCTCATCGTGGTATGGGCATGTGTGATGTTCCTCTCCTACAGCGAACATTGGAGTCCTTCACACTCTGGTACAGGAACTTGAGGTGCTCCATGTGCTCCCAGCGCAGGAATGGGGTACAGTGAATGCCTGCCTCCTCCAGCCTCCGTAAAATCTCCCAGTAGAGGTATATGTTCCTGCCAGTATGGGTGAAGTTGTGGAGGATGGCATGGTCTGACCACATATTAATCAGCAAGCGGGCGTGCTTCAGAGACCAGGACGCAGCTCTTGGAACATGATCTGTGATCCCCAGTGCTGATCAATCCAGTTCACGGGAGAACTGATCTTAAATGATCAGCACAGGTTGCTATTACCTTTATACATTTTGGTAAGGGTCAGACAGCAATAGGATCAATGCATTGGGAGAATGGCCTTGGAGGACTATTGTTACCCATGATCTGGTGCATGCTCTTTCCCCCTATCTACACTGCACTGTAGAATGGGTACAGGGCCATGCCACCATGAAGGCATGAACATGCCCACACCCCTCAGGCATGCCAGCTGTCTCAGACTAGACTAGAAAGACTCTGTCCTTCCAAAACATGCTTCAGGGCTTCAGATGGGGACAATAAGGGAGCCATGACACATCAATGTACAACAATGTACATCTAACCATGCACGGTCACAAGCATAGACACAGCTTTACATGAACATGCAGAAGGACTGCACTACCAACACTGAAATTTGTATATAAAAGTCCAGATGTATTTGATTAGGAATGCTAAACAATACCGACATATACAACATCACTTTATCGCACATTAAGATGTCATTATGTTGTTTACATTTGCTTCTAATTTCCCAAGTGGTAAAAATTAATTTCACCATGCTATGTTTCAAGGTTGTGGAAGACCATGTCAAAAGACAGGAGGTATGAGTGACACTGAGGGAAATGCCAGTTAACAGAATTATATTGAATCTGATGGAATTTCTTTAAAGTGCTCTGTTCAGAAGATGAAAAGCTTTATCATGCATAGGTTTAGATTTAATCCATCATGAACCCCTTTAGCAGAAAATGAGAAAGGAACTGTAGCTAGGTGCAGGGAATGCTAAAATACTCAGCCTTCGAACCATTTATGCTTCTTGAGATGCTTCCCCCCCCCCTTTTTTTTTCCCCCCACACCACCATCCATCCCTGGAATCTTTCACCTATAAGAGATGAATGTCTGCTACTATCTACAATTGTACTTTGAGTTCCTTCAAAAACTTTAATTTAAAACTAGTTTTCAGAAAACTTACAAAGGGTCCAATCCTGTAAGCTCCTATGACTTCAGTGGAACTACCTGAGTAACAGCTATATGTAGGAGTAAGGGTTCCAGGATTAGGCATAAAAATGTGAAAATATACACTGAAATACATATACTTCTAAAGAATCTTGACAAGGAGCCCCAGGTAGCACAATGCACGTACAAAAATATAAGGTTTGCTGGTTCAAATTAAAATGTTGCCCTGTAGGTCAAATCAAAACATTCAAACAAACGGAATCTGTCAGATTAATTGTGCACAGTTGAAAAGCTTTCAGCGACTGTCCTAGAGTACATACAGTAACAACAGCCAAGATACAGAGCTGGGAACTTTTAAAATCCTTAAGAGAAGTAATTTTAACTCCATCATAAAGGACCTGGGCCACCTGCTGGTATGCCGCTGTACCGCACAAAGCCCAGGTTAGAGGATGGGGTGCAAAGATGTCTTAGAGTGCATCTTCACACTCCCTGATCCTATTGCTAACATGTGCAGGACTTGTCTCCGGGCATGTTAGAGCAGCCTGAAGCCTGCTTGAATTTAACCCATGCTGTAAATAGTGACAAGGAATCAAAAATATACTGATCAATGATCAGTATGGTGTTGGGGCATTGCTATCACTACCCCCGCCCCCGCTCCCTTTGGCAATGCCTCTCTTTCCAAGCCACTATGGTGGAGAGAGGTGAATGGTCTTCATTCACTGTAGCCCACCAAAGAATCACCCCGATGTTGGGGTGATCTTCCCTGGCTCTGTTAAATGGGCTTTAGGACCAGATTACATTGGTAGTGTGGCACTGAGCAGCCATACCACACAAGAAAATCTAAACCCTGTATGTCCAGTTTGAGGTTTGGAGGATCTAGTCCAGTGGTTCTCAACCAAGGGTGCACATACCTCTGTGGGTATGCAGAGGTCTTCCATAGGATACATCAACTCAGCTAAATATTTGCCTAGTTTTACAACAGGCTACATAAAAAGCACTAGCAAAGTCAGTACAAACTAAAATTTCATACAATGACTTGTTTATACTGCTCTATCTACTATACACTGAAGCTTAAGTACAATATTTATATTCCAATTGATTTATTTAATAATGATACTGTAAAAATGAGAAGGTAAGCAATTTTTCAGTAATAGTGTGCTGTGACACTTTTGTATTTTTATATCTGAATTTGTAAGCAAATAGTTTTTAAGTGAGGTGAAAAGAGGGGGTGCGCAAGACAAAGCAGACGCCTGAAAGGAGTACAGCAGTCTGGAAAGGTTGAGAGCCACTGCTCTAGCCGTTCAACTGCCATAAACATTAATTGGAGTTTCTTTCTTAAACTCTAGCATGGTGCACTATAAATGCACCCTGATGTTGCTAAGGGCTAACACTAATAAGGGTTTCTCCAAGTCTTTCAGTGGTGTAATTATTTACACAGAATGTCAGACTACTGCTAAATCCAAATTTTAACCAGGTTGCAGATGCCGAATTTCAAACTAGTCATTATGTTAAGTGTGGTATATTTTATTTTGTATGCCTTGTAAATGCAGATATTCATCACAGAAAATAAGGGCCCCTACTACATATGGACAAACCAAAGATATATATTGAACATTCAGACAGTGGGATAAAAATGAAAAACTGCACCTATACTGTATCAGTCTGTGTATTCTGTCGTTCTCTCCATGTGGTTTTCTTGTATGAGAATAACAGAAATTAATTGTGTAAATGAAATTGCCAAAAAGCATTTAATTGGGTTCATGGATAATTTAGTCATCTACGGAAAGTTACAAATGGTTACTATGAAGGAACATACAAACAAACAAACTGACCAAGATGCCAAACACTTACATGGCAGATTTGCAGAGTGGCACTTAAAAATACAAACTTGATTTTGCATGCACAATTATGACAAGGATTCACGCAGGATAACTGGGCTTGAATATATCCCGTGCGATACTGACACAGATATTTGTGCACATGGTCATGGTTACTGCATGCCTAGTTCTCATTGCTCCCTGTGCAAATTCCACATGAATGTGAGAGAATTTTCATACATGAATTCCTGATTCAGAGTAAAATAGATTTGTTGAAGTTTTATCTGACCATATAACTTTGTCCCAGCACACGCACACCCCTTTCTAGTTTCTCCTTTCGTAGAGAATGGTTGGTCTAATTGTTAGAGGACTTGGCACAGAAGACCTTAGGCGAGATTCTGTACTGTGCCTCTAAAAGGCACAACAGAGAACTAACAACACAGGAAGAAGGGGGACAAAGGTGGCTTTAAACCATCTTTTCACCCTCTCAATCCTGGGCGGGTTCTGTAGCCCTTAGCTTAATTTAGACAGCCCCGGGGGGGCGGTGGGGGGGAGGGCGGATGTTACAGCAGTATCCCCAGGCTGCAATCTGGCTGCAGCACTTCCCAGAATCTCTGCAGTGCTATGATACACCCCTCCTCACCTTGGTATGTCCTCTGTGCCAGGGCTTGCTAGGGGTCCTTGAAAGGCAGCCTTTTGGCTGTTTCCATAATTCCTGTGCCAGGGAATTTCTCCCACAGCTAGATATGGGGCACTGAGAGCCCCTTTATGCTGCTCCTGTCCTATTACCCAAAATAAAAGGTCCAAAGTGGGGCTGAGGGTTTCACCTGGACTCTAATTCTTAATGACTTACTATGTGGTCTTGGAAACGTTACTTAACCTCTCACTCTTTCTGCTCCTGTAAAAAAGATGATAATATGACTCACCTTACCTAACTCACAGGGTTGTCATGAGCATAGCTTTTTTGTAAAATGCTTTTGTGACGTTGCACCCCATAATGATTTATGGAAATATGCTTATGAATGTATACATGACATAGCTGGAATATGTTTTATGCTACACATGCCATGTAGAATATCTCTGTAAAGGTTATGATCTACTGAATATATTCATCCTATTTGTATGCATGTATCATTTTTGTATATGAAGTTATGAATATTGGCTGTGTACTTGTTTGATTTTAAGTAGCCTTAATAAGGCATTTGGTCAACTTCTTAAGAAAGCAATTTGCAAGTTAAGTGCCCCACAAGAAACACTTAACGGACAATGGAATCTTGGAAGACTCTAATCCACATAAGAAGTCTACCTGGGGACATTCAAGGTAACATGTGAACAATGGCTGCCACCTGTAAAGTTCTGAGTCATGCATGGACATGTGACTTGTCCATGTGACTCCAGAACTCCAGCTTGCAGCTGGATTCTGCATCAGAGAGAGGAGGAGGTCTCCACCCACAAGAGAAAGTCTAAGTCCTGGTAGACCCCTTCATTTTGTCTTCAGCTGGCTCAAGAGATAGCCTCTCCACCCCCAAAGGATACCTGAAAGAAACTGGAACAAAGGACAGTAACCACAGGGGTGTGAGTGATTGCTGGACTCAGACTAGAAGGAAGCTAGTCTGTAAAATAAGCTTACTGGAACATCTCTAAGGGTGAGATTTCATCTGTAATCACTTTCTTACTGTATTAGGCATAGACTTGCATATTTTATTTTATTTTGTTTGGTAATTTACTTTGTTCTGTTATCACTTGGAACCTCTTAAATCCTACCTTTTGTATTTAATAAAATCACTTTTTACTTATTAATTAACCCAGAGTATGTATTAATATTTGGGGGGCAAACAGCTGTGCATATCTCTCTATCAGTGTTGTAGAGGGCGAACAATTTATGAGTTTACCTTGTATATGCTTTATACAGGGTAAAACGGATTTATTTGGGGTTTGGACCCCATTGGGAGCTGGGTATCTGCGTGTTGGAGATAGGAATACCTCTTAAGCTGCTTTCAGTTAAGCCTGCGCTGTTAGGGGATGTGGTTCAGACCTGGGTCTGTGTTTGTAGCAGGCAAGCATGTCTGGCTCAAACCAGGCAGGGCACTGAAATCCCAAGCTGCCAGGGAAAACGGGCTCAGAGGTAGTCTCAGCACATCAGTTGACAGTCCCAAGGGGGTTTCTGTGATCCAACCGTCACAGCTTTCAACATGAATAGTACTATAAAACAATAATCCTTAAAGTTTTATATAGAACTTATATTCAAAGCATAAGGCAGATATTAAATATAAGGGAGGCAGTAAGGTGTAGGGTTCAGCATAAGGGACCAGACATCTGGAGACCCGAGTTTGATTCCCACATCTGCCACAGAATTGCAACATGACATAGCAAGTCACTTACCCTCTCTGTGCATTAATTTATCCATGGATATTATAGCACTTGCCCACTTTTGTAAAACAATTTGAGATCGGCAGATGGAAAGAGTTATATAAGTAAAAAGATTTATATATATATATATATACACACAAATGTATATAAATACCAAATATGTCTCTCTATCTAAATAACAAAAAGTTATATTCTTATTCTTCCCTACGTGTTGTTATTGTGGTTGTTTTATTGTAGTTTCTACCATGCACTTGGGTACTCAACGTTGCTGACTGATTTTTCTCAAAGCATGCACTTCTGAAAACAAACAATTATTCTGCCTCTGAAATCAGGACTGAGCTCTTTAGTCTTGTCCACAGTACTGAGTTCTCCTCTCTCTCTGAAGTTTATAAAATGCCTTAATGTACATGTTAGTTAATATAAGATTGCCTCATTGAACAGCTGAAAATGTGTTTATTTAAACTATGTTTTTCATTGTCCTTTCTCTCATCCCTTTTTGTGAAACTTCGCTAGTTGATTAAAGTCAGGTGCCCAGTTATATCATTAATTAAATGGCTACCAATGCTTAATAAAAGCAAATAACATGGAGAGAACAACAGAATATCATACTGAAGTCTTGTTTTATAGGATGTAGTCCATCGAATAACCCTGAGTTCCTATAAAATTATACACTCTCTTCCTTTGGAATTGTGAAGTTACAGGATTGTACATAGCAATAATTAGCTACAACAGCAGCTCAGCAATTGTAAACAATTGGGGACAATTCTCTTTGATAAGGTAAAGGCATTACTGTTTAAGAGTCAGTACTTAACTCATACCCCTACCTTCCAGAACTTTAAAACTATGGTATGGCCAGTCCAACTTTGGTGTGGAATGAGTTGTTTGTAATACACATGAAGACATTTGAAAGAAAGTTCCTAATATGCACATAATAAGAAATATGGGCACTCACCTGATACATGTGAGCTACATTTGCTCCCAGATATTTTGCCCCATACAGTTTTCCATCAGGCCACTTCACTTGGACCACCTCTCCCTCTGCAGGTGGACCTAGCTTCCGGCAGTCTCTGCTCTATTTACAAACAAGGGAATGTTTCTCAAATCAGTGATTAAGCAATTAAATTTTGAAATTTGCAGTAAAATGCTTCTTACAACTTGATAAGTAGAGGGGAGTTATTATCATGCGTTTTTCAAGCATTATAATCTTGCTAATGGGCCAACAAAACATATTGTTTGTCTTTGTGAGAAGGAACTAGTGACCAAAGAAACACTCCTAACAGTTTGATGTCACGATGTCAAAGCAATGTGTATGAAAGAGATAGTTATCAGCAATGGTGCTACTTTTCCCCAACTTCATTTTTGTCACATAGTGAAGATGAAGTTTAACAAAGTGCAGCTGCTTATTTGCCAGAGGTTTATGGAGGTTGTTTTTTTAATATACTTAAGCAATTTATACTTTGCTAACACCAGTGCATTCCTGCTAGATGTTTACTGATTGCAATATACACATGATCAAACTATAAATGTCGAGAGCATCAGCAGATTCCTTGCTTAGCTGGTATATATACACAGAAAGAATTTAAAGGTTTACTGTCACCTTTGTATCACCGAACTCTGGGCTTAGCTCCTGGCATAACATATGCTGGCTTTGAACCACTCACTGTGTGGGATGCTCTGCCAGGCCAATATAGCCAGAGAACAGAGCACACCATTCACACACTCACCCACATTTCTACACTCGGAATTGTGTGACAGACCACAGAAGAGTCTTTATGTCAGCTCTGTATTAGCTGAGGGGGAAACCTTGTGCAGGCACTTTTCCTCCAGGGCCAACTCAGCCAGCTATCCACCCACGTAAAGCAGCCCACAGGTTCAAATTATGACTCCAGTGACAAATGAAAGTGAATGTAGTGGGAACATCCTAATCTGTATTGGCTCCCTGTCAGTCAGCAAATTGTTCGGCATTAATGACGGACCTAGAACTGGAATAGCAGGGCTGTTGCAAAATAGGATCGAGGTACATTGACAATTGTTTGTAGTTTGCCCAGCACCTAGTTGTTAGACTAGTTACTGCAGTAATGCTTGCCATTTTGAGAGCAACAAATTCACACCACATATTTTCAAAATATTATCATTTCACAACACATCTCACCCTTCATTGTGCATTTACACTTGAGAACATATCAGACTGAGAGATGAAAATTAGCTTCTCTCTAGGCACCTTAGCGCCTAATCATAATGACTGACGACAGTGAAGCGAGAGCAAGGAGACTGCAATAGCGTTTACATGGATAATAACTCATTTGACTATTACCTGAATGTTATCTTATCACTAGGGCTGTCGATTAATTGCAGTTAACTCATGCTATTAACGCAAAAAAATTAACTGTGATTAAAAAAATTAATTGTTATTAATCGCACTGTTAAACAATGGAATACCAATTGACATTTATTAAATATTTGTGGATGTTTTTCTACATTTTCAAATATATTGATTTTTATTACAACACAGAATACAAAGTGTACTATCCTCACTTTATATTATTTTTTTACAAATATTTGCACTGTAAAAATGATAAACAAAATAAATGGTATTTTTCAATTCACCTCATACAACTCCTGTAGTGTAATCTCCTTATTGTGAAAGTGCAATTGACAAATGTAGATTTTTTTTGTTACATAACTGGACTCAAAAACAAAACAATGTAAAAACTTTAGAACCTACAAGTCCACTCAGTCCTACTTCTTGTTCAGCCAATTGCTAAGACAAACAAGTTTGCTTACATTTATGGGAGATACTGTTGACTGCTTCTTTTTTACAATGTGACCTGAATGTGAGAACAGGTGTTCGCATGGCACTTTTGTAGCTGGCGTTGCAAGATATTTACGTGCCAGATATGCTAAACATTCATATGCCCCTTCATGCTTCGGCCACCATTCCAGAGGACATGCTTCCATGCTGATGATACTCATTAAAAAAATAATGTGTTAATTAAATTTGTGACTGAACTCCTTGGGGGAGAATTGTTTGTCTCCTGTTCTGTTTTACCTGCATTCTGCCATATATTTCATGTTACAGCAGTCTTGACTGATGACCCAGCACATGTTCATTTTAAGAACACTTTCACAGCAGATTTGATAAAATGCAAAGAAGGTTCCAATGTGAGATTTCTAAGGATAGATACAGCACTCAACTCAAGGTTTAAGAATCTGAAGTGCCTTCCAAAATCTGAGAGGGACAAGGTGTGGAGAATGCTTTCAGATGTCTTAAAAGAGCAACACTCTGATGTGGAAACTACAGAACCCGAACCACCAAAAAAGAAAATCAACCATCTGCTGGTGGCATCTGACTCAGACGATGAAAATGAACATGCATTGGCCCGCTCTGCTTTAGATTGTTATTGAGCAGAACCCGTCATCAGCATGCATGTCTTCTGGAATGGTGGTTGAAGCATGAAGGGACATATGAATCTTTAGAGCATCTGGCATGTAAATATCTTGCAATTCCAGCTACAACAAAGCCATGCGAACATCTGTTCTCACATTCAGGTGACACTGTAAACAAGACGTGGGCAGCATTATCTCCTGCTAATTGTTTGTCTGAGCGATTGGCTGAAGTAGGACTGAGTGGACTTGTAGGTTCTAAAATTTTACATTGTTTATTTTTGAATGCAGTTTTTTTTTGCACATAATTCTACATTTGTAAGTTCAACTTTCATGATAAAGAGATTGCACTACAGTACTTGTATTAGGTGAATTGAAATATACTATTTCTTTTGTTTTTTACAGTGCAAATATTTGTAATAAAAAATAAATAAAGTGAGCACTGTAAACTTTGTATTCTGTGTTGTAATTGAAATCAATATATTTGAAAATGTAGAAAACATCCAAAAATATTTAAATAAATGGTATTCTATTACTGTTTAATCGCGCAATTAATTTTTTGTAATTGCTTGACAGCCCTACTTATCACCTGTTATTTACATCCATGCGCGATAAACTTATTTTGTTGCTAGCCATGTCTCCTAATCCCCAGATGTAGTCCACAAGTTTGATTCAACCCATGAGCCCAAGGAAGTGCAAACTGCATCCCACTGAGCTTGTTGAGGTAGCTGTGTTGAGGACAGATGGTACTACAGCCACTGCCATCCCTTAGAGGCTCTCTCAGAGTGACAGCTTTAAACCGTGCTCAGTGTCGCACAGGTGCCTGGCTCGTGCAGTCTGATGAGATATGCTGAAATGTGTTTTCTGACCCCAGTCCCTCCCAGCTGGCTCCACCCACTTTCCCGGTTGCGCTAGCCAGTTTCAGGCCTCCAGTATTGACAGGGTAGTAGGCAACCTTCCTTGTTACACTACCCTGCTCTTGGTCAAACTGAAGGTCCACAGCCTGGGTTCCAGCAGTGGAGTTATTCCCGTGTACCAGACTAGTTCAGGGATTCTTAAACTCATTAATAGCATGAACCACATCCTAAAAGAAACACTCTCACAACTGTGAGAAACACTCTCACCTCCCATTTACGATGGCGCTGAAAACACCAGCTACCATGCTTTTATTTTCCCTCCTTTACCTTTATTTATTTAGAATTATAACATAAAAAGAAAAACAAAGCCTGCCTGTGTGCCTTGGACATAATTTTAAAACTACTATACAAAATCATCAGCTTCTCTAAAAAACAAACGATCTACTTGTGGTATCAAACCAAAAAGTACCTCAATGTAATTACAAATACTAGCCTTGATTGCTTCTCTCCCGCTCCACCTTCCAAAAGACAAGCTTGCAGCCTATGATTGCATAACATTCCTGGGATAAGCACCATAACTGCTCATATGGAAATGTAACAGAGGAAAGGATTTAATGTATTTCAGTTACTTTTAGTCCAACTTACTAGCTAAAACTAAGGAGAGCCAGCTCTATGACCAGCCAGCTGTCCAGAGACCACTAGCAAATGCTTTTGAGGATTTCAATGGTCCATGGAACAATTTCCGGGAACCGCTGTACTAGATATCGTGTATTCCATTCCACCATGAGTTCATTACTTCTGTCTATTCTATCACTAGTGTGTTTTTAATATCATCTCTTGTATTAACATACTGTATTATCTTACTATTGAAAAATTGATTCCCACATTTTCTTCTGGGGGAAGGTTACACACATTTCTTAGACAGACCGAATTGGATACTGTTAATTTGAAACATCTAATCTGTCAGATGTATAATTAACAGCAAGGCACCAGAAAAACGGGATCCTTTTAGGTCTCCCTGTACCAGATGTAAATAATCTCCAGACTCAGTAATTTCTGGGTTTGAAGTGTAAATCACATACATTTGCTCTAGAGTTTCATATAGTCTGTGCAGCAAATGAAACTGTAACACAGCTCATCTTATGCCACATTAGTGGATCTAACCTGCTGGTACATAAAGCACCAATCAGCTGTGGAATATCGGAGTCCAGCTGTTTATGCTGTTATGAAAATTCCTTTATTATCTTAAATCACAGAACTGTAAAAATTTTAAAGCTTTTTTGTGTGGCTGTATTAAGGTTAATCTAACCTGTTGTAGGCAGCATTCAATTTTGGGTTCATTAACTGCTTTTCCAATAAGAGAAAATAGCAAGTATTGCTTTAACAATAAATATCAGAGATATATTTACTGAAATATCGTATTTGCCTCTCAATACAGTGACTGACAATAGAATTGCTTGTTCAAACACTTGTGAGCCTAACTCTATGATGAAAATGACTACTTTTCATGACAATATACTGGGCAGCAAGTCAGGGGACTTTTCTAAAATTTTCTATAGTGCCCCGCAGTCTTAGTATCAAAGTGCCATACAGATAAATTAAATCTGCATGGCAAAATCCTAGTGAACTTCATGGAGTGTGAAGGACTCATGAATACTACATGTTCTATGTGTTTGTCTGGATGTTGTAAGTGGGTTCACTATATGAAAACATGGGGTTAATTCAGGAAGAGTTTGATTGCATGTAGGTACTAAAGAGAACAAAGGTTCATTGGCCAACATGTGTTTTCAAAATCCTTTTTCTCTTATGTTACGTACTTTGTTCCTATTGTTGAAATGAAACAATACTTCAGTTCAAGAAATCTGTCTAGTCACTGTCTTTACCTCTGTTCTCTTTCCTGCCTGTTTGCATTCAGTCTTTTGTTGAATTAACCCTATTTTCATACTGTAAATCCATTTACATCAAAGAGATGAACATACAGAACATATAGTATCTGTAAATTATTGTAGTGCAATCTCATCTCCTTCATATGCTGTTTTTAGTTCTTCTTGCTCTGTTTATTGGCCTGATACAAAACCAATTAAAGTCAATGAAAGGCTTCAACTGGGATTGAATCAGGCCTCACAGAACACTCTATTTGGTACATATAAATCATTACTTTAAAATTTTTTATTTCAGTGATGCTGCAATAGCTCTATCAAAGAGCAAGGTCTTGCAGCATGGCCTAAATTTGCTTGGGCTTTGGAAAAGCCTGTTCATCTCTAGGAGCTCATTCTACAACTGAAAACCCTTCACCAAGCACAGATTATTCTCACATCTCCTTTAGGCCCAATGCAGGAAAGCATCCCTCGGCAGGAAAACACACATGTGCTTTCCTGCTTGCAATATCTAAGTATAGCTCTTCCGATCTTAGATGAGATGGAGAAGAGGACTCCTGAACAGAAGGATTAGCATGTAGACCATTCTCAAAGTATGCCAAAGACAGCTGCTTTTTGGACATTTCAAGTTCCGTTTTAACTGTTTTGCCTGGCAATATCATTACAGAATTTGGAATGAATATATTAATAATTATTTTGGGATTGATACAACTATAAGAACCACTGGGTACTTCTGGGCTTCACCCAAAGCAGCACAGATTGAAAAATGAATACATTCCTCTGCCACATCTTCAGTGAAGTCATACTGTAGATGTGGTTCATATTTGAAGGGAGTGGCTAAAAGAAGCCGCAAGATAAAGTGGAAGGGGAAGAAAAAATACTGTGCTCTTTAATGTTTGTATTGTGCTATATTGTCTTGTGAGTAAGGAAAAAATTATTTTATGGCTAAGAATAATAGAAAAGATTAATTTAAAGAAAACTGTACCTGAAGGATACCAAAGAAAGCTAACAAAGGAAAACACTGATAGAGTCCAAGTTAGATATTTTATTAAAAAAAGAAAATGTGTGTTTAGCATTTTTTCAGCAAGGGAGGGAAGTCAGCTGTTGTAGATAAGGGAATACAATGCAAAGGATCTAAAAGCTGTAACAGATCAATAAATCAATGCTTTAAGATTGTACATTTCATCTTAAATAAATGAAAAGCAAAAAGCTTTCCAAGAAATACCTGTGAATAGTCTTAACTAGCAACAAATACCACAGATACATTCCCACTGAATTTACCAGCAGGAAAAGCCCTTCATTAGGCTGGGTAATTTTCTGCCTTTCAACTTTCAAGTTCAGTTTAAAACTCAAGAGGCTTGATCGTTGGGATTAAATGAGTTCCTACTCTTTCAAATTTGCTTCTCTTTCTGTGATTGGTGTGTAAAAATGCATTAGTCAATCAAAGACAGGGAGGCCATGGAACCATTGTTTATACTTAATATAGTAGGAATGACAATGGCCCATTAGAATTTTTTTTTTGTAAACAGGGGGAAGCTGCAGGCTCACATGGCATTTTTCAGGGAAAAATGGATCAATGCTTGTCCCAAGTTTATGTACTGCAGCAAGACCTGTAAATGCTACTAGAAAACTCTCCCATTCAAAATGGGGAAAATGCCAACCATCATTTATTCTAACTGCGTCAGCAGAGCTGGATTTTGTTAATTGTTTTGATGCAACTGTTATAAACTGTCTCTGTATGTGTGGTCATATCACCCATGGGTTGCTGACTCAAGTGACGATAAAGTGGTTTTGGTGATGGCCACAGATTTGAGCCTCACTCCTGGCAATCTTGTTGTCTGTATGTAAGCAGCCACAGGTTTGTTGGACTAGAACATCTTGTCTGAACAGCTGTATTTTACCTCCCACTTAAGCATGCAATGGTGTGGGGCCTTGCCCTTGAACGGATCTGAAA
The DNA here is from genome assembly GCF_965140235.1 of Caretta caretta. Lineage (NCBI taxonomy): Eukaryota > Metazoa > Chordata > Testudines > Cheloniidae > Caretta > Caretta caretta. Next base: position 105,738,160 of record NC_134210.1, on the reverse strand, counting down.
ATTGGATCTGAAATCCTCTGTCATACTGGAGGGGCAGCCAGACCAGACTGGAGCAGCAATGTGACCCCATGCAGCTCCCACACCTTTCCAGTCCTTTAGCACCCAGGGACACCCCAGCTCCTGGGGAGAGGCTGAGCAGTGGACTCCAGGAACCTCCCAGTCCCCAGGAGGATGGGAGGATTAGATCTGGGCTTTTGGCACTTCCTGAGTAAGTGGAGCTGCATGTAGATGGGGTCTAGGCCTCCCAGAACTGCCTGGCCCCTGCTGGGGATGGTGCTCTTCAGCCTGGCCTCCTCTCTGAGTTAGAGCTCAGGGCGGAATGTGGGGCAGGGAGACTGCGGGGCTGGGTGCAGGAAGGAGAGCCTGGAGTCGGGTGTGGGGTGGGGAGGCCACGGGGATGAGTGTGTGGGGAAGAGCATGGACCTGGCTGAGGTGCAATGAGGCGGGAAGAACATGGAGATGAGTGTGGGCAGCATGAGGGGAGCGTGTTTGGAGCTGGATGTAGTGGGAGAGAGCTTGGAAGTGGGTGCAGACCAGGGTAGGGACAGCTCTGGGCCCCCTCCTTAGGAAAATTCTGTTTGCGCCCTTGCTCCCACTCATACTGCTGCATGTGCACCCTGTGGAACTACTTATAGCAAGAAGAAAGAAATCAGTTTCCATCTTGATAAGATCAAGATGTTTCTGCAGAAGATTGCTCAGTCCAGTTCTACCAGCTGCTCTCACACAGGGGGCTTTGAAGGGAAGAGGAGGATGAAATGTTACATTGTAAAAGATACATACAGATGGTCATGCTTTCAGGGCTCAGACTGACTTCCATAGTCACCGGAATGTTACTGATTGCTAGGAGAGAGTGCCTTTTTTCAAAAACGCCCGGTATTTCTTGAACAGAGCACTATAACATTATAACATTCAGGTGTCTATAACAGTAAATGGAGATTGCAATTTTCTTTGCAATTGCCACAAAAATAGATGAGGAAAAAACAGAAAGAGAAGAAATGTACTTCAGATACTGAAGAAAAGCCTGTCTCTGATACACAGAAAAGAGTACACTGGAAATATTGTTCATGTTTATCACTCCGAAAGGTTGCCTCTGTAAAGCTGCCAAGGTCTGAATAAGCATTGGTTGTCTGTCTCTCTCTCTAAGTCACACAGGTTCTAACACCTGACTTAGTTGAGATTTCTAAATTTGTATTCATGAACTGGCACAAGTGGATCTATCTTTCTAAACTGACTCCTTTCTCTGATCTTTTGAGGGCATAGGTAATATCTTCTTTCCATATTCACTACAGGTCAGTTTTTATGTAATTTATTAAACAGTTTTTATGTACACTACAGAGAAGGGCCATATTACAGACCTTCTTTGTAGTTTACATAAAGAATGACTCCGCATTATTCACCTATGCATCACCATTATGCACCATATGCATACCATTTGAGAATATGGTATTAACAGAGACAGTGACATCTGTAAGAAATCAGGTTCCCCATTATATTAACAGAGGGCCCAAGCTAGCAGCCTTTACTCACATGAGTATACCCACTGATGCCAATCTCATTTTAAACAGTCAGTTGGACTACTCACCTGTGTAAGGCTGTAGTGCTGGGACCCATTTTTTTAAAAATAGTTTTGTATTATGTGGTACTGAAACTCTTAAAAACATTTCTTCCTGTGTTAAATATATTTGTCACCTCGCAAAAACTGATGCCCCATCACTGCCCCTGCTATCCCTTCACCCTGCTATGGGGGAAAAAAAAAGTCAGTACATTTCTGGCTTATTCACATCCTTGTTTTTCACCAATATAATAGATATGAACAATGGTCCTGGAAAGAGGTCGTTAACTCATGCTTCTAATGCTAGTTAGCTATGTGGGTCTATGATACAACAGCAGAATAAAAACATGGGAAGGTCCTGTGTCTATGGAGGTGGAGGAGAGTTATTTGCTGGTGCAGTGTTTTAAAGTAGCTATTTAGAGTCTGTATGAAATTCATTTCTCTTGGATCCTAACCATTTAAAGATAGGTCAAATTTTGGGCCTAACCTTGACAGTGGAAATTACTTGTACTAATTAATTTGACTAAATTCATTTTAGCCATTTAAATACATTTTAGCCATCTAATTTAGCATTTTGATTCATGCACACTTTTTGTTGAGGTAAATATTTATTTTATTGAGCTGCATCATTTTAAGATAATAAAAAGTACGAGAATTTCACTTGACAACACCTTGCCTAATTCAACCTAGCTCAGACTACTTGCCGAAGGAGGTCTCCTTGGAATATCTCCACTTTAATGTGAAGTGAAAGGATTCTGGAAATGTTTATACTGTTATGGATTAAGGGATTTTAATTGTGGCAATGCACAGGCATAACCACAGAGGTTGGAGTGAAAGGGGAGACAGATCCACCTCTCCAGTTAGAAAAATGACGTTGATAACTGGTGACCCTGATGTCCCTCTCAATCTTTTTGTTTTTCTTTCTTTCGTTGTTAACTGCATTGATATGATCATCTACGGTGTTAGATTCCTTTTCAGATTTACTAGACTATGCAGAACTTAATCTTCTGACAGATTTTCTGACTTTTTACAACTTGGTTAAAATAGAATGCAAATAAAGACCACGAAGAGGCACTGAACAGATATGGGCTCTAACTTTGGGAAAGTTAATATCTAGATGACAGGTTTCAGAGTAGCAGCCATGTTAGTCTGTATCCACAAAAAGAAAAGGAGTACTTGTGGCACCTTAGAGACTAACACATTTATCTGAGCATAAGCTTTCATGAGCTACAGCTGAGCTGAGCTGTAGCTCATGAAAGCTTATGCTCAAATAAATTTGTTAGTCTCTAAGGTGCCACAAGTACTCCTTTTCTTTTTGTTAATATCTAGATATGTACTTCAACAGCTCAGACTCACCTTGAATACAGTCTGTATATTTGGCATAACCCAAGCTTATCTGCTGCATATCTCTGCGTTACCACATGTTGTACCATGTACTAAAGAGGCTTTACAAATCAGCCCTGTCAACTATGATAGTTATATATACCTATACATGCAACACTGTACTATCTCTACTAACTTATCCTTAGCCAAAGTTGTTCAAGTCCCCACTGAAATGTGTGAGGAAGTAAGGGAAACATCACAATGTACAGCCCACTCAGCTGCTGTGGAGCAGTAGATAATAAAGAGTTCTACACAGAAACACAACAGGAGAACATTGGGTCCAGTTTTCAAAATCTGGATGCGTACAGACAGGCACCTAAATCTTATCCCACCTCTGCCACCATGTCAAGGTTCCTTCCCCACTCTGAACTCTAGGGTACAGATGTGGGGACCTGCATGAAAACCTCCTAAGCTTACTTTTACCAGCTTAGGTTAAAACTTCCCCAAGGTACAAACTATTTTACCCTTTGCCCTTGGACTTCCACTGCCACCACCAAATTTTATCTGGGTTCCTGAAAAAATGTAGTTTGGAAACGTCTTTCCCCCCAAAATCCTCCCAACCCTTGCACCCCACTTCCTGGGGAAGGTTTGGTTCTAAATCCTCACCAATTTGCATAGGTAACCACAGACCCAAACCCTTGGATCTTAGAACAATGAAAAAGCATTCAGTTTCCTTACAAGAAGACTTTTAATAGAAGTAAAAAAGAATCACCTCTGTAAAATCAGGATGGTGAATACCTTACAGGGTAATTAGATTCAAAACATAGAGAATCCCTCTAGGCAAAACCTTAAATTACAAAAAAGACACACAGACAGAAATATTCATTCTATTCAGCACAGCTGTTTTCTCAGCCATTTAAAGAAATCATAATCTAACGCATACCTAGCTCGATTACTTACTAAGTTCTAAGACTCCATTCCTGTTCTGTCCCCGGCAAAAGCATCACACAGACAGACCCAGACCCTTTGTTTTTCTCCCTACTCCCAGCTTTTGAAAGTATCTTGTCTCCTCATTGGTCATTTTGGTCAGGTGCCAGCGAGGTTACCTTTAGCTTCTTAACCCTTTACAGGTGAGAGGATTTTTCCTCTGGCCAGGAGGGATTTTAAAGGGGTTTACCCTTCCCTTTATATTTATGACAGTATGCTAGCAATTGATTTATGTATTTTAATTATGAATCAGTTGAACTGGGCTCCTAAATCATAATTTAGGGCTTAACTTTAGGTAACTAAATTTTAAAGCTGGATCCATTATGAAGTGCTGTTATAATTAGAAAAAAACCTAACAATAATAAATTATGAACATAGAAACTGGAGTTAGCTCTTCAATGAGTGGGTTAGTATACCAGACACCAGTTGTGCCTCAATGCCCCAGCTCCCTCCTCTCACCCTCCCTAGGACCCCACAATCTTCCAGAGGCAGTGTTTAGAACACATCCCACTATTCCAGAAGACACTATCACCACTAGCAGCAGGCACAGGCCTGCAAAGCCTCATAGCCTTGTGATGATAGCAGACCAAAATGTGTGAACTTTTCTCACCACCGACCCTGGAATCATTTATTTCTACCATCACCAGCTTTCTCCTCATGTACCACCCCTCTGCCTTCTTAAATCTCTCCATCCTGTCGCCAGGTATCAGACCCTCCTGCTTTCCATTTGCTGGCTTCAGTCTTTTCCACTAGGTCCTTCCCCTCCCTCTCCTCACTTACCCCTCGCTCTTTCTGCATCTCTTCTTTATGCCTCTCTTGCTATATTGATCAGACCCTCCAGTCCACACGCCTTCTAAATCTTCACCTCTCCTCTACAAACTCCTTGACTTACCTCTTATATGCCCTTTTACAGTACTACATAAATTAAAAGTAAAAGCTACTAAAATCAAACTATTAAAGATAAACTCTCCTGTTCCCCTTATCTATATGGTGCTCCCGGAAATGCTGTTTAAGTCCAGAATGACTGTTCAATGTAAGCTGCAGTCCACCTAACCTTTACTTCTAAGACTGGATCAAGCCATGGCACTAACTCATCAAAGCCTTTGATTTTAGGTACTAATTGGTGAAGTTTCTGAAAAACAACCCATAGAGATTTCATAATGCCTAAAACCCAATCAACCCTCCCTTTTATTCTGGAGCAGTGAAGTCAATTTAGCAGGAGGATAATATGAGGATGCCATGGCACTCACAGAAATTAATTAAATACACCTTGACTGGGAATGGCTACTTCAGAAAAAGCCTAAATAACATGCAGAAAATTATTTGGCGGCTGAGGTCTCTTGTTCTCACTAAAAGGTTTTCAAGCAAATTTACAAACCTTCTCCAGGAAAATGCTCAGCAGCAAAATATCAGCATGGAAGCTCTATAAAAATCTATAGAAATAACATCATTATGGAAGGTGTGAAAATTAGACCAACATGTATGGCTGCTGGACTTCTGCATACAAATGGTCTTCCAGCTGTCTTTAGTTGAATGGTATTAAGTTATAGCTATAATTTTTCCCTCCTGAATTTAGAAATTTAGCTTAATGCAGTATCCCACCATGCAGCTATCAAAATGCTCTCATTAGCAGACTGCTCTCTGTAGTAATGGAAATTATCTGCAGATTGTTTCAAACAGGGGCTTAACACAGTATAAAGTGCGGGGAAGGGGGAAATAAAGAACTGAACACATGGTGTGAGAGCTGTCATGATAAGTCAGCTCTTAATGTATAAAATACAGGGGAGAACAGGGCTCATGTGGCAGAGCTGCAAAGATGACTCAACTGGGGTTCCCTGGGTAGACAGAGCACCACCAAGGATTGAACTGAAATGTCAGCAAGCCCATTCTGTTAATGCATTTAATACAAGCTGTCTCCTCTGCTTATTTTAGTTTAGTGTGCACTTGCTTTCAGCTTTGGTGTAAGTGATTAAGCTTACAAGCGACTGTTTTATAAAGAATACGACAAACGTATTTACTACTAACACCTCTGATTTAGACTAGCTTGTCATATAGACAGGTAAGGTATCATAGTTGAGAAGAGTGAATATATTTTATTTACTCATGCCATTAAACGGAAGGGAAGTAAATTGTAGAAACTCTTTGTACACATCTCATGATGTTAAAATGCTGTCAAACAATATTTTGCTTTGGAAAATTGATCATGTACAGTTCTTATGCAAATTTCTAAAATCCAAAAACTAACTTTTCATATGTTCCACATCATGTTGAATGAAAAAGAGTGGCAGTTAATATGCGACAGCCAGAATTTATCTAAACAGGAACGGCTATTCATACCACAAGAAAGCTTCCTATCCCACACTAAAAAGTTACTCAATCACTGAATCAATTGGAAGTCCTAGCTTCCAATCCCAAACTAACAAGTTCACTCAATCTGATGGACTAGTTGCCAAAGCTATCCTCCTACACCCTTGCTCCTCATGACGAAATCATATAACTTGTTCTCTTAACCAGAAAGACATGGCTGGTACAGTCACTCCTTTATTCTTTCTCGGCATATCAGTTTAAAAAAAATAATACTCTCCACATCAGCAGCGTCTTTCACCCAAAGAACTGAAACTTTTACATATATTCATTTAGTCTCTAAATTCCTAAGAGGAAAGGAAGTACTATTATCCCCATTTTACAAATGTGGAAACTGAGGAACAGAAAATGACCTGTCCAAGGTCACACAGCAAGTCAGTGCATGAACAGAACATGGGTCTTCTGTCTCCCAGTCTCTTCTTCAATCATAGCTGCCAACCTGCCAAGAATTTTGCAGAGACATTTCTAAAAATAAGCCTGAGGCCTGGGCAGCATTTTTGGATCCAGAATAATTTTAGATTTTTTTCTTAGATAGGTGAGAGAAAACCCCCAGGAACTATCATCCTAAAATGCACCACAACTCTCCCGCAACTCCTGGATTACTGGGAAAAAATTCTGCTTTTGTCATGGTTCCCCCTTCTCCACTCTATTATATTGGCTACCACTATAACCCCCATATTTTCCGTTGCATCCCTCATGCTCTCCATAGCTTCCACTATGTTCTTCACAATCCCCATGACCATAAGCAACTCTGACTGCTAAACAAGAGACTGATAGGACAGGTCACTATTGTTGACAAACATGGATCAATCACTATATCACTAACACTGTTCTTCTGAGCCCAACCTTGAATATAGGTGTGATATAAACATTGTACTTTTATTGTCATAAGCAAGGATTACATATAGTGAACCAGGGTGCATGCTTGCTGTATATAAGCTGCTAAATTTTAAATCTTAAAGGCAATTAAAGTTCAAATTGTGCCATGAGTGGAAAAAAATAAAGCACAAAAGCTTGTTTTCACTTTTTTAATTCTCTCCAGCAGCATTTACTAAATATTAGGAAGATTTATCCTGTCTTTAAAAGATGATTTTACAGATTATCTTAATTTAACATCTCACCTGAAGTTGGTTCTATCAGCCTTTCCATTATCAAGTTAGACTATTGTTAGAAACAAGAGGAAGTTATAGACAGGAAACTGTGATAAGATGATACTGAGGTTTATAAAGCCTCAAATGTAGACAGATTCAAAGTTAAAGCTGGCTGTAATCTACCCTATATTCATTGTTTATGCTTAACTATTGAGTCTCCTGTATTTGTAGTGTATCAGGGAACCAACAAACAAACGTACAAACAAAAAAGTGTGATTCTGCTCTCACCTACACCTTGGGTAAATCAAGAATGATTCTGTTGAAGTTAATAAAGTTTCACTGTTTTAAATCAGTGTGAGGTCAGACTCAGGCCCCTTGAATTGTATGAGCAGCACTGCCTGGGCCCATGGAGTTACGGATGAAGTGGCAGCCTTCAACCTGACTTTGCTTGTTTAGGTTTTTTTAATAAATTTAAGTCCAAACTTTTAAAGTATCTCAGAAATTCATGTCTGTGCTCTTCTATGCGTGTAAACAGGGACTTGAGTGTGTAAAGAATGACATTCTGTGCGCCAGATTTGTAAGTGTCAATACAAAATTTACAAGTGCAATAAGGTGCTTATAGAAATTTCACAAATAATTATTAAATGTGTTCCTTAATGTTAATTTAATTTGTTAAAAAAATACATACATCTTTCACTCATTATGCAGAATCAGTGGGCCAAGTCCTTCTCACACTCCTTTGAGTAAATGTAATTAAGAAGACAGACAGTGTCAAGCAGACAGAATTGTGCTCAGATTCTTTAAAGCTAATTTTATTAAGTATTTTCCTATTTTCTTTTTAATTTTAATCCTATCACTCCACCACCAATTTTAGAAATAAAGAGGCAAATTCTGCCCTGACTTTCCCTCAATCTTCTTACCATCACTGCAGTCAGTGGGGTCATACAGATTGTACAGCAGATTTTTTTAATGAAGATCATTACAGGTAGGTTCTTGTTAATAAAAATAGGCCCTGATTTTGACACTGGATCCATGCAGGCAGATCCCTGTGCCCCTGTGGAGCTACACTGAAGTCAATAGGGGTCTGCACAGGTGCAAGGATCCACCTATTCACATCCGACTGTAGGATGAGCCTAATATTGTACATTTTAGCCAGCCTCAGTGGCCCAACTCTTTAGGCCTTCTTTCTTGTTGTGGCCTATGCATGGAATGACTTCCGAGACCAAGCATGACAGGCTCCCACCCTCTCCTATTTAAATCCCCCCCTAAAGACTTGCTGCTTCCGTAAGGTCCACAAACATTAACCCATGTCCGTCAAACTTCCACATTTGGTTGGGGAGAAGCCATGTAATGTTCCAGGTTACCACGGTTACCCACCGTGTTTTGTATGTGTGGGTCTGTTTTTCATCTCCTTGGGGCAGAGGCTCTCTTTATTAATTTGCTTCCTGCATAGCACAGAGCATGTTGTTAGCAGTTAAATAATAAACAATAACAGCAACCTCTGAGACCATACGTGCATTGAGAGATAGGACCTAACTTGGCTGAGCTCTGAAGCCCCAGCTGGTCTGACCTCAGTCGCACTATTCTGCTGAATTACACTGTCCATAAATCTTTGATGAAATAACAGACTTGAGAGACGGCTAAAGGAAACTTAAAATGTACTGCCATTGCCATCTTTGTCATTCCTTGTCTTGTACATATTTGATTTGCACAAGTCAATGTATGTTACTGCTTTACCCAGTCACTAAATGCTTCTCTATATAGCAATCAGCTGGCCCAACTAATTAAAAATTCTGAAGCAGAGAGTCTAAGATTTTGCTGTGGATCATTTATCTGTGAGGCATGGTGCAAACTTTATGTCTAATTTTACAGGGAAAAGGTCATTTTCAATGGGTAGTGTACTACACTATGCCCCGAGTTTACATATATGTCCAATTATATGTCCAGGGGAAGCAGCCATTCAGGGCACAGGAGGGTCATATAAAAGGAGCTGCAGAGCAAAGCATTAGTCAGTTGCTGCTTGGAGCAGGAGAAGAAAGGACTGCAGGCCTAGCTGCCTGGAAGAGCAGCAGGGCCACGGACGGTTTGCTAGCAGGGACCGGGGGAGCATTGAGGGAGCTCCTGGCTGGTTGCTAGAACTGAGCAGGGACTGAGCCTGAGGAGGGCTGCAGGAAGATGCCCAGGGAGGGCATACCAAGGCTGGACTACGTGAAGACCAAAGCTCAGGGAGGGCTAGAGAGAGACAGCACCAAAACCCAGGAAGGGCTAGAGAGTGCTACTGAGATATACCCCAGTGGACCGTATACCCCGAAAGGGGTTTGTGCTTGTTAAAATGCAGAGAGTGACTTGGCTGGAGCAGTATCACTGACAAACGTGCCAGAGAACCACCAAAAGGGGTCACCAGAACTAAAGAATGCAGACACGCCCAACCAGAAGGGGGCACTCGCCAGAGGTGGACGCCAATGCTGTTACACAGGGGTTGGCACATTCGTTAGTGAAGCTGTGTGTGAGAGAGAAGTTCAAGCAACAGAAAAAGATAGAAGGAGCAAAAAAGCCCCAGATAAGGTCAGAAAAGTCATGGTAGTGTGTCCTTTTGAAAAAAGCTAAGGGAGAGCTTTTGGTCAAAGTGCTAACTGAAGGGGGCTTGGAACTGTAAAAAAAGAAGTTACCCCCTGTTTGATTCCTACTGTGTTTGGGAAAGAGGAGTATGTACATTCTTTGTAAACAAACAGGATTGCATCAAATACCTGACTCCAATTTCTTTTCCTAGCAGAAACAATCTGCTAGACCCCAAAAATTGGGGTAACAATTTAAGATCTCAAAGGTTCCAGAGACAGAAAGAAAAAATTAAACTGTGGGGAAGCTAATACCATCACATTACGTATATTAGAGTGTGGGATCAGGAGTTGTTAAAATTTTCATTTCAAACTCTGACAGCATCACAAGGGAGTTATTCATGGACACTGATAGCGCTGGAGAGCTGTGAAGGTGGTCCCTGGCAGGGAAAAACCTTTAAATCCCACCCCCCAAAAAACAAACAAAAAAGCAGCCTCTCCAATTGCTTTGCTATTACACTGAGCTTTTGCTCAAATGCACAGTAACTAAAATGTGATGCATTCTATTACAAAGAAAGCAGAAGACCATAATTTTGGTGCTTTGTGAAATTTAGGTGTGTGCTGAAAGCAATAGTAGCCGTCTTGAAAATTTCAGTGATGTACTTTCGCTGTCACATTTCTGAATGGTCCTGTTTCACTTTTCATGGCCAGTAGTGAATTTAAAATACTGATACACACAGAATGATGGACCTTAATCTTCACTAATCTCATCAGTCTGAAGGCTCTTTTGGGTCCACTGGTAAAAGAAGGTGGTTACATTAGCGTCAGCATAATTCTGTTTAGGGCTCTATGTATCACTGTAGGTTTTAAAAAAAAAGAGTTGTAGACAAAAAAAATTCATCGGTGACTGTCATATTTGCTTGGATTGACAGACTTTGAATCATGTAGCAATACATCTTTTATCATGGTTCTTGACAGCAGCAGTTTGCATGCTGAGTTTAACTAAGCTGATATACACATTCTTCAGGAATATATTGTTAAGCAGAAATTTCACAGACATTTTCAGAACTGCCCAGAACCACAGTATTTGGGTTTTGGGAAGAAATCCCCTCGGACTCATGAAAATATCACTCTAATGCTGCTCCAAATACTCTCCACTGACAGATAAATGTCTCCTTTTTCTCCTGTAGGAGCCCTTCCTTTCGGGGAGCAGTTTACACTGGTATTCCGCATGCTGCGGTGACATCCAATTCATTTCTAGGAGCAATTTAGATTGTTAGTTTTAATCTATAAAGACCATTACACTTTGAGTCCTGGATATGTTGTCCTGTGGCACTTACGATCAGGCAACACACTGACAACCCTTAGATTTGTACATGTGGTGGCAAGTGGTGGGTCATTCCCAGTGGAGTGTCCGTGACTCCGGAATGTGTTTCCCTCCTTGGTCTGAGATAGTAAGAATATGGTGACCCGCAAAGCCTACAACAAGGCCTATCGGGCTTTCACGAGGAATGGGAATGGGTCATGTCTTAGCCTTTGTGTCAGGTTCAATTTATTTTAGAAACTGTGTTTATATCACAAATTGTATCACAAATGCCAAGGCATTTTTGACAGATACAATATATAAATAGCAAAAACTACATAAATAAACCTGAACCAGCATGTTCCGTATTTAGCAAGCTGCCAGGATTTTCATGTAGAGATGTGTCTGACAGGTATTAAAATACCAAGTTTCACAGCATGTTGTGTTTACTGAAGGAAACCCTGACTGGAACAACAGGGAGAATAGTTACACTCTCCAGTGCAGAGTCTGCTAATTGACGTCGGCCCCACACACTAGGGCAGGATTCATTATGGTGTGCTGAGCTGGAGATGGGTGACAAGCCACAGAGCATTACGTGATGCTCCTCTAAGCAGCAGCAAGTTGCACTTTCAACCCGCTGTTGGCAGCACTTGCTGGAGAATGCAGCATATGTACTGGCCAGGGTTTTTTGGGGGGCCAGGGGACGACAACCCTAAACAGCCTATTTAACCTGCAGATTTCGTCTCCATTGGGATATGGTACACCAGACAGTACAATTCGCCAGCTGTTTTCTACCATTTGTCACTGAGCTATGGGGAGATCCTTACCTGCTGCGTGTGTAGGATAAAAAGTTGCACTTACATCTTTTACACACCAGCACAGCAGAGGGTAGAACTGAGCCCACAGGTTAGCAAATGCACTGAGGCTTACTAATTTGCAATTTAATTAGTTTAAATGGTCTAACTGAAGAGTCATTTGTTTGTGACAGTCTTACAAGGTTGAAACCAGAGGCCCCAAATGCACAGTAAAAAGTAAATAAAAAGCATGTCCTAATATATTTAGCAAATGCTAACACAAAGCAAAGAAAAATATATAGGGGATGGGAACAATGGATTCCCTGCCTTGGCAACTGTTGAATATCTAGAGCTAGAGAAGACAGAGTTTTAGAGATGAGGCTCCCCATCTTCCTCCTTACAAATAAATTACTGTGCCCAACACTGAAATCGTGGCCTGCCTTGCATAAACACAAGTGTGAGTTGAACTGAAATTGTGCTCAACACATACTGCAAAAGCAGAAAGCTCTATCTTTGTGAGCTATCTGAAAAGTGAAAACAGATTAGAGAAATAAGTTCCTCAATAGGCAGTAACATTGCTTTCACACCAGATTTGATTAATAAGTCCTCCCAGCAGCACTAACACCTGATATGCACATTGCGTGGATTATCAAATTTTAGGCCAGGCAGAAGAAAAAATATTCTTTCCTCCCAGTTACTGCTACAGGTATATTATCGAATGAAAACACAACAAGATTTCTCTAAGGAATATGAAATCTGTTTGGTATTTCCATCAAACAATTATACGTTGTTCATCTAGTATCTGAGAAGCACTGAGGCATATCCAGACCTGATTACATTCCTTCTTAGCTCCAGAACAAGCTATCCCAGTAGGGTGGTGAGCAGCTTCTCATCTCTCCCTTTGATACTTTGATGCAGGTGCACACAAAAGAGAGGTTTGTGATAACAATGCAGCCACATTTGCTTAGTATCTTGATGATCCTAAATCAAAAGGCCCTTGATCATTACTGGAGCCTTTCAGAATATTTCAAAGTAAGGGGTAAATTTTTCAAAGCGATGTAACAGGGATTTAGCTGCATGACTTCCATTAACACCAGTGGGAGGTGAACAGCTAAATCCCCACTCACTGCTTCGAAAATGTACCCCTTTAAATATCTTATTTCCAAAATGCATTAGACTTTTCAATAACTAAACAGTTGACAAGAAAAACAGTATTATTTCCATTGCCAGTATTTGACAGATAACTGGTTCCAGAGACAAGTTGGTCTGTGGAAAACATTAAAGCTCCCAAACATCTTTATAGGATAGGAAGGCTGAGTATTCTGGGGGGTGCAGCTTCCTGAACCAGAACATTCTAACTCTTATGCTAGTGTCTTATGCTATCCTAACCCCCTGCAGCCAGCGGAGAACACAGCTAAGGGAAAGAAGATGTGCATCCTGGCAATCCCTGGCTGCTCTAACAGCCCCTGGGAGTTGTTGGCAACAGGTGCAAGTTATAACACTTATACCAACAAATCAGCACAGCCCAGAGAAGCCTCAGGATCAGGGGACCACAAAGGTGGCTTGATTGAAGCCAAGGATCAGGGCCAATAAGTATGAAGAGGGTGTGAAATGGTACCAAATCAGAATGGTAATGGTTTGCACCCACTCTGCACCCACTTTTGTAAATAATTACACAAGGTGCAAGGCACTGGCAAATGTAATCCGGAATGTCTAAGGAAAACGTGCACGTTCCCCAAATAAGCACATCATGTATTCAGTAACATTCCTGAAAAACATGGAGATTTAAGTGCCTAGGGGAAATCAAAATCTGCATTGCTTTTAGGACTAAACTACATATTCTTTTCCCTGTTGATTTTTATCATTAATAATGTAATCTTACAACTAAACATCAAAAGATGTAAACACGTTGTCAGAACAGATTTCTGAGAGCCATTCTTCCCATTATATATTTGAAAATAGGATTTTTCAATTCAGCATGGAATGTCATTATATTATATCTCAGAGACAGATCAGAGTATGTGGAATTCCCATTCTAATATCCTTTATTAAACATATATTTCTTATTTAATTAAAAGACTTTGGAAGATTAGGTTTGATTAATTTGGTCAAATGGTGGATACTAATTAGAACAACCAAGGTTGGGAAGCCCATTAGAAAATGATAATTCTCTGCAGTGAAAACAACAAACATGAAATGAACATTAAGTCAGTTATCTCCTTTAAAGGTGAAAGGAAATATTCCCAAAGATTCAGTCTGTTTAGCTATGGGTGTTACACTCCTATTATCCAAAAAGAGCAAGTATCTTAAAAAATACTTACTACAATATCTTCAGGGAAAGTGTCCCGACTGAAGGAGCCATCATCAAACATGACTTCATAGAAGACTTGAGATGTCACTCCTATCACTCTGCAACTATAATATCGTGTGTTCCTGTGTTTTGTGATGACAGTCTGCCCCACTGTGATGGCCTTCTCACATGCTTTAGTTCTCTTGAAAGCAAGAATTTAAGAAACAGTCATTAAAAACAGTCACCACTTAGTTTATCAGAACCATGTCACATGATAAAGTACTGCAGTGATCAATCATGGCTCTCAATTTAGCAAGAAATCTTGAAATGCAAAATCTTTCCTTACTACAACAATCAAACTTTCTGTGAAGCATACACATTTACATTTTATTAGCAAAAGAATTACAGCCACACAAGATTGCAGCACATAATTAAAAATATATCTACTATTATGGTGTTTTGGCTCATCTTACAACACAGGAGAACAATTTAAGCAAAACAATTCTGGGACCATTCAGAAATGTTGTTTGCCACTATCTTAAATCCCTTATATCCAGCTCTAGTAGAGATCAGACATGGTGGACCAAGCTTATACTGTAGAATTTTATTGAAAAGCACTTCTCAAGTTTTGGATTTTCATAATGATATTACTTCATATTTTGCTCACTGGGATGACATCAATAGATACACATCTCGTTTTTGTAAAAGTGGTCAACAGTGATACAACAGGATGCTTCACTAACTCAGAAACAATGCAGAACACTCACTTTAAAACTGCAGATGGTATTGTGCAGTTATAATGATTGTTTATTTTATCACTCACCTTTATGATGTAGCAGGTCAGTCATAACCACTGTTTATTTTCATGTTTCCTCTCTAACTTCCCTAAAATCAGCTATCACCTTCAGAAGAGTAGCCAAGATATACTCTAAGGTCAAATTATGCAAAGATTCTACCTCAACAACTATAGGTGTTATACTCCTATTATCAAAAAAACAAAACAAAACAAAACCCCCAAATCAAACCCCATAACTCAGCAAACACTCAGAGATGTACATGATGCAGAAAATTGTGCACACCACTTCCCAACTAATGCATCCCAGTGTGCTTCCCACTTGCACAGTGAGCTTCACCATCTGGAGAAGTAAAATCAAGAGTTTCTCATCCTAATAAGACATCTTATGGCTGTTTATTAGCTGTAAATCATTTCATATTGGTTGCTGTGTTTGTGTGGTAAACTGTACTGTCTCTGGCAACAGCTGGGCATCTGAACTTTTCTGACAACAGGAGATGCTAAAAACCACAGCACGAATTCAAATAGCATATCTGTATTAGTGAAAATGTTTTGAATTAGAAATATTTACTAACCAGCTTGAAATACTGTATGACATATGCTAAATTAATTACCCAATTTCCTACCACTTTTTCAACTGTCTGTAACCTTTCAAGCAGCAAAGTTCTTCAATAAATGTAATAATCTAAAAAAAAAAAGTATCTGTGAAAGTCTGCAAAATGAGGTGACTATAGAATTGTCAGTGTGATTATTAGAAGCTGAGTTATCATCGGTGCCCATGCTCTTTGTTAGATTTTTACATTTTATCTTAAAGTAATTCCTGCAACTTTTTTAAAACAAACTTGGGCCAAATTTTGAAATACTTCTTTTGCTTTGTAATTTTTGGCACACTACCACTTTCTTGCATCACATTTCAGAATTTACACATCTCAAACTTTTGTGTTTCTAAAAACTGAGGGCAAAGCAAGTACAAATGTGTTGTGTGCATTTGAAGTCTATCACCAAAAAATGACAGACTTCAGATGCACACAACACATTTTCTGGGGCTAGTGCACTAAGCTTGTGTTTGCAAGTGATTTCTCTGAGTAAAATTGTGTTCATGAAAACAGAGGATTGGACTGAGGCCTACTATGAAGTTATACACAATTATATGTCTACAGCATTTTCAAGATCACCTGGAAATAATCTTTCTTTCATAATTATACATATTATTTAATGGCGGTTTACCTGTTCTGTATATAACAATATCACTAAGCCTAAACACAAAATGGTGAAATGAGCCAAGAACTAGTTTACCACTATAAGTTATTATCACATAGGTCCCTCTACTGGTAACATCAGTTACCGCTGTTACACCAAATCTTGAATAATATGTAAAAATCCAGGTGTTTGTTTCTTGAAAAATTCCAGACTCCATTTATCCAAATATGTTCAGAAACAGAAATTGAAAATAGTCATTGAATTACCCATGTGAGTGGAGCAGAAGTTTCTGGTGGATATATAAATCCAACAGGAAGTAAATGTATTAAAAGTACAAAATGTATTACAAGTATAAAGATTGAGCTTCACAAAACAAAAACACGATTTTTTTGTTAAGAATATACTGATTGGTTTACTGGTAAAATTTTCACAAAATAAACTCCACAACTCAATCCCCCTACCTCCAGGCAGAAAACCAAATAAATGAACAAAACCCTAAAAAACCTCAAACCATAGAAAACCCTACTGCATCCCAGCTCAAGGGGACGGAGTTTGGCTTTCAGTATGTTACTTTGGTAGGATTCTTGATTTATTTTGCAGAAGAACATATTGACAAGCACACTGTAATAACTGATTGCCTGTCCCAGAAAACATTTCCTGTCAGAAAAGCCTAAGAACTTATTGATGTTAAGAATGTCATTTTTGAGCAGAAAGGACAGTTGTTATGCAAGGGGGTCTATCAAATTAAAGAACCAGATGTGGTATCTTTCAGATTATGGTGCAAATTGTGGTTCAGAAAGTGTGATTTTTCCTCAACATAACCCAAGCCAAGGGTGAACTAAGATAGCAGTAGAAACAGAGAAAATCAAACAGAAAAACAAACAAAAAAAGCCATCTTGGCCTTCCATATGTGAACCTGAAAAAATGGGATACATTATGGTAGAAGTCCTTGCTCTTTATTTGTGTGACTGATGTATTGCTAGCAAACCAGATGCCATTTTATGCCAAGGTGCCCATGCCTCACTTGGATACTGAAAACACATAGCTGGAATTAGTCTGGTTCACCTGTGTGTTAGTACTGGTAAAATAATTAGAGTTATAAAAATGTGCTTAGTGTTTATGCTTTATTGAACACTTGTAAATTGCTACTTGGATTAATCTCACTTTCACATCTGTATCTCATATTGCAAAGTATTATTTGAGCACTTGCACTAAAATTCTCTGTAACTGTGTAAATCACCAGACAGGAGAGAAGCATTAGCTAATGTGAAATACTAGTCTCCAACAGGTGTTATGTCCTGCCCGACATAAAAAGCACATAAACACAAGATGAAGTATTGTGGAACATCAGAGGACAAAAGACTTTGTTGATTGCTTTCTCCCCCACCATGAAGAGGAGATTTGCAAGTGAGTTCCTTTCATCAGCTGAGTTTGCAACTCAAAGCAGAAGTGGGGAAGGAATAAAAAGTCCTAACAAGGAGGAACTGTATCTTTCTGCTGCTTGGACTCTAAGGAGCAAGGATTACTAAGCATAAGCAAAAGATCCTCAGTGCTTAGCCTGGATTAGTCCTGAAGGACATATTGAGCTTGCTTATCACAGAAGTTTCTGTTACTTTTCGAAATTTAAGATTGAAACTCATTTGGGTGTAGTGTTGTCTTTCCTGTGAAATCTAACATGCAATTGACCTGGGGTAAGTGACTGGTCCTTCTGACTGAGAGTAATCTGAATATTGCTGTGATCTTCAGTGTAAGGTGGGTTTACCTGGGAGGCAAGACAGATCAGAGTACCCAAGGGGACTGTCTGTAATTTCATGTTAAGGCTGTTACAGTTTCTGATGAGTTTACACTTGATAATTGATAGGTGGAATCTAAGTATAGAACTCACAACAATTTGGGGTTTGTGTCCTGTTTCCTAAGAGTTTGCCCTGAGGTTGGCACCCACCGCCTTCAGTCACTGCAGGACAGCTTGACAAGTAGACAAAAAACCCTTGGTCTAAAAAGTTCCAGATCATATTTATAGTCAAGGATCATCAAAGCTCTAAGATGTATTCGGTTTGATATGGAAATCTAAGTTTTATTCCACCCTGCCAATTTTACCCCTAGAACTATAGTCCTAATGTGAAAGTGATATTTGAACAGTATGCCTGCTCAGGATTTTTTCCCTTTGGTCTCTGTGCCTCCCCCAAGGTATGCCCCTCGGCCAGGGGGCCAGGCACAGACAGCACAGAGTTGGCTACATTGGCTTTTTTCTACAAAAAGAAAATCCCCCGCAATCCTGTTACAAGAGCTCTCCATTACATTTGTGCTGCAGGAGCATCACAAGAGACACAGAACAGAGGATCAGTTATGGTGGAGCTGTTGCTAAGTTTGTATTCTGTTTTGTACTTTAAGTGGCAGTTCAACTTGCTCATTTTATAGGAAAAATACAGTGTACGTGCTGTAAATTTTAGCACAATGTCTGAGCAAAACCTGAATTTTCTGGGGAGTTTAAAACTAATTAACTGATTTTTTTCAAAGTTCTAATCAATTAAAAATTGCATCCCTCACCTAAAAAAATCTCAGTTTGTATCTCCTGATTTTTGGGGTTCCCCTAGCTGAAACCCTAGGAGATAAGGAGAGTTTGGGTGAGTTATGTATTTATTTTGTTAATTAACAAAAATAATAAAAAATATCATAGTTCTTTGTCATAAACGAATCCTTAAGTGCGGCACTTAGCTAATGGAGAACAAAAGTTTGGATAACTAAGATCTTCTAGAAGCAGTAGCTGCTGGTTTGTCAAAAACCAAGAGCTCTTTGAGACTGTTTTATGAAGAACAGTATCTTCAGCATAGGAACAGCTACTGTTCTGAGGATCCTATTCTGGATCCTTCTCTTCATGGCACTGTCCAGCCAGCTCAGGAGCTCCTGGTTTTCATGACAGTAACAGATGCTAATGTTGAAGATCCTGTTTTTCATGAAGATGGTCAGCCAGTGCAGGATCAAGTGTGAATTTGCAGAACAGATAGCAGAAAAAGTCTGGTCTGTTTGCAGTGGTGGGGAATTTGGGTGAAGAGGTGCTAGAAGACTGACATCTACAACCAGTAGGAAAATGTTTTTTCCCAACAACATTTTTGACAAAAACAAAAAATTATTTTTCCAAAGTTTTTCCACACCGTTTTTTAAAAGTTTTGCATTCAAACATTGAAAAACAAAATGTTATGGGTTTTGGTAACTGAAAACCACAAGTTTTTGCTAAAAACTGAAACATTTTCAATCAAAAATCGAAACATTTCAACCAGTCAGGTAAAAATCTTTTGGATTTACTGAAAAGTGTTGCTCAAATGGATGAATTTTTTAATTTTTTGTTGTTGAAAACAACAGAACCAATTTTTCTATTTACCACTCCCCTAATTTTGTAAAAATCAACATTTCCCACAGAAATTTCCATTTTGACAAAAAAGCCATTTATCATTTAAAAGAATTTGAACGAAAAATTTCTGCTTTGGTCTACTAGTATCTTTATAACGGCAGAAAGGTTGTGCTGTGTCATCCGAGGTGTCTGGTGGTTGTTCTAGTGGTCAGGTGTGTGTCTCTGGATGGAGGAGTAGAGGGTATGCACTGTTAGATGTTTTTCATTTCCTTGCTTTTGTGGTTTTGGATTAGGTATGTTATAGTACAGAGCAATCTTACCTTACCCACACTGTGTGGATTTATGTACATAAAGGTTTTTTTCTGGGCAACCATATACATATATCAGGCTCCTTATCCCCTTTCCTCTCTTCTTGCACATCCACAGAAGGACCAGGAGCAATCACAACATAAAAATTCACATATGGTTCACTATTGCAGCTGTATACTAAACTTCCCTTCCCGCCTCTACATTTTTATGGCCTGATCCTGCATTCCAAGCCCACTTAACATTCACTGATTTCAATGGGATCTTTAGTTATGCAAGGTATGGAGATCTAGCCCACAATGACCAGCTCTCCTTAGAGCATGAGCTACAGGATCTGTTGTCTGAAACGAATGTGCCCCTTTCAGGAGTCTGATTTGTCTTGTATACCCCAATTTTCACTTCACTTAAAAACTACTTGCTTACAAAATCAGGCATAAAAATACAAAAGTGTCACAACACACTGTTACTGAAATATTGCTTACTTCCTCATTTTTACCATATAATTATAAAATACATTGATTGGAATATAACTATTGGACTTACATTTCAGTGTGATACTTGAGCCTCTTTTTCATTTGTGAGCCTTGTCTGAAGCCAGAGTTCCAGGCAGTGGGGCTGAAGTATGAGCCCCACCGCCCAGAGTTGAAGCATGTAACTTAGCTTTCACTGGGTTCCCTGTGGTGCAGGGCCCCGGCCAATTGCCATGCTTGCCACCCCTAATGCCAGCCCTGCACTTGCAACTCCC
This sequence comes from Caretta caretta, assembly GCF_965140235.1. Lineage (NCBI taxonomy): Eukaryota > Metazoa > Chordata > Testudines > Cheloniidae > Caretta > Caretta caretta. The sequence continues at coordinate 105,717,508 of NC_134210.1, read as the reverse complement.
CTAAACCCCCTCTGAGGATCGCAACCCCCAGGTTGAGAAACACTGATCTGGATGAGTTGAGTTGAGACTTCCACCTACCCCCGGAGGCACACGTACCTCTGGCTGAGAACCATGGTCTTAAAGTAATCCCAAAAGGTTGGTTATCTTTATTTAAAACATATTAATCTCTGAGATCCGAAAAGGAATCTTAACAGGAAAAATGAGTCAGCTGAGGCTTTTCTGCTTTTATATATGCACATAAATAATATAAAACATTACTAAGTCAATTGTTCAGTCATCTCAACTTTCACAGCCGTGATGAGAACTGCCCATGCAACGATATTTTCAAATTTACATATGCAAAATAATACATTGTTTCTATGAAAAAATATGAAACGACCAATTTTGCACACAAAATTTATTGCAAGCAAACCAGTATTTGTGTGTGCAGAATGGGTTACAGCACAGATGTGTGTTCCTTTCGGCATGCAATTACCCAGTCTACATGATGAAATACCTGCTTGCACACCTAAAAGGAGCATCCATACAATTTTGGCAAGCACAGTATTACTGCTCGTATTTGAAAATTTGGCCCACAAAGCAAAAGATTTTGAAAATGCAGCACAACATATAAAAGTCCAAAGTCAATTTATTTTTACTACATTTTGAAACACTATATATGTACTGGTATTACTTCCCCACCTACCTTCTCCATCTCTATTTAGCATAAAATACAAGCCAAATTTTCCAATGGTTGATATTAAAACTGTAATCTAGGAAGAAATAACCACGATGATTCAGAAAGACTGTGACCCCCAGTCAGAAAAGTTTATGAGACCACTGTGATAAATAATCTGGACATAATTTGTTGGCAACTACAGTGCTAAATAATTCAGACTCAAAACAAAATTTCAGCATTGCAGTGGGTGGAGGCTTGACACCTCAGGTTAAGGGATATATTAACATTATGCAGTAAAGTAAGTGTGTGTATGTGTGTGTGTGAGAGAGTGTGTGTGTGTGAGAGAATAGGCTTTTGGTCAAGCAACCTCCCTAATTTACATATTACAAAACCATGTTAGATAATTGTCACATCCCCTCCTCCAACCTAAATAAAAAATGAACTCTTATTTTTCTTTCAACCTCGACCTAGGTAGTAACAAACAACTCTCATAATGCATTTTGGGACAACTTTATTAAGATAACACCAGCTAATTATTGTTTTGCTTTCTCCATGAGCAGAGATAGTGGCATCCTGTCATATGTGTCGTTTATTCAATAGCTGAATATCTGTACAGATTTGCTCTTGCTGACATATTCTATTTTTTTAATCTCTATTCTATTCTGTTTAAAATTGCAAAACTAGTTTAAAAAATCAGTGCTCATTGTTTAATTATTTTGCTTTCAAACAATACAATGTAAGTTAAAGTGATGGACAAACAAGAAAGGTTCATTATGAACAGAGAAGTCCTGTTATGCCAAATGGCAAAAGGCAGTGTAATTTCCGCATGAAAGGATAGCTAATTGAAAGGATAAAGATCTAATAAGAAAATTAATGGTGAACAAACTTTTGAAAGTTTGGAGATTTGATTAGATTAATTATCCAAAAGATAGGATATCAAACCAAAGCATATACAAACTTATGTCAACCTTCCTTGTCTCAAAATCATGTTAAAATTACACAAGGAAAGGCTCTCATAGTATTTTTGATATTTCCAAGATTTTGTCCAATAAAGCACACACAAAAATAGCCTACCTTTGCCTGGTGTTTTTTGGTTCTGGCCACAAAAAATAAGCCAGCCGACCCAAACTCCTCCTGTAAAGGTATATTGTTGGCTCTGAGTTTTGGGAAAGATTGGATTGATTTTTATTTTTTTTCCAAGCCAGTCTGACCATGCATCCCATACACTTCATAAGTGGTTGTGCAAGATGCTGTTTCTCAATGTCATTTTTATTTTTCCTTTAATAACACCAAATATAGATCAAGAAAATCATTGGGGGGGAAATGAAGGATTTTTGTGGGAGTCAATTTTATCATAATAGTGTTGTATCAGACTAACATTTGTTTTGGCTTCTAGAGCACAAAATAATTATCATTTAACAATTGTTTACAGCGCCCTAGTTTAAATGTATGCCAATAAAGTATACTGATAAATTGCAGATGTAATATAATCTGTGCTGTGTATGTTAGATAGACAAGACAGAGAGACAGAAAATGTGAATGCTACATGTTCCACCTTACTTTACTAACAATTTACAGGCGTTATTATTATTAGCATTATTAATAAATATTTATATTATGGAAGCAGGCAAAAGACCCAAGTCAGGATGGGGGGGGGGGCTCATTGTGCTGGGTGCTGTACAAACATAGAAAAAAGATTATCTGTGCCCTGACAGGCTTACAATCCAGAGGGGAAAAAAGGCATAAGTGAATGATATGCTTTGTTAGTGTGGCTGTTTACTCTAGATGCCTCAGTAACAGAAAGGCACAGACGAATTAGATAGAGTTCAGAAAAAAACAAAATATGAGTAAGGAGCAGTAAGTAATGACTTAGAAAAAATAAGTATAAAACCACCAAACAACTGAAGCTGCCAAAAAAAGGAGACCTCAGCCAGTGCAAAAACTGGAGGGCAGACACAGCTGCAAAAAGGTGGTGTTGGTCAGCTTCGCAGAACTGACTCATCCCCTTGGAATGTAAGGGCGAAAGGCTTTAAAGCTTCAAGCTCTGGTGTTGCAAACCCCTTTCTCCACGCAGCAGGCAAGGCAGCACCCACCCTCCCTCCCCTTGAGGTGTGATTATCAGGTGGGTTTGAACCTGCTGTGGGCATTGTGCTAGTCACTACATTTTAGGGGGGGCTGGGAAGATATTTTTTCCCTCACCACGATATTGGCTTCGGTGGAGAGGGTTTTTTTTGCCTTCCCCACAGCGGGTATTAGGGAAGACCTATTATGGTGAGCACAAAAGGCGTGGTAGGTTATATGTCGCAAATTATTTGGTAAGTGTGGGGCAGATGTCCAGTGCATAGGGAAGGCATCCAGTGCCCAGATAAATGGCCTGGTAAAGGACTTAAAAAGGAGGTGCTGGTTAAAGGAACGGAATGGTGTGGGGCTTGGGGCCCCTGTGGTTGGAACAGCAAGGAGCCAACCCCCCTTTCTTATAGCCCGTCTTACCCCTCCCACGAGGTGGGGTGGATGGTAAGGTCCCAGGAATGGATTTGCTGGAGGGACCTCGATGGAAAAAGAGGGGAAGTTGGGGAAAGCCTAACCGGGTAACTGAAAATAAACAGGGTTTACCTGCACTGTACACTTTTATCTGCCGGGTAGTCCCAAACATCTAATAATAACGTTGCAGTCTGATTAAATCCATATCAAGTGTCTCCTGTCCTTCTTTCGGTACAGCTGGACAACAAAATAGTTATAGAAAAACTATGCAATTACAAAGAGAGATGGTGATAGGAATAGATTGTCTGTTCAAAGAGTTGTACACCATTTAAGGAAAGGAACTGATAAGCATGGTACAGGAGGTATAACTAGGAGTAATAGGATGAAATTGATAGAAGGAATATTCAGCCTAGACCACAGAAAAATCTTCCTGACAGAGAGTTCTATTTGACTGAAGAATAGTCTCCCATGGGAAATGATGGAAGTCCCATTGGTTGAGACACTGAAAACTATACTGGAGAAAATGCCAGAAAATGTTCTGTAAGGCCAGTCTTGTACTCGCTGTGGATGGACTAAACTAGTGGATCATGAACCCCAAGAGAGTCAAGGAAAGCATTCGGAGAGGTTCTCTGGTGTTGAAAATGTTATTACAATCTAAAGCAAACAAAAATCTTGCTCTTCACTTCCTGCACACCCATCCGCTCTGAGGTCAAGTATTCTCAGTCAACTTCTCAAAACACAAAATAAACAGATTATATAGATTTATCATTGCTATCAATGACACATTTATGTTCATAGTAAATGTAAGGAGGGAGGGCTGAAAAAATTTGACTTTGAATGAGGGGTCACCAACAAGAAAAGGTTGAAAAACACTGGATTAAATGATCAAATAGGTATTTTCCATCCCTAGACTCTATTATATATTTCTTCTGTCTGAACAATGTTAAGGAATAATTCAAATATAATTTAAAAACTACAGAATGGTTAAGCATCTCCATTAGAAGTGACAGAAATCAAGTGGAACAAAATGCATTAAGATCTACAAGACAGTTAATGACAGTATTGTGAATGGAGTATACATCACAGCTAACATTAACGGCTCTTTCTCAGCATTGATGGAAACTTCTGGCATTGTCACAAAGAATATGGAGTTCTACTCATACTTTGTATAACTATTGTCAGTCAGTACTGAAATTTTGGAAGGACATTTGCAAGGTTTTATTGGGAATGCTGAATAAGTATGTTATATGTGCAATATTTTTATATTGGATATTCATAATATTTAATCTGGATTTTTGTAATAAATGTGGGTATTCGTACTACACTGAAAATTTAAAAAAGGAGACTGTATTGATTTATTGTGGTGGTGAATCTATACATACTGTAATGGTCCTAATGGAAAAGTATGCCAGGCCTATCAACCACCGTTTGAGTACCAACATTTCTCCAAGCTCCAGACATAAGGAGAAACTGTCAAAATATAATGACCTGCTGTATATGAAAAGAATATAGATGGAGCAATCTTTTAAACATAAGCCATTTATAGATTCCTTCCTTCATTTTCCCTAGACAGCTAAGTAAATTCCTGCCTTAATTACACTTTTAGAATGCAAAGACTATCCACAGCATATTTTATTTTTTGTTTAAAAAAAAAGAAAAAGAAAGGAAGAAAGAAAGGATAAAATTCCTTACCACATTCTGATTGATCTTGTGTCTGAAACATGTGATGTAGACAACATAAGGCCAGTCATCAGGCTCCATCAGCACCCCTGCAGCATGAGCACAGGTAACATGGAAGGAAGCTGGACAACGCCCATAAGAACACTGTATGCAGGCACCGGAAAATTTCTTCATTCTCTGTCTGCAGAAGATACATTTCTGTATGAACAAAACAGAACAGAATGTCAACTAAACTACTGTGATTCAGCTAATTTCCACGTTTTATTGACTACATTTTACAGCTAAGCTGTACTGAAAAAGAACAAACTTTTCTGAATTGCAAATTAAGCTTGCAGTATGCTGTAACTTTAAGTCAGCATTTTTGTCCTTCTTTATGGACATACAAAGAGTTAATGGTTTTGGTGCCATAGTGGGGAATCTGATATGTAGTTGATCATTATTAATCGTTTTGATTCTAAATCCCATGCACTGCCCTACAAACCAACACTTACTCCCAAAATGAGCAAATTGAGAATCTGCTAACATAATTCTTCAAAAATAACCATTATGTGTGACAATAAAACTAAACTTCGTACACCATGTTATGTTCCTGTGTGTTCAAAATAGGCATTGGGGGATGGGAGAAATGAGACACAGGCTCTGCCTCGCTGAATAAAACAATTTGTCCATGAAGTCTGGTATCCTACTGCCAGAAATAGCCAATAACCAATATGTCAGATGGAGAAATACTCCATTACTGTGTATTGCCAATTGTGTAAGACTGTACATGGGGATATAGCTTTCTTTCTTACCCTCATCATAGCTTATAAAACAAGAAATATGTTATTGATGATCATAATATTTTAAAATCCACTCACACTATTTTACCCAACAGCCTTAGCAGTAGTGAATTCCACAATCTGACTATGTGGTGTTGAAGTACTGATTCCTTTCATCACTCTAAATTTAACCAATAGTTTTTACAAAGCAACTCACTGAAGTGTCATCAGTGAACTTCACCAACTCAACATAGTATGATGGATTGCCTTGAATTTATGTAACTGTCACAGCAAAGGCTGCGAGAGTAGTGAATTTGTTGGTTCAGGTCATCCTCTCAAGTAAAGTTAGAATACAAAGCATGAGCAGAATAAGGAAGTGAACCCATAATGTTCAGTGCGTCATAGAAGTAAAACACTGTAAAATTAATACATTGGTCTTATAAGCCTTTCATCCAAAGATTTCAAAATGCTTTACAAATATTTAAGTACCCCTTCAAGGAAAGTATTATTATTCACATTAAATGGAGAGGGAAACAGATACAGAAAGGTTAAATGACTTTCCCAAGCCCGCACAGTAATGGGATCAGCACTCAGGACTTTCTACCTCCCAGTTGCTTATTTAACTCATTAGACCCCCTTTTAATGTAATTTCCCAAACTTTAAAAAACTTAAAAATTGAAAAACAAAAATTTCATCCTGTGTAATCGTACTGACTCCCCACAGGGTCAGCAGCAGGGGTGGGATACATGTTCAGTACGGGACTGTTATAATAATTTCAGAGCCTTCTGCCCCCGTGCCTCGAGCCTATCTATGTCCCTTTCCACTCTTATATTCCCCTGCCAAGTCACTGCTCTTGTCCCTTCCTCCCCACTGTTATCCTCTCTGGCACCTGCCTGCCTCTAAAATCAACTCCTGCTCCTGCCCAGTCTCTAGCTTTTGCCCATGCCCCCTTTGCTCCTATGCTACCCCACTCAACAGTTCCTGTCCTTGCCACTTGCTCCTATCTTCTCCCATCATCGGCTCCTGTCTTTCTATCCCATCACTCTGCTTCTGTCCCTCTAGGCACCAGCAAGGGGTGCAGTGACAGCAAAGGAGAGACAGTCTCCCTGCTCTCAGTTCTGGTGGCCAGTATCTAAGCAACCCCCAGCTTTGAGCAATTGCAGGGAAAGTCCTGTTCAGCCCCTGGCTGATATGAAATGGAACATGCTCAGCTGTTCTGTGACTATGATGCATCCAGAGTCTGGTTGGCATGTAAGAAGTGTGAGAGGATGGCAAATGCTCCAGAGAATTTAGCTGCCAAACTCTACTAAGCCTTTACTGAGAATGTGTGAAGTGGAATTTTTCAGAGGCCTATAACTTGGCCAAATGTGGGCAGATTTTCACGGGGATGGCAAAAGGCACGTACCTGACACAGGGAGGTCACCCTGAAAAATTTCAAATCCTTGCTAGTAAGCATGGAAGTGCTAGAGCTTTTCAACAGAGTGGTTGTGACAATATTTTAAACATGAGCATAACCATGTATTTTCCCTCATCTTGTTCTCTGAAATGGCTACACCATTATTGCTGAAACTTAAAAAAAGCAGCAGCAGCAGCTTAGTTGAGAAATCTGGCATTTGTGCCCAAATGGTTAAAATTTGACGAAGTTCTAACTAATTGAACAAAGGGTCTTATAATTTGAAGTGTTGGGCAACTGTACGTATAAGCAGTGCTACCTGCCCCACCTATACCATCCACACCAAATTGTTCTATAGTCAGCATTTTAGGAAGGTAACAAGAACCAAGACACTAAGAAATTATAAGATGAACTATTGTATATGTTTGTACAACAAATTATAAAAATGTCCTATGCAAAACAAAGAAAATAATTAACTCAGAAAGTACATAGTGTTATACAGTAACTCCCCACTTAACGTCCTCTTGCTTAATGTTGTTTCGATCTTACGTCCCTGCTCAATTACAGAACATGCTCCATTTAAAGTTGTGCAATGCTTCGCTATAACGTTGTTTGGCTGCCTGCTTTGTCCACAGCTGGCAGCCCCCCCATCAGCTCCCCTATGCCCCCCCACAGCACCTCCCACCTGCCGGCAGATCCCGTGGATCAGCGCCTTCCCCTCCTCCCCCGCCTCCTGGCCAGGGCAATCAGCTGGCTTGCAGCATTCAGGAGGGAGGGGGAGGAGCGAGGACTCGGCGCGCAGGCTCCCCATCCCTCCCCTGCCTCCCAAATGCTGCAAACCAGATTGCCCCAGGCAGGGGGTGGGGGAGGAGGGGGAAGGCTGCGTGCCGAATCCCTGCTCCTCCCCTGGCCCTCTTGCCCCCTGAACGCCGCAAGCCAGCTGACTGTCGTCGGCGGGGGGAGGGGGGGGAAGAGTGAGGATACGGCATGCGGAGTAAGGGGGGGGAGAAGAAGCGGGTTAAGGGAGGGGACTTGGGGGAAGGCGTGGAGTGCGCGGGCCAAGGGTTGAGCCGCCCCGCCCCTGGTGCTTGCAGAGTAGGGGAAGCTGCCACTGCTGCTGTGCAACGTGCTTCTCCTAGCCTACAGCACCTTCTGCCTCCTTGCCTGCCTGATTGCCTCCAGTGCCAGTGGGCTGTGCCTGTGTGGGGTAAGGCGAGGGCACCTCCCAACTATAGCACTGTACTGTATTTTATGGCAAAAAACAATTTCCCTGGAATCTAACCCCCGCTATTTACATTCATTCTTATGAGAGGTTTCAGAGTAGCAGCCGTGTTAGTCTGTATTCGCAAAAAGAAAAGGAGAACTTGTGGCACCTTAGAGACGAACCAATTTATCTGAGCATAAGCTTTCGTGAGCTACAGCTCACTTCATCGGATGCATAAAGTGGAAAATACAGTGAGGAGATTTATATACACACAGACCATGAAAAAAATGGTGTTTATCATACACCTTGTAAGGAGAGTGATCAACTAAGATGAGCTATTACCAGCAGGAGAGTAGGGTGGGGGGAGACAAAACCTTTTGAAGTGATAATCAAGGTGGGCCATTTCCACCATATTTCCAGGAGTTAACAAGAACGTCTGCAGAATAGTGTGGGAGGGGGAGAAATAAACAAGTGAAAATAGTTTTACTTTGTATAATGACTCAACCACTCCCAGTCTCTATTCAAGCCTAAGTTAATTGTATGCAATTTGCAAATTAATTCCAATTCAGCAGTCTCTCGTTGGAGTCTGTTTTCGAAGTTTTTTTGTTGAAGAATAGTCACTTTTAGATCAGAAATTGAGTGACCAGAGAGATGGAAGTGTTCTCCGACTGGTATATGAATGTTATAAGTCTTGACATCTGATTGTGTCCATTTATTCTTTTACGTAGAGACTGTCCAGTTTGACCAATGTACATGGCAGAGGGGCACTGCTGGCACATATCACATTGGTAGATGTGCAGGTGAACGAGCCTTTGATAGCGTGGCTGATGTGATTAGGCCCTATGATGGTGTCCCCTGAATAGATATGTGGGCACTGTTGGCAACGGGCTTTGTTGCAAAGATAGGTTCCTGGGTTAGTGGTTCTGTTGTGTGGTGTGTGGTTGTTGGTGAGTATTTGCTTCAGGTTGGGGGGCTGTCTGTAGGCAAGGACTGGCCTGTCTCCCAAGATTTGTGAGAGTGATGGGTTGTCCTTCAGGATAGGCTGTAGATCCTTGATAATGCGTGGGAGAGGTTTTAGTTGGGGGCTGAAGGTGACGGCTAGTGGCGTTGTTATTTTCTTTGTTGGACCTGACCTATAGTAGGCAACTTCTGGGTACTCTTCTGGCTCTGTCAATCTGTTTCTTCATTTCAGCAGGTGGGTATTGTAGTTGTAAGAATGCTTGATAGAGATCTTGTAGGCGTTTGTCTCTGTCTGAGGGGTTGGAGCAAATGCGGTTGTATCGTAGAGCTTGGCTGTAGACAATGGACTGTGTGGTGTGGTCTGGGTGAAAGCTGGAGGCATGTAGGTAGGAATAGCGGTCAGTAGGTTTCCGGTATAGGGTGGTGTTTATGTGACCATTGCTTATTAGCACTGTAGTGTCCAGGAAGTGGATCTCTTGTGTGGACTGGTCCAGGCTGAGGTTGATGGTGGGATGGAAATTGTTGAAATCATGGTGGAATTCCTCAAGGGCTTCTTTTCCATGGGTCCAGATGATGAAGATGTCATCAACATAGCGCAAGTAGAGTAGAGGCATTAGGGGACGAGAGCTGAGGAAGCGTTTTTCTAAGTCAGCCATAAAAATGTTGGCATACTGTGGGGCCATGCCGGGAATCCAAAGCAGTGCTGCTGATTTGAAGGTATACATTCTCCCCAAATGTGAAATAGTTATGGGTGAGGACAAAGTCACAAAGTGCAGCCACCAGGTTAGCCGTGACATTATCAGGGATAGTGTTCCTGATGGCTTGTAGTCCATCTTTGTGTGGAATGTTGGTGTAGAGGGCTTCTACATCCATAGTAGCCAGGATGGTGTTTTCAGGAAGATCACCGATGGATTGTAGTTTCTTCAGGAAGTCAGTGGTGTCTCGAAGACAGCTGGGAGTGCTGGTAGCGTAGGGCCTGAAGGGGGAGTCTACATAGCCAGACAATCCTGCTGTCAGGGTGCCAATGCCTGAGATGATGGGGCGCCCAGGATTTCCAGGTTTATGGATCTTGGGTAGCAGATAGAATTCCCCAGGTTGGGGTTCCAGGGGTGTGTCTGTGCGGATTTGTTCTTGTGCTTTTTCAGGGAGTTTCTTGAGCAAATGCTGTAGTTTCTTTTGGTAACCCTCAGTGGGATCAGAGGGTAATGGCTTGTAGAAAGTGGTGTTGGAGAGCTGCCGAGCAGCCTCTTGTTCATATTCCGACCTATTCATGATGACAACAGCACCTCCTTTGTCAGCCCTTTTGATTATGATGTCAGAGTTGTTTCTGAGGCTGTGGATGGCATTGTGTTCTGCGCGGCTGAGGTTATGGGGCAAGTGATGCTGCTTTTCCACAATTTCAGCCCGTGCACATCGGCAGAAGCACTCTATGTAGAAGTCCAGTCTGCTGTTTTGACCTTCAGGAGGAGTCCACCTAGAATCCTTCTTTTTGTAGTGTTGGTAGGAAGGTCTCTGTGGATTAGTATGTTGTTCAGAGGTGTGTTGGAAATATTCCTTGAGTCAGAGACGTCGAAAATAGGATTCTTGGTCACCACAGAACTGTATCATGTTCGTGGGGGTGGAGGGGCAGAAGGAGAGGCCCCGAGATAGGACAGATTCTTCCGCTGGGCTAAGAGTATAGTTGGATAGATTAACAATATTGCTGGGTGGGTTAAGGGAACCATTGCTGTGGCCCCTTGTGGCATGTAGTAGTTTAGATAATTTAGTGTCCTTTTTCTTTTGTAGAGAAGCAAAGTGTATGTTGTAAATGGCTTGTCTAGTTTTAGTAAAGTCCAGCCACGAGGAAGTTTGTGTGGAAGGTTGTTTTTTATGAGAGTACCCATTTTTGAGAGCTCATTCTTAATCTTTCCCTGTTTGCTGTAGAGGATGTTGATCAGGTGGTTCCGCAGTTTCTTTGAGAGCGTGTGGCACAAGCTGTCAGCATAGTCTGTGTGTAGATTGTAATGGATTTTTTACCTTCAGTCCTTTTGGTATGATTCCATCTGTTTGCATTTGGAAAGGAAGATGATGTCTGTCTGTATCTGTATGAGTTTTTTCATGAAGTTGATAGATTTCCACTCCATACAGATAAATGCAGTGCCTTGCATAATGACAGGTTTCAGAGTAGCAGCCGTGTTAGTCTGTATTCGCAAAAAGAAAAGGAGTACTTGTGGCACCTTAGAGACTAACCAATTTATTTGAGCATAAGCTTTCGTGAGCCGCATTTTTCAAGAACATAACTACAACGTTAAGTGAGGAGTTACTGTAATTAATTGGTTCATGCATCAAAAAAAGGGTTGAATTAAAATTAGCTATTCTACATAACATGAGTCACATGGTTTGCCAGACTCTCTCTGCTTCAAGAGATGGAAGAGCTGAGAAACATGAAATGAAAGACATGGGAGAACTCTGACCCCACAAGTTCAGGAGGATTTGGAAACGTGCTTTGGAAAACAGAGACATTGGGACAGGATAATAGCCAAATGATAAAGTCAAAAGAGATCCAAAAGAAGGGCGTAGTGGCTGAGATATCAGTAGACTTGGCCAAATCAATACAGATTAAAATAAGAACTTTACCCAAACTATTTTTTAGGTTTAAAAATTCACTGAGGTTCACCTCTTCCCCTCTTTTTGATCCCTTAATATACTAATGTGGACACACTGAAATACTGGAAAAAAAAAAAGGGCTATGTCTCACAGTATTATTTACTTAGCTCAAACTAGAGAATACTAGAAATCTGGCGGAAAAAGCCTGTTCATACAAGAGTTCCAGAAATAATTTCAAAAGCTTTATTAAGAAAACTCTTCCTTTAATCATTCACAAATGCTGGAAACTAAAGTGCATATGCTATGCTTGATCATTGCGAGTAAGGGGAAGGCCTTAAGAAAATAAACTTGCAAAGTATTAAGGAGCAGATTCTGATCTCAGTTATACTAGTGTAAATCTTAGTAACTACTAATTTAAGTGAAGTTACTCTGGATTTACACCAGTGTAACTGAGACAAGAATCTGGCCCTAAGTAAGTGGGTAGTGCAGATTTAGAATTATATGAACAAACTGAAAAAAAAGCTTATTGTATTCCTAACAATGAGTTGTGTCCACTTTATTGCTGAATCAAGAGAAGTCATGTATTATACCAATTAACTCCAAGGACACACTTATCTCTGATGGTTTATTATTATTTTTCCTTCAGGTACGAAAAGGAATCATGGATAAGATTAGAAAGAGACAGGAGAGTTACTGTATACTCAGGGAGAGAAAATCTATTTTTTTTCCTGAACCTACAACATACAAAACCAATTCATAGTCTACGGATGAGATCTCCCTCAGAAGGCATAATTGAAAGGTGCTAAGGCTGATATATAACACGATAAGATAAATTTCTTATGATTTTGAAGATGCTATATCCTTTATATTGTAGTACCTTTTGGATAATTCTGATGCTGCTCAGCCTCAAGATGGCAGACACACACTAAAGCATACATTTTGAAAAAGGCACAAATACAAGTTAAGGTAACGCAAGTGAAAAGGCATGGGCATGAGAAAATCCCTTATTTACACTTGTGTATCAGGCAGCGTGTCCACAGTTCTGGACAGGAGAAAATGCGCATGCACTTTAAAAAGTGTAGGCCCTAAGAGCTATTTAATACTCCATATTTAGCTAACAAAAAAAGTAGAGAAAATGATAATTTTCTCCCCTTAGTGATTTGGAACCTTACACAAGAAGTTAATAGTGAACTGATACATATTAGATGTTAGTTATAAACTGAACAGTGCTCTCTGTGACACCTGTTGGTAATAGCTTCCTCCCCAAAACTCTTCCTGATAATTTATTCCTTATAAGCACTTATAAACTCTGGGCTTTAGTGGATGGTGGCTGCAGTGTGTTTTTTTCTTTCCTACGAGCAACCTTTTCCCACCGTACGTTCATTACATAGAGTGTGTATTTTGCTATTATTTTATATTTCAAAAGAATTATAAGAAAATAGAATTTAAAAAAGACAGAAATTCTTTCAGAGAAAAAAAACAGGGTGATCGGCAGAGAAAAGCAGAGAAAGGAAACCAGAACTGCTAGGAAGGAAGAGGTGGATCACGAGAATGCAAAGACTGAGATTGCTTATTTATTCTTTGAGGGAGAGATTTTCTGTAAAACAGGTGCGTTACACAAAATGGGCCTTATATTGCATGCTGCAGAAATACCCTTGGCACCCCACAGGACAAGGCCCAAGATGCATACTCCCATGGCCTGGGCTTCCCTCATATTTGTGTGCACAAACCTAATACTTGAGTGTGACATTAACCAACCTGTGTGTAACCAATGATGATGATAATTAACTTTAACATAATTCATTTTTAAAAATACAATTTTGACAGATAATGTGATGTTTATTTTAAGCATTTTTATCGAATAAAATTTTCATAGTTGTGGGAAATCATGGGGGAGAGACGAGGGGGAGGTTGGACAATAATTACTAAATGACAGTAGGCACTGAGATTCAAAAAGTTAAAGCTTTGTAATCATTAAAACACATATTGTTAGCATCACATTTCAAAATATACGAAGTAAATCTCCTTAAATCAAACTCTAAACAGTTTTCAAGAAGCATTTTTCTTATTTTGTCAATTTAGATCATCATTGATGGAAGAAAATTTTTTCTTGGATTGTGTGTGTACAGTGTAATCGACATTTACCCCCAAAAAGCAAATCCTTCAAAGCCTAGTAGTATTTTTCCTGTGAAGATTCTCTCTGACTCAGAGTCACAATCAGGGCCAGATTTCCAGTTAGGCACAGTAAGCATGTGCCCAGGAGCACCTAAAAGTTAAAAATGGGCTAAAAGTTTCTTTTTTTTACAGAAAACACAAAGGTCAGCTGTAGGCGGGGGGGCACTGAAGATGCTGTGCCTCAGGGCGCGTAAGGTGTAAATCTGGCCTTGGTCACAATTCAGTCTCGTTTCACCTCACTAGCGGGAAGTAGTCTATTCCAGCCCTACACCTGGCACAGATTACTGCCACCTCTGTGCTGGCTCAGCTGCTTCAGCTGGCACATAGTGTACAGGGTGGGTAGCCAGTGTAGGGGAGTAAGGGAATGCCTTACATTCCCATATTTCTCTGCATGGGCATACAGGGAACCAACAATCTTGCCCTTGCTGTGCAGGGTTTTGAAAATTCTCCTTGAGATTTATGATATTACAGGTCTGATGTTTCCTACCTTTTGGAACTGGTGGGTTCAAGGGATAGTCTCAAGGTTTGCTAGAGTGATAAATCAGAGATTACACCTGGTTTAAAGATACACCTGAGAAAATAAGATCTAACACATTTTAGAGTACATAGTAGTATACTCCAGAGTTGTAAGAAAATTAAGGAATTTAAACCAAATTTAAATTAACCTGAGCATATGAATATGGAGATGATGAAACATGACAAAAGGTAACAAAATAATGGATTTGCTCCAGGTATTTCAAATTCAGATTCCTCATCAACACAATAAACCTCTGCATTTTCAGTTTGCCAGAAATAACACATTTATTGAAATGCATTCATGCTGACTCAACATTCATTGGATAGCCATAGTAATTCACCATTCTGATATTCCCGTAAGGGTAAATTAAGGCTGTTCTTATCTGGTAAAAGCACATTCAGTTTCTTAGATACCCCTGAAGACTATCATTATGATTTAATGTTTGCTAGATATTTTTACAAAGTAAAAAGCATGGGAAAAAGCAGCTGAGGATCAATCTTAATCACAGATCCAGATGCAATATCAAACAGAAAATAAATAAAATTGTTTATATAACTGTAGATTAAGAATATGGGACAGAATAATAAATTGATATTTGACTGAGATTTTGTAGATGCTTCTCTTTGCACCCCAAATAAAAAGTGTTCTGAGGTAAATGGATTTCATAATCACAGAACAGTTCTTTAATATCAATAGACTCAAATGCAGAGAGAGAGAATGGATTTAAAAGAATGGCCGGGGGAGGGCCGGGGGTGGGAAAGATGCCAGTATTTTTCAGACCAAAACTTGCTGATAGTTTACATAATGAATTTTGTGCATCCTTATATAAACAATTTGATATTGCTTTCCCCAAAGAGATTATTATTTACAAAACAAAATCCAAGTCTCTAGCAGGATCATGAATTAAACAGTAACATGCTCTCCGAGGGCAGGGACTTAAACAGACTAAGTGGAGGTTAAGGTGTTTTTTTTTTTTAAATAATGATTTGGATTATTAATTTTTTTCCAAACATTTTTATGCCTTGGCAAGAAGCAGCAATTCGTGAAATGGAATTTACTACACAATATTATAAAATTAACAAAAATAATCTATGCTAAGGGAATCTTCCTGAAAATATACATCACATACTGATCAACTTTTGTAACTGGAAATAGGGGAGTGGGGAAAGAAAGAAACTTTGTAGGGTGCTCTCTCTGTTCAACAGTCAGTCCAGGTTGTCTTATTTTGGTGCCAATCACTGTTCTACCTGAGATCCTCTCAGATCAATGGAAGTAAACTTCTGTGGATTTTAAAAAAAATATTCTTGCAGTTTGGTACAATTTGATGAATTCCAAAAACAATAAACTGTTCCTTCCGGAAGTATTTTTTAAGTTGTCCCTGGCAGGGATGATTTAGAAAGCAACACCATCCAAAACGGAGAAATTCCCCAACACTACTGGCAGAATTTTAACAAGGGGGCTTGCGTGTTCTTCCACAGGACCCTCAAAATAGGCTGAGATCAGTACTGTTGACCTTCATTTACATAATTTGCCCAGCATACTCAGCAAGTACTCCAGTGTCTTATATTCCTTATATAAGGGTGGACAAAACCTTTGATAAGTTCATCCTATGCACACACATCTACACAACTTTCTGTACAGTTTATGTTGAAGCACCACCAAATACCAAAAGGAAAATATAAATTGATAAATCACCAAAACTCCTTTTCTAAAAGTAGAATCAGAACATTTATAGTTTATTTGTTCCTGGTAGCCAGTCAACGCACACAGTTTTCTCCAAATGCAATCTATACCAGGTGCTTCTGTAAGAACTCAGTCACTACCAACTGCTTCCCTTGCCCACTTCCTATTCAGTTTGCTTACTGAAATATGAATATGTGGCTGTGAGCTATTACTTTAAAAGGAAAGGGTTATGATTTCAGCTTAACTATAGTCTCTTTTTATATATTTTCAAATGTATTTTTACTACAGGACAAACTACATCTCTTGCCAGATGTGGCTTTGAAATATTACATTTGCCTTTCTTGCTCCATTATTTACTTGTCATTTTTCTCCTTTCATTTCAGCATCACACCATAGAAATGAATTAAACACAACACTAAAAGGTGACATTTAAAAGTAGCATCATGCCTGTTTTACGTGCAACTTGAAGCATTATGAAATGAAAGCCGAACATGATTGACATTGGTACCAAAGGAGCACATTCATAGCACGGCAACTAAGGGAGGCTGGAAAGAATTTGGTTTTTAACATCCTTCAGGAAGAAAGTTTATTTATTAAAGTGCTTCTTCTTACTCAACACATAAGCTCCATGTGTGATAAATTCAAATTTTATATAAATGGAGACTGCAGGGGTAAAGCAACCAGGGGGCCAGGCCATTTTTATACTGACTGGGTGGGGGTTATGCCAAAGCAACCAGATTATGCATCTGTTCAATGAATCTCTGATGCAGTCACCATCAGTGTGGTGGCTGTGGAGTGCAGTGCTAAATTAAAGTTGCCCTCTCTCCAGAAGGACTCCTATGTAGCTTATTGGAAATTAAAATGTTGGAAATTAAAGGGGCACTTCCTAACACCTCTCAAGAAAATACTACTTATGACTTTTGGGTTTGAATAATTCCTGTAGAGAAGGGATCCTGGGATCATCTAGACCTTGTAAAATTTGGCATGGAGTGGCATTGTTTTTCCAGGCCATTTTTGGACTTCAACTGCATTTTAATATAAAGCGCTGGTCAGACAAGAAATCTAGTTACTTATATTTGTTACATGGGAAGTCAATGTTTCTGCAGGAAAACACACACACACACAAAACTTAACTCTGTAATAAGAGAAAGCAGTTTAAACTATATCTACTGAGATGCAGCACTGAAAGGATTACATTCTTAGCAATATCCTGCAAGCAATTTACTTTACTGGGAAAAAATGCAAAGAAATTCTTTATCACAAAATAGGTGCCTGCATCTCTTAACCAATATACTTTCCATCCTTCTGAGAACAGCTAGCCTGCAGGCTGATATCAATAAGCTAAAAAGATAAACATTTTCTTTTTTTTCCCTATAAAAACTCAAAAGAGATAATTTAAATTAAAAAAAAATACACCCACCAGCACAGATAGAAACAGTTCTGAGACAGACATAGTAGCATTTAAGACATGCATGTTCAAATATTTAGAAACAGGAATCTTGTCAAGCTCAAACAGAAACCTCTGATGATGATACAAGTGCTTGTATCAAAATTTCATCTACCCTGAGGCTTGCCCACTGGCATGACAGCTATGTGCTGCCTTGTGTCTTAAAACATTTGGAAATGGGCATGGACTTGAGTCCCTGTGCTCTGGGCAAGAAGAGGTCATGGCCAATTACGTAGGTGAATGCACTCTGCCTCTGGGAAGGAAAATGTTACACATGTGAAGTACATTGGCAATGACTGGGGACGCAGCTGCTTGATGGCGTATTCTCTGTTGAAGGGGGGCTATTGTGGACAGAACATTATAATATATGAGAGGGATAGCCACGGTTTAGTGAGGTTGTGCCACTAGCCAAGAATCACCTGGCTCAACTTACGGTAGAGGGGGGCCATTGTAAGTCACACCTATGCTAATAACAATGTCCATATGAGTACAGATGTCAAATCCAGGGAGGAAAGGGCTATTCCAGTTCCAAGAGGGAAAGAGTTATACAAAAACAAAAAAGATTCTTTGGGAAAATATTTAAACAAGCTCCGTATTTCAGCCTGTTTGGAAACCTTGAGTGTTAAAAAGCTTATGGGACCATTTAACTTACTGAGAATTGTGCAGTGTTTGGCAAAAAGCCAAAATCCACTTTTAACTAGAATCAACTTTAATGTGATACCTCACCGGAACATTGTGTTATTTAAGCAGGCCAGGGTGATAAGGCAGAATAGCAAAGTTATGGCATCCCCTAAAGGCACATTAAAATACTTTATTAAGTGTAAAAAGTTCAACAAATCCAAAATGACCAGCCTGTAGCATCTCAAAAACAGTAAAAGTGTTTTCCAAGGCTTTTCTCCCATCCCACACTCCTGTATTAACTCCACTAAGTAAATACTCAGAAAAATCTGAGCCTGTTGCAGAACAAGGTGATGTGTATCTTACAGTTCTAAGCCATTATAAACATTTGCCAAATCACTTCCCTCCGTAAATTTAAATACATTAACGGTTACTTTTACAGTAAAAAAAAATGACACTAAAAATAATAAAATAATAATAATAATAAAAGGTTAATGTTTAAAATAAAGTTCAATATTTCTAATGTCTCTATCTTTTGCTTTTCCCTAATTGCTATCTACCTAAAAGACCAAAAAACGAAAAAGAACAATACAAGGGTTTTATTATGGTCAAGCAAACAAAGGACCCCTGGCCTTAGAAATTTCATAAAAACATCATTTTTCTTACATAAACCTGAAAGTATGTGGATATCAGCTTAGTTCCAAAAAGTTCTAAGTTTGTCATGGAAACAACATTCTTATTTCAAAACAATACAAGTGCTCGCTGTGGACTATTGACATGAAAGCTTCCAATCCAAGCTCATTGACAGCTTGTGGAGTGGACAGATGAGGCATGGAAAATATTTTAAATTAGTTCATTTATCATGTTGAAATTTCCCCTTGTTTTTTCCTACCCCCCCCCCCCCCATGTTCTGGTTTAACTTGGATTTAAACTTGGAGAGTGGTCAGTTTGGATGAGCTATTACCAGCAGGAGAGTGAGTTTGTGTGTGTATGGGGGTGGGAGGGTGAGAAAACCTGGATTTGTGCTGGAAATGGCCCACCTTGATTATCATGCACATTGTAGGGAGAGTGGTCACTTTGGATGAGCTATTACCAGCAGGATAGTGAGTTTGTGTGTGTGGTTTTTGGGAGGCAGGTGAGGGGGTGAGAGAACCTGGATTTGTGCAGGAAATGGCCCAACTTGATTATCATGCACATTGTGTAGAGAGTTGTCACTTTGGATGGGCTATCACCAGCAGGAGAGTGAATTTGTGTGGGGGGGTGGAGGGTGAGAAAACCTGGATTTGTGCTGGAAATGGCCCAACTTGATGATCACTTTAGATAAGCTATTACCAGCAGGACAGTAGGGTGGGAGGAGGTATTGTTTCATATTCTCTGTGTGTATATAAAGTCTGCTGCAGTTTCCACGGTATGCATCCGATGAAGTGAGCTGTAGCTCATGAAAGCTCATGCTCAAATAAATTGGTTAGTCTCTAAGGTGCCGCAAGTACTCCTTTTCTTTTTTCGTTGGTTAATAACGTCATGATGAAATGTATGTTGCAACATTATTTGTGAAGCCCTCCTGTATGATATTCTTGGTATATGTTCAAAACCACACAGTCCTCGAGACAGCTGGGAGAGGAAATGGCAGGAGATAAAGCAAATTTGCATTTCAGCAAACCCAGCTGAGAAGAAGGCGAAGGAGTCTCTGAGCTCTTGTAGACACCATGTTGCCTTCTTTACTGTTTGAATAAACTTTGCTTTTACGGGTAACCCTCAAAAGAATCCACTTCAAAGGTTAATTGGACTATTAAAAGAAAGGGGGAGAAAAGCCCAAGCTTGCTCTCTCTCTTACACCGAAGACAATAAAGGAACCAGCCCTTTGACTTTGGGGGGAGATCCTGACCTGAGAATTTGGTCAGCCATGTTGCTGGAAACATGTGATAAGGATTTTACTTTGAATCCAAGTCCAGCTTGTTAAGTTTTAGCTACTAGAAAGCATTTTACCTTTATTTCTCTTTTAATCATTTAAATACCTGATATTTGAATTCACTTAAAATCCTATCTTCTTTTGTTAACAGACTTGTTTTATTTCTTTATCTAAACCAATGCTGTATTTAAACTGAACTGCTTGTTAGTAACAAACTGTTGAATATTGACCCTCTGAAGGGGCAATGGACCTTTAATATCTGAACTGCCCAGGAGAGGGCTGGACTGTGCACAACACATGTTTTGGGGGGAAATTTGGAATTGGGAGGGTGTTGGGGGTCACACTGCAAGTACTAACCAAGGCTGGTGGAAGCCAGAGTTTGACTGGTGTGTTGCTGCCAGGCTGCTGGAGTCATAGCTGCTGGACCAGGGCTGTGGCTATACACAGACACTTAGGATGTGTGTCTGGTAGGCTGTTCAGGAGTGGCCCAGGTTGGGAGCTACAACAGCAAAGCACTGGTTGCAGGGCAGGCAATGATACAACCCCTCACTGGTCTGGAATGTGACAGTTACTAATTTGCAATAAAAATGATTCAGACTACCGGCTAATCAGCACATACCTTTATCCACATTCTGAAGGTTGATTTTGCCACCAGTTACTTCAGATCATAAGCAAAGAAAACAATAAACCCACATAGACAAAGGGCACAGCATTAACTGTCTTGGGATCCAAAAAATGTGAGCAGCCTGAACTATTACACTCAACAACCTGACAATACCTAGAAATAGTAGTTTGATAAATGCAGCTCAATGCAGTCACTGATGAATAGGATGACACCAAATGTATTCAATATCAACCATAATCAAAAACAGAGAACAAGGAAACTGTGTATCTGTTAGGTATAAACTTCACAAAGATACAAAGCAGGTAATTGTGGATGATACCTTCCAAGGCCTGTGCTGTGCTACAAGTCTAAAGGCTCCTATTCCATTTCTCCTCCATCCAACCCCCGGACTAAAATCTTAATAATCCTTTTTGCATTGTGTAGTCCAGCAACCACATTAATCCACTATCCCTCAGAAAAGGTCTCAACTATAAACCGGGATTTACACTGTATTTTGATTGTGTATTAAGGGTGTTACATGGAAGCCAGAAGAATCTCTACCTTCTAATCAGTTACTCAGAAAATGGGAAAAGAACCTACTGCCACTACTGAGACATACAGAGAAGACATTTTCAAAAGCACACTCATCCATTTTGCTTGTAACCCACATTTCCACATACAATATTTTCCTAATCCATGCAAATCCATCTGTGAGTTTTTGCAGGGCCACATGCCGTCCCCATCATTGACCCAGGGTGCTTGCACCTCATTTTAAATGTATAGACTTGTTTTCTGCCAGAGCAGATTCCTAAAGAAACAGCCACCCTACTGAAACATTAGTGCTTTTAGCTTTACCTTAGAGCAGAACATCCGAATAAAGTTTGATACCATTATTGGTATCAATAATGGTTTGATACCATTATTATAAGGATCTTGGTTTGATACCATTATTATAAGGATCAAGCTATTTTCATGTGTTTATGGGTCTCTTGTTTGTTTTCTTCAATAATAAACATTAATATCATGTTCACTTTCATTCAAATTTGAAAAAAAAAGTTAAACATACTTTGGATTATAAAATGTCCACCTAAGTATCCACTGAAAGTAAATTTTCAGCAGAATATCAAGATGACAGAGAAACTGAGTTCTTACATGTAGGAACTATGTCAAGTTGTGTTGATCCAGTCTTTGAATAATGGCAGCATCTACCCATTCTTGGGAACAGTTAATTCCTATCTCAGAATGACAGATTCAGTTTATTTAAATGAGAAGCAATATCTCAAAGTATAATTTACATAGTCAACTTTAAAAGAGGGCATTATGTGAACCCACGGCTTGTTTGACTTTTTGAAGCAGTACAACAAATCTTTAAAGCACATTTTCTTTTCTCAGCCACCAGATTTCATTTGGTAAGTGAACATGAAGTGTCCAAACTGAGCTTTGGTCTCCTCAAGGAAAGGCTTGAAAAGTCACTGGTTCTGATTTTTCATGCAACAAATTTTTAATTTTCACTATTAGCTGCATGACACCATGAAGGCCTCCAATATTTTAGCCTAGAATCCTGATGTGACTGATGCACTGTAAAATGCAGCAGTGTTACAAAAGCTTAGGAATGTAAAGTTTCAGTTTTAAGGTCCAATCATAGGAACAAACATCAGAGTTAACAGGAAGGATGAGGTTGGGCCAACATGCAGAGTGGATGCCGAGAAGATTAAAGATCATCTAGGTATGGCCCAAAAACCAAATTAATATTTTCCTTCAGTTTTCAACACGGATGATAACATGGAACATTGGCATGGAGGCAGGATGGATGACAGAATTGAGTATATGGAAATGGAAACTACCACATATGAGGTTGTATGACTTTGTAACAAATTGTGAAGGAAAGAATAATTAAATTTATAGAGGTAAATGTAAAAGGGGATGTAATGCAACATGGGTTTACAAAAGGTAGATCATGCCAGTTTAACCTGATCTCTTTCTTTGAGAAAATAACACCTTTTTTAGATAAGGGAAATGCAGTAGATCTGTAAAGCATTTGATGGTAGCACATGGTAAATTATTAGTTAAACTAGAGAAGATGAGGATTAGTAAAATTGTATCGTGGGCAAGGAACTGGCTAAAGAGGAGAAGGCAATGGGTTGTGCTGAAAGGTGAACTACTGGACTGCAGGGAGGTTACTACTGGACTGCTCGGAGTCCCTCAGTGATTGGTCTTGGAACCAATCTTATTCAGTATTTTTATTAATGACCTTCACACAAAAAGTAGGAGTGTGTCAATGAAATTTGCTGATGATACAAAATTGGGAGGCATCATTAATATAGAGGACTGAAATATCACAAAGGTACATCTGGATGACCTTGAAGACTGGAGTGACAGAAATGAAATGAAATTCCGTAGTACAAAGTGTAAGGTCACACACTTAGGGTATAATTATAAGAATTTCTGCTACACGTTGGGAGATCATCAGTTGGGAGGGACAGAGGAAGAGCGAGACCATGGTATGCTGGACTATCATAGGATGACTATGAGTCTCTAATGTGACGCAACTGTGAAAAAGGCAAATGTGATCCTAGGATGCATCAGGAGTGGCATTCCCAGCAGAGATAGGGAAGTACTGATGCAGTTGTACAATGCAATGGTAGAGATCTCATGGTCACCATGTTTAAGAAAGATAAATTCAAACTGGAACAAGTAAGAGAAGAGATACTATGATATCAGAACAATGGAGGGTCTACATTATGAGGAGACAGAGAGCTTGGCTTGTTTATCTTATCAAAAAGAAGGCTGAGAGGGGATATGATTACTTTAAATTACTTTAAATACACCGAGGGCTAAACATTAGGTAGGGTGAATAGCTATTTAAGCTAATGTCCTTATTGGCACAAGAACAAATGGTACAAACTGGCCATGAACAATTTCATGCTGGAGATTAGAAGGTTTCTGACCATCAGAGAGGTTGGAATAGCCTTCCAATAGGAGTTTTGAGGCAAACATTTTTTTTTAGTTTTAAGAGAGAACTGAATAAATATATGAGTCATATTGTATGGCAGAATTGCTTGTGATGCTGGGGGGCAGGGCTCAGCTGCCTGTGGCGGGGGGGTGGTGGTGGTCTCTTCTGTGTTATGTCATGTTTCTAAAGCTCATGCTTCAGCGCTTTAGCCAGTCACTTGCAGGGGATTTCCCACCCTTCCCCCCATGCCCACTGTACCATGGGGGTTTTTTGGTTTCCTTTTTCTGAAGCATCAAAGATGGCCATGGCTGGAGATGGGAGATTGGGCAGGGTGGGCCAGAGTGCTGAGGTGTCACTGAGTATTCTCTCTCTCATGTGCATGGCTGGCTGGCTCTTGCTCACATCCTCAGAGTCTAACAGATCGTCAGAAGTAAAGACAGGAAGGAATTTTCCCCAGGTCATATTGGCAGTGACGTTGGGGGGTTTTGTTTTTGCCTTCCTCCACAGCATGGAGTCCAGGTAACTTGCTGAAATTTTCTGGGTATATCTCCTTTAATCAATACCCTGCCATTGCCAAGAGATGTTCTGAAGGCCAAAACTATAACTGGTTCAAAAAAGAATTAGACACATTCATGGAGAATAGGTTAATCAATGGCTATTAGCCAAGATGGTCATGGATGAAACCCTGTGCTGTAGTTTCAGAGTAGCAGCCGAGTTAGTCTGCATTCGCAAAAGAAAAGGAGTACTTGTGGCACCTTAGAGACTAATAAATTTGTTAGTCTCTAAGGTGCCACAAGTACTCCTTTCCTGTGCTCTAGGTGTCCCTAAGCCTGGGACTGACAACTGCTGGAACTGGACAACAGTGGATGATCACTGAATAATTGCCCTGTTCTGTCCATTGCTTCTAAAGCATCTGGCATTGGCCACTGTCAGAAGAAAGGATAATGGGCTAGATGGACCACTGGTCTGACCCTGTATGACCGTTCTTATGTTGTTCTTGCAGGGGCCTCAGGCATTGGTGCAGCTCAGTTCCTCCTATTCTCTGCCTTTGGCACATACCTCTTTAGTCTCATATGGGCTGTAATACTTTGGTCAAATGTTCACTGCTGGGTTTAGTGTGTGGGTGCTGAGTGGTGTAGGTGGCCTGTGGTATACAGGAGATCTGACTAGATCATCTGGTGGTCCTTTGGACCTTAAACTCTATGACTAATAAGAAAGGCTATGATCCAGGAGACTTGGGTTCTATTCCCTGATGCTGACTTGCTGTGTGACCCTGTGGAAGTCACTTCACCTCTCTATGCTTGTGTCCCCTCCTACCATTTGTCTCTTTTCTATTTAGATTGTGTTTGTGCAGTGCCTAGCACAAGGATTAGGGCCTCTCTAGGTGCTACTGTAACACAATAAATAAATAGTTTATAATGTAATAACGTTTCACAGATTTTAAGGCCAAAAGGGATCAGTATGATTATCTAATCTGATCTTCTGTAACATCCAGGCCTTTTCACCCAGTAAGTTTTGAAGTGATGAGAATTCTTCTCTACAGTATAAGTATATTCTGTACATACTGTGTACCTGCAACCTGTAGTGACACAGCATGTTATATAGTTGCTTCAGGTTCACTATAAAATCCAGAGACATAGTTTTACCTTTGAAAGTAGCGTTTTTCTTTCTGTTCTTAGTTTGCCACTGCAAGAGAGATAAGTCTCATGAGCCCAGAAATCCACATAGTTAGACAAGAGTTCTTGTTTAATGAGGTACCTTTTGTTGTTGTTGTTAGTAGTGTTTGATTTCATTTCCAAATCCCTAAACAATACCTAGGAATACATCTAAAAATACAGTTATAGTTTTATAATTTATTTTTAAAGGACTATCACAGTGAATAATTGACCTGTCTTTTATTTTCTTACAATGCCCACATAATTCCATAAAGGTTGGGATTTTTTAAATTGAAATAAGCAATTCAACATGGACAGTTTTGAAGAAAACTCAGTGGCAACACTTAAGAGCAGCTCTACAATAAGAATTCAATGAGTATGTGAAATACACACGTGAGGAGACGCTTATCTTTGAATTGCTGAATGCTAGTGTTTCAAAGAGCAGAGTTCTTGAAAATTTCTGTTTAGTGCAATAGTAGTTCCTACACAAAGGAATGAATTGGACAGGTGTGAAGAAGAAGAAAAGAAATGGAAATGCCTGGGTGGAAAGAAACTATATAATAGGGGGAGGATGGGGGACACCAAAAAATAAAACAGCAGAGGAGAAACTAAGTAAAAGGGAAAGAATCAACACAAAGGAGAAAGAAGACACTGCGGAAGGAATGTAAGAGTTCATTGATGGCACAAGAATATTGATCTTATTGAGAATCCTGATACTTATCTGATTTAAGTAAGAATTATTATTAGAGCTGTGTGGAGGAAAAGGTAATTCCATGTTACAGACGATTTTAATATTTTAAAATTTGGCTTCCTTCTGATTAGGAATGAAAGCCCCAAATTTTGAAATTCTCTGTGAAAGGAAATGAACCAACCTGACAAGGTGTCCCAGAGATATACACCCTGGAAGGCCTGGGGTCCCCAACTCTGAGGCACCCTGGAAGCCTGGGTCCCCAACAGCCCACCAGGTAAGATTGGAAAATGGGATCTAATGGGAAATTCTGCCCTATGTTGCATGGCTATACCAAGGGGACAAGCACCTTCTTTCTGTGCAGGATACAGACAGAGCCTCATCCAACATTCATGGAAGTCAATGGGAGTCTTTGGCTTTTTATTAATGGGCTTTAGCCCAGGGTCCTA
Organism: Caretta caretta; assembly: GCF_965140235.1. NCBI lineage: Eukaryota > Metazoa > Chordata > Testudines > Cheloniidae > Caretta > Caretta caretta. The sequence goes on along the minus strand of NC_134210.1, from coordinate 105,691,090 downwards.
GTGCTCCTTTGACTTCTCTGGGATTCCTCATCATAGTAAATATTATGCCTGGTAGGAACTGTATGCAGAATTAGGCCTCTAGACTACTATTTCTCTGTTATTCTGGTTGGGCATCTATTATTTCTAAATATTGCTTCTCCATGGTGCATTTCCATGTATTCTAATGTTTGCTCGTATTTGAATCTTACACTATAAAGTATTAATAAAAAAATGAGTAAACAACAATAACATGGTGAAAATAAGAGCATACTAAGGGATACATTTTCATACCGAGGTGTGAAACTTAGCAGCATGACTCCCATTAATATTCATATGAGTGCTAGAAGTAAAACCATCAAGCTGAAAATTTACCTCTAAGAATTTTGCTTTATGAATTTCTCTTAAAAGTTGAAAAAAGGTGGAGAGGGATGGTCAGAGAGTATGTCAGTTTCAATCATTTGCTGAGTTCTTCCAGATACACAAGTAGGAGGAAAAAAGTAAAACTGACTGTAACCAGATAACGAAACTGGAGGAGTACAGTAGATTTCATAAATGTAACCCCTGAACTCTAACAAGTCAGAAGTCGTACATATCAGCTATTTGGAGAACAGTTAGGCTTTGTATGTTCTAGTCTGCTAATTGAATCTGCAAGATATGGTAATTCTCTTGGGGAATTGATAAGTCAAGATGCAAAATTACCAGTAGCGATAGGGAAGACATTTATTCTCATAATTCAGTAATCTTTTCTGCAGTTGGGCTATATAGCCTGCTGAAGCTGAAAGACTGTTTTGCCTTATCTGCACAGAGCATACATTACACGGTATGTCAGAAACAGGAGAACAGAGGGACTCTCAAATTCAGCGTGTCACACTATGGAAGGAAGCACCACAAACATGACTACATTCTGGGACACTTCAGCATCTCCACATAGCTCGTCAAGACAACTGAACAGTGTATTAGAATGATACAGTAACTGTCCTATAAAACTGAGATGCCTGTACCATCCAGCACACTTTATTCCTTGGTTGACTGTGAGAGATGTTCAAGTCTGCATTTGTGAGAATTCTAACTGGGATCAATATTGGGCATACCCACTTAAGGGTTCCAGCACTTAGCCATCACCTCTCCTGGGTGGAGACCTACATCTCTCCCCCTCTGGATGGTTAAGGCTGCACAGCTCCCTGCCTTACACTGTGATATTCCCAGTAAGCCAGTCTGCCTAAAGGCCAGTGCCTGTGCTTTGCTTTCCCTCCAAGGGTTATGAACAGAGCATTGCCAACAGTTGCAAGTTACCACACAACTCTTTCCGAGCAAGCACATTTATTCTTAAGGTAAAAGCATGACAGAGAAAACACAAACACACATTAAACATACCAGGAGTCACCCTTCAGTCTTTTGGGGCCCTAGTAGGCTGAAGACTCTAACCTTTCCACAAGGGTTGGGACTCCCGTTGGAGAGAAGGCCTATCCATTTGTTGGATCAGAAAAAAGGCCCTGAGTCAACTTCAACACAGCCTTTTCATAACAGAAGCCCTTTCTTTGTTCGTCTTTGGAAAATCCAGTTTGAAGCAGAATATACAAGCCTCCCCAGGTGGCGATACCTGTCAGGAAGCATTTACAACCTAATTGATTCACCTTAATCACCTCCCACTGGTTTGGGCTCCTGGAGTAGCTGTGATAATCCTCCCTTATGGAGTTGCACACAATCTCTGGCCCATGGTGGTACATAAACTTAAATACAACATGGTCCCCAAAGATACTGCATGGGATTGCAGTATCCGTTACACTTTTCCCCATCTCCTCTGAGTACATGCTAGTTCAGGGAGTAAGGCTCCCTCTCTCCCATGTGTAGAGATGGTTTGGTGGATGGAGTGACATCCAAGGGGGATCTTGGTAGCTGCAGTCATAAAGGAGGGGAAAGTAGTAATAGGAGAAATGTAGAATAAATATAAAATTAGATAATTAAGGTTAGCTTAAATTTGGTTAGAGAAATATATGTTGTAAAGAAAAGACCTAACTAGCAAGTAAAAGAAAGGCCATGACAGCAATGAGTTATAAGAGCAGAAGGAATGAAGTAGGAAAGACGTCTGGTTCAAAGAATAACAATAAAATAAGGGGAAGTTTCTAAAAAGAAGGCCTTTGACCAACAGGGGTGACTGCAGATGGTTTTAAATAAGACAAAGAGAATGTCTTAAAAAAAGCCAACATGGACCTTCCCACCCATATACCAGTGTTATCTAAAATTTTAGGGCCTATGTGAACCCAGATGCAAAGGAAAAAATGTTGGTCAGAAAGAAGGAGGGAAAGATAATAGGGAGGAAAGGCCTTGGGGAGAAAGAAGGTTGTAAATCTTATCTGGATTAAGACTGGAAATAAGAGTGAACTCTCTCAAATTATTTTTTAGCTGAAGTCAGTAACTGACAAATACATCTCTTGTTTGATAAAGGGTATAAAACAGTAAACTCTTAAAGGCTTCATTGCTAATACTTGCTGGACCACATTGGAGCAACCAATATAGGTCTAGGCACCCCCAGGTTTCACCTGTTTGTAAGTATCTTGATCAAACGCTTATCAATGTTTTGTTACTATTTCAACGGATTAAATTGGTTATTTAGGTTTTTCAGGAATGTTTAGAGCAATTGTATAATTACCATTCAGCCTTTGGATTTAGAAAAGGAATTTATGGTTAAATTAGTGTTGTAATAATATCCTACATAAATACTAATTCCAAATGGAGAAGATCACTCTAATAACAGTCCGTAAAAAGAATCTTACAGATCTTCTCTTTTTTGGGGTCAAATGCTTCTTGCCACCGCATTTGAGTGAGATTGCAACCTGGATGAGAGTGAGTTGGTTGATACTCAAGGCTGAGGAGATTATAGTGGGCTAGAGGAAGCCACAGGAGGACATGGCTGAGATTACATCTCCTGATTGAGGGACTATTGCAATACTTTTTTTTTTAACCAAAGTTCATAAATTGGGAACTGCACTGAGATTAGTGTGACCTGGGTGGCTATTTTACAGCTGCATGTGGTTAGGATGCGGCAAACCCTTCCTTTGGACGTACCAGTTTTCCTGAAATCTAGGCCTGTTTTCCATTTTTAGGGTTAGATTAGGACCACTAATTTACATTAGGCTGATACCGAAGCTAGGACACAATGCAGCAACCCAGTTTTTAATTGGAGCGTCTCACTGTGAACACCCCCATGACAGCCCTCCGTCTCTGGGCTGGCTGTCCATTGGCTTGTAGCTGGAGTTTAGGGAGGAAAGTGAATTCCAAAATCAAGGGGACCCTGCCAGCTATTCCCCTCCTTCATACACTGCAGGAGTTATTGCAACTACAGGCAGTACAGCACAGAAGAGCAGTGACTTCTCAAGTAGGTGGGTCCCAAGAAATTTAGGACATAAGGGGTAAAAATCAACATCTTAATCTGAAATAACCTAAACTTTATGATCTTCTACTCCCAAGGGAATTCTGCGCCAAAAATTAAAAATGACCAGAAATAATTGAAAATGCTGTGATTATATTGTTGTTGTGTTTCAGTGTTATTTTGACAAATAAAATATGAAGTACTTTGCAGAATTTTAAAATTTTTAATTTTTTGGCACAGAATTCCCTCAAGGGTACCAGGTTTTATGTGGCATAATCTGGATGCAGGCAGCTCGGTGTGGGGTCTGGGTGCAGAGGGGAATCTGGATGCACAGGGGCTCAATGCGGGGTTCTGGGTTCAGGGGGAATGGGATTCTGCAGGGGAGTACAGGTGAAGGTGGTGAGGGCTCAGTGGCAGGTGGGCTGCGGGAGTGGGTCTTGGTGAGGTGGGAGGTCAGGGTGCAACTGGTTGGGGCTCAATGGGGTGGGGTCCAGGTGTGGGAGGCATCTGGGGGTAGGGCTCAGTGGGGTGAGGGTTTGGGGGCTTGGTGTAGGGTTCTGGGTGCAGGGGGCTCCTGATGTGGAGGGGGGTTCCAGGTGTGCGAGTTGGGGGAGGGATCTCTGTACAGGGAGCTGCTCCCCCTGTACACTCAACCTCCATGCATCTGGACCCTGCCACACCCAAACCCCACACCAAGCAGCATCCCCTGCACCCAGACTCTCCCGTGTCAAAGCCCCCCTTCCCCCATGGTGCAGAGCTTCCTGCAGCCAGGGGAAGTTTTTGGGGGTTGATCTTTCCCCCCAGAAGTAATCTTCAGGGCATTCTACAAAGCCCATCTTCTTGGGATTTCTTTTGGACAGCTGAGGGGTGTGAAGATTTGTTTGTGGTTAGGATTTTCAAAGAATGGCTGTTTTATAAAAACAAAATATCAGCTGATTCCATCCACCATAAAGTGGAAATCCAAGAGTTCTTAACTCCAAGTTCTGTGCCTTAACTATAGACTATCATTTGATTAGTATCCTAGGCTTTTATTTTTGAAGGCCTCTTTCATTTCAGGGCTCATACAGTAGCTTACTGAGGGGAATATATTATCTTTACTAACACATATACAATCTATAAAATCCCCAGTCTTTTTTCCAGATACAGAAGCATGTCTATTGACTTTCGAATAGTACATATTAAATATAATAAGAGAATATTGACTCAGATATAAGAAATTAGTTTTCTATGAGCGGTGAACACTTTCGGAGTTTATACAGTTAGCAGAACTACAAAAGGAACTACAGCCTTGTGGCCTGATGTTTATTATTTAGTTTATTACCAGTCCTAAAACTGTTACAATAAACCCTGATTTTGTAATTAACAAAAACGTAGTACGTATATGCTATTTTAGTAAATTTTCTGATTTGTCTTTTAACTGTCTACACAAGTGAGTTGAAAGAGATACGGTTTATGCTATGAATCCTAACTAAATGGCTCTCTAAGAATATTACTAAATCCTAGTTCTGATCTCACCGAACCTTGTGCATTACCCCACTAACATACTGAATAATAAGCACAAAAGACACGTCCTTTAAGGTTACACTTGCTCTACAGAAGCAATGCATTGTCTCATTTATTCCCAAATGTATGTGAGTCAGTATGGTACAGAGGTTTCGTAACATCTCCAGAGAGAGTTAGTATTTTACAGAAGTTTAAATTCACATTTTTAACAAACACATAAAGAATCTTTAAAAAATGATTGCAAAACAGCAGGGTTAAACCACTCCTATTGCCTTGCCCTACTATTAACAGCTGTCTATTGGCAGCTCTGAGATCATTGCACTTTCCTAGGTAGAAGACAACTGCAAAGAGGTATTGTTGGTTGATTTTTATTTTTATTTTCAAATACGACTGATTTATTACATTTCAGAACACATAGAGATTTTAGCATTAAATATGGGTCAACAATTACTAAACACATCCACAAAGTGACACTCATTAAAATAAATAGCAAAAAATAGCACTTGTATTATAACATGTTGTGATGCTACCACTGCTTTCATAAATAAAGAATGAGAATTAAGCTTTCACGGCGAAATATTTCACAAGACTAGATTGCAAATGTTGACAGAGTCAGTTCATCATTCCAGAAATCAGACAAGGCTCAGTCTTCAGTAGTCAGGAAGCTCATTATTTCATTAAAAATTACATTAAACCTAGGACTCCACTGATCTTTTTATTAAAAATAATCACCAAGAAGGTGAACGGTAATAGTCAGCCTCTTCCACTAAAATATTCGACCTGCATTTAAGTCAAGGGATGAAAAGCAAAAAGTAGTCAAGGCAATAAAGTTGTATAGCACTGAATGGACGAAGAGAGGGAGCTGGATGGCTAAAAGGAATATTTTATGATTTGTTCACTATTCCAGAGCTACTCCAAGTACCTGATAGAGCTGGCTGGGAATTTTCTTACACAACGTTTTTGTGACTCCATGAAGGCAGACCTCTGTGCTCACAAAGAGCCCCAACAACTTCAATAGGCCTCCATGTAGACACACAGTTTGACCCATATGGATCTCCACGAAGGATCTAAGCCTAAGTCTGTAGGGACCAAAAATTACCTATGCAAAGTGAGTTACTGAACCAAATCCAATTTTTAGGAGCTAGATATCTGTCTGTACAAAATATATAGTACAAAATAGATTAAATGATTGACAATGCTCAGTACCGAATTACTGTATCTGAAGACTTAGTTAACCTCTCATTCTCTTAGTTAACCTCTCATTCTCATGCTACTTTGGTAATGTGCATCAACCTCCCCCTGGTCCCTCCAGGGGGAGGTCGATGCACATTACCAAAGTAGCATGCATTCTCAACAGCGAAACAGTATATGACTTGTGGATAAATACAGTACTTTAAATTCCATCTGGCATCTTTCATTGCCAGTCCATTCACTTCTACTTGTATTATAAAAGTTTAAAGTTTAATCTATTTGAGTGAGTTTAAGATACTAAACAAATATTTTTAACAGTACATGAGATATTATGCTTACAATGTAATCAAAAATTGGGCCTATTTATTAACCAGATTGGTTTTTATTATTTTATTTTGCATTTAAGAACACTAACATCTCACTTTGTTGTATAATAAGTCTTTCCCCTTACAAAATGGCTATTCAGTATTTGACATTTAGCTGCAAATATATCAAATATCTGTGATGTGTTCTGATAAGAAATATACAATTCAAACAATTCACCAGTAGGTCTGAGTGCTACGAACTAAACCTTTCCTAACAAGTTAAAACTTACTATGAAGAATTATATTTATTCCCAAACTATCTTAGAGTAATGATCTACTGAGGAATTACAATGAAGAAAATCATGTTCTTTAAAACTATCACTATGAAATACAGAAATAGGATAACCTGAGTATGAAGTACAGCCCCAGAAGCTACATTAACACTTAAATTTGAAACACAGTGTTCTGTGCTTTCTGTCTGAATTTTAAACGAGATGGTTGTATGCTGTTGCCTCAAGTTTTAAAACAGATTAAAACAGATAAGTGCTTTCCCAGAAAGTTTAATAGACACGGTTGGCCAAATTCAGAGACGATGTAATTTACACTCTGGTAAGTGAGTATAGTAGCATCTAAGATAGTGTAATTTCCTGATGGAGGGATGGAAGAAGGTGCAAGTTAGAGTAGGCTGGGGCTATTCTTTCATTTAGATAATCTTATATGCCTTTATTAGCTGTTATACACCACCCTACGTGTTCCATTTGTCTGTAGATTACATCTGTTTGGACTCCCGTATACCCAATTACAAACCTAGACCTTTAAAATTCCATCTGTTCTGCATGATGGGATTGTCTTTTTTAAAAGAATTCAGTGTTATTCAATGGGATTTTCTGACTTGCAGAGTGAATCTCATATAGGAAAGGGTGAATTAAAAAGAGCTAGAACTGTACCTATGGGTTCCAAATGAGATCTTCAGACTTTCTAGGACACAGAGACCCACAGGCAAGGAAATGTAAGGACACATCTCTCTGAAAGATCTCACCACATGTGACTTATCTGCATGTTTCTGTTCAACATCCAAACGAAACTTAAAGATCCCCATAGAGTTTTTTTTTTTGAAGGATGATAACCTCAGTTCCCTAGTAAACAGTTTTCTCAGTAAAACAGGTTCTGAGGTCCAAAACTATGTGTGAGCTGTTAGTAAGGCCCCGAAAGGTTCCAAATGTGCCTATAGAAACTATAGTGACTACTCCTCCACTCTCTACATTGTCTTCCCATAAAATACTGAATCAAGTTTAAGGTCTCAGTCCTTATCTTCAAAGGTGCTCAATGGTCTGGGTTTATCATATCTAAAAGATCACCTGAAGCTCTGAGATGAAGACCAGGTTGATGACCACTCTGCTCCTCAAACACACTAGAACTTTTTACCATAAGGTAAATCCCATCAGTGCAGGAGATGGAACTTTCTTGAGGGCCAGTTCAAGACTGTAGAACAACCTCCCACAGGAACTAAGGACCACCACAAATCTTATCTTCCACTACAAGTCCAAGGTGTGCTTCTTTGACTTTGCCTTCTCTAACATAAACAAGTAGTGGTGCGGAGCAGACGTACTTCCCGATTCAATGGGTGATACTAGACTAAATTGCAGATGGGGCACTCACCACCCACAGCAGCACCCTCCGTGCTGCCACTGCAGCCCTAATTCCAGGTTTATGTAGAAGGGTGATCTCAGGGGTGGGAGGGCTGGAAAGCAGAAGGATGGCTGTGCCAAACCTGAGTGGGCGCTGGGACCCCACGCACTGGGTCACAATGACCGAAGTGGAGAGCTGGGCCCAGCCCTCCAAGACAGAAGCCACTGCTGCTTGCTCTCCAATACCGGCCCCTCAGACTCCTTCCCACCACACTGGGTTGAGAGAAGAGTTTATTTACCTGTTTTTGCACCCTTGATTTCATGATTTCTGTGGCTGCATGTCAGGGGGGTTTTGTGTCCAAGGCCCACAATATCTCCTAGTGGAGATACTCTGATCTACGTCACCCAATGGCCAGAGTCCATGGCCTCCTTGCCTAGCGGCTGGAGTCAGTGGTAATGTCACCTAACAGCGACAGTCCATGGGCACCTTGCCTAGTGGCTAGACTGAGTGGTAATATCGCCCAACAGTGAGAGTCTGCTCCATCGGGTTCAAACCCAGGGCCCTTCAAATTAATGGTTCAGCTACATGGCCTAGGGGGTGGTGCCCTTACACCTGTTCCTTGGGTCATTTTCTACCCCTGCTTCTGTTCCTCTGTCTGTGCCATGGTCTGTCCTCGGGTCTTCCTTGGAGTCCTCTTAGGTTGCTTTCCAGAGCCTCTTCCCCTCTCTGCAGCGACTTGTTATCTTTGGCCCCTGCGGTTGGAAGGCCTGCGACAGCTTGACTGTGAGGTCTAGTCCCAGTCTCTTGGAGCCTCTGCAGCTTCTCTGTAGGAGGCTACAGCATCCAGTTGCTCTTCTGCTCAGTCAGCCCGGACTGAGCTGAGTTGCTCCCTCTTGAACTCTCCCTCACTGTGAGCATGCCCAGCAGGAGTGTGGGGGTGTGGCTTCCTGGATCCAGAACAACTCCTTAACCCTTGCCTCACCAGTGTGGGGTTTGTATACCCTGTCACAGTGCAATTAAGCCCATGAACCCATGCTAAATCTTCCCTAAACAAACAGAAACAAAACCCTAACAAAATAAAACACAACACTAACATTCACAATTCTCCCCTCAGGGATACAACGACAGAAAGAATGAACCACATGTAGCAGACATTAGTCACATCACTTACTACACTACTGGAAGGTTCATAGATACTACAGTGACATGTGCAGCATAAGAACTGATATAGAGTAGAACACAGATTTGCAGTGATCTTTGGAATACGAAAGATACTTTATATACACCAAATTCTATTCGTGTGCCTAAAAATATGTTATTGTAAAGCCTACCTCCAATACAATCTTTTTGTACCGCAACAGTAATGCATTCCACTTAGCAATAACACAAACATAGTACAGTGCAAAAATCCTGGGAAAGTTTCTTCTGTCTGTGTCTACCTGAACAGTCCTTAACGTACAAACACTATTCAATAACAAGATCTGCAGGAAAACAGCAACTACATTTTATCTGCCTAACTTGCTTTAAATAACAGATAACCACAGTAAAACTAAGCAAAGAAAAAATTAGTTCACCAGAGGAACTAGATGACTGGTTCTCAGAAAGTGGTCAGGAGACAACATGGGAGTTCCCAGTTTGAAATGTTTTAACAACCAAACATCTGGAGACCTTTAGTGAAATGAGAGGGGGAGATGGCCAATAAGAGGATCGATCTCTCTCTTACAAGAGGTCTGTACAATGAAAAAATTAGAGAAATGCTGAACCAGATAATCTCTGATGACATATAATGGGGAAAAATAAAACTCCTTTTTTGCCTACTCTGTGGTTATTCTCATGGTTAGAGCAAAAATCCAAACTTGTTATTGGGGGCAGGAGATATCTGCAAGGATGTCTGCTTGAAATAAAACTGAAATATATCCAGTGTAGTTATTTGCCTATAAGTTTTTCATACCACAGAGAAAGGCCCACAACAACTCCTAAGTAATGTATCTATTATCTATGCCTAACCTATGAATTGCAATCGTACTTCTTATTAGCTTTAGTTTAAACTATTTAATCTCTTTTGCTTTGGGTTCTGTTACTTTTTAGTTATCTTTCTCTCTTCTTTCACCATGTAGGACAAAACTTGCAAATATTGAACCATTTGCAGTTTTGCTTATTGATAGTACATACAATTTATAAACTAAGAAGTCTGCAGTTTCTTAAGATTTATGTACTGAAAGATGTTTCAATCCTTTTTTTCAGACCTTGAACTTAAAAAACCTGTTTGCTATTTCAAATTTCCTTTCATGTGGATGAGAAGTATCAAAAGTTTATTATTTTTCATAAATATTGTTATTGTCTGCTGTCTAATCACTATTATCCTTTATCAGAGTCTTGAACTATAGTCCCCCCACACACACTTTTTATGTCCTCTGTTTGCATGTGAGAATATCTAATACCTCTGATCTTGTGATCTTTGAGCTTTTATTTTGTTCTCTTTACTTTGAAGGGGAGTATAAAAGAGACAGATCAGAGTCACATACCTGTATTTGGCACTACTTGATTGGATAATTATAATTTACTAGGAGATATGTAGGATGGAATATAACTGTATTTTGTAAAACTGTACAGTCAGCAGCTATTTCTCTGACACATGATTATATGTTAGTCACAGTTATTCAACTTTATAGGTGTGAAACAAATCTGTCAGCAAACTAACACACAAGAAATCATGCAGCAATATTATCTGTATTCATAACTACTTTGGGTAATGTAGAGGCTCTTCTAAGATATTAGAAGTGTTTGTCTCCCCTGGTCCAGACTAGCTGAAACATGACAAACAGCTGGACCATTCTATCTACTGCAAAAGATGTGTTGAAGTTGCATTATTAGACGCATGCAATTAATACTGTCACTAAGTTACATCAAGAAGTAAATGATAATATGATGATAACAATGGTCAAATTAGTGGCTGTCACACTCATTTATCTGTCATATGCTTTGGAAACGGATGATCAAATAAATGTCTGTTTTTTTAATACATGATATGCGTGGCCACTGGTTGACGAAAGAGAAAAAAATGCATAACACCAGAATATGCAAAACAGCGTTACTATCTGGTTTCTCACAAAAAAATCTGTAATATTGCTGTAGAGCTGAGACACAAAATACATGACATATTGGTGAAATAAGTACTGTCCTAGTGCTGTGTATATTAAAATGTATACTATATTCCTTCATATAGCATCTTTATGGATTTTCCCACAGTTAGACGAAAAAATCTGTAATTGGTCTAGAAACACTAACTCTCAGTCCTTTGCTCTCTCCAATCATCCTTCCTCTTTCTACTCCTCCTCCATAATGTATCCTAGGGCTCATGACCTTTGGATTTGTGATTTTCCATCCCCCTCAAATACATTTTAGATAAATATGTTTAAAATCATCCGATATATCAATAGCAAAAGGACTTGAGGAAGATAAAATGGAGAGAATGACACCTCAAACCAATAATCTGGGCAGACAATGAAAGATGGAAGATACTGAAATTGAGCTGAAGGAGCAGGAAGCCAGAGTTTCAAAGACTGAAAAAATCTGCACTACGGTGAAGAGGCATCAGGAAATCACTGAAAATCATTCACATCCTTGATCTCTTCATACACAAAGGAGTGGATAAGCCCATTCTTGTTAGTTTACGGGTTTTTTTTAATGGTTAGAAAAGAAATATGTACATATATTTATACCTCAAGTGATAATTGCTACATTAGTGTAAGGCATACGGTTCAGCACTATTATTTTAATGATAAGAGTAATGTGATTTTAATAAAAGTTCAGTCTACACAAAGAGTTAATATTAATGATATATAATCGCACAAAATTTTTAAAATAAATTCAAAACACTGTAACTGAGTTGGATTACAGAGGATAAAAGTTTGTAAAATGTGAGTGTATGTGTGAACTGAACCGATTAAGTTTTAAGTTAATGCCAAAAATGTATGGAGATTGTGGTGCTTAGGGACAGCTGAGCCTTCTTACTGTGAAACCAAGTCTAAATGTCTCCATTACCGTAATGTTTCTAATACAACCAGACATATCCAATATGGAGGTGAGAGCTGCAAGATTCTGCTTACAGACAATCTGATTTCTAACTACCGTCATGAAATAATGTGCATAGATACTTGTTAAAGGAGCAGAGAGGGTATTCCTAGCGGAAATCTTTAGGGTAAGGGATAGTTGTATGCCAGTTATCTCCAAGGTACATTATTGAATTGCTGACTAAAATGACTAAACCTTCAGGCAGAGCCATCATAAGTGAGCAAATGATCTAAACTGACACCAGCCCCTTCCAACAAAGATGAGACACGACTGGGTTAATTGTATGAAGAAGAGCTGAGGAGATGTAAATCTTATACAGATTTGGAATTCTCTAATAGAATTAGAAATAGAGTATGTCTTCATAAATCTTTTAATAGCAATTTTATCTGCCTATGTCCATTTAATTCTGAAGTCTGTCTCCAATGCAGTCAAATACAATTGATTTCTCATGTGATATAAAGTGACTGAGCAGCTATACGTTTATGATATAAAACTCCTGGTTGTACCATGTACAAGAATAGTGGCTTCTGCCTTTGCATGAAAAGGGGCAATTTTGTTTTTCATCTCAGTTTTCCAAATATTGAAAAAGAAGACCAGCTTTACAGGTTATTTTCACACTTTCTTCCATGTTCTGAAAGATTTTCCCTTTATGGTGACCAAGAAAATTTCATTTTGCTACATTCAGAAAGATCAGCAATGAGATAAGATAAGACCTTCTGACATAATACATTTTAAGGGGTGTGAATGGGAAAAAAACATTGGGAAACCCTGCTTTCATTTTGGTCTTTCACCCAAGCTTCCATGCTGAACAAGACAGAGGGTGTAATCCTGATAAATTCCAGTGTCTAACAGATGCTCAATCCTGGCAACTTGTAGGTTACATTAGGTGCTCTTTTTAGGCCATTTTCCATTAATATCGAGTGTATATAAAACATGAAGCAGTCAAGCATTCAAGAGGGTTATTCTCCTAAGCATAGCAACCCAAAATTAAGAAGGTAGGGCAAGTATCCCCACTTTGCTGAAGCTACAAGTAGTATTCCATCCTATCTTAGGTTTCTTATTCTGCCTTACAAAATTTAGTAATCACTCTGCAGAAAAATAAAAAAATAATAAGGGATATAACATGGAGGTATGGTACATAAAAAGTGTATAAGGAAAAGCTAGCATGTTGGCGATATTAATAAAGCCCAGACAAATGACAGAATTGTCCACCCAGACAGACAGACTTATTGATACTTCGGACAAAATATCCTTTACAGTCTATAGTGGGGAAGGGTCAATAGTTATCAGAAGATCAAGGTATTTTACACTTACCCCTGAGCCCAGAGGCCTCATAAGGTTGAACAGAAGTGACTGCTCGACCCAGTCAAAGTCTTTTCTGGATTCAGAAATACAATTAAGGTGTGATCAGCCTTCAATTGTACCTACTGGGGAATATTTACCAGTCAGCACAACATTGTCAAGACTGTCATTGACAAATTCCATCTGATAAAATTTAAATAATTAGGACATTAGTCTGAGCAATTTAGACAATCTTGACCTCTGCTTTGAGGAGTGCAATAGGATTGTAATTAGCATAAGACTCTAGTGAGTAGCCTTACTTTGAGCACACAATAATTGTCACCTGGTACCAATGGTCTGGGAGAAGCCCTGAGAGGAGACTCTACTGAGGCTTGGAGTTAAGTGATCTGCCATTGATTAATAAAATGCCACTGCAAAGCCATAAGATCCTGAGGGATCCTCATTAGCCAAGTCTCAGATCGTACTCTCTCTCTCTCTTTAGGAAAAGTGGCAGCACTGAAGCTTTCTATCTTGCATGGTAGAACTTGGGAAGCATAATGCTAGAAATGGTGAGGTGTCTGCTTTCCCCTTCATAGTAATGTAGAGATTATAGAAAGTAGGCAGCTCATATCAAATTTGGATCTTTAACCTATTGTGTTTAAAGTTTAATTTTTGTTTGCACAGTTTCCAAGCCAACACTTTGTCAGATTTGTTGGATTTATCAAAAATACAAATATTTATGATCCTATGAACATGTTCAATTTGGCTGGTTTCTTGTGTACTGATTACAGCTCTGATTTTAATTATCTTCACGAAGGCAGGTTCAGAAAGATACTTCTTAGTGAGTTTTTTCTGTTTTGACTCTATATTTCTTAGGATGAAGTAACGTCAGCTATTGAGCTCACAGGAACTTTCTTATATCCCTCAATAATTATAATTAAGATTCCATGGAGAACTTATTTTGCGGCACCCCAGAAAGTTCTTGAACCTACATCAGGAGTGTCAATGTTGGTAGTATAATTCCTTTACAGCATTCTCAAGCCCATTACCTTCTACTTTTTTGGTTTGCAGGTAAACAGTAAGAAATCCAGATCTAAAAGAATTAAGGCCACAAAATAACTATTGTCACAATATCACAATTGAGGACAATACCAGACAAAAGAAGGAATCCACAAAACAAACAGGCAGGAGTAAGAGTTGTCTCTTTTGTAGCCAAAGAGATCAGAGATCTCTGAGTGGACATAGGAAATATTGCAGTAGGCTATTTTTTACTTCCTCAAAGGAAAACATACTCTTTATCTATAATACAGAACACATTCACTCATTGATTTACAGAAAATAATAAATTATGACATCCAAAGAGGGAACCAGTTAGGACAAAATTAATTTATGCCTATTGTTCACCACAAAAGTTGCAAAAGGCAAACCCTAAACAAAAACAGTACTTCGTAATGGGAAGAGATGACTCTCAGAAAAGATCTGTAACCAGGATGCAGAAATAACTATCCATAATGGCATAAAACAAAAAGTCTGCATAACTTGATGAGACCTTCAATGTAAGCCAGGACTCATTACTTCAATGAGATCTGGAAAGGCTCCAGGACCAGAAGTGGTGCCTCTAGTTCCTCTGTGTCTTTAAAGAATTAATGTTTATCATCTTGGAAGAAAATCAGTTGACCAGGTCAGCTGAATAGCATATGTGATCAAGGAGGATCGATATTTGACCGTCATTTCTATGCTGGCATACATATAAAAATGCATTTTATGAACATCTCTTTTTTAAAACTTTCTGAGATACTTGCAGCATTCTTCTTTTAACTGCAAATCTTAGGAATTTTAGTATAATTGTTCGTGGTTTTTTGCCTGACTCACCCATAGGTTTTGGCCTAAAGGGCTGATGAGTTCATTTTATCTGAGGGTCAGGGATGGGAGCTTGCTGTTAACAAGCTGACTGCAGAAGGCAGTTTGTAAAGGATACTATATCTGATCTTTCTAAATCCTCTGAGATCCCAACAATACATTAGTTGGAACAGCAGCTCTGATTTTCTAGATCTTCCATTTTGGATTTCAGTAACAAAAGTATCTCTCAACACTGGGTGTCTGGGAAAGAAAATGGCAGATGAAATTCAATGTTGATAAATGCAAAGTAATACCCATTGGAAAACATAATCCCAACTATACATATAAAATGATGGGGTCTAAATTAACTGTTACCACTCAAGAAAGATCTTGGAGTCATTGTGGATAGTTCTCTGGAAACATCCACTCAAGGTGCAGCGGCAGTCAAAAAAGCAAACAGAATGTTGGGAATCATTAAGAAAGGGATCGATAATAAGACAGAAAATATGATATTGCTAGTATATAAATCCATGGTACGCCCACATCTTGAATAGTGTGGGCAGTATTCTCACAAAAGATGTATTGGACTTGGAAAATGTTCAGAAAAGGGCAACAAAAATGGTTAGGGGTATGGAACAGCTGCCGTATGAGGAGAGATTAATAAGGCTGGGACTTTTCAGCTTGGACAAGAGACGGCTAAGGGGGGATATGATAGAGGTCTATAAAATCACGACTCATGTGGAGAAAGTAAATAAGGAAGCATTATTTACTCCTTCTCATAACACAAGAACTAGGAGGCCACCAAATGAGATTAATAGGCAGCAGGTTTAAAACAAACAAAAAAGTATTTTTTCACACAACGTACAGTCAACCTGTGGAACTCCTTGCCAGAGGATGTTGTGAAGGCCAAGAATATAACAGGGTTCAAAAAAGAACTAGATAAATTCATGGAGGACAGATCCATGAATGGCTACTAGCCAGGATGGGCAGGGGTAGTGTTCCTAGCCTCTCTTTGCCAGAAGCTGGGAATGGGTGACAGGATGGATCATTTGGTGATTACCTGTTCTGTTCATTCCCTCTGGGACACCTGGCATTGGCAACTGTCAGAAGACAGGATACTGGGCTAAATGGACCTTTGGTCTGACCCAGTATGGATGTTCTTATGTTATGTTCAGTTTAACACAAAATCTGCTTGATTATATGAAGATATGTGTCAATGTCAAGTTTACCTTATTCCAGTTCATAAGTCTGGTTTCAAGAGTTTACCTTATTTTGGCAATGGCCATTTTTAGTGTCGGTGCTAATGTTAGCAGGTTTAATGGTTCCCATATCTGCTATCAATATTTCTTGGGAAACCCAAATCTCCTAAGTCTCACTTAGTGAGGAGTAGTCAGCTCTCTCTCCTATCTTTCACTCAACATGGCTGTTAGTGTGCTCTCAGCAGAGGCGGCCTCCGTCTGAAGTTTTAGGAAAGGAAATCAGAGTTTAAATTTGGCTCTCTCTTTTAGGTCAGGACCCTTGGGCAGACTCGTAAGTTCTTTTCTAGATATTTTTTGCATAGCAGAGACTTGAGAAAATTCATGGAGAGCCATGGGCTGAGGCAGGAAGCAGTCAACTTGCTTGACACCAACTCCCTTGAGGGGTTTCTTGACAGCAACAGCACAGCTGTTTGGCTTTCTATTGACATAGAAGAATTGACATAGAAGAATTAACTGCAAATGCTTTAGAATGGGGTCCAACAGATTACCTCATTTATACGAAGAAAAGTTTTAGGGTCCCCATGTGAAAGGCAGTGGAGAAATCTGCAGATGTGGAGTACTCCGTCCACATCGGCAGATGTGGAGTACTTCACTTTATCAGATATCCATGCTGCGGCCTGTAAAATTAAAGATGTGAAATTCAAAGGCCCTGACCTGCTTTTGCTTTCTGATGTTAGCTCAAGTACTAAAAATAAAAGAGAGAAATTTGTCTAAAGTTAAACACGGTTTTATAAATGTTGAGTTGAAAGAGCAGTATTAAATCCAGTTGAAGTTTGTGTGAGGTATGCAGAAAAAACAATACCTACTTTGGGACAAAGAATTACCAAACACATTTCTGAAGGAGATTAAAAAGGAATAATATCAGATGGTGGTCTCAGCGGAAGAGCAGTTTGAAAAATGTAATACCTGAAGTAACTGTATGTTATTGTTAGGGTAAAATACCTAACAATAAAAAGGCACAAAACTGAAGTACATTACTAGGATGGAATTATTAAACTTACTGAGCAAATTTCAAGTAGCAGCCACTCCATATATGTAATAATGGTAGTTATTTTATTTTCCCCATAATCGGGGGGGAGTGATAGCTCAGTGGTTTGAGCATTGGCCTGCTAAACCCAGGTTCTGTGTTCAATCCTTGAGGGGGCCATTTAGGGATCTGGGGCAAAAACTGGGGATTGGTCCTGCTTTGAGCAGGGGGTTGGACTAGATGACCTCCTGAGGTCCCTTCCAACTCTGATATTCTATGATTCAAATGGATGATGTAGGTAACTAAATCCTCAATTCTGTTAAGGGAATGACATCAGTAGGAGAATAAGGGCTCACAGGATCAGGTCTTTAGAATGTAATGTCAACTGTGGTGTTTTGTAACCTTGTTTGTTTAACTACACTTGAATGAGAATGACTGCCCTGCACTAAAAGCAGGCGGGCCGTTGTCCAGTCTTGTGGAGGAAGACAGTAGTGGTTTATGGCTGCAGGGGTGGGAAACAAGGTCAGAAACTGCTGCAAAAAAGGTAGTGGTCAGCTTTGCAGCACTGTCTCACCCTCTTGGAATGTAAGGGTGAAAGGCTTTAAAGGAAACCCCTTTCTCCACACAGCAGGCAAGGCAGCAGGGGGGGGAAGGAGGGAGGGAAAGGGGGAGGGGAAGATAGCCAACCTAACTGCTGGCGCCTCCTTGTGGCGGATGTCCAGTGCAGATACTCCATAGGGAAGGCATCCAGTGCCCAGATAAATGGCCTGGTAAAGGACTTAAAAAGGAGGTTCTGGTTAAAGGAATGGAACGGTGTGGGGTTTGGGACTCCTATGGTTGGAATGGCAGGGAGCCAACCCCCTTTCTTATAGCCCACCTTACCCCTCCTATGAAGGGGGTGTGTGGATGGTAAAGTCCCAGCAATGGATTTGCTGGAGGGACACGAATGGAAAAGGAGGGGGAGGTGGTGGAGCCTTCCCCCCTTCCCTCCTCCCCGGTAATTACAAAATAAACAGGGTTTACCTGCACTGTACACTTTTATCTGCCGGGTAGTCCCAGACATCTAAAGTAAAGTTGCAGCCTGATTAAATCCATAACAGGTGTCTCCTGTCCTCCTTTCCGTATAGCTGGACAACAGATCTCCTACTACGAGTATGAGGTCCAAAGCAGATGATTGTATAATTTGGCAAATTCTTTTCAAGGCACTGGTCATAGTCTTCTCCTTGATAGAATACTGTAGATTTGTAGGACTGGAAGGGACCTCGAGAGATCTTCTAGTCCAGTCCCCTGCCCTCACGACAGGACTAAGTATTATCTAGACCATCCCTGACTGGTGTTTGTCTAACCTGCTCTTAAAAATCCTGCAACCTCCCTAGGCAATTTATTCCAGTGCTTAACCACTCTGACAGTTAGGAAGTTTTTCCTAATGTCCAGTCTAAACCTCCCTTGCTGCAGTTTAAGCCCACTGCTTCTTGTCCTATCCTCAGAGGTTAAGAACAACAATTCTTCTCCCTCCTTCTTGTAATAACCTTTTATGTACTTGAAAACAATCATCATGTCCCCTCTCAGTCTTCTCTTTTCCATACTAAACAAACCCAATTTTCCCTCACAGGTCATGTTTTCTAGAACTTTAATAATTTTTGTTGCTCTTCTCTGGACTTTCTCAAATTTGTCCACATTTTTCCTGAAATGTGGTGCTCAGAACTGGACACAACACTCTAATTGAGGCGTAATCAGTGCAGTGTAGAGTAGAAGAATTACTTTGCATGTCTTGCTTATAACACTCCTGCTAATACATCAGGGAATGATGTTTGCTTTTTTTTGCAACAGTGTTACACTGTTGACTCATATTTAGCTTGTTAGCCACTATGACGCCCAGATCCTTTTCTGTAGTACTCTTTCCTAGGCAGATGATTTCTCCAGTTTGTCCAAATAATTTTGAATTTTCATCCTATCCTCCAAAGCACTTGCAACCCCCCCCCCCCCAGCGTGGCATTGTCCACAAATTTTATAAGTGTAATCTCTATGCCATTATCTAAATAATTAATGACGATATTGAACAGAACCGGACCCAGAACGGATCCCTGCCAGACCCCACTTGATATGCCCTTCCAGCTTGACTGTGAACCACTGATGATTACTCTCTGGGAACAGTTTTCCAACAAGTTATGCACTCACCTTATAGTAGCTCCATTTGGTCCCTAGTTTTTTTAATATCTTTTGTTCTTTATTGCTTAAATGTTTGCAATATCTCACAACAGATGTTAATTTAATGAAAAGACATTTATAATTTTCTCTTTTCTGTGTTTGACCATGAGATTTTGTCGTCTCACTCATGGACCCTGGTGGAATGAACAAAAAAAATAAATAAATCACACTCCACTTTCCTCTCAGAAGTAGCAGAGGGTAATGTTGGGCAATCGCCATCTGCCAAGAGGGCTCTCTGTCATATATGCTGTCACCTTTGCCGCTTCACATATAGGTGGAGACATATGGAGGCAATTATGCCATGTTTCCAAAGTGGAGAATTCTACTATTCAGTTCTGGGTACAATTCAAGGTACTGACATTGATCTATGGTACACATCCAGTACCTTATAGAGATATGTGGTCTACCTAAAAGACCACATATCTCTCTAAGATGGGGTGGGATGCAAGAGTGAGCTAAACAGAGGGAGGGAGTGAACTGCTTTTAAAGAGCCACACTGCAAACATAGGGAGAACTGTATTCTCTTGAGCCAGTCTCTTCCCTTCAGACTACAGGTTCTCAGCAGGCCTCCACTTCCTTTTCCTGGCAGCTGCAGATGAGGGGAACCTGCTGAGACCTACTGCCAGTTTGGAAATAAGGTACCTCCTGGCAGGAATCCAGGACTTGCAACAGACATTCTCCCATTCTTTTCTCTTTAAAATCAGTACTACCTTTGAAGCCACTCCATTTGACTCTGCATTCTTCTGCTCACCTCAGGCCCCCTCTTCCAGCTCCAGGAGTCTCATGCAACTGCCATTGCAAGCAGCGGTCAGACTCTACAGCTTCTTATGGGAGGAAATGAAAGACTGATTTCTGTTCCTGAAGGCTGATTCTCAAGCTTGCAATCTAAACTGTGCCCACCCTTCACCAATCACCAATGTGCCATCTAATAGAAAGCAGAGACCGAAAAATTTGGCTGCAAATGTTTAACAGCCCAACCCTAAATGTTTAAAATGTAAAAATCCTCCTTGTGTTCAGTTTCCAGTTTTGTATTTTTCTCTGCCCAAAGCAGGCAGAAGTCCACAAACACTGGGAATGACTGACTCACAGGGATAAAGGTATGAAACAAAGATACCTAAGTGTGCTTGCTGACATTGGTGGAGAGTCTTTAAAATGTATTTCATGTAAATATATCCAACATCCCAAGAAGATATCTTCACAAGAATTTACGACTTATGGAAATGGAAATTTCTAGAAGATTAAATAATACATTTATGGGGTGTATTCTTGTAACTTAAATTGATATATGCTCCAGTACAAATAGAAAAACTGACCGATGGGACAATAAGTGATGTAAGATGATGGATGATTTTTTTTAAAATCGATTTTAAACATCTCTAGTTTTCATATGTACTCAACTACTATAAAAGAAACCCCTGCTCTCGATACTGCATTAAGAAGTTGCATTTTTATCTAGCATTTGTGGTGACATGTATTCAAGCTTTGCTCTCATGGTTTATGTTATCATTAGATAACCTCATTATAAACGTAGTCCTAGCGTAATCTCTCTCTCCTTCTTTCTCATCCAGGGCATGAGTTGAACATCTCTGTTCACAGCAGAGGTCAGGGGCTTTTGGTTCCTATTACTTATTATATGTATGTCATTGTGCATGTGTGCGAGTGCACACACACAGACACATACACTTATCCATTTTAAACCACCCTCCGTAAATTGCTCATAATTTTCTCAGTCAAATTCCTTTGGACTGAAACCTTCCAAGTTTCATTTCAAACCAATAGAGGATTTTTTGTTTGGAAGTTTGAAACAGACATAGTTTACTCATTTTAAGTTACTAGGGCATGAACAACCCACAACTCTCTATTTTACAGATTCATACAGAACCCATCACTGCAGTATCTAAGCACTCACAATAATCCATAGCACAAGACATGTTCAAAATACTACACAGCCATTAACCAACTAACCTTTACAACACCCAATCAAGACAGGTGTTATCGCCTATAGGGAAATTGAGGTGTAGTTAGAAAGTGACTTACCTAAATGAAACACAGCAAATTAATGGCATAGCCAGGGTTAGAGCCAGGGTCTGAATTCTGTTCCCATTCATCCAGACCCTATTGCCTCGTATTCCCTTCAGAAATTTTGTTCCATAACTCAAAAATGACTTTGCCTGCAGCCTCCACATGGGGGAGTTACAGTGCAGCACTTTAGTACAAACTGCTGTTCACACTCCTGTAGTTCAAACTGCAGGGCAGTGCAGATATGGCCCTACTTACCTAAATTTTCAAAAGTGTTTAAGAGACTATAAGAGCCCAAGTCCCATTTTCAAAAGTGATTTAGGGCCAGATTTTTACAAGTATGTAGGCAGCTAATTCCCATTATTTTCAATGTAGTTAGACACCTACAAAAGTCTAAAAATGTGCCCCTTAGGCACTTAGCCCTGGTCTACACGAGGACTTTAGGTCGAATTTAGCAGCGTTAAATCGATTTAAACCTGCACCCGTCCACACAATGAAGCCCTTTATTTCGACTTAAAGGGCTCTTAAAATCGATTTCCTTACTCCACCCCTGACAAGTGGATTAGCGCTTAAATCGACGTTGCCGGCTCGAATTTGGGGTACTGTGGACACAATTCGATGGTATTGGCCTCCGGGAGCTATCCCAGAGTGCTCCATTCTAACCGCTCTGGACAGCGCTCTCAACTCAGATGCACTGGCCAGGTAGACAGGAAAAGAACCGCGAACTTTTGAATCTCATTTCCTGTTTGGCCAGCGTGGCAAGCTGCAGGTGACCATGCAGAGTTCATCAGCACAGGTGACCATGATGGAGTCCCAGAATCGCAAAAGAGCTCCAGCATGGACCGAACGGGAGGTACGGGATCTGATCGCTGTTTGGGGAGAGGAATCCGTGCTATCAGAACTCTGTTCCAGTTTTCGAAATGCCAAAACCTTTCTGAAAATCTCCCAGGGCATGAAGGACAGAGGCCATAACAGGGACCCGAAGCAGTGCCGCGTGAAACTGAAGGAGCTGAGGCAAGCCTACCAGAAAACCAGAGAGGCGAACAGCTGCTCTGGGTCAGAGCCCCAAACATGCCGCTTCTATGATGAGCTGCATGCCATTTTAGGGGGTTCAGCCACCACTACCCCAGCCGTGTTGTTTGACTCCTTCAATGGAGATGGAGGCAATACGGAAGTAGGTTTTGGGGACGAAGAAGATGATGATGAGGAGGTTGTAGATAGCTCACAGCAAGCAAGCGGAGAAACCGGTTTTCCCGACAGCCAGGAACTGTTTCTCACCCTAGACCTGGAGCCAGTACCCCCCGAACCCACCCAAGGCTGCCTCCTGGACTCAGCAGGCGGAGAAGGGACCTCTGGTGAGTGTACCTTTTAAAATGCTATACATGGTTTAAAAGCAAGCATGTGAAAGGATTACTTTGCCCTGGCATTTGCGGTTCTGCCTTTGCAAAAGGTTTCTGGGGAGGGCAGCCTTATTTCGTCCTTCATGGTAGGACACTTTACCACTCCAGGCCAGTAACACGTACTCGGGAATCACTGTAGAACAAAGCATTGCAGTGTATGTTTGCTGGCATTCAACCTGTCATAAATATAAAGGGAAGGGTAAACCCCTTTGAAATCCCTCCTGGCCAGGGGAAAGCTCCTCTCACCTGTAAAGGGTTAAGAAGCTAAAGGTAACCTCGCTGGCACCTGACCAAAATGACCAATGAGGAGACAAGATACTTTCAAAAGCTGGGAGGAGGGAGAGGGACAAAGAGTCTGTGTGCTGCTCTTGCCAGGGACAGAACAGGAATGGAGTCTTAGAACTTTTAGTAAGTAATCTAGCTAGGTATGTGTTAGATTATGATTTCTTTAAATGGCTGAGAAAAGAATTGTGCTGAATAGAATAACTATTTCTGTCTGTGTACTTTTTTTGTAACTTAAGGTTTTGCCTAGAGGGGTTCTCTATGTTTTTGAATCTAATTACCCTGTAAGATATCTACCATCCTGATTTTACAGGGGGGATTTCTTTATTTCTATTTACTGCTATTTTTTATTAAAAGTCTTCTTTTAAAAAACTGAATGCTTTTTCATTGTTCTCAGATCCAAGGGTTTGGGTCTGTGGTCACCTATGCAAATTGGTGAGGCTTTTTATCCAACATTTCCCAGGAAAGGGGGGGTGCAAGTGTTGGGAGGATTGTTCATTGTTCTTCAGATCCAAGGGTCTGGGTCTGTAGTCACCTAGGCAAATTGGTGAGGCTTTTTACCAAACCTTGTCCAGGAAGTGGGGTGCAAGGTTTTGGGAAGTATTTTGGGGGGACAGACGCGTCCAAACAGCTCTTCCCCAGTAACCAGTATTAGTTTGGTGGTGGTAGCGGCCATTCCAAGGATAACGGGTGTAATATTTTGTACCTTGGGGAAGTTTTGACCTAAGCTGGTAAAGATAAGCTTAGGGGGTTTTTTCATGCAGGTCCCCACATCTGTACCCTAGAGTTCAGAGTGGGGGAGGAACCTTGACATGGTGGCACAGTGGTGGGATTAACCTGAAATCATTTGAGATCCAGTTGAGATTTTTTGAACTAGAAATACAGATTTTAAAAAGGAAAATTTTTTTTTCTTTGGAAAGAAAGTCCAGAAAGCAGCTTTGAAACTGAAAGCAGCTTGGTTTCTCTCTGCTTTGTGGCCAAGCAGAGACAAAAGGGGATTATCTTGTGAATTGCAGGTTTTTTTGCCTGGAGGCAGGGTACTTAACTCCTGCAGGGAAATCTTCCAATCCAGAGGTTTTTTTTTCTTTTCTTCCTAAAAGTAAATAGGGGGTGTGTGTTCTACCCATTTGCTTTTTCTTTGGGCTGGGTAAGCAGGTTTCCAAGTAGTTGGAGGTTTTTTGCTTTAATTTGGGCCCAGAGCAGAGACAAGGGAATTGTCTTTTTCTGTAGGCTGACAATCACTATCAGAGAATAGGTATTCTATTGCAGCACAGCAAAATTTTACAGCCAAGTTTTGTTTGTTTATTTCTAAACCTCAGGTGTAAAGTTAGTTAAAAACAGAGAGGTTAGAATGACCAAATCCTCAGCTCAACTACAGCTGGAATTAGCCAAATTTCAGGCTGAGGAAAGACAAAGGGAACATGAAAGACAGATAGAACTCATGCGGCTGGAGAAGGAGGTACAGGAGGCTGCCCACAAGAGGGAAATGGAGGCAAGGAAGCATGTGGAGGAGGAGAAGGAAAAAGAGAGGAAGCATGTGGAGGAGGAGAAGGAAAAAGAGAGGAAGCATGTGGAGGAGGTGGAGAGGATAAAGGCCCAGCAGAATATACCAACAAACCCTAGCAATCCTTCTCCAGGTACCACTTCCCATCCCAGAAAGTTCCCCACCTACAAGGCAGGTGATGATACTGAGGCCTTCTTAGAAAACTTTGAAAGGGCCTGCCTTGGGTACAACATCTCTACTGACCAATACATGGTAGAGCTGAGGCCGCAGCTCAGTGGACCCTTAGCTGAGGTGGCAGCTGAAATGCCTAAAGAACACATGAACAAGTATGAACTGTTTAAATCCAAGGCGAGAGTCAGAATGGGGATAACACCCGAGCAGTCTCGTCGGAGGTTCAGAGCCCTAAGGTGGAAACCAGACATGTCATTTACCCGACATGCCTACCACATTGTGAAACATTGGGATGCCTGGATATCAGGAGCAAGTGTTGAATCTCCAGTAAATTTGCCCTTCCTAATGCAAATGGAACAATTCTTAGAGGGTGTTCCTGAGGAAATAGAAAGATACATCCTAGATGGGAAACCCAAAACCGTAATTGAGGCAGGAGAGATTGGAGCCAGATGGGTGGAGGTGGCAGAGAAGAAAACTGGTCGCAGTTGGAGCGGAGACCAGAAGGGACCACCCCAGACCACACCCTATTACCGGGGGCCGCCCAAAGCCCCACCTACCTCCCAAAGAACCCTCCAGACCCCTTATCGTCCCACCACCCCGTTCTCCAGCAACCCTCCTCGCCCCAGTAACCCGTCAGCTGGACGATGTTTTAAGTGTAATGAGCTGGGGCATGTAAAGGCCAACTGCCCCAAGAACCCCAACAGATTACAGTTCATTGCACCGGAATCACACCAGAGGTCCACAGGCCCAGATACCTCCCAGATACCCTTGGAGCGGAGGGAAACTGTGAGTGTGGGCGGGAAGAAGGTCACCGCGTGGAGGGACACCGGAGCACAAGTGTCAGCTATCCATGCTTCCTTAGTGGACCCCAATTTAATCAACCCAGAGATCCAAGTGACGATTCAACCCTTCAAGTCCAACTCTTTCAATTTGCCTACAGCCAAGTTGCCTGTCCAGTACAAGGGCTGGTCAGGAATGTGGACTTTTGCAGTCTATGATAATTATCCCATCCCCATGCTGTTGGGGGAAGACTTGGCCAATCATGTGAAGCAGGCCAAGAGGGTGGGAATGGTCACCCGCGGCCAGGCTAAACAAGCCGTGAGGCCTAGCTCTGTTCCGGAAACTTCTATCAGGACCCAGTCAGAGGTGATGGACCCGGACCCCAGGCCAATGTCTGCAACAGCAGTAGTGGATCCAGTCCCAGAGACCCAGACGGAACCAGTCCCAGAACCGGAACCAGCCGAACAACCAACACCAGACCCCGTGTCAGCACTGAATCCAGTACTTGCAACCTCAACACCAGAGGGCCCCACCGAACCTGAACTGGCAGCAGCCGATAACCCGACCCAAGAGGCTCAGCCGGAGCCTGAATCCCAACATAGTGCACCAGCGGAGAGCGGTTCACAGTCAACAGAAACAGCTCCATCCCCTATATCGCTTCCAGAGGGACCAAGCCTAGGTCCACAATCCCATGAGGAACTGATGTCTCCAGCATCAAGGGAACAGTTCCAGACCGAACAGGAAGCAGATGAAAGCCTCCAGAGAGCTTGGACGGCGGCACGGAGCAACCCACCACCTCTCAGCTCTTCTAATCGATCCAGGTTTGTTGTAGAAAGAGGACTTTTATACAAGGAAACTCTTTCTGGTGGACACCAGGAAGACTGGCATCCTCAGAGACAGTTGGTAGTTCCAACTAAATACCGGGCCAAGCTCTTGAGCTTAGCCCATGATCACCCTAGTGGCCATGCTGGGGTGAACAGGACCAAAGACCGTTTGGGGGGGTCATTCCACTGGGAGGGAATGGGCAAGGATGTTTCTACCTATGTCCAGTCTTGTGAGGTGTGCCAAAGAGTGGGAAAACCCCAAGACCAGGTCAAAGCCCCTCTACAACCCCTCCCCATCATTGAAGTTCCATTTCAGCGAGTAGCTGTGGATATTCTGGGTCCTTTTCCGAAAAAGACACCCAGAGGGAAGCAGTACATACTGACTTTCATGGATTTTGCCACCCGATGGCCAGAAGCAGTAGCTCTAAGCAACACCAGGGCTAAAAGTGTGTGCCAGGCACTAGCAGACATTTTTGCCAGGGCAGGTTGGCCCTCCGACATCCTCACAGATGCAGGGACTAATTTCCTGGCAGGAACTATGAAAAACCTTTGGGAAGCTCATGGGGTAAATCACTTGGTTGCCACTCCTTACCACCATCAAACAAATGGCATGGTGGAGAAGTTTAATGGAACTTTGGGGGCCATGATACGTAAATTTGTAAATGAGCACTCCAATGATTGGGACCTAGTGTTGCAGCAGTTGCTCTTTGCCTACAGAGCTGTACCACATCCCAGTTTAGGGTTTTCCCCATTTGAACTTGTATATGGCCGTGAGGTTAAGGGGCCATTGCAGTTGGTGAAGCAGCAATGGGAGGGATTTACACCGTCTCCAGGAACTAACATTCTGGACTTTGTAACCAACCTACAAAACACCCTCCGAACCTCTTTAGCCCTTGCTAGAGAAAACTTACAGGATGCTCAAAAGGAGCAAAAAGCCTGGTATGATAAACATGCCAGAGAGCGTTCCTTCAAAGTAGGAGACCAGGTAATGGTCTTAAAGGCGCTCCAGGCCCATAAAATGGAAGCATCGTGGGAAGGGCCATTCATGGTCCAGGAGCGCCTGGGAGCTGTTAATTATCTCATAGCATTCCCCACCTCCAACCGAAAGCCTAAGGTATACCATATTAATTCTCTAAAGCCCTTTTATTCCAGAGAATTAAAGGTTTGTCAGTTTACAGCCCAGGGAGGAGACGACGCTGAGTGGCCTGAAGGTGTTTACTACGAAGGGAAATGTGCTGGTGGTGTGGAAGAGGTGAACCTCTCCATGACCCTTGGGCGTATGCAGCGACAGCAGATCCAGGAGCTGTGCACTAGCTACGCGCCAACGTTCTCAGCCACCCCAGGACTGACTGAACGGGCATACCACTCCATTGACACAGGTAATGCTCACCCAATTAGGGTCCAACCTTACCGGGTGTCTCCTCAAGCTAAAACTGCTATAGAACGGGAGATCCAGGATATGTTACAGATGGGGGTAATCCGCCCCTCTGAAAGTGCATGGGCATCTCCAGTGGTTCTAGTTCCCAAACCAGATGGGGAAATACGTTTTTGCGTGGACTACCGTAAGCTAAATGCTGTAACTCGCCCAGACAACTATCCAATGCCACGCACAGATGAACTATTAGAGAAACTGGGACGGGCCCAGTTCATCTCTACCTTGGACTTAACCAAGGGGTACTGGCAGGTACTGCTAGATGAATCTGCCAAGGAAAGGTCAGCCTTCATCACACATCTCGGGCTGTATGAATTTAATGTACTCCCTTTCGGGCTGCGAAATGCACCCGCCACTTTCCAAAGACTTGTAGATGGTCTCCTAGCGGGATTAGGAGAATATGCAGTCGCCTACCTTGACGATGTGGCCATATTTTCGGATTCCTGGGCAGACCACCTGGAACATCTACAAAAAGTCCTTGAGCGCATAAGGGAGGCAGGACTAACTGTTAAGGCTAAGAAGTGTCAAATAGGCCTAAACAGAGTGACTTACCTTGGACACCAGGTGGGTCAAGGAACTATCAGCCCCCTACAGGCCAAAGTGGATGCTATCCAAAAGTGGCCTGTCCCAAAGTCAAAGAAACAGGTTCAATCCTTCTTAGGCTTGGCCGGTTATTACAGACGATTTGTACCGCACTACAGCCAAATCGCTGCCCCACTGACAGACCTAACCAAAAAGAAACAGCCAAATGCTGTTCAGTGGACCGGAAAGTGTCAGAAGGCCTTTAACAAGCTTAAAGCGACACTCATGTCTGACCCTGTACTAAGGGCCCCAGACTTTGACAAACCGTTCCTAGTAACCACAGATGCATCCGAGCGTGGTGTGGGAGCAGTTTTAATGCAGAAAGGACCTGATCAAGAATTCCACCCTGTAGTGTTTCTCAGCAAAAAACTGTCTGAGAGGGAAAGCAACTGGTCAGTCACTGAAAAAGAATGTTATGCCATTGTCTACGCTCTGGAAAAGCTACGCCCATATGTTTGGGGACGGCGTTTCCACCTGCAAACCGACCATGCTGCACTAAAGTGGCTTCACACCGTCAAAGAAACTAACAAAAAACTTCTTCGGTGGAGTTTAGCTCTCCAAGATTTTGATTTCGACATCCAACACATCTCAGGAGCTTCTAACAAAGTGGCTGATGCACTCTCCCGTGAAAGTTTCCCAGAATCAACTGGTTAAAATCGTCCTTGAGATGTGGAAAATATTGTTAGTCTTTATGTACTTGGTAGTATATTTAGAGATGCATGTGTCTTATTAACTCTGTTTTCCTAGAGCTCCAGGAAGAAATCCCAGCCAGTGTTTCACCCTAGCTGAGATTTGGGGGGCGTGTCATAAATATAAAGGGAAGGGTAAACCCCTTTGAAATCCCTCCTGGCCAGGGGAAAGCTCCTCTCACCTGTAAAGGGTTAAGAAGCTAAAGGTAACCTCGCTGGCACCTGACCAAAATGACCAATGAGGAGACAAGATACTTTCAAAAGCTGGGAGGAGGGAGAGGGACAAAGTCTGTGTGCTGCTCTTGCCAGGGACAGAACAGGAATGGAGTCTTAGAACTTTTAGTAAGTAATCTAGCTAGGTATGTGTTAGATTATGATTTCTTTAAATGGCTGAGAAAAGAATTGTGCTGAATAGAATAACTATTTCTGTCTGTGTACTTTTTTTGTAACTTAAGGTTTTGCCTAGAGGGGTTCTCTATGTTTTTGAATCTAATTACCCTGTAAGATATCTACCATCCTGATTTTACAGGGGGGATTTCTTTATTTCTATTTACTGCTATTTTTTATTAAAAGTCTTCTTTTAAAAAACTGAATGCTTTTTCATTGTTCTCAGATCCAAGGGTTTGGGTCTGTGGTCACCTATGCAAATTGGTGAGGCTTTTTATCCAACATTTCCCAGGAAAGGGGGGGTGCAAGTGTTGGGAGGATTGTTCATTGTTCTTCAGATCCAAGGGTCTGGGTCTGTAGTCACCTAGGCAAATTGGTGAGGCTTTTTACCAAACCTTGTCCAGGAAGTGGGGTGCAAGGTTTTGGGAAGTATTTTGGGGGGACAGACGCGTCCAAACAGCTCTTCCCCAGTAACCAGTATTAGTTTGGTGGTGGTAGCGGCCATTCCAAGGATAACGGGTGTAATATTTTGTACCTTGGGGAAGTTTTGACCTAAGCTGGTAAAGATAAGCTTAGGGGGTTTTTTCATGCAGGTCCC
This sequence comes from Caretta caretta, assembly GCF_965140235.1. Classification (NCBI taxonomy): domain Eukaryota; kingdom Metazoa; phylum Chordata; order Testudines; family Cheloniidae; genus Caretta; species Caretta caretta. The sequence continues at coordinate 105,660,817 of NC_134210.1, read as the reverse complement.
CACATCTGTACCCTAGAGTTCAGAGTGGGGGAGGAACCTTGACACAACCAAAATCCGTTCACGCGGTGGGAGGAGGCAAAATGCGACCTTGTAACGAAAGCACATGTGCTGTGTATGTAATGTTAACAGCAAGGTTTACCCTGAAAGAGTGTAGCGACTGTTTTATAAAATGTGTCTTTTTAAATACCGCTGTCCCTTTTTTTTTCTCCACCAGCTTCATGTGTTTCAATGATCACAGGATCTTCTCCTTCCCAGAGGCTAGTGAAGCTTAGAAAGAAAAAAAAACGCACTCGCGATGAAATGTTCTCCGAGCTCATGCTGTCCTCCCACACTGACAGAGCACAGACGAATGCGTGGAGGCAAATAATGTCAGAGTGCAGGAAAGCACAAAATGACCGGGAGGAGAGGTGGCGGGCTGAAGAGAGTAAGTGGCGGGCTGAAGAGAGTAAGTGGCGGGCTGAAGACAGGGCTGAAGCTCAAAGGTGGCGGCAGCGTGATGAGAGGAGGCAGGATTCAATGCTGAGGCTGCTGCAGGACCAAACCAGTATGCTCCAGTGTATGGTTGAGCTGCAGCAAAGGCAGCTGGAGCACAGACTGCCACTGCAGCCCCTCTGTAACCAACCGCCCTCCTCCCCAAGTTCCATAGCCTCCACACCCAGACGCCCAAGAACGCGGTGGGGGGGCCTCCGGCCAACCAGCCACTCCACCACAGAGGATTGCCCAAAAAAAAAAGAAGGCTGTCATTCAATAAATTTTAAAGTTGTAAACTTTTAAAGTGCTGTGCTTAAAGTGCTGTGTGGCATTTTCCTTCTCTCCTCCACCACCCCTCCTGGGATACCTTGGTAGTCATCCCCCTATTTGTGTGACGAATGAATCACGAATGCATGAATGTGAAGCAACAATGACTTTATTGGCTCTGCAAGCAATGATTAAAGGGAGGAGGGGAGGGTGGTTAGCTTACAGGGAAGTAGAGTGAACGAAGGGGCGGGGGGGTTCATCAAGGAGAAACAAACAGAACTTTCACACCGTAGCCTGGCCAGTCATGAAACTGTTTTTCAAAGCTTCTCTGATGCGTACCGCACCCTCCTGTGCTCTTCTAACCGCCCTGGTGTCTGGCTGCGCATAACCAGCAGCCAGGCGATTTGCCTCAACCTCCCACCCCGCCATAAACGTCTCCCCCTTACTCTCACAGATATTGTGGAGCACACAGCAAGCAGTAATAACAGTGGGAATATTGGTTTCGCTGAGGTCTAAGCGAGTCAGTAAACTGCGCCAGCGCGCCTTTAAACGTCCAAATGCACATTCTACCACCATTCTGCACTTGCTCAGCCTGTAGTTGAACAGCTCCTGACCACTGTCCAGGCTGCCTGTGTATGGCTTCATGAGCCATGGCATTAAGGGGTAGGCTGGGTCCCCAAGGATACATATAGGCATTTCAACATCCCCAACAGTTATTTTCTGGTCTGGGAATAAAGTCCCTTCCTGCAGCTTTTGAAACAGACCAGAGTTCCTGAAGATGCGAGCATCATGCACCTTTCCCGGCCATCCCACGTTGATGTTGGTGAAACGTCCCTTGTGATCCACCAGAGCTTGCAGCACTATCGAAAAGTACCCCTTGCGGTTTATGTACTCGGCGGCTTGGTGCTCCGGTGCCAAGATAGGGATATGGGTTCCGTCTATAGTCCCACCACAGTTAGGGAATCCCATTGCAGCAAAGCCATCCACTATGACCTGCACATTTCCCAGGGTCACTACCCTTGATATCAGCAGATCTTTGATTGCGTGGGCTACTTGCATCACAGCAGCCCCCACAGTAGATTTGCCCACTCCAAATTGATTCCCAACTGACCGGTAGCTGTCTGGCGTTGCAAGCTTCCACAGGGCTATCGCCACTCGCTTCTCAACTGTGAGGGCTGCTCTCATCTTGGTATTCATGCGCTTCAGGGCAGGGGAAAGCAAGTCACAAAGTTCCATGAAAGTGCCCTTACGCATGCGAAAGTTTCGTAGCCACTGAGAATCGTCCCAGACCTGCAACACTATGCGGTCCCACCAGTCTGTGCTTGTTTCCCGAGCCCAGAATCGGCGTTCCACAGCATGAACCTGCTCCATTAGCACCATGATGCATGCATTGGCAGGGCCCATGCTTTCAGAGAAATCTGTGTCCATGTCCTGATCACTCACGTGACCGCGCTGACGTCGCCTCCTCGCCCGGTATCGCGTTGCCATGTTCTGGTGCTGCATATACTGCTGAATAATGCGTGTGGTGGTTAATGTGCTCCTAATTGCCAAAGTGAGCTGAGCGGGCTCCATGCTTGCCGTGGTATGGCGTCCGCAAGGAAAAAAGGCGCGGAACGATTGTCTGCCGTTGCTCTGACGGAGGGAGGGGCGACTGACGACACGGCTTACAGGGTTGGCTTCAGGGAGCTAAAATCAACAAAGGGGGTGCCTGTACATGAAGGAGTATTTCAGGCAGGACTGCACGGAGGGTTCCAATAAGAAATGGTGCACCTAAGTTATCGTTGTTATTGGAACAAGGAGGTTAGCCTGGCCTCTGATTGATACATGGCTAGATTTACCTCGCTGCACCTTCTCTGTGAGTGACTGCAGTGTGACCTAGAGGAATGAGTCCCCTAGACAGGGGAGGAGGCAAATGAGTACAAAACAAATCTGGTCTATTTCTTGTTTTGACCCACTCCATCTATCTTTTACATCTTTGGCTGGCAGCAGACGGTGCAGAAGGACTGCATGCCATCCACATCTCATGGCTGCTCGGCAGAAGATGGTACAGTACGACTGCTAGCCATCCCCATCTCTTGCCTGCCTGGCAGAAGATGGTGCAATACGACTGCTAGCAATCCTCATCTCTTGCCTGCCTGGCAGAAGATGGTACAGTACGACTGCTAGCAGTCCGTATCGCCTGCCCGCTCACCATAAGACGGTTCAATAGGACTGACTGTAGGACTAAAGAGAATGACCTGGTCAAGTCACTCCAAATTTAGTCCCTGCGACCATGTCTGCCCAGGCGCTCCCAGCCGACGCGGCCAGGAGCACCTCGGACACGACGAGGACGACTACCAATCGTATTGCACCGTCTGCTGCCAGAAGGCAATGGGTTGCTGCTACTGTGCAGCAAAGCCGTACCACGTCTGCCAGCACCCAGGAGACATAGGGTGACGGTTACCTGAGCGGGCTCCATGCTTGCTGTGGTATGGCGTCTGCACAGGTAACTCAGGAAAAAAGGCGCGAAATGATTGTCTGCCCTTGCTTTCACGGAGGGAGGGAGGGAACGTGGGCCTGACGACACGTACCCAGAACCACCCGCGACAATGTTTTAGCCCCATCAGAGTGCTCCATTGTGACTGCTCTGGACAGCACTCTCAGATGCCCGATTGTTTGCCATTGCTCTGACGCTGGGAGGGGCGCTTACAGGGTTGGCTTCAGGGAGCTAAAATCAACAAAGGGGGTGGCTTTACATCAAGGAGTATTTCAGGCAGGACTTCACGGAGGGTTCCAATAAGAAATGGTGCACCTAAGTTATTGTCCTTATTGGAGCAAGAAGGTTAGCCTGGCCTCTGATTGATACATGGCTAGATTTACCTCGCTGCACCTTCTCTGTAAGTGACTGCAGTGTGATCTAGAAGAATGAGTCCCCTAGACAGGGGAGGGGGGGAAGCAAATGCGTACAAAACAAATCTGGTCTATTTCTTGTTTTGATCCACTCCATCTATCTTTTACATCTTTGGCTGGCAGCAGACGGTGCAGAAGGACTGCATGCCATCCACATCTCATGGCTGCTCGGCAGAAGATGGTACAGTACGACTGCAAGCAGTCCGTATCGCCTGCCCGCTCACCATAAGACGGTTCAATAGGACTGACTGCAGGACTAAAGAGAATGACCTGGTCAAGTCACTCCAAATTTAGTCCCTGTGCCCATGTCTGCCCAGGCGCTCCTGATCGACCTCACAGAGGCGACCAGGAGCACCTCAGACATGACAATGACGGCTACCAGTCGTACTGTACCGTCTGCTGCCACAAGGCAAGGGGTTGCTGCTACTGTGTAGCAATGCCGTACCGCGTCTGCCAGCACCCAGGAGACATAGGGTGACGGTTACCTGAGCGGGCTCCATGCTTGCCATGGTATGGCGTCTGCACAGGTAACTCAGGAAAAAAGGCGCGAAATGATTGTCTGCCCTTGCTTTCACGGGGGGAGGGAGGGAACGGGGGGCTGACGATATGTACCCAGAACCACCCGCGACAATGTTTTAGCCCCATCAGGCATTGGGATCTCAACCCAGAATTCCAATGGGCAGCGGAGACTGCGGGAACTGTGGGATAGCTACCCACAGTGCAACGCTCCGGAAGTCGACGCTTGCCTCGGTACTGTGGAAGCGCTCCGCCGAGTTAATGCACTTAATGCACTTAGAGCATTTTCTGTGGGGACACACACACTCGAATTTATAAAACCGATTTCTAAAAAACCGACTTCTATAAATTCGACCTTATTCCATAGTGTAGACATACCCTTACAAACCCAAGTGCCTATGTCACTTTTGAAAATGGGACTTTTGCTCCTAAGTTACTAATGTGCTTTCAAAAACTGTACCCATAAGCTAGGAATTTCAAACTTGCAGAAGCTTTTCTGTAGATCTGACTGGAACTTAAAAAATAAGCCAAGTCTGAAGAAAATTAGTTCAGTAGTTTTGAAGCCATTAACATATTAAAATTACCAAGTTTATATGGCATTCACACTGTTCAATAGAAAGCAACTCAGACTACTGGGCATTAAGAAATTGCTTACACTACAGCTCCACTAAATTCCTGTTACAGTTTAAAAAGGATTCAGCAGTTTAATCAGGTTGGACATTTCCCTTTGAGGATAATACTGGAAAGTGGAAATCCTGATATTTCAACGAAATCAGTTTTCATCCCAAATCAGTATAAAAATTGAAAATATCATAACTTATAATGGAATGAAAAGCTTTAAAAATACTGATTTGGAAACATTTCTGTCATACAACCACCACCTCCAGGACACTGCCTGGTGGGCTCAGGATGGACCTCCAAGCAGCCCCTCCTTTGATTTCCCTCTTCCGGAATCCTAGTAACTAGGACTAGAATTCCCCAGCAACAGTACATCCAGTCTGTTAAGTTCCACAGTCCACCACCAGACCAAATATAGCTTAATCAAATTTGTTCCAAGTCAGTGGAATCTGTATGTTCTGCAACTGAAACAGTTTAGAATTTTTCTTTTTTTCCTTAAAAATAAACAGGAGAAATTTATTTAAAAAAAATAAAATAAAGAAGGAGTGATAATGCAATGAAAAAGTTAAGTTATCAGTCACCCAAAAGGCAGGAAGTTCCAAATGTTAAGAATGCTCCAACAATCCTAATTTGGCCACCTGGCATATAAACAATATTTTACGGCACCTTAGAGACTAACAAATTTATCTGAGCATAAGCTTCCGTGGGCTATAGCCCACTTCATCAGATGCATAGAATGGAACATATAGTAAGAAGATATATATACATACAGAGAACATGAAAAGGTGGAAGTTGCCATACCAACTCTAAGAGGTTCATTAATTAAGATGAGCCATTATCAACAGGAGAAAAAAAAACGTTTGTAGTGATAATCAAGATGGCCTGTTTCAGACAGTTGACAAGAAGGTGTGAGGACACTTAACGTGGGGAAATAGATTCAATTTGTGTAATGACCCAGCCACTCCCAGTCTCTATTCACACCTTTAAGTCTGTTACTGAGTGACCAGAGAGGCTGAAGTGTTCTTCTACAGGTTTTTGAATGTAATGATTCTTGATGTCAGATTTGTGTCCATTTATTCTTTTGCATAGAGACTGTCCGGTTTGGCCAATGTACAAGGCAGAGGGGCATTGTTGGCACAGGATGGCATATATCACATTGGTAGATGTGCAGGTGAAGAGCCTCTTATGGTGTGGCTGATGTGATTGGGTCCTATGATGGTGTCCCTTGAATAGATATGTGGACAGAGTTGGCATCGGGCTTTGATGCAAGGATAGGTTTCTGGGTTAGTGTTTTCGTTGTGTGATGTGTGGTTGCTGGTGAGTATTTGCTTCAGGTTGGGGGGCTGTCTGTAAGTGAGGACTGGTCTGTCTCCCAAGACCTGTGAGAGTGAGGGATCATCTTTCAGAATAGGTTGTAGATCTTTGATGATGTGCTGGAAAGGTTTTAGTTGGGGGCTGAAGGTGACGGCTAGTGGCGTTCTGTTATTTTCTTTGTTGAGCCTGTCCTGTTGTCATAAATATAAAGGGAAGGGTAAACCCCTTTAAAATCCCTCCTGGCCAGAGGAAAAATACTCTCACCTGTAAAGGGTTAAGAAGCTAAAGGTAACCTCACTGGCACCTGACCAAAATGACCAATGAGGAGACAAGATACTTTCAAAAGCTGGGAGGAGGGAGAGAAACAAAGGGTCTGTGGCTGTCCGTATGCTGCTTTTGCCGGGGATAGACCAGGAATGGAGTCTTAGAACTTTAGTAAGTAATCTAGCTAGGTATGTGTTAGATTATGATTTCTTTAAATGGCTGAGAAAAGAACTGTGCTGAATAGAATGACTATTCCTGTCTGTGTGTCTTTTTTTGTAACTTAAGGTTTTGCCTAGAGGGATTCTCTATGTTCTGAATCTAATTACCCTGTAAGATATCTACCATCCTGATTTTACAGAGGTGATTCCTTTACTTCTATTTACTTCTATTTCTATTAAAAGTCTTCTTGTAAGAAAACTGAATGTTTTTTCATTGTTCTCAGATCCAAGGGTTTGGGTCTGTGGTCACCTATGCAAATTGGTGAGGATTTTTACCAAACCTTTCCCAGGAAGTGTGGTGCAAGGGTTGGGAGGATTTGGGGGGGAAAGACGTGTCCAAACTATGTTTCCCAGTAAACCCAGTTAGAGTTTGGTGGTGGCAGTGGATATTCCAAGGGCAAAGGATAAAATTAATTTGTACCATGGGGAAGTTTTAACCTAAGCTGGTAAAAGTAAGCTTAGGAGGTTTTCATGCAGGTCCCCACATCTGTACCCTAGAGTTCAGAGTGGGGGAGGAACCTTGACACCTGTAGTAGGTGACTTCTGGGTACTCTTCTGGCTTGGTCAATCTTCAAGTCAGCGGCACTACTATGGGTACCAGCATGGCCCCACAGTATGCCAACATTTTAATGAATGACTTAGAACAACGCTTCCTTAGCTCTCGTCCCCTAACGCACCTACTCTACTTGCGCTACACTGATGACATCTTCATCATCTGGACCCATGGAAAAGAAGCCCTTGAGGAATTCCACCATGATTTCAATAATTTCCATCACACCATCAACCTCAGCCAGGACCAATCCACACAAGCGGTCCATTTCCTGGACACTACTGTGCTAATAAGCAATGGTCACATAAACACCACCCTATACCAGAAACCTACTGACCACTTTACTTACCCACATATCTTCAGCTTCCATCCAGGACACACCACACGATCCACTGCCTACAGCCAAGCTTTAACATACAACTGCCGAATTGGAATTAATTTGCAAACTAGATACCATTAACTTGGGCTTGAATAGAAAGTGGGAGTGGTTGGGTCATTACACAAATTGAATCTATTTCCCCACGTTAAGTATCCTCACACCTTCTTGTCAACTGTCTGAAACGGGCCATCTTGATTATCACTACAAAAGTTTTTTTTCTCCTGTTGATAATAGCTCATCTTAATTAATTAGCCTCTTAGAGTTGGTATGGCAACTTCCACCTTTTCATGTTCTCTGTATGTATATATATCTTCTTACTATATGTTCCATTCTATGCATCTGATGAAGTGGGCTGTAGCCCACAAAAGCTTATGCTCAAATAAATGTGTTGGTCTCTAAGGTGCCACAAGTACTCCTGTTCTTTTTATGGATACAGACTATCATGGCTGCTACTCTGAAACCTGTCACAATATTTTATATTCCTGCTTTCCCCGTAAAAATATAAAACTCATTTGCTTGGTAGTTACAAGTATATGTGCAACTGTGATGGGTTGTCCATCCCACACTCACTCTGAAAGGTTTAATGGAGACCAGATGGGCCAATTAACCTATTGGGCTGAAGGTTGAGAGGAAAGCCCTCATTGGAGGAAGCTCACCTGTGCAGGAACAGGCAGGGCTTCCATAAATTAAGGGAGCTGAGAGCAGGAAGGGGACTTACAGGCAGGTAGTCTGCAGTCATTCCCTGGGAGAAGGGAGGTGTACTGGGGGTACAGAGAGAAGTAGCCCATGTTTGCTCCCTGGCAAGTGGGAGTAGAGAAGCCAGCAAACCCCAGAGAGCGGGGAGTGCTGGGGTAGGAAGCAGCCCAAGAAGTAAGCAGCTAGGCTGGGGATTCAACAGACTTTGGCTGTGTGTTGTAGGGTCCCTGGGCGGGCACCCAAAGTAGAGGGCTGACCCAGGTTCCCCTACCTGCCACTGGGGAAGTGAACTGGAAGACTGCCTGGGAGTGACAGAGACTTTGAAGGACTATACCCTGGAAGGGGGGAACACTGAGTGTCTGGCCAGAGAGCTGAGTCATTAAGAGGATGCTGAGGTTCCTGGAGTGAGAGAGGGGCTGTAGACCAGAGAGAGCAACAGAGTGAGAGCGTGCAGCCATGGGAAGAGGCATTGACCTGATGAGATAATCCCTAGAGGGACAAGCAGGAGACACCAGATTATCGGTGAGTGGAGCTCCCCATCACAGCAATATAGCCAAGGGAAAGTTGTGGGAACTTATGAATTAAATTTCTCCACCTCATAGTTGCAAAGGCCTGCTTTGAACAGACAACAGTTCTTGCCATGAATATTTTTTAATGATTCAAAACCTAAAATAGTTTAAAAAAAACTTTTAAAACTGAAAATCAATTTCCCTTTGCAAAGAGGTTATTCTCTTTGTATTAAAGGGAAATGCACAGTAACTAGTTAACATTTTAAGCATTCTGCTTTCACTCTTTCAGATACCTCCAGTCTTCAAAAAGGGAGTCATGCCCAGTAAGTAGTCATGCCCAGCTAACGTTTTCCATTTCATTCAAAGGGTTTTTATGGTTCAGTATTACAGCAATGTACAAATTTGACAGTTTGCAATCAGATCTATTCATTGTATCAAATCATTCCGACAGTAAGTACTATACAGCTGCTAATGCACATTTTTATATCACACTTATTAAAAATCTTACAATGGTAGTAACATAAGAATGTACACTAAATTGTGTTTTGCACATGATTTTAATGAGTCTGTGCATTTTAATTGACATTATAAATTGTAGCAAGTTGATCAATTATTGTATCATCTGTATTTTAACATTGTTTTAATTAGAAAAAGTGTCTGTGCTATTTAAAGCTATTTCAATAACAATGTTAAAACGATTTGGACATGTGATTAAACAAGCTCATGTCTCTGTCTCTTTGCCTATTTTCCTCTCTCTTTCTTCAAAAATGTGAGCATGTGAACCAGTCAGTGTATAAGTTAAAGTATAGTATAATGACTTTCCTTGATTGCCTCTCTAGCAATATTTTTGGAAATGCTGTGAGGTAATTAATAGTTCTCTACATGACAACAGTGGAATACATCACTGTCAAATGTTTCTTTAGTCTTTCAGAAATACAGGTGCAGTAGTTCCACAGTTCCATTTCAGTTTAACAAATGAATTTTATTGCAAAGCAAGAACAAAGAAGACAAGCAATATCTGCAAATGTATTTAATTCTATTTTTAGATTTTCTTATTAAAACTGAGGGATAGGTAAGAGAACACTTGCTCATTCTTTTAAAAGCTCAAATGCATTTTTCCCTTGATTCCACTCTTCATTTGGCTTACCACAGTGAAACCTCTCAATTTTCAGAATTGATGTACCTTTCAAAACTATAATCTTTGGCTTTCAAGCTCACTATTATTTGCCTTCAGGTGAAAATTTTAAGTGCATAGGCTTCTAAACAAAATACTACAGCATCAGCCAGATACTGAAAGGCTTGTAGATCAGTCATCATTGCCGTGTAAATTTCTTTTCAAAATAATGTTCCTCACTCAGAGTACACTTGCGCTTATTCTCAGTTCACTTGTCAAATACAAATTTGAGGTCACTGAAAGCCCAAGGGCAACTTCAACTATTGCAAAACTCATTTTCCACCTCTATTTTGTTGGGGAAATAGGATTTCAAATGTAAAAATAATAGGAAGCGTTACAGATAAAGAAACAAAGGCATATGATGTACATGTTTTGGTACAACATTGCAGCGACTGAGTTTGTCCCAACAGGCAATCTATTATCCAAGCATTTTAAAGCTTAGATAGTAACAAAGGTAGATAATACATTTTGCTAATGACAGGTTTCAGAGTGGTAGCCATGTTAGTCCGGATCAGCAAAAAAACCGAGGAGTGAGTAACAGTAGGGGGAAAAAATTAGCATGGGGAAATACTTTTTACTTTGTGTAATGACCTATCCACTCCCAATCTTTATTCAAGCCTAATTTAATGGTCCTCACCCACAACTATTTCACATTTGGGGACAGCGGCACTACTATGGGTACCCATATGGCCCCACAGTATGCCAACATTTTTATGGCTGACTTAGAACAACGCTTCCTCAGCTCTCGGCCCTTAACGCCTCTACTCTACTTACGCTACATTGATGACATCTTCATCATCTGGACCCATGGAAAAGAAGCCCTTGAGGAATTCCACCATGATTTCAGCAATTTCCATCCCAGCATCAACCTCAGCCTGAACCAGTCCACACAAGAGATCCACTTCCTGGACACTACAGTGCTAATAAGTGATGGCCACATAAACACCACCCTATACCAGAAAGCTACTGACTGCTTATACTTACCTACATGCCTCCAGCTTTCATCCAGACCACATCACATGATCCATTGTCTACAGCCAAGCTCTAAGATACTACCGCATTTGCTCCAATCCCTCAGACAGAGACAAACACCTATGAGCTCTCTAGCAAGCATTCTTAAAACTACAATATTCACCTGCTGAAGTGAAGAAACACATTGACAGAGCCAGAAGAATACCCAGAAGTCACCTACTCCAGGACAGGCCCAACAAAGAAAGTAACAGAACGCCACTAGCCGTCACCTTCAGCCCCCAACTAAAACCTCTCCAGCGCATCATTAAGGATCTACAACCTATCCTGACGGACGATCCCTCACTCTCACAGATCTTGGGAGACAGGCCAGTCCTTGTTTACAAACAGCCCCCCAACCTGAAGCAAATACTCACCAGCAACTACACACCACACAACAAAAACACTAACCCAGGATCCTACCTATCCTTGCAACAAAGCCTGTTCCCAACTCTGTCCACATATCTATTCAAGGGATACCATCATACGACCTAATCACATCAGCCACATCATAAGAGGCTCTTCACCTGCACATCTACCAATGTGATATGTGCCAGCAATGTCCCTCTGCCATGTTCATTGGCCAAACTGGACAATCTCTACGGAAAAGAATAAATGGACAAAAATCAGACATCAAGAATTATAACATTCAAAAACCAGTTGGAGAACACTTCACCCTCCCTGGTCACTCAATTTCAGACTAAAAGTTGCAATTCTCCAACAAAAAAACTTCAAAAACAGACTCCGATGAGAAACTGCAGAATTGGAATTAATTTGCAAACTGGACACCATTAAATTAGGCTTGAATGAAGACTGGGAGTGGATGGGTCATTACATAAAGTAAAAACTATTTCCCCATGCTAATTCCCCCCACACACTGTTACTCACACCTTCTTGTTAACTGTTTGAAATGGGCCACCCTGATTATCACTACGAAAGGTTTTTTTTCTCCAGCTGATAATAGCCCACCTTAATTAATTGGTCTCGTTACAGTTGGTATGGCAACACCCGTTGTTTCATGTTCTCTGTGTATACAGATCTTCCTACTGTATTTTCCACTGCATGCATCCGATGAAGTGGGTTTTAGCCCACGAAAGCTTATGCCCAAATAAATTTGTTAGTCTTTAAGGTGCCACAAGTCCTCCTCGTTTTTTTTGCTAATGAGTTCATCGTGTACTATTCAGAGACGATTTTAGAGAAGATGTTTTAAATATAGCGTCTTACTAAAGGAGAGCTAATGATTACATTTTAACTGTTACTCTGATTTCAGATGAAACATTTAAACACAGTGAGCCTGCTTCTCATTTACATTAAGACGTCTCTCTGGCAGGGTAAACAGGCCTTAGTGTAAATGAGAATCAGGTCCAGTATTCCTGTTGGTTTACATTTATGGGCCAAATCCCAGGATATCCATGGGGGGGGTGTGTGTTTGTATTTGAGAGGTCAGTTTGGCTTGATACGTCCAAGGATTTCTTCACTCTGCTATGGAATGTGACTGTATTTTTTATTTCATGCCAAAACAAAGTTATAACATTCTTTTGAAACTACAGAGTATATTCAAGTACTCTGAGTGAAATCCTGGCCCCATTAAAGTAAATGGGAGTTTTGCCATTGACTTCAATGGGGTCAGGAATTCACCATCTGTTTCTATCACATAGAGCTGCGTAAAATAAAGCAGCAAAGGAAAATATCCTTTGTAATACAGTTGGCAGGAGTTTTCACCTGAGTTTCACTCTGTGATTTAGGGTTCAAATGGACCCAAACCCAAAGCTAAACTGAGGCAAAACCTTCAAGTTTTACCTTTTTGGGCTGAAACCATGAGATCTCATTGAATTATGCTTGGGTTCCACAGGAAACCGCAAATAGACCCAGTTCAGCTATAGACTTCACCCCAGCTCACTAACCTGGTCCAAGCTGACACCATCTTCAAAGCACTAAATAAATCTGTCCCTCCTTCTTTTGTCAAACCTCATGTTCCCCTCACTCCCAATCCCCTTTTCCAAAGCTCCCAACCTTGGTCTCCCTATCTGTCAAATTCTCCCATGTTCACTTTTGTGCCTTCTTCTGCGAAGCATTCTATGCATTATATAACATCCCTGAGCTCATCTGAAAGGCTTTTACCTTGTCCAAATTTAAGTCCCTCTTGAAGACCCACTTCTGCCATGCTACCTATAGTGAGACAAAGTCACTTGTATATAAATAGCATTTAAAACTGCCTATTAAAATTATTCCCCTTCCCATGACCTTTGTCTACTTATTTCTCCTTTGACTATCCCTCTGAAGTGTTTGGAAAGCACCCAAAATATATATCCTCGGCACTACCACAAATGAATAGTAGTAATAAGTTTTGGGATTAGTAATGAAATCTTTAATAAGGGAGATTGTGACAGTTTCATTATAAGTCTCACACATTTTTAGCCACTGCCTGCAACACCTGGATACTGACCAGGCCTGATGCTGCCTATTTTATGATAGTGGGGAAGATCACAAACTATAACTTGACAGAGACATTTGGTAGTTGAAATACCTGTTTTATGGGTTTTGGGCCAGAACATGCCTTGGCCCTATGTGGTATGAAAGGCAGGGAGGAGGCATAAACATCCTCATACCCTTACAAAAGGGCCAGCCACAATCTGAGCCATCCATACACCTAAGAAAGAACAGAAACAGAAGGAAAACAGCAACAAAGCTTACAGAATCTCATCAACATGCCACTCTGCAATGCCCCCAGAGGACTTCAGTTTTGACAGATCTTTGGAATGGACAGACTAGAAGCAGTATTTTGTAAGATTTCAAATTGCAAACAAACTCTAGAAAGATATTGGAGATATATAGGTATCTTTTTTAATTTATGTTTTGGGGACGCAAGCAGGGTATATCTTTAAATCCTTTGACTTCACTGAAAACAGTCACAAAGATGACTATGAAAGGGTTCTGGCTATGTTTGATGCATTCTTTATACCCCAGAGAAAAGTGGTTTATGAAAGAGCATGTTTTCACCAGAGAATTCAAGAACCAGGAGGAAATGATGAATGTTTTATAAGAGCTATGCATACATTGGCTGAAAACTGTGATTTTGGGAATGCAAAACATGAATATATCAGAGATAGGCTGGTTATTGGCTAAACAGAGAAACTTTTCACAGCAACTACAACTGAAGAGAGATTTAACCCTAGCCCTAGCTATACAGAGAGCAAAGCAGTCAGAACAAGTCAAATGACCGAAAAAAAGGCAGAAGCAATTTGAAAAACCTGAAACTAGCTCAGAAGCTCTAAATTGACCCTTAAGTCTTAAAAGTCATAAAACCCTTGAGGCAAGGAGAGAGAACTCCTAGGCTAAGAGGGACAAATTCCAGCCTACATGCACAAAGTGTGAAAAAGTCACATCCCAAGAAATGACAAGTCCAGCCAGAGGCACATGGTATAATAAATGCATGAAATATAGACATTTTGCAGCAGTTTGCTGCACCAAAGCAGTCAGAGTGGGCTCATATTACAGACAATCAAGAGCCATTGTTTCTGGTATCTATCACTTGAGATGACATTGAGCCTGTCTGGAGAGTGAAACTGAATATTAAAGGCAAGGCTATTAAGTTTAAAACTGACTCAGGCACTGAGGTCACAATCATCTCAGAAGGGACTTATAATCACCTTCAACCCCTCCCAGAGCTGAAGTCACCTGACACAGCTCTGACTAGTGCTGGAGGTATTCTGAACTGCATGGGCCAGTTCGCCATAGAAACAATTTACAAAGACAAAAGCTTTGCATTCAGAGTACATGAGATCAAAGACCAATAACTTTCTAAGTCACAGCGTGGCAGCAGCAGTGGGCCTAGTGAGAAGGTGAAAACTCAGAGGATTTGAGGATACTGGACTTTTGAAAGGTTATCCAGCACATCTTAATTTAAGAGACAATGCTGAACCATATAGTGTGTAAACACCTCTACAGCAGAGATAGGAAGAGATTAGCTACAAATTTATGCATATTCAGAGGACAACACTACCTCATAATTGTGGACTATTTTTCCAGGTACTTGAAAGACAAAACATGTTGCAGGGTCAAGAAACTGAAGGGCATATTTTCCTCATGTCAGTATTCCAGGACAACTAGGACTGACAACAGACCACAATTCACTGCAGAAAAAATTAAGTCATTCTGAACAAAATATGGTTTTGATCATATTTGTAGAAACCCCTGTTACCCACAAGTGCATGGAGAGGCTGAGAGACAGCCAAGAAAATCCAGTAGCAGAAAGATCCATTCCTTGCTCTTCTGAGTTACGGAGCAACACCAATAGCAGCTGTTGGATGTAATCCAGCACAACTCCTAATGGGCAGATAATTCAGAATTACTGTTCTAACTTTGGAAAAGAACTCTCCCCAAATTGGCCAGGCATCAAGAGAACAGCTAAATTAGATAAAAAGACTAAAATAGCTTTATGAACACTTTTACAACAGACGTCACTCAAAGAAATGCCAGGTCTAGAACCTGGTGACTGTGTTTGTGTCAAATTGGATGGAGAAAAGGGATGGACAACTCCAGTTGTCAAAGAAAAAAATGCAGTGCCTGATCATATGTGATCAGGTCTGACAGTGGAGAGTTTAACAGAAACCATCAATACCTATAGTTTGTTCCTCAAAGATGCCAGATGCAGAACAAAATGACAATAACTCCAGGTTTCCAAACCAACCAATACCAGTCATTGCAACATGCCAGATAATCAAATTATTACACATTTGGGTTGTGTAATTAGAAAACCAGTAAGATTCAGAGACACTTAACAGATTGATACATACTGAACTACAAAGACAGCATGATAGTGAAAACATTTTAAATGGTGTAATGGAGAACTTAAAGAGGAAGATGTAATAGAATACTAAACTGTATTATACTGGGTGCCACTGTGTGTAAAATACCTTATTTAAACATCTGCCATACCTGGCAGAGCATTAAGGATCTTATGATGAGCACGTGTGGTGTGTGTAAGCAGGATCTGTGACTAATTCATATCTGGTACAGAAGTACATGACAGGCACAATCTCAGACTTCTATACACTTGAGTGCAAGGCTAGGGTCACTGAAGGAATGATATTGGGAAGAATGGAGGTACAGTACAGTCAGTGAGGCTGGCTACAGAGAGAAGTAAAAGGTGCATCCCCTTTAAGGATGGAGCAGAAGCTGTGTTATTGCATGCTAGGGAGTCCCGGGAGGCCTTTTGCCTTAATCACAGAATCATAGGATTGGAAGGGACCTTAAGAGGTCATCTAGTCCATGAACTCATGGCAGGACTAAGTATTATCTAGACCATCCCCAACAGGTGTTTGTCTAATCTGATCTTAAAAATCTCCAATGATGGAGATTCTACAACCTCCCTAAGCAATTTATTCCAGTGCTTAACCACCCTGGCAGAAAGTTTTTCTAATGTCCAACCTAAACCTCCCTTGCTGCAATTTAAGCCCACTGCTTCTTGTCCTATCCTCAGAGGTTAAGAAGAACAATTCTTCTCCCTCCTCCTTGTAACAACCTTTTATGTATTTGAAAACTGTTACCATGTCCCCTCTCAGTCTTCTCTTTTCCAGACTAAACAAACTCATTTTTTCTAATCTACCTTCATAGGTCATGTTTTCTAGACCTTTAATCATTTTTATTGCTCTTCTCTGGACTTTTTCCAATCTGTCCACATCTTTCCTGAAATGTGGTGCTCAGAACTGGACACAATACACCAGTTGAGGCCTAATCAGTGCAAAGTAGAGCAGAAGAATTACTTCTTGTGTCTTGCTTACAACACTCCTGCTAATACATCCCAGAATGATTTTAGCTTTTTTTGCAATAGTGTTACACTGTTAACTCATATTTGCTTGTGGTCCATTATGACCCCCCAGATCTGTTTCCGCAGTACTCCTTCCGAGGCAGTCATTTCCCATTTTGTATGTGTGCAACTGATTGTTTCTTCCTAAGCGGAGTACTTTGCATTTGTCCTTATTGAATGTAATCCTGTTTACTTCAGACGTCTCCAGTTTGTCCAGATCATTTTGAATTTTAATCTTATCCTCCAAAGCACTAGCAATCCCTCCCAGCTTGGTGTCATCCACAAACTTTATAAGTGTACTCTCTATGCCATAATCTAAATCATTGATGAAGATATTGAACAGAACTGACTCCCCCCATTCATTATGCCCTTCCAGCATGAATTTGAACTACTGCTCACTACTCTCTGGGAATGGTTTTCCAACCAGTTATGCATCCGCCTTATAGTAGCTCCATCTAGGTTACATTTCCCTTGTTTGTTAATGAGAAGGTCATGTGAGACAGTATCAAAAGTTTACTAAAGTCAAGATATACCCTGTATACTGCTTCCCCCCATCCACAAGGCTTGTTACCCTGTCAAAGAAAGCTATCGGGTTGGTTTGACATGATTTGTTCTTGGCAAATCCATGCTGACTGTTACTTATCACCTTATCGTCTTCTAGATGTTTGCAAACTGATTGCTTAATTATTTTCTCCATTATCTTTCTGTGTACAGAAGTTAAGCTGACTGGTCTGTAATTCCCTGGTTGTCCTTATTTTCCCTTTTATAGATGGGCATTATATTTGCCCTTTTCCAGTCTTCTGAAATCTCTCCTGTCTTCCATGACTTTTCAAAGATAATTGCTAATGGCTCAGATATCTCCTCAGTCAGCTCCTTGAGTATTCTAAGATGCATCTCATCAGGCCCTGGTGACTTGAAGACATCTAATTTGTCTAAATAATTTATGCGATGAGGTAGCCCCATACCATCCACAGAAAGGAAATGTGTATACAGTATGAGGCACAGACCAGACTGTTATGTTCTAAGATGGAACCTACCATATCCATTTTTGTTCATATTTACAAATGTAAGGTAAAACAAAACTTCCCCACCTCTCATCCCCTCCAACACACCTCAGTCAACGTTAATTTCCAGTATCTTCCCTGTCCACTACTTTTGAGGAAAGGTATTTAAAACCTATGAGTAGCATGTGGGTGAGGGTCACTTGGCTGATTACCAAGGTATATCTCACGTAACCATTTCCCTGCCATTGTGGAGGTGTCAGATGTTGGCTTCTATTCTCTTCCTGTGGCACATGATAGTTTGATCTCCTGTGGACTGTGATACTTTGGTCTAATTTTGATTGTTGGGTTTAGTGTGTGAGGGTTGGAGGGTGTTAGTGGCCTTTGCTATACAGGAGATCAGATTAAATGTTCTGGTGTTCCCTTCGGGCCATATGCTCTAGGACTCTAATAGCCACAAGAGCTAAAGCATAAGGAGAAAAAACGAAACAGCAGCAGCAAAAATATCTACTGCTTATTTATAACTGTGCCAGAACCTGTAGGTTAAACAATAAAAACATAGGGCCTGATTCTGATCTCACTTACTCCACTGAAAACCAGGAATAATGTTACTAAAGTCAATGAGTTACAATACCGTAAAAATAATAGGAGCATGGAATCAGACCCCACTATGAGAACTAATGTGCAAAATATTATTTCTAGCCCTTCTCATCCAAACATATATGTTTTGGTGGTGTATACTGCATCATCCTACTTCTCACCAGTATGCAGTATATTTTATTATTGTTTTATTCAAAAATTATTGTATAATTAAAAACTTGATGTGCCATGTAAATTTTCAGCAACATAGAATCATATGAAACAAATAACATATTTGAATATAAACATATTTCTTCATTATGTAAAAACTAAAAACAGTGAAATAAAATTGGCTGGAGGAACCCATTAACTTTGCAAATATGAAACGGCTGTGCAAAATAACTTGAAGCTATAAGCTACTGTAAGCATCACACATATATATTGATTTGCTTTGGGAAGATCGAGCACATATTATATTTTTAAGAACATCAAGACTGATGCAAAACACACTGATTATGATCCAAAATACTTTTTGAGCTACAACTATTTAACAGCAGTTAGTACATATATTAGCCAAGCAATACAAATCAGCCAACTAATATGTTTATCCATTTTTTGTTTCTTTCTATATTCCTGGCTGGATGGGGTATTAGAAGGAATGTCAGCTCACACAATACAGGTATTTGAAAACAGAAGAATGGAAAACTTCTCTCAGTTATGTTCTTTCTCGCTCTCTCTTTTTTTATGCTTTTTTTCATTTCTAAAATTATTTTTTACTTTTAAAGCCCACCAAAAGAATCATCCCCCGCACTGTAAGATCCAGCTTTTGTTTGAACGCATGGTAAAAGGAATTCTTTCATTTTACATTTTATTTTCATTTTTTCCTCAATATTTATATGAAAATCTCATGAAACATCTGGAATTTTACAAAGGAGGATGCTAGCAACATGGAGAGGACCAACATTTTCCTTTAATAGAAGAAGAATTTGCTCCTTTATGTCCTCCTAATCCCTTCTTGGCCTTTAAACAATACTTCCAACAATTTATTTTTAAAAATGAAGTATTCCTGCAGTTCTGAGTGACCCAAATGAATAAACATGTGTACTATGAATGCCTTTGCTCAATACATGAGCAATAGTTGGCATTTACTTTGCTGCCCCTTGTGTTGATTGATTCCCCAAAGATATTCCAATACATGAGGTGCAGGTTTGCTGTGAAAGAAGTATGGGCTGCTGACTTCTAGTAGTGAAGATTCCTACAACTTCAGAATGAAAAAACTGGTCCAATAGCATCCACCCTCCTGAAGATCTCTGGAGAGTGCCTTTTAGGGTTTGTACCATCATGTGCTTTTATAGACATGTTGATAGGAGAGTTGGCCTCAACTACTAAGTTTGGGCAAGTCTACTTCAAAGTTTGGGCATGTTGAGAAGTGGCGGGGGGACAAGTAACAGCAGTGGAGAACAAGAATGGGAGTGCCAGGCGGGGAGGGAAGGAAGAGATGACACCATTCCCAGAGGAAAGAAGCAGAAAATGGGGAAAAGAATTTGTGTAATGAAATGACTCCTGGGGGTCCGAGAAGGCAAGCAGCAGATATAATCAGTATTTTGTAAGGTCAGAAGTTTACCACCAGTGGGGAAGGAGGACTGAGATAAGGTTGATATTTTGGGTTTTGAGCTGGGAAGGATCTGACATATGTGCAATGATACTGAGAGTATGCATATCCAAGGTCTTGCCACCTCCAGCTTGTCAAGAAGCAAGAGACCATGCCTGAGATCAAATCCAAGTTTCCTGTGTGACAGCATACAGGATTTAAAAAATAATGTAATTGTTAAAAAACCGACAAACAACCAAAAATGCCATACTCACACACATCATTAAAAACAGCACATTGTGATGCTGTGCAAGAGAACCTGGTTGGTTTGGGATACTCTGCTAAGGGAGCTTTACAAAACTGTCTCTCGCTTTGTAGTTTGGCAGAGGTTAGAGACTAGAAGCACATCTATGAACTAGTTGGGGAGGGGAACTAAAAGCACAATAATTAAATGCTAGAGAAAGACAGTAATTGGCTTAGTCAAATTCAAACCCTGACAAGCTAGAGTACCTTTCACAGAATAAGCAAAACATCTGCCTTTTCCTCTGCTCAAGCAGAGGTAAGCTCAGACTACAATGGCAATCCCTCTTTAGGAAAATGATGATGATTAAATCTGATTTTAGTGCAGCTAATTTACTAATATCTAATTTAGATTTACTCTTAATCAATAAAGAGGCAGGAGAGGCCAGAAATCTTTTGAGTCTGAGGAAACTATATATTTTCTGGATTTTTGTAACACATTCTAGAAGTAGTAGAATGTCAGAACATTGCAGAAACATCTTTTTCTTCCAGATCAATCCTCCGGGATACAAGGATGTTTTTTTCTTTATGTCTGTTAGCTTTCATTTCAAGCTACCTCCCACCCCCTTTTAAAAAAAACACAAACTATATGCCAAATTGGCTGGCTAACTATCTAGATCCATCAGAGCGGAATCTCTTGTTGACTATTTTTTTTACCTTGGTCTTTCCTCTTTGGGACCCCAACTCTTTCCTGTGTTGACAAATTTTCCAACTTGCAAAAGTTCAACCCCTTACTACTGAAAGCCCACACTTTTCCAGATCTTATTTCTGTACTTGCAATGCCTCCATTGACACTGCTAGTTGAATACTACTACTTCCCTTACCCTATTTACTTAAAGAGAGCCTATCACAATGTATAGCTTCCTGAACCACTCTTTGCACAACTCACCACACCTTTACAATTTGAATATTGTTACTGGTAGGGAGAGAGTGCAAGGACTGAACTGATAATCAAACTCCATCCCCTTAGCTAGACTAAAAGGGTCAACGCGATAAAAGAACTAGATCACCTAAAGGTCCATTTCCTTCTGAAAATTTTGACTTGGCATTGCACAGAGATACCTCAAAATGTACGTTTCCAAAGCTTTACAATTCAAAATTAACAGTTTTGTCAGCAAACAGGAAAAACAAAAAAATATAAGCTCTATGGGCCAGACTGACAGAGTACGGAAGATGGTGGCTGGTTTGCAATAATTAATTATCATAATTTTTAAAAACAGTAACAGATTGTTGGGGTTCAAAGTAATTACTCCTTTTGTTGTCATCTACCCCCGATACAGGGTGGCACTGCCCCTTTCAGGAGGAAGAGGTCTCTGTACCTATGACCATCAGCTGTCTCCCAAGAGGGCCTGAAAGAAGGCACCTGGGCGTAAATGGGAGACTGGGTAAGTCATGATGGAGAGCTGGCCAAAAAAGGGTACAGAGAGATCAGACGTGGGGCTCTCACTGCCAAGAAACCATCCTGGAGCAAGAGGAAGGCCCAGGGGAGCATCCCTGTAGCTACTGTCCTGTACAAGGGGCAGGGAGCTGGGAATAGACCAAGAGGGATGTGAGACTTTCATTAAGCCCAGCACAGGTAGACATTGTTTGTATTATTCTTTCATTTGAGCTTTAGAACTTTAGTAGGGACCCTGAAGGTAAGTCCAAGAGCTCTCCAATCTGAAAGTCAATTGACACAGATGAGGATCCTGGATTCACAGAAGGGAGCAGCGCCAGAACCCTTTCAGCTATGGTACTGAACTTTATTTTATAGATTCATAGATACTAAGGTCAGAAGGGACCATTATGATCACCTAGTCCGACCTCCTGCACAACACAGGCCACAGAATCTCACCCATATTAATAAAATAACCCATCGCATATTCCAGTCTGTGTTGGAGAAGTGTTCTTGATGAGCCCTGAGAAGGGAAAAACAAAGGTGGCCACCACACCTGAAAGGCTGCCCTACACCAGAAGGGGGTATTCCAAGATGGAGATCCATGAAAATCCCTTACTGCGGACCTCTCAAGTAACAACAATGTATCAATTTACTGACGTTAAATAATTATAGAATCTTTCTATAAGGGTGAACAGTATGATACAGGTGAACAGAGGGTGAACAGTATGATACACTACTTTACAAATTAGATGTACGAACAATGCTCATTCATTAAATTTAAATGTAATTAACCAAGACCGGGAAAGATATGATTTAATGCTCTAAAACAAGATTACAGTACAGTCCTCACTCACAATAAGGCTGTCTAAAATAATACTATATTTATGGCAGCTATAAAATATACTGGCTCCCATCTTCATTGTATTCAGTTGAGTTCTTTCATTATAACATCCATCTCACTCAAAAATGCAAAACCCTTTGTTTTCAAGAACAGCATTAAGGAAAGTATGCACCATGTTTCAAAACTTTAAGCAATTTCTGGGAGGTCAAAAATGTACACACAGCTTAATGCAATTTGTGGCATCTCAAAGCTGCGTATATATTAAAGGAGGTTTTGACAATTAAAAAAACTGAGAAACTTGATCAAACTTAAATTAATGGAAGAAGAAAAATAATTGTATAGATTATAGAAAGGTGTTTAAGGCTCTGTAGATGGTCTATAATCATCAGAAATGACCTATTGACTTGCAAGTAATGTAACTTCACAAAAGTTCATACATTTTGGCTTTGTGAACACATTAACCAATTATTTAAAATTAATGTAAGCCTTCCTCCCAAAGCAATTTTTTATTCTTCTGTGGTTTAAGCCACAGGCAGCCCATCAGAGGAGGGAACTTCATATATAGGGGTTATTTATCCCCACAATACTTGGCAAATTTAACATTTCTACAGTCTCAAGAAAACAAACCCTCAATTAAGTGTCACCAACCAAGTTATTGCCATCATATCTGACTGTTTAGGTTCCTCAAAAGTATGCAAGCATTATGTTCATATCCAGTGCTTCCTGTGTTCATATATTCAGATTAATGAGAATTTGAGGCTGACTCAAGCAAATTAAACAGTCACTGTAGCTTAAAAATGAGATTTTGAGAGCCTTCTCTCACACAGTGAGAACCCATATGAAATAGGGCTACATTGCTATGTATTGAAACAAGAAAGTCTGACTCCAGATACAGGAAAATGGGGAAGGGGAGGACAATAGGGCATTGTCCATATTTCTGGTTTTCCAAAAAACATACTAGAAGTAAGGACAGGCTGAAACAGCATTTGGGAATATTTCATACATTAGATAGGGAGTTTTAGAGTTTCTCTATAACAGACTGTATAAGGGAGCCACAAGGTTTAGGAAAATGTTCAATATGCATTACAGAGTTAGTCTATAAAGCCCACGAAGACTTGAGAAATCTCAATGAACAAAGACCAACTGTCAGACATGCCTTCATTTTAAGAATGGCTAAAGCTGTAGTTCAAAATTAAAAATGGTTACAAAATATAAAGCATAATGAATTAAAATGAACAATTAATAGTTCACAATGTTACAGCAAGAAAAGGGTAGCTCAAGGTTAAGTATAACAATAAGCATTTTTTCCATAACATTTGGTGTGGATAAAGAGAACAGATGGGGTTGTTTCCCAAACTTTTCTTTTACACTGGACAGGGGATCACTTTCCTTTTGTCAGAGGAAGTCTGTGTAATATTGATACATAGTCTGATAAATTATGTAATTTAGGTCTAACCCCACAGGGAAAATTCTCTTTGATTTAACAAATGCTTTTGTATATTTCTCACTAGCGCATGGGACTTTCTGCTGGACAGAAGGATTATCTGGGGCTATGCATGGGTTTGAGCATTTGTAGTTGAAGCTTTTGTGTTAGTGTTTCTCACTGCTTTTTCAAGTCCCCAGGGAGCCATTTATTAGTCCAATATAATGTGCAATCTGGTCTGTGCACATTCCTCAATTCCCGGATGGTAAAAATACTATGAGACCACCATGTCTCATCATTTTAACTTCATAAATGGTTCCCGGGGGGAGAGAATACACAACCCTCATGAAAATACAACACAAATAAGAATTCTGAGATATTCTGGTTTATTTAGTTTCAGCAGGATCCTTAATGAGCAGTCACAGCAGTATTAGGATAGTGGTTGCAAATGCTCATTGTTTCTCCTTCCTTTACCCTATGGCAAAGGCCTCTTACAGAAGGTTATAACCCAGAACTAGGCTGAAGAATTAAAATACCTAAATGATCATTATACGTGAAAAAAAACATGCCAATCCTTGGCAAATTCTCTCTTTTAACTGACATTTAAATTTCACCCTGAAACATATGTGAATGTACCTAACCAGAGATGAGACTTCGTATATATTTCAAAACACCAGCACATTTTTAAATGGAAAGGAATGTATGGAGCCTTACTACTCACCAATTTTAATCTCTGCAAAGGTATTCTGCTAGTGTCTACTGGTGTCCTCTCTGTGACATTACCAAATCTTACTTCTGGAATTGCGATTGCACACATCACATGTGCCCACCTGCAAAAAGTGGCAAGTCAATAACACCAAAAAATTGTACAGAAATGTGATTAAAAACAGTGCACCCCTCAAATAAAACCAAACCATCAACCATTTAGTCCTTCCCTATTACATTTCTTTGCTTTATTTTATGAGCTGCACAATAACAAAAAGGTCAAAATGCAAGGTCAATTGACAGTGTTTATCTTTAAGATTTAATTTTAAGTAGCACTAGACAGTAAAAAATTGGTTTATTTCAGAGATGGAAAGATCAGCACAACAAAATAAATGGATTATGCTGGAAAAGTGATGGCAATACAATATGCCACACCAATACCACTTACATGTATGAGGCAAACTAGTCAAGACATTTTTTTAATAAGGTGTTGCAATCTAGTTTTGAAAATATTTGCCAGAAATGTATGTTTCAGCATTAGAGAAAAAACCTTATGTTAACACAGATCTATTGTAAATGCCCTTTCAAGTATTTTCACTTGTTTTACAGAGTGCAAAGCTTTTGTAGTGGTGCCAGGAATGTTTGTACATATAGCCTATGCAATATGTCATTTGTAAAATTTACAGTTTAAACTATAGCACTTTGGATTAACCCTAATTAGATCTAAGTGGGTATTTTTAATCAACCCCCATATTTCACACACAAATACCAAAGCACAGTACCCAGCTACAGTGTCAGGATTCTGTGTTGCTAGGCCAACAGACACAGAGTTAGAACAGAATGAAGCAGCAGCATTATTACCCAAGATGGGCTAGCCAAGAGGGGAAGAAAGCATCACCTGAGCTAGTGGACAGGCTGGTGGAACTCAGGTAAGCCATTGGCCTCTGAGCGGCTGGAGGAGGGTTTATAAACTCTGTCCTTCTAGCTTGAGCCTCCTTCCCTCTCAGGGGATTAGCATAGGACTGGGGTTTTTTGGTCTGCTGTGGGCTTCAGTTAGTTGCCTTTTTGATGATTGGGAAAGAATTTTTCTCTCACTGACAGATTAGCGGGGGCAGGATGTTTTTTTTCATCTTCCACAGAGCAACTCAGGAACCTGGTGGAGTAGATCAGGAGGTATGGCTCACGTTGTCACCATTTAGCAGGTTGGCTGGGACTGGAGCTCCCTATGTCTGGTACAACAGAGACAACCCTCTTTCCCCAACCCCTTAACCCTGATATGAGGTGAAGGTAGTGGGGTGGGTCCCAGCAATCCACTGGGAACCAGCTGGGCAAGGGTGGGAGGGTGACTGCAGCTCTCCATCAGGTGGAAATGATTAAAGAAGAAATCATGACCTGCAATGTATGAGTTACTGCAATATATATTTCCCAGATTAATTAAGTTAATAAAAGTTGTGGCCTAATTAAACCATATCCCTTGACCTTGTCTTTTTTCCCTCGTGCCTGAGACAAAGACAACGTTGCATTCTATTTAGGTGACATCTTGCTTGTTGTTTTTTGTTGGTTTATTTATCTGTTTACACCTGTCAACACCTTAATAAGAAAGGCAAGTGATAAATGAAAATTTAGGGAGACAGTTTAAACCAGATCTAAAATTATAGAAAAAGACTCAGAAATGTAGAGCTTGAAGGGACCTTGAGAAGTCATCTAGTCCAGCCCCCTGCACTGAGGCAGAACTAAGAAAACCTAGAACAGCCCTGACAGGACTGTCCAAACTGTTCTTAAAAACCTCCAAAGAGGGGGATTCCACGACCTCCCTTGGAAGCCTGTTCCAGAGCTTAACTACTCCTTAGAGTTAGAAAGTTCTTCCTAATATCTAACCTAAATTTCCCTTGCGGCAGACTAAGCCCATTACTTCTTGTCCTACCTTCAGTGGACGTGTAGAACAATGGATCACCATCCTCTCTAGAACAGCCCTTAACATCTTTGAAGACTATTATCAGTTGCCCCCCGCCAGCCTTCTTTTCTCAAGACTAAACATGCCCACTTTTAATCTTTCCTCATGGGTCAGGTTTTCAAAATCCTTGTTGCTCTCCTATGGACTGTCTCCAAGTTGACATCATCTTTCCTAAAGTGTGGTACCCAGAAGTGGACACAGTACTCCAGCAGAGGCCTCACCAGTGCGGGACAATTACCCCCCCCCCCATGTCTGACACATGATACTCCTGTTAATACATCCCAGAATTACATTAGCCTTTTTTGCAGCTGCATTATATTGTTGACTCATATTTAATTTGTGATCCACTACAAATCCCAGGGCACTTTTAGCAGTACTACCACCTAACCCAGTGTTTCTCAAATGCAGCCACCGGGGGCTTTTCTTGTGGCCACAGCCTCCTGGGTGATGATTGCGGCGTGGGGAGGGACGGAGCGGAAAGCAGCGGCCCCTCACTCGGGGCCTCCAGCAGGGGGTGAGCCTTATACCCTGTGGAGAGGACAAACACTGGAGGAGCAACCAGCCCGTGAGTTCCCCACCTGCCCGGGGGTGGTGGGATCAGACTTCAGCTTTGGGATGGCGGGTGGCAGTCTCCAGCTACAGGACGTCAGGCTTCATCTCAAGGCTCTGGTGTCTGTCTCCAGGCTCAGGGCTTTGGGCTCTGTCCTCCAACCGCACAGAGGTGGGCTCCAGCCCCGGCTCCTGGCTAAGTGGCAGTGTGCTCTGGCCTTGTGCTTATCCCCCACCATCACCCCTGGCCTCCTGCCTCCCTACCCGCCTCACCATTCAGGGCTTAATTTTCCCTCAGGCTTGAGTAAGTCTGCTGTGAAAAGATATATTTGTATGTGTGTTAATATTACTTTTCACAGCAGACTAAGGCTATGTCTGCACTCGCACTTCTGTTGGTCAGGGGTGTGAACAAAACACTCCCACAACCGACAAAAGTTTCACAGACAGAAGCGCTGGTGTGGACAGCAGTATGTCGGTGGGAGACGTTCTCCTGCCACCGTAGCTTCCACCGCTCATTGTGGGTGGTTTAATTATGCCAGCAGGAGAGCTTCTCCCACCGGCATAGAGCAGCTACATGGGAGACCTGATAGCGGTGAAACTGCAGCGGTACAACTGTGGTGCTGTAAGGTCTGTAGTGTAGACATAGCCTTAGTAGCTGGCTGGGAGGCTGGGAAAAGTGATATTAACATACGAGTATCACTTTTCACAGCAGCAGACTTACTAGCTAGCAAGTCTAAAAAAAAGCAACCAAAAAAGCAAAAGAAACACAACAAAAAAAGGCAAGAACATGCAAAGCACCTTATTTGTGTTTCTAGTCTGTTTAGGTCCAGTAAAGAATAGAAACAACTGTACATTATTTTTATTATTGAGTCTGCAAAAAACCCTACATAAATAAATTACAAAAATGATTTGGACATGTATATGTGCATATTTATTTGTTTTTCCTAAAGTTAGTTAAGTATTTAAGGGAAAATTGTCTGAATGGCCACCTGCGAGAGTTGGTGGCCACACTCTGAGGCCACCAAAAAATTTGTTGTGAGAACCCCTGATGCCAGATATTCCCCAGGTTGTAGTTGTGCATTTGATTTTTCCTCCCTAAGAGTAATACTTCGCACTTCGTCTTTATTGAATTTCATCTTGTTGATTTTAGACCAATTCTCCTATTTGTCAAGGTTGTTTTGAATTATAATCCTCCAAAGTGGTTGCAACCCTCCCTCCCAGTTTGGTGTCATCTGCAAATTTTATAAGCTTACTCTCCACTCCACTGTCCAAGTCATTAATAAAAATGTTGAATAGGACTGGAGCCAGGATAAAGTAAGTTTGGGCTACATGATCTTGTATCATTTAGCTAGATCAGGGGTGGCCAACCTGAGCCTGAGAAGGAGCCCTTACCAACATACATTGCCAAAGAGCCACAGTAATATGTCAGCAGCCCCCCCATCAGCTCCCCAACCCGCTCCCAGCACCTCCCACCCACTGGCAGCCCCGCCGATCAGTGCTTCCCCCTCCCTCCCCACACCTCCCAATCAGCTGTTTTGTGGTGTGCAGAAGGCTCGGAGGGGGAGGGGGAAGGGGGAGAGGGAAGAGTGAGGGCACTGCAGGCTATGGGGAGGGGGCGGGAAGGGGTGGAGTGGGGGCAGGGCCTGTGGCAGAGCCAGGGGTTGAGCAGTGAGCGTCCCCCGGCACATTGGAAAGTTGGCCCCTGTAACTCCAGCCCTGGAGTCGGTGCCTATACAAGGAGCTGCACATTAACTTCTGAAGAGCCGCATGTGGCTCCGGAGCCTCAGGTTGGCCACCGCTGTGCTAAATACTCTTTGACCATAGAAGGGTTTTACTGAAAAAAGTCAGGTGTAACTAACGAAATGTGGCATGAATTATGCCAAGCAAAGATTCAAAATGAATAGTAGATTTGTCTACAACTGGACATGAACAAATATTAAAGCACAACTTTTTCCATTTCATCTCCCAAGAATATCTGATGCACTGTGCTTCATTTTATCATCACTATATAAAATAAATATTAGTTGTATTAATGGCATGATATCAGCTACAGTACCTTTTTTGGGAGTCCATTATAAAATGTAAGTGCAATAAAACAAATCACCTCAAGATCCAGAGCCATTCTAAAAGGATTTAGATTGATTAATTTGTTAATGACATGCTTATATCTGTCAAAAGTTCACAGATGCCATATTAACTTCTGTAATCACAAAATTCCAGTACTAAAGAAGAAAATACATTTGAATGTGTGATAAGGCTTGCCCATGCAAACAATGACAAATGAGCTTTCATCTGCTTCCTTTATACAGTGACCAGCAGAGCAGAGTTTAGAATAGTTAAGAATGTTCAAATAATAAAACAAATGTTTATTTGTAAGCACATAAGTGTGTTCACAGAATGCCAGAGGCACGATTCATTGTCTTCAATGGGCCCTGGACATTAAGCTATTCCACTTAAGGGGAAACTGTAAAGTAATTATATTTGGAAGTTCTCTTTGTGTAAGTATGTATGTAAATGAAGTTTAAAACTAATGAGACTGATCTCAGTGTATCCATCACTTACTTCTTGTCAGTAGTTTGCTTGAGTGCACCACCTCTCAAATTGCAGAGACAACATTCCTAAAGAAAAAAAGTAAAAACAAGTAAGTTATACTGACTACTAGCAATGCCAATTTTATTCATTTAATGTTTTAAAGGATTTGCAAACTATTAATATTATTGACTGACTTATAACATGACATTCACAAACATCACAGTGCCACACAAGAAAAATATAAAAATGTAATAACAAGCGAAAAGAACCACAAAAAATGAGTTTTGAGAATAACCCTTGAAAAAACTGACAAATCATTTGAATAGAAGTCAAATGGAAGGGCATTCCCCTAACGCTTGAATATAAAGTTCTTTATCTGGAATTAATATAGAGCCCATCAAGTTAAACGAAATTAAAATTGCACATAATTAAATTAGTAAAAATTACTATGGAATCATAGACTTCAACCTGGCTGGTTCAACTGTGCACTTTGGAGACCAGCTTTTTTTGTCGTGCAATTGCACAATAATAGACACTCATGTCAGCTAGGACACTCATGTCGATAATTCCCAAATCTATACACTGTGAGAGGCAGTGCGATCTAGCAGATAGAGCACTAGATTGGGACTCAGGAGACCTATGTTCTATACTTGCTGAGTGACCTCGGGCAAACCACTTACTTTCCTTTGCTTCAGTTTCCCATCTTTCAAATGGGGATGATAGTGATCTCCTTTGTAAAGTGCTTTGAGCTCTACTGATGAGAAGTGCTGATTGAAAGCTAATAATAAAGTTAGTGGGGGGTCTGTGACTGGAACTGTATTCTCCCCTTGATCCAACAGAGCACAAGTTTGTTGATTTTCAGGGTACATGGCAAGGCCTGCTTCAGTGGTTCCCAAAATATTTTGGTCAGAGAGCAATAGTTTGGTGAATAGGCTCTCCCACTTCACCGCCTCACACCACACTGTGGTACAAATGCTCTGCCTACTCCCTGTCTCTCTTCAGCCCTCCTCCTTTCTCTTTCTTTCTGTCTGTCTGTCTTCTTATCTTCTTCTGTCCCCCAATTTTTTTTTATTCATTGTTGGGTTTTGTTCCCCTCTCTACTTTGCTTCCTAATACTGTTCTCCCCATGCTACATGATGCATAGGGTGGAGAACTGGTAGCTCTGTGGGCCTGGGACATATGCACACTATTATTATGATTATTTATATTACCGTAGCACCGATGAGGCTATCATGGACCTGGACCCCATTGTGCTGGGCACTGTACAAACACAGAACAAAAAGATGGCCCCTTCCTCAAGGAGCTCTGTAGCTGAGTTGTGTGGTGAAAGAGCAGAGATCCAAATCTTGAGCTAAGAAGTTGCCTCCTGATCTTATAGTTCTCATGTATTATGGATCACCAATTATATAAGGAAGCAAGGAAGGAAGATGGTATTACAGAAGCTGCTCATTGCTTTACCCACAGTAGCTTGTTTGCACTGGACAGTCAGAGGGGATCCAGGGTGTGTTGGTTGGATGGACCATTTGGAACCCAAAAACGTGCTCTCAAGGTCACAGTTCCCCCACATTCCACTACCCTTTATAGAAGCAAGCAATGCCTGCCTCAGTGAGTAGAACCATACGACCCAGAGTAGTTCCCTCAAGTGTTCAAAGGATGGGAACTAAACCCATTTACTAGGAACAGATGTAAATGGGAAAACTGGACTGAAAGTGGCTGCTGCTTTAGAGAGAAATAATGGTCTGCTTCCTCCATGAGAGGGCCCCAAACTGTATTATTTTGTTTACAGTTGTGAGCCTTGTTTTCTGATTAAGTAGCCCAAAAGGCTAAGAGCATTTTTTCCAGGAGACTGTACTGGTTGTTGGCTCTCTGAGAACAAACTGACCTCTTTTCCTAGAACACGTATTTTGCCCCAAACTCAGGAGTCGCCTAGAGTTGTAAGTGGGGTTCTGGAACTGGGCCCTATCACACAGAACCTTTCATTTCTCCCATAGCTCAAAGCTCTTCTTCTGAGCCTATGCTCCCTGGACTGGTCTAACACCCCATCAGCGTGACACACTCCCACTGTTTTTCCTTTCTCTCTTGGGCTTTCAGTTTCCTGGCTGCTTGGAGAAATGGAGACGAAGCCTGGTGTTTCTAGTCCATATACTTCCAATTATGTTGTATGGCAGCAGGCAGAGAGAGAGGAACTCTGGTCTGCCCCAGGGATTTTGTGCCTTTCTAGATCCACATGCCATACAGAACTGGTCTAACCTACATTCTTTCTATTTCAAGCACTGTTCCTTGTTATGCTGCTTCAAGCACTGGAAATAATCCCTCTTCTTCCTTTATCTTATTACCTCTCAAATATTTGTAGACTCTTATCATATCCTCCACTCGGTCTCCTTTTCTCAAGCTGTACATGTTAAATTCCCATAACCTCTCATCAAGGTCAGATCTTCTAATCCTTTTATCATGTTTGTTTCTCTTCTCGAGATTCTCTCTCATTTATCTGTCATTAGCATAATGAGATGCTGAAATCCATATATTCTCAAGAGTGGCCATATCAAGGCTGTGTAAACAAGCATATTCCCGTCCTTACCCTGCATATGATACCACTGTATCATGAGCAACACACTTGTGGAGAACTACTGAGCCAAGAAAGGATGTGGTGAGGATTTTCCTAAACTAGATGCCAAGTACCCAAAACATTAAGGCTTAGTACACTTTAGTTCACTTCACTATCAGCTGACTGAAATAACATGACAATAGTGCATTTAAGAAGCTAATAGGCACAGGACAGTTTCCAATAATGACAACAATAAAACCACGAGGAAACATAATTTTGTAATAATGTCACACAGAAAATTCTTTCCATTTAAAAGAGCATGAAAATAAAATGTAAATAAGTCAAATTAATAGCAGATGAATCTGTCTCTTGGCGTCATCTCAAGACAGAGAAAAGGGAATGTGAGGGAAAAGAGAAGTTTGGTCCAAGTAGATATTAAGGTTATAGGCCCAAATCCTGGCTCAGTCAAATCTGAGCTCTCCAGCTTCAAACATATCTCACAGTCAGTGAGAAAATGAATGGGCCAAGAAGCACAAAGGGAAAGATCCAAAATGGATCTCTGTTACCCAAAGAGATGAAAGGACCATCAAGCCAATGATCTTCCTACCTCTGTAGTGATCAATAAGAGGGGAAGAGAGACAACAGCATTTCCTAAAGGAACCCATTCATGACTCATTCTCAGTTCTGCAGCAGTTTGGCAGGGATAACTGAAAGGAAGAGCTAGAATAATCACCCCAGATAGGGGAAGAAAGAGAGAAAATCTGGCTCAGGGGATGCCTCCTTGGGACAAAAAGCTCATTTGTATGAACTCACTTTCCCACACTTCCTCCCCACCCCTCACACAGTTCAATGGTTTCTAAACCTTATAGGAGCACATTTCTTCTTCCATTCTTGCTTTAAAAATGAAGTGGCTTTTTTTCTGTCTGAAAAATAACCATCAGTATTTTCACTCCTACTTTATAATTCCCTGATGTTGTTGTTCATACTTGGTTCTAAAAATTAATGCTGGGATAAGAATAAACTTGTTTTAATGTCCCTCACCTGCGACAAGTGTTTGTAATGAGAAGGAAGAGCCTAAAGTGACCATCTGCACTATATTCTGCTATTGCATCTAGGCAAGGCTCAGAGCCCTGAAAACTTCCTATGAATACAATAAAGATTATTCAAGCAGCAGAGGGTAAAAATTCAGTTTTTTCTTATAGAAATTTCTCTCTGTCAAGTTGTTAGTAAGAAACCACTCCTATTGCTGTTTATTCCATAGTTACCTACTATAGGGTTTCTTGCAACTTCTTCTGGAGCACCGTCATGGTCAGAGACAGAAGGTGGGACTCTCACCTCCACTCTAGCACTTTTACACCAGGTAAAAGGGTCAAAGTGATGTAAAGGATTGTAAAAACTAATTCCTGGTAGGGGAGGATTCCCCCAGCACATGACAGCAGAAGACAGCCTTATGGCTGTCTGCCAAGGACAAGCCCTGGTGTAGCGGGCATACTGGAGAGAGAAGGTCCCTACAGCACATAGCATTGCAGAGACTCTGGGCAGTGATGTGACCCATAGGCAGCTGGGGAGAGGCTGTCATATCTTGGACAGCCCCCCAGAGATGTCTAAATTTCATTGGTGGGGCATGGAGCAGCTCATAAATGGGAGGGTGCAAAGGTGGCTTAAAGCCACCTCATCTCCTCTTCACCATGGGCTATGAGTTCTATGCTGTGTTTCTAAGCAGTACAGCACAGAATCTCACATGGACTATTGGAGTATATGCATCTGGTGTGATCTGATATGGCAAGTGCTATGCAGCTACCTTAGCCATATTGCTGACAATGAATATTTTGGAGTTTGGTTGTTTTGAGGAGGGGGATTTGGTGGAAGGGGGTGATTATTTAAAGAAGAAGCTGGAAGAAATCCTTTAAGTGCTGAGAAGCACTGAGCTTGGACAATTACATCTACTATGGACAGAATAAGTATTTGTGAAATTATGTATGTACTACTAGCTCTTGCTCATGCCCTTCAGAAGATATACATATCGCAGGATAGCACTGGTCTTTGTTGCAGGTGCACTGTATTAGAAGAACATGTCCAATCTGTTATCCACCATCACTCCCAAAATTCAACACTTGCTTTACACAGAAACTTTCTCCCATTTTGTACTTTGACTGAATGTTAATTTCTCCCCTAGTCTATTATTTCACATTTATCTAAATTAAATCTCAGACCATTTTAAATTGCTCATCTGTTTAAAAGATCTCCAGAACATTCTACACAGTATTTTATAAAAAATCTTTCCGTTAGTGAGCATGCAGTCTTGCCTAGTTTCATATGGTTTGAGAACATATTGAAGCTACAGCTTACTTTATCTTCCAGATCCTTAATGAAGATAATAAATAGTATAATTGCCAGTACCAATCACCCTGTGGGACCCAGATTGTCAGTACTCTTCAATTTGATATTGTAGAATTACTCTTGTTTACAATGGTATGGCAAGGTTTGTAACCACCCTATAGTATTCTTACACATGTACATCATCTTTTTAATTTCTTTGCTACTATTTCTACAAGGAACTGTACTGAAAGCCTGACATATAAATAAATTGAGTGAACTTCCCTTCTCTTTGTCTTTCTGTAATTATAGCCAAGATGGGGACCAGGTTTATTCAAATGAATGTAATTTATTAATTCAAATTAGTTATTATTAGATGAGAGTAAATACCGCAAAAATATCTTTGGTTGTGCCTGAGTACCTTTTTTCACTTTCTTCCAACATTCAAGCTATCGTATTTTGTTGACACCAATGCTTACAGAAAACGGTTTTTGAACTCATGCTTGAGTACTCTCTTCAGAAGTAGTAGTATTTTATATGGGATAGGAGTCTGTTTGACACAGCAAGGAATCAAGATTCCCCAAACCCGTCAGCACAGTCTTGGCACAGACGTGTATAAACAAGCCAAACAAAGATTTGACAGTACTCTTACTGACAACTAGGCTATGGCCTTTTCACATACTGCTTTCTGATTAAATTGCTCTCTCTCCCTGAGACAGTGAAAGCCCCAGTGGCTTCTTCAAACTCACATCATAAGAGCTGCCCTTAGTCAATCAGGGAACAGAAAAAAAATATTACATATGTGACCAAAATTAACTAACCCAGGTGAATTTCAAGTATCAAATACGCAGAGTAAACTATATAACTATCAATTAAGTTTAAAAAATGCCCTGAATGCATATGAACAAAAAAGGAATCCAAGGAACTCGTGATTTGTCAAGGATATTTTGCAAGCAGAAAAAAGAGCTAAATTCATCAAACAAATTATTTGCTGGGAACTATTTGTCTGGCTATAATTATTACTCATCATACGCTTGTCTTCTAAATGGTTATATGCTATAGAAACTTTTAGTAATATTAATTTGTCACAAAACTGTAAAAATGCAAGAGTGGCACATTAGATTTTGATTAGCGTCACATCAGCAGCTTCATAAAAAAGTTACATTTGGGACGGGAGATAACTCTATGTTTTTAATAGGATATAGAACCCATATTTAAATTTTACAGCAAACCAGTCTAGGAAAAATGCATAGTTGTTCTGCAGTTCTAAGCATACATTGTAAAGAAAAAATACATACATACTATATTGGGTGTATGGTGACTAGTAAAAATGATGCAGAATAATTAAATGATGTCAGCTTGACTTTGAATCACCATTTAATCCTCAGAGCATATCCTACTCTCACTATCATTTTTTTGTTTGTTAGTAAGATCCTTGATTTTGAAAAACAAACAAAATGGACTCATGGAAGCTTAGAAAACGAACTTTATTTAACAGAGGTACCAGAATGGATCATTTCAGGTAAATCTGTATTTTGGCTGGTGGGTTAATGCATGGCAAATATTGATAATATGTTTGCAGCATTTGAAGTAGCTCACTATTTGCCCAGTTAATTATATATTTAGTACTGTAATCTTAGATCTCCTTTTTCTGCTACTCCTCATGGTCAACGGGCTTTTCCCATGCCTCTGCTTACTGCAACCTGTGACTGGAAAGCATTTCTTAAGATGTTGTCTCAGCCAACTGCCAAAGGATAGACACCGTTTTCTCCCCCACTGCCACCGAGAAGAGGACAGTTGATTCTATACTGAGTGACATTATCTCAAAATAATCTCGGACTCATATGGTCTCGTTAAAAACAAGTTTATGATGTTTAGAGAAAAATCATAAATATAAATAAGCCTCTAATCTTGAACTCTGCCAAAGCTAAGCTGTGCAGTACAATTTCTGTAGTTGCAATGCAGAAACAAAGGCTTACACTTTCCCCAGCTCGCCCTGTTCTCTTCTACAAAGCATCCCCTCTGAACTCAAAATAAGTGTCCCTGGCTCTCCCTCCCTCTTCTCTCAGTCTCACAGTCTGGTCACCCACAAGGTATTAACACAGATACCCCTTCTGTCTCACATTATGTCTATTATATACTTCCCAAATCCATTTAGATTTGTGCTCATTGCTTTGGATAAGCAGTTTGGTTTTCTGCCCCTTTTTTTACAACATTCTTCTGGAAGTGTTCTTTAAAGTGGCTTTCTCTTAGGGTGTATTTTCATTTCACTCCAAGGTGATGGACTGCAGCTGGAAAACAGCCTTTTGGGATCCCAATTAACCTCCTTTCAAATGTTTACTGTCTCTGACTTGTGGTGTTACCTTAACACCAACTCTTTAAAGAGACATAGCTTCTATTTTTTCAGAAAAACTTAACGTTTATACACAGGTGTGCATTGTCAGGGCTGGTACCACCACCTATTATTAAGGTTGCCTGACACTGCCCATGAGAAGACCCTGTTTTCAGCTGCTTATAACTGCAAAAATTGTACTGCTTCAGCTAAAAATTTGTCACATTGGCTGTCTACCGCCAGCTTTTTTTTTTTTTTTTTGGGAATAATTTCAGCCAAAGTGGTTCAGCCATTTCTGAGAAGGCAGCTGGGGGGAAAAATAGGGATCCTGTGGAAAAAACAGTATGTGATTACATAATTAAAGACTGTGTCATAATGCGCATAATGGACAAGGGGGGCAGAATTAAGGTTGCAGAGGCAATCTGAATTCTAGCATTTCCTAATTTTTATGTGCTTGGCATTGCAACCTTCAAAATGTTCTATTAGTATAGCTTTTTGTGTATAATATGATATATATTTTCATGTACATATCATTTACCTAATACAACAGACAACATTACAGAACATTTTTATGATGCTACAACTCTTTACAAAACAAAGTAAACTACTTTCATTGCCCTGAAAAGCATACAGTCCAAGGGCCCCATACTGAGACCTTGGAAGGACAAATTTAAACTACTTTTACACTTTACAGGGTTCAAAATTAAATGCATCAACTCAAGAAAGGAACCCGAAGACTTTTGCTTAATGTGCAGCTGTGGTCAAAAATGCTAACAAGATGTTAGGATGCATAAGGAATCAGATGGAGAGTAATCAAGAGAATATTATGCTTTTACATAAACCAAGGGTGCAGCCTCCTCTGGAATAGTGTATGCAGTTGAGGCCAACCCGTCTCAGAAAGGATACTGTAGAACTAGAGCACGTTCAGAAAAGGGTAACCACATTAAGGGCATGAACAAATTTTCATAGTAAGAGAGATTGAAAAGATTGGGATTGTTATCTTAAAGAGGAGACATGATAAAGGTATATAAAATAAGGAATGGTATAGAGAAGAGAGATGGGGTAGTTCTGTTCTCCCTGTCTCATAACACGAAAACAATGGGACATTCAATTAAATTAAAAGGTGTCAAATTCAAAACTGATAATGCTTTCCATACAAAATGTGATAAGACTGTGGAACTCATTGCCGCAGGATATTGTTGAGGCCAAGAAATTAGCAAGATTCTAAAAGGGATTGGACATTCACATGGATAACAAAAATATCCAGAGTTCTTATAATTAATAAGAAACATTCTGAAAGTGAAAGTAAGCCTCATACTTCAGTATTTAAGTCAGGGGTGGGCAAACTTTTTGACCCGAAGGCCACATGTGGATGGGGAAATTGCATGCAGGGCCATGAATGTAGGGCAGGGGGGTCAGAGTGTGGGAGGGAGTGCGGGCTGCAGGAAGGGGCTCAGGGCAGGGGCTTGGGGTGCAGGAGGGGTGTGGGGTGTGGCAGGGGGCTTAGGGCAGGGGTGCAGGAGGGGTGCGGAGTGTGGCAGGGGGCTTAGGGCAGAGGATTGGGGTGCAGGCAGGGAGCTCAGGGCAGGGAGTTGGGGTGGAGGGGTTCGGGGTGCGGGTTCCAGCCCGGCACCGCTTACCTGGAGCGGCTCCAGGGTGGCAGCGGCGCACACCAGGGCCAGGGCAGGCTCCTTGAGCGCACCTGCCCTTGCCTGTGGGTACCTTCCCTGAAGCTCCCATTGGCCGTGATTCCCTGGTCCCAGCCAATGAGAGCTTCGGGGGAGGTACCCACAGGCAAAAGCAGCACACACAGCCCTCTGCCCCACCTCTCCCAGGGGCCACAGGGATGTGGTGCCGGCCGCTTCCCGGAGCAGAGCAGGGCCTGCAGCAACACAGGGTTGGCAATCCTGAGGGCCGGATCCACAGCCCTGAGGGGCCGGATCCGGCCTGCTGACCGTAGTTTTCCCACCCCTGGTTTAAGCCAATCTTTAAGTATTAGTGACCAGCATGGTATCTAATGTCGGGGGCAAGATTGTCTCACATCTGCCTACTGCATGGTGACCCCTGTTGGAGACAAAACAATGGACTAGATGGACCTTGGTCCAATCCATGGGTCCAATCCATTATGATAGTTTCTATATTCCTCGGTTAAAATGACAGTATCCAGATTGATAGTCTAAACCTTGATTTACTATTTAAACAATCCTGTCAGGAAGGTCTCACAGTTTGGATCCTTTCCAATCTTATTGCCTCTAAAGTGTGTGTTAATAAACACTGCCTGACAGACTGTTATTCTAACAGTAAACACAAACCAAGGTACGCACATTGCCAGTATCAATCCTTGCATGTGATTCTCACAGTAAGTTATTTGTCCTTTTATTATTCTTATTTATTTTTCTGACAGCAGCATGGATTGGTTTGAAAAAGAAATACAGAGAAAGTATCAGGAAGGTTAAGCCTTTCCTACTGGAGCCACACCAATTCTGATAATTTCCCTTTAAAAATGGCCAAATTCTTTTAAAATCTGGTAACAAAAATACCTCGCTGGAGATTACGACTTTGTGTGCCAAGTTACAACATGAAGCACATTTTTATGGCTGAATTATCAAATCTTGAAAATCAGGGCTTATTATGGACGTGCTGACACAACCTCATCTACAGCGGTGCATCATTATAAGAAGATTGTCCCAATTCATTATTTTTTGTAGAATTAAATAATGTTCCAATGGCTCTTTAGAAGACATCAGTTAAAGAAATACCAATACAAAATAGTCTCCAGTGGCTGTCTTAAATGTCCTTGTTTTAGCTGATTTGCCAAATACGCCTCAGCAAGTCACGTTTTTAATACCTGGCCCAAACCAAAAAAGCTTTAAGAATTGTCCTCCTCAATCCATGTATTAGGCTCTTCTAACGGGAAATATAATCAAACACAAATCCACTCTCACTAAATCTGAATTTGGAAATCAAAAACTAATGTACTTAAAGCACATCTGTACACAAATAACTGAACAACTAAATAAACAACTATTGCATGGTTACTATTAACACTCCATACAGCATCCTTGAAACATGTCCAGGGCTCAAAAAATCTCTGATCTTTCAGTTGTCACTTCTGTGGCAAGTGACTTCAAATTCTGAAGCAGATTAAAGTCTGCAGTATTTCTGTGATAGTGAATTTGTACCTCCCTATCTCTCTAAAACTACAGTCAGCAGCAGAATTTCAGAGAGCTAGATAATGTTTGATTGTGTACATGTACGCAGTCTCCTCGCTTTAGAAATGTAGCAGGGACAAGTCTAACATGACAAAAGCCAATCAGACCAGTTTGCAGCTTCCACCTTCGGTATATTCCGTGTAAAGACTGAGTGCCTGTGGCCACTTAAAGAATCACAGAAATCACATGAAATGTAGTAATTTGTTTTCTACTGCAAAAACCGGCTGTAACTTGATAACAGAATACAGTGCTTTTAAATTAGCTAAAATGATCTTAAGCACTTCCTTCTCCCATGCAGAGAATGACAGACAGTAGAATCTTGACCCAATTGAAATCATTAGCAAAACTCACAATAGGGCCAGGATTTCACCCTCTGTATTTAATGTTTCTTGAAGGAGTCTTAAAAATGACTTTATTACCCTTGGGAAAGACTACCTACAAGTTAGTGTGAAAACAGTGGCTTGAGCCCAGGAAACATGCCTGTGCATTCACAAATACACATGTACCTATATGACTGTACACATATATACATATTTTGCAGATGCAACTTCAGCACCTTTGAAAATGTGGCCCTGTTCAGTAAACTGAATAGTGAGATATTACTTCTCATTCACCAAGCCATGAGGGGTAATATATAATATGTACTCAGGATCTAGAGATGCTTTATTTTGTTACTTTATTCTTTGTTCTCAGCATGATTAAAGCAGCTAAGGTGTAAGCATGTGTGTCCAAGTGAAGATAACTTCAAAGTGTTTCTTTCATTTTCATTGATTGGATCTATTTTCATCATTTAGAGTAAGTATCTACGAGCACATTTCTTTCCTTTCTCCTCCCCATTTTCTCCTTCCCCAAATTTTTTTAAAAAATAAAGGTATGTATGCTTGTGCAGAGTGCCTAAGGGGTGATGGCACTCCTGCACAGGGTATGGTATGCTGTGTTCCCTGAAATGTCGGTCATTATTCTTCCTGACTTTACTAGTGTTCTCCAGCTGAGGTATTTAAGATTAATGAGGCATTTGTTCTCAATCAAGAAGCTAGGTATGAATACAGTTTCATTTTCAAGAACTACACAGATGAATCATTTAATCATTTGGTCTTTTTATTTTTTGAGATGATTTTGTGGCTAATTTTTTGTGAGCAGTACTCTAACACAGATGGATTCAATGTCACTTTTCCTCTGTCTCAAAAATAATTATCAGTCAAACAATAACAACCGCACAGTAAAATATAAATGTGCATTATCTTACATGTGGGTGCATGCAAATGCTGAATGATACAAGAGCTGACATGTTGTGAGCTGTGCTAGAGGAGGTTCCCTGGGTGATAGTTACTGGTAATAAAGCTAAATAGCCATCCTACAATTTACTACATGGAAACTTACAAAATGCTTTTGCATATAATATTTTCATCGTTTCATTTAAATTAGAATTTTCTGGAGAGAAAAGTTAAACATAAAGCAGTGGAACTAAAAGTACTAATATGTACCATAATAAGCCTGCTTATCAGCATGCTGCTCTTCAATGGACTTGAAGAGGTGAAGAAAGGTACGGAAGCAGGGTGGCAATCATTCCATAATTATGTATTATTCACACAAAATATGGCTGCTGCTGCAATGTAGGTGTTCCACTA
Source organism: Caretta caretta (assembly GCF_965140235.1). NCBI lineage: Eukaryota > Metazoa > Chordata > Testudines > Cheloniidae > Caretta > Caretta caretta. The sequence goes on along the minus strand of NC_134210.1, from coordinate 105,619,249 downwards.
TATTATACAAAACCTTCCTTATTATGCAGCAAAGAGATAAATATTTGCAATTATCTGATTTATGCATTTCTTTATAAAGAATAAGGATACTAATTTATATTACATTATATTTTTCATTATACAATTTACTGTTTTGCACTATGATTACTACTTTGTTTATATATAAGAATATCTTTGTTGCATGACTCTTGCAGAGAATACATGAGGACCAATGTGGCAAAAGTTCCACTGTTTTCAGAAGAAGCAGGCTAGGGGCCAATACTGAACAATTAATATACTTCAAAATTTAATGCATACTTAAATTGCAATATATACATTTCAATAAGTAAAAATATATTTTCATATTATTTAAAAGTTTTAGCAAACTAACTATAGTGAAAGCAGGGATAAGCCTAAATATTGACATGGCTAATTAGATGAGCACAATAGTCAGAAGTCTATTATCATAAGCATATAGGAGCAGGTCTTCTGCTAGTGTAAATTATCCTCCATGACAATGAACCCAGCTGAGGATCTGCTCCATAAACTGAAAGTTATGTAAACCTATAGAAATGTAGGAGTGTAAATTTTCATAAGTGATTAGTGATTTTCAGGGCTCAACTTGAAGTACCTTAAAGGGCTCTGATTTTCAGAAAGCGCTGAGTTTTAAAATGGTGCTTTTAAAGTGTTTCAAAATGGGGTCCAAAAAATAGAGGCATTCTAAATCACTAGTCACTTCTTAAAAATATTGGGTTCTACAGATACATAATGAAACAGCTTAATACGGTGTATTCCTGTAAACTCCTAAAAGCAGTAACACTCCACCTGACCGACAGGACTGGAATGCCTTGTTTATAGGAACTCAGTATGAGCAATGGCATTCACCCTGTAGGGCAAGCACAATTTAAGTCTCTAAGATGTTAGCGCTAATTCAGACATTTCTTTGGGCTCTTGATCGCCTATATAGGGAGCTCTCACATCTGTAAAATTTCTCAGCGAACACTAGAATCATTAGGTGTATTTGGCTTACTTCAGTGTTTCAGTAAGACAATCCCTTTAAGACTACTTCAGCTTCAATCACCTAGATCAAAGGCAGATTTCATCTTTGAAGCTATCCAAGAACAGTATCATGTATACAAATAACAGAACCTATCCTAAACTACTACAGAAGGAAAAGCTGCTAACCAAAGAAAATAATGTGTGTCTGAATATTTCAGAGGACAGTTCGCCCAGCTAATAAATACAAGAAGGAATTTCCAACCAAAGGAAACAGCCTGGACTCCGTAACTTTTAGTACACCCAGAATCTGTTATACTTTCAAATGTCTGTCATATTCCTAGTAGGGACTTGAATGAAAAACAGCTTTCTGGACTTTCATTTATATAGTGCCTTCCATCCCAAAGTGTTTTACAAACTTAAACAGATATACAAAATTAAATTACACACAGAGACCAATTCTCCTGTGAATTAAATATAAAATGCTGGAGAGAAAACAACAACTATTTAACAGGACAACACCAGTACACAATAGTTTCAGAAAGAAAGAGAAAAATGCCTTTTCCACTCAAAGCTAATAGTCACCATGCTGGAACTTGGCCAGGACACTGGGGTTAACATCCCTGCCATTGCTTCCACTCCTTCCAACCATCCCACCTGACCACCCTTTTTGTATCCTCCCACGCTGTCCCCTTATGGATGGAACACCCTGTCATCTTGTTGTTTATCATGTAGTCTTCCTCTGCATTCAAACCTCTTCTCAGAATATAATTCTCCCACCAGGCTTTCGGTGCTAACTCCCCTCAGATAATGGGGTATTTACATTAATAACCTATATTCACAGTTTATTATAGAAAACTGGATCCAGAATAGCATAAACTGGGAACGTTTCAGAGTAGCAGCCGTGTTAGTCTGTATCTGCAAAAAGAACAGGAGTACTTGTGGCACCTTAGAGACTAACACATTTATTTGAGCATGAGCTTTTGTGGGCTACAGCCCACTTCATCGGATGCATAGAATGGAACATATACTAAGAAGATATAGATATACATACAGAGAACATGAAAAGGTGGAAGTAGCCATACCAACTGTAAGAGGCTAATTAATTAAGATGAGCTATTATCAGCAGGAGAAAAAAAACTTTTGTAGTGATAATCAAGATGGCCCATTTAGACAGTTGACAAGAAGGTGCGAGGATATTTAACATGGGGAAATAGATTCAATATGTGTAATGACTCAGCCACTCCCAAGCCACTCCTGTTCAAACCCAAGTTAATGGTGTCTAGTTTGCATATTAATTTAAGCTCAGCAGTTTCTCATTGGAGTCTGTTTTTGAAGCTTTTCTGTTGCAAAATTGCCACCTTTAAGTCTGTTACTGACTGAGTGACCAGCGAGGTTGAAGTGTTCTCCTTCTGGTTTTTGAATGTTATGATTCCTGATGTCAGATTTGTGTCCATTTATTCTTTTGCGTAGAGACTGTCCAGTTTGGCCAATGTACATGGCAGAGGGGCATTGCTGGCACATGATGGCATATATCACATTGGTAGATGTGCAGGTGAACGAGCCCCTGATGGCGTGGCTAATGTGATTAGGTCCTGTGACGGTGTCACTTGAATAAATATGTGGAAAGTAAAATATGTGGAACCCAAAGACAGAACAAAGCTTTCAGGAAGAGGTTGTGGTGAATACTGTGAGTAGCACATTTTTAAAAGGTAGAGCAATAACCCTGGCAGTAGCATTTTAATTAACTGTAGTCTTTTAAGAGGAGCATCAATTAAAAGGGAACCACAGTAAATGAAACTAGCAAACTATGAGATTTTATGTTATTGTCATAATCGCTAGAGGAGAAAGCCAAGAGCATAATCTAGCATCATTTCAGAGACATTAAAAAGACAGTTTTGTAAACATGACCCTAAAATGACAAATAGGATTCAAAAATAATTTCAATACTTTGAATCATGTGGATGGCTGCAATGTGGTTCCATATTAATAAAATTTCAAATATGGTAATTTATTAAAGTTGTGTTTGAAATTGATAAGTATTAGTTTATTTTCTCCAAGTAAAATTACAAATGTTTCCCCTTACTGAATTAAGAATGCCATTCAATCACGCAACCAAGTCAATGGGAGTTTTGCCACTTAGGTTTGACAACCCTCCAGGACTATCCTGGAGTCCAGAGGAATGAAATATTAATCTTTAATTAAAGATTATGCTATGCGATGTAATTTTTAGGAATACGTCCAACCAAAATTGGCAATCCTATTTGCCACTGACTTCAGCAGGGCCAGGATTTCACCTCAGCATCTATCCTCTCTCAAGTCCCACAGCTCACACTAATAAAATAAATTGTTTGTATTGGCATAACTAAGCTAAATGTGGTAATAAAGGCTACTGAATGCTAGATTAAAGAGAAAACGTTTAAAGTAAATTTAGTGCTAATAAAAGATGCCAGATTTATAGCCCTGAAAATTTTCCAGGTAAACATAGAACAGCTAAAATAAATAGGCAGCACTAATATATATTTCCAAAAGTTATCCTATCAATGTGCTTCTAGAGCACCAAGGGACCACTTCTAAAAATTAGAAAGCAATTAATATGTCCATTCAATCTTTGATACTCCCAACCAAAATGTCAACTTGTGCCACTAAGACAGTAGACAAATCCGGAAAAAAAACGGCACTGAGGCCAACTCCTCATTTCACACAGGTCACCAAACTGTATTGAGATTAATATGAAGTGGTCACCACTAATAATCTTGCAACACTTCTATCGACACACATCTACAACTACAAAAGTTCACTTACATATTTTACACAGGGTTTCAAATGAAAAATATAAGACTGATCTCCTAGATGGACCCTGGTTTACCACCTATTCTCCTAGAAACATCACTATTCTCATGTACTCCTGAAAACACAGAAACCCTGAAGTCCTTTGTGCTTCCTCATCTCCAGTTCCAATACCCTCTTTTCCTTAGCTTCCAGACACCTCTCCAAGCCTACCCTGCTTCTCCACCTCCTCAACTTCCTACTAAGACCTAGGATTCCTCCTCAACCTGCCATTCATATGAAATAAATGACAATACCACATATTATCTAACTATTTATGTTCTTATATTGCACCTATCACCCTGTTATGTGACACTCCGGTGCTTTTAAATAGGAGCATTTCTTAAATAATCTCCAACTCTGGAGCTGTTTCAGGATCTTCACTTCTTACCTTCCTTCAACATGAAACTAACAAAATATGGGATTTCATATTCTTTTATACTTTTCCTCACTGTGTTTTGATAATTAAACATGCTTATTACATACAAAAAATGTAAACTCTCGCTGCTTTTTCCCTTAAGTCACACTGCTGTATATAACAGAGGTATAGGTTGTTTTTAATATCAGACTTCAAGCAAATGTTCTGAAGGTTCTCAGTATTTTGAACACAACAATGTGGTTTTCCATCCTTATTGCAGTCACCCAGGGAATTTTCATGAATGTTCGCCTTACAACCCCAACACTTAGAAATGCCACAGCTGTCCCTTTCTTGAAAGGAAATTGACAAACTTTTTGTTAGAGCAGCAGGGCTGTCTAACCCTGTTCACTTAACTGATAATTAGATTCTCAGTTAAAGGCACCCTGTCACTTGCTAGCATTGACTTTTGCCTTTCCCCGCACCCACTCACAACTCTGGAAAAACCATTACAAAAGCAGTTTACGAAGTCCTGAAATTCTTGATTGTTTGATAAAAAGCATTTAACAAGTTTTTCCATTGACCAGCAAAAGAGAAACATGAAAACATGTTACAGAAATAGTAATCCATTCTATACACACATTTTAATAACTATGCACTGAGCAAACACTGGACAACATCCTTATAAATCAGACAGTATTTTTGTCAGTTTTAAATCATTATTTCCCCTCTTGTTCCACTCAGCTTAGTCAATACGTACACCACACCTACTACTCAGGGGGTTCAGGCGGTGATGCTCTCAAACAGTTTCCCCAGCAGACAACTCCCTGGGACCAGGGAGCTCTGTTCACTGCCTGAATGCCACCCCCTATACCCCCTGAGCCAGGATCCTCCCGTCTGTGGACCTCCAGGACTGACAGGCCTTATGGGAGTAGGGGATTGGAGTTGACTAAGTTGAGAGGAGCTCTTTAACCCTTCTTGACTGGGACAGGAAGCTGCCCCACCACAGTGAGCAATGTCACATTTTCCAGACACTTGTGTCTTCTTCAAAATATCTGAAAATTTCACCCCCTGATTCCTATTACTCTCTTTTCTAAGGCACATGACTGTAAGTTTTCTTTACGGAAGTCAGATAAGAGATGACCAGCTGCCTTAGGGAATCCAATATGTATTACCAGGGAAAGCCTGAACCTAGAGATGTGTCTTGCATCGCACCCTAAAATAGGATTTGTGCTCTGACAGAACTGCACCAGGAGTTAATTTCAGAGTGTAGGCCTTGCTACTGAAAATGCCTTAACTCTAGCCCTGCACTGAGTTAATACACAAGCACATACAACTGCAGGGTCCCAGCTGACCACAACCACCATAGCAGGAGGTATTGGGGGAAAAGCCTCTCTAAGAGAAATGATCCAGGGATAATATCTCTCACCAGGTGTCAAGACAGGGAGTTATTTGAACAATGACATAGTAATGCATATCTTGTTGAGGCATCGCCACAATAATAATAATAATACCTTGCTCTTCACCAGTAGATCTCAAAGCACTTTACAAAGGAGATCAGTATCATTATCCCCATTTTACAAATAGAAAAACTGAGGCATAGAGAAGGGCAGTGACTTGTCCAAGGTCACCCAGCAGGCCAAAGCTAGGAATAGAACACTAGTATCCTGAGTCCCAGGCCAGTGCTCTCTTTTCCAAACCACACTGCCTCCATGCCTCAAGCATGCTCTTAATGTCCCTTTTTTAGATGGACCCCTATTTAAACCTGGGGAATTCATGGTCAGTTGGTAACATCTACACTGTGGACACTCACTGAATACACAAAAATAAAATCTGCATTAGTGCTTATCGTGTGTATGTAGCGACCTACTTGGAATGTTTGTTTGTTTGTGCAATAGGTACATGTGCAAATTTCCCAGGCTCAATGTAGACAGCCAATTTGCAAAGTTTGGCCTTTAACTTTCTAATGCCTAAAGGGGACAATATTTCTTTATCAAGTTTAGTTAATGCTTAGTAGATAGCTTTACAATTCAGTTATCCCATCCATTAGATTCATATAAATCACACTTAGTAAGTATTTATTAATAATGAAATGATTGTACCACATTAAATCAGGAGGTTAGTGTTCATTAATCAGTTTTGTCACTTATAGCTTTGCATTTCTTAACTGGGTGATGAAATTAAATGCTTTCCCAGAGAATACAACTGCCATAAAATGTAACAGAAGTTTGTTGGGGGAAGGCAGATTGGCTAAATTCTGGACATGGAATGGCTAAATGAAAAAATAAATGGCCATTCCTTAGTAGTAGAGTGGTTGTAACTAAAAAGTCAGCATTTACCCAAAGTTGCCATTATGGGCATCAGAAATCCAGCAACTATGCAGAGAAATACTGCAGTGTTTTAGATACCACGGCATAGAGATTGCTAACTTTTTAATAGTGAACACTACATTTCTTCCATCAGTTACAATGAAAAATAGGAGCAGACATTGAAAAATATCCTATGAGCCTATATAGGAGACATGGGTTATAAAACCACCTTTTGAATCCCATTGTTTGAGTTAATGCAAACTAATTGGGTCAGAGATCTGCTTGATCCATGAGGAAAAATGTTAACATTCTGTAGAATTTTTACTTATTTTAAAATAACCTATCTTCTTAACAAAATTTATTATTGTTTACACTTTATCAAATATTATTCCTGAAAAAAAAGATTATGAAAACATGCAATTTTCCTGAAAGGACAGGATCCATCTATTTCCAATAACATTTAGTCCCTGCATTATTTTCTTTTTTGATCATACAATATGCATATATGGTTTGAGATATGAAATATTTTATGACCATTCACTGGTGTAAATCCATAAATGCTCTGAAAGAACAATTTCATACTTGCTGATAATTTATTATTCAGCTTCCCTCCTCTGCTCTCCCCAGCTTCCCATGCATACATTCTCCAGGACTAAAATATTTAGAGTATATTTCATTACTTCTTTTCCCTCCGATGTCTAGTCAAAGTTTGGGGGTTGCTTTCTTGGACAATTTTCTACAAAGAATATAATCTACTTGCTAGCAATTTTCTTGACAATGTAAAATTCTTTCAAGGCTCTCTTGCTCAAAACAATGAAATTTTACATTTAAATCTAATAATATTGTTAAAAGAGACGCAACCCCCACCCCACGTTACCAGCAATAAGTGGTGTATTTAGAAGAACCCAGCCCTGTATACTGCATTCCAGATACAATACCTTGAGTGCTTTTTTTTGTTGGTCTGCGGGGAGTAGGATAACTAAATAAACTATGCAACTTACAGCTGTCCAAGCTCCTTTTTTGCATCGAGAACACAGCCATCCATCATGGACTTCGTGAGAAGGAACACCGTAACAACCTATAATAAGAGAGTTGGGTTGACTAATATATTCTGCCCTTCTGGGTGTCTATCACTCTACACAATTCAGCTGTAAACAAACACTAAAATAACACATGCCTTGTGACCAAAATGACAAAATAATGAGCCCCTTCCCAGGTTAAGTCTAATGCTACTGCATAATCAACTTATGGGACACACAGGTAGCAATTCATCTAGTTCTCAACTCTGAGAACCTTCAATGTTATTAGTTTCTGCTAGTCCAGTAATAGGCACTATATTTTTCCATATGAAAACAATTAAAAATCAGATAAATGAAGAAACACTAAATCTTTTCAACTATATGGCACTTACATAGGAGGATCACAATGTGCTATACCAACATTAACTAATTAAGTTCCAGCACCTCTCTGAAGTAAAATAGGAAATCACTCCACCTGACACTTCTAAAAAGGGGAAGAATATATCAGAGGTGAAATTATGGCCCCAATGAAGTTAACAGCAAAACTTCCATGGACTTCAGTGGGGTCAGGGCTTCACCCTAGTTATTTAACAAGGCAACACAACACTAAACAACAGTTTAGAATAGGAAGAGAACATGTTATTCTAACAAAAGTTCACGGTGAATTTTACACAAAGGAATGGATACAGGAATTGCAGGTAGGCACACATTAATAACTGGAGAAAGATTGGGCACTGGGGCTAATGCCCATATAGTTAATTAAAGTGTTATGGGACAATTATTGATCACAAGTGGTCAAGGACCTTGGTTTTACTTCTCAACTGAAAGATGGCACCTCTAGCATCATCCCTTTCCCTATTTTTATGCTGGGCTATTGGTTCAATACTGACTTAGAAGGAGGGCACCATCTATTTAATAATGAAAGTATTCCTTGGAGGTCTCCCATTTAAGTACTGACATGGCCCTGACTTTTGAAATCTAGTGGGATCACAGAAGAAGGTGATATGGTTGCAAAGGTATTTTATTATGCTAAGTTTGATTGATTTCAGCAGATGAGACTGCAAACTGTAGATATAAAGCTTTGGTCTGTTCCATAATGAGGTTAACTAATATTTACGGGGTTCCAATTATTTGCTGTTTTCACAAAGTTAACAATTCCTGGAATATTTGAAGTTCTGATATAAAGTTTTACCCTAACAATTCTGAGGACTACATATAAAACTGTCCTGAATAGACTCAGTATATGTTGCTTCCTATTCAAAAACCATAATAAAGCTAAGAAGGCAAAATTGTAAATCACAACTTCTTTAAATTGAGTGATTAGTTTATTTACTTGCATGAACCTGTACACAACACTTTGCACAGGATATTAGAAGACTTGTTCCATCCTCTTCAATAAAGGCATTTGATGGATAGTTTTCAGTGTTTTCTTCGCTATAAATAAAACACATCTCTGGAATAAGTGGTTTAGTCTTTTCACCAGCCGTAAATGTCTCATCTGATTTTGTTTCCCAGCAAGTATAATTTTCTTCATTATGGTTGTCTGGCTGGAAATACACAATATTTATATTTAACTAAAAGACACAAAAAGCTTATTTGTTACTTTGACTTGGGTGTACACACTTTTCCCCTTCAGTTCTTACACTAATGGTTTAACAGTTTCAAAAGAAAATTAGCTGTTTCCAAAGCATCCACCACCACCATTTTCTACAGTTACTTGATTATTTTGGTAGGTCTTAAATTAAAAATAGCACTCTGGCAGTCTGAAAGTTAGTGCTGCTGCAGCTGTGCTCACTTTATTGTATCCTCGCTAGCACTACAATTTTGAGACCTCTGGGCCCGATCCAGCTCATATTCAACTATGAAGCTGCTGCACCTCAAACTCCAGGAGTAGGTTAGTGTGCCCTGTTAATATGAGTGTAGTAGGCTCTTTTCCTGTCAATCAGGTAGGATAATTCAACAAAGCAGCCTCTTTCTGCACAGCCAGATATAAAGTAGCAATGTATGTCTGAGTATCCCTTCCTTTGCCACATACAACCTCCAGTTGGGAAAGAAGGGAGTCCTGCCATTAACCGTCCTGGGGCAGGAGCTCCCTCACTGGCAGCAGGAAGATCCAGTGTAGAATCGCCTGGCCAGCAGCATGGGAAAAACCAAATTACCACCCCACTGCTACAGCTACTCCCTGACTCCCATTTGGTACACGGACTATTTTACTCCTCTCTGACCAGTGCTCACACAAAGGAATTATTCTAGTTCAAGGACTTTCAGAAATTCTATACCCTGTGCAGTGTTGGTGGGAGTGATGGCTCAGGTCTGGGATATATAGTTCTGGGGAGCATCTGAGATGTTGAGTTCTCGTCTCATGAGAAGCTCTACAGTTCTCAGACACTGAACTGCAGGGTTTCTGCGTTAGGAAAGGCTTGCCATACCTAACTCAACAGACCTTGCCCCTCTACGCCACTGGTCCCCAAACTGTGGAGTGTGCCACCTTAGAGATGGCAAAGAGGAACGTTTGGGGAGGGGCACACCCTGGGGGTGGGGCAGGGAGGCAGGGGCAGGGGCAGGGAGGCAGTGCCACACTTTCCCAGCCCTGCTCTTCCCCCAGACCAGCTCAGCCCCCAACCTCACTCCTCCCTCAACCCCAGTCAGCCCTCAGCCCAGCTCTGCCCTCACTCCCTGTGCACCCTCAGACCAGCTCCACCCACAGCCGCAGCTTCACTCTACCCCCTGCTCCATCCCTAGCCTGGCTCTGCCCTTATCCCCTCTCCGCCCCCAGACCAGCTCCACGTCTGGCTCCACATCCTGCCCCATTCCCAGTTCCGTCCCCACCTCCACCTTCAGCCCCAAGTTCCTCTGCTGAGAATGCCTTGGCTATGCAGTAATGGGGGAGGGGGGACACGAATAGTCTCCATTACTAGTAAGGGGTGAGCGTGACTGAAAAAGTTTGAGCACCACTGCTCTCTATACTATAGGTCAGTCTGCTGTGCAGCCAAACATCTGCAGCTTTCTAGAGCTTATCAAACCAGTAATCTGCTGCTATTTTCCACTGTGCTTATTTCTTTCAAAATGAAATTAATTCACAAAAATGGTAAGAATGGCCTGACTCATGAACGTTTTTATATTTGCTATGATACACAGCTGTAAACATCACCATTTTTTGCTGGCAGCTCTGCTAGAAGTGGGAATGGCTAAAATGATAGCAAACACTATTTTTCTTTTTATTGTGCTCAGATTAGCATGATTTGTACTTGGTACTCTATGTCTCACTTTTACACTGGATCCATTCATTTACGAAAATGCAAAGCCCCAATAGTTAAAACAAACACAGGAGTCAATAAAATCCTTTGCACCTGCCCGATGCCTCTTTCTTTAAAGATAATTTCACTTCATTTGGAAAGGGTACCAAAGCAGTGATCTCCAAGCCAGGACTAAAACCATGTACGAATTATTGTCTTAAATATGAAGAGATGTACTGCACTTATGTGTGTCCCATTCCAAGGATGTTATTTTTAAAATATTTTGATGGGCAAGATTCAGCTTTAATATTGTTGCAAGTTGCAAGCATTCGGTGTGACAGAGCAAATGTGCACTGTGTGTGGAGGTGGCTGTGTGGTGTTAGCAGCCTGTGATAGACAGGAGGGTGCACCGTAGAGTAAGTCCTCCAGGAAGTGTAGGGATGCCGCACTTCTTGCACACTGTAAAAGCAGAAGCTGTGGGCTGCAGCTCCAGTGTAATGAGAATTTTGTTACCTCATTGCTGTATATACTCCTGTTCATAATAAAGGGTTTATTGTGACACCGGTCTCCTTGGCAGTGAGATAATCCATGGTGCCAAGAGTGGAAGGCACAGCATAACTCAGTGAGACCCAGTGGCTGCTATACAGTCTGTGCAACTGCACATAACTCCCCCACACCAGCACTGAGAATGAGGGGAAATGCTGAACATGCCTGGAAAACATTCAAGCAGCAAGTTGAGCTGCATATGAAAGCCACTGGGACAAATAAACTGGAGGATGAGCAAAAGATTAACAGTACCAGGCACAAAGCCCTAGATGTATACAATGCATTCCATACAGATGGTGGTGAGGAAAGAGAGGAAATGTTCAAAAATAACCAAATTGTTTGAAAATCATTGTGTCTCTAAAAATGTCACGTATGAGAGAGATGTATTTAGAATGAGAACACAAAATGAAGGGGAAACAATAGAGGAGTTTGTCACAGACTTAAAGTTGTATTTAGAATGAGAACACAAAATGAAGGGGAAACAATAGAGGAGTTTGTCACAGACTTAAAACTAAAAAGTCAGTCCTGTGAGTATGGAATATTAAAAGACTCTCATTAAAGACCAGATTGTCCTGGGGTGTAACAATAAAGAATCTGTGAACAGTTACTAAGGGAGACGGATCTGACACTAGAAAGGGCAATATGTATATGCCAAGCACCAGAACAAACAGAAGCACAAATAAAAAACCTAGAGAAAGAAACAGAGCACATGACTCAGTACTATAATTAAGCCAGCAAGGGGAAAGTTCACAGAAATTAAACTGACTAGTGACAGAAAAATGGAAAGCAGGAAACAAGCCAGTGATGTGGCAATCAACAAAAGTATAGTAAATGTCCAACCTTCGGGCAAATATGTGGAAACTATAATAAATCCAACCATTACACTAAAATGTGCAGAGACAGTGCAGGTTTCATGTATTAAGTACAAAAATGGATTCTTCAAACTAAGAGGAAGAGCTGTTCTTAAAGAGAAGGAGGAATATGAAAATGCAACAGACTGATTAATTAAAATGTGCACTATCACTAGGTGGCTGGCTCCAGTAAATGAAGTCAGGCCACCTCTCCCCTAAACCAGTAAAGGTGCTCCCATTTGGCCAATTAAGAGGGCGGAGCAGCTCCTGGAAGCTATAAAGGACCAGAGAGACACAGTGAGAGAGATCTGATGAGTCAGGGTTGCCTGGAAGGAGGAAATCTGCATGAGATGAGAGCTACCAAAGGAAGAAGATGTTTTCTGGGGCAAGGCTGAAGGCAAGAATAACAGCAAGAGGGGTTTACTGGCTGAGCTCCCAGAGCCAGCACCAGAGGCCTGGAGAGGGCTGAAGATAGGAGGAGCAAAAGAGGGAGGTGCCTGCTGACTCTAAGCTGGAGAGCCGAAGCCAAGAACCAGAAAAGGCTGAAGGCTGGGGAGTATTGGAGGAAGTTACCTGCGGACATCTCCATCATTGAAAGCTGGACCCGCTGATGTCTCTGCAACAGAGAGCTGGACCCAGAGGAACAGTGAGAAGGCAAATGGACCAGGGGGAGTGAGGCTGCTCCCCTAGCGAGGATAATCTCCCAGCAGAGAGGCTGTGGGAATTCTCACTTAGGAGGAACAGGGTTGCACTCCAGGCTGTCCTGGCAACGAGGGATGGAAGAGGACTGACAAAGAGTCCAGGTGTGGCAAAAGGTTCCATTGTATGGTATGTGGGGTGTCAAGGGACAAAATGGAATGGGTTTTTAATAACTGCTTTCACTGGGTGATAAACAGACTGTGTTTTGGAACTTTTGTTGCAGACTATTTGCAGTTTGTTTTGTAAAAACAAACAAACAAACAAACACCAGCCCCCAAAAGGGGTAATACTGAGGCAAGAGAGCTTGGCATAGAGTCCCTGGTTTGCCTCAGAGGGGAAACTGAGGCAGACATTCCTATCATGCTGCAGCCTGTTATAAGAGGGCACTTGAGGAGGAGCCACCTCTTGACATGCACAAATGGCACTTATGTGACATACAATATGGACACCAGGGCACAAGTAAATGTAATAACAAATACTGAAAGAGAGATATGGAAGGAAAACAACTGTGGAGGAGTAAAAAGTGTCTGTGAAAGACTATAATGGGGAACAATTTCAGTGATGGGAGAGTGCATGCTGACACTTAAATACAAAGTGAACACAATAAAAAAAAGAGTTTGTGGACAGGAGATTGTGGCAGAAGCGAACAACCAGTCTTGGACCTACACAGGTGTGAGATGCTTGGTCTCATAGAAGGATGTATGACGTAAGAGCAAGGGTCGGCAACCTTTCAGAAGTAGTGTGCCAAGTCTTCATTTAGTCACTCTAATTTAAGGTTTCACGTGCCAGGAATACATTTTAACATTTTTAGAAGGTCTCTTTCTATAAGTCTTTAATATATAACTAAACTATTGTTGTATGTAAAGTAAATAAGGTTTTTAAAATGTTTAAAAAGCTTCATTTAAAATTAAATTAAAATGCAGAGTCTCCCCCCACCCCCCGACAGGTGGCCAGGACCCGGGCAGCATGAGTGCCACTGAAAATCAGTTCGCATGCCGCTTTTGGCATGCGTGCCATAGGTTGCCTACCCCTGACATAGACAGACAGAACAACAACCTAGACTAAGATATGAAAGTATTAATAGCATCATGTAAAGATGTATTCACAAGAAATGGGTGTCTCCCAGTAACATGCAAGATACAGTAAACAGATGATGAAGAACCTGTGGTACACACTATACAAAAAGTTCCCCAAGCCTTAAGAGCTTCAAAACATGACAGCAAATAGTATCCTTCAGAGAATGAAAGAACTGACAGATTGGGTTCACTCCTTAGGAACCATAGAGAAAAAAAGGAGGGGACTCTGGCTGCGTATGGACCCTAAGGAGCTGAACAAAACCATAAAAAGAGAACACTTCCACTTGCTCTCAAGAAGTGAACTGCTATCAGGTGGTAGGAACCAAATTCTTCAACAAATTAAATGTATCACTGGATTTTGGCAGATCCCCTGGGACACTGAGAGCTCCAAGATCTGACTTCAAACAGACCATTTTGGCAGATACTGCTTCCTCAGACTGCCTTTTGGAACATGTTCAGCTCCAAAAATATTTCACAATACAATGAGCCAGTTCCTAGAGGGTGTAGCACATATGAAAGTGTTTGTGGATGACCTAATAATATAGGCCAGCACTGCCACTGACCATCAGGAATAACCGAGGAGAGTACTGGAAACTGTGAGAGTTAATAACATTAAACTCAATACGGCCAAATGTCAATTTCAAACAACAAAAACAACATAGTTGGGAAAGAGACTGACCTCGAAGGTAATCTTGCCCAATGAATCAAAGGTTCAGGCAATATTGAACATGCTGAGACCTGAAGATAAAAAGGGAATTCAAAGACTTCTAGGCATGTTGAATTATTTCAGCAAGTTCATATCTAACTATACAGCTTGCACAACTCACCTAAGACTTGTGCTCCACCTGGTCACCAAATGGGCATGAATGCCAGAGCATAAAAGAAAAGGAGTACTTGTGGCACCTTAGAGACTAACCAATTTATTTGAGCATGAGCTTTCGTGAGCCACAGCTCACTTCATCAGATGTGATGAAGTGAGCTGTGGCTCACGAAAGCTCATGCTCAAATAAATTGGTTAGTCTCTAAGGTGCCACAAGTACTCCTTTTCTTTTTGCGAATACAGACTAACACGGCTGTTCCTCTGAAACAGAGCATAAAAGGGAATTCAGTGATTTAAAGCAGGTTCTCACATAACCTCCAGTGCTGCAGTTTTTTGACTCATTGCAGGACATCAAGCTCTGCACAGATACTTTGAAAGGAGGGCTGGGAGCAGTACTAGACCAGTGTCATGGAACTGATTGGTTGCCACTCTTATATGCCACAGAGAAGATATATACATAAACTGAAAAAAGACATTTGGTCTGGTGTATGGATGTCCAAGATTTCACAGCTTTCTCTATGGTTGTAGCTTCAAAGCATAAGCTGAACAAAACCACTGATTGCCATACACAAAAAGGGATTTGGAGAAGCACCACCTTGGATATAGCGACTACTTTCGAAAATACAAAAGTATTAGGTGACCCTGGATTTTCAACCTGGATGCTATTTAGTAATGGCAGACATACTATCAAGAACTTATGCTTCAAGTATCAATACACAGCTTGATGACCTGGAACAACCAGTAAATATACCTGTGAACACGGTAAGTGTCACATGCTGTATCTCCAGGCATATGAGATGAACTGGAGACAGCAACAGCTAAAGATGAAAGCTGCAAGCAATGAAACAAACGATAAGTAAGACAGGAAAAAAAATCAAAACTTCCCACCTGCCTAGTCCCATTATAAAACAGCTTTCAGTGATTGCAGGAGTGCTCTTGAAGGGAACACAAATCATAGTGCCAACAGTGATAAGAAAAGTATTGGAATGAATAAATGAAGGGTATCTGGGAATGACCAAATCCAAAAGAAGACCTAGAGAAGTTGTATTCTGGCCGCAGATTAATAATGACATCGAAGAAATGATGGGCCAGGTCTGCAACATCAGAAATACAAAAATTCCCAGCAGAAAGAACTGAGCAAAATTAATCACTTGCAATTCCATGGGACAAAGTTGGAATTGATGTGTTCAACTTGGGAAGACATGATCACCTGGTTATAACCAATTTCTGAGAAGCAGTCACACTTGAAGATACCACATCTGCAACTGTTGTCAGGCATATTAAATCTGTATTTGCTTGGCATGTTATTCGAGAATAGTAGTAACTGACCATGGACTACAATTCAAGAACAGGGAATTCCTGGACTTTGCTAAAATGTACGACTTTCAGCATGAGACATTAAGTCCCATATACCCTCAAGCCAATGAAGTATCTTAATGTGGAGTTCGTATAGTGAAGAACTTGCAGAAAAAAGAAATGGATGCAAGAGAAGATCCATATCTATCACTACTCCAGTTACAGAGCTACATCACCACAATGTGGAAAGTCACCTACTGAACTCCTTTAGAGCAGATGTAGAAATATTCGATTACCAAATATGGGATACAAATGAAGGATGCCTAAAGAGCCTGTGATAGTGAGAGAAAAAAGTCTAGGAAAGTACAATCAGACAAAATATTATGACAAAGGAGCAAGACCTCTTCCATAGTTAAAAACAAAGACATAGTAAGAATTTGATCAGTCAAAGTTACAATGATCAAAGAGGAGTTACCTCGCTCTGGACTCAGTGACCACAGATAAAAGCACAATCTTATGAAGGAATAAGCATCTGCTCAAGGTACCTGGCAACCTGGCTGGGACAAGTGAAGTGAGAACAGACATACAAGTTGAAAACCATTCCCAAACTGACCCTGTTATTGATCATAAGACAGAACCTTAGAGAAGGCTTTGCAACACAGCAGATTGGAAAGATTGCTAAAATGTCCCACAAGACTGATCGAGACACTTTAAGGTTGTGTTTAGCAACCTGAAGAGTTAGGTCAGTTAGTGTATTTAATTTAACAGTGTTTTAGTTCAGGCAGGAAATTTCAAAAAGGGATCTAAAAATGGGAAGATGTGCTGTACAGTAAGTCCTCCAGGAAGTGTAGAGATGCCCAACTTCCTGTACACTCTAGATACAGTGTTTAGTTTGGGAAGCAGTAACAAAGAAGCCCAGGATAAGGCAGTTGCAGGCTGCAGCTACAGAGAGTAGTAGAAAGTTTATCATCTCATTTCTGTACCTACGTCCTGTTCATATTAAGGAGTTTATTATGACAACAGTCTGCTCGTCAGTGTGATATCACAAAAGTCAGACTAAATGATTTGGTGGTCCCCTCTATCTTAAACTCGATGATTCTATGTCAGAATTTTCACCTGACATTCATTATTGGTATTTCCACAAATGTATATCAAACAGTACTGTAGACTAGATGTTTTCACTGGGTGAACTGTTGTTGCCCAAAAGGCCCAACTACCATTAAATCACAGGGGTTCTGCAGTGCTGCAGACCAGGAAAAGGCCAAACAGCAAGACTCTGTCCTCCCTTGAATAATTTTCTTTCCACAGTAATGAAGAGAGAGATTTTGGGGGTGGGGGAGGAAGTGACTAGTGGATTTGCAACTGCATGGTTCTGCTGTCTTCAAATCTGTCTCCCCTACAAGGAATGAGCATACAGCGCTTATTGCAAGCCTGTGGACTGTGATAAAGGCCACGAAGAAGCCACTCAGCTACTCCACCTTCTACCCACAGGCTGTGGGAGGAAATTGGAAGGAGGCCTGCCAGTAAATCCTTCTTGAAAAATTTATTTACTGTGGCTGGTGGATCATTTACCCCTTATGTAGTGATTAATACTTCATTTTCTATACTAATGAGTCTTAGCTAGAAATGAATTTTTCCTTTCCTTTTCATGTCACAAATTAACCTTCTAAAATGATTAGTGTTTGCATCATTTAATTTTATTGTCATGCATAGCTATAAAAGAGACATTAAAGACTCCTTTCCAAATAACTACTGAATTATTTGAATCCAGCTTACCTTGTAGTAGGGCATAAGGAGAGTGCAAATGGCACAATGGGGTTCCATTTTGGCTGCAGCTGCATTATATTCTTTTTCAGCAATGAAATTGTGCGCTCTTTTCTGCCAAAGGTGGACAAGAGGCTTGGCCCATGACTCTGTTTCTTGCACTTCCTCTTCGATTAAGGGAATCTCAAGCAGTTCTTAAAGAAAACAAACACCTGGTAACACTGTATTCTTGGGATGAAGGCAAACAATACTGAAGTATCCATCTGCACTAGCAATGAATAGCAAACAGTGTCAAAAGAACTTCGGCATGTGAGAACAAATGCAAAATAACAATACAATTATGCAGTGCAGTGAAGAGGTCCACAGTGCAGGGCGGAGAGGAGAGCTTTGCCCCTGTGCTACATGCTTACTTCTCCACATAAAGAGCATCAGGGAGCATTGCAACACATATATTCCTTACAATTTGTGTTTATACTCAGATCTGCAGAGTGAACACCTATATCCCCCATCTCTTACTTCCTCCAACCTCTGCCTCCTTCCTAATATGCACTCTGCTTTAACTCCCACCACTTAACCGTGCTAGAGCCTGTCAACCAGCACCAAGCAAGTCAGTTCGTTTTCCCAATATGGTGCATTTCAATTTGCTTTTAAAAATATCTTTATATTCATTTTCTGCAGCGTATAATGCACAAATATTTTGGACTTTAAAAATATGCAATACTGAGAGACAATCAGACCTTGCCTATGATCAGGCTCAGGTGACGTTCAGTGGTGGCTGTGATGCCTCCTGCTGAGAGCCTGCTGGGCCACCACATGAAAAAGAATCTGGTGTTCTCAGGGATCTGCCTTTTCAGACCTGAAAGTAAGTTTGTCTTACTTGTACATTGTGTCCCTCTGAAAACCTGCACAGTGCCTGAGACTAATAGGTTACTCCTTCCCCTTTTCTCCACAAAGGTAGATAGATCCTTTCCCCCAAGGTGGATTTTTGCCACCTTACCCTATGAGCAACCTCTGCACCAAATTAGCTGGGAATTCCATAGAAAATGACTAATTTTACCCTATTAAATAAACTACACACATGCTAGAAATGTCCAGTCCTCATTACAAGGAACTGGAACTCTCACAGAAGAAAAGTTTAGTGGTAACATGCAATTAATTTCTGTTTAAGTCTCCCCAGATTTGGTACTAATGGGATCTGTCTAATTGTAGCTCTCCTGCACCTGGAAGACCCAAGATGAAATGTGAGAGGATTAAAACAACCTTGACTCACATCACTGAACTAAGGATCTCCAAGGCATCCAGAGGCATCCTCCCAGGAGGCAATCATTTCTACTGAGTAGTACCTGGGAAATGTGTGAAGAGAACATTGAGTAGGACATGGCATATCTCTAGGACAGAGGATGATGCCCTTTCTGCCCAGGAGGCAGCTAGCCCTCAAGTAAAGCAAGTAGTTATTCATAGGACAAAGAACCTCTGCATGATTCTTTAATACTAGTTCTACTAGTTGAATTTTATTCTCCTGAGTTCTAGGGACAAAGAACATCAGGCATAAATACATACAGAGGATAGTCTAATCTTTTAGAGGATTTCTTAACTAGGATGGAAGGAAGGAAGGAGAGTGCTCTCTTCTCAATGGAGACTTGCAAGGCACAGCCACCAGTTCTGCCTGTCAGAAACATCCTTTAACCAATCACAAAGAAACAGGATTTAGTGGGTTGAAAAGATAATGATGAACCCTTTTCAAGCCAGACTGAGACTGCAAGAGAGAAATAATTTCTTGGGCAGCATGGCAAACTAATCTAACTCCCTTCAAGAAGCTGCTTACTAATAGGTGTCTGTCAGGAATGATGTAGAAAATGGGGTCCTGGGACAGGAGACTTGAAGTAAAATCCTGTCCCCACTGAAGTCAATAGCAAGACTCCCGCTGACTTCAACAGGGCCGGGAATTCACCGTGGTGTTGATTTAATGGGTCCTCCAGGACTAAATTGGTGGAGACACACCATGTGACCTTCCACATGGATGGCAATGATCTCTTTAGGATCCCTGGATGGCATAGGTATGGGGGGTAGAACTCCCTGTTCAGTCTGTGAAGGGGAACCTGTTTCCCAGCCTTCGTAAAAATTTGCTAGAAAACTCTGCAAAGATAATGTTGTGGACTTTTGTCCCTTCCTCCTGGAGGTTTCTGTGCAGAAGAGCATATCAGTCAAACTAGTTATTACTAGTAAATCACCCCAGATGCAAAGAGCAAAAAATCAGGAAAGATGACTGCTGGGAAGAATATTTTACTCTGTGGCAAAGTTTCTCTCTGAAGTGATCCCCTTCCACATACACACACGCATATACCCATGATTAAAAATTATCTCAGTGGTTCTTGAGGACATGAAATTTCTATGCAGTCAGATGAATGGTGTCTGTGAGGTCTCTGAGATGGGAATTTTTAGAAAAATGGGAGGATAGGTAGGATACTGAAAACCCTGGGAATGGGGAGAGAGGAAAGAGCAGAGACCTTTGAAAAGTCATTGAACACAATTTAAAGAGGAAGAGAATAGACAGTTCTACAGTGTGGTGTTCATTTTTAACAATGTATTTATGAAGATTAGTTTCTTTCAGAAGAAAACTTCAACAATATAGAAGAGTTTAAGTAAGCTGGATCATCACATTCCTTCAGCCCATGACTGCCTTCACTAGTTTATTTATAATGTTATACACTGCTATTAAAAAACAACTCTTCAAGAAACATTTGCCAGCAATGTACATACAGCAGACTTGAGAAAAACAGGAAATGCGTGTGAACAGCAGTTTCCAAACCTAAATTCAGTTTGCAGATGGCTATTGGGTGACATGCAGGTACAAAGTGTACAGTTAACAATGTAGTTATAGTTAGACAAATTAAGATTTCCAGAATACAGAATCCACCTTGTACCAAAATTTCCACCATAATTTTTTTAAGTTAAAAGAGTTCTGTTGAGCATATTTGCAATACCCAAGAATCTTGAAATAAAATATATTGTTCCCGGCCATGACCACACCTCTCAGTGTTGTCATTTTTAATATGACAGGCATAGATTATTATTTCTTATATTGCCAATATAGCAGAAGTCAATGAGTTAATGTCTCCTGCACTTTGCTCTCTGGCAATTCCCTAACACATTTTCTGGTGGAGGATTTACATCTACCCCCTTTTACATACTATGTCACAAAGTTTCTCAAACCTCTGTTCTTGGCCCCTTTCTCTTCTTTATTGACCTTTTCCTTATAAAACAACCTCACTGCTAGCTTCATCCTTCTTATGTTCAACGGCTATTAGCCAGGATGGGCAAAGATGGTCTTCCTAAGTCTCTGTTTGCCAGAAGCTGGGAATGGGCAACAGGGGATGGATCACTTGATAATTATCTGTTCTGTTCATTCCCTCTGGGGCAACTGGCATTGGCCACTGTTGGAAGACAGGATACTGGGCTAGATGGACCTTTGGTCTGACCTTAGTATGGCCTTATTCTTATGTTCTTGCTAATTTCTCTCCAGAACTAAACTTCTCCCCCAACTCACTTTTGAACCTATATATTGTCATTATTTTTAATATTTATATTAAAATTGCACTTTCAGACAGAATTAGAGAGCCATTGAGCTAAGCATTCTACAAACTCAGAGGTAGACACAATCCCTGCCCTGAGGAGTTTACAATCTATATCTTCCAGAAATGGGCACAGTGCTGGGAACTGTTGACCAGATTCTCAGCTGGCGCAAAAGGAGATAGCTCCATTTAAGCCAGTGGTGTTTTGCCAATTTACACCAGCTCAGCATAGAAAAAAAATATTGTTCTTGAGAAAATCCCACAAAAAATTGGCTATTAAGGAATTTTTTTTTTCACATTTCTTGATGGCATTTAGAAACCCTGAAATGTTTCTCTCTTTCCTCAGATACGATAATTTGACGCAGCAAATCCCGTAGTTCTGATACAGTCAAAACTCTTACTGATGTCAACTGATTACCTGTGTAAGGATTGCAAGATTGACCCACTAATGGTGCCTCATGGAAAACTTTGAAAAGCATTTCTGCAATTTATCCAGTATGTCAGACTTGCTGCTCAATTCTTTAGTGATCCATTTTTTGATTACCAACTACATCAACAAAGAACCTCTCTATTCCTTAACAGTTCATCTGTTCTTGTTGCTTATTCCCCATCTGATATCAGAATACTCTATTTCAGACATTGTAATTATTTCCATAGCAACTAATGATGATGTCACCAAGTGAGGCTACACTTACAAAGGAAATGAGCTGCAGGAACAGATGATTCTTTAATGGAAAAATACTTTCACACAAAAATCTGCTCAGGAGTAGACCTGAATGCTTCACTTCGAGAATACACATTATACACTGGTATCCAGATTTTTTAACAACAGAAACTCGGTTATCTGGTTCACATTCTTATGAACAGCTTTCTGTTCTCCCAGTCCTGGTCGGCTCAGCAGAACATCAGCAGATAAGACTCTATGGATGTAGTCTAACAGCATATAGTCGTATGTGCTCACATCCTGATATGGGGAGGAAGCTATGTGAGGGGAACTGGCCAGCAGACTTAAGATCGTGTTCAAAGTCCTCTGATCTGGGAAATATAGCATAATGTTTCCTCACTCCGACTGCAGAAAGTATTTCCTGGGCTGGCTCCCCTGACTGTGCGTTGAAGTCTTTATTTACTGGAACATGACTGCAGTACAGAAAGTAGTTATGTGAAGTCAAATCTTGGGATAATGAATCTGACCTTCTAATAAGCAAGAGTTTCACTTATCTGATGCTCAGATAAGCAAAGTTTGACTGTGGATTTTTTTTTTTAAATTTCTATGAGCTGTCACTAAGGTAAGTGAACATTAAGTACCTTAACTAGTTGCTAGCATTATATCAATGTTGGTAAAAAACCTACTAATTCATGGGGTGCAATTAAAAAATTAAGCTAAACAAAAAGAAGTCATTCTTAAACCGAACGAATAGTGTCTACACACAACCTTGCGCCAGCTTAACTAAGCTGCTTTTAAAACAAACCTTTAGTTAAGCCAGTGCAAGTTTGCATGTTGATAAGGCCTAGAAGAAGTCAGCTAGTACCAACCGAGCACAGCCAGGAAATTAACTGAACAAAATTAAACATCACACGATTTCTACAAACTGAACATTTTACACTAGCATCCTTGCCAAGTTCGAAATATGATTGTAAGAAGCAGGCACAGAGTAGTATCATATCAAGCCAGCACTTCCCTTTATATGCTTTCCAAGTGCAATAGCAACAGCCACTTATATAACAGCCTTTCATCCATGGATCTCAAAAGCCTTTACAAACATTAATTAAGCTCAGAACACCCCTATAAAATGGGTAAGCAGTATTAGTGCTCTGCGTCTCTTACAAAGTTTGGTTTACTAAGGGAACTCCAACGTTTTAATCGCAGAAAATTAGAATGAAGCAGTTCATTTCAAGTCTCTTATCTCAGGGAGAAAAAGAAGAGGAAAAAAGATTTGAAATTCAGCCAACTTGAACTGGGCTCTGAGTTCAAGGTTCAGAGTATTCACAAACTTCATCCCACGCTGGTGAACACAGGCTGAGGTGGTTCATGCAGCTGGTGATCCTCCTTTTCTCATAGTCTGTTTGAGAAATAGACCCTCACCCTCAACTATTCCCAGAACCCCAAATGAAGACCAGCTCCCCTAGTTATTCACAGAACCCTTTATTCACTGAAATCTGACTGCAGCACATAGACTATATGTGCAGCCAAGTATGGGTAGGGATAAGTATGACAGGAACAGCTGGAAATTGACCAAGCCTAAACAGGTAACAGACTGCAGCCATATCATAATTTGGAGGACACCTGACAGAACACTGAAGTGTCTTAGAAGCAGATCTCCTAGTGAACAAATCTTTACTGAACTCGGAGCAACAAAAGACTGAGGTGAGACCCTGAAAGCCGAGTTAGGTTGGTCCAAAGCTGCCCCAATGAAAGAGGCTACCACCTGAAGGAAATGCAGTTACAGTGGGGAAGACATTCCTACCAAAGAAATCACTGAAGCACTTATCCCAACAGGGCCCTAGCCTTGCACATTGACAGAGGCATTTCACCCAGGTGGGTAAATTCAGAACAGACTCCTACCAGCCGGGACATAGCTTGAAATGGGCGGGAGATCGCAGCCCTCCTAGAAAATAGGACTCTAGAGGGTTCTGTAGGAAATGCAGGCGCCACCAACTCAAGTTCAGAGTTTCTCCGAGAGACTGAGGAAGAAAGCAGGAGCAGAGATGTTGTCTTCAGCTAGGCGGC
This sequence comes from Caretta caretta, assembly GCF_965140235.1. Classification (NCBI taxonomy): domain Eukaryota; kingdom Metazoa; phylum Chordata; order Testudines; family Cheloniidae; genus Caretta; species Caretta caretta. The sequence continues at coordinate 105,595,174 of NC_134210.1, read as the reverse complement.
ATCCCTCTCATCCAGTCATCCAGCCTGAGCGCCTACTGATGGGACGATGTAGCTTACTATTCTGGAGGCAGTAAGGCTTAATGTATCAGCTCTGAGGCTCCCAAGAGGTCTAGTGGGGAGGGAAAGCTCAGCATGCTTCCAAGAACTGCTGTGCCTTAACTCACTTGTCATAAACATACAGCTAAGGGTAGCATACAATCCCTCCTTTACCAGTAAGGGGTTAAAAAGCTCAAATAACCTGGTTAGCACCTGACCAAAAGGAGCAATAAGGGAAGAAGATCCTTTCAAATCTGTGGGGGGGAGGTTTTGTTTGTGCTCTCTTTGTTGCGCTCTCTCGGGACAGAGAGAGGGACCAGGCAGGAAAAAAACGCTTCTAAAACCCTACCTGAAATAAGCATCTAAGTTTACAAAAATTGTAAGTAAAGCAAGGAAATGCGTTAGATTATCTTTTGTTTTAGCTTGTGAATATTCCCTATGCTAAGAGGGAGGTTTATTCCTGTGTTTTGTAACTTTAAAGTTTTGCCTAGAGGGGAATCCTCTGTGTTTTAAATCTTATTACCCTGTAAAATTACCTTCCATCCTGATTTTACAGAGGTGCTTCTTTTACTTTTTTCTTTATAATAATATTCTGCTTTTAAGAACCTGATTGGTTTTTAGTGTCCTAAAAACCCAAGGATCTGGTCTCTGCTCACCTTGTTTATCTATTTATTTGGTATATTATTCTCAAGCCTCCCCAGGAAAGGGGGTGAAGGGGTTTGGGGGGATATTTTAGGGAAACAGGGACTCCAAGTGGTCCTTTTCCTTAATCTTTGTCTAAGTCACTTGGTGGTGGCAGCAATACCGCCCAAGGACAAGGAAGAATTTGTGCCTTGGGGAAGCTTTTAACCTAAGCCGGTAGAAATAAGCTTAGGGGGTCTTTCATGCGGGTCCCCACATCTGTACCCCAGAGTTCAGAGTGAGGAGGGAGCCCTGACATCACTTCTCTATACTCTCTTGGCAGGCCTTCCGGTAGGCAGTACATTTCCTATGTTAATTGGAGAGCTGTCCTTCTAATTTTCAAGTTTAAGTTCCTGTTTATGCACACAAATTTGGGTTTTGCATGTACATATCTCAAAATGTGCGCACACAACTTAAGAAGCTGGTTCGACACCTGGTTGAGAGTTTGACCCTAGCTGAGTGTTCAGTGGAGTAATTGTGTAACTGTCAAGGAGTTGTTCTAGTCTGCGTACGAGATGTTTGTGTGAAACACACATTAAGTGGTCTGGAGTGACCATATACCAGTCATCTGAAATAGTTGCCTTAATTTGAGGAAAGAAAATTTGCTCTTAAGTTGAGAACTTGCATTCCAAATCAGAGAAATATTTCCTGATTGAATTTTAAACCTTCAAAGTTGGCATTTACACCGGAATGCTGGAAGAGCTTTTACTGAGCTGTAATGGGCACGTTATGATACGTTTGCTACTTGCATTCAACTAGTGTTAGCGAAAGAAAAACTATAATACTAACAGTATTAGTTCCAGATTTAACATGGTTGTGAAATGCTTAGATGATAAATTGATATCATCTTAGTATTAATGGAGTATCATTTCTGGCCATTACAGTTTTCTAATGCTACTGTGAGCTTAACAGATCAGCACTTTAGGAAGTACATTTTCTGTCTCTGAGCAGCTGGTCTTTTTGTTTGTGCTTTCACGAGTACATTGTATGCTTCTTGTAATTCCACCTGCATTTCTGGTTGTGTATTGCACAACATTTCCTCACGAAACAGTAAAATGAATGGACCACTATCTTCCAAAACATTTATTAATTGGATTATGTGGGCATTAAAGGAGATTTTTCTTTATTAATGAACCTTTTATTCATTTAATAAATCCTTCCTTACATCCCACAAGCCAGACAGAGGACTGGATTCCCAATATTCAGAGGCACTTTTATGTTGCTGTAAGTGACATCTCATTATCTGTGCTGCCTGGAAACTGGTACAGGTTATGGCAAGGTTAAGTATTTTGTTTCCCAGGGAAACATGGCACGTACAATTTATTTCCAAAAGAGAAGTATTAACATGCCATGAAATAATTAATAACTTCATATAAATTAATAAATGTTACCAAAGGATACATCCTGTTGTATCAGAGTTCAGACTTACTGGTACTGATACTATACTAGCATTAACAGTGCCAAAACTCCATACCATTTGCTAGATAATACACTCAAGCCAGAAACTGAACCTCAGATAGGATAAATTAATGTATATAATATAATTAATGTCATACCACCTTTACCTTTGCAAATACATACTTGATGCTCTATCATATTTGTCTCAGGGAGGAAGAATTTTTTTTTCTTTACTACCTAGACAAAATAGGAAAAATAAGGACCAGGACTTCTTTTAGGACAAAGGAAAACCTCTTTTAAAACAAACATATAAACAGTTACTGTGTTGCAGTCCAAATAATTAAAAAGTGAATAATACATTAATGAAAGCAATCTTTGTTTTCACAAGTGTTTTTTGTTTAAAAGTTTGTGGTAACTTATTTCAGCACTCAATATTATCTATTTTGAACAAATTTTGCTTACTAAGTTAAAGTGAAATTCTCAGAAGGAAAACATTTGGGCCATTTACAGAATGGGCTGTTGCCAGTACTTGCTGATCTAACCTAGCAGATGTGAAAAGCCATAGACTCTAATACAGTACAATTTTCTTTTGCCAATCTCAACAATGATTTTGCTGCTTGGGGTTATGTTCCACTGATGTTTTCTGGCTGTGTACAGCACCATTCTCTGCTATGAAGAGCATAGCAGCATCTGTTATTTTTCAGGTACTTGAGCATAATCTCAACCCTGGGAGACATTACATGTAGTTTCAAATGTCCTGAAAGGAATTAAAAAAAAAATCGATTCACTCAATTAGAAAAAAAGTTGCAACTTTGAAACTTCGCTGTTCCTGTATTATTTCTACAAACTAGATTTCAGAAATTGTTTCATTTTTCAGCGAAGAATGCAATAGGATAAAAAACGCATAGGATAAAATGCATAGGATAAAAAAAGGTTAATTTTGTGAATATCTCATAATAACAGTTCTGTAAAGTCTGGGTAATTTATTTGGTGAGTAAGTCTGATTACTGAAGTACAATTAAGTTCCATGGTTCTCATAAAAGTTGGACATGAGGAGAGACAAACTGAACCAGCGTATTAAAGTCTAAACCTAAGAGCTCCTGGAACAAATTAGTTTTAGATTAGAAGGGAAACTAACTAGGTCCATTTATAAAGATTAGTAAAATATCACAAAACACATGACTTATCAGTCCTATCTCAAAATATTTTAATGACATTTAAAAGATTATGTAAATAACTAGAGTTTCACTTAAATGACACAAAAACAATTAGTAAAGAACAATTTTACATCATTTTAACATTTAGTCAGAGAAGGGTAAGTTAATTATACCCTATGTGGCTTGGCTGCAGGACTGTATACCTTATACACTCAAACTCCCAGAAAGAGAACTGAGGGCTCGAAGCATGCATAAGCACTTACGTTACAGACTAATCTAACAGGAATAGAGCATGTTGACATTCTAAACCTCTGTTTTACTCTGCTTAATGACTCATTACAAAAAGCATATTTCTATTTCATAACATGAATGGCAAAGATCCCAGCTAAAGACACAGATTTAGGGCCCAATCCTGAAGTCTTTGAATTCCCAACAAAAGCCAGTAGGAGTTTTGTATGTACAAGGAATACAGGACTGGGCTCAAAAAGTTAAGACAAAACTTTCAGAAATGTTCACTATTTTTGGGTACCCAACCCAATAATCACCTGAGTTTCAGTAGTATTATGTACCTGCAGCTACCACTGATTTCAACTGAAGTTGAATCATCGCTTCTGAAAATCAGGCCCAAGATGTCTCCAGTTGGATGCCCATATACTGAAGCACTCACAATTCAAATGTGGGCCTACACACTCCGTGGTTTACAATGGAAGACAATGCACCAGTGTACCCCCTCATATTTGCTATCACACCCCACTGGAACCATGAAACTGTGGGCAAATGTTAGAATCTTTCAAAAAAGATAGAAATTGTATCAATTCCCGTGATATCCTCTGTCTTTATAACGTGGATTGCCCCTGTAAAATGTGGGACATTTCAAACTAGTACAATTTTTTAAGACCACCCACTGTCTTTAACTCAAAGGAGATGAGAATTAAGACAAAAGAAATCACTGTCTTTAACTCAAAGGAGATGAGAATTAAGACAAAAGAAATTACTGAATGCTCAAACAGACATTTAAGAAAAATTCAGCAGACGTGCAAAAAAAAGGGAAAAAAAAGGCATGACAGGACAGATCAGCAAGCTAAAATAGGCTGATTTGTTCTTATTTCTAAAAGCTTTAATTCACAGAGGTAATGCCCTCCATTTACTAATTACCAGCTGCTCCTTGCACTCCTATAACCTTTTACTACTCCTTACACTTCTATAACCTTTTACTACTTACAGGCCAAAACTGCATGCTAACATAAATTGCTCCCAGTCATTGTACTTATACACATACTATTTTGAAGATTTGGTCCATAGTTAAAAATTAAATTAAACAGCCATTCAAATTCATTTTTATTATTTTTACACACACACACACACACAAAATCAAATTCCACTCACTGTTATACTTACGCAACATCTATGGGCTTGTCTATACAAAGAACTAGTCCAAAGCAAGCTGGAATGTAAATCTATACCACACTAATTTGCCATCGACAAACTGGTTGTGTGGTCCCGGGTACCATGCACTAAAAGTTCTGTAGTGCTCTTTGAACTACTCCCATTTGAAACATGAGTAAACCAAAGTAGCTTAGTTTCAGAGGAACAGCCGTGTTAGTCTGTATTCGCAAAAAGAAAAGGAGTACTTGTGGCACCTTAGAGACTAACCAATTTATTTGAGCATGAGCTTTCGTGAGCTACAGCTCACTTCATCAGATGTTTACCGTGGAAACTGCAGCAGACTTTATATACACACAGAAATCATGAAACAATACCACATTAACTCTCCAGATAGACCCTATGACTTTAATAGGGTTGCATAAGTGTAAAGGAGCAGAAACTGGACTATTAAAATATTGAATGTAATATATTTTTGTATGTACATTTACTACACATACATAGAAACGAGATACTACAGGTTTGAGGACTGACTCCTCATTCCATTACACCAATGTGATGTCATGGTGTAAAATTGACGTATAGAAGTGGTAAATAAGGACTTTTATGTTTCAGCAAGATATGTGACCTATTCCATACAGAGGGGAATAAGCAAGATTTCATTTACTTATTTTTATTTCTTCAACATTAAGATAATCTGAAGTTCTGGGCACAAAAACAAAGTAATAAAACATATACAATTCACTATGGAGAGAGCCCGATTACCACGTCTACTGGAGACGGTGGACAGGGCTTATATTTTTAGTGTAAGCTTAGTAGGTATAATCTATTTAGATGATGTCTACGGTTATTTTTTTTTCAAATGTCTTTCTGATTTCAAGAAATGTTACATATTAATGAACATTCTAATAATTATGATTTTCTAAGCCACTCTACAACCTATGACCACAAATGTACATATGGAAGCTTAGCAAAAGTGAAAAATAGTGAAATCTTGTAGAAACCTAGCATTTCTCACCTAGCAACAAAAGGGAACTCAGATATGTCAGGCTTAGCTGTTACAGTGTATATCCTATTTACTCCAGAAATTAAAATGCATTCTCACTGATGAAACTGTCTAATGTACTATCCAACTAAAATAAATATTTATATAGCATCATTTTAACCTTTAAATTGCTTTAAAAACATTACAGACCAAATTCACCAGCATACTGCAGCTGCTTTTTGCCATTCCAGTGATGCAAAGCAGTTCTAAGCCTAGTAAACTGAGTTTATGGCTGCTTTCCATCCCCAGAGCAGCACAAAGCATCTGAACAACAGCAGTGAATCTGCTCTAAGTAAATAATCAATCTCTGCATAACCAACGTTGGACAAAGTACATATTCAATTTTAAGGGCTGGCAGTACTCTCATGCTTAAAGTCAATAATGTGCTTAAGTGCTTTGCTGAATCAGGGCCTTGGGTAGCTAAGTATTATAATCATTTTATAGACGGGAAAACAGAAGTAGAGAAATTCAAGTGGCTTGCCCAAATTCACATGGTGAATCAAGGTCTATTGGGATTGTAACTCAGAAGTTTCATGCTCCCAGTTCCCTGCACAGATCACGAGAACCTGTATCTCTTAAATGCTTCATTAATACTGTACAAGTACTGGACAACAACTGCACTCAACTTTTTTAAGTGATCAGCTTTTGGAGTTTAACCTTTTGTGCATTATCAGAGAGATAGTATCACAAACAGAATGATACTTAATTAAGAGAACATTTTGGTACAATAACATCAGTGTTATAATTGAGTGTCTTACTGTGCAGATGGTCCGTATAGCAGTTACAGATTTTGGCAGACAAAGAATGATAATTCAAGAAATTCACTCTAATTTAAAAACAATAATTACTAGGATACCTTTTCATGATCATATACTGTGGGATATTGTGTATCCATACTCCAGTAAACTAATCCTTCATAAAAGTAAGTCATACATTTTCTCTTTGGACTGTAATTACAAAACCAGAAACTAGTCTGTGGAAGACAATCTTACAGAGGAGACATCTGGCTCCTTGGCAAACTTCATATCCAATTTGCCTGGTGACTCTGTAGCTACTCCTAGGAAGGCTGCTGAGAAGTAGTGCTAATACAGCAGGAATGCCATTTTCATTTTGGCTTACTTTTAATCATAGGGCATTTGCTCATAACTGTATATCTGAGACTATGGTTCTGTATCATTGTTTTGTGAGACAAAATATATCTTCTCTATACAAATTTTCAAAGGATCTATGAAAATTGCAACAAAACAGGTTTCATTAGCGGTTAATGAGTTTTAATGAACACAAAAAGCTAGGATATTAAGGCTGCGTGTCTGTTACGGAGGTCATGGAAACAATGGATTCTGTGATTTTCTGCGACTGCTGTGACTTCTGCAGCAGCCAGTGTGGCTGACCCCAGAGCCAGCTACTCAGGTGGGGAGCAGCCGTACAGCCAGCCGCACCAGCTGCTGGCCCCAGGAAAGCGCATGAGCAGTGGCAGGTGCAGCTGGCCCCAAGGACCGCCTGAACTGTGGCCAGTGGGGCTGGCCCTGGGGGTCCCCCAGAGCAGCAGCGCTGCAGAGGCCCCTCAGAGCAATGGCCCCCCGGAGGCCTCCCCCAGCTAAGACTTAGTCAAGAATATTTACAGTAAAGGTCATGGACAGGTCATGGGCCATGAATATCTGTTTATTGCCCATGATCTGTACATGACTTTTACTAAAAAATACCCATGACTAAATCGCAACCTTAAGCATAATCCAGTGGACAGGGCACCACATGGGGAGTCAGAAGATCTGGGTTCTATTCCCAAATTTGCTACTCATTCAGTGAGTGACATTGGGTCTAGCCACTTATGCCAAAACCTTCCTATATGATCACTAATTTTTGGGTGCCCAACTTAAGACACGGAGTTTATCTCAGAATGGTGTTGAGCACCCACAGCTCCCAAATGACTTCAGTCAGAATGATCAGGTCTTATCTCTGAAGATCAGCCTCTAGGTGTCAAATATTGATCAAATTTTGGAAAAATTTGGCCTTGAGCTCTCTCTACCTCAGTATTCCAAATCACCACTGATTTTTACTCAACTTTGTAAAGTGCTTTGAGTTCACATGATGAAATGTGCCATATAAGGGTTAGGCTAATTTTTATTAGTCCTTTAAAATTAAGTTAAAATGTATCAGAAAAACTTTAGACTACATAAGAATGGGCAGCATATTTTCCACCTACCTTAATGATATACAGCTATAGCTGTAACTATATAGAGCAATAATATATAGCTAGGATTGTGGAGCTTAAATATACAGTAACTCCTTGCTTAACGTAGTAGTGATGTTCCTGAAAAATGTTACTTTAAGCAAAACAATGTTAAGCAAATCCAATTTCCCTGTAAGAATTAATGTAAATAGAGAGGATTAGGCTCCAGGGAAATTTTTTTCACCAGACAAAAGACTCTCTCTCTCTCTCTCTCTCTCTCTCTGTGTATTATATATATATACACACATATATACATACACACACACATATATACACAGTATAAGTTTTAAACGAACAATTTAATACTGTACACAGCAATGATGATTGTGAAGCTTGGTTGAGGTGGTGAAGTCAGAGTGGAAGAGGGTGGGATAGTTCCCAGGGAATGTCTTACTGCTAAATGATGAACTAGCATTCAGCTGAGCCCTCAAGGGTTAACACATTGTTATTAATGTAGCCTCACACTCTACAAGGCAGCATGAATGGAGGGAGGGGAGTCAGCACGGCAGAGAGAAACAGAGACACACACCGTGTGTTTGAGAGAGAGGCACTGCCCCTTTAAGTATGCTGACCCCACTCTAAGTATGCTGCCTTTTAGATCAGCAAGTTGAGACAACAACTGTTGCCAGCAAGCTCCCTCCATCCTGAGCCCTGTCGTGTCGTCATCTTCCCCCACCCCAATCTGTGGAGATGGGGTAAAGGAGCGGGTGGCAGGAGCAGGGAAGGGGGACACTCTGATATTAGCACCCCTCTTCCTCCCCACCCGCCCCCCCCCCCCACACACACACAGAAAGCAGGAGGCTCCTGGGAGCAGCTCCAAGGCAGAAGGCAGGAGCAGCACATGGCAGTGGGGGGTGGGACAGCTGAACTACTGGCAATTGATAGTCCGCTGGGCTGCTGCTGCACAGGGAATTTAGGGGTGAAGGGAGCTGATGGGGGGCTGCCGGTCCGCCCTGGTTGCAAGCCCCTACCAGCTAGCTCCAACAGGCTGTTCTTTCTGCAAGCAGTGGACAAAGCAGGTGGCTGCCAAACTACGTTATAAGGGAGCATTGCACAACTTTAAATGAGCATGTTTTCTAATTGATCAGCAAAGTAACAACGAAACAACGTTAGCTGGGATGACGTTAAGTGAGGAGTTACTGTACTGTCAAAGCAGCATGTAGAAGTGTGCAAAACACCTGCTCTATATTTGAGTACTCAAACTACAGAATAGCAAAAATGAAACAAAAACAAAATGCCATAATCAGTTGTTTAAAACCAAGACCCTACCACCCTGCAATACAATATGCTAATACAAAATATATTAATGCTAATGGTGGCAAAAATAGATAGGCCTGTGTCAAAAGGTTAATGGCTTTCCCACCTCCCCTACGAAAGTAATGCAAGGAAGAGCAGAGTTAAGTGGTACTTTCATAGACCAAACAAGGAATAAGGATTTTGAACTAGAATTTAGCAATTTAGGTTTCATGGTCAGACAATCTATAGCTGCATCTTCACATATGATTTTACCTTCCATTCAACTTGCTTAACCTGCTTATGACATTAATGATTATATCTTATATGACTTGAATACCAGCTGCTGTTCAGTACATTTCACATGCTGTTGTGACTGAATATTAAAAAAGGCAAAGGAAGCTTTGATTTATATTGCTATATTATATAAATACTATAGCTATAAAACTAGCAATTTTCCCCTAATTATATCAAACTCTTGCTCAAGCTGCTCTTTCTAGTCACAACAGCCTTTTTCCCCCTCTGTCCTCATATCTTACAGTCAAAGTCAGCAAACTAAATTTGGATTCACAAATGCTATTGAAAATGTTAGAAACATTATAGAAGAAACATGCTAACTCAAACTGTAAACTATTAGCGCAATGAAAAATTTAGTCAAAAACAGATTCTAATGCTTTATGCCCAAGTAATGCAGGAAAACAATCTCTGGGGCAAACCAATAAGCATCCATAGTTAATCTACTTACTATTTCTGCTGAATTTGCATTTTATTGCTTAAATGAGCAGAAATATGACTGCATTCAATATAAAAGTATATTACCACAAGCTAATAAGCCTGAATTGAACATAAGACTAGGAATCATTATGCAAAAATTATTAACACTTGAAGTGTGACATGCAGTTCATACTGTACTGCTCCACTTATTTTTCAAATCTGGCAGCGTGAGCAGCATTTTCTGGTTTTGATTCCCCAGTCCCATCTATTCTTCATTGCTATTCTTCCTTTAGGCATTAATTCCATCAAAATAAGCATAACAAGGAAAGACAGACTACAGAGAGACAGATTTTCTTTTAAAAAATGGATTTACATTGAAATGTGTACAAACAATTCTGAAAGGAAAGGATGAAGAGAACTCATGAAAGAACAATTGTTATAATAATGGAATCCCTAAAAATACCTAAGCCAGCCCTGATGTTGCAGATAACTTATTGGAGAAAATGCCCCAGGTCATAATGAAATCAGAGTTAGTAGTAGTAAAAACAAAATACAAAAGTCTCATTTAAAACACAACTTACAAGTAATCCTATGAATAAAAAGCTGAAATTCTGCCAGGGGCAGATGGGACACGTCTTCCTCCAGTCATTATGCAGCTTAGAAAATATGGTGAAATTTCAATGAATAGCTGCTCAAGTGTCAGATAATGTATTAATTTTGCCATTAGCTCTTGAAGATAACTTTCTCTCCCCCTTCATCCCTAACTACTGTAGGTTCTTAGAATGCTCATCACCATAGAATCAGAGGGTCGTCCAGACATGTTAAAGTGAACATAAGATATCTTTTCCTCTGTTCCCCTGTATTGTGGGTTTGTCCGTATGTAATTTTGTTGGAGACAGAAAAATTAAGACATAAACCACACATCTAGCATGCACTGCCTCTTTTAAAAATGATAGGTGAACTCAGGAGTTACAGTAGAAAATGAGTATTAATACTAGACAACTAAAAAACAAAACAAACCTAGTTCAGGCATGGGCAAGTTTTCCCACATGGGTCTGCTGATACCTCTTTCAGTTCACACCAGAAGTATACCTGCAATTCCAGTTCAGAGGTGGTCCTTAGACACACACTCAGACTTTAAAGGCCAGAACGGATCATCATGATCATTTAGTCTGACCTCCTCCACATTGCAGGGAACAGAACCTTACCCACCCACTCCTGTAATAGACCCACAGCCTCTGGCTGAGTTACTGAAGTCCTCAAATAGTCATTTAAAGACTTCAAGTTACAGAAAATCCACCATTTACGCTTGTTTAAACCTGAAAGTGACCTGTGCCCCATGCTGCAGAGGAAGGCAAAAAACTCACAGGGTCTCTGCCAATCTGACCCAGGAGAAAATTCCTTCCTGACTCCAAATATGGCAATCACTTAGGCCCTGAGCATCCAGGCAAGGCCCAACAGCCAGACACATGGGAAAGAATTCTCTGTAATAACTTAGAGCCCTCGCCCACCTAGCATCCCATCACCAGCCGTTGGAGATATTTGCTACTAGCCAATGCCACTGTAGGCAGTCTCATCATACCATCCACTCCATACACGTAGCAAGTTCAGTCTTGAAGCCAGTTAAGTTTTTTGCCCCTGCTGCTCCTCTGGGAAGGCTGTTCCAGAACTTCACTCCTCTGATGGTTAGAAACCATCATCTAATTTCAAGCCTAAATTTATTGATGGCCAGTTTACGTCTATTTGGTCTTGTGTCAACACTGGCGCTTAACTTAAATAACTCCTCCCCATTCCCTGGCATTTATCCCTCTGATGTATTTATAGAGAGCAATTGTATATTCCCTCAGCCTTCTCTTGGTTAGGCTAAATAAACCAAGTTCTTTGAGTCTCCTCTCATAAGGTAGATTTTCCATTCCACTGATCATCCTAGTAGCCCTTCTCTGCACCTGTTCCAGTTTGAATTCATTGTTCTTAAACATGAGAGACCAGAATTGCACATGGTATTCCAGATGATGTGTGCCTTGTATAATGGAACTAACACTTCCCTGTCTCTATTGGAAATACCTTGCCTGATGCACCTTAGGACTGTATTAGTCTTTTTCATGGCTGCTTCACATTGGCAACTCATAGTCATCCTGTGATCAACCAATACACATTGGTCTTTCTCCTCCTCTGTTGCTTCCAACCGATAAGTCCCCAGTTTACAGCAGAAATTCTTGTTGTTAGTCCCTAAATGCATGACCTTGTACTTTGCACTATTAAATTTCATCCCATTTATATTACTCGAGTATTCAATGTCATCCAGATTTATCTGGTCCTCCTCCATATTAACAATACCTCCCAACTTCTGAACAATCATACAGATTTTTGTCAAAACTAGTATTTGTTTGATTATGTGAATACACATCTCCTAGGGACTAAGATGACCCTGATCAAACACAGAATTTGAATCTAAGTAGACTCCAAAGGTAAATGGTAAGTTCATATGTGAAGTAAATAAACCAATCCATTTTCAAGTGGACTGGTGTCCAAATCACAAAATCCTAATAGTGTTTGACACCCTAGTGGGTAGTATCAACACAGAGGACAAGGACTGAATGGGTGTAGAGACTGAACTCTTCTCTTACCCAATAGGTATTACCGCCAGAATAAGGTTGAAGGCAGAGTTGAGAAACTCACACTGCTGATGCTGGCTTGCAGCAAATAAAATACTTCAGTCTCCTGGGCTCTCAATACAGCTCTTTCCATGAGCACTAATTTTGCTTAAAGATTTACAGAAAAGGGCCAGTTCATTAATTCCATTTAGCCTAATCTATTTTGTATTTCTGACACTACTTGGAAAGAAGCACATCACCAAGTATCACTAAAGCTTGCATACATCCTTTGCATGATTTTAAGTTTTAATTCATTTTAGGTTGCTGCTAATGGAGAAAGAACTGAATTCCATGCATCATAATCCACTGGGAACCTAATATTCTCATGCCCCATGCAGATGATCATTCATCAGTCTGAAAGAACTCCTCAAAAATTAAACAAAACTGGAAACTTATATAACCCCAAGGAATATACCCAACAAAAGTATAGATAGTGTGTGACAGTTGAGTCTCACACCACATATGTTAACAGGCTATGAAGTATCCAGCCTACAGTTATCCCAATGATGTAGTTATAAGAATACTCCTGTTATACCAACATTTCCTTGCCAGGAGAACACTCATCTCCCTGAACACCTGAAAAGATATCAGACTGGTCAACCCCAAAAGATTAGAAACATAAGAAATCATCTGGCAACAATAGAGTCCAGATGAAACAGCTTAAGAAAATATTAGCGCTGCCAGCTAGAAAGACCAAGAGGAACTGCTAAATCAGTATAAATAGGTGGTTTTGGAGTAAATCAAGCCCTTATTTCAGAGCTCACATTATGGTTTTTGAACACTTCAGATAGTTATCGCCTATTATAATACACCTGTCTAAAAGCACAACTTAATAAAAAGGTTGTGGAAATGCCTCTTACCCCTACCTGGATCAGACCCATGACTCAACAAACTCAAGGAAGACACAGAGACCAGAAAGAAAAGGAGGACTTGTGGCACCTTAGAGACTAACCCATTTATTTGAGCATGAGCTTTTGTGAGCTACAGCTCACTATGCTCAAATAAATGGGTTAGTCTCTAAGGTGCCACAAGTCCTCCTTTTCTTTTTGCGAATACAGACTAACACGGCTGCTACTCTGAAACCTGTCATTATGACAGATACCAGAGCAAATGAGTGCTGTAGAAAGGCCTAGATAGAACAGATTAGATGAGACAGAATTAATACTAACAGCAGGTAACGCTGCAGCAGCTTTTTGGACAGTAAAAGCAGCAGTTGCTCAGAAACAAGGGGATCAGCAGATGCTGCAACAGGAGCAGTCTTTCTTGGGGTAGCTCTCTTATATGACACATGCCAAGCTAATCCTGGTTATAATACATCACTATAGGATAGATGCATATCCCAACAGAGATGCTCCAGACCATGGAGTATTTTGGCCACAGTAACACTTGCTATTACCATTTTTGATATTTGACAATCGATGTTCAAGTATGTGTTCAGAAAAACCTCTGCCCAGATGCTGGTATTCTTGTTCTGGTTAACAAACAGATGCTCCCTTTGATCGATGCTCATCTAACCACTGCTCTCCAGCTGGTGTGTCAGGAAGAAAAAGGAACGCTGCTGACTGGATTCACACAGAGAGATGAGAGGACAAGCTGTGTCCTCGCTGTGAGGACAATGTGCAGTATTTCCACACCACAAGAGAGACTGGAGGAAAGTGAGAGACCACGTGAGTGGGGAGAGGAATGACAGGAGGATGGTGAAGCATAGCAAGCAACTGGAGCTTCCTGACAGAAGGGGGCAAACTGGCATCCTTCTAAACAGAGCTCTTGTCCTCCCACTAAATATATGTGAACTTGGCATTGCCTTGGTGTCTGCGATTCAGGTCCCCTAAATCAAGCTACCACTTGATGAGGCCTCATTTTGCTAAAGGGGCAAGCACTGCTCTTCCCTTTAGTGGCTCATTCATTTTCCATCTTGTGTGCAAGCTCTGCCCACCAAAGTCTATACTCTCTGTTGCAGTGCTGCCCACAGAAGCTAGAAATTGGGTGGCGGCTGGCCTGTAATTGGTGCATGAAGAGAAGTCAGAGTGAAAAGGACAATCTCGGGAAACCAGACAATTGGAAGGAGCCGAGAGAAATGACAGCGGTACCAAAGTGCAAACGCTCCATCTTGACCAAGCCTGGAAATCTAGCATACAAGATTACCACAATCTTGAGAGAGAGGAGGGTTGGGGGACAAAGGAGGGACTTCTTCAGACTGTTAGTAATACCCACCATTTCCACTGACTGTTTTACCCTTCTCACAACAAGAGGGCCACATGTCCCCAGTAGCTAGCAGGTACCAATTCACACCCATCCCCAAACTATGTCACCAGAAGGATAATCTTCCCATGCAAGGGAGAAATGGAGGGGAGCTAAATGCTAGGAGACACATGACCTGCTGTTAGGCTGCTGCTTCTGTGACAATAGATATAGGGATCCTAGAAGGCTGACAGCCTGCTGCAGAAGACAGCATGGAGACAACAGAGTCCTTGCGACTCACTGCCAGGTTTGTGCCATCTGACCAGCTTATGGCAAGAATAATCCACACTGAAGTGGAGATCCTCATTTCTGATACTTTATTTTAGCTCTAGCCCAGGTTAAAGAGCCATCATCCGCCACAACCTCTATAATCTCTCATTTAAAAAGACTCCAACACACCACATATTTAAATCTTTAATTACTTTACCAGATTAATTATAAAGTTAATAAAGCCCTTTTTGTGTAAATTACTGTAACACTGTCTGAAATCTGCTCAGTCTAGCCCTCAAGGCATGCAAACACTACAGAGATATGGATCATGTGTCTAAGCTATCACTAATGTTCAGAAAGATGCTTAACAGCTAATTGAAGTACTGAATTTGGTGAATTAGAGGCCCTGATCAAAAATTACAGATCTGTTCAGACATTTTCAGACGTAAAGGGAAGAAGAACCAATGAGAGATTTTAGGCTTAGAACGAGGTGGGAGACTTATGGACAAGGAAACAATTATAATTACCACATGCAATTCAGTGACACTTAGCCCTGGTCTACACTAGGAGCTGAGGTTGAATTTAGCAGCATTAAATTGATTTAACCCTGCACCCGTCCACACGACGAAGCCCTTTTTTTCGACTTAAAGGGCTCTTAAAATCGATTTACTTACTCCACCCCCGACAAGGGGATTAGTGCTGAAATCGGCCTTGCTGGGTTGAATTTGGGGTACTGTGGACACAATTAGACGGTATTGGCCTCCGGGAGCTATCCTAGAGTCCTCCATTGTGTCTGCTCTGGACAGCACTCTTAACTCAGATGCACTGGCCAGGTAGATAGGAAAAGGCCCACGAACTTTTGAATTTCAATTTCCTGTTTGGCCAGCGTGGCAAGCTGCAGGTGACCATGCAGAGCTCATCAGCAGAGGTGACCATGAGGGAGTCCCAGAATCACAAAAGAGCTCCAGCATGGACTGAATGGGAGGTACGGGATCTGATCGCTGTATGGGGAGATGAATCCGTGCTATCAGAACTACGTTCCAGTTTTCAAAATGCCAAAACATTTGTCAAAATCTCCCAGGGAATGAAGGACAGAGGCCATAACAGGGACCCAAAGCAGTGCCACATGAAACTTAAGGAGCTGAGGCAAACCTACCAGAAAACCAGAGAGGCAAACGGCCGCTCCGGATCAGAGACCAAAACATGCCGCTTCTATGATGAGCTGCATGCCATTTTAGGGGGTTCAGCCACCACTACCTCAGCTGTGTTGTTTGACTCCTTCATTGGAGATGGAGGCAACACAGAAGCAGGTTTTGGGGACGAGGAAGAGGATGATGAGAAAGAGGTTGTAGATAGCTCACAGCAAGCAACCGCAGAAACCAGTTTTCCTGACAGCCAGGAACTGTTTCTCACCCTGGCCCTGGAGCCACTACCCCCCGAGCCCACTCAAGGCTGCCTCCCGGACCCGCCAGGCGGAGAAGCAACCTCTGGTGAGTGTATCTTTTAAAATAGTATACATGGTTTAAAAGCAAACATGTTTAATGATTAATTTGCCCTGGCATTCACAGCTCTCCTGGATGTACTCCCAAAGCCTTTGCAAAAGGTTTCTGGGGAGGGCAGCCTTATTCCGTCCACCATGGTAGGACACTTTACCACACTCCAGGCCAGTAGCACATACTCGGGAATCATTGCAGAAAAAAGCATTGCAGTGTATGTTTGCTGGCGTTCAAACAACATCCGTTCTTTATCTCTCTGTGTTATCCTCAGGAGAGTGATATCATTCATGGTCACCTGGTTGAAATAGGGTGCTCTTCTTAAGGGGACATTCAGAGGTGCTCGTTCCTGCTGGGCTGTTTGCCTGTGGCTGAACAGAAAAGTTCCCTTCCGTTAGCCACGGAAAGGGTGGAGGGGGAAGGGGCTAGCCATGCACTGGGGGGAGGCAAAATGCAACCTTGGAACGAAAGCACATGTACTATGTATGTAATGTTAACAGCAAGGTTTACTGTGAAAGAGTGTACTCATTGTTCTATAAAATGTGTCTTTTTAAATATCACTGTCCCTTTTTTTTTCCTCCACCAGCTGCATGTGTTTCAAGGATCACGGGATCTTCTCCTTCCCAGAGGCTAGTGAAGATTAGAAGGCAAAAAAAATGCACTCGCGATGAAATGTTCTCTGAGCTCATGCTGTCCTCCCACACTGACAGAGCACAGACGAGTGTGTGGAGGCAGACAATGTCAGAGTGCAGGAAAGCACAAAATGACCGGGAGGAGCGGTGGCGGGCTGAAGAGAATAAGTGGTGGGCTGAAGAGAGGGCTGAAGCTGAAAGGTGGCGGCAACGTGATGAGAGGAGGCAGGATTCAATGCTGAGGCTGCTGGAGGATCAAACTAATATGCTCCAGCGTATGGTTGAGCTGCAGGAATGGCAGCAGGAGCACAGACCGCCACTACAGCCCTTGTGTAACCAACTGCCCTCCTCCCCAAGTTCCGTAGCCTCCTCACCCAGATGCCCAAGAACGCGGTGGGGGTCCTCCGGCCACCCAGCCACTCCACCCCAGAGGATTGCCCAAGCAACAGAAGGCAAGCATTCAATAAGTTTTAAAGTTTTAAACTTTTAAAGTGCTGTGTGGCCTTGTCCTTCCCTCCTCCACCACCCCTCCTGGTGCTTCTCTCCTCCGCCACCCCTCCTGGGCTACCTTGGTAGTTA
This sequence comes from Caretta caretta, assembly GCF_965140235.1. Taxonomy (NCBI): domain Eukaryota; kingdom Metazoa; phylum Chordata; order Testudines; family Cheloniidae; genus Caretta; species Caretta caretta. The sequence goes on along the minus strand of NC_134210.1, from coordinate 105,577,488 downwards.
TCCCCCTATTTGTGTGATGAATTAATAAAGAATGCATGAATGAGAAGTAACAATGACTTTATTGCCTATGCAAGCGGTAATCGAAGGGGGGTGGGGAGGGTGGTTAGCTTACAGGGAAGTAGAGTGAACCAAAGGGCAGGGGGTTTCATCAAGGAGAAACAAAGAGAACTTTCACACCGTAGCCTGGCCAGTCATGAAACTAGAAAAGGAGTACTTGTGGCACCTTAGAGACTAACCAATTTATTTGAGCATAAGCTTTCGTGAGCTACAGCTCACTTCATTGGATGCATACTGTGGGAAGTACAGAAGATCTTTTTATACACACAAAGCATGAAAAAATACCTCCCCCCACCCCACTTTCCTGCTGGTAATAGCCTATCTAAAGTGTTCACTCTCTGTACACATTGTAAGGAGAGTGATCACTTTAGATAAGCTATTACCAGCAGGAGAGTGGGGTGGGAGGAGGCATTGTCCCACCTATATGTGAGCCTGGAAGATGGTGGGAACTAAGCTCACTGAGGGGTGGAGCCAAAGGACCCAGGACAAGTAATTGCAGGGGACAACAAATGAAAACGCAGGCATGGCAGTGAGGGTCATAGGATGAAAACGCAGGCATGGCAGTGAGGGTCATAGGGTAAAAATCAGGCAACCAGAAGGGGACACTGAGGTGGGAAGTGTGTAGTAAATGAGGCAGGGGATTGCAAGAAGAGAAAGGTTTCAGAGTAACAGCCGTGTTGGTCTGTATTCGCAGAAAGAAAGGGAGTACTTGTGGCACCTTGGAGACTAGCCAATTTGTTTGAGCATGAGCTTTCGTGGGCTGCAGCTCACTTCGTCGGATGCATGCTGTGGAAGCTGCAGAGGACATTATATACACAGAGACCGTGGGACAATGCCTCCTCCCACCCCACTCTCCTGCTGGTAATAGCTTATCTAAAGTGATCACTCTCCTTACAATGTGTACAGAGAGTGATCACTTTAGATAGGCTATTACCAGCAGGAAAGTGGGGTGGGGGCAGGTATTTTTTCATGCTTTGTGTGTATAAAAAGATCTTCTGTACTTCCCACAGTATGCATCCGATGAAGTGAGCTGTAGCTCACGAAAGCTTATGCTCAAATAAATTGGTTAGTCTCTAAGGTGCCACAAGTACTCCTTTTCTTTTTGCGAATACAGACTAACACGGCTGTTACTCTGAAACCAGTCATGAAACTGGTTTTCAAAGCTTCTCTGACGCGCACCGCGCCCTGCTGTGCTCTTCTAACCGCCCTGGCGTCTGGCTGTGCGTAACCAGCAGCCAGGCGATTTGCCTCTACCTCCCACCCTGCCATAAACATCCCCCCCTTACTCTCACAGATATTGTGTAGCGCACAGCAAGCAGTAATAACAGTGGGAATATTGGTTTCGCTGAGGTCTAAGTGAGTCAGTAAACTGCGCCAGTGCGCTTTTAAACGTCCAAATGCACGTTCTACCACCATTCTGCACTTTTTCAGCCTGTAGTTGAACAGCTCCTGACTACTGTCCAGGCTGCCTGTGTATGGCTTCATGAACCATGGCATTAAGGGGTAGGCTGGGTCCCCAAGGATAGTTATAGGCATTTCTACATCCCCAACGGTTATTTTCTGGTCTGGAAATAAAGTCCCTTCCTGCAGCTTTTGAAACAGACCAGAGTTCCTGAAGATGCAAGCGTCATGTATCTTTCCCGGCCATCCCACGTTGATGTTGGTGAAATGTCCCTTGTGATCCACCAGTGCTTGCAGCACTATTGAAAAGTACCCCTTGCGGTTTATGTACTCGCCAGCTTGGTGCTCCGGTGCCAAAATAGGGATATGGGTTCCATCTATGGCCCCACCACAGTTAGGGAATCCCATTGCAGCAAAGCCATCCACTATGACCTGCACATTTCCCAGGGTCACTACCTTTGAGATCAGCAGATCTTTGATTGCGTTGGCTACTTGCATCACAGCAACCCCACAGTAGATTTGCCCACTCCAAATTGATTCCCAACTGACCGGTAGCTGTCTGGCGTTGCAAGCTTCCACAGGGCTATTGCCAATCACTTCTCAACTGTGAGGGCTGCTCTCATCTTGGTATTCTTGAGCCTCAGGGCAGGGGAAAGCAAGTCACAAAGTTCCATGAAAGTGCCCTTACGCATGCGAAAGTTTCGCAGCCACTGGGAATCATCCCAGACCTGCAACACTATGCGGTCCCACCAGTCTGTGCTTGTTTCCCGAGCCCAGAATCGGCGTTCCACCGCATGAACCTGCCCCATTAGCACCATGATGCCCACACTGCCAGGGCCCGTGCTTTGAGAGAAGTCTGTGTCCATGTCCTCATCACTCTCGTCACCACGCTGATGTCGCCTATTCACCCAGTTTCGCTTTGCCAGGTTCTGGTGCTGCATATACTGTTGGATAAAGCGTGTGGTGTTTAATGTGCTCCTAATTGCCAAAGTGATCTGAGAGGGCTCCATGCTTGTCAGGATATGGCGTCTGCACAGAAAAAAGGCGCGGAACGATTGTCTGCCATTGCCCTGATGGAGGGAGGGGCGACTGAAGACATGGCTTACAGGGTTGGCTTACAGGGAATTAAAATCAACAAAGGGGGTGGCTTTGCAAGAAACAGAATGGCCCCCTCAAGGACAGAACTCAAAACCTCAAGGATAGAATTCAAAACTGGGTTTAGCAGGCCATTGATTTCACAGAGGGAGGAAGTAGAAAATGAATACAAAACAAATCTGGTCTATTTCTTGTTTTGATCCACTTCATCTATCTTCATCTATCTGCTGGCAGCAGACCGTGTAGTATGACCGCTAGCCATCGTCATCTCCTGGGTGCTCGGCAGAAGACGGTGCAGTATGATTGCTGGTCATCATCTTCTGCTGGCTGCTGATTAAAAGACAGTACACTGCCAGCAGGATTGAATCGCCATGAGATGAAACTTAAAAGGGTAATGACCTGGCTGAGTCACTCCCATGTTTGCCCAGGCGCCCCTGACCTCATCGAGGTCGGTTAAAAGAGCACCCAAGACTACGTCAACGACGGCTACCAGTCATACTGCACTGTCTGCTGCCAAAAGGCAATACACTGCTGCTGTGTAGCAATGCAGTACCACGTCTGCCAGCACCCAGGAGATATACGGTGATGGTTAGCTGAGCGGGCTCCATGCTTGCTGTGGTATGGCGTCTGCACAGGTAACTCAAGAAAAAAGGCACAAAACGATTGTCTGCCCTTGCTTTCACGGAAGGAGGGAGGGAAGGGGGGCCTGACGATATGTACCCAGAACCACCTGCGACAATGTTTTAGCCCCATCAGGCACCTGGATTTCTATCCAGAATTCAAATAGGCGGCGGAGACTGCGGGAACTGTGGGATAGCTACCCACAGTGCAACGCTCCAGAAGTCGACGGTTACTCGGTACTGTGGACGCACTCCGCCGACTACATGCACTTAGAGCATTTGTGTGGGGACACACACAATCAACTGTGTAAAAACGCTTTCTGCAAAACAGACTTCTATAAATTCGACCTAATTTTGTAGTGTAGACATACCCTTAGCTGAGGCTGACTGAAAGCATAACATTGAAAGAGACATGCCAGCCCTGTTAAATTTGCATTATCCAACAGAACAAAAATGGCTGCAGAGGGGGTTTTTTTAAGCTGCCTGTAAGGTTGCAGCTTATGTCTGGAGGTAAGCCTTCCATTGTTCGTAGACAAAAGCTGTGCAAGTTACACCTTCAGGGGGGCCAACCTTTTGCATTCCTTTACGAAGTGCTTTGTAGACATGAATTTAACATACCAATTCATGGCTTTGCTGGATTTATACTTACACAACTATACTTGAGTGTTGTAACTTTTCATAAACAAAAAAAATGTAGCCTCATTTAATAAGCAGCTGGCACCACTATGTTGAAACCATGAGACCGGATATCTTAGAGATGCTCAGCACCCACACAGACTTCACTGGAGGTCTGAGCGCTGAAATTCAAGCCCGTCAGTGTCAGCAAGCTCAGAAGTGACCTGTATTTGCCAGTCCCAGCTCCTCTAAGAGCAGCCTCCTAGATGAATGCCAAAAAGAAGGCAGAAAACGAAATGAAATGTGATGGAAGCAGAACACTAACCATATCGCTTGCTTGCTGTGCATCAGTTTCTATTGTGAGTTTGTAATTTCTGTTGGTTATTGTCCAAAAAATTATTGTTGTAATGGAGGTGAATGATTTAAATAAAGAAGGGCTTATGTTAATTTAACTATGCTAATAACATTGTTTAAAATAAAGTACATGGTTGTTTTCCACCTCCCTTAACTAGTTTTTTTAAAATCTATCATCAAAATATGCCGTTTAAAAAAAACTGTTACCGGTATATGTTAAAAGACAATATACATTCCATACTCCTATCTATTAAAATACAACAGAATTGCTGTGCACTTTTTCCTCAAACTATTTTCCCCTAAAATGAATGTTTTGTTATTGGAAACGCACACACAGGAATGTGACAAGAATAGAGGATTGTTTATTTTCCCAACTGTTAATAGCTGGTGTTTGCAAACCTGAAATAAAAACTGCTTTCAACAACTGTTATATACCTTATTAGCATGTTTGCATGTCAACCCTGAAAACATGATCAACATTTTAATAAGAGATGTCTGATAAGTCATTCAAATCAAAAGTACCATCAACTTAGCTACAGGAACTGTGTACAGATGAATCTATAGTAGCTGAAGGGAAAAGAGGCTTCTTTTAGCACTACTTACCAAATATGGAAGATCAAATTTCCTTTGTAACTTAGGGCTTTAACATAAATATTAATCCTAAATTTTTGAAAAAAAAAACACACAGTAAAACTTAAAATTATGATGGGATAACAACTAAGGCCTCTATTCTCCATTTAACAGAAGAGAGAACTTTTGCCGTTTTTAAAATATTTTAAATGGAGGTCATCACACACTGTATGAATGTCAGATCCAAACTATTCCCTAATTACATAAGTTATAGGATGCAACATACTGCTCGAGGCTCGAGTGAAAAACTGAATTTGAATGTGCCACAAGGTTTAAACTACAAAAGTGAAATGTATGCTACAGTTTGAAGGCTTTAAGAAAGGGAAAGTGCAGTGACCTAGGAGCTGTGGAAATAAGAAAAAGTACTGCCCTTGGGTAGTGGTATTTGGGGTTTTTTTATTGGGGGATGAGGGTTTTTTTAAAATATATTTACACACATAAACATACCCCCCCCCCATTGCTTATAACAGTTAAGGAAAGCAAAAGCACCTTATACATGAGTGCAGCTGGCATACCGTATAGCTTGATGGCTGTACTATATAATTTTGATCTTACTATTTTTTCACAACCCCATCAGACTGAAATATTATGGGAGAAGCCCAATTCTATTTGGATCTATTGAAAAACTGTCCAATCTATGGTGGTATCTAGCTTTGAGGTGCAGAGTTTTAATATTACAGAAAGATTGGTGCATAATATTAGGCTCCTTATTTAGGCATCTAAGCGATTGGACTACATTTCAGAAGTGCTGAGTACATAGCAGCACTCCTGGAAGTCAATGGGAGCTGCTCTGTGCTCAATGTTTAGGAAAATTATTTAACTGCTTAAATGTGAATTTAGGAGCCAGATTCTTTGCCCTGACACCATCTGCTTTGTGCACCACCAAGCAAGCAGAAAGCTACCTTAATGCTGCTGCCGATTCCCGCACAGAGTAGGAATTGTGTCAGAAATGAGGATAGGTAGGCAGTCCTGCATAGCTTTAAAATTTCATTAAGGGCTATTTTTGCTTTTAGTTGGCCTACATTTATGCCTGCTCTCTTCAGCTATGCTGAGAATCTGATCCCTGGTTTTTAAAATCTTGAACTTTGCTTTTTACAGAAACTTACTGGTATAACTATAGAAAATGGTATAAATGATATTCCTGGGGAAATACTGCAAAACTGCACATGTACAGAATTCATGTCCTCTGCAGATTTCTTTGCTTCCCCACAGAAAAATGACTTTCTGACAGGGAAGCAAAAAGAAGCTGCAAGAGCAGTCACACCACACCATTCCCTAGCAGCACAGGTACATTGTTTCAGGCACCCAGAACAGCCGGCGGAGAGGTAAATCACAGTGGGGCTGAGGACACTCCAGCCAGTGGCTCCTACCCTGAGCCGGGATCAGCTGCTCGTCCCAGCTGGGCTGGAGGCAGGAGCAGACGGGGCTTCTTCCTCCCCTGCAAGGAGTAGCTGGAGCTGTGTCAGACCCTCCCGCAGCTGCAGGAAGCTCATCATCCTCCCCTGCTTCCTGCCCTCATCACTCCTCAGCTGTGGGGGTAGGGGTCACTGTATGGGGAGCTGCTTCCAATCCACCCTACCCCCGTGCATCCGGACCTCCCATACCCAGACACCCCTGCCAAGCCTCACCCAGTACATCCAGAATCCTCCTAGCCCTCCATACCCGAACCCCACCCCACTGAACCTCAACCCCTGCAACTGGAGACCCTTGCCCACAGACCCCCTGCCTCCGGACCCCCACCCCTGCATCCAGATCACCCCTCAGAGCTCCCTGCACTCAAACCCCCACGCTGATGCCTCACCCCCTGCACCACCCTGAGCCCACACATCCAGACCCCCATGCCACTGACCCTCAACTAGCTGCACCCAGGCCCCCACCCTACCAAGCCCCAATCCTCCAGCACCGAGACCCCCTCACTGAGACCATTACACCCAGAACCCTCCGCTGAACTGCAACCATCTTCACCTGGAAGCCCCTGCAGAGTCCCATTGCCCCTGCACCTGGAAACTGCCCCCCCAACAAGCCTCTGTGCATCCAGATCCCCCCACTGAGCTGCCTGCACCCAGACTGTCCCACACAGAATCCTCTCATCCCACAACTGGATCCCCCCACACAGCCCCTCCACACTTGGATTCTACCTGGTTGAACCTGCCTGCCCTATACCTGGTGAGCCTGGTGCAGAGGGGCAGGGCCCAGAGTGTTTCTGTGGCAGGCCCAGGCCTTTGTGCAGTGTCAGGTTCGGGTGCAGCCTCACTGCTGAGTCCGCGTCCTGGGGGAGGGGGCTACAAGGTGATCTCCCACCTTCATGTAGCCAGTGGCCTGTGCTCCCCACTGTCATGCTGGAGCCTCTGAATTTATTTAGGTTTCAGAGTAGCAGCAGTGTTAGTCTGTATCCACAAACAGAAAAGGAGTACTTGTGGCACCTTAGAGACTAACAAATTTATTTGAGCATAAGCTTTTGTGATCTACAGTTTGGCAAATAAAACATGCAGAATTTCAAAATATTGTGCGCAGAATTTTTATTTTATTGACGCAGAATGCCCTCAGGAGTAAAATGAGGAATGTATGTGGGATATGCTCAGTAGCTCTCCATTTTCAATGGATATAATAAAATGGCTTTGTCAAACCTAGAGAGAGAGACCAGTCTATTTAATTGTTTCCCTTTATATTTTAACCAATTGTGGGGCCAGAATCCAAGGTATAATAAAGACTGTTGGTAACCTTTCTGATGCTTTGGAATATCTGTGGTCTCTTTCATGAATCAAGACTACAGATGTCTTTACCAGAACCACTTTTCAAGCCTCCAACTGGATGTCTAAAACAATAGAATCACAATGCAATTTTTTTTTAAAATAATCCAACGAGGTACAGTTTACAAGCAGGACTGATGTTCTGAAGATCTAGAAATGGTATGTCATAGCTATACTTGCCTTCCTAAAATAAGATATAAAGTTTGCTGCTAAAGCCAATTGCTGTCAAATTCAACAAAGGAGATCTGGCTACAGAAAGTGTCTTCATCCCACATGCAGCACTTTAAATGACTTCAGACTGTTCTGAGCTTCTTACAAGACAGTTCTAATATGTTTAGGAGAATTTAAGTGAAACGGGGGAAAGAAAGAACTCATGAATTCAGCAAGCATGCTGAAAGCTTTTTAATGGAATTATTCTGCAACTTTAGAAGATTTCCCACACAGTCAAAACACTCTTTCATCTTCAGTACTTTTGTGATAGTTAAAAGATATATGTATACAGGTTATAAAGACAGACAGATGTAATTAGAGAAACACATTAAAAGCATGCTCACCTTCATCACTTACTGCCTGCTGTTTAACCAGTGTCATAGGAGATCTGGCTGGGGGTTTACTTAGTGGATGACGCCAACTCTTACATGTTTTCTTTCTTTCAATTTCTGCTAACTGAAAGGGAGAGACCATATTTAGTTTAGTTGGAAACTGAACAAAACTAATGCTGATAAGCAAGAATATTCTTCTGCTAATGGCGTAAAGCAGGGGTTCTCAAAGTGGGGGTCGGGACCCCTCAGGGGGTCACAAGGTTATTACTTGTCGGGTTGCGACCTGTCAGCCTCCACACTAAACCCCACTTTTCCTCCAACATTTATAATGGTGTTAATATGTTTTTAACTGATAAGAGGGGTGGCACTCAGAGGCTTGCTATGTGAAAGGGGTCACCAGTACAAAAGTTTGAGAACCACTCGTGTAAATAATCCACTTTGTTAGATAAATTCTCACATCAGGCATGTAAAAAACCTCTCATCGATGGTTCAAAAATTTGTCTGACATTAGTTATTTTGTTAGATCTAGGAGATGGGATAATCTCTCCCTTTACTTCAGAAAAAGGTGTGGAAAACAACTTGGTATTAGGACAACAACATATTTAAAAAACATGTACAGTTTTTCTTCATAAGTTTTCACTCATTCAGTTTAGTAACTAAAAGTTAAAATGCAACAGTTAAGTTTGTCTTTAAAAAAAATACAAAGCAACCATTAACAAACAATTACAATAAATAAATGCTAAATCTACTGAATAAAGATTAACACTGGCTGAAAATGTAATGTACGCTAGAATACTTCTGTATATTTCAAGTTTCAGAGTAGCAGCCGTGTTAGTCTGGATCTGCAAGAAGAAAAGGAGTACTTGTGGCACCTTAGAGACTAACAAGTTTATTTGAGCATAAGCTTTCGTGGGTTACAGCTCACTTCATCAGATGCATAGAATGGAACATATAGTCAGAGGATATATATACATACAGAAAATATGAAAAGGCGGAAGTTGGCAGACCAGCTCTACCTTTTCATATTTTCTGTATGTATATATATTCTCTGACTATATGTTCCATTCTATGCATCTGATAAAGTCACTAAAGCTTATGCTCAAATAAATTTGTTAGTCTCTAAGGTGCCACAAGTACTCCTGTTCTTTCTGTATATTTCAGAACAGTTTATCACACTGACTCATATGGTATTAAATGGAAATGTGTGTGCCATTTCATTTATCTGCACAGCCATGCTATTCTCCCTGTGGTGGCTTCATGCAGTTGTCAGTAATTATCATCATATGGGTACTTTTGGAAAAAGGGAAAATCAGGTCACAACAGCCTCATTTATCAAGGATCAGTACCAGAGATCACTTATGGAGTTTGCCAGTCTAGGTAAGGAGAACAGATAAAGGAGATGACTGACAAAACAATGCACAACCTCGAGATGACTGACAAAACAATGCACATCCTCAAGAACAAGAAAACAGCAAATCAAGGTTGTCAGCAGCTACAATACAGAGCTACATACCATTTACTAAATTAAGTGGAGGGAGGAGGATGTTGTGGCTAACGCACAGGATGGGTTTATGACATCAAAAGATGCAACTAGCTGAGCAAAAAGGTAAAGCAGATTGGCCTTCCTAATAGCATCTCTGTAATATAACCCTGTATAACAGTAACACAGACAGAGCATGGAGGTGTATTGGAAAGTATTTGAAAAGCCACTTGGGAATGTCTGAGAGGTACCCAGATACATTAAATATAACCTGTAACACAGCATGATTACAACACTGAAAAGATGCTTATAGTGCTTAATATTATTACAAAGGGAGGAGTGGTGAGAGAGACCATTTATGTCGGCGTATGCAGCTGCCCAAAATAAGTTGAGGCCACCGATGCCGCTCTGGTGATAGGCCCAGGGTGTCCAGAAGGGCCACTGAGGAACCTGCCGTTGGCCTGGCCACGGTGCCGGGTAGGGTTGTCGGTCTCAGACTGATGACCACGGAGGAGCAGAGCGGCTTGGTGCCGGAGAATGGTGCCAACTGGGGGACCGGAGCGGTTCACCCACACGGGCCACCAGTGCCGCAGGCCGATGCGACAGAGATGGTGGTCTTATCGCCAACATCATCACCGGTTTGCTCATGGAATGTACCAGGCCCAGAAGCGGTGCTGGCGATCTGTCTCGCCTAGGAGGGGAGGATGGTGCTGTAAGCGCCAAAAGGTCCGCTGCTGCCTGGAACGCCTCCAGGGTGGAAGGAAGCTGTAAGTCTTCATGGTGGCGTGCAGGACAGCGCTGCGGGTCTGGACTTGACTGGACCCATCTCGGGGCAGAAGTCAACGGAATCCCTACCAAATGGGAGCCGGGTGGGGGTTATTGACCATCTGGTCTTTAGACCTGGCCAGGAAGTGCCCTCTGTTGGCCTTTTCTGTTTTGGGGGCACTGGGGCATGCAATCAGTCTGGATGTCTGGGTGTGGGCAGAGCCATGGTGGTGCTGAGGGTCTCTAGCAGAGTCCTTCCTTGGCACCAGCAACTGATAATTGGTTATCTCAATATTTTCAAAGAGAAGCTCTTTCGGAAGTGGTGATAAAGTAGCGGTGGAAACTTCTGGTAAAGGTAAGAAATCTCTTCCTTCTATGAGACAGAACAGAAGGGAATTTTGACCTGATAGAAACAGGCAGCCCCTGGTCATCCTGCTATCAAAGAAGAGATTCTGACTTCTATAGAAATAGATGATAATAGACGTAGATAATGGACAGTCGCTGGTAAGAGACGTATCAGGAGATACAGATCTGAATTTATCTCTACGTCTTCTTCCACCTCTAAGAATAAGGGCCAGACTCTTTGGTCCACATGTATAAGGCCCAGGACAATGTAGGAGGAAGACCCCAAAAACTTTGCACACTATTGATCTACCTTAAACAGGTTAGGTTATGGAATTAATTCTGAATGGATACTTAACTGAACTGAACTCTTCCCAGGGACAGATTCATCAAGCCCCCAACATCCAAAGATCAACTGATATGCTAGATTACACAAGAAGTCATCTGTCATTGTCTCCAAATAGGGGCAACGGAACCTGTTCTATCTTTCAAATGCTAAAAGATAATTTACTCAATATTCTCCAATGTTCCCAAGAGGACAGGAGTCACAAAGCAACACTGGATTTGAAGGCCCCCAAGTAGTTCAGAAGGAAATTCAGATTCAACACAGAAATGATAAAGTTAATGCAAAGTAATTGTCTCTCTACAGGGAGCCTAAAGTACCCTGCTGTTCTTTCCAAAAAGAGTGCATGGTTTTCCAAGTTTCTATCACTATTAATGGGTCCAATATTGTTTCTGTAATAACACCCATGGTCTGTTCATCTGTGAGGACTGAAACCAAGATCGCTCAATTTGAATGCATGAACCACTATTGCCTGAGCTAAAGGACCCAGTCCATTAGCTCAGAGGCAATAGCAAACTCATGAACACTTTTTATGTGGTCCATCCACTAGAGAGGGATAAAGATATACTTGATGAATGTGGGGAAGCTCATCACAACTTCAAATCCCTGCATGACCCACCAGTTGCAATGACTTGTCTGGTCAGTTCATTTCCGGGGAATGAACTCAGGACACCTAGTTCTAAAAGCACGAGGTTCTCCTGAATCTGAGCTAAACAGATCTGCTCTTTAGTTCAAGATTCAGCCATTTCTAGCTGTCCATATTAACACCATGGACAAACCAAGATCTTTACCTTTTCACCCCAATGTTACACAATTTCTACATACTGCTGAAATCCTTCACCTTCCTCTGGTACACAGATTTCCTGTCTGGCCTTTAAATTAGTATTCAGGGTACTAATCTCTCTCTTCCTCCTCTTATTCCTAAGTAAAACATTAATTTCCACAAAGCTCATGAAACTGCACTACCTTCCTTCTGTTAAATCCATTTCACCAGGGGGCGGGGGGGGGGGGGAAGAGGAAGCATACATTAGATGAATATAGGGCCATTAAGATTTACATCTAAGGTATTAAACCTTTCAGGAAGTCAAGTTCTGTTTTCAACCGCTATTATCCAGATGTTAACGGTGTGAAGGCCTCAAATACTTCATCTGCCATATAGATCAAAGCATGTTTTGCCAAAGCACATGAAGCCACATGTTTCCACCAAACAATGTCATGGCTTATTCTACTAGGTCACACACAGTCTCTGGAGTGGTAAGAGCGCAAGCTCTATGAAGAGACCTGCAAGGTTGTGACCTGGTCTTTAGAACATACTTTTGCCAGCTACTATATGGTCTATCTTTAGTCATCTGCCAACACTCAACATTTGGTAGGAGGGTGTTACAATCTGTAGTGCCTCCCTAAGCATCCTCACTTGTGGTTGTGAATACAGTGTATAGTTACACAAAGTCAAAGGTCAGAAGGGATCACAAGATCATCCAGTCTAAGCCTCTATATATCACAGGCCACCAACACCAACCAGAACCCACACACTAAACCTAACAACTGAAAACAGATGACAGTATTACAGCCCTCAGGAGACTAAGCTATTATGTGCCACAGGCAGACAAGTTCAAATCACTTGTTTTAGCATGAGATTATTTACTGCTGTTCATATCCCCATGTCAGATTGCCAGACTTTCCAATAGCAGGAGAAAGAAAAATTTGATTGTGGTATCCTTGAGAGTTTCCTTCCTCCTATTATTTTTATGTGGTCCATCCACTAGAGAGGGATAAAGATAACCCTCTTATAACCAGCAATCCTCCTAACACATTTTAGGGGTATTGACTCATGGTAAATGATTGGTATTTTTCCTCATTTCTTTGAATACGTAAAAGTTTCTTTCCTCACACTTGAATATCTTATAGTAGTGGCCATTTCTGCTCTCATAGGATGCTTTTTTCCCCCCGATTTTTATTTTATTTCAAAGGCTCTAACTAAGTTTCCTAGCATCGTTATAGCGTGGGGAGTCCTCCATTCTGGCAGTTAGTGAAAAGAAGAGGGGCTTAGCTATACCTTCTGACAATTCAGACTTTGCCTACATACTGTCAGATTACCAGATATCCAAAACAGGAAAAGAAAAAAAATCATCAAGTGAGCTGCAATAAAATTCTGTCCTAATTCAGGAAATCATCCCTATTCAGGAAAGCCCTTAACCACATGCTTCATTTTAAGCACATGCTCAAGTCTCACTGAAGTCAATGGGACTTAACACACACAAAGTTCTGCAGGTTTTCGTTAGTAGCCTGCTGTTGTTCAACATCTGTCTGTGCCCTTGATTATGAATAAATTAAAACCACCATGCAATATGTTTCATATACAATGGGTATTTTCAAAGCATTTTTTTCTTACGGCAGGTATTTCTCCAGGTTCCAAACCACTTTCACTACTTTCACTGCTTTCTAGGTCGCTGACATCATCCTCTGTGGACACGCTATTCGTTTCCCCTTTTTCCAGGCACTCTGATTCAAAGGAAGCATATCCAGGTGACTTTTGGCATGATTCAACCCGGAAAGCCTGATTCTGAGATTTTAAAGAATTGTCTTCTTCATTTATACAAATGATAGATGTGGGTCTCGGGAGTGTAGAATCCTTAGGTGTAAAGGAAGCAATACTGGAATCTTCCTTGTCCTCATCTTCTGTTTTTATTTTCTGCATTACAGGAGTAGGGCTGAAAAGTGAGTTTGAACACATGTTCCCTAGGTATCAAAAATATGGGTTTGTTAATAAACTTCATATTGCATTATTATTATTCTATACCATTCTCACAGCAGTCTGAATTGAATATCAGTTTCATAACTCTGCTTGTCATTTAGAAATCCTGTCTAGCATTCCATCAGCAAAAGGCCAGACTAAAAAGTAGAATGATAAATTATTCTTTGATAAAACATAAGTAATAGCATATTGAGTTTAGAGTGTAAACCTTTTTTTACGTCTTGTTTTTCTTTCTATTGGCATTTTCAATTTGAACAACTAGACAAAGTATTTTTGTATCACTTGAAATTATCAATATGCACTCGACATGATTATTCTGACAGCCTACAGGCAATTTAACTACTTGAAATAACCACTGTAAAAGGTTGGCATATTGAACTTTATACTCTGAATTTACACCTATTATGCCTGTGTGAAAATCTGTCAGTAAACAAGAAATAATGACTTAAAATAAGGAAAATATATTTACAAGAAATATCAAGAATTGTTAGCAAATAGCAGCGCTGACATAAAAATCACAAAAAATTACAGTGAGTAATTTTGTATTTCAGTGCTGCTGAAGATTAATTTCATGTGCAGTATACAATGAAATATTAAAATCATCTATCTGGTTGCAGAATTTACCAATAAGTAGTCCCATCTAATGTCAATGCAGAAATTCCAGATATAAAGAATATTTTCTTTAATTAATTGTTGGAATGTATCAGCCAGAGATTGCAGGCACCAATTGCCAGCACCGTACACGTAACAACGTAGCCCACATCGTAGCTGTCACATCCACAAGGCTCCCTCTACAAAGGTCCAACCTTCTATCTTTTAATTATGAAAAGCAGAATGGAATGAGCTCTACTTTACAAAGCTTGTATTTCACCTTGGCACTTAAGTAGGACTTGTTTTTTCCACAGTGATGAACACTCACAACTTCTATTTAAGTCATTGGGAGTTACAAATGATCCATACCTCTGAAAATCAGGCAAAGGGGTGGATATTGTCAAGTCCCAACTCGGCAAAATATGCACATGCTTACCTCTAAGCACAAGTAGTCCTACTGAAGTCACATCTGGACAATTCACCTTGTCGTCTGTCTGGTGCTGGGAACTGTAAAATGCCTACAGCTTCTGGTTGGTACATTTGAACAAGGATGGTATTTCCAGTAAGGGTAATATCCTTCACTCCTGAAAACCGTTTTGGTGCCAAACTGAAAACAATGGGACTCATCATGTGCTTAAAGTGAGGCATATGCTCAAGTATTTTGCTTAACTGGGGCCTAAACTCCCTTCTGGACAGGAGTGTGAGACTATGTCTTGCCCGCAGTGAAATTCAGAGTCAGCAAGAGAATGAATCTCAGAAAAGGTATCAGCATCAAAGCAGGGTAAATAAAAATATGCTGGCACAGGCATATGTAACGTGTGCACAGGGAGCATGCCCTCTAGCAGACACTTCTAGTGTAGCTTAGGTAACAGAACTTGCACACTTAGAAGTGGGGGATTTTGTGCACAAGGAAACTAAGACTTTCCATAACACTATACACAATTCGTTTTCTGCTTGCAAATGTAAGCAGTACATCTCAAGTGTATATATTATTTACAGTATCTCTCAGTGGATAAGGTACTTCATATCATTTTCCAGACACGTTTTTCATTTGCTACAATGTGCCAATCTATGGAAGGAGTTAATTTAAAAAAAAAACTGCTTTTTTAGGGGAGAGGTTCCTTTCTTTTAAAAATAAATGAGTAAAAATAATTTTACCTGTTTTGCTCTCAGTTCAGTATTTTAAACTGGTTGTACTCTTGCTCCTATCACATACAAATACCATATGATGCTCATGCCTGCATGATTTCCCTGCATAAAAACTTTATGAATAGGCATTTTTAGTTATGCCACTTGGAGCAACACTTTTCCCTTATCATCCACAGATTTATGGCATCATAATATCAATAGCCTAAAATTTACAAGTGAAACATAATCAGTCCTTATCTCACCTGAGACCTCAATATTATCCAATAAATGCTGATCCAGCTGCATTCTGCTAATGTTTTTCTCTTCCCCAGAAGGCACTTCTGAATTTACCAGCTTCACTTTTTCTTCTGGCTTTTCATTGACCTTGAAGCCATCTGTAGCTGCTTCAGTGGCTATGATTTCTGCACCAACGATCATAGCTGATTCTCTCTCGTCCTCTGGAGTTTTAAGCTTTTTAGATCGAGATCTGGTATGCTGGAAGCTGTTATAAGAGATATTGCTGTCACAGTAGAATGTCTGTCTTGGATAAGATAAAATGTCTACCAACATAAATGTCCCTTTCACCTGCTTAAAGTGGTAAAAAATTGACAATTTCCCAACTTTTTGTGCCTAGATAGTGTTTACAATTTAAGTGATAGATTAACAATTGATTGGATTTAACCTTCTAATGTTTTATCACAATTCCTTAGAACAAGGCATTAAACTACAAACCTGAAACAACAGCGAGTCTTTCTTAATCAAGTTCCAAAACTAGTTTTTGATGAACCATTCTTCGGAACCTGAAAGTGACTAAGCTGAGCAACATAACGATAGAGAAAAAAAATATGCTCAGCTGCACTAAAATTAGATAATATTGTCCCAGTCCCAGAGTGCACTAGACATTTTGCCTGATCACTCTTGCACATTCATGTAACTTTTACAAAGATAATTATTTTTGGCAACTGTATACGCATCTTTAACATCAGCTACTAGAATCTGAATTAGGGAAAATTTCTGAGGCTTGAAGAAAATGTTATTTTACTACATTTAAGTATATAGATAAAGTGCAACCTCCAGCCCATCTTATGCATATTCTGTACCACCAACAGAAGGGCAAACATGGAGCAAGAATGCTGGCAACTGCTCTCAAAGACTGAATGGGTTGTAATCTGCATGCCCAAGATACAGGGAGTGAGAGTCTCAAGTCCCAGATTCAAGTCTCTAGTATAGCAGGGCAGTACTGTACACATTACTTCATCACAAGTCAGGTGTTGCCAATTTCCAACCTGATGAGACTTTCATGAGAAGTGTCCTGTGTAGTGGACATCACTAATTTATATCAAAGGGTTGTATATTTTGAACTGCAGATGTAGCCAGTGAGCTAGGAATATTTTGATAATCTTTTTCACCAACCTTTTAAGGAGCCATATTTTACCTCCACTAATATTCTCTGAATTTCCTTCTCTTCCTTCTATCTAGTGATACTTCTAGAAATTGTGTTGCAATGCTGAAAATGGTGATTGGTTGGCATTGTTTTATGACTCCTGGGGATCAAAATCATCATGTTTTTCATCAATACATTACAGCAGAGATGAAACAGAACACACACTTTATCTTCATTTTCACAACATGCATTCCTGTGTGTCTGCACCACTGCCAATCTGGTAATTAAATAGCACAGGAGTGTGTTCTTAGGGGTAGTCCTGGGTTGACCTTGTTGCTCCCTATGGTTAACCACTTCCACCACTAGGGAGTTAGGAGCATGATGCGTGTACAGGTACTCATGGCCTTTGGATGGCACAAAGTACTTGCACTCAGCTCTCTTGGAGATGGGTGGCAGGGAGGAGGGAGTTTGCCAGAGGGCATTAGTGATCTTAGAGACCCCATCATGAAGGGGCAGAGCCACCCTGGCCAGTGCCATGGAGCAGAGGACATCGAAGAGAGAGTCCAAGGGCTCCTCTAGCTGCTTCACCTGAAGACCCAGGTTGGCAGCAATCCTCTTACATAGTTCCTGGTGCACTTTAGTGTCATCCGGAGGAACCAGGAGAGGAGGCCCCATTATAGCCTCGTCTGGCAACAATAAGGAAGATGCCAGTGCGGTAGGGTCCTCCACAACCATTGGTGGCCCAATGGCTTGTTCTTCTGTTCCCTCTTGGACCTGCAGGGTGCTTGCGCCCAAGGCTTCGTGCACTAGAGGAGGGCGGGAGAGAGAGGTAGCCGGTCTCTCCAAGGTTCTGGACACAAAGCGGGCAGCCTGGGAGGGCTGGGTGACCCCCCCTCCACGGGTTCCATGGGTACCACGGCGCTGGCCACTGTGCCTGAGACCACGGGGCCGGTTTTTTGGGGCCAACAATGTAGCCAGTACTGGAGCTTGTCCCACTGTCAGGGAACCTTGCCCTGAACCAGGGCTGGATTCTGAGTGGTCACTCCCAGGATGGGGAGGAACTGGGATGACTCTGTCCCAACTGGTGCCGGTCACTCCACCTGGAGTCTGATCTGGAGCTGGATCTTAGGGACTGGTGACGCTTGACGGATGGTTTGGAGCCAGCGATGGCTTGGAGCCAGCAATCTATGTCTTGCACTTGACGAGCGGTACTGGGATGAGGAGCGGGACCTGAAGTCGGAACGAGCCCGCACTGGGAAGCACTCGCACACAGCAATGCCCTCCTAAGGGATCGGCGACGGTCTGTGGAATGGTAAGATCAGTCACTCAACAGGTCCCTGGAGCGGTACTGTGGTCTCGGAGATATTGGGTGCTGCGAAAGGTACTCCTCCTGCGGGGTATGTGCCTCCAAAGGTCTGCACCCGGTGGCCAGCAAGCTGCGCCTTGAGTCTCTCTGCTCATGTCCAAGGTCCGGGGACTGAATGGGGCTGCGCTGCATCTGCCTTTCGTGGTCAGATGCGTGGCGGCTAAGGGAAGGTGAGTGCTGGCAGGATGTCCCCCACAATGGGGAATGGTGCTGCTGAGGTGGGGACCGAAGCAGTCCAAATGTGGGTTTACCCCGTGACCGGGGAACCACAGGAGCCGGTGTGGGCAACACCAGAGAGACATGATCCCCTGCGCTGCCTGCAGGGCCTCTGGCGTGGATGGCACCCGGAACTGATGGAGGTCTCTGCTGCTATTCACGGTAGCTGGTGGGGCGTGGGCTGGGCTACATCGCTTCACCGGAGCTTGGGCCTGGGATCCTGATGTGGGTGAAGAGTTGCCCGGCCTGGGACTTTGCTCATATCCAGTCTTATCCTTTCCCTTGTGGGAGGTTGGAGACCGGCCTCACCCCACCTTCTTGGCTGGAGCTACGGATGGGGACAGGTGCTGGCCAGGGGATGGTCCCAGTGGGGCACTGCATACCAAGGTCACGGTGCTCAGTGCCGAGTTGGAGCGTTGCTCCGGTGCCAGGGTGAGGGCCGACTCCACCCGACTCCATAAGCAGCGCTCTTAAACGAATATCACGCTCCTTCTTAGTCCTTGACTTGAAGGACTTGCAAATTTTGCACTTCTCACTAATGTAGCCTTCACCCAAGCAACACAGACAGCTGCTGTGTGGATCACTAACGAGCATGGGCCTCTTGCAGCAATCACAGGGCTTAAAACCTAGGGACATGCCCCGTCCCAAGGCAAAGTCCCGTTTGGGACCTACGAAGTCTCTAACTATAGCTAAGGGATTTATAAACACTAATAGAAAACTATATACAACCTAATACAGGAGATAACTAGTTTGTACGAATGAACAGCAACAGCACTAACTGAAGCAGCAACAGTTCCAGCCATCACTGGCAGCAAGAAGGAACTGAGGGTGGGGGGAACCGGCAGCGCCCTATATACCGTGGTATGTGCGCACCACTCTAGGCGGCACCGGAGCCGGTCCCCTACGGATACTGCTGAGGAAAAAATTTCTGGCATTAGTGCATGTAGTGAGCACACACACCTAAGTTGAATGGACATAAGCAAGCACTTGAAGAAGAAGAATTAGACCAAAGTCCCCAAACTAAGGATCCAATTCAGCAAACAGATTAAACATGTGGTTAGGTGCTTTGATGAATAAGGATGCATTAAAGCATGTAGTAATTTGAGGAATCAGGGCCTAATTTACTTTTTGTGAAGGGAAGAATATCAAACTTAACTTTGAATTGCTGGGATTTTGTATGGTTGGTTTTTGAAAGGACTTTCATAGAAGACTATAGGTTGGAAAACCAGCTTGGATAAGCTAACAACACATTCACACACTCCTGAATATCCCACAAATCAAACTACAATAAAGGTTTGAAAATGTTCCACTAAATCTTCTCTCACACACAGATACACACATGAAAAGTCTGCTTGGAGTATGTGTGCATCCCTCAGCCCTTTGGGTAGGGACCAAGGAAGGTCAGGGGCAACTCTTCACTTAGTAGACATTAAGTGTCATATTTATTGGGAGTCTCAGGAAATAAACTAACAGTTGAGTCAACATGGAAAATGAACATCTCACCCCTAGATGTCAACCTTTACTTCAGGGGTGAGGCACATTTGTGGAACAATATGGGGAAACTCATGTGGAGAGTAACTCCACTCTCCACGAGAACTGAAGCCCCTACCCCCATGAACCCTGATTCATTAGGGGGAAAGCAGAGAGAGGGGTACTGGCCTCAGAACCCTGACTGGATAGAGGACTGGAAAGAAATCTCATAACTGGCTTCCTCCTGCCATCCCACCTGACACTGGAGAAGAGAAATGCCACTCCAGAATCTGGGGGTAGAGAAGAGGCCCAGGGACCAGGTTACAGCCAGGCTGAAGGAGCAGCCTAGACCCAGCAAAGAAGCCTTGACTAGCATGGTGACTGTGGACATGGACACCAGGCAAGGCAGCAGAGACTGGGATTCATCACTCCAAGCTTGCACTGTGCCCAAGCACCGGCAACCACTACAAGGGCCAGAAAGGAACCTGGGGACTAAGACACTGGTGGCTGTTTGGACCCTGGACTGAGTAACGTGGTATTAGTTTGAACATTTAAGCCTTGGGTGGGGGCTACATAACAAACTGGGGTGCCCCCACCACACAATGTCGTTGCCAGTGTTTTACTCATCCAGTGGATAAGCAGAGAATGTTGGTCTCCTGTGCTATCTCATCACCTTTTAAGAGAAGAAAATTCATTTAAAAAGTAAAGAAGGAAATTCACAGTTTAGTGTTCACTTGCCAATATGTAGTCACAATGGGGCATCGTCCTTAATTATTTAATGTTTGCAAAAATGATTTGAAGATTAAAAGTGCTATTAAATGACTAAGGATTATCCTTAACTTGATCCAATTGTGCCCTGCTGTGACAAGACACAAGCAAAGCTCATCTCATAATTTTAGCAGTTAAAACTCAAAGCAATAATGAATAGGAAAATCAGTTGGAATTCTGTTAAGTGCAAACAGAAGAGAAACGCTGCATGTAAAGAAAACTTTCCCCCAAAATACTATCTGCACGATGACACTGGATCCAGCTGTAAAAATATCAAAAGTCAAAACTTTGATAGCATCAATGATAACTCAAAAAGTTAACTTTTCAGGTATGTCAGTAAAGTCTGCATTGACAATTGGGTTAAGGTTTTCATTATGCCAAATTCCAACCTGTTAATCCATGTTAGGACACAGATATTTAGACCTGTTTGCAAAGGCCTATACTTTAAAAACAGGCCTAAATATCTATATCCTAACACTAATTTATTACCCCGGCTTGCCAGAACCCGCAACTACCATTACGAGAGTCCAGCTGCGTGGACTGTTGGGGAGGGGGACTTACAGGCTGCCGCTCGCCTACACAATCCATAGCAGATATAGCAGGTATTGGCTGTGGTATTCTGAGAGTCTGCCAAATAGCTCTCTCTCTATAGCGCTCCTAGGCTACAAGCTAGTGACCATTAAGTCTATTGCTAGAGGTTGTGCACAGCTGCTGCAGTTCTGCACCTGTTTTATACCCCTCTTTTCTAACTCTAGCATTTAGCTCACTCCCTACAGATGTTTTCCTGATCTCCTAGCTGGAGATGTTGTTACACACAGTGTAAGTGCCAGTGAACACACCCTCACCAAAGGAATAGATTTAAATATTGCATTAGAAGCAATGGCCACCTCTCCATGTGCATAAACTTCAGCTATGCATTTTCCTTTCATGTTGCAAAATGAATGTATTTTTCATTTAAACAATCACTATGAATTATGACTTTCTTGGCCTCAAGCTCATGGTTAAATTATAAGAAGAGCTAAATTAGCTGTGACTAGAATAAATCAACAACTCTAATGGAATGTCAGAGAAAAGGGCATTGAAAAAAATGGAAACATACAACATATTTAACTTTAATTAAATGGAAGGTGAACAACTCCAATTACCATTTGGGAGGTTTCTTTGTTTTCCTTCTTCTCTGCAACCAGGCCTTTACCTCAGGTGTTGTTTCAGGCGTGGGTTTCATGTGATCAATGGTATATAAATCCTTTCCTTGTTTCCACAGTTGATATCTGTCTGGTTGAAACTTCCTTACAAAGATATCCATGGATATTGTTACCATGTCGTTCCTGCAGGTGCACTGGGGGAGAAATCAGAAATATATACTGCATGTGACAAACTAAATGATTTGCCGTAGTTTGTAGTAGAAAAAGCCTTGAATATGAAACTCCTTTTTTGGGAGGAATGGTCATACAGAAAATATTACCTGGGCAACTACAGCCATACCTGGATTCATCACAGTTCTGTGAGGACAGTCCATTTAGCACATATATAGTATGGAAATTTCATTGGTTGATGAACTCCTACTAATAACAGACAAAAAGCAAGCATCTATGCTGTTTCTTTTAGGTCCATTATCTGCATTTGTTATTATTAAGCACGAGGGTACTGTTGAACCCAACAGATAGACTGGATTACCCTTGAATGGCTCCATTATTTTCTCTGGTTTCAGAGTAGCATCCGATGAAGTGAGCTGTAGCCCATGAAAGCTTATGCTCAAATAAATTTGTTAGTCTCTAAGGCGCCACAAGTACTCCTCCATATCACTTTTTTCTTGCTCCAAAATCTACCTATTCTCCCAAGCTTTTACACAATTGGAAAGGATTGAGTGAGACGTGTGAGGATGCTTGTTCTGAAAAGAGTGGAGAACAGTTTTTAGATTCTTAGAGTATGTCTACACAACAGAAGTTATGCACAGGCTAGCCTACCTGAGCTAGTTTGAAGCCAGCTAGCATGGGCAACAATAGGAGTGAAGACAGCAGAGCATGGGCTTCAGCCCAGGTAGTAAAAGCCCAGGATGGACGCTATGTTCTCAGCTCACTAAGCCCACACTAAAGCTCATGCTGTGCTGTCTTCACTGCTACTGTTACCTGCACTATCCAAATTCAAATTACTTCAGGTAGACTAGCCCATGTACAGCTTTTGCTGTGTAGACATACCCTTAAATTTTAAGGCCAGAAGGGAGTGTTGTCATCTAGTCTGACCTCCTGAGTAACAAAGGCCAAGGCATTTTACTTCATAATTCTATCAAACCAATGACTTTAGTTTGGTAATTGGTCCAAATTGTTTAATGTATTGCTATTCTTGATAAAGTCTCTATGTGCCCACAGAGATCTGAACTGAACTTATATTTTAAAAACACTGAAATAAATAGCAATGAATTTGCAAGTAAGATTCTCTCACTTAAAATAACAGATACTAAAATATTATCTTCAAAGCAAATTTACTGTACCTGAAACTCAAAACAATCTTTATATTAGGAAACTATATGTGAATCAACAAGCCTGCAGCACATAAACCATTCATGCTAAGAACACGTTTTTTTTAGCTAAAAAATTGATTCTCCAAAATTGAAAAACCATGAAATGTCTTAATGTTGTATCTAATGAAATGTCTCAATGGATAAGTGAAACTAAGCCATATAGCTAATGTAACCTTTCAGGTGAATGAAAGAATGAAAACAAATTAACACTGTATGGCCTGACCTTCTAGTCCTCTATGATTCGTTCTATCATGCCTTTTTAACTGAACAGGATGTTTAACCACAGATGGAATTAAATTTGCTTGTAACTGACTGCTAAATAGGCACACTGCCTTTGTGTACTGCAGGTATATTTTCTCTCTCCTCCATCCACCAGCCACTTCTACCCCATCCTTCTTTTCCTTGAAAATCATAAAATCTATACTGGAAAAGGGGATTAGAAATGTCATAAAATGCCCTGCTTTCCTTTCAATACTTTAAAAACACACATCCAGCGTAACATAAAAAAGCTGAACAGGAAACTACTTCAGGCAGCAGCCAGAACTCCATTGAAATCAGACATTTATACAGTCGTGGCAAATTGCTGCAAACATGAAAAAGCAATTTAAAAACTGGTTTTGTAGAAATTAACCTCCCATGAAGAAAATGTTTTTGCCAATACTTTTTGTTTGAGGTACGTCAACCAAAGCCTAACCCAAAGGAAAATTCTCTTACTGACCAAATCCCAGATCTAGAGTGTGGAAATTATGTGATATTTCAACACTTGAAGTTGTTATGACTCAGGGATGTTATCTTTTAATGCAATTCCTTGGATCTTTTGATGACTGCTAGCGTGATAAATGTCATACTAGTTTTTGTCTCAAGTAAACAACTCCAGGAAAGATTTCTGAATTTACATTTTGCTCTGCTACATTTTCCAATGAAATTTTTAACACAATTTGAATCAGAAGAAAGAGTGTGACTAGAATCATGGCAGCTCACAATGCAAGAATTCAGCACTGCTCTCAAAAGAGTAGAAGAGAAGACATGTCATACCCCACACTTTCATGATACTAGTTTTCATTGCTAGTACCACAGCATTATTCTACACATAACATTGATATATATTAATACTAAGATCTTATATAGTGCTTTTCAGCAGCAGATCTCAAAGCCCTTTACAAAAGAGATGGAGAAATTGAGAGATAAAGTGTCTTGCACAAGGTAACACAGAAGGCCAGAGGCAGAGCTGGGATTAGAAGCCAAGACTCCTGAGTCCCAGTGCAGTGCACAATCTACTCGGCAACACAGTATCTCATTTCCCTCATACACTGGGATGCAGTCATTGTAGCTGCTTCTGTCTGATACTTTGGCTGGAGGGGCGTGATTACCAGTTTCATATATATAGATAGGGAAGGACAGGTTATATTAAATCCATTATTTTAGGGAAACTTCTTTTAAGCATATATTTTTTTAAATCAGTCGTTCTCAGTTTTAGTTAAATTATTTTCTGAAACCTCCTAAAAATGAACAATCCTTACACATTTAAAAGTACAATTTCCTTAATAGCTATTTTTAAAGTCTGCAATTTAACTGAATTCCCTACTTCTGTATAGAAGGTGCTGCTGTACAACACCCAAATACCTACCCCGTGATGTTATTCATAATTCTCCCCATTTAGTGGAGCTAATATACAGAGGAGAAAATCATTCAGAGTATTAAAGGAGGAGGTCCCGAGATCACAATCACATCAAAAGTGCTAGAGTGACAGCACTTCATGATGTTTGATGCCTAGAAACAAAATTATCTGATGTGATTTTTCTTTTTCCAGGGAGAGCACTGTATTATTTTTGTACTAAGCTCTTATTCTACTATGGCCAGCTTACCTCATTCAGAGAGTCACGGATCAATAACACTGAGTAGTTACAAAAAAGCACTGATAGTCCTTCTGGATATTGGATAGGTGCAAATGACTGTCCACTGGAATAGCCTTCATCATTAAGAGCTAAATGCATTACATAAGGACAAGTGACACTGAATTAATCCCCTAGTTTACACACAAAATCCCTTTGAATGCAAGCTACACTGCTATGCAGAGATGACAAATGGTTGCTTAAGGAACAGTTTTAAAAGATTACTGTCTTTGCTGTTAGGCATCAAGTCTTCAAGCAATTTGGAAAAGGGCCAATATTTAAATCAGCATTGATTTATTGAAAGAAAAAATCCAACAAGAAAAAATATCCAATGATAAGATGATAATGTTCTAAAAGAAAAGTTTTATAATAAATTATGCCTAAATGAGGTACAAAAATCTCCCTTTTAATAATCTTTGAATATTTGATGCTGTTTTTATACTACTACTGAAGTGCATTACATTTGTGTAAAAGTAAAAAAGTTTATCACTATCTAAAATGAGAAAACAGCAGAATTTTAATAATATTTGCAGGATTATCAATATGCTAATTAAAGCCTGAAGATTTAAGGTTCTAGACACTGGAGGCTAGAAACATTTGAAAGCATCATATTAGACAGTGAAAGCAGATATACGCTGCAAAACATTTCTATTTATTTTCCCCAAAATGCGCCAAGAAAGAAATACGTTGCTTTGATAAATAATCTGGAAGGCTTGGGGTTTTTAAAGTGTTCTTTCCTCATTTCCCATCTGACTTACTTATAGTTGACAGTTACATGGCTTTCTGCTTCCAAGACAGAAGAGTGAGTGAGAACATCTCTTTCTGAAGCTAACTTGAATGTCATTCTCTTGAAGAGCTCCACTGGGAAGAGACCATAGGACATGCAACTCCCCAACAAAATACTTAGGGTGTCATGTTCACTGTTCACAAGAAACTTAGAAAAAATTCATCATATTTTTAAAGGTAAAAAATATTTTCATGTGGAATAAAAATTAAAAATTACTTTTTTTTATAAACTGACAAAAAATAGAAAGTCGTCTGATGTTACCACCTGATGGGTATTCTTTGGCCTAAGTGAAATGAGCTGTGCTCAGCCCATGCCCTAGCAGACAAGTGTCCATACTACAAAAAACTACCACCCTTCCCCATCCCCCAAATTGGCATCCTTGTTAGGTACTTCAGCAGAGAATCACGAACTGAATAAGCATAGGGACTCCTGGTCAGGATTGAAACATATTGATAGAAACGGGAGAGAATTTTATTTGCTGCTGCCTGTGCAACACACCCAACTCTGAGGATAAGCTGTTACATCAATGGCAATTTACGCCCAATAAAATTAAAAGAATAGTTCATGTTGGAGGTGGTAAATGTTGTAGCAGGAGTAGTAAAAGGAATTCCTTATCCATATATAGTATAATTGGCTTCTTATATGGGATTACAAGCAAAGATCATCATGGTGATCAAAAAGATTATGGAAATAGACCTCCTTCATGATCCTTTGGTATTATTATTATTGGGTTTATTATTAGTTCTACTAGTATAAAGAAAACAGCTTGACAGAAACATTTATTAGTGTTTGATAGCAGTGAGTTGAAAGAAAATGGTTTCATCCACTTTATTAAATTGGTATAACAGACTGTGAAATGTATTTGTAATGGAGAAAACTGCCTACTTGAGAAATCTTTTTTTTTTAATTGCAAAGAATGCCATTTCTGAATAACTTAAACAAAATGAATATTGGCAAAGACTAAATATTTTGACTGGTTTTGCCTGTCTAAGCCATACTTTCCTCCCCTTTTAGGCTCTGATTCAAAAAGGTAATTAAGCATGTGCCAAACTGTAAGCATCTGTATAGCTCCATTTAAGACAATGGGATTATTCATGTGTTTACAGTTAGACATGTGTTTACATGCCTTCCTTAATCGAGGCCTTACACCCAATGTCAGCAAATCACTTAAGGATGTTTATTATTTTAAGAATGTGAATAGTCCCATTGATCTGGACATGCACAACTGAAAGACAGATACAGCAGTGGATTTAAGTGGCAGACCAAAACTTTATTAATTTAATAATGGGGCAAGCACTATACACCTCCTCTTACATACCTGGCATTTAACTGGGTCCACTATGGGGTTACTCAGCTCCCAATATATAACCATTAACTCAAGGTATACCTTCTTCAGCCTGCTTCTAAGACTAGACTCAGTCTGAATTCTCTTGCCCTGCCCACCACCAGGAGGGTAGAGGGTACCAAGAGGGACCTCATTCTGAAAAGACTTCAGGTCTCCCCTTCTCCTCACAGGCACAAAGTCCATCAGGAAAATCCTGGATCTCATTTCCACCTGGTAGATGGCCCTTTTTAGCTTTTATCTTCACTGGATACCAGCCACTGGGAGAACCAGCAATTAGCTTAATTGTGTGCATACACACACACACCCCCTCCAAAGTGCCTAGTATCTATTTCCTGCCAAATGCAATCCCTAAGATCCCATAGGCAATGTCAGTCCTGTATCTGAGACGTGCACAAGGTGACTGTAGTTTGCCTTTCAGTGAGCACAGAAGAGATATGAGCTATTTCCGCAACATGTCACCTCTGCCATATCATTGAAGGTAAAGAACCTCAACCCTGAAGCTCAGTTGTGATCTCCCTGCTGACCTGGCTGCCTGCTTGTAGGCCCAATGCTGTACAACAGCCACAGATCCAGACAGCAACCGTTTTCTGATGTCCCCTGCAATCACAGATAGGGTTAGTTCTCACTCTTTTGCCTGCTCCAGTAACCCATCAGCAGGGTAAACATAGGTCCTGTCAGAGTGCCTGGATCCTTGAGAAGTAAAAAAAAAACAAAAAACCCTCCAATGCTGTTGGCGTTGCTGCCTCAAACCTGAAAGAATGTGTGGAAAAATCTGCCAGATTGAGACCCAAGTGAGCTAATGCATTCCTCATTACCACAGCAAACTGGTAGCTGGTCAAGTAGTTACCATCCCTGTGTACAACTAGGTGGGCCTGGCTCCCACATACATGTGGTTCCAACAAAAACTGTTTGCGGCTTTTACCAGACATCCCCATTCAGCTGAGCATTTCCTTAGCTCTACCATGGCCTCTTTTCTAGTCTGATCAGTTTCCGAATACCTTAATTTCAAGTCGATTGCTCCTTGTTAAAACTGTACATCCGCCACTCTAATACATGCCAGGAGCAGGTCCCTGCCACCTGTACGCTATTTCACTAAGCCTGAAAGCATCAACAAGGACTTGACAAATGCATCTTTAAATAGAAATGCCTCCGTCCCACAACTGCACTCCCTAGGTAAAGCCTTCGATAACCCAGCAAATTTCACAGAGGGATGGTATACCGGTTATCTTCTTTGCAACGCTCATTTCATGACCATACCTCCAAAACCTTCTGTAGTAAGAGTCCTCTACATAAGCCAGTAAATCCTGCCACTATGCAATAAACCAGGCCAACCAGAAAACCCAGTATTGCAGAGGAAGCTAGTCCATGATGCATCACAGACACTCCGTATCTCACCAACTGAGGCTCAGTGACGGCACAAACAAAAGAGACCTAACTTAACTCTAAATTACATAAACCTAACAATTGCAGCTTTATAAACCATGATTGCCCTTGGGACTCTGGGGTTTTCATCCATTCTGAATCATGGCTCCACAAACCATCACCTGCAGGGCTTGGCTGTCAGCCAGTGTTAGCTCCCAGAATTTGATGTCCTGAAATTGAGCCAGAGCATCAATGAGGCCATTATCTACACTATGCAAAGAAAAGTTTGATAAACAAAAAAAGCAGTGTAATAACTGCTCATACCAGCCACATTCCCCATACTGACTATTGGTTAAGGATGTGAACCCATACCTGGTTGTCACACCAAAAACAAACCTGTTTATTTCCAAATTCCTCACCCCAAATAGTGACAGTCACCAATATTGGACCCTCCTAATGCACCCATGACATTATGGATTGTAGGAAATTGGTCAATGCTAAGAGGACTTGCCCCTACCCTCAAGTAGAGTTGATTAAATTCCTCTACATTCCCAACACACATATGAATGTTCAACGTGATCACTGCTTTTCAGTAAACCAAAACGGATCATGAACTGTGGCTGCAAGGGTCTAGCTGCATTTGAATGGGCTCCTCAATGACTACCACCACCTGCTCTCAAATTCTGCCCATCTCATAGTCTGAGTCACTTAAAGAACTGGCAGTTACCAAGATGGACCAGTGCATGGCTTTCACTTCAGAATCACCTTTCTCACTCCTGATCTCATCCCTGAAGACAGTCACTTGACACCCCCAGCTTTGGTGTGCCTTCTCCAGGGAACTGTTCCTGGCCCAGGGCAGATTCTTTTCTCTGTAGGCTATGTATTGGCGCCCATTAGTGAAGTCCACAATCTTTATGGCCACCGTCTGAAAAGGGGGTCCTCTATTAGAGGGAGTGGCCTCATTGCTTCCTTACTCCATCTTGGCCTTCCCCAACCACTGAAAGGAATCATGTTTTCAGAACTTACCAGCTTAAGTTTCCCCACTTTTGCTTATGGTCTTAGCTGCAGCAACTCTTAGCTATGCCACCATTTCCCTACTCTTGTCTGAGGCATCATGCAGCAATACTCAGGCGTAAGGAAGCAATGAGGCCACCGGCTTCCATGGTAAGAAGAGGCAGTGAGTTAGCCTCCCTATCAAGTCTGGCCACTGGGCTTGCACCTGAATTTGGTTCAAATTTTTTGTCAGACATGAGACATTGGAAACATGGAAAATTCAGAAAACTATTACGTTGAGATATGCAAGATGTAATGGGCTCAGGGAATATATAACTTTGTGGTCTAGGGACTGTATTCCAGCTCCAAGGAGGAGGGTTTCTGAACTTCCATAATAACTAAAGTCAATGGAGGTTAATTACTGCAGACCTTGGGACAGGTAAGCAACTCCAGAGATACACTATCCCCTGGGGTGAATTGAATACTCTGATTCAGATCAGGTTCAAGACATATGGGAGACCAAAAAGAGGGATTTTGGTGTAAAAAATTCAGCCTGAACTAGCTGGGAGACCCCTCATTTTTACCCCAAAACTGACATGAGGTTGTAACAAAGAGAGCAAACCCTTACTGGAAGGGTTTGACAGACAGGAAATCTACCAAAGTCTCTCTGTGGAAGATGGGTGACACTTGGTAAGCTTAGCATGGACATAGATTCTTTTACTGTTTTATTATGTTTTCTCTGTATTGCTTTTTATTCTAAATTAAATCTTATGTGCTTGGTGAAAGCTGCCTGGCCCCTGGTAAACACTGTCATTGTCCCTTCTGAGAGAGAGAACCCCCCGTGTCTGGACTGAGGTCAGACCTGCTGGGAAAGTCACAGTGAATTGCAGAGGGACAGCAATTCTAAATTCCTGGTTTGGAGGGAGAGGGAAGTGGGTCCCTGCCAACAGAGAGGCAATGGCTGGAGGCCACAAGGATGCCCATGAACAGACCATGGAGGGGGCAGAGTGAGTGTTGTTAACCTTGGCACTGCAACACTTGTAGCATGTGCCTCAGTAAAATATCTGAAAGAATATCCTCAATACTCCCACCACCAGCATCTGCGAGCCCTCCTAGGTCTTTAAATGTACCTTTAAATGTCCCAAATGGCCTTAGGCCCATCCCAACATTCTCTCTGAGTATTAAAAGATGTTTGATTTGTAACATTCTGCTTGCTGGATGGATCAACACTTGCGGGCTACTACCACTGCTCTACGTGTGTACCCATTTGAGTCCTGCAGGGGTCAAGGCCTGAATTTCACCACAGGGGAATTCATTAGCCTACCCCTTAAAATCAGGGCACTAGGATCCAGGAATCCCACAATCCCATCCCAGCATGGTTGGCCAGCTATTAGCATTTAGGCTGTTGCCCAAGGGAAACATATGGGCCCAATATCTGGGCAAGATGTCTCCTAAAAGACAGGGCAGGTTTTAAATCTGAGAGAGATGAGACGTAATAGTCAACTGGCTCCTCTGTCCCAACCCCAGTCTCCTCTGGCCAGCCAAATGAAGGCCAGTCCCCTTCCTCTCTCGCATGCACATTCCTCCATACACAGATGTAGGAGGAGGAGTCAGCAGCAGCTCTCCTCTGTACCTTGAGGAATTTGAGCATCTTTATATTTAGTCATACCAAATATCCATGCACCCCTCAATGGCAGGCAGGGGGCACTGCCTTCAGTTTAATTACTCAATGCTTAAAGTTACCTTCCTGAAATAGAAAAGGAGTACCTGTGGCACCTTAGAGACTAACAAATTTATCTGAGCATAAGCTTTCGTGAGCTACAGCTCACTTCATCGGATGCATTCAGTGGAAAATACAGCGGTGAGATTTATATACACAGAGAACATGAAACAATGGGTGTTACCATACACACTGTAATGAGAATGATCACTTAAGATGAGCTATTATCAGCAGTAGAGCGGGGGGGGGGGAGGGGAACCTTTTGTAGTGATAATCAAGGTGGGCCATTTCCAGCAGTTGACAAGAACATCTGAGGAACGGGGGGGGGAGGGGGATAAACATGGGGAAATAGTTTTACTTTGTGTAATGACCCATCCACTCCCAGTCTCTATTCACACCGACGTTAACTGTATCCAGTTTGCAAATTAATTCCAATTCAGCAGTCTCTCATTGGAGTCTGTTTTTGAAGTTTTTCTGTTGAAGAATTGCAACTTTTAGATCTGTAATCGAGTGACCAGAGAGACTGAAGTGTTCTCCGGCTGGTTTTTGAATGTTATAATTCTTGACGTCTGATTTGTGTCCATTTATTCTTTTACGTAGAGACTGTCCAGTTTGACCAATGTACATGGCAGAGGGGCATTGCTGGCACATGATGGCATATATCACATTGGTAGATGTGCAGGTGAATGAGCCTCTGATAGGGTTGCTGATGTGATTAGGCCCTTTGATAGTGTCCCCTGAATAGATATGTGGACACAGTTGGCAATGGGCTTTGTTGCATGGATAGGTTCCTGGGTTAGTGGTTCTGCTGTGTGGTGTGTGGTTGCTGGTGAGTATTTGTTTCAGGTTGGGGGGCTGTCTGTAAGCAAGGACTAGCCGGTCTCCCAAGATCTGTGAGAATGATGGGTCGTCCTTCAGGATAGGTTGTAGATTCCTGATGATGTGTTGGAGAGGTTTTAGTTGGGGGCTGAAGGCGATGGCTAGTGGCATTCTGTTATTTTCTTTGTTGGGCCTGTCCTGTAGTAGGTGACTTCTGGGTACTCTTCTGGTTCTGTCAATCTGTTTCTTCACTTCAGCAGGTGGGTATTGTAGTTGTAAGAATGCTTGATAGAGATCTTGTAGCTGTTTGTCTCTGTCTGAGGGGTTGGAGCAAATGCGGTTGTATCGTAGAGCTTGGCTGTAGACAATGGATCGGTGCTTGTGGTTTTTCAGCCACTTCTTTACGTGCCCTTTAGCTTTGTGGTAGCCACAACATAGAGGTTTTGGCCTGCAACTTGCCCACCCCACAGACACCCCTGCCTGTAACTTAGAATTGTTCCTGGGAACCATTTTCAATAATTGAGAATCAAGTACTGGAACTTGGCTTAAGGATTTATCAGATAGTGTATCATGACTATTAAATCCCTTCAGTAGACAGAATCACTTGTGACAGGGTCGGGCCAAATGGCTATAGGAGAGTAATAGAAGGCAGATATATTAGCCCCAGGCTAAGTAGGTCCCTTTTCCCTGGGTAAGGTAACAGGGAAGGTTCCAGAACAATCAGGAACCTTCTGGAGACAATTAAGACAGGCTGTAGCTAATGATATTTGCTATCATGTAAAATTATGCCGCTACTTGTGACATATCCTCTGGATCTGAGCATCATATGCTATACAAAGGTGTTATGAGGTTTAACATAATGAACTGAAAGTAGCTGGGGACCATAGCAAAATACAGTAGCTATATAACACAGACAGTGTTATATAACAGTGTTTCACAATGCGGATAGGATGTTATAATAAAAATTCTTTCTTGTTATAGCTGATGAAACCTACTGTAATCAATTTTCATATAGATCAAATGAAAATAGAAGTTTTGGTACTTTTATTTCTCAAGTAGATTTTTGGCCTTAATTCTGCTATGTAAACATTTAAGAGAAATGCAGTGTCTACATCAAAATGCAATTTCCAATTCTATGTCAAATCTTCTTGTGCACAACCATGTGAAACCATGTGTAAGAATATAGTCAAGAGACATCAACAAGAGTTTCTCTCTGTTGTGGTAAAAGGACCAATAACTACGATGAAAAATGCATATAAAAGACAAACAGAATGAAAAAACAATTAGGTCTGCAGCATTCTACATGTGCTGTAGAAATTCCCATCCTAAAAGCATATTACAAAAGGGGACTTATTAAGCTATTAGTCTTTAAAATGCTTTCCCAATTGTTTATAATGAATGAAAGCTTTCATCGTGTTAGAGTGGTAGTTAGCAGTGATATAGCTATAACAATTCAGATTCTTATTACTAAATCTGCAGAGACTGAACAGTAGAATAGAATGTTTCACTTATTGTTACTCACTTTTCTTACAATAAGATAGAATTTAGAGGAGTGAAAGATGTACTCTGAGAAACTACTACTTCTTACAGGCGATATAACAAACTCTTTCATTTAACAGATTACCTACAGAACAAGCATTTAATAGGTACTGTTTCTCAGGAGGAGAGGATTTAGAGAACCATAGTAACAATAACCATTCGTTGCTGCTAGAATCAGGGAGTGATATATTTTTACACTGACCTTCTGGCAACTTGTAGGCTTTGCTGCAGAAACCTTTGATATCAGTTATCCATCTGTACAAGCTCCAGTAAAACAAGTGTTCCTTTGACAAGAGTCTTGAAGAGGACACTCAGTTCCAGTCAAACAAAGCAAAAACAGAAACTTCCAGTATGCCACTCTTTGTTGTCGGGTTTTTTAAACTATCTTAATGTTTTATTTGTGCATTAGAATAAAACTAGCATGTTATACTGATTTGCAGCATAAATATATGAGCAAGTGGGTTGCATTCTCTCCAGTACGCTAATGTATAACCAGAACAAATATGTTTTTCTTTGATCCTACTGTCTCTGCCCAGTTACATATAATATCACTCATGTGGTAAGGTGTTACAAGAGTGAAGCTAGTCAGCATTACGAAGAACAGCATCCAGGTGTGGACCCATATTGGAGACAGGTAAAAATGGGAACAGATTTAATCTGTGGGAAACAGGGTGAGAGAAGGGGACTTTAAGCCCATGAGAAGCAATTTGTACATCTCAACTTGTGCCCAATAAATTCAAGTTGTCACTTCAGAGTAACATACCTGAAACATAGGACAGTACTCTACTGCACTCTGTTTCACAAACAATGTCATTCATCTAGCACGCGGTTTTAAGCAATTAAAAAGGATTATTATTATTAAACACTGAATTTCATTAATTGAAATTACAACAGCCAGAGTTTCAGAAATAGCTACGGTAAAAGATGCACAACTACTTCCAGTCTGACCCCCCTTTCAGTTGCTTTCTAAAATTTTAGTGTTTCTGGATTAAATGCTCCATGTTCAGTGTCTGGCCTCAGAGGAACTTTTTTTAAACTCTGCAAAAAAACAGCTCTTCCACTTCTGAGTGAAGTTTTTTTCTAAGCTCATAGTATAAGGGTCTGTACTTCATGGACACATTCCTCAATCTCTCTGCGGTCCCTGCCAACAACCAACCACATTTTGAAACCCTCTTTTTGGGTTTCCATGACACTGCCCAGTCCTGGTTCTCCTACCTGGTTAAACCTCTCTATTTGTGGCCCCCAAGCATCTGTCCATACTGCCTACCACACTTCCCTCCTAAATGACTTCACCCATGCCCATGATCTTTTATATCTCTATTCTAGTTACTCTTACACCAGTCTCTCCAACCCTGACTTTGTCTCCTCTGTTCAGGCTCACATCTCTTCCTGTCTCTCTAATATTTCTTCATGGATGTCCTATGCCTGGAATGGGTATCCTTCTTTATAAGTGCCAAGTGCCCTTACACTCTTCTTTCAGATCCCTCCTAAAAATATGCATCTTTCACCTTGTTTTCCAGTAATGATTTCCACTTCTTTGCTCTCTTCTTCTCTTCTGCCTGACTTCATTCTCTGTTTTTAAAACCTTGGAGTTTATGATATTTGTTCACTATGGACAAGATGATCACTTGGCCTATGCACGTGTGCGGGCAGGAAGGGGTCATGAGCCTACATTTACTGTTATGCGTGGGCTGTCCACATGGCTGGTCCCAGACAGGAGCAGGCTCCACAGGACTGCTCTGTTCCTAACCCCACACAGTCAGGTGAGCAGGGGGCAAAGAAGAGTAGAGAAGGAGAGGAGAAGAGACCCCCAATGTGCCAGCCAGCACAGATGAACCAGTGAGGAGCGGTGAGCAATCTGATACGAGTCTGGGTGAGTAGCAGACTGCCTTCCTGCCTTGGAGCAAGGGGAAGCTAAAAAAAGGAGTTATGATTCTTAAAATCCTCTCCTTGCCCACTCATGGGGTGGCAAAGCTACGTACTACTTCTCACTCCAGCATAGAAGAAAAATGACAACTCATATTGACTCCGATTATTTTTATTTATTTTAATATTCTGCACTCCTTTCTCTGTCCCTTTCCTTTGTCTCTTACCTTCATGTTCTACCTTTATCTAAATTAGATTATAAACTCTATCGAGCATGGACAGTGTATTTTATTGGTCCTTGTAATGCATCATGCAAATTTATGCTGCTAAATAATCTATTCAACATAATATTTGAACTGTATACTCTGCTGTTAGCCAAGTACAGCATTTCTAGTCATACTCTTCTGCAAGGTTCAGTCTGTAAACTTATGCAGAGATTTATTTTTCAGATATATAAGAGAAATAATAAAATGACATACTGTAGTAAAAACCCTTTTTTATTAAATAATTCAACTGAAATTCTCATACAACAAAGTCACCTGCTCTACAAAAATGTGCACAACACATCAGGATCCTATTGTTTAATATACAAATCTATACCACTTAGGCTTTTTCATTCATTCATAAAACTAGACAATGAAAAGTGGAAATTCTAAACTAATTTACTGTAGAATTATTTTCAGACCAGAGGAACAAATTATAGAAGCCCCTTTTCTCTTTCTAATATGCCAGTTCACATTTGTACTGCATTTCCTTGGGTCAAGAAAATAAGGGATAGAGAAACCAGATAAAAAACTTTGCCTCTTAACTCAGAAAAAAAATAGTAGCAAACTATTCAGAAAGAATACAACAAAATGCAAATAAAATGAACTTCCAGAATGTAAAGTGTGGTTACACTTTGAAAAGCAACTCTGAACATGCCAGTGTAGACACTTATGTATATGTCCCTCACAGTCAGTCAACTCCCACTGAGATCAATGTGAATCTTTCAGTTGACTTTAGCGTGTGTTGGATTGGGCCCTCGTGAATTTCTGGGTCACATTTCCTCAGTTTTTGCTCACACTTGCTTCTATGTCACAACTGATTTTTATTTTTATTTTTTTAACTGTCAACAATCAAATTCAACCTTAGATCTCAGAGTCAGGTTATCTTCTCTGTAGCTTACACTTTTACTACCAGTAATAAATATGCTGCCATGAGAAACTTAATGATCTGTTCTGTTAATGATACATTTAAGTGATACATGATACATAAGCCAGCTCACTCCTTCTTCCATGTTTTAGTCTCCAGTAGTTAAAAATAATGAAAACTTATTTTAGTCAGTAAAATACACCACATACAATTTGGAATATAAAGTGGGAGTAGATCTGCTGAGCAACAAGATGTAATTTTAATATAGATTCTGACTACAACCCACAGTTTAATGCAGAAAATTCCTATGGAGATTCTGTAAGAGTTAAATATAGCTGTGCTTTGCTTTGGAACAAAGGAGATTGTCTCAGTTTTCCAATATAAAAATGGATGTGAATATAATATTTTCCATAAGCGTGCTCTGTTTATGGGGCTTTTAGAACTCAAACCCCAAACAATACTGAAAAGCTTATTTATTTAAGAACGCCATGTCATAAACAATGTTGCCTGATGTATGTTTTTGATTAACTTAGTCCCTTGCTACTTGAAATTCTCTGAGTAATGTTACTAGAATGTGAAACAACCTATAATTTGATTAAAGTTAAGCAGACAAAATATGCCTTCAGGAAGAGAAGTATAATTTACTACAAGATTTTCTGTTAATAATATGGAACTCAGAATTTTGACACAAAGTAAAAAATAAACCTCTTAACTTTTTAGGAAATACATTCTCTCTATCACACACACACACACCCCACATCCTTACAAGATTCTAGAGTGAAACCACATGAAAATAATTCAGCATCTTACATCATTTGTTTTACAACAGCCTCACTGATTGTGTATGTGTGCATGTCTGCCACTGCTATTATCTAGACAGGAACTGTCTGTATCATCAGTAGCAGGATCGTATATTGCATTTTCTTTCTCTCTCTCCCCTCTGTTATTATTTACAAAAATGACAAAATTCTTAATCAAAGATGAAAGAGAAAAATGCTTATTTCCAAGTAGAGGCAGAGGAACATGTGTCACTCAGGCTGACTGCATGAAGGAGTTGTGTCAGCATGTTACTGGATGAGAAATATACTAGTCCCTTGCTAAATGGAACAGCATTTGTGACATAGGTTCTATGCGAGATTTTTTTTCCTTTAGAGTGGGGGGGGGAGAGGAGAGAGAGAGTGAGAGAAAAAAAATTGTAGAATCCTGTAGGCCTCTTTTCACCCTCCCGTAAAAAATCATATGGAAATAGTGCAAACTGGAAACTTTCCTTTTACTGATTCAGATACTGACACAGATACAGTACTAATAATGTAAACAGCCTTCCAGGCATGGGAGCAAATTCTCTCAGATATGTGCTCTAGAATATTTGAGAGAAAGGTTGAGCTCTAAAACAGTAATAATAAAAGAATGAAATCTATCCAAATCCCAATTGTTTATGGCTGACATCTTAGTTGAGCACGAGGATGCTACTGTTGAAGTTATACTAACATACCACTGGCGCAGCTACTGGTGCCAAGACTGTGGAAGTAACTTGGTGGCAAGAGCATAATGTTGTTGATCGGTAGCAAAGAAGACAGAGTAGCAGAACCAAAGCAAAATCAATTGCAGATTATCTACGGCCAAAATCTAGTGGGATTATCGCCATCTGTCTCTGGAAGAAGGGGAGGTATTTTTCTTTTAACGGATACTTCTACAAAAAGAAATAGAGAGTCACCGATGTGCAGTGAGAGAACCCTCCAGCAAGTAGAGGGATGTCAACAAATAAATCGGTGCCATTAAAGACCCTAAAGAAATATCTGCCAAATGTCTTGGAAAATTGAACCTATTGCTGGAAATAATGAGTCTCCAGCTAACAAATATTATAGACAGAGAGACAGGGGTTCAGCAAATGGTAAGAAGGAGGGCTCATTTTCCGTTCAAACTCCTACTAAAGAGAAATGGCAGGCCAAATGAAAAGCAACTGCAATTTCTTCAGCTAAAGTGAAGAAAAAAAGTACATAACGTGAAGACATTAGTTGCTCAGTCTTTTCTCTTAATCAGATTTAATTTTTAAAAAAGAAAAATAACCAACAGTAAGATTTGGATGGTAGGGGCTACATGTACAGTTCTCTGCAAAAGCCTCTTGTACCACGTACCAACAAGATGATTTACATTCTCTTCTTGTCCACTCTTACTTTATCTACAATGTATAAAATACATCAGATTAACAGCAAACCATTATGCATCTCACTAGGTGCTTAGATGGCTCTTGTAATCATACTATCTGAGTTATCCACAATGAATACAAAATCATGCACAGAGATTGAAAAGACCCATTACGTTTTTGGTTGTAGTCCAGTGGTGACTAAATTTTTCAGGCAATGGTACCAGTTGTCCAGACTGAGTCCTGAGTTGTATCAGCTATGTCCACCTCATTTAATTGTGTGTTCACTCACATGACAGACTGGGGTTTGGAGAAACCTAAGCTCCTCAGAGCATTAAAATGGGTAAGACTGAATGGGAATTATGCAGAGGCAGTATTCAGGTTCCAACAGAGTGGCTCATCATTATTAATGCCAGAAAGAGGAGCCTGGAGTACCTCTCACAAAAGCCTGAGTGTGCCAGTATTCATAAAATAAAATAAAATAAAATAAATAATACCTCGCTCTTATATAGCACTTTTTGTAAGTAAATCTCATAGCACTTTCCAAAAGAGTTGAGCGTCATTAGCCTCATTTTACAGATGGGGAACCAAAGGAACTGTGAGGTGAAGCGACGTGCCCAAGGTCGACCAGCAAACCAGTGACAGAGTTGGGAACAGAACCCAGGTCTTCTGAGTTCCAGTCCAGTGCTCTCTCCACAAAGCAATGCTGCCTCCCATCACACATCACTGGTTGAACATACTAAACCAAACTCAGCCCTCTTGTAACTCCAGTGAGATCAATCATTCATAATAGTCGTATTGTGTCACAGATTACACAATCCCTAGGTATATATGTCACCTTTGAATAACAGTGTTACTTAGAATTTAGAATAATGCCGTTGATACCACATTAGCCAATTCAGAGGAAGTATTTTGGCTACCCAGTCTTGATCTAACAAATGCATGGAGATATCAAAGACTTGCTCATATGGCATTAAAAAAAATCAAGACGTGAGAAGATCCATTATTTTCATTTGTCTTAACTTTCATTACTGAATTTGTGGCACTTTAAGTAAAACAGGAATTTATTCAACACCATTTAAAATACAAAATAAAAACAGAATGATGTGTTTGCAACTACACAGTATTAAACTGAAATCTATTAGTTAATACCGGACATTCAAAAAACTGACAGTCAAAAACTGCAGTCCTTACTTGAAGGAGGAAAGCTAATGCACATTAGCTCTCTTTCTCTCCTACAATCCCAATACATGGAATCTTCTAACCGTCTCCTACTGCCGCAAACTGGAGTTACTACAGAGCTACTGCATGTTTTCAAAAATTCATGGGTTTGCTTGGTGGCTATGATGGGTACCTAGCCATAAGTACAAGATTTACCCTTTTGGATTATACTTCTGAACTTCTAAAATAACCGTCATGGGTGTGTTTGGGGCAATATACCCCAAAAGACTCAGAGTTTTATACATAACAGGTTAGAGTTGATACTATTGTGATTTTTATTTGTTATCCACAAAACATTTAGGTATTTAAAGGTATTAGCTTTAGAAAAACCTTCTGCTTACATTTAATGCAAGGCAATATTCCAATATTTTTGCTTTTCATAAAATTATTGCCTTTATCTTTGCACAGGCTTATACAGTTGCTCCTTATCTGGTACAGAGATAATTGATAAGACCTAGCAAATGGTACTGTATTGTATACAAGTTATTTTTTAATCTTTATGAGTCTATTAATCATGCAGTACATGTCAAAAAGTAAAAAAAGATTAAAATTTCAATAGTGTATTCATTTCCTGTGCTCATATATATTTCTATGGGATATTTTGTATACATTTGCAGTTATCCTGAAATCAACAATAAATAATGAAGCTAATATCAGTTCAGTATTCTGGCAGGCACTATACACTGATCGAAGACAATTCTATCTCACCCTGTCCAGTTGAATTTCTGATTACAAAAATGAAATCTGTAAGTTTTACAAAGTAACAAAACATAAAGGCTATTAATATAGTTGTGTAAAAATAAAATAATACATGGCCGTTCTTTTTTTTAGTGCCTTAAAATGTGGCTGCCTATTGTGATCTATTAACTGTCAAGAAAAACGTACAGAAATATGTTCTCCTTCCAAAAATACCAAAAAGAACAAATGCGAACAGCAGCAGCTGTCCATTAAAAAAAATGCAAAAGCCATTCTCTTCAGCCATTTGACAGAGTAAATTAAAGTGGGAAAACTAAGGTTAGACATAAAGAACAAAAAATCAGTGTGAAATAGACTTGATTGTTCTAATTCTACATGAAATATATTTGATATAGATTCAGTATTCTGAAGCTGAAATATTGTTGTCAACCCTGCCCCCACTTTAACACTTACACTACAAATGATAAACTTTCCTTTTATGTCATGGAGTAATTAAATTTCTCCCTATCAAAGGCTATTTTTTCTAATGTATCAACACAAACGTTTAAAGAACTTTCATGATAGAGAGTTTCAAGTACATCAGAATCAAACATACTTTCATACCCTATTAATTTCCTTTTTTCATATTTTTTTTCCATGTTTGCTAATTACCAAACACTAAGACCAGCAGGAATAGAAGCTGAACTGTTTGAATTCAAACATCCTCCATAACTATCAATGGAGCCAAGAAAATGACAAAGGATTTTTTTTAAATAATATTTTCTCCATATTTCACTAAACTTGTTCTAATATTAAAGTATAATATTTAAAAGGTTTGTGTTCAGCCTGAGAATTGAATACTTAATAGAGTTATTTTTTATTTATACTACACGTGATAGGGCTAAATTAGATCATTAAATTTTAACATTCCATGGAGGCATAATGGTTTTCTGATGATGTCAGAATAGTGCGAATAAAACTTTTGCCTTCACTTTTCCAATGGAATTAGCATGTTATTTTATGGTGCAGATGTCACTCCACTAAGTTATTATCACTTTGTTCCATCTTTAAATAGATAATTCTATGCCATATGTCTGTGTAGGAATCAAGATTTTTGTATCTGAACTTACCACATTGCTCTCTCCCACTAAAATTAGTTAAAGAATTAATGCTGAAGAGAGCATGCAATGAATATTAAACTAGCTGCCTCACAAGATGAAATGACATAAGGCAGAAAAGAATTACTTGA
This sequence comes from Caretta caretta, assembly GCF_965140235.1. NCBI lineage: Eukaryota > Metazoa > Chordata > Testudines > Cheloniidae > Caretta > Caretta caretta. The sequence goes on along the minus strand of NC_134210.1, from coordinate 105,535,553 downwards.
TACTGGTTTCGAGCATAGCCACTCCTCTTGTCAAAGGAGCAGTAATTTGACTTCATAACAAGAAATTTCAGTGAGGAAGACGAACAGACTATGACATACACTTTTTTGATTAGTTACTATGGGACCTGATCCTGAGTGCCTCCTAGAAGACGCCAAGTACCGTCAAATTCCAGTGGCCTCAATGGAAACTGAGGGAGCTCAGTACCTTGCAGGATCAGGCCCTAGTGAATACAGATGGCAATAACACTATTACTAAAAACAGTAATACCCCACTCTTATATAGCTATTTTCATCAGTAAAACTCACAGCACTTTACAAAGGAGATCAGTATCATTATCCCCATTTTATATATGGGGAAACTGAGGCACAGAGAGTTGAATTGACTTGTCACAGTCATCCAACAGGCCAGTGACTAAGCCAGGAATAGGACACATGTCTTCTGAGTCCCAGTCCAGTGCTCCATCCATTAGGACAAACTACCTCTCCACTGCCTTTAGAGACCAGTATACCTGTGGTTTTAATGATGGGAGAAATGGAAGATTATTTACTACTGGAAATACAATATATACATTACAAAATTCAGAATTAATCTTGGGCCACCAACATTATATTTTGTTTTATCACAGGACAAGTTATCAAAAGCATAAGCATTTCTTATTTAAAAAAACAGGAAAACATTCTCAATATTTTAATGAGATCCACATCCTTTTGGATTAAAATAATTTTTTCTGTAACATTGTATGAGTACAAAACTTTCAAAGGATGAACCGTTCTCCTTTCTTATCCTCTAAATACATAAAAAACTCTTCAAACGTTTTTCATCATCATGTGTGAAAGATTAAAGACAATATTCAATTGATCTGTTGTATTTCATGGCTTCAATAAAGACAGTGCTTCACAGGGGAATGCACTTTTGGAGGAGGTCAATTGCAAAACGTTGAAGTACTACAAAACTCTGTCAAGAGCACTTGCTCTTGGGCACACCACCAACCACAAGGACAATTTAGGAGACTAATAACCCATAAAGAAGTTGAGGATTCCTACATAAACAGCAGGACTTGGGAAGTCACAATCCACTAGAAGATGGCAGGAGCACCAGAACTTTTAAAATGTCTTCTTGCCTTGGAAATTAAAAGAACCAACCTTGGTGTACACACCTGCCTACATGTAAGGGAGTTGTTGGTGAAAATTTGTATATACAAATATTGTATGTGTGTGCAACCGTGCATGCAAAATTTCACAGAGCCAAATTACAGAGATCAGCCAGCTGTGTTATATTATTCCAATGCAATTTCTCTATCACACAGTACATAAAGTATAATGTAAAATTATTTTACTTCAGATAATTTTTGTAAGGAGCTGATAAAGGGTCTGATCCTGCCGACCCCTCACTCATATAAGTAGTCTTTATTTGTGCAAGTAGTTGGAAGCCAATGGGGACTACTCAGATGAATAAGGACTGTTCGTATCAGTGAGGTTTTGCAGGATTGGGCCCAACAGTTGATCTTTTATGCGTGACCCGAGAGTAGGGATATTTGAATAAATGCAGCTTTCATAATATAGGAATGAAAACTGATCTCAAAAATAACCTCTAACCAATAGGGCCCTAAGCAAAGGAAGCAACTTATCCAGCAGGACCCCATCCAACAGGCAGCAACTTAACCACCAATGAAAGTTCTGCTGTTCTCTTTGGCAATGGAGCCGGAGGCACTGTTCTGAGTAGAGACATCCCAGTTAGTAGAAACTACATGATACTGATTTAAGTACTCTTTATTTTCTATTTAATTTATTTATTTTTAAAGATGACTCACAGGCCAGCTCAAACTTGTGCCTCACCCACTTATGGGGATTGCACACAGAAATTACTCAAGTCCAAAGGCAACAGGAACTCCACAGCCTGACTCTAAAGAGAGAAAAGAGGTCAGGACTAAGATGGAGCTTTGCATAGCATGAGAAGCAAAGAGCTAATTTTTGTGACCTTTCTTCTCCTTCAGTTGTTCTGCGACTCCTCAGCACATAGCTGTGTGTGAAAAAATACCAAATTCATCCATGTCATATTGCGCAACTCCCATTCGTGCCAAAGGAAGTTACACCTTCTTATGCCAGGGCTGAATGTAGCCTCATAGCTACCCAGAAGACTGCTGATTTTTTTCAGGACTGGCCCACAGGCTGAGGTAACTCACCATGTCTCACAAACACAAACTAAGATTAATGTTTTTAAATGATTTAGTATTTAAGGAGAACTCAAAAGTGCTCACTGTTAAATCACCTTCTCGTCCGTGAATATTTAAATCATTTAAACATAATTTATTTCCAAATTTAACAATTTCAAATTACACACACAAAACCATATATACAGCCTGCTACCTTTTCAGCCTGCTATTTTTAAACTATAATTTGAAATCTGTTTTCTTTTTATAAGAACAACTTTCTAAAACAGCCAGGACTATAGAGTGTCAGAAATTTAAAAAAGGTGGCCCTGATTCAGAGAAGCACTCAAGCATGTCCTTAAGACCCATTAAGACCCAAAAACCATCCCAATGAGTCGAAAGAATAGTAAATATGGCAGGCGACCAGCTTGGCTTAATGGTGAAATCCTAGCAGATCTTAAACATAAAAAAGAAGCTTACAAGAAGTGGAAGGTTGGACATATGACCGGGGAAGAGTATAAAAATATTGCTCGGGCCTGTAGGAATGATATCAGGAGGGCCAAATCGCACCTGGAGCTGCAGCTAGCAAGAGATGTTAAGAGTAACAAGAAGGGTTTCTTCAGGTATGTTGGCAACAAGAAGAAAGCCAAGGAAAGTGTGGGCCCCTTACTGAATGAGGGACACAACCTAGTGACAGAGGATGTGGAAAAAGCTAATGTACTCAATGCTTTTTTTGCCTCTGTTTTCACTAACAAGGTCAGCTCCCAGACTGCTGCGCTGGGCATCACAACATGGGGAAGAGATGGCCAGCCCTCTGTGGAGATAGAGGTGGTTAGGGACTATTTAGAAAAGCTGGACGTGCACAAGTCCATGGGGCCGGACGAGTTGCATCCGAGAGTGCTGAAGGAATTGGCGGCTGTGATTGCAGAGCCATTGGCCATTATCTTTGAAAACTCGTGGCGAACCGGGGAAGTCCCGGATGACTGGAAAAAGGCTAATGTAGTGCCAATCTTTAAAAAAGGGAAGAAGGAGGATCCAGGGAACTACAGGCCAGTCAGCCTCACCTCAGTCCCTGGAAAAATCATGGAGCAGGTCCTCAAGGAATCAATTCTGAAGCACTTGCATGAGAGGAAAGTGATCAGGAACAGCCAGCATGGATTCACCAAGGGAAGGTCATGCCTGACTAATCTAATCGCCTTTTATGATGAGATTACTGGTTCTGTGGATGAAGGGAAAGCAGTGGATGTATTGTTTCTTGACTTTAGCAAAGCTTTTGACACGGTCTCCCACAGTATTCTTGTCAGCAAGTTAAGGAAGTATGGGCTGGATGAATGCACTATAAGGTGGGTAGAAAGCTGGCTAGATTGTCGGGCTCACCGGGTAGTGATCAATGGCTCCATGTCTAGTTGGCAGCCGGTATCAAGTGGAGTGCCCCAAGGGTCGGTCCTGGGGCCGGTTTTGTTCAATATCTTCATAAATGATCTGGAGGATGGTGTGGATTGCACTCTCAGCAAATTTGCAGATGACACTAAACTGGGAGGAGTGGTAGATACGCTGGAGGGGAGGGATAGGATACAGAAGGACCTAGACAAATTGGAGGATTGGGCCAAAAGAAATCTGATGAGGTTCAATAAGGATAAGTGCAGGGTCCTGCACTTAGGACGGAAGAACCCAATGCACAGCTACAGACTAGGGACCGAATGGCTAGGCAGCAGTTCTGCGGAAAAGGACCTAGGGGTGACAGTGGACGAGAAGCTGGATATGAGTCAGCAGTGTGCCCTTGTTGCCAAGAAGGCCAATGGCATTTTGGGATGTATAAGTAGGGGCATAGCGAGCAGATCGAGGGACGTGATCGTTCCCCTCTATTCGACATTGGTGAGGCCTCATCTGGAGTACTGTGTCCAGTTTTGGGCCCCACACTACAAGAAGGATGTGGATAAATTGGAGAGAGTCCAGCGAAGGGCAACAAAAACGATTAGGGGTCTGGAACACGTGACTTATGAGGAGAGGCTGAGGGAGCTGGGATTGTTTAGCCTGCAGAAGAGAAGAACGAGGGGGGATTTGATAGCTGCTTTCAACTACCTGAAAGGGGGTTCCAAAGAGGATGGCTCTAGACTGTTCTCAATGGTAGCAGATGACAGAACGAGGAGTAATGGTCTCAAGTTGCAGTGGGGGAGGTTTAGATTGGATATTAGGAAAAACTTTTTCACTAAGAGGGTGCTGAAACACTGGAATGCGTTACCTAGGGAGGTGGTAGAATCTCCTTCCTTAGAGGTTTTTAAGGTCAGGCTTGACAAAGCCCTGGCTGGGATGATTTAACTGGGAATTGGTCCTGCTTCGAGCAGGGGGTTGGACTAGATGACCTTCTGGGGTCCCTTCCAACCCTGATATTCTATGATTGACTTCAGTGGGATGTGTTTTCCTGAAAAGGGATACTTTTCTGAATTTGTATCAGTATTAACATCAATATTATCATCTAGCTATGTTACAATTATTTGTATTACAGTAGTGCCTAAGGACTAATAATGCTAGGAACTGTACAAACAAAGACTAAGAAAAAGGCCCTGTCTCCAAACAGCTTACAATTTAAATAGATAAGACAAAGGATGAAAAAGAATTTGTGTGAACTGCAATTTTCCACCAGTTTATAACACTATTACGATTGCAAAGTCAAGCATTCAAAAGTTGGGAAATGCTAGAATTACGGTTGCCTGTGCAACCTTAATTCAGCCCCCTTGTGCATTTGCATTATGATACAGTCTTTAATTGTATCATCACATATTATTTTTTTCCACAGGACCCCTTCCTCATTCAGTACACAGGATTCTCTAGGATCTCTGCCTCATCTGCTGGAGAAGTTGAAAGATGTGTAGTGGATGAAGCAGAGGATTACAGGAACAGAAATATGGTCTCATAGCTAATGCAGTTGAATGTTGCCCTGAATGACTGAATTCTATCCCTGCCTCTTCTGCAGAGTTCCTGTGTGATACTGGGCAAGTCACCTAAACCGAACTTTTCATACGTAGCACGAATTGTGTGTTCCTCATTTAATAGCTGCCTAAACTGAGACCTGGGGGCTCACCACTTACTGATGCAACCTAAACCAGTGGCAGCTGTGCTTTGAACATATAAAGTGGTATATAACGCTAAGTTCTCTGCTAAGTTCTTTATGTATCTTAAGTTGAACACCCAAAATTAGTGAATATTCGTGGCCTTAATTTCTCTTTGCCTCAGTTTCCTGACTGTAAAATGGAGATTATACCACCACCTCCCCTTACATGTGAAAATAAATTAGCAGTCTGTGAAGCATTCAGATTCTATAATGATGAGCACCACAGAAAAGCCCATGAACAAATTAATAATTCTATATTCAGAGCAGGGTTTGAATAGTGTGCGTAAACAAGGCCAAGGCCACACATTGAGCAATAAGGATGAAACAAAATACTGAATTGCTGCTCATTAAGTGACCACCATCCACCTTGTGCACTGAATGAGACCAAAGTCCTGTGGAAAAAATAGTAAGTGATGATGTAATTAAAGACTGTATCCAAATGCATATGCCAAAGGGGGTAGTTCTTTAGATGTGTCTGTTCCCAGCCTTGGCAAAACAGCTCTGTCAGTTTGACCGGATCTTGGAATTAATATCTTCACAGCTAAATAGCTCAGGTATTGTTTCTTAGTTGCCCTTGAAATGCTTACCAGGAAGTTACTTATCTATTATATTGCTTTCCTGCTAGTTTTTTTAAAAGCCCTATTATTAAACTAACCACCTATGCATACAGTACATGGTCCAATATAGTCATACGGTAACCATTTCCCATGACCAGTCACATACAGTATTCATAAATTAATACAGATCACCCCAACATCCACAGGCCCAAATTCACATAGGATGTCTGTAGAAGAATAGGGAATGGAACCCACATCTGACTCCAAGTCCTGTGTTTTAATCTATCATCTTTCCTCTTCATATAAGAGCCACAGTTGGGTACAAGATACACAACACCACAGTTTACTGGGTAATATAGATTATGGATAAATTTCCAATTCCAGATTATTGGAACAGCCAGTCAGTGTTAATATTGTCCATATGGCATCCTGTAAATAACTCCTTTTTCTCAGCTTGCTCTAAATACAACTAAGTTCAATTTGTTTATTTTTAAAATAGTAAACTAAGCCCACAAATTCCTGAATTTATAGTCCCTGAAGATTAGACTACCCCCAACAGTTATTTCCCTATATAGGCTGCTTATTTCCTAGGGAGATTTAAATTTAGCCATGATTTTAAATCCAAGTCATAAAATGGGGGGGGGGGAGGGGGAGAACAGGGAATAGACGATGTGTGTTTAAATGCATTACATTCTCTACAAGGTCAGTAAAGTAACATCAAAAGAGCAATTAACTACTGATCAACCCAAGAGAAGATAATGTATTCTAATCTACCAGAATCAATATACTGTCTAAGAAACTAATCTACAATACCACATTACTTTAATATCTAGATCCAAGTCCTTATTTGTAGGAAAAAAATAATATTCAGAAATGTGGCAACCTGCACTAAGAGATACTATATTATTGAAAATTACCACCAGTCACACAAATGAGTATCATCTATTAAAAGATAACAGTAAGTTACTTGTATTGAGCCAGAAAGGAAACTATAAGCCAAATTCCAATTCAGAAAAAGTCATTTTTCATTCTGGCTTTTTCTCAATTGTAGTTCGATAATTTATTTATTTATTTATTTATTGCCCCCCAGAAAGTCAGGTTTTTCTTAGAGAGATTTCAATCTCTTTTGTCTTTTATACTCCTTTTACACTTTTGTAAAAAAATATTCAGAAACATTTTTTTAAATTGTAGCTTGGCATCACTAAAAGTAGCACCTCCTGCTAATCACTGACAGGAGATGCTTTTCCAAAGACAGCCAGCTTGGCAGAAAGTGTGACTGGTGGACTAGTTTAAGCTGTAATTACATAATAAACATTCTTAAAGGAGTGAAAAATACTGTTGAAAGTGAAATTCACCCTGACTCTTAACAAAACCAAAGTAAATGAGCTTTGTGGAAAGAAACTGTGCAGAGGTGGTGTGTGTGAGCCTGTGATCCCCCCCCGCCCCCATCAGAAAGCACAGTATTGGACAGTCCCACAACATCCTCTCTGAATCCCATGCTAAAATAGGGCCATAACCCACATGCACTCCCTTGTGCAGAAGTTTGTGGTCTTCTGATCCCCACAGATCTCACGTTTATTGGCTACAATCCAGTTTTTCACTTCATCTTCCAGTATTGGTGCTCTGCATGGCAGTGATAGGTGACGTTGCCCGACAACACATGGGGAAAAGGGAGGCAAAGTGCCCTTCTGCAACTTTAACTCCTATATATGCACCAGAACCATAACAGTTCTGCTATGTGGGGGGCTCTCCGCAGCCCGTGAATGCTGGATGAACTTCACCCATAAAAAGTAACCTATATCGTCTACAGAGTGGAGCAAGAGCATTCAGCTTCCTTTTAGCCTTTGATGTTCAGATTTATTATTGAAAATCAGTAAGGAATTCTCTATTAATAATTTCAGTTTCAGGAGACCATTAATGACTCTCAGAACATTATCGAGAGAAGCCATATCATACAGACATGTGGTAAATCCCCACTTCTACTCATATTGCATGAGGAACCTACCATCCTAGTTGTACAATGAAAATGAATGGTGCTGCTCAGAGACTGCAACATTTGTTCTCATTATGAATAACATTTAAGAATGGCCATATTGGGTCAGACCAATGCTCCATCTAGCCCAGTAGCCTGTCTTCTGACAGTGACCATACTGGCTAACAGCTACTGATGGACCTATCCTCCAGGAACTTATCTAATTCTTTTTTAAACCCAGTTATACTTTTGGCCCTCACAACAAGTTCTACTGGTTGACTGCGTTGTGTGAAGTACTTTCATATGTTTGTTTTAAACCTACTGCCTATTAATTTAATTTGGTGACCCCTAGTTCTTGTGTTATGTGAAGGAGTAAATGACACTTCCTTGTTCACTTTCTCCATACCATTCATGATTTTATAGACTTCTATAATATCTCCCCTTACTTGTCTCTTTTCTGAGCTTTTCAATCTCTCCATGTTTGGAAACTGTTCCATACCCCTAATCATTTTTGTTGCCCTTCTCTTTTTCCAATTCTAATACATCTTTTTTGAGATGAACAGAACTGCACATGGCATTCAAGTTGTGGGTATACCATGGATTTATATAATGGTATTTTGTGTCTTCTCTATCCATCCCTTTCCTAATGGTTCCTAACATTCTGTTATTATTTTTGACTGCTGCTGCACATCAAGCAGGTGTTTTCAGAGAACTATCCACAATGACTCCCAGATCTCTTTCTTGAGCAGTAACAGCTCATGTCGATCCCAATCCATTTTCTATACATACTTGGGATTATTTTTTCCTATGTGCATTACTTTGCATTTATCAACACTGAATTTCATCTGCCATTTCGTTGCCCAGTCACCCACCTTTGCGAGATCCCTTTGTAATTCTTTGCAGTCAGCTTTGGACTGGGATGTGCAATAAAGTTGATCCACCTGCAGGAATCATGAAGACATGCCTTTCTCCAGCACATGACTCAGTGTACAGTACTGGAACACTATCTGTAGGTGTATTATAAATTTGAGATAGGACTAGCACTAAAAATAAATTCCCTCAGCTTTCGGTCTTGCATTCCATTATTAGGGATGGTATGTTTTGACATCAAGGTCCACAACTTTCAAGGAAAGCCTGTGCTAAGGAGGCCTACTGCTATAAAGGCACTATTTTAAAGAAATTAGTAACTTAATATTTTAAAGAACTAGATTTAATACTATACGATAAGACTATGCCAGGGAACACTGGATTTATCTGGAGGAAAAAAGGATTAATCAATGCAAATCATTCATGTCAGGGTATATAATACAATTTACAAAAGAAGAAAAAAAAGAGGGGCTTGGAAAACTGAAGTTCTAGTGCAGTGAATTATGCCAAACACTGTAAGCGTTTCTTTAAAAAAAAAAGAAGAAAAGAAAAGAAAAGAAAAAGAAAAAAAAACAGATGAAGAATCTGAATGGTCCAGCCGGTTTCTAAAATGAATTAGAAACATTTCAAAAATAAAGGTGGGTGTGTCCTGATTGCACTGATTTCTGATAAAACTTCAAATAAATCCTCAGTTAATCAGAAGCTGCTCCATTCACTTTTTTTTTTAAGCTGCTTTACTTTAATGGTCTTCAAGGCACAAGTGTTCATTTACTAAGACTAAACATGTTTGATACTGCAAATTAGGAAACTGTCCCAAGTAAACAATGAAAGCTCGCCCAGCAGGAGAGTCAAGGACCCAGGAGAACAGAGACCAGGAGAGACTGTCTACGTCCTACCCATATGTCAGCAAAGGAATGTCTAACTTTTCTATTCTTGCCTTCGGATTAGCTCCATGAAATTCATAAGTATCATATCGGCAGCTCAGAAGCAAAAGCTGGGTGAAATTCTTTGACCAAAACCTTTTTCCCCGCAATAAAAACACAGATTTGGCAACACCAAAACATTCCACGAGTTCATGTCAATTTCACCAAATTTTTTCAGTTAAAATAAAAAGTAAAAAAATTCCAAAAAACCCAAAATGCTACATTTTGTCATTTTCAAAACACTGATTTTTCCATTTGAAATTATTTTTCATATAGAAATTTTCTTTAATTACATTTTATAGAATAAAAAAGTTACATGCTCAAAATGAAAAAAATTGTTTCAAACAAAATACAGTACTTTGATTAGAAACTATTTTTTAAAACTTTGATACACTGAAAATTTTCATTTTTTGGTTCAACCCAACCTAATTATTTTTCCCAATTTTTAGAATTGCCAGCTAACCCAAAAATCTGTTATTCACACAGAAGCAGCAATGAAACTGATCAAACAGTCTTCGATTTCACCCAGTTTCTCAGGAAAGCTGAGAGCAGCAGCAGAAATCCAGAGAATGAAGGAGGGGTTGGAGAAAAGGAAGTTTGCAAATACCCTCTTTCAGGAACAGTGCTCTGATAAGAAGTACCTAAAGCTCTCAACATTTCCAATAGCCAAGGTGGGATAGCGTGGTGACACAATGGAATTCAAGACACTGCTCATCATTGGAGGTCATCCTCTTTTATATCTATCTCTGGATAGTAGGTCTGGTTAGGACATGTCAGGTAAATTTTTCAAACACTTTATTTTTTAAATCTAAACTAATCAAACTGCAGTTATTGAAATACAGTAATTAACAGTTACCCTACTCCACAAACCATATAATAGCAAATACACTGATTTTCTTTTGATAAACTATTATTATACTATACTAATGACCCAGACAAAATTGCAACAGCTTTTACAATAAACTCATTGTATAAAATGTTATCAAATGATCACTCTCTCACTGTGAATATGTTGATAAAAAATTACAGTGTTTTCAAACACTGTTTTGCTGTTGGTGGATTTTTTGTATGTGTGTGTTTTTTTGGGGGGGAGGGGCGTTGTTTTGTTTGTTTGTTTGTTTGTTTTGTTTTTTGCATGCCTGAACATATTTCTTGCTGAAGGAAACCATTAGCCTATGACAATGTTTATTTTTGTGAATAATCTCACTAATGAAGGTTAAGTTAGTTCAAATAATGTAAGAACTAGCACAAATCTTCCCCTGAAATTTGAACTGATCTTTCTATGACAAAATGGTTGAGTCTCCCCCACCCTAAGACCTCCCCTTATCCTGGTTCTAGCATGGCACGAAGAATAAGTAAAATATCATGAGAAAGACTGCTTTCACAGGTTTACAGGTCAATAAAGTCAGCCCAGCAGCAGGCTTATGGTTTAACAGGTGCTGATGATTGTTGATGCTCCTTGCTTATGATATATATTTAATTTCAAAATGCCACTGGTTAACATTTGGGGACCATGCATAGTTTCCAAAGTTGAGGATATACGACAGAGATTGATTACACTCAAAGGTAAAACTCTAAAATATTTATTTAATAAATCCATAAAGCTCATGACTTGCATATTCTTGGGGGGTGGGGAAAAATACTATTTCCCATCATGATCACAGGTGCTAAATAGGGTAGAAGAGCTATGAAGTTTTTAGCTTTGCAGTCCTAGCCAAAAGTTTTCTCTTTGCTTTTCTGTGACACGAGTTAGGGTTTCTTGATATAGTAGCACTAATTTAAAACATATCAGAGCTGAACATAAGGAAACTCTACCTGGTTAAGTGAACTGGCTAACGTGTGACTGAGGATACAGTAAGAAGAGGTGTAATGTAATTCTAGCCGCATTTTCTCTTATATAGACTGACAACTTAGTACTTTCCTTTTCTCACAGTGTATACAAATAGTATTGCAATTTAGTTGGCTAACATTTTTTAATGATCCTTTTTATGCACTTGGTGAAACAATTCATTCAAATTCAGTCGTGAGTCATATACTAGAAGCAGTCTGCCTATTGATCAAATAATATTTTTCCTGGAAAACTTACAATTAATACAATCTGTACTAGTCACTGGACTTTATGGCTATTCAGAGCAATTAATATGTATCTATTTAAATAAGTCCCTTAATCAGTGTGCAAAAATAATTATAGGCCTATTCCAAAAAGTTTATTTGATCATATACAAATACATATAGGAGAATTATGAGGTGGATAGAAAGCTGGCTAGATCGTCAGGATCAACGGGTAGTGATCAATGGCTCCATGTCTAGTTCGCAGCTGGTATTGAGCAGAGTGCCCCAAGGGTTGGTCCTGGGGCCGGTTTTATTCAAAATCTTCAGTAATGAGCTGGAGGATGGAGCGGATTGCACCCTCAGCAAGTTTGCAGATGACACTAAACTGGGAGGAATGGCAGATACGCTGGAGGGTAGGGATAGGATAAAGAGGGACCTAGACAAATTAGAGGATTGGGCCAAAAGAAATCTGATGAGGTTCAAAAAGGACAAGTACAGAGCCCTGCACTTAGGATGGAAGAATCCCATGCACTGCTACGGACTAGGGACCGAATGACTAGGCAGCAGTTCTGCAGAAAAGGACCTAGGGGTTACAGTGGACGAGAAGCTGGATATGAGTCAACAGCGTGGCCTTGTTGCCAAGAAGGCCAATGGTATTTTGGGATGTATAAGTAGGGTCATTGCCAGCAGATCGAGGGACGTGATCATTCCCCTCTATTTGACATTGGTGAGGCCTCATCTGGAGTACTGTGTCCAGTTTGGGCCCCACACTACAAGAAGGATGTGGAAAAATTGGAAAACGTCCAGCGGAGGGCAACAAAAATGATTATGGGGCTGGAGCACATGATTTATGAGGAGAGGCTGAGGGAACTGGGATTATTTAGACTGCAGAAGAGAAGAATGAGGGGGGATTTGATAGCTGCTTTCAACTATCTGAAAGGGGGTTCCAAAGAGGATGGATCTAGACTGTTCTCAGTGGTAGCAGATGATAGAACAAAGAGTAATGGTCTCAAGTTGCAGTGGGGGAGGTTTAGGTTGGATATTAGGAAAAACTTTTTCACTAGGAGGGTAGTGAAGCACTGGAATGCGTTACCTAGGGAGGTGGTGGAATCTCCTTCCTTTGAGGTTTTTAAGGTCAGGCTTGACAAAGCCCTGGCTGGGATTTAGTTGGGGATTAGGTCCTGCTTTGAGCTGGGGGTTGGACTAAATGACCTCCGGAGGCCCCTTCCAACCCTGATATTCTATGATTCTATGAGACTTTAATTCCAAAAGAATTCTGGTGATGTCCAACCACCAGAAATTGGTGTAGTCATAAGAATCAGTGCTATAATTCAAAATTATTGAATCGTTTAGTTTTATATACATTGCCATAACCTTTCCAAACAAATCTTTCCCCTCACTCCTCCATTACAGCTACCTGCTACAAATTCACAAGGCATACTGGCATTTTATAAAATTGCTGTTAACACTAAAACTGTTATTTCTTTGAAACAGAAAATTTTTATGACTGCAATAAGGAACTTTAGACTATGTGGCCATACTTTTTTAAATGTTAATGCACACTTCAGGTGAGCAAGGGAGGACTCTATTTCACCTAGTGCCTCACTGTCCAGTCAGTGTGTCCATTAATCTATGCTACCACACACACAATTTCTTGTATCTTATTGGTCAGCTTTACTATACTGAGAACCGTAACCAATGCTGACATACTGTGTCTATTACCATTATGAAAGGGAAAAATATTTTGTATCCCCCTATATAATATTAGTACGACCCAAGACAGAAAACAGCATAATTGTAGTATAATATTTTTCAACATAAATGCTATGCAAGCATTTAAAAAAAGGCGCATTCCAAAATGAAATATAGGAACGAGATTATTGGATCTGCTATGACCCAAATACCAGTGAATTCTCAAAGGGTTCAAGCTTATCTGAATCTTAGCAGCAACATACTACAGTAAAAGCTGAAATCATGGACTCAGATTTTTAAGCACTACAGCAACAAGATGCATGCTACTAAATCATCATCTTTACAATATAATTTCTTAACATTACTTCCTAGAAGATGAACTTCTTATTTTAAGATAAAATAAAGATCAAATGAGGAGCTGCTTCCAAGACTGAATACTGTTAAAAACAGAACAAATGATGTAGGTTGAGAAGTGGGGAATATATAGTATAGCTAGCGCCCTACCAAATTCATGGTCTATTTTGGTCAATTTCACGGTCATAGGATTTTTAAAACTGTAAATTTCACAATTTCAGATATTTAAATCTGAAATTTCACAGTGCTGTAACTGTGGAGATCCTGACCCAAAAGGGAGTGGCAGTTCGCAAAGTTATTGTAGGGGGTTCACGGTATTGCCACCCTTACTTCTGTGCTGACTTCAGAGCTGGGTGGCTGGAGAGCAGCGGCTGTTGGCCAGGAGCCCAGCTGTTAAGACAGCACTGCCACCAGCAGCAACGGAGAAGTTAGGATGGCATGGTATGGTATGGCCACCCTTACTTCCGTGCTGCTGCTGGCAGTGGCTGCTTTCAGAGCTAGGTGCCCAGGCAAGCAGCCGCCACTCTCCAGCCTTCCCACTCTGAAGGCAGGGCAGAAGTAAGGGTGGCAATACCGCAATCCCTCTTCAATAACCTTGCGCAACTTCTTTTTGGGTCAGGACCCCCATTTGAGAAACGCTGGTCTCCTGCCATGAAATCTATATAGTATATGGCAAAAGTTCACAAAAAACAGATTTCACGGAGGAGACGAGATTTCACAGTCTGTGATGCATTTTTTGTGGTCATGAATTTGGCAGGGCCTTAAGTATAGCCATCCAGGCACCATTCCAAATCAGCTGTCTGCCTTCATAGTTGCACTTTTACTTGTCAAATGCTACTTAGAAATGTGGCAGATACAGTATTAAACAAATATTTAATGCAACACAGGCTGCAATGGTGTCAATCAATAAGAAGTTCAGCAGATTTCCTCCAAGACTACAGGAGCTATGGACTTTATTGTTATGTTCTCAGACAGGGGAATAATAATTATATTTTAAAAGTGACTTTTGGCCTCCTGCTCACACACTGTAAGGTATGTTATTACAGGTTATTGTTCTTACTTAAAACACAATCTGTCATACAGCAACACAAGTGCCATTGGTACTTAGCTATGTAAAGTTTGTATACAAGTAACTCGAGAGCAAAAAGGATTATGTAGAAGCAGATATTTAGAAATTCAATTAAATTTTTAATTTTGTGGTTCACATCTCTACAAATTAAAATGATTTCTGATTAATTAGATCCCAGGCTTTCAAAATAGTTTCAACCTAACTCGCATTCACTTCATATACTACAAATTAAAAGTATAAATTTAACAGCTTAATTATGTCAAAAATCCTTGCAATATGGACAAGTTAATATTGCTACGAAATCCTTACCTTTTACATTACCTGCCTTTTTAGATTGCTATCTTACTACTGAATTATGATTTTTTACAATTAATTTTGTAATTTTTTTTTAATAAACAGAAAGCTAAACAAAAAGAAGGGAAAAAACCTGCAAATTTCCAAAATGCACTGGTTCATTTCCCGTACTTGAGAGCCAATCTGACTGGGAATCCAACTGCAGCTTTCCATGATATAAACCTATGAACGTCAGGCAGCAAGCCAGAACGTTAAGTTTTTGACCAAGATCTCACCTGCCCACAATTTATGTCGTGCAAATTCTTCATCTCCCAAAAAACCTTCAGGCTGTTCGTTCAAAATATGATTTTTTTTTAAAGACACTAGAACCTTTCTTCAACACTTAATAGTAAATTCATTTAATAGAAATGGGAGTGAGCTCTGGTAGGGACAGAGCTGCTCACACAGATCTTTATCTAATTAAGAAGCAACTTTGACAAGCTATGAAGCGAGCCCTATATGGTCCTCCACAGCATTCATGACAGCCTCTGGGGAGATTATCTTTCAGGCGCCAAAAGGAATGCAGAAAACTGGGCTATGTCTACACTAGCCTTTTATCATTGAGTTTTCCTAACACTGTTGCCACCAGTTCAACTCTACCAGAGGTATAGACAAAGTTCCTGCAGCTGCTATCATTTTTACCATCATGGTCACCAACTTTGCTCATAGCAGATTTAAATGACATGATGGTAAAGATGCTGGGGGCTTCTGGCACCCTTATTCATACCGCAGCCCCAGCTGTTCTTGCCTACAGTGGAACTGAACCTAGCAATGGCTGGATATCTTAGAGAAAACAGACTACTATAGGCAAAGCCCCCGAAGGGGAAAAAAAATGAACTAAACTTCTGGTAATCTATCTAACTGTGCTATAGAAAAATATGCTGGTAGGTTGAATTTGACATAAAGAGCTGTAAAGGATTCATGGTCGCAATAAATCTGTGAAGAAACTACTGAATGCATTAGGCAGGGCATAATGTTCGTAAGTGGCTGTGTGCCAGGCAGCCTTCACACATGTGTTTTCAAGGCACTACAGATAAAGAGTTAGTGCCAAAGTCATTATCTTCCACCCCTAGAAGCTTTTGCTTGAGAATATCAGACACAGGCAGTTACACGTCATGCTATCAACACCAATGTGAAATGGATCAGCATAACAACAGATCCATTTTGGTATTAAGCACATTTGCCTAATAAAAAGGATGCAACCATGGATAGTATTTCAGCTTCTACTACCGCACCTTGCAAGGAACCTTCAGAACCATGCTGCCATTAGTGTGAAAAGATGCATTTTTTAAAAAAAATCTCGTTATCTGTGTTATTAGAAAACATAATCTTTCATTTATTTTAATATAGATGAGAAGATAACATCAGTCCAGACTTTTTTTTTTTTTTTTTTTTTTTTTTTTACAGCTGGCCATGAAGAGCAGAGGTAGATGGAATCAACTCACTGTCTGCTATGTGAAAAATAACATATGTAGATTTCATAAGTCATGATTAAAAAAAAAAGGTTTATCAATGCAAGCATTTGATATGGCAGGTGTGTACCAGTTTGATTCTCAGGAATCAGAGCTAAAAACAGAGTAAAGAAGGATATTTTCACAGACTTTTGTTTTGTTTTTGTCTTTCTATAACAACAAATGCCAGCATGGATTCCCAGGGATAGCTCAAAGATCTGCTAAAGAAAACAATGTCCTGGAAATGGAAAATGGGATTGACAACTAAACAAGAACACACAGTCCTTTACATTTAGTAGAGAAAAATTAAGGGAAACAAAAAAAAAGCAGAATGAGGTAACAGTAGCTATAGAAGAAAAGGTTTTGACAAATATCTCAGAGGTATATCAAGTAGGCCTATTAATATTAATAAATAAGAAAGATGAGGAAATTCATGACTCAAAAATGGCTGAAACAATGGATTTCTCTTTTAAATCTGTCTTTAAAAAGAAAACTAAAAGAAGTTTGAGTATTTAGGATGTAATGAAGATCTTGTAAAAATATCTGTTGATGAGGAACAAATAAAATTTGGGGGTATATTTAAATACATACAATTTAACTAATCTGGATTGTATGCGTCTATAACTTTCCAAACACACCTCAAATCTAATTTTTCAAAGTCAAGGGGTCAAGCAAAAAACCAAATCGGATACCAGTCCTGAAGAGGTTTGAAACATGGGGAGAAAATTAAGTGTTTCAAACTGGAAAAATAACTGGAAACACATATTTAAAGGGAAGGAGGAAACAGCAAGGCAGTAATGGTTGGGTTGGTGGTGGCAGGAGCAACTTAGACATGAGTTTGCAATGTTGTTTAACAATACACCGCACTTCCTCTCACCGCATCCTCCGACACACAATGCAGTTTTGGGCTTGATATGCAGTGGTATCACCTAATGTAGCAGAGAGGTTAACAGTCCCTTCTCTATATAACTGTACTACAAACTGAAGTACTGTATGCAGTTCTGGGCACTTCGTAATCAAAAAGTAGTACACTGATAGAGGAAAGTTCACAGAAGCATAACCAATATAATTAGTACGCAGGAGAGAATCACTTGTGAAGAAAAATTAAAGGAGTTAAATGTAACTTGGCTAAGAGGTGGCAAAAGAGGGAACACGTATCAACACTTTACAAATATTCGAAAGTTATAAACACCAATGAGTGGATAAAATGATTTGTGGTGGTACAAGGGGGTATAACTACTCTAGAAATAATGGGGTGAAATTAAGAAAGAATAAACTTTAGGATGAATATTAGGAAAACTGCTTTGACAGTGAGAATCATTGGGCTATGCAATTGTCTCTTATGGAAGTTGTAAAAGCCCCTGGGACACTGAAAAATATAATGGACAATACACTGGTAAATGTCCTGTAGGAAACAATCTTTCATTGTGAGAAGGAAGGTCGATTAGGTGACTAAACAGGTCGTTTCACTTCTATTATTGTTCAGTAAAATGCCATTAAAGAAAAAGGAACAGTATTTATCACTAGTGTTGGAAAATATTAATTCATCACAAAATACATAAACACAGTCATTCTAATCCAAAGTCACTCAATGCAGTTCATACAAAATTGTTTCGGTTTGCGCTGGAGACATCCTATTTCCTGCATTACAAAGATTAAGAGTAACTTTGTACCAAGCAGAAGTGTCAATGTGTTTGAACTTAGGTTCTTGCTCGCTTACATCACATTATGAGAGATGCTGATGAAACAGGGATAGGATACAGAAGGACCTAGACAAATTGGAGGATTGGGCCAAAAGAAATCTGATGAGGTTCAATAAAGATAAGTGCAGGGTCCTGCACTTAGGACGGAAGAACCCAATGCACAGCTACAGACTAGGGACCGAATGGCTAGGCAGCAGTTCTGCGGAAAAGGACCTAGGGGTGACAGTGGACGAGAAGCTGGATATGAGTCAGCAGTGTGCCCTTGTTGCCAAGAAGGCCAATGGCATTTTGGGATGTATAAGTAGGGGCATAGCGAGCAGATCGAGGGACGTGATCGTTCCCCTCTATTCGACATTGGTGAGGCCTCATCTGGAGTACTGTGTCCAGTTTTGGGCCCCACACTACAAGAAGGATGTGGATAAATTGGAGAGAGTCCAGCGAAGGGCAACAAAAATGATTAGGGGACTGGAACACATGACTTATGAGGAGAGGCTGAGGGAGCTGGGATTGTTTAGCCTGCAGAAGAGAAGAATGAGGGGGGATTTGATAGCTGCTTTCAACTACCTGAAAGGGGGTTCCAAAGAGGATGGCTCTAGACTGTTCTCAATGGTAGCAGATGACAGAACGAGGAGTAATGGTCTCAAGTTGCAGTGGGGGAGGTTTAGATTGGATATTAGGAAAAACTTTTTCACTAAGAGGGTGCTGAAACACTGGAATGCGTTACCTAGGGAGGTGGTAGAATCTCCTTCCTTAGAGGTTTTTAAGGTCAGGCTTGACAAAGCCCTGGCTGGGATGATTTAACTGGGAATTGGTCCTGCTTCGAGCAGGGGGTTGGACTAGATGACCTTCTGGGGTCCCTTCCAACCCTGATATTCTATGATTCTCCCCAGTCACCAGAGTTGGTTACATCATTTTTACCGGCAAGGTGGATGCAGAACAAATCCAAATCACTACAGCAGAATATTGTGATGAACCTGCTAAGCAGAGGACTACAACTTCCATCAGTTCCCTCCCCATTACACTTCCCCTCCCTCCTGGCCTTGTCAGAGGAAAGGTCTTGAACCAGGAAGTGGCTGGATTCTGTTTGTAGGCAGTGGCCACATGGGTTATCCGGAGCTCCCTGAAGGAAGGCAGAAGCAGCAGCTGCATGGCAAGCAGGGAGCTGGCGAGAAGCTGAATTCAGAGTTCAATCCCCAGGAACCATATGCAGGATGGCATGTGGAACAGGATGTGACTGCTGGATGCTACAGATGGGTGCGGGTCTGTGTGGGACTTACAGGGGAGCAGCAGCAGCACCTAGGCAGAGAGTCAGTGCAGAGTGGCCCCAGTGAGAGACACTTAGGGCATATCTATAGTGCCCCACGGTTCAGACTATGAGGGTGTGAACAGCAGTATCTGAAAAGAGTTCTGAAGGTTTATCTCCAAAGGTATAATACCATTATTTACTGGTGCCATATATTATTACTCTCAGGCATATGTCAAGCCAACCTGTGGCAGGTGTAACAAAGTCTATTATGGAAAAGAATGAACAAACAAATAAAAAGATCAGAAACTTCTTTTTAAAAAAAAAGGATCATCAAATTCTACCCTAAAAGTTTGAATTCTTGTGCCAGAAATTGTCAAAAAAATAAGTATGGTGGTGAGAATGCAGAGAAGTGTATCACCAAGGACTGATCAGCATGACTGGACAGATTCCATGTTAAACGGGCCCCGAGTATTTTGGATTTCTTTTCAATTCATAGCTAGATAGTTTGATAATATTAAATCATTTTTTAATATCTTCCACACATCAAAACAAAACAATTATGATAAAAATACTACTTCCATTGTCAAATTAAAAACTTTTTTTTCTCTGTCACATTTTCCTGTCAAGGCCCATTTCTAGAATTCTTTTCCATTTCAACGTAGCTATCTTTTAAATATAGAGTCCAAATAATTTTTTTAAATCATACTGTAATAAAATACAGTAACTTATTTAATTGTATAAGATGGAAATACAGTTCTAGAAAAGAGGATGGATTGAATGATTTCAGATTCATAAGTATTGCAAATACTTCTCATGGAAGTGAAAGCAAATCATTGCATTAATCCACTGGTAATGTTAGAGCGGAGATTAATGCACTTTGAAGGGTCTTAATTACAATATTTTCAGAAAAGTAAAAAGAAGCATTTACATTGTTCATAATTAGTATCGCTTTATAAGCAAAAGCTATGAAATAGAGTACCGTAAGTCAGCAAATCAAGTTGACAAACTCCAGTTTTCTTCTTTCAATGAAAAAGATATTTTTAATGTGTTTCATAGTAGATACCTATTCTCTCCTCAAAAACTGCTGAGTTGAAGAGAAAGGACTAAATCCAGCTTGAGCCACGTGACAAAGGAAAGTTGTTAAGGCTTTTCTTAAATCTCTTTTAAAAGTAAAAAAATATCAATTAATCTTATTTGCTAGAAAATAAAATGTCATCCTTTGGCGCTACAGAAAAGGAGGCCATAATCCGTCCTGCCATAAGCAAACTCATTATCCATTGATTTACCTGGGAATTGCACTTGCCTGCACCAGGACTGAGTTTGGTCCAATATGTTTAAGTCTCCTTTATTTACTTTATGTTACATTAATCTAGGGCTCCTCCTTCAGGAGAGTGGCAAAAGCCCTCTGCAGACATCCACTATTATCTATTGTTAAAACAGAGATAATGATACTGACCTCCTTAGTAAAGCACTTTGAGATCTACTGATGAAAAGTGCTGTACAAGAGCTAGGTATTATTGTTATGATCGGGATCCGGGGGAGAAGAGGGATTCTGAACCTCAGAGAATAAGCATTTGAATCAACTAATTGTATATAATATTTCTGTACTATAAAAGTGTGTCAAGTAAGGTCTGTTATGAAAGCCAGTGACACACTGGTAATTAATATCATTGTGAAATCTATGTATTAACACTACATAACTAATTATGGATATTCACGCATATCATGCTTTAAAGCAGAGGTCTCCAACCTTTTTACGCCCAAGATCACTTTTTGAATCTAAGGGCAACCAAGGATCCACCCTGCCCCTTCCCCAAAGCCCAGCCTGGCTCACTTCATCCCCCCCTCTCTCCATCACTCACTCTCCCCTACCCTCACTCACTTTCACAGGCTGGGTTGGGGTTTGGGAGGGAGTGGGGTCTCTGGGCTGGGGCCGAGGGGTTCGCAGTGTGGGAGGGGCCTCTGGGCTGAGCCTGGGGTAGGGGTGCTGGAGGGGATGAGGGCTGCAAGCTCTAGGAGGGAGTTTGGGGGCAAGAGGGGGCTCCAGGCTAGGGCAGAGTGTTGAGTGCAGGAGGGGGCATGGGGTGCTGGCTCTGGGAGGGGGGGTGGGGCTGGGACAGAGTGTTGGGGTGCAGGAGGGGGCATGGGGTGCAGAAAGGGATATGGGGTGCTGGCTCCAGGAGGGGGCTCAGGGCTGGGGTTGTGGTGCGGCCTCCTGTCAGGCAGCACTTACCTCCAGCGGCTCCTGGTCAGCGGCGACCGCAGCGAAGCTAAGGCAGGCTCCCTGCTTACCCTAGCCCCACACTGCTCCCAGGAGAGGCCAATGCACCCCTGCGGCCCTTGGAGGGAGCACATGACTCTGCACGCTGCCACTCTCTGCAACCACCACCCCCACAGCTCTCCCAGCCAATGGGAGCTGCAGGGGCGGTGCTTGCAGGCAGGAGCAGTGCACGGAGGGAGCCCCCGTCCCCCCTCCCCCAGGGCCATGCTGGTCGCTTCTAGGAGCAGCGTAGGGCTAGGGTAGGCAGGGAGTATGCCTCAGTGGCAGCCACACTGCACCACCAGAGATCGCGATCAACTGGGAGATCCTCTAGGATTGACCAATTGATCGCCATCAACCGGCTGGTGACCACTGCTTTAAAGTCTGTGACCAAGCAAAGGGAGGAACTGGTTTCCTCCCAGAAAGGAAGCTACCTACCGATCTCCAATGTAACAGAATCCCCTCACTCATCTGGGTAAACGCCCAAATATCACAATTAATATTATCATCATTCCAATTTTGGCCCACCTCTAGTATCCCAATAGAAGTCCTTTCAGCTTAGCATGTGACACATGTGGATAGCTGATGATGAGTTGTTTTACCAAATTTGAGGTAATTTACTCCAGATGTGAGAGCGCAAATATGCATGTTAATCACAGTTTGCAAATTCTAACACTTTTCTGCCACAGAAACTCCATGTGTAGTATTACTGAAGAATCTTGTTGAGATATAGTACCCAGGAGTAAATTTGAGATGAACTGAGCCAATGTAACTTCGAAGTTATTCAATGATGACTTAGGAACACCCGAATCTAGCAAACTTTCTATGGATGATCAGGAATCTGATTGTCCTAAAGAGATTCACCAGGGGGCTGAGAAGTTTTACAAAGTTTTCCCAGACAGGAGGTTCAATTGTAACGTCCCTCTCTAGCCACCAACATACATCGCCACACAGGGTAAGGTCTCCAAGACTTCAACTCCCTGTCGTCTTCATATAGAAACACAGTTCCCTTCCTGTAGATCTTAGGAGCTTGCAGAAAAGCAGTGTGTGGCTGGCTGGGGATGCAAGGAGAGATGAGGGGGCCTGCAGTAATCTAAGAGACTAAAGATAATGCAGCAGCTGTGAAAGGAGGCTTGATGCAAAAAGCAGCTCCCTTACAGAGCTGCTAAGCTCTACTGGAACGCAACCCTGTTTCTCATCAGTCTTAGAAGCTCCATAGGGCAGGAGTTCCACGGCAGCATACAAGACCTTCCAAGCTCCACAAAGTCCTGTGGCTCTGTACTCCTTTAAATGACACGTGATAGATGTGTAGGCACTTTGCTTACTGCACTAATGTAAGGCATTCAATTACTACAGTAATCTGCACAGTGTAAGAACCTGGACTGAACAGAATAGAACTTTTGATTTTTTTTTTTAGAAGAAAAACACGTGGAGGTAAGAAAGTATTGACCGGTCTGTGGATGTTCTAAAGTCCACTGAAAGAGTCCTGCAGGGTTGGTAGCATTAAATGTATAAAAGCACCACATGCAAAATAGAGAATTGCTGCATCCCTGCTACTACTTTTCAACTTTTGGTACATGCTCCTGTGGAGCTTGCAAGATCCAGGGCTTCCTTACCCTCAGCAGTGAAGGACTCCAAAAACAGATCTATCTACCACTTCTCTGATGACTTTTCATATCTGTTTTCATCCCAGAAACCCATCAATTAGAACTATATTTAGTTTTGCTATCAAGTTTGCAAACAAAAACATTGTGCCAATTCAGCAGACGCCATCAGATATGACTCAGTAACACTAAGCAATATCCAAACATCAAATGTAAATCAAGATATGTTCAACATTAACAGCAATAGAAACATGATAGTTTAAACCAAAGGTGGATACAATGAACCTACCATTTTCTACCCTTTGTAGTACCTACAGTACAGGAAATAATAAAGAAATATTTGTGATTGTTCCCAAACCACAGCAAAGCACTTACATTCTTTGCTGTGCAAAAGGCAGAAAAGCAACGTACCTAAGAGCAACTGGGACAAGATGTCATGCATTTGTACCCACATATCTATCCATGGAAACCATATTTGCTGACTTTGCATACAGTCCAGTACACCTACACGGGAACAGATTTCCATTCATAAGCAAGCAGAAATCACATTAACACTTAACAGGAGTTACTTGTGTACATCATGGGATGGCCATAAATCATAAATTTGCTAGGTTTGACTATGCCATATTTTGGCTTGTGCAGGCTTTAGCAATTTATTCACAAAGGTGGAGTAAATCACTTAAATGAGCAGTAAAAGCACAAAATTTGCTCTGTTTAGTGCTGTTATGCTCTCCTTACAAATGTGGGTAACTAGAACAAACTCGTTATTGAGTCAAGCCCTTAACTCACTTTAACAAATTCAATTGGTTTCACATTGGTTACGTGTGACAAATGCACATATTAAAATAATGTGAATTTTAGAAAATGTCACACTTCAATTATGTATTTTCACTACTGTATTACAAATGTCAATTTTATTTGATCATAAATATACCTTAATTTGTTTTATAAACAAAAAGCTTGCATATAATGGGAGGGTTTGTTTTTTTGGGTTTTTTTAAACTTGTTTGTTTGTTTTTAACTGGCTCAGAAAACACAGCAAAATGTAATGCTGTATAGTTTAAGTGATAATTTCATGTTCTCCTGGCCACGTGAAAGCTTGTTTGGAGAAATTATTATATATATATATATCACATTACAGGGGAGGCTGGTAGTAACTACTATATTTAGATAAAAGAAAAGGAGTACTTGTGGCACCTTAGAGACTAACCAATTTATTTGAGCATAAGCTTTCCTGAGCTACAGCTCACTTCGTCGGATGCATACTGTGCAAAACACAGAAGATGTTTTTATACACACAGACCATGAAAAAATGGGTGTTTATCATGGTCTGTGTGTATAAAAATATCTTCTGTATTTTCCACAGTATGCATCCAATAAAGTGAGCTGTAGCTCAGGAAAGCTCATGCTCAAATAAATTGGTTAGTCTCTAAGGTGCCACAAGTACTCCTTTTCTTTTTGTGAATACAGACTAACAGGGCTGTTACGCTGAAACCTATATTTAGGTCGCCTACCACCTTTCATTATAAAAGATCCTTGTGACTTTTTTTTTTTTGATACGCTCTCACATCTCTTCTGTTTGCAGCAGGACTTTGGCAGAGGGAATACCTTCTAGCTAGGGACTTTGTCCCATGACATTCTGTTCAGCTTTTGTTGAGATATAAAGTATTAAACATCTCAACTTCCATTCTGCTGCTTGTATTCTTCAGGAAAACGCTGGCAGCCTGCCAGAATAATAACTCAACAAACAATCATTCTCCTGCCAGCTGATGTTAAAGTAGCCGCACTACCACACATCCACGTACCTGCAATGCCTAGGTGTCCCTGGAGCAGCTGTGGTAGGGGTGGTGGGGTTGCAGAGTCAGGCCTGGCTTCCCCTGTCCACCTACAGACCAGCACCTGGCCCCAGCTGCCCATGTCTTCCCCCGCCTCGCTCTCAGGGCACCACATGTGGCTGGAGCTCTCCCATCTGCCAGATTGTAGGAGAGACAGCTAGGCTACGGTCCCCTCAACCACTCCTTAATCCTCACAGACAACCCCTCCTGAGGGAGAACCTACCCCAGTTTCTGGGTGAGGAGAAAAAGAGACAAACAAGCCAGGCTGTGCACCCCACCCCAACTTGACCAAATTCCCAACACAGTGGTCCATTCCCCCCTCCAATACAACAGTTTTCTCCTAATCTGAGGTAATTTAGTTAATCCTGTAGCTCAGTATAAATTGCAATGCTGAAGAGTGACAGTTCAAACCCTGATGATGCATTCAGGGGGTTGTTAAAGTTGCATATAATAGAATTAGTTTTTCCAGTTTCCCTTTGAAAACACCTAGGAAATTACATACAAACAAAATTCTACTAAAGAACATTCATTAGGTTGCAAAGTCAAGCACTTGGAAGTTACAAAATGCCATATTTATGCTTGCCTGAGCAGCTTTAATTCAGCCCCCTTGTGCGTATCTATTATGATACAGCCTCTAATTACATGATCTCCCATACTATTTTTCCGAAAGGATCCCTGCCTCATTCAGTGTGCAGGATGGATTCACCAGGAGACACAATTAAGGTCAGATGGGTAACAGTAAATCTAGCATAATGAAACCTACATAATGTTCTTTTATTGCAGTTCTTTTGTCTTTTATATATATAGTTCTCGTAAGGAAGCATATTCAGTGTTTCCCTAACATGTCTCCTCATTGAGGGGTATGCACTCCAAAAGCTGATTTCCATTGCAAGTTTTCCACAACGTAAATAACAGTGTGTGCAAATTCCAGTAAATAAAACCTGGCTAAATTATCTGTTCTCTAACCCACAGGATGCATAACACAGATTCTTCCTATACTACTTCAGTAAATTGTTTTTTAAGTTGGAAAAACACAGTCATACAGTTATATGAAACAGGTTAAATAGGCAAGTAAAAGTTAAAGCTAATATGTTGGCCCGGAGTCTGAGCTGTGTTTGGCACAGCTTTCAAAAGGAAACAGTGGGGTAAGGTCGCTTCAAACCATCTTTGTGCCTCAGACTGACACCTATCATGGGTCTAATTCTGTGCTGATCCAGACCCTAGTATAAAATACTTCAACCTTGAGGCTGCTCTACTTTGCATCATGAACCATATTACCTGTTGGGCCATTCCAGGTACCAGGGACCTGCAAGACATGGGGTTGCCCCTGCCATAGCCCCTTGTTCCCAGCCACAATCTCAACAGTGGAGGCCAGGCCTCCTGTGACATAGGAGCCAGTATAGTACCCCTATACCACCCAAGAATTCCCCTATGCAAGGGAGAGGCACCCAATTTAGGTCTGCTTTGCACCACCTGAGGAATCAAGAAAATTTGTGAACAATGACTATGCTGGTAAGTTATTTACTAACAGAAATGTTTACAGAAAGGTACCATGAAACTGATTAGACTCCTGAGGCCCTATATTTACTGAAAGTCTTCTGTTACACCATTCCAAACTGTCACAAAGCACCATTTTCTGTCACTGATGTGTATTAAATCCTCCAAAGCTAAATCAATCTTCAGAATTGACTTTAGCAGTCTAGTTTCGAGCAGCTTAAGTGTCTAACTAATACTGTAACACCAACTACTTCCAGCACTACCCACTCCTATTGGATCTGGCACAAGTTCAGAGGCAGTAAAGTTCAATCAATAGAGGTAATAAATCAGACGCGCTAAGCATGAATCAGAATACTGATCAAAATCAATAGCTTTGTGTACTTTGCTAATTTAATTTTTAAACAGAAACAAAAAATGCTGCTTTAAAATAAGTTCTGTACTCACGAGTGTCAAGATAATAATGTAAACGCATCTGCTATAATATCTGAGTTAAACTTAGCTTTAAAACAGTTAGTTGCTATTGTATGTCATAAGCACATTCCCTCTTAGGAAGCGCACAGCTGGAATATCATGCTGCATTGTGTACTGTATTTGCAAAAAAGATGACTGATGCTCAGTTAGGGCTTGATCCTGCAAGGTTAGCAGCAACTCCAGAAGGTGCTAAGTGCCTTCAGCTCCCACTGAGTTATTCAATTGCAGGACTAAGTTCTAACTCCATTCAACATAAAAGATATACACATATGGAGGGATGTTCTCCCAAAGATGCATGTATTTGCACAAGTTACATGTCCACAGTGTGACAGGAACACATACCCTCCCCTAGAAAGGTTTTTCTTCACAACTACGAGGAATTAAGATTTAAGGGCGGTATAACAAATTCTTAATCAAGACACACTTAATAGAATAGATTTACCCTAATGACACCAGTAATGATTGCTGCTGGACTGGGATAGTTTTATTAAAACTTCCACTCAAAGTGTTGTTTCACTCTGAAAAGTGAGTCTTTAAAAGTAGCATTTTGGGATCCACGTCTGTTGTATCTCCATGATTTCTAGATTCAACATGCTCAGTTTATAAGTAAAAATATTATTTCTCACTCCATGTCTACAACCCTAATCTGGGATCTAAAAATCAAGCAAATTTTTAGTATCTCACACACCATCAGAAATAAAAGGTCCTGTTGGACAAATCAGGTCCTCACTAAAACCTGTGCCATTCCACTACCTCCAGTGCGGTTGAACCGGTGTAACTGACGGACCTTTACAAACAATTCTGTGGATGATACATAAGAAAGGAAATAATTCATCTCATTCTCTCTTAGCTATGTTGGCTGCCAGACTAACAGGAGTAAAACGCAGAAAACACTTATTTTAGCTACTTACAGTCAGCTGTTATGACTCTGAATTCACTGAGAACAAATCTGTTGAGTAAGTAGGTGCCGTTTTTACATACATTAGTTACTTTTCAGAATAGAACAACACTTGAATAAAACTGACTGGTGTTAGACGGATAAGTGATGCTTAGCCAGATGATGAATAGCTATGAAATTCTAAGCTCCAAATTTTTAATTCAGAAATTCCCAAATAAAAGTTAAAAAATAGGATGAATATCTAATGAATACAAAGTTCACTTTTGTAATTTTAGTTGGTACAAGATTTTTATTTTATTTTTTAAGCCTTTTTGAGCTTTAAAAGAAAATCTCCAAAAGACAGACCTCGGTTCCTAATCTGGACAGTTGTTCAATCAATTCAGAGAATCCTTCCAGATTCTCTTATTTCAATATTAAGCATAGCTCCTATAAAATGTATTAAAAGTTGCATGCATGCAACAAGGTGAGAAAGTGTTCCTCAGGCTTATAAATACCATGGGAATGTATTTATTTTTCAGTACATCAAAGGTTACAAAACCCTCTAAATAGTGATATTACATTTGAATTGGAGGCTTTAATGGTTATAGTTCATTTGTTGTTACTAATCTGCCCTTATTTACTGTTGAACTGCATTTTAAATAAACTGAATACACGTTTTTACTTGAATCATCATCTTTAATAAATGTAGTATCAACATTATTTCTACTAAATAAAAGTACAAAAGTTAAAGTTAAGTACACAAGAGCATGATTTTTTTTTAAAAGTTCTAGCATTTTGTCAGTTTAAAGGTAAACATTTTCTGATAGTAGTATTGTATGGCAGCCAATTGAAAAGTCATGTGAGGACAACCAGAATTGATTTTAATATCAATAACGAATACACAAAAATCAACAGAAAAATATAAATTCACTGTATTTCAATAGTGCCAGAGTTTAATTCCCTAATTATCCCATCTCCCTACATTCCACAAGCTTTACTGCCAACTAAAGGAAAGAACAATTAAGGAATTTCAGACACACAGTTTATAGTTATTATGGGCTATGTTTTTAAAGCTATAAATGGAAAATATCCTGAGGTAGATCATTACTCACTTACACTCACAATTTATCTGCCCATATTTGAAAATTTGGGTCTATACATTAGTTATTTAACACCAAGCAGTCTCCACAAATATAAAACACTCACTAAATCTTGTATGAAAATAATGTGCAGTATTTTCAAAAGTGCTCAGCGTTGGCATAAATCCACTCTTAATTTAAGTCAATGGTAAAACTTCTGTTGACTTCAATGGGAGAAGAATTAGAGCACCTTTGAAAATCCCACCCATTGTTTTCATATAGGCAATTTCACATACTTAGTGGGGGGCGGGGGGAGTTCCAATATTTATTTTACTGCATTTATTAGGCAATTTAAAAAAATAGAAAACAAAACTGAGTAAATTTCGTTTACTGCTAACGATGAGCACAAATCCAGGGCAGAACTGCAAGCCAATGGGCCAGCTCTCTGGGCCAGCACTAGAGACATGAATTCAAGATGGCACCTCCTCACTTCTCTTGATTCTTAAACTAGTGAAGCTCAGACAACATCAACCAGAGAAGAGGCCATTTCTCTGTAACTTTGGCCAGAACACCACTGCCATGATTTACAAGGAATGAGGGAGTACAAAGGTGGCAGAAATGATTGCTCCCTATCTGATCAATATCAGTTGTATGTTATTATAAATATCTACAATGAGGAAATGCTTTATTGTTATATATGACTCCTTATGTGGTCATCACTATAAAATCCAGATTCCAACCTCAGGTTCTCTAACGACAACCTGAAATCCATCTGACAAATGTCTTCAACTGATGGCACGTATCAGAAATAAACCACCTGAACAAAAAAGCTAAACTAGTCTGATCCGTCAAAAGTAAAGAAAAAAAAGTCAGATAGGAAACTCGCTGCACCTGCTCCCACTCACAAACTTCTTGGAAATGCAGAAAGGGAGAATCCATGCTAATGATTTCTATGTTAAGACATTCCTCCTCAGCAGGACAACTTTTTGGAAGCAGAATAATGTCACAGTGAGAATTCCACACACAGAGAAGTCCCTCTATACTGCATTCAATTATTTAAATTTGCAAGCCTCAGCGACATGAACTCTGGAAATCCTCATAATCCTTGCATTGCTGTGAATTCCCAGAAAGATGCTCTCAAGTGGTAAAAAATGCTAAAAAAAAAAAAAAAAAAAAAAGGACCACCACGGCCTCAACATTTGAGCCCATAAAATCTTTGAAAGTAGAACTTCCTCAGCTACATTGATCCAATATGGGAAACAAGCCTTTCCCCAATATTACACTGAAAAGGATCTGATTTTAGAAATAGTCCAAAAATATCGAGGGCTCACAGTAAATGTCATATGTACTATTGTATTTCAAGGCCTCAAAAATAACAACAGGTTTATTTTCAGAAGTCCCTGCACTTTACCTTACTGAAATACTGCTTTTGTTTTTAAATAAGAAGCTGTGCATTATTTTGAAAGCTATATCCATGCAAGGGGCAGCTATATATTTAGTATATTACAAAAAAAGCTATTCTGAATCAGCAGGAGGTATATATCAGCACAGATGGAAAGGCAGGCAACATTAACCACCATAAAATAAAATCATTTTTAAAGAACTGAATTTCAATGTTAAATATAAAACAAAAACCCTGGAGTAAACAAAAACAAGAGGCAACTCTGTAAGCAAGGAGTGTCTCTGTGAAGCAAACATTTCAGTGTGACTCTTCTTCAGAAGTTTTAGGGACGAAGAGGACATAAGTCAGAACTATTTAAATGAAGATTCTTTGACAAGAAAATCTTCCTTCTTTTCCTGAACTGAAAATGTGTTTGAGCAAAACATCTATTTTATGAGTTTCCAGGAGAACAGTGCATTTATATGACAAGGGTTAGATCTAAATCCAAAATCCACTCCACATTTGTTCATGAGTTGTAACAAGACATGATTTATGGCACTCGTCTTTACCGGAGAAAGAAAGAAATACTTTGTAATTAGGATTATAAATTCTCTATGCACTAAAATAATAAATCTCTCAATTCTAAAACTAGTACTTTGAACATGGCCCAGAACATATATATATATAAGAAAACAGAGGAAAAATATTCCAGTACAAAATAAAATGCTAAAAGTGTAACATGTAAATAGTCATTGAAGTCCACACAGTATATACATGTTTGCAGTTGTTAAAGTAAACTGAAAAAAGAGGGGAGCGCTCACTGGCTCAGATAAGAAAGAGAGGGAGGAGCACTGCTCCTCCAACTCTCAAGAAGAGGGGGGCTACTTTCCATCTTACTTTAACTCAGCTTTTTGTGTGTGTATCAAAAATATATGCATGGAGCCTGTGACAACATAAGAAAAGTATATATACTAAAATCTGATGTCTCTTACTTGTCGCTCCCTGATTTTGTTTCTGTATTTTTCCACCAGCCTTCTTCAGGTTTGTTGATGAATTTAAGTCAGTCTCTAAGTTTCTGAATCTTTTTAAAAACTACAGTAATAATCCAGCCACATTTAAATCCAGTTTATGTGGAGGTGGAACTGTCGTGGTCACGATTTCTGTCACTAATTTCACATGATGTACTTATCTCGTACTCCAGCATGGATGACATCACTGGGTAGTAACTGAGCACTTTTAGGGGCAGAGAAGTGTGTAGGTTTGTTACTGTCATTGTTAGAATAGGCAGAACACATATTCACATAATTGTTTCCTACTGTAAGATTTATATCCAAAGGATGAAGTTTAGATTTCATTTTCTGGTAGAATTCCCTTGTTCTTGTGTTTTCATGTCCTACTACAAAATAGGAAGGGGGGCAAAATAATGACATACATCTGTCTTATCTAAAATATATGTATTTATAATATGTTAAACCAATATTTTATCTCATTTAATACTATGTTTAGCTTCTTTCAAACACTGCACTAAACATACACTAAAAAGGCCTACTCAGGCAAATATTTACAAGAAGATACTTATAGAATTAAGCAGAAGCACGGTTGGCTCTGTCATTGAAAGAGACCGCAAAGCACCGGAAAACTAAAAGACACATTGAAGTTGATTAGAATTAATGGGAGTTATCTACCTACCTCCCCATGCATTAGGGCCAGTAGGGCTGGATATGGTCAGATATATTACTTTTTGATATAGCCCTGCTAATATGCCTTAGTCCTTATCTACAACTTCACTGGTTCATTTCTCACATTCTCTGGAATACTGATTGCAGAACATTTTGATTGTTGCCACATGCTGCTGATTCTATGATTTAGAAAAACCATCCACCAATGGCTAAATTGAAATGGTCTAATCAGTTTTAGTTTGGTATTAATTAATTACTTTTAATTTTTAATTATTACCGTTAAATTTTGCACTACATTCACCTGGGACAAAAAATAGTCTAATCAGCTTTATTCGGTTTCTAGGCACTTTCTGAGTTGCATGCCTTAACATAGTAATGCAGTGTTTGAATTGAATGTTTCAATTCCTGCTGCTGACAACCCACCCAGGGGCGCAGCACTACAAGTGGTGGCCTGTACAGGGATATGAATTGGATGGACCTCTGCAGTTCAGGAAAAGCCCAGCCAGGGGCAGTGGAACACACACTTACTCAGTGTGGGGCTTTGTTGTTTCCTTCTAGCAGCTACACCACATAGAGACTTCAGTCTGCTACTGGCTTTTAAATAACAGAGCAGGATCTTTTAACTCAAGCACGAGAGGCTCATATTTTCACATCCAGAAGTCCTAAGTTCAAACCCTACTGATGACAGCGCACCCAACAGTGTCATATTAGGCAAACATTGCATGCTCAACAGGAATAGTGATGCCCAGCTCCCAGCCGCAGTCTATGCAACAGAGCAGCGAGCAGTATGCACATATGGGCAGAATTTGCCATCCAAGGAATGTGTCAACACAAATCAGTTGAGGCAGCTGTAAAGAGCAGGGCCTGGAAGGGTATGAGAACACAGCCTTCTCAGTTAAAGTGGCTTACCCACGGAGGAGCATACAAGTCATTTTGCTGCCCAAAGAGCAGACAACACAGATCAGCTGCTCGCTACCATCAGCTGCATCCACTTGCTGCTCTTATCACTAAAAAACCCAGCCAGCTCCCCATGAGCCAGGCATCCGTTACTAGTTCCCCCAAGTCCTGGACAGTTAAGTCAGTCTTTCACTCACCACAATTCTGGCTAACCCCATCTCCCATTGCCCACAAGACATGCACTGGAGTCAGGGTAGCAAATGCAGTAGCTGAACAATGTGGCACTTGTATACAATACTGCTCTGCCCGATTTGTGCTATTTCTATAGGGAAGAAACATATGAATGCTCCATGTTGGGCTCCTTTCAATGACACCATTCACCAGGGAGCATAGCACACTCCTGATGTTTGCCAATGTATTCTGCTTCCCTGGATATGGGAGGATAATGTGACTGGCACTGATCTTTGTCTTGCTGGGGCACATACTTACTTGGCAACACAGCATCTGGTACTGCAGACAGGGCTGATGCTGTCAGCCAGCATCAGATGGAATGGAGATGCCCCTGGAGCGGACCAGCAGTGACAGAGTGATGGTAAGAATCACTTCAGCCGGCTACTGTGGTTGACCATTCTACAACTTGTTGGTAGCCAATTCCAAAACTTCCTTCCCTATCACTTCTCAGGAATATAACTGGCCTCTCTCATTTCCAACAGGCAAGTTGTAGCAAATGGTAATAATGCAAAGATTACCCTCCTCTCCAGATGAAGTACTACGTGCAAATGACCAGTGCAGTGTTACAATGGTCATATGCTGTAGTTTCATAATCTAGCCCTACATTATTCTCCACATACAAAACCCTATTACTGAGCCAATTCTGAGCCCCTCCCTTAGGGGTTCCACTAAGGTAGTAGAACCAATGTTCTTCAACATTGTGGAGAGTCCACACAGAGGACTGGACGCTCTGTGGCTCCACGATGGGGAGCTCAATCCATGGCATTACACAGTACAGTTCTGGGAATGGAGTTGGCCAGAAACATTCATGCAACTACACAGAGCCATTGGCTAAAACTCAGTGTGGAAGGAATGCAAATGGACCCCACCACCCCCTGTAAAAAAAAAAATCATAAGACTCATTGATATTGACTCAGGGCCATTGTGGAAATCTGAAGGCAGAGTTTTACTCTACATCCGCTCTTTGCAGACTATCTATACAAGGGACACCATCATAGGACCTAACCACATCAGACATACCATCAGGGGCTCGTTCACCTGCACATCTACCAATGTGATATATGCCATCATGTGCCAGCAATGCCCCTCTGCCATGTTCATTGGCCAAACCGAACAGTCTTTATGCAAAAGAATAAATGGATGCAAATCTGACATCAAGAATTATAACATTCAAAAACCAGTAGGAGAACACTTCCATCTCCCTGGACACTCAATAACAGACTTAAGAGTGGCAATTCTTCAACAACAAAAATTCGAAAACAGACTCCAATGAGAAACTGCAGAACTGGAATTAATTTGCAAACTGGACACCATCATATTAGGTCTGAATAAAGACTGGGAGTGGATGGGTCACTACAAAAACTAATTTCCCCCTGCTGATACTCACACCTTCTTGTCAACTGTTTGAAATGGGCCACCTTGATTACATTCGCCTCATTAGCACTACAGAAGTGATTTCTACCCCTTTTTGTCAACTGTTGTGAATAGCCCACCTCACCTTAATTGAATTGGCTCAATAGCACTG
This sequence comes from Caretta caretta, assembly GCF_965140235.1. Lineage (NCBI taxonomy): Eukaryota > Metazoa > Chordata > Testudines > Cheloniidae > Caretta > Caretta caretta. The sequence continues at coordinate 105,500,736 of NC_134210.1, read as the reverse complement.
ACCCCCCATTTGTTAAGGCAACTCCCATCTTTTCATATGCCATGTATTTATACCTCCTTACTGTATTTTCCACTCCATGCACCTGATGAAGTGGGTTTTAGCCCATTAAAGCTTATGTCCAAATAAATTTGTTAGTCTTTAAGGTGCCACAAGGACTCCTCGTTGTTTTTGCTGATACAGACTAACACGTCTGCCACTCTGAAACATCTCTTTGCAGACTGTTACCATCCCCTGACTATACTGTACTATTGTCATTTCATCATGTTTCTTTGAAATGTATAACATGTTGGAAGACTATCTTGTTAGGACTAAGGATCTAAATTTTCTAATATAATACAGCTAAAACATGGAAAATCTGTCAAGAGGTTTTTAAAAAGTAAATTAAAATACACAAGTCCAGTTACAAAAAAAGTTACAAACCAGATTATTCTGCACAGCTGTAGGAAATGTATTATATTTATAAACCTTAAAAACTCCTTTAACTATTAAGAAAAACATACTTAAAGAATGCCTGAGCTAAGCATCTGACCTAGAAATGATTTTCAGCAGTGGTCCCCAGGTGAGCTAGTGTTTACAATCATGACTACAACGGTTTCATTTTCAAAAAGCAAACATAGCCATAGAGTATAAACTTGTCTCCAGTGAGAAGTCCAAGCATGGCCCGAACAAAATCTCTCTTATCCAGCCAGTTCTCATGTCTTATAATGAACTCTACCACTCAGTGGGACAATTAAGAGTTGATTTTCTATAGGAAGCCAATACTAGGATTTACCCATGGTAAAAAGCATCTGTTAATTAAATACTGGAAGGGAATTGCTTGGAAAAAAGTTAGTCATTTACAGGTATTCATCTCACGCCAGTGTGGGTCCCATTTGCTAACACCATTCATCTACAATTGTAAACTGTTTGAATACTGGAGTCTATTTATCTCACTTAAAATGGATTCCAGTTATGCACTGACATCATGTTTATTATGAACGAGATATATAACACCTTTATTAGACCATGATTATGTAAGAATATAACTGTTTGATTACGAGGCTACATTTCGTATTATATATGGGTCAAAAACTTTTGTGACCAACAAAAAACTCAGCAGAAATCATTGGTGGGAGAATAAGAAAGATGATTTCTTAAAGTACATTTTTAAAGCCACTCAATTGAAAGAAATTTGTTTATTACAGACATTCAGTAACACCTGTCTTCTTGGTTCAGCTCAAGTGGCACAAATGTTGTATGTGTAACTGGGTCCTAGAATAGACACAGATATGGAATCATAGAATATCAGGCTTGGAAGGGACCTCAGAAAGTCATCTAGTCCAACCCCCTGCTCAAAGCAGGACTAATCCCCAACTAAATCATCAAATCTTCTTCTAGAACAAGGGTCTCAGACACAAGGGGTTATTTTCTGCAGCCCGCCAGATACCTATGGCACCCCACCCCCAGCTCCCTGCGGCAACCCCCCCCCAGCATTTACCTAGAGCGGTTCCATCCCAGCACACACCGAGGGCAGGGCAGGCTTCCTGCCTGCCTGCCTGCCCTGCCCCCGCACCGCTCCGGAAAGCGGATGGAACCTGCAGGGCAGGGGTCTGTGAGTTGCCCTGGTTGCTCCTCCAGGTACCTCCCCGAAGCTCCCATTGGCCACTGTTTCCCCGTTCCAGCATCCCCCCTAGGTCCCGGTCACTTCCCGGAGCAGCACGGGGGCAGGGAGCCTGCCGTGCCCCTGGTGTGCACCGGGCCAGACCCGCCCCCCCCAACCCCTCCTGCAGCCGAACCCCCTGCCCTGAGCCCCCGCCGCACCCCACAAACTTCCTGCACCCCAACCTCCTGCCCTGAGCTCCCTGACCCTCTACCCCACCCTGCACCCTGACCCCCTGCCCTGAACCCCCTGACACACCCCGCACCCCTCCTGCACCCCAATCCCCTGCCCTGAGCCCCCGCCGCACCCTGCACCCCCTGGGGGCAGGGAGGGGGTGGAGTTGAGGTGGGGATTTCAGGGAAGGGGTTGGAATGGGGGCAGGGAAGAGGTGGGAAGAGGCAGGGCAGGGGCAGGGCCTCGCAGAAGGGGTGGAGTGGAGGTGGGGGCAGGGCACTGGGGGGAGGGGTGGTCAGTGGTGCAGCCCTAGGGCTAATGTACTAGTCCTCATGTGGCCCTCGTGGTCATTTGAGACCCCTGTTCTAGAAGAACTCTGACATGGAATCCAAATTCATCTATTTCAAATGTGTCCCACACCTTTCATCTTTTTTTCTTCATTCTTTTCTTTTCTTTCCTTTCAAGAAGGAGTACTATTCATGTATTAGCTTCTCCTGATAGAAGATCTTTAACTTTCATCTCTGTAGACACTTCTTACCCTGTTAGCATTGTACAGTAAAAATAGCATCACAATTTTGATATCTAAGATGCATTTGGAGTGTCTCATTTAATTTTGTTAATAAATTAATATTATTTCTGCATAATCTAGTAACAAGCTGGTTAAGTATTTAGAACAAATGCACCATTTCAACCTTATTTTAACTCACTTATATCTTTTCCATAAAATTATGTACAAGGCAGTGCTTTGATTGATCCCTTTTGTCTTTGTTTTTTTAAAGTCTAACACAATCCCATTATATAACTTGAATTTTCAGAATGTGAAGAAATGTGCATTTTGAAATAGTTAACTTTTTCAGAGGCACTTTGCCCTTAACCCAAAATAGCTGTCTTATGAAATGTCATACATGACACGTAGTTAGTGCAACACAGTTAGAACGCAAGCTTCCGTTGTCTGAAGCAATTTTGTTTTGAAAAGATAACATTCTGAATGTTTCAAAATCATGAACTAAGGATGCACAGTACATTGTTTTCCTTGACTTTCAAGTACAGACTAAATATATAGATATGCACACTCGGATAAGCCACTGGCATTTATCTGAACCATCACACATTCTGATGGGAAATAGTGCAATATGTTTGAGTACATATTTATTCAAATAAGTTGAGAAAGAGAGAAAAAGAAATGGAAAGGAAGAAGGCAAGAGGTGACAAAGAGCATGAAGGTATTTATACTGCATCTTACTATGGGTCCACAAGGACTTTGTATGTAGCTTCCACAGAGTTTACAGCTGTTTCTCCAGTTGATTGCTGCTCAGTTATTTTCCCTGCCTGAAAACCCTTCTTATATTTTCACTTTGTGACCTACATATGAAATTTTAAAACTTATAGTATGACTGACTTCATTCTGCCCTCTCAGATATAAGGATTAGGTCACACAATACCTATTCAGTTAATACAAATGTCTACATACATTTTAAGAGAAACAAGGCAGATAAAATAATATATTTTATTGGACCAACTTCTGCTAGTGGAAGGCACAAGCTTTCAAGCTTCAAAGAGCTCTTCTTCAGGTCTGAAAAGGGAAACCAGAGTGTTTACATATATTCTAGGACTATAGAAAAAGCTGAAATTCATACATAAATCAAGAGCACAGTTTACATTTCCAATAATTTCTAAATTAATATTGAAGGCAAATTATTAAAGGGCAATTTAGAAGACTATAAAGACTAGTAAGAGATTCCACCAAGGGGGTGGAGGTGGAAGTGGATGTTCTTCAGTCAACGTTGTGATGGGATAACCAAACCCCACACTGGGCCAGAAGGGGTTAATGAGAGCCTGTGGCTCTATCAGCCCCACTCAGCTACACATGCAGTAAGTGTCAAGGCTGGAGGAAGGACCTAAAAGGGTTGAATCTGGCTCAGCTGGGGGCTGACTGGGAAGGAGAGCAGATTGCTGTCTCTCACTCACGGAGAAAGCTTAGCTGGAGCCAGGCAACAGAGCTGGCCTGCTGGCAGACAGAGCCTCCCTGAAGGAAGGGGGCCCAAAGCAGTTGTAAAAGTAATCTGGGGGAAGTCAGTTGGTCTACACTGGTGGAGAGGCCTCCAAGGAGCAGGAAGGCTCCTGCAGGGTCAGAAATGCCCCTGCGAGGGCGTGGAGAAAACTCTCCTGCAGCAGAACAAGCTGGGTGGAAGAAAATGCTAAGAAGCTTGATAGTGATCCTGGAGAACAGACCTAAAGAGAGAGATGCCAATACACAGTGACCTCAGGAAGAGGCCACAGGGAAGACCTAAGAGATTGAGTTTGGAGGTGGTCCAGAGAGGCATCAAGGGATCTGGAAATTCAGTGAGGATTCTTGCAGCATCCAAAACCCTAAAAACTTGTGGATTACCACATTACAATAGGGTCTCCTAATATACAAGCAAACATATACAATATATGCAATACAAATCTAACATACAGTATGAGGTAGGAAATGCTGCTTATATGCATCTAATGTTATTTTAAAAATACAGTAAAATCATAAATGGACAACAGCTGAAGTTATTAAAAACCTCGCTGAAATAGCAGTCAAAATTAGGTTTTTAAGAGCACACACAATAATATTAAATCTTACATACTCTACACAAATATGCATATCTAAAGTTACATAATGACAAACTTCAGCGTGGTAGCCATGTTAGTCTGTATCAGCAAAAACAACTAGGAGTCCTTGAGGCACCTTAGAGACTAACAAATTTATTTAGGCATAAGCTTTCGTGGACTAAAACCCACTTCATCAGATGCATGGAGTGGAAAATACAGTAGGCAGGTATAAATAAACAGTACATGAAAAGATGGGAGTTGCCTTAGCAAGTGGGGGGTCAGTGCTAATGAGCCAATTCAACAGGCCACTTCCACCTTAACTGAATTGGCTCGTTAGCACTGACCCCCCACTTGCTAAGGCAACTCCCATCTTTTCATATGCCATGTATTTATACCTGCCTACTGTATTTTCCACTCCATGCATCTGATGAAGTGGGTTTTAGCCGATGAAAGTTTATGCCCAAATAAATTTGTTAGTCTCTAAGGTGCCACAAGGACTCCTCGCTGTTTTTATAATGACAAACTGTACTTTTTATTCATTCTATTGTTTCTCAGATATTATGTCAAATTGTAGATCTTTGTCTGCTCATGTAAAAAGAAACCCCCAGAGTACTGAATACATGCAATGGGGCCTTAGTTCGGATTTTCCCAAATTTTTTGAGATCTAGTCTCTCACTAAACTATTTATTATTAACAAAACTTTTCGGATATGCCTGCACGCAATGTTAATACATTTGACTATTAATCATCTTATGCTTTATCTGACTTTGAAATATATGATGAGATTATTACAGTACATAAATATTTATATATCCATAATTTAAGCTTTACAGTTTTAATTCAAGGAACCTCAAGGTGCCTGATTGTTATCTATTCAGTTTTTGAGCCAAGACATTCTGATTGAAAATATTTTCACAATACCAGCTACGGAAAGCAACAGAAGTATACATAAACAAGAAAGTTTCTACTGAAATGAATAACTTAAATTAAATCCAATAGTATTTTTACTTTTGTAATGTCCTATATTTTATTTTAAATTTAATGTTTTAATTTATCCCATTACTTTTTCATATTCAGGAACTTTAAAAAATCCAATAGATATTCAAAGGAAACAAGGCATTTTGGCAAAACCCATCAATTTATGATAATTTCTAAAACCAGAAACTCATTCCACTGATCACTTTTAAGTCGATCAGTGCATCTGGTTGGGAGAAAAAGAAATTTCCTATACATAAATAATATACTGGTCATCTTAAATCTTTACCAATTCTTAATTTAGAGGAGATAAGCACATTTAAATTAACTCTTTTGCTTGTGCTTTTCCCATACAGATGTATCCTGAGATGCTAAACTGAAATTTACACTGATAATTAAAAAAAAAAATCAAGACCACAATTAGGTTTTCTGTATGCAATACACTGTGGTTACCATTAAAAATTCAACACTTCCAACAGCAGAACAACTGTGGTATTTCAGATAACACTGTGTTGACTGTGGGCAACTGCTGACTTTTTAAATGAAACCGCAAGAGACATAAACCAGGATGGTATTATTAAAACCCAGATATTATTAAAAAATGCGTTCTTTAATCATACAGATGTGCAAAGAACAGTGAGTAAACCACACATCAGAAAGAAAAAAAAATACAATTTCCATTATAAACTGAAATGTATGGAACCAGATCTAGTCAACAATTTCTCCATTAAATACTTCAATCCATTTCTCTTTAAAATAAATGTCTGTTAGTAAGTAATTTACATAATAAACAGTTAATATAAAGTACTTTAACAAGTGAAAACAAATTGTTAGTTCTTATTTTATAAGATCATTAATGGTTGGCTTTATTAGAAAAGAAATCCTTTTGAAAAAAATACAGTTCCTATATTTACTGTCAGATACATTTTGTCTTGTGACTCTAAACACTATTTACGTCCCAGTTGCTAGGTATCGGCATATGTATTTACCTAGCTATCCGTTTCCCCTTTCATTTCTAGTATCCCTCCCTTGCTGCTATAGTATGATATGCAGTTCTTTTATAGGTGCTGCTCTGAATATGGCACTGCAGTCAGCACTAGCAATAATGATTACAGGCTGCTGCAAATACCAGGAATGATCCATTTGACATTTTGCATAGTCAATTAATTTCTGAGTTTTCAATTTTGCTGGGCTCTTTTTGAGCAGCATGTCAGCTAAATATAGTATGTCTGGTTGATCTACAATATTTTCACCCCAGCTAACAGAATATTATCATAAGTCAGATAAAGAATTATGATCATTTTGTTCTAACACACAAAGCTCTAGTCTAACTGTTTTACAGAAAAAACAAAAAAGCAGTAAAAGGTTTATTCCCAAATTCAGTCTTGTGCTCCTCAAGCTGTCAGAGTCTGGGAATTGCTACAGAAATTACAATTAGCTACAGCAAAGCCTGTGCAGGGAGTTGTATATAGAATGTTCTCTTGAGACTCCTATCAGATATTTAGCTACAAAGTTACAATAAGTGGCTCCAAAGGGAGCATCATCCAAGTTCTCTTTGCAAAGAGTTCCCTGAAATGCTTTCAAGCGAGGGAGTCTAAATGGAAGACAAATTATTGTAGATCCTTAGGACTTATCAAGATTATGTTGTGTTTCACAGGAGAAAATTAAATTATTGACAAATGTGCTTCTTTGGGTGGTGATAAGAAAACATAGGTAAAAAGTAAGGTACATCACACTGTAGAAACTCAGCATGGATTGTGGTGAGGATGTGCTTTGTTTTTAAACAGACCAGAGGAATCTATAAGTCTTACCTGAAGCACATTTTTTATTTTCATTAGTTCTGCTTCTGGGTAATTCCAATTATTAATGTCCATTGCTTTTTCATATCAAAGCTCACATGCTGATGCAAGACTATTCTTATACATGGGGGCTGAACAATCTAATCCAGGAAATAAACATGTACAGTAAGTGCACAAACACTTTAAGATATGCTGTATTCTAAACTATGGAACAGTTTTAAGCTTTCAAACATAACCAGAAACAATGGGCCTGATTCTTCTCTCACATACCTTAGTGTAAGTCAGGAGTAACTACTCTGACTTCAGTGAAGTTGCACAAATGTAGCTCCTGACTTTGTATGCGACTTCCTAATGAACATGAGAAGAGAATCAGGCTTTCTCTGATCTGTTTAAAAAACAAAGAAAACCCTGCCTCATTCAGTGCCCAGGCCTATTTGGTCCACATGTACATAACTGATCCCCAAAGGGGATCCATCTAGTAAATCAAAAGGGCCTCTCCCTCTACTGGTGGAAAGTACCAGAAAAAAAATCACAGGGATCAACTAATTCCAGGGGACAACAAATGGGAGTGAGGATCATAGGTTTAAAATCAGGGTTCCAGAAAGGGACACTGAACAAAGGACCCCAGAAAGTGCACACTGTTCCTCAAAAGAACCCAGGGAGCTAGTGCACACCATTCAGAAGAACTCCACCTGGAGACACGACCAGACAAATGTGCAAAAATGGGCCCCACAGTCACAAGGACCTCCCACCCCCTCCAGTCCTCTTCTCCTGGACTGATACATGGCCAGTTTGGCCAATGCCAGAGGGAGGTTGACGAGGAGGTCTCATGACTTTGTGGGGCCACAGATGGAATGTGCATGAGTGAGGAGGTGCAAGGAAAAATACAGACAAAACCTGAATAAGAGGTTCTGGAAGAGCCGAAAAAGGTGCTGCAACCTGATGCACTCTACAAAGATGTGTGCCAGGGTCTCCCTCTGGTCGCAGATGGGACAGGTCTCAGGAGAGTTTGTGAATTGTGCCAGGTACATGCCTGTGCTCATGGTTCCACAGAGAAGACTCCAACAAACATCCCTGGTGGCCTGTGGAACCAGAGTGGAGTACAGACTGGTCTACAGGTCTCCTCGCCCTCTGACACTGGCAGCAAGTCCCACCACTTCATGTTGGAAGTTGTGTACCTATTGTAGGTTGGGGGGGGGAATGGTGGGCCTACACCCACCCACAGCTAAAGGCCCTCCCCCTTAGGCAGGGGGAGGCGCCATTGACCCAGGCCACCAGTAACTACTGGAGACAACAAATGAAAAAAAAAACAGGGATGGGAGTGAAGGTCATAGGGCAAGAATCAGAGAACCAGAAGGAAACACCAAACATAGAACCCCTGAAAGCATTCAGTGCTCCTCAAAGGTATCTAATAAGTCAGTGGGACTGCCCAGAGGACCTCTGCTTGGAGACATGATCTGAGAAGGGATTAGAAAAAGGCCCCACAGTGACAGACCACCCCACCCCCCAACTAGCTTCCTTCTCCTGGTATCTTCCGTAGGGCCCCAAGCAGCTGAAGGGTGCCCCCTATTTGCTTTGTATTATAAGAACTTGCCTGTTTTAGAATTGTGGTGGGAGTGGGCCCAAAAATATTCCTGCTTAGGGCTCCCAATGGGCTAGCACCGGCTCTGCTTGGTATGATGCATGGCCAACTTGGCCAGTGCCAGGAGGAGGAAGTTGATGAGGAGGTCTCGTGACTTTGTGGGGTCATGGGTGGGGTGTACATAAATCAGGAAGTGTGGGGAAAAGTGCAGCCAGAACCTCAGTAAGAGATTCTGGAGGAGCCAGAAGAGGGGCTGCAACCTGATGCACTTTACGTAGACGTGTGCCAGGGTCTCCCTCTCACCGCAGAAAAAACAGGTCTCCTTGGGGGAGTTTATGAACTACTCCAGGTACACAACTGTGCTCTTGGCTCCATGGAGGAGCCTCCAACAAATATGCCTGGTGGGCCGCGGAACCAGAGTGGAGTATAGACTGCGGCTCCTTGCCCTCCACCGGTGGCAGCAGGTCCCGCCACTTGCTGTTGAAAGGTGTGTAGTGAATGAGGCAGGAAACCATGAGGATGGCCTCATGGTTAAGGAAGTTGAATGCTGCCTCTTCCAGAGTTCCTATTTATTGCTGAGCAAGTCAATAAAACCAAAGTTTTCACAGGTGGCCGCTAACTGTATGTTCCTCGATTTCTGAGTGCTCATCATGAGACATCTGAGGCCAGATTTGCAGAAGAGCTGAGCACCTACAACTGCAACGGAATACAACTGGAGCTGTGCTTGGAACATGAAAGTGCGACAGATTGCTAAGTAGCCTTAAATATCAGGCCCTAAATGTCTCCAATTGGGCACCCAAAATTAGTAGACACCTTTGGTGATAATCTCGTTATGCCTCACTTCCCCAACTGTAAAATGGAGATAATGCCCCTTCCCTCCCCCATTTCACAGGGGTGTTGTGAAAATAGATTAATTAATGTTTGTGAAGCATCCAGATGTTCTGGTGAGATCACCACAAGAACAGCCAGGATGAAATTAATATATTTTTACTCGCTGCAGGGTTTGGATAGTGTACAATAAGGTTGGTAGCCATATATTAAATGAGGAGACTAAAAAGAAATATTGAACATCTGTGCATTTACTGAGTGAGTCTGGATCCTGTGGAAAAAACAATATGTGATCCTGTAATTAAAGATAGTATCATAATGCACGTGCACAAAGGGGCCTGATCAGGTTGCACAGGCAACCTTATTCTAACGTTTCCTAAACTTTGAGAGCTCGAATTTGCAACCTATATAATTTTAGTCTCCCTAATATGAAGCCAATTTATCTAAATCACAAAAAATATGGAGAATCATTTAATTGATATGCAGACTAGTCAAACTACATGGATTGTTTCAAAATTCAAGATGAACATTATACAAGCACCTTTCTGTGAAATACTCTGCACACAGACATTTGACTTGTTTTTCTCAGTATATGTTCTTGTGACAAGTCTTTTTCATTCCAACAGCTAAAATGGAAATTCAAATTAGTTTTCTAATCTTAGTTCAAAGCATTTCCATAAACAGGTACAATCACTAATGTCTTACAACTGCTACACTGAGCTTCTTGTGTGGAAGGAAACACTTCCAAATATGGTATATAAGCTGGAGACATTTTTGAATAAGTGAACTGGAAGCACTGATTCTGGAAAAATAAAACAATCTTAATCTTTTTTCATGTAATTAGCTCTTTTCTACCATCTGTGATCAGCACGCTGATCATAGGTATAGCTGCCACTGATTGAAAACAGCTACAGCCTTAACACTGTGTAGTACACAAAACTAAAATGTATGGAGAAACATGTTTCTACTTTGATTTCATATTATCCTAATTATATTATGCTGCAAAAGGAACCAAATCTACTGGCACAAAAAACTCCTGAACTCTGTGCCTAGCAAACTCAAAGGTTCACCCACATGTGAGAAATGTCTAACCTCCAGGTAGGGGGATGCCCAGCACAGTTCTCTTCTATCCTATGTGCCCCTGCCTCCCTACTCACTGGCATTCTCAACACAGCTTGTTTTGCTGCTGGCAGGCTGCAAAAATGTCCTGAGGAACACAAATGAGAGGAGGGAAATGGCAATTTTTATCTGTTTGTATATCTATCGAATCTGAATGGAATTCTATAGGATAAAGAAAAGGAAGTTCAACAGCTCAAAGGCACTCTCCAGTCAGAATATCAACAGCCTGCTGCAAACGATGGACGTAAGAGAGCTTCTCAGAATAGGCTGCAAGAATCTTTCATAATGGGAAGTATTAAACAGCTTAATAATGGGGGAACTGGTAGTGACATTTGTTCCCATATAAAACACACATACTGTGATTTGTTTTAATTTATGCATGTTCAGATATGTACTAAAGCCACAAATGATAACGATCATGCTAAGTAACCTTTAACTCTCCATTCATTAGTCAATTTAGGACTACAGTCATAGCTGACGAATAATTTTTTGGGCAAAAATTGACTCCCAGTGTAGTTTTAGTAGCATATTACTTCTTTAAAAAAATACTGGAAGAACTGAACAGTTAAAGGCCATTTTTACTGTCAAACAAAACACTTCAGCTACTCACCTGTGTGGATCAGAAACTACAGAAGATACAAGACTTGTAAACTTGTCCGGTCTGACCTACATCTTAAAATTTACAAAATTTACAATTGTACCACATTCTGGCCATGTGAATAAAGATACCTTTAACAGACATTACTAGTGTAAATGTGTTTTCAGTGTCAATTTAATTTTTAAGATGATGAATAAACTATTCCATTCCCAAATAACATTGTTCATTATAGTATAATATTGTTCAGCAAGTGAGATGTGTAAAATTTAAAAGCTACTGTGTGCCCTACCCAATCTGAAGGATGAATTTACTTTGGCCCAGGGTTTTTAAAGGTATTAGGTGCCTAAAGATGCAGATAAACGCCCAGTGGAGTTTTCAAAATCACCTGGGCATCTAACTCCGAATGAATTAGTTAAAATGGGAGTTACATAGGTGCTTTTGAAAATCCAAGTAGCCAGTTAACTCCCACTAAAACTAATCCATTGGGAGTTAGGTACCTCAGCACTTTTGAAAATTCTATGAGGTGTCTATCTGTAACTTTACGAACCTAAATACCTTTACATATCTGTGCCCCTGTCCCTTCACTACCACTGGTCCAAAGTGGACACCATCATACTGCCAGTTAATGACACTTTCCCTACTATGAGCGATGGAACATTTTATTTGAATGGCAAAGGCCACAGCTATGTGAAAGATAATTCTCGATTACCATATGAGAGCTTTGTATGAAGTAAACACTGGCTTCCCCAAGGCACCTAAGGGAAACATGTTGATAATTTAAAAAAATATTACCAAGAAATTTCTAAATATCACAAGCAAGATGATTTCCTCCTATAGAATAGGCCATCAAGCATCAGGGATTCTTTTTTCTTTCACTCTCTATTACTGAAGATAACAATGAGAATTCTTTAAAAATGCAGAGTATCTTTAGCACTGCTATATTTTTGTATAAATTAGTCTCCACAAAAAGTAATTCAAGTCCTATATTCAATCCTACCAGTAAGCCATTACAACACAAAGGAGACTATTTCTGTGCAATTAAAAATCAAAAGGTCCAGTATTCTGAACTTTCTGATTGATGTACCCTTATCCTTTCTGCAAAATACTGGATTTTTAATGTTGTTAAAGAGATGTATACTCTGCCTGGCATTCTGCCCTTTCAACACATGAAATGTGATAAGAAGATTTTGGCTGTACTATAGTCAGACTCCGATAATTTTTCTTACCTGAAATTTTGTTTTCTCAGGCTTCTCCAGCCACCAATTCAAAGGGCTACTTGAGGGCTATTCCTGGAATTCAGGCATGAAGTTGTGATGATTTACAGCACTTCTGGTTATAAATAAAAAATAAAGAGTTGCCTTCATCCGTTGCTAGGGGCTGGAGAAGCAAGCATCAAATAGCCTCTGGATTTCAACATAACAGTGAAGTCATGCAAATAGCAATACTGCAATCACAGATTCATAGAATGTCAGGGTTGGAAGGGATCTCAGGAGGTCATCTAGTCCAACCCCCTGCTCAAAGCAGGACCAATACCCAACTAAATCATCCCAGCCAGGGCTTTGTCAAGCCTGACCTTAAAAACTTCTAAGGAAGGAGATTCCACCACCTCCCTAGGTAACGCATTCCAGTGTTTCACCACCCGCCTAGTGAAAAAGTTTTTCCTAATATCCAACCTAAACCTCCCCCACTGCAACTTGAGACCATTACTCCTCGTTCTGTCATCTGCTACCACTGAAAACACTCTAGATCCATCCTCTTTGGAACCCCCTTTCAGGTAGTTGAAAGCAGCTATCAAATCCCCCCTTCTTTCTTCTCTTCTGCAGATTAAACAATCCCATTTCCCTCAGCCTCTCCTCGTTAGTCATGTGTTCCAGTCCCCTAATCATTTTTGTTGCCCTCCGCTGGGCGTTTTCCAATTTTTCCACATCCTTCTTGTAGTGTGGGGCCCAAAACTGGACACAGTACTCCAGATGAGGCCTCACCAATGTCAAATAGAGGGGAACGATCACGTCCCTCGATCTGCTCGCTATGCCCCTACTTATACATCCCAAAATGCCATTGGCCTTCTTGGCAACAAGGCCACGCTGTTGACTCATAGCCAGCTTCTCGTCCACTGTCACCCCTAGGTCCTTTTCTGCAGAACTGCTGCTGAGCCATTCGGTCCTTATTCTGGAGCAGTGCATGGGATTCTTCCATCCTAAGTGCAGGACTCTGCACTTGTCCTTGTTGAACCTCATCAGATTTCTTTTGGCCCAATCCTCCAATTTGTCTAGGTCCCTCTGTATCCTATCCCTACCCTCCAGTGTATCTACCTCTCCTCCCAGTTTAGTGTCATCTGCATACTTGCTGAGGGTGCAGTCCACGCCATCCTCCAGATCATTAATGAAGATACTGAACAAAATTGACCCCACGACTGACCCTTGGGGCACTCCACTTGATACCAGCTGCCAACTAGACATGGAGTCATCGATCACTACCCATTGAGCCCGACAATCTAGCCAGCTTTCTATCCACCTTATAGTCCATTCATCCAGCCCATACTTCTTTAACTTGCTGGCAAGAATACTGTGGGAGACCGTGTCAAAAGCTTTGCTAAAGTCAAGGAACAACACATCCACTGCTTTCCCCTCATCCACAGAGCCAGTTATCGCGTCATAGAAGGCAATTAGATTAATCAGGCATGACTTGCCCTTGGTGAATCCATTCTGACTGTTCCTGATTGTTTTCCTCTCCTCTAAGTGCTTCAGGATTGATTCCTTGAAGACCTGCTCCATGATTTTTCCAGGGACTGAGGTGAGGCTGACTGGCCTGTAGTTCCCAGGATCCTCCTTCTTCCCTTTTTTAAAGATGGGCACTACATTCGCCTTTTCCAGTCGTCCGGGACCTCCCCCAATCGCCATGAGTTTTCAAAGATAATGGCCAATGGCTCCGCAATCACATCCGCCAACTCCTTTAGCGCTCTCGGATGCAGCTCATCTGGCCCCATGGACTTCTGCTCATCCAGCTTTTCTAAATAGTCCCAAACCACTTTTTTCTCCACAGAGGGCTGGTCACCTCCTCTCTATGCTGTGCTGCCCAGTGCAGTAGTCTGGGAGCGGACCTTGTTCGTGAAGACAGAGGCAAAAAAAGCATTGAATACATTAGCTTTTTCCACATCCTCTGTCACTAGGCTGCCTCCCTCTTTCAGTAAGAGGCCCACACTTTCCTTGACTTTCTTCTTGTTGCTAACATACCTGGAGAAACCCTTCTTGTTACTCTTAACATCTCTTGCTAGCTGCAACTCCAGGTGTGATTTGGCAGTCCTGATTTCACTCCCGCATGCCAGAGCAATATTTTTATACTCTTCCCTGGTCATTTGTCCAATCTTCCACTTCTTGTAAGCTTCTTTTTTATGTTTAAGATCAGCAAGGATTTCACTGTTAAGCCAAGCTGGTCGCCTGCCATATTTACTATTCTTTCGACACATCGGGATGGTTTGTCCCTGTAACCTCAATAAGGATTCTTTAAAATACAGCCAGCTCTCCTGGACTCCTTTCCCCCTCATGTTATTCTCCCAGGGGATCCTGCCCATCAGCTCCCTGAGGTTGTCAAAGTCTGCTTTTCTGAAGTCCAGGATCCGTATTCTGCTGCTCTCCTTTCTTCCTTGTGTCAGAATCCTGAACTCGACCATTTCATAGTCACTGCCTCCCAGGTTCCCATCCACTTTTGCTTCCCCTACTAATTCTTCCCGGTTTGTGAGCAGCAGGTCAAGAAGAGCTCTGCCCCTAGATGGTTCCTCCAGCACTTGCACCAGGAAATTGTCCCCTACACTTTCCAAAAACTTCCTGGATTGTCTGTGCACCGCTGTATTCCTCTCCCAGCAGATATCAGGGTGACTGAAGTCTCCCATGAGAACCAATGTTAAAAGTGAAATGTGATGCTCTCTTTCTGGTGTGACACTTACATCTTTAAAACACAAATCAACTGTTTTAAGTTTTTGCCTTTACAATAACGATGACAAAGAGCCACACAGGTATGTCTACATACGAGAGCATCTCACCATTCCATCAGCAGGTGTGGCTCTTGCCTCAGCCTTTCTTCCTTGCTAATGTGTTTAATTCAGTTCAGCACTCTGACAAACCAACAGAAAGTCCTCCTCTTCCACAGTAAAGAAAAATCCAGTGGAACAAAACATCCACAAACCCTATCCTTCACCCTCCTTTGGCCATGGCTCTGTGACCATCTCCCCTTGGTTACATGTGTTTAACAATTCCTTCCCCTTGACTGCAGATGTGTAACCGTATCACCTTTATATGGTGCCACAGAGCCATGGAGAGCTCATGCCTTCTCTTCACCATGGGCTCCATCCCAGAAACCTTGTGAAGAGAAGCAGCTGTTCACTCCAAACTCAGTTATGCAGTGCTTTGTTTCTACCGCTCCCCGACCCCCCACCCCGCCTCCCGGCTCACTTCTATTTGCTAGCCTCTTAGGCCTCCTTCCCAGCCCATCTCTCAGGCTTCTACAATACAGGCCTTCTAAGCAATTCACCCAGCTCCCTCTCCAAGAACAGCACTAATGACCACATCCAGAACTCAGTCACTGGAGGCCTCCCGCACAAACTGCTACTTTCCTGAGGTCTCTCTCAACACTAAGCAGCATGTTTTACACCCCCTTTCCCACCATGCTTTATTGCAAGCCTATAGTTCTCCAGTCTCTCCTGGAACAACACTTAGTATTCCTCTGTCTTGAGCTGGAAGGTCCAACAGGAGCATGCTGGACCCGTGCTGGCCTGCGCACCCTGCTACACCATGCAGGTCTTCCTTCGGAAAAGAATGATAAACTGAAGCTATTATATGTGGCTTATAGCACATGTATATTAGCAGAATTATACATGTAATAGCGCATGCTACATGTGACTGAAAATGAATGTGGTTCAATTACGTTTTCATTCTAATTATTGCAAATCTCATTTTGGTAAAACACAGTTCATAATACAGTGATAATTAAATGTGTAGCAAACTTTTCTCCCTCTTTATGAGCTCTTGTAAAGAAGCCCCTCAAATACTGCCTGGATGTTTCCTTAAATTTGTGGGACTCAATTTCCTCTTAAGTAAGGAGTCCACGCAAAATGACTCTAAATAATTATTAGGCTCCATTCTAAATATTAAACATTTGAAATTGTGAAAACTAACAGTGTGCATGAAACAGAAAAACAGGCATTTTGTTACTTTGTGGTTAGAAATAAGAATTTTGAAAGGTTTTCTTCTGACAAGCCCAAAACCAGACGCATGATTGAAAGACCAAAAAACAGAAATGAACAGGGAGAAAGGAGAACAGACCACCAGAACAACATGTAAGTGCTTCTGCTGTTCTTGGAGACATAATTTGTTTCCTTACAATCTAAAAGCAGTCATGGAGAAAGCAAAAGAGCAAGACTTCAGATTTTGACTAGGCAATGAAGTTAAGCGAGCTGAGGAAAAAGAAACAGTGCAAAAAACACAATGAAAAGGAAAAGCATAAGAGATACATTCTATCCAAAGCCAGTCTCACTGGTGTTATTCAAACAAACTCTGCAGATTGTATTAACATCTGTTTAATCTGAGTGATACAGCCAAAAAAAAAAGAAAAGAAAAAACAAATCAAGGCTATATCTCCCCCATACTGGCTCATGCCATTCATCTGTACAATTGATGCTGCTGCTTTTCCTGCCCTTTTTTTCTCTTCCCTCTCTCTCCTTTCTATCTTTACTATGTTCCCCCTTTTGGTCTCATATTCTCCCTCTCTCTCACCCCCTTTTGCTCTTAGAAAAGGGGATGAGGCAAGCCATATCCCCCTACTCCTCCTACCCCAAACAACAGCCTGCAGACCTGGCTGAACACACAAAAGGGAAAGCAAGTTGCACAATCATAAAGGAGTATAGCAGTTTGATTGCAGCTTCTGCATGGCCAGCAAGTCTGACAGGTATTCAGACTCCCTGAGGCAAAACACATCCCTCTATTTCCCTGGGGCTGTGACTAAAAGCCACAACTGAATCCTAGCTTATTTAACATCTGTAATCAAGAAAAGGGGGGTCTGTTTTTATTAAACTCCCCCCTTAGGTATAGGTCAGGAGTTTATGACTAGAACAGATAACGGATATGAGTTGTGACAAGGGCATGAATGAGGTCCAGGCTCAGCATATCATCTAAAGGTAGCTCAAGTTCACTTTAACCCACAGTACACATTTCAGCCTTAAGTGAATTTTGTGCTCATGAAAGGAACTAGGCTGACAACATTCCAGACCTCTCTTTATAGAATAGGAACAAGAGAGCCAGAGGAAGTGTAAGGTTTCCTATCCCATCTGGCTATAAGCAACAATCCTCTTCTGGGGAGGAACACTTGTACACAGGAGAGTACCAGCCCCCAAGTCCATATTACTCCTTGGCCTCTTTAGGTCTACACTACAGCTGGGAGCATGCTTCCCAACTGGGCTAGCTGTGCTCATGTTAAACTAAAAAGAGCATTGCAGTTGGGTATAGCATGTACAGGAGTTTGGGCTAGCTGCCTATGTACCCAGTGGTCTGGGCGAATTTATACTCAGACAGCTAGCGCGAGCTGCTGCCACACTACCCCAGCTACACTGATATTTTTAGCACACTAGCTCATGCAGAGCTAGTACAGGTCTGTCTACCCGAACTGTAATCCACATTCCCAGATGCACAGTAGACCTAACCTTTGACACTGCCAACAAAGGCACCTATTGGAATGATGGTTTTATGGTGTCAACACCCGTGTATTAAAAATGTGATTGAGACCAAACTCACTTCACATAAATCATCCATCAGAATTCAATAACTACAGTATTCTCTCTTAGTATTTGGAGTGTATTTCAACTAATGAGGTAGAGAAAAAAAGACTCCTTATTCCATTACCAGTGCTTGGACAATAATTTTATAATTGCTTGCTTTGAAGAAGAGAAAAAAACACATTTCATTGCTTCAGAGGAAGGGTCAATTACTTTTCACTTTTCACCCACTTTTTAATATGAGCTCCCACTAACAGTAACAGGTGAGGATCCTGAGATACATAGGATTTAGAGCTTTCCCTAGTGGTATCTGTAGAGCTGGCCAAACGTGCACCCCGGTGTCCTCTATACTCTGAGTCAACTCATCCTTTGGTTCCTTTGTACTGGACTCAGATGAAAGACTATGATGTGTTGGGAAGGTAGGTGGGGCATATCATGGATACATGCAACACATCTCGAAGAACAACCATTTTTTCTTCTTCAAGTGATTGCATATGTCCATAGCTAGTCACTGCTGACTCCCAAGCAGTTTCCAAAAGAGGCAGGTCTAAGGATATGTCTACACTATGAAATTAGGTCAATTTTATAGAAGTCGATTTTTAGAAATCGATTTTATAGTTGATTGCGTATATCCACACTAAACTCATTAAGTCGGCAGAGTGCGTCCTCACTACCGTTGCTAGCATCGACTTACGGAGCAGTGCAGTGTGGGTAGCTATCCCATAGTTCCCGCAGTCTCTGCCGCCCGTTAGAATTCTGGGTTAAGCTCCCAATGCCTGATGGGGCAAAAACATTGTCGCAGGTGGTTTTGGGTACATGTCGTCAGTCGCCCCTCCCTCCGTGAAAGCAACGGCAGACAATCATTTCGTGCCTTTTTTCCCCGCACAGATGCCATACCACAGCAAGTGTGCAGCCCGTGCAGCTCAGCTCACCGACACCGCCGCTGTTGTGTCCTGGGTGCTGTGGGTAGCAGACGGTGCAGTAGGACTGCTAACCGTCATCATACACCACTTCTGCTGCAACTCTGCTCTGCTGCTATTGTCTCAATAGCGAATTTCTCCATGTTGTCTGTCATGGCCTCCTGGGTACGTGCGTTCTTCCTCGGGAAATGTGCATGGTGTTAACTGTCGTCCTCCATGGTTTCCGCTGCAACTCTGCTCTCCTGCAGACTCCATACCACGGCAAGCATGGAGCCCGCTCAGACCACCACGGCAGTTATGAGCATTGTAAACACCTCGCGCATTATCCTGCGGTATGTGCAGAACAAGAACTTGCAAAAGCAGGCAAGGAGGCGATGGCAGCGCGGTGACGAGAGTGATGAGGACATGGACACAGACTTCTCTCAAAGCATGGGCCCCGGCAATTTGGACATCCCAGTGGCAATGGGGCAGGCTCATGCCGTGGAACACCGATTCTGGGCTCGGGAAACAAGCACAGACTGGTGGGACCACATAGTGTTGAAGGTCTGAGACGATTCCCAGTGGCTGCGAAACTTTCGTATGCGTAAGGGCACTTTCATAGAACTCTGTGACTTGCTTTCCCCTGCCCTGAAGCACAAGAATACCGAGATGAGAACAGCCCTCACAGTTCACAAGCAAATGGCGATAGCCCTGTGGAAGCTTGCAACGTCAGACAGCTACCGGAAAGTCCAGAATCAATTTGGAGTGGGCAAATCTACTGTGGGGGCTGCTGTGATGCAAGTAGCCAAGCAATCATTGAGCTGCTGCTATCAAGGGTAATGACTCTGGGAAATGTTCAGGTCATAGTGGATGGCTTTGCTGCAATGGGATTCCCTAATTGTGGTGGTGTGATAGATGGAACACATATCCCTATCTTGGGACCGGACCACCTTGGCAGCGAGTACATAAACCGCAAGGGGTACTTTTCAATGGTGCTGCAAGTACTGGTGGATCACAATGGACATTTCACCGACATCAATGTGGGATGGCCGGGAAAGGTACATGACACTCGCTTCTTCAGTAACTCTGGTCCGTTTGAACAGCTGCAGAAAGGGACTTACTTCCCAGACCAGAAAATAACTGTTGGGGATGTTGAAATGCCTATAGTTATCCTTGGGGACCCAGCCTACCCCTTAATGCCATGGCTCATGGAGCCATACAGAGACAGCCTGGACAGTAGTCAGGAGCTGTTCAACTACAGGCTGAGCAAGTGCAGAATGGTGGTAGAATGTGCATTTGGGCATTTAAAAATGCGCTGGCACAGTTTACTGACTCTGTTAGACCTCAGCAAAACCAATATTCCCATCGTTATTGCTGCTTGCTGTATGCTCCACAATATCTGTGAGAGTAAGGGGGAGACATTTATGGCGGGGTGGGAGGTTGAGGCAAATCGCCTAGCTGCTGATTATGCGCAGCCAGAAACCAGGGTGATTAGAACAGCACAGCAGGGCACGCTTCGCATCAGGGAAGCTTTGAAAACCAGTTTCATGACTAGCCACGCTACAGTGTGACAATTCTGTTTGTTTCTCCTTGATTAAAACCTGCCCCCTTGGTTCACTCTACTTCCTGTAAGCCAACCACCCTCTCTCCTTCGATCACCGCTTGTAGAGGCAATAAAGTCATTGTTGTTGCAAAATCATGCATTCTTTATTAATTCATCACACAAATAGGGGGATAACTGCCAAGGTAGCCCAGGAGGGGTGGTTGAGGAGGGGAGGATGGAAGGACCCTTGGCACAGATGCTAGGCCGAAGGGTGGAACCGTGAACTGGAAGCGAACTGGACATTTCATTTTGAAATGACATTTCAATTTTCACTTTATTTAATTAGTTTAATGCAGGAATCGGCAACCTTTGGCACCCGGCCCACCAGGGTAAGCCCCCTGGCAGGCCGGGCCAGTTTGTTTACTTGCCGCGTCCGCAGGTTCGGCTGATTGCAGCTCCCACTGGCAGCGGTTCGCCGCTCCAGGCCAATGGGGTCCGTGGGAAGCGGCGGCCAGCACATTCCTCAGCCCAAAATGCTTCCGGCAGCCCCCATTGGCCTGGAGCGGCGAACTGCGGTCAGTGGGAGCTGTGATTGGCTGAACTCGCGAAAGCAATTTTACTGCCAAGTTTAAAAAAATATATAAACACAACAAAAAACAGGCTTTTATAAAAGATAAAATTCTTATCTACTTTATAGCAGCAGACAGTTAGTTAATGGACCACAATATATAGTGTTTTTTATAGCAAGACATGTTTTAGATAAAAATTACTGTTTGGAGTGAAATTAATCTTTGATTAAAAAGCAGATCATCAATAAAATGTTTCTGTGACACAGAAGAAATACTTTGGTATTAACAAGATTCCCATATTTAACTGATTTCTGGAAGATTTTCAACATTCTGTTTCGGGGGGTAGGATTATTTTATTTCCTTCTCTCTTACACAATGATAAATTTTTAAGAGTCACATATGTGGAAGGTTTATGTTCTTGTTTGGTCTTTATTTGTTGTATACAAAATCTGATCTCACTTAAGTACATAATCACAAGGTACCAGTATTTGTCAGCTCGGAAATTCTTATTTCAATAATCTCCTACAAGTTTCTTTTGAATTAAGAAAAGCAAAAGGTAATGAATACAAAATCTGGAACTGAACCTGAATGACTCATATTGGAACCGCAAAAGCAGAATAATAAGATTACTTCATTTGTTTGCTCTTTAAAGAGTCTTTACTGCAGTGACCTTTAATTTATTGCCTACATTCAATTGTCATATTCATATTTTCCCCTCTACGATAACAAGGACTAAGTTTTATAATAAAATTGAATAAACTACCAGGAAATACCACAGAATGGCCTGGCTCCAGGGAGTGTCAAGTTTGGTTCACATTTTTTCTTCTGTAACTGTTCTGAATTTGCAACTGGGAGTTTTTCCTTTCTGCTTCTGTACACTATCAAAATAGAGTAAAAGGCTGTCCATTCTCTCCCAAGTACCTGCCTGCTCTGTAAGAGCATAATGATTTGATGCAACAATGTCAGGGAACCTGGCAAGGTTGAGATTATTTCCATTAAGACAGCAAAGCAAAAAAAAAAAAAAAAAAAACAACATCTGACTATAGCCTTAGAGAACATGCACCAAATAACATTTCCTTAACATGCTCTAATAGATTCAGGCACAGAAGACAATTTGAATTGGAAATTAATTCGTTATCAGCTGTCACAAAATGCGGACATTAAAATTAGAAAGTATGACAAACATGATGCATCCTTTTTATAAACTTTAGTCTGAAATAATACCAAACTAATATTGATCCAATATTTAAAGTATCTAAAGGTAAAGTTCTCATACAGGGGTCGGCAACCGGCAGCACACATGCCAAAGGCGGCACGTGAGCCGAATTTTACTGGCATGCTGCTGCCAGCCAGGGTCCCGGCCGCTGCCCCAGCTCAGCCCGCTGCCGGCCTGGGTGAACGGAACCCCGGGCCGGCAGCAGGCTAAGTGGGGCTGGCGGCCGGAACCCTGGCTGGCAGGAGCCGGCAGATGGAACCCCAGACCGGGGTTCTGTCTGGCAGTGTAGTGTATTAAATTTCTCCCCGTAGGAATGTGCTATTTGCGGAGCACCAGGACTGGCAGCCGTAAGTAGTACACTGTAAGTAGCACATTCCTACAGGGAGAAATTTAATACACTGCACTAGGTAGGGAAGCCTGTGCCTCCCCACACAGCTGGCCCACTTCCTGCCCCTCTCATAACCCCTGACCCATCCGATCACACCCCCCACCCCCGACTGTCCCCCTCAGAGCCCTCCACCATCCAACCCCCGCCCGCTCCTTGTCCCTGACCACCCCCTCCCAGGACCCCCTGCCCCCTGACTGCCCCCCTCAGAACCCTCCACCATCCAACCCCCCCCCCCTTGTCTCCTGACCGCCCCCTCCTGGGACCCCACCCCCCGTCCAAGCCCCCCTGCTCCCTATCCCCTGACTGCCCTGACCCCTATCCACACCCCCAACCCTTGACAGGACCCCCGGGACTCCCACACCTATCCAATGACCCCTGTTCCCCGTCCCCCTACCATGCCCCTCAGAGCATCAGGACAGGCAGCCGTAAGTAGTACACCGTAAGTAGCACATTCCTATGGGGAGCAATTTTATACACTACACCCAGCCCCGCTCAGCCCACTGACGGTCTGGAATTCTCAAAATAAGTTCTCTCACCCCTTATCAAAAATTACACTACAATTAGCTTAAAAACTTGAAAACTTAAAAACTTTGTTTGTATATTACAGTAATAGTTAAAAAAATGTATAATGTTAATAAATACATAGGTGTGATGAAACAAAGTAGTTGTACTTATATGCTTGTGCTTAATTTGTGTTTTCGATGATTTACCTTCGAAAAAAATCTCGCATGTCTCGTACCCCCAGAAAGGGCATCTCGGACCCCCAGGGGTGCGTACACCCCAGGTTAAGAACCACTACACTAAACTGATAAGATCTGCATTTTAATTTAATTTTAAATGAAGCTTCTTAAACATTTTAAAAACCTTGTTTACTTTACATACAACAATAGTTTAGTTACATAATATAGAGAGAGACCTTCTAAAAACATTTAAATGTATTACTGGCACACGAAACCTTAAATTAGAGTGAATCAGTGAAGACTCGGCACACCACTTCTCAAAGACTGCCGACCCCTGTTCTAATAGAATCCCTTTTTTAAATGTCTGCTATACAATTTGATACATTCATAATTGAAGTGTGGGTTCATTTTGCACCTGTGATTCCCATCACCAATATTTTGTCAGTGACAGACAAATCATAAGAAATCTTAGAATCATAGAATCATAGAATATCAGGGTTGGAAGGGACCTCAGGAGGTCATCTAGTCCAACCCCTTGCTCAAAAGCAGGACCAATCCCCAATTAAATCATCCCAGCCAGGGCTTTGTCAAGCCTGACCTTAAAAACTTCTAAGGAAGGAGATTCCACCACCTCCCTAGGCAACGCATTCCAGTGTTTCACCACCCGCCTAGTGAAAAAGTTTTTCCTAATATCCAACCTAAACCTCCCCCACTGCAACTTGAGACCATTACTCCTTGTCCTGTCCTCTTCCACCACTGAGAATAGTCTAGAACCATCCCTCTCTGGAACCACCTCTCAGGTAGTTGAAAGCAACTATCAAATCCCCCCTCATTCTTCTCTTCTGCAGGCTAAACAATCCCAGTTCCCTCAGCCTCTCATCATAAGTCATGTGTTCCAGACCCCTAATCATTTTTGTTGCCCTCCGCTGGACTCTTTCCAATTTATCCACATCCTTCTTGTAGTGTGGGGCCCAAAACTGGACACAGTACTCCAGATGAGGCCTCACCAATGTTGAATAGAGGGGAACGATCACGTCCCTCGATCTGCTCGCTATGCCCCTACTTATACATCCCAAAACGCCATTGGCCTTCTTGGCAACAAGGGCACACTGCTGACTCATATCCAGCTTCTCGTCCACTGTCACCCCTAGGTCGTTTTCTGCAGAACTGCTGCCTAGCCATTCGGTCCCTAGTCTGTAGCTGTGCATTGGGTTCTTCCGTCCTAAGTGCAGGACCCTGCACTTATCCTTATTGAACCTCATCAGATTTCTTTTGGCCCAATCCTCCAATTTGTCTAGGTCCCTCTGTATCCTATCCCTGCCCTCCAGCGTATCTACCACTCCTCCCAGTTTAATATCATCCGCAAATTTACTGGGAGTGCAAGCCACACCATCCTCCAGATCATTTATGAAGATATTGAACAAAACTGGCCCCAGGACCGACCCCTGGGGCACTCCACTTGACACCGGCTGCCAACTAGACATGGAGCCATTGATCACTACCCGTTGAGCCCGACAATCTAGCCAACTTTCTACCCACCTTATAGTGCATTCATCCAGCCCATACTTCTTTAACTTGCTGACAAGAATACTGTGGGAGACCGTGCCAAAAGCTTTGCTAAAGTCAAGAAACAATACATCCACTGCTTTCCCTTCATCCACAGAACCAGTAATCTCATCATAAAAGGCGATTAGATTAGTCAGGCATGACCTTCCCTTGGTGAATCCATGCTGACTGTTCCTGATCACTTTCCTCTCATGTAAGTGCTTCAGGATTGATTCCTTGAGGACCTGCTCCATGATTTTTCCGGGGACTGAAGTGAGGCTGACTGGCCTGTAGTTCCCAGGATCCTCCTTCTTCCCTTTTTTAAAGATTGGCACTACATTAGCCTTTTTCCAGTCATCCGGGACTTCCCCCGTTCGCCACGAGTTTTCAAAGATAATGGCCAATGGCTCTGCAATCACAGCCGCCAGTTCCTTTAGCACTCTCGGATGCAACTCGTCCGGCCCCATGGACTTGTGCATGTCCATCTTTTCTAAATAGTCCCTAACCACCTCTTTCTCCACAGAGGGCTGGCCATCTATTCCCCATGTTGTGATGCCCAGCGCAGCAGTCTGGGAGCTGACCTTGTTCGTGAAGACAGAGGCAAAAGAAGCATTGAGTACATTAGCTTTTTCCACATCCTCTGCACTAGGTTGCCTCCCTCATTCATTAAGGGGCCCACACTTTCCTTGGCTTTCTTCTTGTTGCCAACATACCTGAAGAAACCCTTCTTGTTACTCTTGACATCTCTCGCTAGCTGTAGCTCCAGGTGCGATTTGGCCCTCCTGATTTCATTCCTACATGCCCGAGCAATATTTTTATACTCTTCCCTGGTCATATGTCCAACCTTCCACTTCTTGTAAGCTTCTTTTTTATGTTTAAGATCAGCAAGGATTTCACCGTTAAGCCAAGCTGGTCGCCTGCCATATTTACTATTCTTTCGACACATCGGGATGGTTTGTCCCTGTAACCTCAATAAGGATTCTTTGAAATACAGCCAGCTCTCCTGGACTCCTTTCCCCTTCATGTTAGTCCCCCAGGGAATCCTACCCATCCGTTCCCTGAGGGAGTCGAAGTCTGCTTTCCTGAAGTCCAGGGTCCGTATCCTGCTGCTTACCTTTCTTCCCTGTGATCTTCCTTAGAAGATCCTAAGCAATTGTTTTTCACACTGTTCTTTTTACAACAAACCCCATACTTTTCACCCCACACAAAAGACAGATTGCCAAAAACATTCTGAAAGCAGGGGAGAGAGCACCGCTAAGGAGTCTGCACTCATCAGGATTTACAGGCCAAAAATTGCTGAGTAGGATGAACACACAGGTAGCAACCCTCACTACAGCATAAAGACTGAAGAAGTAGCTGCACTGGTTCTCCATGGCCTTGGGGATGCAGGTGAATCCATTAGGCCATATCACTGAAGGTGTTCCCACATGCAAAGCCCATTTAACCGGGCTTTGCACAGGGGGCCACGATTGGTCCCATGTGAGGCATATGTCAGTGTGTAACTTTAATATGCAGTCTGGATTATCCATCTTTATTAATTTCATGTCCATCCACAATATCGAGGAATAGCCTTTCCTTTCTATCAGGTATATGTCAAAGATCCATATACAATATTAATATTAGTAAAGATGGTGGGGGGCAGCAGATATGCAACAACGAAGTGTGCAGAGAACTAAACCTAGTTTCAATATTATGATCCTTCCTTTCAGAAACCCTATTCTCAGGGATTTCCTAAAACAATCAGCAATGGGATAGAAAGAAACTACTTTCTTTGCCATCTACAGTTCCATGATAGCAAAAACAAAACAAAAAACCATCAGTAATATCCACTGAGACTCTTCTTATAAAAGGAATATATAGTCATCCTGTCTCGTTATTCCATTTGCAATCATTTAAATATTCACTCTTTGTATTAATTATTATTATTTACTATTTGTACTATGGTAGTATCTAGGAGCCCAAGTCATGGACCAGGGCACCAATGTGCTAGGCACTATGCAAACACATAACAAAAAGACAGTCCCCGCTAACACAGGGACACCCCTATCTAACCTCCGCTGCTGTTGGAACAGACAGATTGAAGGTCTGGGAATTTCTGTTTGTTTACTTTTGCATGCAAGGGCAATTAACATCTACACATGTGAATAATTCCCATTGTCCACAAGGGGGACACTTGTGTAAAGATTACTGATTTGAACAAGGGTTTTGCAGGAGTGGGTCCTAACATAATACTGTACATATCAATGACTTAAGTTCTCACTCTAACTCAGTTATAGGTGGCAACACATAACACACACTGTTCTAAGACTTCAGCAATAGATAAACCTACAAGAGGATGAGCTACGGACAGAGCAAGAGCTTTGATTTTTTATTTTAAGTCCGATCTTAATGTTACGTACGCTTGCTTTGTTCTGTTCCTGTCCAGTTTAAATGCACTTGTAGAATGAAAAATCAAATTTCAGATTTACAGTTTTACAAATAAATTCTCTTAACCTTTCAAAGTATGCATCTAAATTGATAAAATAGTTTTTATTAAAAAGAAATCACATAATGACGGCAACAGAAATGAAGTTGTGAGCTTCTATTTAAGAGAAAAGCACACCTGTAGCTATTAGCATTATATTCCTTAACTTAAAATAAGATTATAACCATATTATCCTAATACTTATACCACTTTAATGAAGTTTGAGATCCAGATTTAAAAAATAAAAATCAGTCTGAATTAGATAATCCGCTCACAATAAAAACATGACTATCCATCATTTGACTTTGACACTGACTTTTTGAGCTGGTTCTATGCTCATGCAGTTTACCATTGTGTCAGACAAATAACAGACGAGAGACCCGTATCAAAATATCATCATATTTCTCATGGATGAGTTTACTAAGCTAGGGTTGCCAACACTGTATTTCAAATAAGGGACTGTTTTCTTACCACCCCCACCCCACACCTCTTCCCATTATTAATAAATAATATGATAAAATAAAATAACATAACAACAACAACAAGCAGTACCCCAGGGGTATTTCTCGCTGATTTTTACAGCACTCAGCAAATCCCAATCTTGTTGTATAGAGATGAAAAGATAAAGGATGTCCATTGTAATAAGGGACTGTTGGCAACCCTACTAGACACCATTATTTTGGTTTCTAAATACGTTCCAAAGGATAAGCAAAGCGAAAGGCTATCAGGTTCTTCAACATCTCTGAAGTAACCATTTACAAAGTTCTTTTTCACATTGTATTTCCACTCTTTCTTAAAAAGCTATAAGCAATGTTTGCTGAAAACTTATTGACTACACTTAAACATAAGTACACCTCCTTTAATTCATTAGTAAGCAATTATGTACGCATATGTGTCAAGTTTTTATATTTCAATGACACGTTGCTTAATGAAACAAAAGTTGTCCCAAGTTCTTCAGCTTAAAGATTTCCTGTCATTAGTTCAATATCACAGATACACTAAGTAAGGAACAGTACATACATATTCATATGTGCAGATAAACACATTTTATTAATAAGATTGTCTTAGGACACTGAATGACTAGAAAATCAACTTTGCTTTGACCAGGAAAGTTGTAACATCAGGTAACACTTTATGCATAATTTGGTTTCCAAAGATCACAAAGTGTTTTACAAACATTAAAGTTTCTCAATAATCCTTGTAAGGTAGGTATTATTATCCCTGTTTTACAAGTGGTTAAACTCAGCCCCAAGAGAAGTTACTTGAGAGCAGCCAAAAAATTTATAATCCTTCAAATCCCTCAATCTAAGCACTGTTACACAATTTCAATAAGTCCATCACCACAGGATCCAGTACCACAAGACCATATTTCCACCACAATGAATACATACAGACAAGCGTAACTCCTACCTGATATCAGTTAGTAATATTAACGTGCCCTTATACCAGATACACTATCAGCACACAGCGGTCATTTGGGATTAATGTTCCTTTTAAACACCAGGGTTTCATAGTGTGGCTCACTTCAGACCCCCAATTCCTATATTTTATTTGAAAGTTACAGTCCTCTGTGTGGTATATGTAATCTTCAATAGTGATCAAACTGAAAACGTTTTGAAAGGAGAATCCCATATCGCGAGTACCCTAACATCTTATGTCCTTTTTCTCCCCTCCCTTACTATTCATCATTTCCTTCGCCCGCTTTCATCACTCCCAGTCTCTACTCAGTTTTATTCCTTCTCACAGTCTTTTCTTTTAGGTAGCCATTTTTCACCTTTCCATGCTAAACGTTATCGAATATGAAAAGGATAAGATGCTATAGATATCATATCCTGAAATTGTGGCTGTTACAGCACTGATTTTTAATAATCATACACTTACAAACATGGGAGCTCTCATTAGACTAACTTTACATAAATCAGGAGATGCTTTTATTAAATAAAGACAAGCTACTTTTTTTCAGAATAGGAAAAGAATCTTGCACTGTGTTTGCCTTAGCAATACCTGATAAGATGCAGAGTTAGCCCTTCTTTAATCTGCATACACAAATTTTCTCAGTTACAAGAATTATGAACATGAAGTTGTTTGTTAAGGAATTAAGAAAGTCCTCAATGTCACACTGTGAATAACTGGTGGTCTATTGATTGCTGGCAGGTCATACAGGACTTGATCTAAAGCCCATTGACATCAGTGGCATGAATCTGACCCATTGTACTGGCTTCTCCCTATTTCTCCCCGCTAAGCTGTGTTAAAATGGACCAATCCTATTCAACCTATTCATAAATGATCTGGAGAAAAGGGTAAACAGTGAGGTGGCAAAGTTTGCAGAGGATATTAAACTGCTCAAGATAGTTAAGACCAAAGCAGACTGTGAAGAACTTCAAAAAGATCTCACAAAACTAAGTGATTGGGCTACAAAATGGCAAATGAAATTTCATGTGGATAAATGTAAAGTAATGCACATTGGAAAAAATAACCCCAACTATAGATACAATATGGTGGGGGCTAATTTAGCTACAGCTAATCAGGAGAAAGATCTTGGAACCATCGTGGATAGTTCTGTGAAGACATCCACACAGTGTGCAGCAGCATTTAAAAAGCAAACAGGATGTTAGGAATCATTAAAAAAGGGATAGAGAATAAGATGGAGAATATCTTATTGCCCTCATATAAATCCACGATACGCCCACATCTTGAATACTGTGTACAGATGTGGTCCCCTCATCTCAAAAAAGATATACTGGCATTAGAAAAGGTTCGGAAAAGGACAACTAAAATGATTAGGGGTTTGGAATGGGTCCCATATGAGGAGAGATTAAAGAGGCTAGAACTTTTCAGCTTGGAAAAGAGGAGACTAAGGGGGGATATGATAGAGCTATATAAAATCATAAGTGGTGTGGAGAAAGTGAATAAGGAAAAGTTATTTACTTGTTCCCATAATACAAGAACTAGGGGCCACCAAATGAAATTAATGGGCAGCAGGTTTAAAACAAATAAAATGAAGTTCTTCTTCACTCTGCGCACAGTCAACTCCTTGCCTGAGGAGGTTTTTTGTGAAGGCTAAGACTATAACAGGGTTTAAAAGAGAACTGGATAAATTCATGAAGGTTAAGTCCATTAATGGCTATTAGCTAGGATGAGTAAGGAATGGTGTCCCTAGCCTCTGTTTGTCAGAGGGTGGAGATGGATGGCAGGAGAGAGATCACTTGATCATTACCTGTTAGGTTCACTCCCTCTGGGGCACCTGGCATTGGCCACTGTCGGTAGCCAGGATATTGGGCTGGATGGACCTTTGGTCTGACCCAGTATGGCCATTCTTATGTTCTTATAAAATAATGAACTGGAGTGAGGTGTCCACAAAACTATCTTTGTATTAGATAAAAAGAAAAGGAGTACTTGTGGCACCTTAGAGACTAACCAATTTATTTGAGCATAAGCTTTTGTGAGCTACAGCGTGGTCACAGTAATTAGATGCAGGAGACTGGATTTCAAAAACTGTTCCCCTAATTTGTGCATGCAGTCACTGTAATTTGAGTGACACTGGCAAACTAGACTCATAATTCACCATTTTTGTCTACAAACACTCAAATTTGTCCAAGTAACTTATGAATGGCTGTAGGCATGCAATTTTGGAAATTATAATAATAAATGATAACTTTGCTTTCTAAACATCTCAAAGTCCTTTGCAAAGGTGAAGAAGAATGAGTGTTCCTATATTACAGTGGGTAGAACTGATGAAGTGACTTGGCCAATGTCACACAGCTAGTCAATGATAGACCTGGGACTAGACCATGGATCTCCTAAGCGTATGTCCTATACTGTAAACATTAGACCACTCTCAGAACCTACATACTTCTTCATAATTTATTCTGCCATTGATACATGTGCATAACTATAATTTCTGTTAACAATAATAAGAATTTGTATTGTACTTTACTTGTCAAAGCATTTTACAACTAACGATTAAGCTTCACAACACTTCTGAAAAAAATAGGTCATCATTATTATCTCTGTTTTAAAGAAGAGGAAATAGAGGAGGAGAGAGTGATTGCCCAAGGTCACTCACCAAGTCAGTGGCACAGCTGAAAATAGAATTCAGGTCTTCTGATCCTAATCCTATGTTCAAACCAACATACCATGCGGTCTCTCTCAAGCTGTTAACGGGAAATGTGTGTACATATGGACAGTAAAATAGACACTTTGAATATGTGATGCTCAAAGGACAGTTGAACAACAAGTAAACCATATGTCTGAAGCCTTTCAGAATATCCCTCAGGAGCATCAGAAATAGTTAAGTGTTGGGGGAGGCGGGTATCACTGTTGCATGTATGCATCCACTTTATGACTTCAGACATTTGCTGGAGGAATGAAGGTTTAAAATGACAAATTTAAAAGGCAAGATAGGAATCAAAGATCTATCCAAACAAAATAATATTTGCATGACACACTTTAGCTCATAAACCTGGGCTAAGAGACACCGGTAAACTGATGGATGTTTTCTGAGGGCTGTAGCCTGCATAAGTCCATTTTATTACTAAAGGTGTGTAAACAAAGTTGTCTTTTCCACAGTACCCATGACAGAGTCAATGCATTGTAATGAAGACTTGACTCCTCTGTGCTGAGGTAAGCCCAGCAATTCTTTTAATCAGTCTTAGTGATACCATATGTGATTTACAGTACAACCATTCACAAAGTTATAAAATACTATGCCTCTTCTCAAGGGGGAGGGAGGTAACTTTACAGCACAATCTAAGCAGACATAACAGGAGATAGCCAAACACCTCCGAAATACTGCATAAATCTATCCCAGAACTGCTTGATGAATGAGCACATCAGTAATAGAGAATACATGAAAGAGCTAACTGCAACTTACATTTTTGACAAACAAGTGGTAGTAAACTTCCACATTTTCACAGAAGTCTGGGCTCAGTTATCAGCCTCTCTCTGAATTTGAAGAGCATCTCCCATAGTAAATAACTAATGAACACCTTACACAGCCTTGTGAAAGTGCATAAGGAATACTAATACTACAGCTCATTGCTTTTTCATCAAGTTCATATAATCTTTTCTTAGCATTTACTTGAAGGTGCTCTTTTAGTTTAAAGTTGGAAATAATAAATTAAAAAAACAACAAATTAAATTTTGCCAGACATGAGGTTATATTGCCCTCTGCTGATGAATTACTATAATTAGATAGAAAACTAAAGTTTAGGTCCCAATTGATTGTTTTGAATAAATCTTTTAAAACAATGTGTTGTACGGAAATTAAAGTACTGGCTTTTCCATGATATAATTCCAACAGACCACAAATGTCAGTTCTGCTTTGCAGAAGATTATCAACAAACAGAACAATATGAATAAACATAAAGAAAGAGGACACATCCAATTTTAGACTTTTCTGCTCCGTGGGTTAGAAAATACATTTAGCTAACTTCATTCTAGTCTAAAATACAATTTATCTGCAGAATCCCACCTGAAATTAGTTACCACAAAAAATGTTGGGCCATTCAAATTATTTTAAATTGCATTTTATTATAGTTGTTTTCTCTTTCAAGTGAATCCAACATGTTACTACGGTTAGAACACAATAAATAAAATAGAATACAACTTTTAATGGGCAATTTTTAGGGGGAAATGTTTAGGAGAGGTTAAGAAAGTATGTTCAAAGATCTATGCGGAATAATACTATGATGAAAAAGACATTTATAGATGTTAAATTATATACTATTTCTTCAGATAATCTCGGAGTTGGATTTGCACTCATATAACTCATTTGATCTAAGTGTCAGGGAGAGTAGATTTAGGCCCTCTGTTTTTATACTTGTATTTCATATAGCAGCAACAAAATGTAGGTGGTGGTGAACAAGTAATGTATATTATTATTATTTACTACTATTACTCCTACTAGATCGCGGTGCCAGAAAGCCCATGTGGATCATCTGGCCTGACCCATTGTATTTTGGTAGCTTACAGATTATGTCATTCTTTTTGGCCTTGCTAGACCAGTGGTTCTCAATTAAGGGTCCAGGGCCCCCTGAGGGGCTGTGAGCAGGTTTCAGGGGGTCCGCCAAGCATGGCTGGGTTAAGACCTCGCTAGGGTCCAGGGCAGAAAGCCAAAGCCTGCCACACAGCACTGCACCCTGGGGCCCCGAATCCTACCACCTGAGGCTGAAGCCAAGCCTAAGCAATTTAGCTTCACGATGCCCCCGTTGTGTGGGGTCCCAGGCAACTGTCCTGCGTGCCACCCTGTAACGCCAGCCCTGGCTTTTATATGCAGAAAAACAGTTGTTGTAGCACAGCTAGGCAGTGGAGTTTTTATAGCATGTTGGGGAGTGGGGCTTATAAAGAAAAAGCTTGAGAATCCCTGGTCTAGACTACTGCTAGAGGTTTTTTTTCAGTAAGGTTATCTGAGTGCAACTAGTTTAACTCAGTTGAAAAACTGTATCTACATGGATGTTAAATCAGGTTAAAACCTTTATCCTGACTTTAGCAGTTGTAGCCTAAGCTCCTCACATGCTAAAGTACAATTGTTTTGTTCTGACTAGAGTTCAAGAACATGTTCATTAAATTGAGCTAAGAGCTAACATCACATCTTAAATCCTAGTCTAGACAAGGTCTTTGTGATTTATCTACCCTCTTCAAGAAATGTAAGTACGGTGTAGAGAAAATAATAATACTGTCAAAACAAAACAATACATTGTCCCTATTTTTCGACACAAAACTATAAGAGTTCAAGTTTTTGTAATTTTGCTTTTTCACAACAGCATCCTTCTGTAATATTCTTCAATCACAAAAGGCTACATTAAAGTAACATTTGGAGTCTGATTTAAAACAACAAACGAAAGGAAGCAATATCTGTAGGATGATCTAAACCAGTGATGGGCAAACACAGCCACTGGGAGCTGCGGGGGACTGTGCCTGAGGATGGTCAATGTCCATAAAATGTCTTGCGGCCCGCAATCAGCTTATCCTGATGGGCTGCAGGCGGCCCGTGGGCCACAAATTGCCCACCACTCATCTAAACTAATACATTTTTGATTGCCCTAACTCTAACCAAATTCAATGATCATTTTATTTTAAAAGTTATTCACACTGAGTTCAACAAGTTAAATATGATGAAATAAGCATGGTCACTTAGTAACGTGATATTCTATTATTTTCATCTTGCTCATGCCTGAAAAGTATGTGAGGTTTTTATTTAACTGAGGACACAAGTATTTTTTGTGTGTGACATTCATGTGTAAAGCAAGAACTATGTCAGAAGGCAAGAGAAAACATGGAGCCTGCATTAACTTTATTTTATTTTTTAAAATAGCAGACAGCAAATCAATCAACGTATACTGGTGGAGGTATTAAACTGCACTACTCAAGGACATTTGCAAGAAGGACTTAAAAACTTTCAGCATCGACACTGCAAACTGGGAAGATGCAACTAGCAACAGACCACTCTGGAGGGCTGCACTGTGCCAAGGAGTCAAAACGGGGAAGAGAGATGGCTGAGAGGAAGGTGAAGAGAGCAAAGTGCAGCAGGCCACAAGAGCTAGTAGTGCACCAGCTTCCTCTTCTGGCCCTGTGCCTTACTCTTGCAGTATTTGTGGCAAGGACTGTCACTAGAGAATTGGACTTTTTGCCTGTTTGCAATGCTGCAGCATGACACACCGTAACCGAATTGCTTTGGCACATACACTATTATCTTTCAATGTGGACAATTATCATTTACCCAGTAAAATTTGAGATAAGTGGCACTGCTAAAACTAGAGGTTGGAGTAAACAAGCAGTTACTATACAAAAAGAGAGGAATGGTTTACAGAGGGAGAAGCATATTTTATTTTATTTCTTTTTAAATTATCTGTCAATGTTTCTCTTTTAAGGGAATTCTACACAACAAGAGCATAGGGTCTCTGCCATTATGATCTAAGAGAGGGGGACAATAATTGCCTGAACCTAGAACTCAGTATTTCATCTTTGTATTTTACCAGGGATAATATGCACACACTACTTAATCCCCAGGAAAAAAAAACTAACAACCAGCAATCTTTCCGATATCAGCTTTGTCTGTAGTCGTGCCCTATGTGCTAGATCCCATGCCACAGTTTGCAACAAAAATGTTCTTCATTATTATCCTAAATATGGAAAAAACCTAATTAAGATTGCAACCCCACAATTAGATCCCCATGGACAGATCCTTGCATCTGCATAAGTCCAATTGCAGGAGGAGGGCTTTAGGCCCTAGATCATGTAGACCCTGTTTATCTCTGACCTAGATTCCTCACAGTTGGACATCTCTGCTCCACTGGCAATACAAGTCTCAATAACTCTTTTACTATCTTCTCCCTCAAATGTCTCCAGTGCTTTCCTCCATGCTGTCCATGAGGAAAAGAGCTTTGAATGCTCTTCTAAACAATAACCAAGCCTCTGCAATTGCATCTTTCAAATCACTACTAAAAGTTCACTTCCGCAGTATCACCTACAAACCATGATCATCTCCACACTTTAAATTTAAAGCAAACTATTTTTAGAACCACCAAAATACATGTTTGCCTAAGCTGCATGGACACGTAATCATATTTCCAAAACCTATGTCCTTCCTTGTCCCTTCCCCCCCTCCCTACTGGTTTTATCCTCTTTTGATTGTCAAGTACATCATTTAGATTGCATGCTTTTCTGGGCAGGTACCAATGAGTGCCTATGGGTTTCCTGTGAAGCACCTACCATGCTTGTGGGAACTATAAAATAAACAAATAATGGCAATAATAATATTTTCCGTGATGTTCCCTAGAACTTATCAACTCAGATGCCATGGTGATAAGCAGTTATCTGGATGCACTTGTACAGGACACAGCTGTAACAAACTACATCTTCCCACCAATGAGGAGCATTTATTTAGCAATTCTCTGAGGTCCTCAGAGGACCAGAAATGGAAAATAGCATCCAGCTAGCTATGTGTCAAGTGATTCCAAAGACCTGCTGTAAGTGGAAAGTCTGAACTAAGAGATGTACATTTCAGTCAAAAGTTAGTTTGAGCTTTGATACATCCAATGAGATCCAATTCTAGAGACAAAGGCTTATCACTGAAAATGATGCACTGACAGCTTCCATGAACTGTGCCTTTGGAACAGATGGCCACAGCATTTCTTTCAAATGCCTCTGATGTGGCAAGGTGTAAGGGAAGAGCTGGACTTTGAAAGAACAGAGATCTAGAGTAGTTAGGGCTTTGTCAATATAAAACACCACCTTGAATTTCACCCAGGAGCAAAGTGGCTGGCCAGCACAGAGTACAGAGCACACTAATTATGTGGTAGACAGCTGACTTTTACACTAGTTGAAGCTTCCAAATACCCTTCACAAGTAGTCCCAAGTAGTGTGTATCACAGTAATCTAGTCTCAAGACAATCGCATAAATGACCATAGTAAAAGTCTACATTTGAGAAGAGTGGGCACAATCTTTTAGCTATAGTCTAAAATGAATTAGGGGATTCCTGACCACTCCTGCTCACCAGAAGAGGAGCAGAGAAGAGTTTAGTACGAGAAACCCTACTAAACTCTTCTCTCTGCCAACCAGCATCACTTCAATCTTACCCAACTTAAACCAAATATATACTAGATCAAAATGGGAAGCAGTCCCCTACCTAAACCTACTCCCTTTTCCCCTAGGCCTCAGAGATGAGTTACGAGAAGGCACTGGCTTGGGAACACAATATATTTCATACTGGATTAGACAGCAGATCCATCTAATCTAATATCCATTTTCCCAAACTGGCCAATACCTGAATCTTCAGAGGTAAGTGAAAGAGATCTGTAATCTACACAGTAAATCAGGAAATTCTGAGATCCTGAAGTGTGATATTAGATAAAGTTATCTGGCTTCCAGTGCCAAGTTCTACACCTAGACAACTGGCTTCCAAGGCCTTCAACCCAACAAACCGAAGTTACATGTTAATCAATAACAATGAGAAAATTACTAACAAGCAGTTACAGCACCCTGCGGCATCAGTGAATTTAAGGATTTCAGGTCTCTATTTTTAAGCCATTTCCAGAAGTCTTTTCTAATATCACTTTAAATAATAAAACCTTCGTATATACTAGAAAGGAGACAGACTATCGTTAACCTCATTTCCCTCCCATAACGAACAACTGTAGACCTAAAAGAGACAGCTTCTCATCATACATATCCAAGCAGCTTTTATCCCAAGATACTGAAAACCTATCTTTCCCAGGACCCAACAGTATTTACTAGTTGTCAGAGCAAAATGAGTTCAGAAACTACAAATAATCACCAAGGTAAATTCTGGACATGTTGCAGATGGGCCTGGTTAAAACTATTTAGCTATCTATATGAGAAAACAACAAAGTTACCACACTCATTCCCCAGGTGAAGAAGTGGCTGGGCATGATGTGCCTCCAGTTGGTCCAAAGTGATCCCACTAGCTAACTGTAAGTGATATTTGAAGGCTCTAAATGAGACTCAAACGAGAAATAAGATTGCCTCAATGTGGGGACTTGAAGCGTGAGGGTATGGGTGGGAGGTAACTGGGTAGAGACTGAAGTGTGGTACCTTGCATAATGGTGCCACAAGTACTCCTTTTCTTTTTGGAGTGTGGTAGTGGTCCTCCTTTCTGTAGAAACATATGGAGAACACTCCAGAAAAATATTTTCAAATAAATGACTTAAAAATGAAACTTATTCATTTTGCTACAAATTGCAATCAGGGAATTTACCTGGAAAAGTGTCCCAGACCACATAAACACATTTCAATTGTTAAGTAAAGATAGGGACTCCCTACTTTTAAAGTCTCTATGGGCAGGGCATCCAGCTAGTCCAAAGCTGATATG
This sequence comes from Caretta caretta, assembly GCF_965140235.1. Lineage (NCBI taxonomy): Eukaryota > Metazoa > Chordata > Testudines > Cheloniidae > Caretta > Caretta caretta. Next base: position 105,462,540 of record NC_134210.1, on the reverse strand, counting down.
ATAAATCAAAAGATTAAGAATACACTCAGCTAGAGTCTTGAGCATGTTGTTAACACTTAAGTGAAGTAATCATTACTGACCTTTTCTCATACCTAACTTTCAACAGTTCTTAGTCAGATGGTGCCAGTTTCAATTGTGTCTTAAATCAATCAATCAATCACTGTTAAACTTCTCTTCATTATTTCAAATGATCCAACTTCGCTTAAATATTTCTTGGCTGGAGGCCTTTATAAAACAGTGAGATCCAACATAGTTGTCAATGGTCTCTTCTCTGTGTTTGAAGCAGCTGTCTTTAGTATTTAACAATAGAAGTGAGTAGAGAAGTCAAAACCAACACTGACCAAGAGACCATGAATTTTTCTTGATAATTACAGTAGAACCTCAGAGTTATGGACTCCCTGGGAATGGAGGATGTCCGTAACTCTGAAATGTTCGTAACACTGAACAAAGCGCAGTTCAGGCTCCAGATCCAGCAGCTGAAACTCCATGCCAGGCTTCAGCAGCATCTGACCTCCCTACTCAGTTCAGACATGAGTTTGCAAGCTTGTCCCAGTCCTGGCAGACGAGTGTGTGTGTGCATGTGAGAGAGAACAGTGTGTCACTCTCCCCTAAAAACAGCTCAGTCCCCTCCCGGTGGGGGGAGGGGTGAAAGCAGTGCAGACCGCAGCACTGCTCCTGCTCAGCTGGCTGGCTCTGCCTGCCTTGTGCTGGCAGCAGTAAGTGGTTGCCCTACACGTGGAGGTGGGGACAGGCAGCCCAGATGTGCTATCTTTAAGATGCAATACATGCACAGAGTATTATTTCTTCTTCTTTTTTTTTTTTTTTGGTCTCTGCTGCTGCTGCCTGATTGGTTACTTCAGGTGTCACTTGGTGTCTGGTTGACTGGTCAAGCTGTAACTCGAGTGTTCGTATCTTTGAAGTTTTTTACTGTCACAAAGTCAGAATGCTTCACAAAATTAGTCAGAAAAAGAGGGAAGACCTGTCATATTGCTGTTTGTGAAGGTCTGTCTTGGCAGAGCTTGGCACACTGGGTGTGTGAGCACCATGGACACTGTTAAAGATTACACTGTTGACAGTGCATAACACAAAGCCATTTACCTGTACGCTGGTACATAAGAAAGAAAACAACATAAGATAACTTCCTGTAGTTTGAAAGTTCCATGGTGTCCAGTCTAAGGCATACTATGAATTGCCTGTTATGGAGTCCACTCACTAGAACAGTGCCTCCTACTGGCCTTCTCAGGGATTGGCTCTCTCAGCCAGCACTCCCTTTCCTGGTGGTACCTCTCCCATTGTCCTCTCCACCTGCAGACCCGCCTCAGTCTAAGTCCCACAGTGTCCTCTTCATGACTTGGCCGTCCGGTTGTGGCACCATCCATGTTTTCCCCCTTCTGGGGGGAAGTATCTCCCAGTTTTATAGTCCAGCCACTTCCCCAGTTGGCAAATGGGGGTGGGGGGGGATGGACCCGGCCCAGGGACCCTGTAAATAGCAGCCTCCTCCTGCCTCTTATTCCTCTCACTGCTGCTATGTCTCCCTGGGCCACTTCCCCGTGGCCCCCAGCACCTTCTTTGTCTTTCCTCAAGGCACGCAATTACGCAGTCCCAGCAGCTCCTTTTGCTCCCCCATCTCTGACAGCAGTTGCTCTGTCCAAGGTCCTGCAGGTCTCTCAGCATTCTAGAGACAGTGCCCACTCCTTGAGCTCCGAGCAGCCTGACTGGCTGTTCCCTGCACAGCCTCCTTGGGCTGCTTTTAACCCCTTCCTTTCTGGTGTGGGGTAAACACCCCATCACAAAGCTTGCCACAGGTTTTCCTGTCCTAACAGCAATCTCTTTTATTTTTAAAATTGTCAACATTGCAAGAAGATACTTCCACAGTAGGCCACCAACACAAATTTATAATAAGCAATAGCCATCCTAGTTCATAAAAAATAAAAATCAAACTGACCATTCACCCATCCTCAAATCATTTTTTAGTTTCGGATTAGGCTGAATACAGACCCGCAACTCCTCCCTCCCTCTTTCATGATCTTAGCACCTTCCCTGCATCTTTGAACAGGTTCCCCTCCCCACAATGCCCGAACTGTCCTTCCTCAAAGACTGTGTGTTAATTATAATTTGCAGATATATAGCACATTTTAACTGATGATCTCAACGAACTTTATAAAGTTGGATACAATTAAGGGACTTGCTCAACTACATAGATCACCTGATATTCTGACTCCCAAAACACTTTCTTTAAGAGTGAAAGACTGCTGCCTCAGCACACCTGACATCAACTCTGCTTGGCCCTGGTGACCACGGAATACAAATCGCATGTGCTCTGGGACACATGAGCAAACGGAGAACCAAATAGATTATAAAATATTAACTTCAAAATGAATGTATTTTTATATAGGGAAAAAAAACAGTAGTGTCAAAGCAGTTTTTAGTCCCACTTTTTGTAATTTAAAAATGGTCCAGCCAAACCCAGCAGAAATCTTGTATGCAAAGTTTTTGTCTCAAATAGGTTATCATGAAGTAGAAATAAAGTTTATAAGACAGTGACATAAGTTAAACAATGGTGCTGTAAGAAACTTAGAACACTCTGAACAAAAGTAAAACTTAGAATCCAACGTCTCTCATTCTACTTCAGTTACAATTCCAAATGACAAGAAATCATATGAGGCCTTACATATTGGACAGCCCTTGAGAAATAACAATTATGTATGTAGCCTGACCTTGTGCTCTTCCTTCTTCAAAGCTATTTGTCAAAAGCTTTCAGACTTTCCACTATACTAAATTCAACTCCAGTGATTAATCTACATGTGAACTAAAACGGTGATGTAAGAAATGACTTGAAATGGGCCATATTTATCTTTTTGCTTGCTGTAAATTTACCAAGCAACTGGGGAACATAATAGATACAAACACTCAGGCTGATGCAGACTCTTCCTGCCACTGGATTTATTGGCGCATATTCAGTACTGTCAGCAGATCTCTGTACATCTGCTTTGTCCAACTGCAAAACATCAATGATCAGACTCTTCATGGAGGAAATTAAAATAAGAGAAGTATTAAAAAAAATCCCATTAAATTAACTGACAAATTAACATCAACATTCTCAGATGCAACAACTTGTAAGAAGACATCAGCAGCACCCACATCTATTTTAAACTTGTTCAGGAATGTCTCCTGTTATGAGAAAGTTCTTATGGTGGCTGTGTCCCTCTCGTAACTTACTTCATAAGACTTTTAATGCCCTATATTGCAATATGTTTAACCTTTAAATATAGTATTTTCTTTCTTTGTGGATCAATAAAGCTCAAAAATGATGTCACATAAAAAGTGCAAAAAAATAAAAAAATAAAGAGGAATCCATCAGTCTTTTCATCATAGACTTCTGTTGTCAAGAGTTTGTAACTTGGCTGTAACAATTTGCTTGGGGCTAAAACCTGACACAGAAGTTGTAATCTAAGGCCAAATTGCTTTTAAAATATTCAAAACAATCTCTTATTCCATTTATAAATGATAAAAGAGTGAAAAGTAGGTAAAGGGGAACAACCTCTGCTGCATTTTTTGTTTCTTTGTTTGCACTATGAATTACATTTTTAACATGAAAATTTGTAGGCTGTTAATGCAATAGGCCAATGCTCTTTCAGAATTAAAAAAATGTATGAGCCTTAATAACATTTTTAAAAATTGTGCACAGACTGTATTTTTAATATAATTTTTAGCTGTTTCAAATGGTAGTACCACAGTTAATGTCTACACTGGATGAAAAATACATTGGATTATCATTAATTCACACTAATGACTGGAAGACCCATTGTGAATTAGTTTTTTGGGAGGCATTAATAAATAAGTGAACAAAAGCAGCAAATAAGCAAGAATAATGCATCACAGGTACTTTGCTCATTTATTTCGAGAATTGTATGGTAATTTAGTTTTATTTATGTTAATATTTTATAACGTGCAACTAAATACACTGTAGTATATTTAGTAAAAAAAATCTTAATAATACAAATCCTCACTACAATACTGTGCTCCTAAATCTAATCAATCTATAGACTGATATGGCCCAGATCATTGCAGTATTTGAGCACGCTATCGCTACTACTATTGATTTTATGTGGCAGACACTCAGATACTATAGTAATGGGCCGTAGCATAACACCCCCGTTTAGATTAACCTATCTATCTTAGGCAGTGCTTAATGAAGATCAAAACAACAGAGGGAGTTCACCACTTCCTATGAACATATGTCATCACAGACATTGTGTCACATGGTGAAATATTACTTTGTAAGATGATACATGGCATAAGTTAGACATGAATGTGTCTGAAGGGAGCTGATGGACCCAAGCAGACTCATAGCCAGCCAAATAAGTATGTATATGAACAAGCACACAGAGTACAGACCTGTGGAGATGAACATTCTTTTGCTACTAACCATCTTCCTCACCCATATATCGCACATAGTGCCATGAGCACAGAGAGAACGGACAGGACCATTCTGATGCAAATAATTTTGAACAATAAAACCAAGGCCTCACTGGCTCAGCATCTCTACATTGATGGGTTGATGTCAAGTCACGGGCCTCTCTAAATTATTGGCTAAGTACCACCAGCTTGCACTAATCATGTCAGAACAGAGGCCTCCTTGAAGTACCTGGCTCAGCATTTCTATCTGGCTGGACTGATGGCAAGCTACACGGGATGAAATCCTGGCCTCACTTGAAGTCAATGGCAAAATTCCCATTGACTTCAGTGGGACCAGATTTTACCCAAACCCTTTGAGACAACTGCCTCAACAATTCTGTCTTGCTGGGATGATGCCTAGCCACAGGCTTCTGTAAGGTCATTTATTCAGCATCTGTAGCTTGCTGTGCTAATGCCACGACATCTATCTGTCAAGTTAGTAGCTCAATTCCCTTCAGCAGCCCTTCGTTCTACAGAGGTTCTCCCTTCCACAGTAGTCCATAAATGTAACCAACCCCACTTTACCCTATACCCTCTTCCCACCCGCCACCCCAAAACAGACCCAGGAGTCTACCCTCGGTCTACCTACCTATATCTGTACATAGATATATGTATTTAGTTTTTCTTAATCTCTTATAATAGTTTACCTAGCTAATAATACAACTACAAAAGAAAAACAAGCTATAATCGTATATAAACTCTAAAAGGTCCAAAGATTATGTAATACAAATGTTACTTGGTGAGTTTGAAAAATTCATTGTATTATGTCATTCTGGAATGGTTTTCTGCATGCTATAGTACTATGGCTATAGTATTATGAGGTGGCCTAGTATTAGCCAGAGAAACTCTTACGAGGGCAACCAAGTCCAAGGCTGAATTCCAGCCTTCAACCCTGCCCTGGAAGACAATGACTAAGAGTTCTAGAGCTCTAGCACACTCAGTCCCTGGGAGAGACAGGGAAAGATTTCTAAGTGCAGCGGAGTCGCATCTTACACAGGGGTTAGGTTCTAAAGTCAGTGTGTAAGGTGAAAATCGTGTATAGTTAAAATTACCCTTGAAAATCCCTTAAATCGCCCATAAAGTACAGTATACTGTACTTGGTTTTGTGTATACAACCCTGTACGGTAATATGTATACAGTAATGTACAGTATCTAATAAAGAGTACATATGCAAAATATAATTTTACAGTACTGTATTTTTAATTACGGGGGTAAATATAGGGGGCCATCAGGGCTTGATGTCGATCCAGGAGACGGAGGTGACGGAGAGTTTGGGTGACAGAGAGCAAGTCGTAGACGAAATGGTTGGCTCTGGTTCAGCTCGAGAAGCTGATTGCATAGGCTCATCTGCTGCTGGTTGTTTTTCCTTGAAAAACATGGTGATCAGCAACTGTAGCTGTTGTCTCTTGAGCTGCTCAAACATTTCTTGATACGGTCTCAAATCGTCCGTAATACTACGTGTGATTTTGAGGCTTCGTTCCATAGACTGATCGTATTCAGAAATTAAATCATTCAAGTGTTTCACTGCTTGGAACACTTCAGCAAATTTATGAAGATTCCAATTTGCTGGTTCTTCCTGTTTGTCGTCATCATCTTCATCCCGTGTAGATGATTTTATTAGTTCCTCTCACTCTTCGTTAGTCAATGTTTCTCTGTGGCTCTCAATTAATTCTTCAATTTCTTCCTCAAGGATGTCAACAAAGCCGCCACCACCCACTTGCCTAGCCACCTGAACAATGTGTTTCACTTCTTTGTCAATGGTCAGGAAACCCTTAAAATCATTCACACATTCTTTCCATAGGTGTCGCCAACATGCATTGACTGTTTCAGACTTTATTGCATCCATTGCCTGTTTAATACAAGTAATGCAATCGGCAATGTTGAAGCACTTCCAACACTCCATCACATTAAGATTGGGATCAGCATCCATAGCGCTACATATCCGTGAGAACGTAAGCCTCGTGTAGGTGGCCTTGAAACAGCAAATCATGCCTTGGTCGAGAGGTTGGAGGTGGTATGGGGGGGGGGGAAGATGACTTCAACGTCGTTATGTGCAAACTGGAGTGCCACAGGGTGGCCAGGAGCATTATCTATGATCAGTAACACTTTAAAGTCAAGTCCTCTCTCTTCGAGGTACCGCTTGATCTCCGGAATGAAACACTTGTGGAACCAATCCAGAAATAATGCTGCTGTCACCCAAGCCTTTTTATTTGATTGCCAGAACGCAGGCAGGAGATTTTTGTTCTTGCCTTTTAGGGCATGAGGATTTGCAGCTCTGTAGAGCAAGCCCGGTTTTATTAAATGCCCAGCCACATTGCCACAAAACAACACAGTCAAACGGTCTTTAGCTGCTTTGAAGCCACGGGCTTGTCTTTCTGATTTCAAAGTGTAAGTGTAGTTGGGCATTTTTTTCCAGGAGAGCCCAGTCTCGTCAGCATTAAAAACTTGTTCCAGAAGATAGCCCTTTTCTTCTATGATTTTCTTTAATTGTTTGGGGTAGGCTTTTGCTGCCTCTTCATTGGCAGATGCAGCTTCACCAGTAGTCTGCACATTTTTGAGGTTGAAGCGGTTCCTAAAACTGTTAAGCCAACCTTGGCTGGCTTTGAATTCCTTCTCATCAGAAGGCTGTCCCTCTTCGGCAGGAGGTTTGAACAGCGCTTAGACGCTAAGAGCCTTTTCTCACAGCGTGTTGCCATCGATAGGCACACGTTTACAGTTCACGTCTTCCAGCCATAAGTTTAATGCCTTTTCAGTCTTCACTAAAGTCTTATCATGCACCTGGCTTGTCACCTTAGCAGTTACTGGAGCACTTGATGCCACGGGTTCACGAATTTCTCTCTCCTGAATCTTGATGGCACAGATACTAGATTCGTTGAGGCCATATTTACGCACCACGTTGGAGACTGACATACCGTCTCTCAATAAGTCCAATACAGCCAGTTTTTCCTCCAGCATTGGAACAGATCGCTGTTTCTTCAGTTGAGCACCAGATGAAGTAGTTGGTTTGCGTTTAGAGGCTATATGGTAAGAAAAATATGTACAGTATCTTTAAACACAAGAATCACACTCAGCGCAGCGAGATGCTCACACTGTGAGAGGCACACGGGAACTGAGACCGACTGAGGGAACAGCAGATTCATGTCTCCCATCTCATGCTCACTCCAGTGGAGTGGAATGGTGGGCGGAATCGCCTGCGCTATTTACAGGTATCTTGTTATTTTTTTTTTGGCCGAGCGTGTATAGTTGAATTTGCATAAGTTAAATGCGCGTATGATGTGACTCACCTGTAATGCTAATCACTGGAACCATTTTGGAAGCAAGTGCTGCTAGCCTGTAGAGCAGTGGTGGGCGTCCACCACTACTATAGAGGCAGTCATACCCAGGATGACCCCTGCAGCATGAGGGGCCTAGCTGGGCAGCGGGCTGCTCCAAAGATCCTTCCAGTGAGATGGAAACTATATTGAGTTGTTTGTAAAGAATGTTATTTTATTTACCCTTCATCCTACCCCTCCCAAAGAAAAATAAAATTATGGTCTGATTTTGGTTTTAATAAGTATACATAAAATGCTAATTTAATTAACATGAATTTTCTCCACAGTCATTTTCTGAATAGCTCTGGAAGATAAAACAAAATTATCAAATCCTAATTAAATATAAAAACCCAACTGAACTGCAGCAGTATAATCAATACAAATTACATTATTTAAATATGGCAAGATTTAATGAAAGATTTCACATTACATTTGTTTTCGGTGAATTCAAAGCTTTCCAAATTCAAAATGTTTTGTAACAAATTTTATGAGCAGCACAGCTGTGAAATATAATTTCATATTATTCCAAATGAGCAATTATATGTTAGCTATATTATCTTTATAGAACAAAGTATAGCTTCTGTTGCATGTAGGAGTCCAGTTACAACACAAGCAAAAATCAAGTGAAGTTTGGTCTAAGTGCTGGTTCTGTACAAATGCATCAGCTTATCTATAGCACATCTCATTATTGTGTGCCATGCTGTTCAAAGTGACTGAATGGCTCTACTGAAGATATTACTTCTCTCCACTTGCAGAGACAAGCTCTTTTGGGGTGTACATGACAGAAAAATATATCTCACGGAAAATACCGACTTGCCTACAAAAATATATCTGGCACTTTCCTTGAACACTTAAGTGTACTGTTCAAGGGCCACAGATTTTAGAAGAAGTGCATTTCAGTTAGTTATCAGCAAACTAATGCTTAAGATATTAAAAAAAAACTGTCTGAACCTGAAGCATTCACAGGTCCCTATGAATTCAGTAGCAATTGTGAATGCTCAGTATCTTTGAAAAAGCAGGGCTCAGCTTAAGATCTGGGTTTGGTTAAGCTTGGATGCTTATCAAAATATGTTTTCTCTAAAGTATCTTGAAAAAACAAACTCTCACATTAGAATATTAGGATTTTGTTTTGGCCAGGTCAGAAAGGCTGCAGGAATAGATTCTCTCATGGTATTTCTGCTTCTTGTCCCAGCTGATCCAGGAAACCCAGAGGCATGTGATTAAACAAAATATGGTCCACCAACCTTGAAAAAATGTGGGCTAGTTCCAACTTTATGTTAACTAATAAATCCACCCAGACTTGGTAAATCTGAATATTTCCCCCAACATTGCAAATACACTTCCCTCATTTGTCCCAGTTGCTGTGGAACTTAGGGTACATAATTTCTTTTAACATTTCTGTATGACCCGTTCCTAATTGCTTTCAGACAAGAACACAGAAATAGCTATTACTTCTCCGTAATGAAGAAATAATGCCAATTAGAGGATAGTGGATGTAATTCACCTGGACACATGTGATGCATAGAAGAATAAATAAGCAGTAAAACCAGCAGATCATTCTCCAAGTTGCCCTTTGTTAATAGCATCCGTACACAGAACTCAAACACCAGAATGATCATGGGCTACCCCGGGACAGAAACCCACTCTAAACAAGCTGCCAAGCATAACTAGATTGCCTAGACACTGCTGGGAATAAGATGCAGACACAATTAGCATGATTATAGTGAACACCACAATTTTGTTTATGTTTTACAGAATATATACTGTGAAGAAAAAATAGGATTAATAAGCATTCAATTTGTTAATCAACTGGCCTAGAACAGCATAACTTAATGGCACCCATGGCACCACAAACAGGAGAGGCTACCATTACAGCCAACCCCTTAACCATATCATGGAATTATGACTGATGCCATAATCTTTACCACCCACCTTTCTCCTGTATGATAGTTGAGGGCTATTTAAGGGATGGGCCAGTATACAATTGACTTTGAAGCCCTCGATCCTTGTGCCCAACCAACCACAAATGCAATCAAAATCTAGTCCCCAAAGATATCCTCAGGATTAAGAAATAGCTTCCGCAACTACCTTGACCACACTGGCCACCCACCACACAACATGCAAAACGCATTAAACTCCCAACCAGTACTACAAAATGCTTTGCAGAAAGCAAAAAAAACAAAACCAAAAACACAACTGCTTGACCAATCTTCGGTAGGAGAAAATTCCTTCCCAACCCAATAGGTGACCTGCTTAGATACAAAACAAAACAGCAGCCCTCATAACATGCAACAGCCCCAAATAAATTGACCACATGACAATTAGGGTAAGGATGGGACACGGGTAAACCATGACAACATCCAGCAGCAGCTTCCTATATGAACTCCCAGGGGCCAGAGTTATAGGACCTATCAGTCGCTAGGCAGACCACAAATATACTTGTCATGGCCATCCAAAGGGGAAAGGAGGAAAAAGGGGAGAACCTGCCTGAAACAGTATGTAATGCCACAGTACAGAAGAGCCCCAGAATACCAGTTTTTTTCTGCTCCAGGCACAGGACCCATTGTGGTAATATAGGCAACAACCCTTAAAAAGCTCTCTAGTACATAAACCAACACTATTTTGAGAAACTGTACCCTTTGAATGTCTCAAATATATATCGCAAAAGAAGCATTTTTACACTGTGTCAGATATCACCAATGTTTATACTGTAGGTAAAAGTTGGTTGACTTATTTTATTTTTCAATAAAAATCAGAGCAAGGGAAGGTCAACTCACAACATGGTGAATCTGCAAAACAATAAGGTTCCCAGAGAATCAGCAGGATCCCTAACATAACATACAAATCATGCTAGTTTCAGCATGAATACTTATGACCAGATTCTAATGTACACCAGTGGAAAAAATTCTGAAATGTCTGAAATATGCACTTTGACTATTTTGAACTGTTTATCAGATTGAAAAATGAGACACTAGTTGACCTTTAAAAGAAATCATCTACATGTGCCACACTACTGATTGCTTTCTGTTCAGAAGTTTGCAAATTTGGCTCCCTGCTGCAACATATGGTGTAGTGGTATCTTTCTTTGCAGAAACCCAAGTGTTACAGTATGTATCGTTAGAGATAAGCAACAACTCCTTAGAATCCTCCTCTCAGCAATCTGGCCAGAAGGAACTGCAGAATGTTGTAAATTAGCTTCCCTCTTTTTATTCTTGCAGCCTCTGTTTTTGCTGGAGTTAAGACTGAATGAATGTGAGGGATCCGAGGAAATATGTAAAGCAATCCATCTGCCCATCCTGCTGTTAGCTCTTTCACTGTTACAACTATAGCTGCTTCTGCCAGGAACCTCAATGTATGGGTTAGGGTTTTCTCAAGATTTTAAAATCAATTTAGTGCTAAGACTTCTCCATTTCTGAATATAAAATTGGCCTCTCCCTGACATATATGCCAGTAATGTGAATTGTAGTAATAGGTCCTAAGCAGGAAAACTGGTGTAGAACATCCATAAACAAAAATTTCCTTATAAGATACCATATCATATTTTATCTCCTTTGCAGAATGCTCTGGATTTAGAGCTGTGAATCTGCCCTGCTTTCAAAATGCTGTCAAGATTTCACTTATCGCTCATTACAGATATTTATGCAAGATTATTATTGATGAATGGCTCAGTCTTCCTTCTCCTCCTTCCCTTCCTCTGTGTGTACGTCTACTCCTAACCATTGTTATAGTCACATACAGCACTTAATTTTCATTAAGCAGATTATGGAAAATTTTGGTGACAAATGGCAAGATATCGTTGGATTTTCACTCTAAACATTTCCACCAAAGACACAGATATGCAATTACTTTCCTTTAGAGAAATTTTATTGTTTTGAGAATATAAAGATCTAGAAAAGCGTAACAAGTACAATCATTATGTCAACCAAAATGTTGTTGGTATTTACAAATAAACTAAATGGTAATGATCTTATATTAACACAGGGGATTGCATCTAGAAAGCTCCCAAATAAAATGACAAGCTTTAAAGAATTGCAGGTACAAATTACATACAGTACACATCCAATTTTCCAAAAGGCTTGCATTTAAAAGCTCTAGGAAAGAGGCCCTGTGGTCTGCACTCAGAAACCCCCAATTCCTGGGTGCAGACTTCAGAATCTGCAGAGTTGGTTTCCTGACTGTAGAGGACATAAGCTGGCTTGTCCAAAGCCAGACAGTATTGTCTTTTCACTGTGCTCTGGGTTCCCCAAGGCCAAAGAACTGCCTCCACAGTGCTAAAAAAGGTTTGCAGAACAAAGAGCTTTAACAGAGCTATACTCCAGCTAAAATGGCATTCTAGATGCTGACCAACACCGTAGAGGCTGCACTTCAGACTTTGGGAAACCAGAACATGATGAAGAGAAGATGCCAATTATCAATAGAGAGGCTCAGAGCAACCCAGTTCTCAAATGAATGCCAATTAAATGGGTCTGAATCTGGTAATCAAGAAGCTTTGTATGTTTGCATCAGCTCTCATCAAAGCTAGCTGGGGATAGGACCAGAGCAGTGACACAGAATAATCTGGACAACCCAAGAGCTGGAAATCAGAAAATAAACTGAAATGAAGGTATGATTTGTTCCAAACCTGAAAAACACACAAATCTGATCCCAGTGAATTCTCCCTGAGCCTATATACATACATTCAAGCAACATTGCTAGCAGCATTGCAACCTGAAAAGCAGGAGAAATTTCCAGGAAAATACCTGGAGGGTGGGGGACAGCACATACAACTCTCCCAGTCTAATCATAGGGCATAATGTGAGACCCAAATAAATCCACCATGCAACTGGAAAGTTTGATACATTTCTGATTTTATATACAAAGGGCCCGATCCTGCAATCCTTATTCAGGTAAGGAATCTATTACAATCAAAGGGTCTACTGGGATGAGAGCTAGTCACCTCAATAACAGATACAAGCTACGGCCCTATGTGATTGATAATTGTTATTAGCAATAAAACATAAATGTATAGCTATTTATTTACTTGATTGCAATTACCTACCATTTGATCATGCCAAATTTAGATCTTCACTAAAAACAGGAGAGGTTAGACCAGCGGTTCTCAAACTGTGGGTCACAACCCCATCTTAATGGGGTCACCAGGGCTCGTGTTAGACTTGCTGGTGGCCCAGGGCTGAAGCTGAAGCCTGAGCCCCACCACCCAGAGCTGAAGCCCTTGGGTTTTGGCTTTGGCCCCTGAGCATGGGGTGGCGGGGCTTCGATTTTGTCCCCACCCCACCCAGGGCAGCAGAGCTTGGATGGGCTCAGATTTCAGTCCCTCTCCTGGGGTCATGTAGTAATTTTTGTTGTCAGAAGGGGGTCGTGGTGCAACGAAGTTTGAGAACCACAGGGTTAGAGTAACACAACTGGCAATTGTGTTCCTTCTCTCTCTCCTTCCAAGCCTAATGGAAAACTATAAAGTATTTGTTGTTATTTAAAATACGCTTACTTCAGCTTCAATAATACCTCAAAATATTTCCTCTCCAACTCTCCACCGAAGTGCTGCCAGCAGATTTTAAAAGTTATAAGTCTAAGACATCACATTCTGCTTCTGTACTATTTCTCATTCCCAGCTGCAAAATTGAAAGTCCTGGTTTCTACAGTGAGTATCAGTATAAAATAAAAACCCAATAAAAAGACAATATTTGCCTTTCCTCTTCCAGTAACAGTTTCTTAGCTATGACACCCCCACACACACACACCATTTTAAGCTATATTTAATGTTTTTGTCGTTGTCTACAAGATATAATAAACGTAGCTAAAATAAAATTTCAAGAATATATATTAGAAATAGAAGGCCACAACCTGCTTCCACTGAAGATTAGGAGGCGCACACAAAGACCACATTGGAATAAATTTGACACCACTGTAACAGAACAGAATTTCACCCAATTCATAAGAAAAATTACTCCAAGCTAACAAAAAATATTCCTCCCCTTAATGCCCTACAAACTTTATACGTTGTTTCTTTACCTTTCACTTATTTTCTCCCTGCGCTACCTACTGATGGTATCTCACTCCCACCCCCAACACATATTTGCACTTAGTATTATTGTTTATTAAGGATTCTTATATGGGAAGCTACTTTTTCCTCTACAAATCTTAAAAATGCTCCCTGTATATTTTCAAAAATTAATTAATATTTTTCCAAAGTCCTCTATCCATATCTTTCACCTCATGCTGTCATTACTGTTCTTGTACTAAAGTCCTTCATAGCTGAACTGTTCTTGTCCTTTGGTAATGAGAAGATATCCAAAAAGGATCTCCCTTCAATTGCTATTCCATGGAACTCCACATTTTAGACACATCTTGTAACATACATGCAGCTTAGGGTGACCACCTTTTCAAATGCAAAAACCGGACACATGCAGGAGCACAGCCCCCCTCCATGATCTCTCCCTCCAGAAGCCCTGTCCCCTGACCAGGCCAGGAGCCAGAGCCAGGCATCAATAAGTGCTGCCCAGGGAGCCTGGGCCGCTGTGGGGAACCCCAGACCCCCTACCTGCCTTGGGCAGGGGGCCAAGGTGCCCTAGTGCAGCCCCCAGCCTGTTTCCCTGACCCCTGGGGTGCACCACCCAGGGCAAGTGGAGGGTCTAGGCTCCCCGCAGCATCCCTGGCTCCCTGGGCAGCTTTTACTACTGCCCGGCTCCAGCTAGTGGCCTGGCCAGGGGCAGGGCCTCAGAGGGGAGGAGCTGGGGGCAGGGCCTTGTGGCGAGGGAGAGCTAAGGGACTGGAACTTGAAATGTACATTTCGGCCTGTCCCACCCAATTAGGGACAGGTGGTCACCCTAACGCAGGCGAGTCTCCTTGAACAAGTCATCTACAGAAAAGACAAACACGCTCGGAAAGCATTTTTTAAAAAATTGTTTCAACTAGTACAGTTTTGCTCCCAGTTTAGATGTGACATGATTTGTTTGCAAATTTTTTTTAAAACCCATTTGAATCCACTTTATTTCTAAAACTGGCTGTAAATGGTTTCCTACCAAAAACCTTTTTTTTTTTTTTTGGCTTGCAGGTTATCCTAAGTTTTGTTTAATCACAGCATCTGTGAAGACTTTTGCCCAAATGTTTTATAGTTTGTCACTCCCAAAACACAAGCCTGTTGTCCTGCATATCTTCTGAATGCCTCCAGTATCAGTTGTTGACTCAAGCCCAATTCTTCATTTGGGCAGGTGTCCAATAAAGTTCATGGAATATTTTAAATTGCATCACATCTTAGAGCAGTATCTCATTATCTTGTAATTCCAGACCCAATTTTTAAATCCATTCTGAACCCAAAGTTTAAAATTGCAGTGATTTGAAAAAAATAAATTCTCCTTCCACTTCCCCATCTCAGCTGCAGATTCATGCCCATGAAAAAAATTTTAGCCCCACTTCACAACAGTATGTCAGAAAAGGTCAAATTTCTCTGTTGTTTTCTATGCTATTGTTTTCTTTCACATGGTTTGAGAAAGCAACCCGAGCATTTGTCAATGACATCAGGTATCTGTCACCGCTGAATCCAGGTGAAATAATCATATGAACTCAACCTGAATGAGCAAGGCATGATAGAAACAAGCAGAATGGGTAAGCAGATCAAATAAACCTTCACTTTTCATTAACAGATGTTTGCTGGCCAGGTTCAAATCTTTGCTGAGCAGCTCACTGTATCTCTAGTCTGTATCCAGGGGAGAAGGGGAAGAGAGGAGGGAGAGAGGGGTCTTTTCAGGGTTTGTACGTGGTCCATATTGAAACACAAGACCTGAAATCCCCCGGGGCTGCTCCTTCCTCATCATTTATGTGAGCAGGACTAAACAAGCAGTCTATAAATGCCTAACAGTAGCTACCATCAGTGCAATATGTTTAACTGAAAGATGGTGGGAAAATATCAGTCCAAACCACTATTTTAAAATAGTTGTGAGGCTGAGATGAGATAGCTCCCTTTGAGCAACCTGCGTTTCAGACTAAACAATAAACCTGAATTCTATGAAGGTATCTGAACAGAAACTCTTCTTAGAACCCCAGGCTTAAATGATGTCGAATGATGAACGGCGAAAATCAAGTGAGGCTGCTATAGTATGAGGTCTCCACATATCCACAGAAAGAGGACTGTTTCTTCTACGTATGGGAACTACTCCAGTTTGTATCTTTCTCCTCCACTTTATTTTATTGCCCTACCCCTTGCCCTACCTCTTCTATCTACCTTGCTTTTATTATTCTCTAGCCTCCTTTCACGATTTTCCTTGCAATTTTCTCTTCTTGAGCAGTTCATCTGATTTCAACAACATGACATATCTCATTCTCTAAGTCAACTGGAGCAGAATGTACAGAATGTATGCCAGGCATACATACCAGTTCCTTTTTCTTTTCTTAACATTCTAAGTACGAATGTATTATAACCTATCCGATGAGGATTGTCAGTACCTGAGACCTCATCATGTGCAGAGGAACAACCTTAGACAGACAGAAACCAAATTTGAGGATTTGGTATCTCTAATGCATTAGAAACTTAAAATACCTTACTTCACACTGGAAAGGCAAGGATATATTCTATTCAGGCACTGAACTGTACTTGAGCATGACTTCTATTTCAGAATTACTGGATGCTCGAGTGACTTATTTTTTCAGAACTCAGAAAAGGCATCGACTTTAATTCTCCTAAGGAACGGATATTTAAAAATTGCTTGCAAGTCTTCATATAATCATACACCTCTTTCTTCAGTATTAATACTGTAACTGACTGAGAAGAAGGTTATACATATCCTCAGCGAGGGACCAGGCATTCCAAGTGATTGATTTCAAAATCATTCCTCAACCATTTGAAAGTAGTTAATGCTTTAGACATAAAGACGAATGTTAGAAATGGACCCTAGGAACAAAGGCCCGAAGGTATGGGAAAATTTGTCAGACTTATATCAGGATTCTTCTTGTTATATTATATTCCAGAAAATAATTTCAATATATTTCTATTTCGCCTCCTCTGAAAATACTAGTATGTTTTACAGTGGTTTATACTTAAAAGGAGGCTCATCAGGAATTCCTGATTACAATGATGTGTATTCACAACTGTCAATTCCACAGAACTTTAGTCACACATTCCACTCTATTTTATCAGAATTACTCAAACTGTACAACACAGACTGCTCTTTATATATTCTTCCACATAATTCTAGGTTCAAAATTAAGAAGTTCTGTTCATTACTGATATTTTTTAAGTTTAAACGAGGGTAGACGTAGAGAATAAATTTTACACTAAGGTCTCCGATGCTTGAGGAATACTTTTAGGTTAAAAATATTTTCTTTGGATTTGAGAGATTTTTAGGAAATGGAGTTTAGCTCAATGAATGGCCCATGTACCTAATTTTTGTATATACTGTATAAAAGTATGTCCTTTTGACTGAAATCAGCTACCCTGAATGTCTGAAACTCTTTGCTAGCCAGTATGAGCTACCACTACTAATCGAAGACAGTTGTCTGGAACCCATTTTCAATAGGAAAGCCGATATGCAAATAGGTGCTCTTTGCCCTCCTATCCCCTGTTCAGACTCCTTGGTGGGCTCTGAGAGACTTCATGGAGAGAGATAGTTACTCTCAGCGCAAAGTATCTGCATTTGATTTGGCCTTCTGTAACACACACACACACACACACAATATCCCCAATTCATGGATATTTAAAGTTTCTGGTCAACATTACCTCTTCACTCTCATATATTCTTTGGTGCTCTCTCAATGGGAGAGGGGCACTACAAACAAGCGGTCCTACAAGAGTGATACTCAGACCTCAGTGGTTCAGGAACCAAATTAGCAATCAACATTACCCAAAAGAGTAGCATGAATTCATCATTTTATTTATTATTTTATATATATTATTCTCACCGCAAGATGACTGATCAAGTATTATTTTATCAGCTAAAATTGGTTAATAACGTAGTGAAAGCATTCCGATTGGTTCATAACACAGACCGGTTAATAATTAAAACACACAGTGTTTTAATATCATGTGCTGCAAAGAGCTGCACAAAACACATTCAAGAGCCACTTGCAGCTCCCAAGCCTCAGTCTAAGTATCACTCTCCTAGAAGATCAGCTATCTTGAACCGTATCAGCTTGGTGAATCACTGCTCTCTCGCTCTCTCTCTCTCTCTCACTCACTCTCTGAGGTCAGTCTCAGCATTTCTGGCTTTATGCAGGGCAAAACAGAAAGGGAACAGTACCTATTATCATAATTCCCTAATGTGGAAGTGCCAGCTTTTGGCATAAATTAGTACAGGTTTAACTATTCTATATGGACCAAAAAAATTACCTGGTTGCTTCCTTAGCAGCACATTCAGCAAGGCTTTGTATTATTGAGGACTATTCTTAGCCAATCACAGGTCAGTCAAGCTGCGCCTCATGCTCTGGCATCCCTGTTGATCAGTTGCCTATCAGATGTTCTGCATGAGGAATTGCACAGTACAAACTGTTGATAAGTAATGCAAACTAAGGAGTTACTGGCTATCCAGTTCCAGTCTCACTATCAGATTAAACAAAGCAGGAAATACATTTCATGATTTTTAGGTGAGAAAGGACCACAATGATCATCTAGTCTGACCTCCTGCATAAACAAATCCAAAAAGTTTCACCCAGTAAGTCCTGTATCAAGCCTGTAACTTCTAGCTGAAGTACGTCTTTTGGAAAGACGTCCAATCTTGATTATTTAAATCAAGAGATTTAAAGAGAATCCAAATGTTGATCCTCAGATTCCAAAACAAGAATATTTATAACATCCATAAGTAGAAGTGAGACCGACTTTATGAAGACATTATCAACAAGATAATCTTCTGGGGCGGGCCGGAGTGATCATTAAATTGTTCCTAACATAAAATGATCATCTGAATATTGTCTCTTAGCATTTAATAGGTTGGCTATTTTGCACCATACGAAATGCTCTTGTTTTGGACCTCGAATTATGCAAACTATCGATTCTCACAAAGAAAAAACGGAGATCTTTTAATTTGGTCAAGACTGAAGTTTCAACATTTCTGCAGCAAAACTGGTGAAATTCCTAAGGGAATAAACCATAAACTTTCACAAATGCACTCCAAGCAACACATACTTTTTTTTTGGCAAAGAAAAGTAAATGTTTCCAAAGCACCAACAGTTTTTCCTTTTCTACTATCTTTTATTTTCAAGAAATACTGGAAATTTTGAAGCAAAATATTCTGCTTTTTACAGCAATACAAACAAATGATTTTCCATATTATTTTCTACTTTGACTTTTCCTGTCATTTCATGGCAATTTCTGACCATGCAGGATGTACTGAAGAACTAAAAAAGACTTTGATGTAAACACTATTTTCTCCACTAACACAGAGCGAAAGCAAAGTTCAACTGTCCATCATTAATACATCAGGGTGAAAAATGTGATCATTAGCACTACTCAGTTTTACACAGTAGATACATTTGTACACTGCCTTTCTTTTGAGTCCTCTTTAACTTTACTCAGTCTACTGCTAATTGAAAATTGTTTTGTAATTTCAGCCAAGTGTTTCCCCTAAGAAAAAGGACTGAATTCTCCTATTTTTATAAATCACTTTCTTCACATTAAAATTCTGTTTGCCCTCTGAGTTATTTTTTAGTGATACTGAAACTTTTAACACTTCCCTTGACATACTATTTCTGATCGTTTCTGTTGCTTACATATTGGTAATGAAAATAATTTTAATGGAAAAGACATCTCCCCTTAGAGAAAAAAAAAAGAAAAGGAAATGAAACAGAGATATCTGATATCAGGAGACCATAGAAAAAGATAGCATTAAATTTCCAGTCGAGAAAAGCACTTAAGCATGTGTGTAACTTTAAGCACCTAAGTATTCCAATCAAAATCAATGATTCAAAAACAACAAAAGGATATAATTTTTGAGGAGAAAAACCCATCAAGTTTTAAGAACCCACATTCATTCATGTGGGTTAGGACTTTTCTTGTTAGACTTTATCTGAGTGAAGTAAATGGGCTTACTCACGTGCTTAAAGTTATACATCCTTAAGTGCTTTGCTCAATCATAACTGCGTGACCAGAATTCTGAACTGTTAGAGGTAAAGGAATAAAACACATTCTAACTCATGTACACAAATGTGCCACCTTTCAAATAGCATGTTAATTTTTTTGTTTTTTCAGATTTATATCAGATTTATATTTATATCTGTTCCCCGCTGCTCAGCTGGTTCGCTGAGCGGGGGCGAACCAGCTGAGCAGCAGGGAACAGCACAGCAGCACACAGCAGGAGTTTGCCTGGGAGTTCGCCTGGAGTGAGCCCAGTGAGGCTTACATCTTGCCAACTTCTCTGAGGAAGCTCATAGTAGGAAGGCGATATGGAATGGGGAGGGTTCAGCTATTGTGACCTGCACTGGATGTGCCATGTTTGTCTTTCTTCCACAGGACAGAAGCGACTTTGTCTGTACAAAGTGCAAGCTGGTCTCCATATTGGAAGAGAAGATTGAAGGTCTGGAGCAACAGATAATGACCCTGCGTTGCATACGAGAATCTGAGGATTTTCTGGACAAAAGTCAGGATATGCTTCTACGGGCACAAAGCTCTAAAGATTTAGAGCCGGTTGCACAGCGGAGCCAAGTGGCCAGTGAAGACCTCCAGAAGAAGAAGGGGGAATGTCCGGGTTCCAGCAACGCGGACACAGGTAACTAACCGCTTTCATGTTCTCTCCACAGGAACCATTGCGGAGAGTGGACCAGATGATACGTCTGGGGGGAGAAAGCAGAAGGAGACTCCGCTGGTTGGAAGGCATGAGATGCACTGTCCTGAGGTTGGGGGTTCCACGACCACCACACGCAAGAGAAGGAGGCGGGTGGTGGTGGTCGGGGACTCTCTCCTCGGGGGGACTGAGTCATCTACCTGCTGCCCTGACCGGGAAAACCAAGAAGTCTGCTGCTTGCCAGGGGCTAAGATTCGCGATGTGACGGAGAGACTGCCGAGACTCATCAAGCCCTCAGATTGCTACCCCTTCCTCCTTCTCCACGTGGGCACCAATGATACTGCCAAGAATGACCTTGAGCGGATCACTGCGGACTACGTGACTCTGGGAAGAAGGATAAAGGAGTTTGAGGCGCAAGTGGTGTTCTCGTCCATCCTCCCCGTGGAAGGAAAAGGCCGGGGTAGGGACCGTCGAATCGTGGAAGTCAACGAATGGCTACGCACGTGGTGTTGGAGAGAAGGCTTTGGATTCTTTGACCATGGGATGGTGTTCCATGAAGGAGGAGTGCTGGGCAGAGACAGGATCCACCTTACGAAGAGAGGGAAGAGCATCTTTGCGAGCAGACTGGCTAACCTAGTGAGGAGGGCTTTAAACTAGGTTCACCGGGGGAAGGAGATCAAAGCCCTGAAGTAAGTGGCAAAGCGGGATATCGGGAGGAAGCACAGGCAGGAACGTCTGTGAGGGGAGGGCTCCTGCCTCATACTGAGAATGAGGGGCAATCAGCAGGTTATCTCAAGTGCTTATATACAAATGCACAAAGCCTTGGAAACAAGCAGGGAGAACTGGAGGTCCTGGTGATGTCAAGGAATTATGACATGATTGGAATAACAGAGACTTGGTGGGATAACTCACATGACTGGAGTACTGTCATGGACGGTTATAAACTGTTCAGGAAGGACAGGCAGGGCAGGAAAGGTGGGGGAGCAGCACTGTATGTAAGGGAGCAGTATGACTGCTGAGAGCTCTGGTACGAAACTGCAAAAAAACCTGAGTGTCTCTGGATTAAGTTTAGAAGTGTGAGCAACAAGACTGATGTAGTGGTGGGAGTCTGCTATAGACCACCGGACCAAGGGGATGAGGTGGATGAGGCTTTCTTCCGGCAACTCGCAGAAGCTACTAGATCACACGCCCTGGTTCTCATGGGTGACTTTAATTTTCCTGACATCTGCTGGGAGAGCAATACAGCGGTGTATAGACAATCCAGGAAGTTTTTGGAAAATGTAGGGGACAATTTCCTGGTGCAAGTGCTAGAGGAGCCAACTAGGGGGGGAGCTTTTCTTGACCTGCTGCTCACAAACCGGGAAGAATTAGTGGGGGAAGCAAAAGTGGATGGGAATCTGGGAGGCAGTGACCATGAGTTGGTTGAGTTCAGGATCCTGACACAGGGAAGAAAGGTAAGCAGCAGGATACGGACCCTGGACTTCAGGAAAGCAGACTTCGACTCCCTCAGGGAACGGATGGGTAGGATCCCCTGGGGGACTAACATGAAGGGGAAAGGAGTCCAGGAGAGCTGGCTGTATTTCAAGGAATCCCTGTTGAGGTTACAGGGACAAAACATCCCGATGTGTCGAAAGAATAGTAAATATGGCAGGCGACCAGCTTGGCTTAACGGTGAAATCCTAGCAGATCTTAAACATAAAAAAGAAGCTTATAAGAAGTGTAAGGTTGGACATATGACCAGGGAAGAGTATAAAAATATTGCTCGGGCATGTAGGAATGAAATCAGGAGGGTCAAATCGCACCTGGAGCTGCAGCTAGCAAGAGATGTCAAGAGTAACAAGAAGGGTTTCTTCAGGTATGTTGGCAACAAGAAGAAAGCCAAGGAAAGTGTGGGACCCTTACTGAATGAGGGAGGCAACGTAGTGACAGAGGATGTGGAAAAAGCTAATGTACTCAATGCTTTTTTTGCCTCTGTCTTCACGAACAAGGTCAGCTCCCAGACTGCTGCACTGGGCATCACAGCATGGGGAGTAGATGGCCAGCCCTCTGTGGAGAAAGAGGTGGTTAGGGACTATTTAGAAAAGCTGGATGAGCAGAAGTCCATGGGGCCGGAAGCGTTGCATCCAAGAGTGCTAAAGGAATTGGCGGCTGTGATTGCAGAGCCATTGGCCATTATCTTTGAAAACTTGTGATGAATGGGGGAAGTCCCAGATGACTGGAAAAAGGCTAATGTAGTGCCAATCTTTAAAAAAGGGAAGAAGGAGGATCCTGGGAACTACAGGCCAGTCAGCCTCACCTCAGTCCCCGGAAACATCACGGAGCATGTCCTCAAGGAATCAATCCTGAAGCACTTACATGAGAGGAAAGTGATCAGGAACAGTCAGCATGGATTCACCAAGGGAAGGTCATGCCTGACTAATCTAATCGCCTTCTATGATGAGATTACTGGTTCTGTGGATGAAGGGAAAGCAGTGGATGTGTTGTTTCTTGACTTTAGCAAAGCTTTTGAAACGGTCTCCCACAGTATTCTTGTCAGCAAGTTAAAGAAGTATGGGCTGGATGAATGCACTATAAGGTGGGTAGAAAGTTGGCTAGATTGTCTGGCTCAACGGGTAGTGATCAATGGCTCCATGTCTAGTTGGCAGCCGGTGTCAAGTGGAGTGCCCCAGGGGTCGGTCCTGGGGCCAGTTTTGTTCAAGATCTTCATGAATGATCGGGAGGATGGTGTGGATTGCACTCTCAGCAAATTTGCGGATACTAAACTAGGAGGAGTGGTAGATACACTGGAGGGCAGGGATAGGATACACAGGGACCTAGACAAATTGGAGGATTGGGCCAAAAGAAATCTGATGAGGTTCAATAAGGATACGTGCAGGGTCCTGCACTTAGGACGGAAGAATCCAATGCACCGCTACAGACTAGGGACCGAATGGCTAGGCAGCAGTTCTGCAGAAAAGGACCTAGGGGTGACAGTGGATGAGAAGCTGGATATGAGTCAGCGGTGTGCCCTTGTTGCCAAGAAGGCCAGTGGCATTTTGGGATGTATAAGTAGGGGCATAGCGAGCATGATCGTTCCCCTCTATTCGACATTGGTGAGGCCTCATCTGGAGTACTGTGTCCAGTTTTGGGCCCCACACTACAAGACGGATGTGGATAAATTGGAGAGAGTCCAGCGAAGGGCAACAAAGATGATTAGGGGTCTGGAACACATGAGTTATGAGGAGATGCTGAGGGAACTGGGATTATTTAGTCTGCAGAAGAGAAGAATGAGGGGGGATTTGATAGTTGCTTTCAACTACCTGAGAGGTGGTTCCAGAGAGGATGGTTCTAGATTATTCTCAGTGGTAGAAGAGGACAGGACAAGGAGTAATGCTCTCAAGTTGCAGTGGGGGAGGTTTAGGAAAAAATTTTTCACTAGGCGGGTGGTGAAACACTGGAATGCGTTACCTAGGGAGGTGGTGGAATCTCCTTCCTTAGAAGTTTTTAAGGTCAGGCTTGACAAAGCCCTGGCTGGGATGATTTAATTGGGGATCGGTCCTGCTCTGAGCAGGGGGTTGGACTAGATGACCTCCTGAGGTCCCTTCCAACCCTGATATTCTATGATTCTATATCATTCCAAATTGACTATGCTATAAAACAAGCCAAGCTTAAAGTTTGATGCGTGTAGTTATGAATATAAGGGAATTTTTTCCATGTTTAAAAAAAATTAAAAGGGCTTTATGATTCGTGTTCAAACCCCTTTGCCCTTCAACCCCAAACAATTTGCTTCTCTGTTATTTCAAGCATGGAAAAATTTGCTATAATTTGAAGAATTATGAACTATAAAGTAGAAAGAAGAGATAAAATGGAAAATGGAAATTAATCTTGCACCTAAACCTTCTTTCAGATACATCAGTTTTATGTTGGTACAACTGCAGTGACTCCAAAGGATTTAGTTAGTTCAGATTCACAGTAGTATAAATGAGAAGCAATTCAATCTTCTGGACTAAAGTATTCATTGTACATTAACATTATCAGATAAAAAAAACAGAACCCCATTTCTCCCAATAGACCAGAAGGCTTGTGTTTATTTTAAGGGTGTGAGGGGATATGTAATGCAATGAGGACTAAAGATTATTCAAAAATCCTGATCATACAAAAGTGAGAAGAGATTTTTGAATAAATTAGTGAATTTTTTTTATAGGCAGAGTGGGAGCACACCTTACAGTTAAGGTTGCCTGACACTTTCCACTATAAGATCCTGATTTCAGTTCCTTATAACTTTGCCAAACTTTAGCTCTTCCAGCTGAAACTTCTCATGGCAGGTGTCTGCCTGATGCTGAAGTTTTGGAGGTTTTTTTGTTTGTTTTTTGTGGGGAGTGAAAGTTTCAGCTAAAAGAACTCACCTGTTTTGTAGAAGAAGAGCAGGTGAAAATACTTTGTTTTGCTCATGTTAAAAAAAATTTTTTACAGGCATTTGGTTGAGAAGCTCTAAAGCCTCCATGCTCTAGAGCAATGGCTTGGTATTTGGCAGAGACTCACCTTGGGTGCATTTTGCTTTGCCAATTTATTAGTCTCAAAAAAATCTGTTTGTTCATGCTCAGTAGAGATTTGTTAGAGTTTGACAGCTAACTTCTCCACAGATGCTGTCCGAACTGGGCATGCTCCAGCCCAGGGCTGTAGGGGTGAGCAGAACGTTCCTTACAATTACTCTTCCAGGCAGGAAGGGGTGCTGTGGCATCAGTCCCGTGAATTGAGAGCACGGAGACTCTCTCATCTGCGCTTTCAGTGCTCCCCCGGCTGGTCCACAGACAGCGAGAAAGAGAAGGAAGCAGCAGTCTAGATAGTGTGCAGAGAGATGGGAAATTCGGGGGAACATGGACTTGAGTGAGTTACAGGAGTCGCAGGTTGGGAGGAACAGAAGAGGAGGGCACCTGTAGCCAAAGCTGAAGATGGTGGAAAGAAGCAAAATGGGAGGGGGCAAAACCTGGGCTGTGGGAGGTTGGACAAGAGCAGAGAGGGATGGGGGCAGTGATTGTATGGTTGCAGAGGATTTCAGTAGAGAAGGAGGGTGAATGGGAGGAGAGAGTGATAGAGATAGGAAGTAGGGTTGGAGAGGATAGGCACAAAGAGCAATTGAGATCTTCAGGAGGCACAGAGGCATAACAGTCCCCACGGACATGGAGTCCTCTAACACGGGGTCTCTAACATTCCTCTGCTGTCAGAAAATTCCTGGTGAGCCCATGGCAAAGCATGTGTCTCATTTTCCTCTAGAGTGTCTGGTGAACAAAAATAAGAAAAGCAGCCTACTCCTACTACCAATTACTGGGTTAGCTCAAGTGACAGATGTCTGTACTATGAATCTAAAGATCTGAACTCTGCTGATGACTGAAGTTGAGGGTTCGGTCAACATGGTTCCACATGATGGGAATTTCTAGTTTTTCGGGGGGTGGGGGTCAGGGTTTTTTGGTTTGTTTTGGGGATTGTTTTTTTAATATAGTTAGGAAATCAGAACCAAAAAAAGTTAGAAGAACATTAAGATTGCAAAGTCCATTTTTGCCCTTAAGAACAATTGACCACATAATGGAAGTGATTAACATGGAGTAACTCTAACAGGGATGGAAATTTCTCCAACCCTTAAGATAGGAGAATGTAGTAAATAGGTATTAAAACAACTTTCACTCCAAAGCAAATGGATGTAGATATACACTCTAATTGCACTGTCATACCTTTTTTGCTGAGTTCAAATAAATTTATCAAAGAAGAATTTTTGGAGCTCTAATTCTATTTCTTTGAAAAATAGTAGGCTATGAAGAATATCTCTTTACAGCTGTGACATTAATGTATGGAGAAAAGACCAGTCATTCAAAATAGTTTCTCTCAACGAAGTCAAGGATAACTACAATTTACATGCTGTAGGAGTGGAAATAGAGAAAAATTACATTGATTTTTCCCAACATTTCATACAAATGGTATTCTGAAAAGACAAGTTTATTGCAAACTATTGACTTATTGTAAGAAAAAATAATACTCTATTCTTTGCTTAGTACTGCCATAAAACAATAGCTCCTGAAAGTCTGTTAGTTTTGCACAAAATCTGTCATCTCAGTGCATTTGTTACATCGATAAAAGAAACTTCTACAGTATTTTACACTTAGAACCAGCTAAAAAAAACAAAAAAAACCCAGATTCTATCACTTCTGCTCATTCATAGTTCCGTGAATGTACTCCAAAATGTAAAATCCACTTTGAAGAGTATACTATCTCATTATTTCTTATTCAGATTTACACAAAAAAAAATTCTGTATTTTATATAGGCATATGTTAATGTTTCTCTTCATAAGCCTCTTTAAGGAATTAAACCACGAATGGCAGTGACAAGCAAGACAGATCATCCCAAATGAGTGCAGATAAAACATTTATATCACATCATTCCGTCATGTATTCTGTATATGCCACATATGTTAGAGAAAATCTATTTTGGAAATCTATGGTGTTTTAAAAAAAATTATGGAGACTATTTCTTTAAATCCCTCGATTTATAAAGACAAGTGCCTTAGTTATCATGAGCTAAACTATACAGGAACTAGAGGGAGCCATAAAATCCCACATAAATGACCTAAAATAGCTTTTTTGTACCTAAAACTAATAATTTTGAAGTCCAATATACCAAGCCATTCCAGAGCTAGAAGTGAGTGAAGTGTGTCCCATTGGGAAATTGGCCATCTCCACTTTTCAGTGGTATAACACTCCTGTTTCTAGCCCTGCAGGGTGACAAGGTAACAGACTTTAAAGTCATGATATTTGTATATAGAGAAAATAATCTCCAGTCTTACCCATCATGGGCCTTGGACAGGTACAAATTTTGGAAGGAAATCCAAGTTTGTGGTGAGGATGAAAAAGGGAAGGTGGATTAGAAAGCAGACAGCAGTGGAGGTGGTCAAAGGTGCATGATAAATTAATCACTCACCAGTGTATCATAGCAATATCACTTTCACTTGTCATATACATGTGCATTCCCATGTTCATGCATAAAATCAGGTTAAATTATGTACAATTAGATGAGCAATCCAGCAATGCTAGCTCTTTTCACTTTCCCACCTTTCTTTACTTTTATATATAGGGTATTTATTTGAATATATGGTGTAAAAACATTTATTTGACTGTTCCCTATGTATAGGGTCACATTTTTATTTCTAGGATCAGTTCTTACAATAAAAACAGGTGCATTTATTTCAGTATGTAGATATCCACAACTATGGATGAGTCCACATGGTGTTTCCTTAAACTAGGCAGGCATAATACTTTTCACTCACTCATACTTACTTTCTCAATTTTTTTCAAACCTAAGCTACCCCATATTTTTATTCAAATTGTGGGAAAGTGGAGAGGAGGTTATATTACATAATTGTTTCGTATGGACCAGCACTGTTCTGATGTAGAAATGATAAAGAAATGTTTAATGTGTTACCTGTGAACGAACCCCATGAAAGGAATCTTTCCACCATTTCACATTTTCCATCAGGAAGTCAGCTATCCCAAAGTACTGCTTAGCTGTCACATGGAGAGAGAAAGGGGACTGGAGACCTTACTACAATATCTCCATCCATGCTCAACTTGCTTTAGATAGCAGAAAAAGTGAAGGTACTTTTCAATGCTAATCCTGAATTAAGAAGATACAGCAACAGCACTTCCTGCATAACTGTTAGGCAACCAATGTAAGCCATTAATTTCAATGTTTTCTGCTTGAAATTCTGCACTTAGCTGTCCTATGACACACAGCTGATGCACACATATGATGTCTTAGCTGCAGGCACTTATGAGCAAGCACAATATCAAGTTAGCATAAGGTGACATGTTAGTTTCACTAAAACACAGTTGCCCTCATAGTAGGGTTAAATACTATGTATATTTTTTTGCTCTGTGCCAGCAATGCAACATTAGTGCCAGCTAACCATATATTTGTGGAAACATCATTCATTCTAAGGCAAAATACCTAAATACTGCCATAGTTGAATGCATGGGGGCTCCCTAGACCATGTCAGTGGTTCCTGAATCTTCATCATGTTCCACAGAAACCAAGTCACCGAGTCATACAGAGCCTAGCTCTGATTTTTGGAAAAGTGGACATGTTAAATTGCATAAATCCTAAATTATCCCTGACACCACTGTTATGAGTATTAGATGTACCAAGATCCAGCACCAAACCAAAAAAAACACCAAAACAAAAACTAAACAAGAAAGAAAAGTTACCTAGCTCAGATGTCTAACTATTCAAACTATAAAAAGTAGATGACAGATTAATCATTCATGAACCTGCTTCAGTAGAGAATATTGACCGTCAAATATTAGAACTGCATCAGTTTGGGTGATCTGTATGTAAAGTACTTTTTTTTTTTTAAACTACGCTGAACCATTGCATCTTTTGCCTTAATGTCACAGGATAAAAACTAATAATAATGTTAGGGCTGAAAAAATGCCTATTGTGCGGTAGTGACTATGTTCTTTCTTTCCTCTCTTACAAATGTATGGATATATTTATCCACACATATACGTCTCTCAATTTACATAACATAATCATATAATATTTTGGATAGCGTATGCTAGATATGACTGTCCTCAAGACAATGTTTTTACTCAATGAAAGCAGTACAGTAAATAACTTTTCTTCCCTTTGAGACACTCATAAGTGCTTGAGGCTGCTGCAACACAAAAACAAAAATATCTTCACAAATGTCTCCAAACAGTCAAGCTGAAAATCTAAGCCAAAGTTTCATTTAACAGCCTGTCAGTTTTTTGATGTGAAGCTAATGAATGCAGTGGCAAACAAATCCATCAAACCTAACATCAAAACAACTGCACTTCATCCCACCAAAGGGAAAAAATGAAATACAACCTGCAGGTCAGCCCTTTGATCCAACCTATCCACAGAAAACAGGTCTCTAAACAGCTACTGCTGCAGAATATGCATGAGTAATGATGAACTTAATTTCAGGAAATGAAGGAATAGTATTTAAGGAGCCTGTGACTCCAGGAGAAAAGGTTTGCAGAGTTTTTCTTTGATGTGCTACAGTCAGTTAAAAAAAAACATACAAAAGACCCCTACACTGACCCTTTCAACACATACTCAAAAGACACTAAATATAAAGATGAACTATAGCGACCTTAACATTTTTCCTCATGTTACTTTAAAACAAAGAAAAGTGATATGAAGTTTACACAAAACTATGTCAGAGTTAGGCTGCGTCTACTCTCCGGGGACTAGTCTGGTATACCTCTGTTGACGCAGCTAGGTCGGCATAAGCCCGTAGTGCAGATGCAGCCTACAGCAACGAAAGGGGTTTTTCCATGGTTGTAGGAACACCACCTTCTGGAACAAAGTTAGATACATCGATGGAAGCATTCTCCCATTGACACACCAGCACCCACATGGGGGTTGGGCCAGCATAGCTATGTCAGTCAGGGTGTGGATTTTTAAACCCCTGACCAATGTAGCTATCTATATCTATGTCTACACCGTGAGCAAGGGGCAAGATTCCCAGCTCATGTACACGTACTCATGCTAGTTTTCACTTCCTTAGCACAAGTATAAATATGAACTTAATCACGGTAGCATGGGCGGTTTAGCTGTGCCAATTACATACCCGTTGATTTCAGGCAGGTTTGTGCATGCTGACATTGCCCATGCTACCATGGCCATACTGCTTTGTATACTCATGTTAGCTTGATGAGAACTAGCGCAAGTATGTATATGCAACCTGGGAATCACATCCCTAGCTCATAGTGTAGCTGAAGCCTATGTCGACCGAACTTTTAAGTGTAAAGCACACTTTCTTCAACAGTATGTTTAAAGGAACAGTGTATTTTTGGGTAGGGGATTGATGTAAGGTGAAATTAGGGTCTGTCCACCATGACGATGTCCCTTTATCTTCTTTTCATATCATTAGTAAAGTTCTTCCAATTCTTGTTTAAAGAGGGTTTAATGATGGAAAAGCGTGGAATTGACAGCCCTGGAAAATGGCATTATCTTTTCTCCCACTGAAGAGGTACAGCACAGCAGTAATAGTGCAAGTTCTCTCATGATACCCCACTGATGTGCCCTCACAGGATTTTGTAACACTCACTAAAAGAACCACAGACATTTATTGCAAGAACCAACTCCAGAACACAAAGGCAGGACTGACCTTCCAGTTATCCCCTAGGTAAGATCAACAACAATGACAGGGAAGAGAACTTACCACTAAGATAAGGATATGACACCATCTACTGGTGGAAGTATTGTCTATGACCGTGGTTCTCAACCTATTTACCATTGTGGGCCACATATGAAGCTCTCTATGGGTTATGTGGGCCACATCCACAGAATATATGTGGCCGTGAGGATGTCACATGAGCTGCAGCTGCATACTGAGAACCACAGGTTGAGAACCACTGGTCTACGCTAAACATTACCATTCCTATGCTCCTGTAATGTCTCTTCAGAACTGAAAAAAATGCTTTCAGGTTTGTTTCAGGTTGAAGAATGGGTGAGTTTTGGGGCTGGATCTTATTTTACCCAAATGACACCAGTTACATTTCCATGCTGATGAGCTGTGATGCAATTATATTATGGCATTTTTCAGAGTAGCAGCCGTGTTAGTCTGTATCCGCAAAAAGAAAAGGAGTACTTGTGGCACCTTAGAGACTAACAAATTTATTTGAGCATAAGCTTTCAGATGCATTCGAGGAAGTGAGCTGCAGCTCACAAAAGCTTATGCTCAAATAAATTTGTTAGTCTCTAAGGTGCCACAAGTACTCCTTTTCTATCATGGCATTTATTATAAGGTCAAATGAGAATTGTAGAACAACTGTAAAAGAGAAAGTTCACATTAACAGAGAGACAGAGTTGTGCTTTTAAGAAGCATAGTACACCTATAACTACCATGAGATAACACATGACAAAAGCTAGATATCTAGCTACAGCTGTTCTTCCTAGAAGGTGACAAGAAGTATTTCTGCCAATATGAAGGCATTAAAAATGGGAGTAAATTTTAAAGGACAACTTTCACGCTGGGGACAACCTTGAAAATAAAATCACACAGGATAGTCATCTGTTACACATTTTTACACTTTTCCTTCCCCCTTTGCTGATTAAAAAAGATTTAATTCAGCTAAGGTGTTTCTCTTTTACAGCCTACTCCAGCACCTCACTACAAAGTCAGAATACTGAATTTGTGCCAGCACAATCATTTTCATAGCAAAACACTGAGATCATAAATAAAGAAACTAGGTTCTCGCTTCTTGATTGAGGAGGTGGTGGTAGCATTCGGAATTGACAGGAACAATTTTTTTTTCAAAATACCTACTTCAATAGCAAAAGCAATGAAGAAAGGTACTGGCAAAGTATGCTGTTTTCTTTCTTTAAAGTCATAAGTGTTTGACAGCACATTTATACACAGGCTATAATAACTATTATATAAATACTGTATGTTGATTTATTACCAAGTATTTTCTTCCCTCAAAACACTTATTTTCCACGTTTGGTTCAGAAATGCTCAAATCCACCATTTTGGAATTAATTCATTTGCACTTTGGCTGTGTTCAAATATAATTTTTAAACAGTAAACTAAGCTTCAAAGGTGGCTGCAGTCCCTTGCTCTCAGGAGGAGGAAATTTCCAAGATGAGATCTAGGAGTATCTCCAGCTGGGAATTTAAAATAGGTATTTTGTTTTCTTAAAAACAATTTATGTTCCAGATATGCTCTTTAAAAAAAAACTCACCATCACTAAAAGCCAAAATGAGACCAGATGTAAGACGATGAATCTCCACTGAAGCCAATGACCCTATATTTCTCTTTCAATAGCTCTGATCCATTTCATCACAGGCATGCACCGGCCCCAGTTTCAAATTATCGTTATATGGGATTTCACACTTAAGCACTCAGTCCTGCAAACACACTAATCACATGAGTAGTCCCATTGGCTTCATTGTTTGCAGGACTGGGCCCTAAGGAAGGACCATGACAAATCCTTGCATTTTACACATATTTATTATTATTATTTTTGTACTATAGTGACAACTGAAGGTCCCACACAAATTGGGTTCCCACTGTGCTATAAAATAGGAAGAGATCATCCTGCCGCAAGGACTATATAATTTAAATAGACTAGATAGAGGAGGGGTAAGGGAAAGGGATGCACCAAGCAGCATGATATGGGTAATGGTTGGCAAATGTCATGTTTTCTCCACCTTTGGGGGGGAGGGGTTGGTGGTGGAGATATTGATTTGGGAAGTTGAGGGTATGCAATGACAGAGGAAAGGGTTGAGAAGAGATGAAGAGGTGCATGGAGGCCATGGAGAATAAAGCTGCAGTGGAAGGACAGTGGAGGAGGAGATTGGAGTAAACAGCGGAGAAGAAAAAATGTCCAAACTGAAGGAAGGAAAGTCTGATGAAATCACCTGTATTCAGAAGCAATACGACAAAGGTTTTTACTCTCCACCTCTCTCTGCTCTTGCCAGGGAGAAGGCCAGAGTCCTTTTATCCTGGGACTGGCTCTGTCCTGCAAGCTTCCTTCTATCTTAGCCCATGTGGTTGAGTTAAGGAGGAGCTACACAGAACCTTTTCTCCTTAAGAGTGTCCTCCCTGCAGGGTCTAGAGAGTTCCAAGCTTAGCTCACCTGCCAACTCCCCTGGCTCTGCAAACAGGAAAAAGAAAGAGAGTTTCTTTGTTCCTGGGCTCGTTTTTCAATTAACTACACTAATAAACAGCAGTGACAAGAAATGCAATGTTGAGAAAATACATCAGTAGATAAAAGTGCACAATCTTGTTTTGAACTTTTTTTCAGTCTCCTTCTAAACTCTAGCACCTCAGTATGACAGGTAGCATTTACTGGTCCTCTCCGTAAGTATTTTCATTTGGAGAGAAGGTGGAAATCATGACTGATTCTCCAGATTTTAGCATATCACCTAATCACCTTTCCATTACAATTAAATGGATGATGCATTTTTCTGGGTAAATTTTACATAATTTCCTAAAGTACATTCACACAAAGAAAGTGAAAGGACTCCACCTAAATTTTTTTTTATGAGGGCAATGATGGAATTCACTCTAAAAGTCAATTAACTCTGATAAAAATGTCCATTTTTCAGTACATTAGTTAATGGGGAAGTAATACGGAAAAAATGATGGGATCAATACAAGCCAAGACAGCTTCTTATAAATATATTTCAGTAACATACTATCAGTGCCAGATCATCATACAAACTCCCAAACCAGCCTTACTGCAAGACAAGTCAAACCACAGTATGTAATTCCAGAAGGTGTCACTCAATTTGCCATCTGAGCTCTTTCTGTTTAATTCCAAGTTATCCTTTCATACCCAAGGTCACATGAGTAACATGACAGCTCAAAAACTAATACATAGAAAGGGTTATAAAAATGCTAACACGTCCAGAGGTGAGTGCAACTAACACTGACAGGCGCACAAGAGAATCATGAATGAATTATATAGATAAGGTTCTTAAATACCACAGTGATGAGCATGGAATAAATACTTAAATAGGTAAAAGGTGTTTTAAGTAATTGTTTTCCACAACAGTCCTGAAAATAGCTGCTTATAATTAATAACTGTTTTGGGGAAAAGCAATCCCTCACTTGCAGGAGTCAGAAAAAAATTCAAATATCTTTAAACTGTGATAAACAAGGAAAACCAAAATATGTGTTGGTGAAGACTGCAAAAGGTTTGAATGTTAGTTGACTGCATATGTATTACCTAGAATTGTTTCCCCCACACAGCTACATATCATTAAATCTTGGCTAAAGAGAGACACACAAATTCATTCTTGGATTAAAGTGAATATCTTGTATCCAGTCACTCCAGAAGGGATTTTATTTTGTAGAATACAAAAAAATTAATCAAAATGGTGTGTAAACATTTATATTCAGAAACTTTAACACTTGAACATTGCCCCTACTTCAGCACACAAGTTGCCTACTCAGCACAAATTAAAGTAGATCCCAGCAAAACATACAAACTAATTGACATTGGTTCATCTGTTTTACCAACATTAACAAAATGCATTGGAGTAAGATAGCTTAAAATGTTGTTTGCAGAACAGCAAGGAGTTCCAGCCTACTCAGATAAACGTAAGCTCCATTAGGTAAATAATAAGACATTAGTCAGAAGAAATGTCCCATCTGCCTTCTTTCATACCCTTTAAATTTTGGTATAAATAAATTAAATTCCAGAAACTGAAGCTATAGGATGACTATTAGTAATACTTAAAATGTATGGTACACCTCTCATCTTCACAGCACATTACAAACATAACTAACTAACCTACGTGACCTACCATGAGAAAAATTCAGTAAGTTTTATCTAATCTTAGGGTTTTCTCTAGCTCCTGTCACTATAGTATCTGAACACTTAAACCCATTTCACAGACAGCCTGCTCCCCTCCCACTCCTCCAAGCACCATCAGGATGGATGCCAGGCCCACTTCCATCTCTGGCATCTCTCTCTCCTTCCAGAGGATCAGTGGGGAGAGGTTAATGTGGTTTCTGTCCTCTCTCTTCTAGGGCAGGGGGAGGTTTGGAATGCTCCACCCTTTTCTCTATCCCTATCTATTTTCCTTTATCCCCTTTAACCATCTCCTCTGTCCCCTGTCCAAATCTGTGCACTCTACCATGTATCAACTGTGCCCCTCAAACCACTTGTCTCTCTTACCTGTGCCAGACCCCATGCCTGTCTCCACAGATATTACCCACTCTGTTCACTGCACTGAGACTACAGTAGAAAGAAGTACCGGAGACAGCAGACAAAGGGTGCAGCTTCTCCACCTGGCCTCCTGCCTTCTCACATGCAGCCCTCATGCAGCACTACAGCCTTTGGGAAAGAGGTGCAGCTATCATATTCCCCAGGACTTTAGTAAAGACAGCCCCAGCTAAAACAGGGTTGTTGGAGGTAGGTGTACATATGGGGAAACTGAGACAGTGAGTTCAGGGATTTCCCCAAGGCCACAGAATGAATCCGTTTCAGAGCAAGAACTGGAATTCAGGAGTTTGTCTTCTCTAGTTCTGTGTTCAAAACATGCCTCCCTCTTTAAAGGCATGACCCATTTAAAACTGCAATTTATGTAGGCAATTTATTTCATTGGGCCCTCAACCTCATGGCATTTTCTTTAGGACAATAGTACTGTTCTTTAACTTTAGTATTTACTGTAGCATCAATAAAAAAAACTGTATGCTATTACATATCTAACTATTCTTCAGACAAAGAAGAGAGGAAGGCTGTAGCTCATTTGCTGGTTTTTCTGTTTCATTTTTGGTTTTTTGGAGGGGAAGTGGCATAGACAATAATATAGCTGTAAGTAACTCAGAACTGCCTTCTTTGGAAAATAATCAGTCTTCAGTACACAAAAACCTTGCAGGCGAACAATACCTTCTACTGACCTAGATTACTGCGTTTCACTGACACCAGAAAGGCATCTCCAATATAATACATATTAAAGCGAAAAATGTAACAGTAGTCTGAAAATTGTATTTAGATCTAAAACTTTTTTCCCCCAATTAAAAATCATATACGTATCATGTACAGACAGAGAAGAAGCAACAGATTAAACTTCAACATCAGTAAGCCATGCCAGCCTGGAGAACCATAAATTGCAACATAGAACTGTGTGGCTTGTTTTATTAAATGCTATAATAATATTATAATAGTGGTTATAACCTACTAACATGCCAATAGCCTTCTGAAGCAGAGAGGATTTCTTATTCTTTTTAAATGAATTGACATTTTTGGAAAATTTGTCTGGAGTTCCAGTACAAGTAACTATAGATTTTCCCATGTTTTCCATTTCCTGCCTAACAGAAGACCAAGAAACAGTATTTTTCAGTTTGCAAAAGCTCTGGTATTTCATGCATGCTTTAAAACTGTTATACAAATATAATGCAAGAACAGTTAACAACATGCACTGTTTTCTCTATTTTTATTTATATAAGAACATAAGAATGGCCACACAGGATATTCTGACAGTGGACAGTGCCAGATGCTACAGAGGGAATGAAGCAAAGACAACAACAAATCAAGAGATCCATCCTCTGTCATCTAGTTCCAGCTTCTGGCAGTCCGAGGTTTAGAGACACCTGGAGCAGGGGGTTGCTTCCCTGAGCACCTTGGCTAATAGCCATTGATGGACCTATCCACTATGAATTTATCTAATTCTTTTTTAAAACCGTTTCTATTTTTGGTCTTCACAACACATGGCAATGAGTTCCACAGGTTGACTGTACATTGTGCAAATAAGTACTTTCTTATGTTTGTTTTAAACCTGCCGCCTATTAATTTCATTGAATGATCTCGGTTCTTGTGTTATCTGAAGGGGTAAATAACACTTCCCTATTCACTTTCTCCACACCAGTCATGATTTTATAGATTTCTATCATACCCACCCCACCCCCCACGTACACTCATCTCTTTTCTAAGAAGAATAGTCCCAGTCTTTTTAATCTATCCATGCCCGGAAGCTGTTCCATACCCCTAAAATCATTTTTGTTGCCCTTCTCTGTACCTTTTCCAATTCTAATGTGTCTTTTTTGAGATGGGGCAACCAGAACTGCACACAGCATTCAAGGTGTGGGCAAACCAGAGATTTATATAGTGGTATTATATTCTCTCTCTTATTAACTATCCCTTTCCTAATGGTTCCTAACGTTCGGTTAGCTTTTTTTTTTACTGGAGCTGCACATTGAGCAGAACTTTTCTGAGAACTATCCATGACGACTCCAAGATTCCTTTCTTGAGTGATAACAGCTAATTTAGACCCCATCCATTTTTTATATATAGTTGGAATTATTTTTCCCAAAGTGTATTACTTTGCACTTATCAACACTGAATTTCATCTGCCATTTTGTTGTCCAGTTTTGTGAGATCCCTTTGTAACTCTTCGCAGTCAGCTTTGTACTTAACTATCTTGAGTAAATTTGTATCATCTGTAAATTTTACCTCACTGTATACCTCTTTTTCAAGATCATTTATGAATACATCCAACAGCACAGGTTTCAGTACAGATCCTTAGGAGACCCCACTATTTACCTCTTTACATTGTAAAAACTTACAGTATATTCCTACCCTTTGCTTCCTATCTTTTAATCAGTTACCAATCTATGAGAGGTCCTTCCCTCTTCCCTTTTTATTATTGGGTTTTCTGTTTTTGTAGCCTCTCTAATATCCCTGAGCATTTCACAATCACCGTCATGCTGCTATAGTTTTATTGTTCAAGCATGTAATTTCTATTCATAGAGACTTTATGGCTCATTTTGATTCATTTAAGATTTTTACTCTATGCTTTCTTTCACATACAGTGCCACTCCCCCACCAGCACACCCTACTCTGTCATTCCTATATATTTTGTACCCTGATATTACTGTGTCCCATTGATTATCATCATTCCACCAAATTTCTATGATACCTATTATATCAATATCCTCATTTAATAGCAGGAGCTCAACTTCTCCCATCTTAGTATTAGTCTCCTAGCATTTGTATATGAACACTTAGAAAATTTTTCAATATTTAGTTGTCTCCCTTCATTGAATGGGACTCTTTTTCATTTGGCTGTTTCTCTTCAGTTACAACCTGTATTTCATCAACTTCTATCTTCTCCTCTTTACTAGGACAGAGAGTATCCCCTTTAACAAACGGTGTGCTCCTCTACACCTGTTTCCCACATGCCTTTGTTTCAAATATGAGGACTTTAAATATCCGATATAACAGGTAAAGTTGTAACTTGGTATTTCCCTAATGTATCTTGTTTTACAATTAATATTGGAACATTAAAGCAGTAACATACATTTCCTTAACATTCCATCAACTTGTATTTGTATCTTATTTGTATGGCATGAACAAATACAAACAAATGTCATTATTATAAATAATTATCTAATTATTTTGTTTCCATTAGCTTTGAATAATTATGTAACTGCTGTTGAAAGGTGTGCAATACCCTGAGATATGTTTTATTTGGCTAATACTGCTTCCAAGTCTTTTTCCAGATTAATTAAAAAATGAAGCAAAATGTTCAACGAGCCAGGCTTTAATTCTGACATTTTTTATTATCTTGTAAAACGAGGAGTGCAATTCATGACTGTGGCCTCTAGTCACAGGAACTGGGATTCACACTCAGCTACAATCCTTAAGATTTCTCTATAGCAGATATTCTTATTATTCTTGATTCAAATAGTATTTGGAAGATTTCAGACACTTTGAATTGATTACAAACACCCTGAAGCCATTTTACCTTCTTATACAATACATGAACATGGTATTACACCTTCAGTACATAGCATGGAAGTCACTGTATTTCAATGACTGCTTTTTCCATGGACAAAGAATACTCAAAATGGATTGAATGAACCAAGACCTCCTAACCAAAAATTAGAACCAAATTCCGGACTAAGAGAGAGAAACTCCACTAACTTTTCAACGACTCAGCTTACCGCACATTTGAATTTAACCTCCCCAGAGTTATGTTAAACTCAAGTCTTCTACATGGTGGTTCATTTTACTATCTTTTGAACCACTGAGCTACTAAATATATAGATTCTTAAAAATCAGTATTAAAAAATCAGGGCCTTATTAATTACCACCATGAATGTAAGTTTTGCATTAAAAGTGAAGACCTAGCTGAACATTTTAAATTCTTATTGATGTTTTTATTACTTTCATTACAGTAAATGTCTATGTATAGGCTACGTGAAACAATGGATCATTTTCAGGCCTTTTACCTCTTGAAACCCACTCATCAATCTCATTCACAATTATAGTCAATAGTGCCTAAAATCAAGAAGTTCTGCTAACAGAAAATATTCTCAAGGTCTTCTTCCAATTCCAAGTATTTAACCCTGTACTCTTCCTGGATTACATTGTTGCAACCCCTCCTCCTCCCATGTTTGCTTTTGAAGTGAATTCACTTATCATCTCATTAGCTAATGTAACATATACACAATTTGTAGATGCTGCTGTTGTCAGTACAGAATATCTCAGTCTGGAAAGTGGCTCCACATTACATAGTTATCAAAGCATCCTAAACAATGCTCTTATAATCTATACTTTTTAATAGTGGAGAGATCATATAAAATACTGTACAACATTAATGACCTTTTGCTGAACAAAATACACACATTTGATTCAGTATATTACACAAATGCTGTATGTGAACAGAATGTAAAATATATGCAACATATGCAAAATTTCAGACTAAAATAGTAGAAACAAGGTGGGAGAGGCAATATCTTTTATTGGACCAATTTCTGTTGATTAGAGAGAGGCTTTTGAGCTACACTGCATAGCTCAAAAGTTTGTCTCTCTCACAAACAGAACTTGGTCCAATAAAAGATATTACCTCTCCCACCTTGTCTCTATAATATCCTTGATGTAGCTACAACACTATAGCTGCATAGACTAAAACAGTGACACGAAACTGCTTTTTTGTAAAATATATTAGTGATTCTAAATTATGAAACATTCCCACTCTGGGAGCATATTTAATTTATCACAAAATATTGCCAACATTTAAAAAAAACATTACAGATTAAAGTTTAATTTGCTCATTTAGTTCAGCCCTCTTATTGATCTTTGTCCTCTTTTGAACAGGCACATTACCCCTCAAATCTGTGGCATGTTTTCCAAGATACATATAAAATTCTAAAAGGGAGCAGAATCGCTGTATGTGACTTGAATAAGGGGATTTCCAAGCTGCCTCTATGACTAAAATGCATAGGGTTTTAGAAGAACAGAAATAAATTCTGTCTCCCCCTTCCAAACATAATTCTCGATTTATATGGCCTCATATAAACCTACATAAAAATATCTCCTGAAAAATAAAGATTTTTAACATACAATATACACATTAAGTCATATCTAAAATCTACTACAACAAATAATACATGTACTGCAAGTGTTATAACATGCTAGTAAATGCACAATATGGAATAGTACTGCACTGACAGGATGATGTACAAGATGACTTAATTGTTCTTCTCCCTCTTCATCTTCTCTTTTTCCTAAGCTTATCATTAAGGAATAACCAAAGGAGACATTTAATTCAGGCATTATTTTTGTAGTATTACTTACCAATTTAGCTACTTTTCCATAATCAATCCATCTGATTGTGGCAAAGTTTGTTGATTCTGCGCAGTTGAAACCATGGTTAAATCCCGCATGGTATCCATATGGGAAGGTTATCATAAATTCCCCTGCCTCCTGTGTGATCTACATAACAAGAAAAAAACACAAATAACCTATTTAAAAAGACCTTCTCTTATTAAAGAAATGAAAATTATATTTGCTGATGTCAAAATAGATATTTGCACATAGCATCCAATTTGGATTAAATATAGGCAGACCTGAGGAGACATTACTGACTACATTTTGAAATAACAAACTTCTGGCCCATCAGTATCCCCACATTAGAGTAGGCCACAAATTCAGAAAGTGTTCACAAGGGAGCAAATCATGTTCCCTCTTCTACAAAACCAGACGACCCCTATTAACAATACATGGGGGGGGGGCAATGAGTAGAGAGCATAAGATTTGAAGTGGGCAGACAAGGCAGGATGGCAGCCAGTGGGCCAAATATCTGCTGCTACCTTCCCCAATAGAGGAGACATACTGTAATGGTTGGGAAGGCTACTTCATCCACAGGCCTTAAGTAGGTTTCAGAGTAACAGCCGTGTTAGTCTGTATTTGCAAAAAGAAAAGGAGTACTTGTGGCACCTTAGAGACGAACCAATTTATTTGAGCATAAGCTTTTGTGAGCTACAGCTCACTTCACCTTAAGTAGCTTCTCTGGAATGGTGCCACAGATGCTCCATGTAATTGAGCTAGGTTAGAGGGGGATTTCTTTTCCCTGCCCTTTCCCATCCCCACACAACTTTTCAGTGCCTGACCCATTTAATGCTAATTAGGTTTCATAGGTGTCACTGACAACCTATTCTGAAGACAGTGGGACTATACATGTATAAATGAGGAGCTAATTTAGTTTTCACACCTTCTATTACTGAATAATACAAGAATAGGTGCCATTTCTTCAAAGTCTGTTTCAAGGAAGCAGAACCACACTTTTTGTGTAACATCACTACTACAACTTTACAATAACTAATAATGCTGAAGACACTTTGTATTCTAAATGATGTAATGACTGTCCTAAACTTTGTGACATTAAAATCTCCTTCTTAACACTCCATTAACACTTATTTTACTGAGGGGTTTTGAACAGTATTAAGGATATTGAAAGGATGTTGCTACAGCACACTACTACAACTCTACTCAGGGGGTGTGGGGAATGGCTTAGCATGGAAAGCCTCAGGTCTGGGAAACGGTATTCAAATAGCACTGGGCAGTGAAGCTTTAACACCACTTGATGCAGTAAACAAGGATTTATCCAAAGGATCACTTTTCCTTACAAAATACAATGAAGAGTGATTCAGTGGAAAGAGACTGCAGCCCAGTGATTCAGTAGATTAAGTTATAGCTAGGGAAAAAAACAATGACACCACAAAAGATACAACTATATTTTGTACAGTATAGTCATTTTCATATGAACAGTTAAAGTTGAATGCCAGATAGTGAACAGCAAGCAATATAAATTTACAGAAAACAGTGGAATAAAGTTAGTGATACTGGGCAGGATTCTCTCTTGCTAGTGGAGTAATGTGCACCTGTATGTGCTGTTTGGGTCTGCTACACTCATGGGGAGATTCATCAACAGAGGACGGGCGGCAGAACCACTGCTTGCAATCCCCAAGAGTTCCCACCAATTAGGGACTGTTTTACTTTCCACTGGGAGCTCCACTGGACCCCAGCCATCAAAGGCTGCAGCAAGGATGAGCTTACTGGAGGCTGCTGAACAGATGGCCCAGCCACATCCTCTCTTCAACTGGCTGATAGGTGCTACTTCATGGCATTAGTGAGCAAAGCAGTGAACAAAAATCTATATACTCCATTTGACATGCCCCTTGACACTAAATTTAGGTCAGAAAATAGGCCCAGTGGAAAGAAGCTATTTGTTGTGAACAATACTTAAGGACAGATGTTTGGGTACCAAGCAGTGGTTATTGGTTAATGGAAGTCAAGAAGACCTTAGTGATCAGAGGGACATCTTCTGTGGGTCTAATAATGCTTTGCCTGAACAATACTCAGGTGAGAAATTCACAAAAATGAAAAGACACTATATTAAGGCAACATTGTGGTTGTGCTTTTAAATACAGTAAAAGACAGAATGTTCAAAGTTAGTTAACTTTTACATAGCCACCATAACTAGAGATCACACTACACTTCTGTAGAAATTTATATTACCTTTAATGTCTTAAGCTCTCAAGCATAATAATAACAGTTTTTGTATTTAATTTCTCATTTGGACCCCACAAATACACAAAACTCTGTTCTCACAATCATATGAATGTCGTGTGTGCATTCTCTGTATGCAACAAGAAACCCAAAGGAATGGCACTCCAGATATTGGCATGTTCTTGATATCACCACCATCTTTTGGGCCAGAATGGGCGGGGGGAGGGAGAAGATAGCAAAAAAACATTGAGATAAGATTAAAGAATGAAAAAAGTCATACTTTATATACAAATATATAAACCATCTTATGGTTCCAGCATAAATGTGAAGCAACTGGATGCTTTATATATGCATAAGCATGTGTGTAAATATATAGCACACAAACACACACAGCGACTCTAATTGGAGTTTTCAGATCGTGTTGCAGGGATGTATAAGAAAGAACATTCTCAGTGCCAGCAATTCCCAAATTTATCTTGTCATGCACCCCCCTACTGATGACAGTTTAGCAGGTGTTCTATTGCAATAAGCGGCAGTTCAGCTGTCACCTGGTAAGCGTAGGCTGGCTTATCAGTGTTCAGCACGTTTCCAGTTCTATCACAGCAAGCCACGAGAGATCACAGCCTGATTCTTTCTATTCACTTTCTCACTGATTCCCATTAATTAAAACTGCACTCGGGTACAGGCTGCTTCTTCCTAGCAGTAGGTGACAGAAC
Organism: Caretta caretta; assembly: GCF_965140235.1. NCBI lineage: Eukaryota > Metazoa > Chordata > Testudines > Cheloniidae > Caretta > Caretta caretta. Next base: position 105,419,046 of record NC_134210.1, on the reverse strand, counting down.
TAAATTTATTCTATTTAACTATTTCTAACACATTTTTTAAAATAGAAAATGAGAAAGTCCAAGACACTGAAATAAAGTAACCGACCTTATTGCTCTGGACTCGCCTACCTACCCCAAACACAAGCCTGACAATGTTAAAAACAAATCTGCCAGCAAGTTATTAAACTTTATGCTTCCACCATCCCCATATGCTGAAAAATATACTGCTTAAATTAATGTTCATTAAATCCAAAACAACAGATCTAAATTCCGTGACTTTATCTGACACATTAGTGATAAATTACAAGGGTATGAAAAGAATCAGTAGTTACATTATTTCTCTTGACCTCACTTAATAATATCCCATAAATCTAAACTGAATGAGATAGGAGGCCCTACGTAGCCATACAGTCTAGAGCAGGGATGGGCAAACTACGGCTCGCGGGCTGGATCCGGCCCCTCAGGGCTTTGGATCCGGCCCGTGGGATTGCCCCCCGTGGTACCGCAGGCCCCATGCCACTCTCAGAAGAGGCCGGCACCACGTCTCTGGGGCCCCGGGGCCTGGGGGGCAGAGGGCTCCATGCGTTGCCTTTGCCTCCAGGCACCGCCCCCTGCAGCTCCCATTGGCTGGGAACAGGGAACCGTGGCCAATGGGAGCTTTGGGGGAGTGACCTGGAGGCGTGGCAAGGGCAGTACGCGGAGCCCTGTGCTCCCTCCTCCCCCAGGGGCCGCACAGGGAAGTGGTTCCGGCCGCTTCCCAGAGCGGCACGGCGCGGGGCCAGGACAGGCATGCAGGGAGCCTGCCCTGGCCCCGATGGGCGCCGCTCACACCCCGGAGCCGCTTTAGGTAAGCAGCACTGGGCCGGAGCCCGAACCCCTCCTGCACCCTGCCCCCCAAATTCCCTGCCCTAAGCCCCCTGTCTGCACCTCACACCCCTCCTGCACCCCAATTCCCTGCCCTCAGCCCCCTCAAATACCCCGCATCCCTCCTCTGCCCCAATCCCTTGCCCTGAGCCTGTTCCTGCACACCGCACCCCCTCCCACACCCCGCACTCCCTCCTGCACCCCAACCCCCCTGCCCCGGCCCTGCATACAATTTCCCCTCCCAGATGTGGCCCTTGGCCCAAAAAGTTTGCCTACCCCTGATCTAGAGAGTGAAAAATTGAGCAGCTGAGCATATATACATATCCTGCTACCTATATGTAAATAAATCACATATGTGAAAACAGAGACAACAATCATAAACAAAAACTGATGGGCTTATTCTGCAAGTGGATTTTGTGTGAGAAAAATATACAGGCTTATTGTTGGACTCCTCTATACACTTTAGAAAAACCTAGAGGTGGGAAATCAAGAATCTATAAAATGATCATAACTGTATAATGATCAGAGGCTGCTAAATTTAAATATCAGACAAACAAATGTCCAAGGGGAGCTAAGTCAGGCTCACCAAGCTGCTGAATGAATCTTGGCATAAGTTGATGCCACTGTAAAAAAACAATACACTTTCACTGCCTCACACCCACATGAAGTACACACCTAGTCACAAGTAAAAAAGCTCTTAGGTAGAGAAGAGCTAGGATCATGGGAAGAAAAAATCAAGTGGAGAGGAGGATACACAGAGTATTTTAAATGTTTTTCAAGCAGCTAAGCACTTAATCCTTCTCAAACCCAAAAGGAGATTTTTTTTTAATCAAGCCAAAGTTCTTTTTTTCACTTCTCCTGCTTTATATAAAATGTTCATACTGTATACCCTTTTTCACTCAGTCACTATCAACCAGCACAAAGCAAAAGAATAATATATGCACTAAATTTTGTAGAAAATAATCTGTCACCCAGAAAAGGAGCATCTGATTATTATTTTTTTCAGTATTTCTAACTACATCTACTAAGTTGCATTAAAAAGTTTCATAATAAATTTTCAAACATTTATTCCATCGTGTATTTTCATCTGAAATTTATTACCACAAAATGCCAATAAAAATTATACTGCACTACATACAAAGAAAACAATAAAGCATGATCCATACAAACATTTCTTTAAAAAGTTTGATCCCAACAAAACATGATCTATTACCACTATTTAAGAGTGGTATGAATTAATGTAGTAGCACCAATCTAAATAAATTTGTATTTACCAAATATCAAAAAATATTACATAATGGACTGTTGATGGCTTCAAAAATTAAGATATTACTAAATGAGTTTGGAACATAAAAGCTTTAACTTTTCCAAGCTGTTTCATATTAATATAATTATATTGCATTTCAACGGGATTTGGCAACCTAACTCCCCCTTAGGCTTCTTTGAAAATCTGAGACCAAACCAAGGAAACAACCCAACAGCCCAGAAGCTTGTTTTAACAACAGTAATTTGGAATCTCGGCCTGAATAAAAAGATACTGTTTTGCTTTGCCTTTGTAGCTACACATATCTGGATACTACGCACAGAGGCACGTCATTAAAATAAATTCTACTGTACCTTGTCAAAAGGAATTCCATATTTTTTCAATATTGAGGGAGAAATCAGTGTCATCTTGTGGCGAAGAAAAGCATCACACCCTTGAGAGCTGCTTGGGAAGAAGCCTAACAAGACAAAATAAGCAACGTCAGTTTTCTTCAATTAAAACAAGAACAGGAAACTTTAACAGTATTTTGTTTAAAGCACAATACACTATATATTTGCATACTTTTGTTGAAATTCCTTTCTCATCATTGTCAATTAACGGCGATATCTACATAAAAAACAAAGCTATATAAATTAGCCTGATTTTCAGATCTTATTTTTTGCTAGAATTTAGGTTTAAAATGAGAGAAAGAAATACTTCAATAATAATTTGGGCCTCGCTTGTTGGATTTTATGTTTTTACAGTGTTTCCAGTTTATTGAGGAAAGACAATTACTCCAAGGAATTAAAATATTAAAATAAAATATTTTTCCATCTCAAATAAGTTGACGCATCATTTCTTGAATCTTCAAGTCTTACTCCCTGATGTTGCTTTGTACAAGGCTAACCCTAATTTTTCAACTATATTTATATACAGCTTGGAGGTTATGGAAGCAGTAGTTCAAGCCATTTCTTTACCGTGATAATGGTTGATGCTCAATGGCTAGCTGAAGTGTTTCCTCCCAATCTGGCTGACAGCAAGCACTGAATATTTGTGCCACATGCCTCCCGATAGGGCAAATGTCATCAGCAAACAACTGATGTCATATGGTGGCTCAGCACATTGCAATATTTTGTTTAAAAATTAAGGTTAATTCAAACCTCACCCCCAAATATGAAATGTAGATAGATCAGATAGCAATGTTGCGCTAGAGTAGGGGTGGGCAAACTATGGCCTGGAGGCCACATCCAGCCCTTCAGACATTTTAATCTGGCCCTCGAGCTCCCGCTGGAGAGCGGGGTCTGGGGCTTGCACCGCTCCATGTGTTCCAGGGCTCAGTACGGCTCCCAGAAGCAAAGGCATGTCCCCCCTCTGGCTCTTACGCATTGGGGAAGCCAGGGGGCCCCACACATTCTCCCCACCCCAAGCACCATCCCCGCAGCTCCCATTGGCTGGGAACCACAGCCAATGGGAGCTGCAGGGGCGGCACCTGTGGATGGGGCAGCACAAAGCCGCCTGGTCGCACCTCCGCATAGGAGCCAGAAGAGGGACATGATGCTGCTTCCGAGAGCTGCTTGAGGTAAGCGCTGCCTGGAGCCTGCACCCCTGACCCCTTCCTGCGCCCCAACCCCCATCCCTGATCCCCTTCCCACCCTCCGAACCCCTCAGTCCCAGCCCGGAGCACTCTCCTGCACCCCCAACCCCTCATCCTTAGCCCCGTCCCAGAGCCCGCACCCCAAGTTGGAGCCCCCCTCACACCTCAACCCCCTGCCCCAGCCAGGAGCCTCCTCCTGCATCCTGAACTCCTCATTTATGGCCTCACCCCAGAGCCCACACCCCCACCAGACCCCTCACACCGTCCTGCACCCCAACCCCTAATTTCATGAACATTCATGGCTTGCCATACAATTTCCATACCCAGATGTGGCCCTTGGGCTAAAAAGTTTGCCCACCCCTGCTCTAGCAGGAGGAGAAAGAGGTTGGTTTCCATCACTAAAACCAAAGTCACCCTCCTTTCTCAAGGTCTGGGTTTTGTTCCAAGACACTCTACCTACTTCCTCTTTAATCTTAGACAAGTCACTTATCTCTCTGCACCTCACTTTCCCCACATGTAAAATGGAAAGTTCTTTGAGTTCTACGGACAGAGAGCTATTTAAATGTTAAATACCATCTTCATTGTTTATAATCATTGTTTATAATCAGTCTAGTTGTCCTGCTCAGTTCATTCAGCAATGGTAGAAACTGGTTTGTGACATCAAAATGTGACATAATGGAAATAAAATATAGTGCTACAAAGACTGGATTGTAACATTACCACGGAATGAACCAGGTGAGAGGAGTAGGCAAATTATAAAGAAGACAATTCTGTTTATCCCCTAGTTACTCAGTGATCAGCAATTACGAGAAAGTCTTTACAGCAGAAAAGTACATGGCACTAATGACTGAGAACTACTGAGGATCACTGAAATTCACATGTTAGCAATCAAAAAAAAGTATATTATTTTAAAATACCTAACGCGGATCATTTCAAAATCATTCATTTTGGCCATTTCAATTTAGTTTATTATTTATACTACCTTCATAATGGAGTATGTTTTGCAAAATTATTGATATCTTAGTAACATTAATTAATTGCACTTATATAGCATCTATCATACAACTATCCCAAAGCACTTTATAAAGATCTCCCTGTTTTTGCAGAAAGGGAAACAGGCACAGAAAAGTTACAGGACTTTCCAATGGTCACACAGCAAATTTTGGGGCCAACTCAGGAGCAGAATCCAGAAGTCCTACCTTCCACACATCTGCTTTAACCAAGAGACCGTTCCGTCTCATGTTAAGTATAGAAGATTTTACTAAGCACCCTACTATTAGATATAAGGTGAAATGTTTGCTGTTTTATGAAAATTAATGGGTTTGTTAACTAGGGAATCATGAATTAGGAAGGCTCCACTGCAAAGAAAAAAAGTATATGACAATGAAACAGGATGGAAGGGGTTGGTAAAATATTACAGTTTGTAAATTTTGTCATAATGTGGTACTTACATAAACGAATAAAAACCAATCTGTATTTTATTATATAACTGGCTTACAGGGACAAAACACATTTTCCCTTTGTCATATTCACATAACAAAAGTAATTGTCATTTTCCCCCACTGATAACCACATTCTGATCTGTTTTCTCTCATATACGAGCACATAAAGGAAACGATAGATAAGTGAGTTAGGACAAGTTACCATTTAATTACAAAAATCTGCTCACCACACCAGTGCATGAAAGACAAAGGAAAATGAATGCCAATAAAAGTCCATTTTATTCGTCTACTAAACTCCTATGTAACACTCCACATTTTTCTTTAAGGGACTATATCATTAATGAGAAGATTGTCAACAGATATGCCAATACTAAAAGCAGTTTATTTTAAATGAATCCATCAAACTTTTAAAATCTGTAGGTTTGTATTACATTACATGAATTACTTTTTAAATTAAAATCAATGATGAAAGAAGAATCTATTTAATTCTCTTTCTATATGGATTTGTAATCAGGGCCCAAACAAATGTGGTGACTGGCCATAAAGTAACTTAAATTGGAAAACCACTGAAGGAAGGTAATGTGCAGTGTATTACGGACTCTGTATCAGTTTATAAGTTATATTTATCATGAACCTCTAAAATTATGCCCTATGTCATTTCACCAAAATCATTGTGTACAATGTAAAATAGTTCAAATTTAAATGGTTTGGAAACTAAAGGCAATATTTTCATAAATAGGATATATACATATTTGGGCATCTAAATATGAGACCCAATTTTAAAAAAAAAAAAAAATGCTGAGCACCTAATGGGACCAAGATGCCCAGCCCTGTTTAGGTATCTAAAAATAAATGTAGATTATTAACTTCAGACTCTTATTTCTTTAAATCTTGTCCTCAATTGCTGTTCTGCTCCATCAAGGACTCTTAATAGGTCCTCCAAAATAATTTCCAGTCACATGTTAAACGTAAAGCCATTTAAAAACAATGTCTTGTTTTCAGTGTACAAGAGTATATCAGCAATATTATTTTACAGAGTAAAAATAAGTCTTTATAACAAACTATATAGATTCAGAACAAATACTAGATTTTGTTTATACAGAGAGTGACAGTTTATGTCTGCAACCTTAGGAATCTAAGGGGAAAATATGGGGAGTTGGAAAATCGGCGGGATTCAGATGAGTAGGCTTAGAGCTCTATACTCTAGGCCTCTTGAGAGGTTAAAGAACTTTTACCCTCTGTGGGTCACCAACCAAAAACCGCCCAAAAATTACAATGTCCAAACTGAATTCCATTTGTCTTAAACAAAATAATGTTTTATTGGCAACTGCATAAAAACAGAGCGAAAAAGTCATTAAATAAAAGGATAGGTAAAAATAAACATACATGCTTAAAAATACTATAGAAAGCATTACTGGACCGGCACTAAACTTAGGTACAAGACATTGAAATATCTGGACTCTTCTGTCAACACTATATGAGAGAGAGAGAGCACATGCAGAGATTCTTTTGCCATTCAAAAAGATGGTTATTTCCTTGGAGCATGTTCACTCTTTAACAATAAAGACATTTCCAATCATCCAATTCAGCTGTCTTAATACTCTTCATGTCTTAAAAATAATGAACAAATTTAGGGCAACATTCTCTCAGAATAACCAGCCCCCGCCCCCAATCTACACCCTCAACCTGTTTTATTCTCCATGTCCATTCTCACATGAAGGTCTATTGGGGTCTCTTAAAGACTACAGAACAATCATCTTAACATGTCTGCCTGGGCAGGTTCTGGTAAGCATATCAATTGTGCATTCCTTTCTAGCTGACTCCCCAACCCCAACAACAAAAAGTTTCTTAGATAAAGGATATGAGGTTCAATTAAGATGTGAAGTTGTCATACAGATCTTTCACTACACAAGGACTAGGAAGTCTATTAAGATTCCTTTGAATCTGCAGGGACTAATTATTGTGTCACATTTTATTAAAATTTAATGCTGACTAATTTTTTCCAACAGCCATATAATTTTTTCTCCCTTTTGGAACTGTAAATAAAACCCAAAGACCTTTTTTAACAGCAGCCCTTACAATGCAGTTTCACCAATTTATTGGGCCACGCTGCCTAGCAAACTACTGGTGAGCTACTCAGATAAATACCAATGAGCCTCAGCACATGCATTTCAGTTGTCATGATGCAAACATGACAATATAATACAAGCGTAATAATCCTGATTTTAAAAGCCCCACTTACTACCTGCTATAAAGCCCAGGGTGTTGTACAACATAATAAAGTAATTTACAATACATTGACATGAACCCCGTAAAAGATTAACAAAACTGTCAAAAGGTGATATTAAGGTTTGGGGGACGGGGGGAGAAGAAATCAATTGGGACCGAGAGTGATCAAATCAAAAACTCTCGTGAACAATAATAATTAAAAAAAGTAAACGCTACACTGAGACCCAAGACAGTAAAAGCATAATCAGCTCAAGACACAAGGGTAGGAAAAAAACCGGTGGGCAGTGACTGAGTGCACATACCTAAAGAGGTTAAGGCATCAAGGACAGACAAATTTAGCACAATGATTTGATGGAATGGATAAGTGTATAATTGAAAGTTAGAGTGCAACAGGATTGAGTTGCATTCTTTCCTATGTTCTCAAGAACCAGACTGGTGTATTCAAAACTTCTCTAATGGCAGGGGTAAAGGGACACCAACATCCACAGTAAGATGTACCAGAGCAGCAGTAATATTGCCCATTAGACAAGAATTTCACTTGCACTGTTGGTGGCCAGACCTTCGGGTATGACTGGATTCCCCACAAGTTAGGGCTGTTTTATTTGGACGGGCTGCATCTCTCCAACATCACTTCCAGTATAGTTATCCTTGGTCCAGACTTGGCTCAAGATCTTTGTGACTTAGGTGGATGGGGCAATGAGCAGCAAAACATAAATGACAATCTGCTAAGCAGATTACTAGCTGTATCTGAGGGCAGGCAGTACACATGTATACAGGACATTATGGCACTGAGCACCTTAAGACCACAAAAGGTTTCAAACACTGAGGGAGAGCAATCTCAACTAGATTCAGCTGATACAAAGGTTGTATTCACCTCCTGCTTCATAGGAAAGCTAAACCATTAGGGAACAATGAACACTATCAGCTGTAGGGCCCAATTTTTCATTTTAGAAATGGTGACCCACATAGCACAGGACTCTGATGGCAAAGTCTCAGTCTAACAACTGGGAATCAGGCAGTCTCTCAAATGGTTTACGATTTGTTTGTTTTTTTTGTCAGGGACAACTGGAAAACACATCCGTAGTACAAGGAACACTTGCACAGGATCTTCAGTTAAATTGTATTGTTGTGATCATATAGAGCAGAGATGGGCAAACTACGGCCCGCAGGCCACATCCAGCCCCCGAGACCGTCCTGCCCTGCCCCAGAGCTCCTGGCCCGGGAGGCTTGCCCCCGCTCGCCTCCTCCCCCCACTGTTCCCCCTCTCCAGCAGCCACGCGGGCAGCGGGGCTGCGAGCTCCTGCCGCTCAGAGCAGTATAGTAAGGGGGCGGCGGTGCGCACGCAGGCGGGGGGTTGGATAGGGGGTCCCAGGGAATAGTTGGATGGGGCGGAGATTCTGGGGCAGTCAGGGGTCGGGAAACAGGGGGAGTTGGATAGGGGGTGAGGTCCCAGGGGGCTTGTCAGGGGGCGGGGGTGTGGATAGGTTGGGGCAGTCAGGGGACAGGGAGCAGGGCGGGTTGGATAGGGGGTGAAATCCTGGAGGGGGGGGCGGTTTGGGGTAGGGGGTCCCAGGAGAGGGCAGTCAGGGGACAAGGAGCAGGGTGGGGGTTGGATGGGTCGGTGGTTCTGAGGGGGACAATCAGCGGGTGGGAAGTGGGAGGGGCCAGGGGCCAGGCTGTTTAGGGGGCACAGCCTTCCCTACCCGGCCCTCCATACAGTTTCACACCCCAATGTGGCCCTCGGGCCAAAAGGTTTGCCCACCCCGATAGAGAGCCAGATTGGGATATGCCTACCTCAAAAAGAGTAGTGCCTTACTCCATTAGCAGCCCCACTGACTCCAACAAGACTATTAGTGGTATAAAGGTACTATTCAATATGGGTAAGAATACAACAACCTGGCCCATAATAAAGTTGTGGCTTTACAACAGAACTGAAATGTCTTCTGAAGGCAATCTCAAATACAGATTCCTAGGTTAATAGATCCATATAATCCAAGGCCAGGAGGGACCACAGTGATCATCTACTCTGACCTCCTGTATAACACAGGTCATAGAACTTTGCCCAAAGATTCCTGGCGCATATCTTTTACAAAAACATCCAATCTTTACTTAAAAGCTGTCTCGCTGTTAAAAATTTACACTTTATTTCCAGTCTAGTTTCAACTTCCAACCACTGGATCGGGTTACATCTTTCTCTGCTAGACTGAAGAGCCCATAATTGAATATTTGTTCGACATATAGATACTTATCGACAGCAATCAAATCAACCCTTAACCTTCACTTTGTTAAGCTAAATAGATTGAGCTCCTGGAGTCTAACTCTAAGGCATGTTTTCTAATCCTTTACTCATTATTGTGGCTATTTTCTGTACCCTCTTCAATTTACCAACAACCTTCTTGAATTGTGGCCACCAGAACTGGACACTACTCCAGCAACAGTTGCACCACAACTGCCTGCGTAGCTCTCCCTAACCCAACTCTGGTGGGGGGGGGCAGTGCTCACAGCCACAGCCCAGCCATGATAAAAGCCACGCGGGCAACTGTGGAGAGCCACAGCAGCTTGAGGGGCCCAAGCAACCCCTGCCCATGTCCCTGCCCCCCAGGTTCCCAGCCCAAGGAAGGTGGAGGGTCTATGGCTCCTCACAGCTGCACATGCAGCTCTTACTGTGGCCGGGCTACAGCTCCAAGCCCCTGCCCCTCCCTCAACCCGGAGCTGGATCGGGGAGAGCCAAGCAGGCAGTTGTGGGGAGCCGGCATGGAGTCATGGACCTTCCACCTGCCCTTGGCCAGGAGGAGGAGCCCGGGGAACAAGGACACGGGACAGTGGCTGCTCTCAGCTCCCTGCATACTGGGGAGTTGGAGGGTCCACGCGGCTCCCCACAGCTGCCTGGGCTCTCTGGCTGGGCTCCACAGAGGCCTGGCCAAGGAGGGTGGGGCCTAAGGTGAGGAGGAGGAGAAGAGGGCAGGATCCACCCTGGCAAAAAGTGGACAGGACAGGCCCCACCCATAGTCCCCCTCAGTCCCAGCGCCACTGCCTGGAAATACACCCACTCGATGACATTTCCCCATTTACAATTTTAGCTAGCTTTTAATCCATTTAATTTATGTTATGTTAATTTTTAATCAAAATGTCATGCAGATCAATGTCAAATGCCTTACAAAAGTCTACGTATATTATGTCAACACTATTACCTTTAGCAACCACACTCGTAATCTCATCAAAACAAGACGTTGGTTTGACAGGGTTTATCTTCCATAAACCCATGTTGATTTGAATTAATTATGTTATTCTCCTTTAATTCTTTATTAAAGATGTCCCATATCAGCCACTCCCTTATCTTGCCCAGGATAGATGATAGACTGAGAAGCCTATAATTACCCAGGTCTTCCTGTTTACCATTTTTAAAAATTGGCACATTAGTTTTCTCCCAGTCTTCTGGAACTTCCTCAGACTTACTGAAAAATCAACATTAACGGTCCAGTTAGCTCTTCAGGCAGCTCTTTTAAAACTCCTGGATGCCAATTATCTGGAGCTGCTGATTTAAAAGGTGTCCAACTTTAGTAGCTTCTGTTTAACATCATCCATAGATAATAGTGGAATGGAAGGAGTGTTATCATTACCATATGATGAGACTATATCATCTGTTTTTCCCCAAACACAAAATATTTATTGAACACTTCTGCCTTTTCTGCTTTATTATTGATAATTCTACCATTTCCATCTAGCAATGGACTAATGCCATTGCCAGGATTCTTTTTGTTCCTTATTGTTCTTAACTCTGTTGAACATAGATTTCTCCACGTGTGTCTTTGTTTCCCTTATCAAATTTTCTACAATGCCTAATTTCTGATTTGTATTCTTTACTATCAACTTCCCCTTTCTCTCATTTATTATACAGACGCTCCCCGGGTTACACAAGACCCAACTTATGCAAATTCACATTTACAGAAAAATCTCCATAAACCAGAAATAGGATTTTCGAGTTGCGGAAATTTTTGCGTAACGTACAGGTATACATTTCCGACTTACGCAAAATTCAAGTTACGCAAGGCTTTCCGGAATGGAATGATTGCATAAGTCAGGGAGCATCTGTATATTATTTTTTAATTTTATATAGCTGTCTTGACTTTCCCTGTAAACCAGGTCAATTTTTTAACCATTCTGACCTGTGGATTAATTAGCAAACACTTAGGAACCTTACTACACATTAATACACATATATTCTGCTTTAGCCCGATACTTTATATGGACTTGCAGTATTTCTATGATTAGTTTATTGATTTAAATAGGAAATACAAAAATTATATCATCATTGTGGCAAAGTTCAAAATTTAAAGTGACTAAAGAAAGGAAATTCAGAATAAAGATGGTCTCCCCATCTTTAGCTCAACTAACTTTACTTATGGCCTGCATTCCCCCATCTAGTGCTCCTCTGTCAATGTCAGTTAAGGAAGGAAAGACAGACATAGCTATGATTATTTTTTCTTGGTGGGTTTAAGTTATAATGTTAACATATAATCGATTCGTAATGTATTAACCCTTTGAAGGTTGATATTTTCCAGACTGCAAGAAAAATGAAGCATTAAGAGGATGAGCACGTATGGTCATAGTGACCTCTGGAAGACAGTAACACTCTGCATAAGTACAGACTATTACAGTCACAGAAGATGGCAACTGCTGCTTGCAATGAAATGAGTGTTATTATACACAGATGTATATGTAATAATCTAAAGTTTGTTATCTATTCATTTCCATCTCTACTAACTTTGACTAAAATAAAATTGCCATTTGACAAAAGCTTTAACTCTTCAGCAGCCACAAATTTTCAGTTTTTGCAAGCATGAGGTGACAGACATTTAGATAGACATGGACAGATACAGATATATCAAGTTCTGCATTAATGTCAAGAACTATTTATAATTTTATTCATAAATGATAGCTATGAACTTCTGTATTAAATAGATCAGCTTATACTACATACACTGTAGTTTTGAAACATTCTTCACAAACTACTTACAGTATATTACACTCTGCTTTAGTCCCTTTGCGTAACATAATTGAACATCACAGATAGATGTCATCTCTTTTCTAAAATAACCTATATAATTAAGGAATCTATTTAAAGAATCTGAAAATCTTCCATACTGTCACTTATGATTTGCTGCTCTGCCTCTACTTTCCAACCAACTTTGTCAACCAAAAATCCTTATGAATGCTGTGGTATTACAGATGAACATAACAACAAGTTTAAAAATTGCAGTAACAGCTCACTTGAGATTTTTATTACATTTAGGTCTACATAAAATTGAAAAAAAACTACATAAATGAGAAAGCAGCTGAAGGGCGAAATCAAACTGCTGCCTTTATTAGATGCAAGTCTAATGTCTTTCAGATAAAATATTTGTAGGTGCCACAGTCAATCAAGATTTCAACGGAAACCAAAGACGAAAGCATTCATGCATAAAAGGCAAGTGTGATAATTATGATGTGCAGACAAGATAATGGAAAATATCCTAGCCTTTCTTCAATCTTATGTACCCAGTACAGTACTGCCTTGACCTAGACAACCTGTAATGCTTCATCACATTTAATATATTATTTTATTTTAATTATTTAAGAGAATTTAATTAATTCGGTAAGCATCTGGTCAGCAAGACTAAACCTCTGAATCATGCAGCTTTTTAGCTATTGCATTTCCACAAAAATTATGCCACAAAAAGAGTTTTGAATAAACATGTAATTAAGTCTGAAGTCCTCATCATCCTCTAAGTTTATTAACCTTTACTGATTAGATAAATTGCAGCCATGTGGCTGACATGACATTTTCATCATTTTAAAACAGCTTACTTTAAAACTTTGACCATGTTTTAATGGGCAGTAACTACATCATGAAGATCACAGATGCCTCTTTCTCAAACTCTACTAGCAACAAAATAATAAGGAATTATGGAGCAATTATTAAAGAAAATATGGGAATATATAGTCAGAGGGAGTAAAAAGTTCATTACTATAATCCTTACATACACATGTAATCACCTTCCATGTCCTACTCTAATCTACTATCCAGACCCAGGGACTCATCCACTTTAACATTCACGAGAATAGTTCGTTCCTACCAGAAGTTCAAGATTACAATTATGTTGGTATTATTAATATAATGTATTGGGCTACTAGAACATACCAGCTTTATAGTTATTAGTATGCCAAAACTTTCATAATAAAACTACAAGTGTCAAACTAACTAGTCTCTATAATTGTTCATATGATTTTAAAAGAAAGTAATTCTTGGAGTTCATTTTTAAATTTGATGGAGAATTGAACGAACTGAAACAAGTGAAAAAATGTGGTGATAGTCACCTTTAATGTCTGCTAAACTAGTAGCCAATACCAAATTTTATGTTGGGATGAATAAACTTCTTATGTAGTCTACAGGACCGGTATCTCTTAGGACCTAATCCAAAGACCACTGAAGTCAACAAGAGTGTTCCCAGCATCTTCAACAGCCTTTGGCTCAAGCCTTAAGAGAAAGCCCAACGCAAGAGGGGAAAAGTGCAAAGTCTTTACCTGCCCTGTTTCAACCATTCAAAAAGCTGCATTTTCCATTTTAAAGGATAATCCTGACAGAAGTAGAGCTGGGGAAACTTTTTCAGTGAATAAACTATTCACTGAAAAATGCAGTTTTGGCAACCCAAAACTATTTGTGAATTCATGTTGAGCAGGAGGAGGCAGCAACAGCAACCTCCCTTATAACCTTTAGCCAAGTGGAAGACCTGGGTTCAATTCCCTCCTCTGCCTGATGAGAAAAACAGGATTTGAACATGGGTCTCATCTCTCAGGTGAGTGCCCTAACCACAGGTCTATAGAATATTCCGGTATCAGTCATTCTCAGTCTCTCCTGTTGAAGCTGTTCCGCTGTGTACAAGTAATTTAATAATCATTGGAGCCTGAACCTGCGTCTCCAACATCCTGCGTAAGTGCCCCAACAACCAGCTACAGAATCATTCTCGTTCTCTTTTTCTGGCTCAATGACTACTTATTAGAGAGACAAGGTGGGTGAACTAACATCTTTTATGGAACCAATTTCTGTTGGTGAAAGAGACCAACAGGCGTTGGTTCTATAAAATATATCACCACACCCACCCCGTCTCTCCAATACCCTGACACCAGCACAGCTATCACACAGCAAACAACAATTATTGACATTCATGGTGGCTATTCCTAGTCATTCATAATGGCAATGAACAGTCATTGAGCCAGGGAAAGAGAGTGAGATTGACTCTCCAGTCATACTCTGCGTAGCTCGAAAGCTTGTCTCATGTGGATGGAATCTTCAAAGATTTTACCTGTTTAAATTGAAGAAGTCTCTACTGAGCATGTGCAAGCTGCAATTTTATTTTATTTTTTATAAAAGCTTATGACTTGGGCAAATTTTCACAAGGACTGCAAAAGGCACATCCCTGTCACAAAGGCCACTCCCCCACACCCTGCCAAATTTCCTGTCTCTGCTCAACCAACTGGATGCACTAGAGAATTTAAAAAAAAAGTCTCAGGACTTTTTTTAACATGGGCAAAACAACATATAATTCCCTAGCCTCATTCTTGCAAATGGCTCAACCTTTTTGCTTGTTTTGTTTTTTAATTTCAAACAACAAAAACCCTACAACCAGCCTGAGGCAGACACCAAAAATGGAAAAATTCAGACCAAATGGTAAAAGTTTTGCCAAGTTATTAAGTAACTGAACACAAGGGCTTATAATGGTAAGTGTTAGGCAACCTCAATAATAGGCGACGCCGCCAGTCCTTCCTATACTAAGGATCACTCACTTCACAAATGAATTGCAGTGAACTCTATGGCGGTAAATAGCAGGCCTCCTGCACCAGCAATAAGGCTAAATGGGATTTGAAAAGGAGAAAATGAGGAAAGCTCTCTCAACTGGAACTACAAGGGGAATTTAAGTAGGTAGAAAGTAATTAGCCAAGATGGAATTTGGCCATGGTACCATGGTTTAATGATCACAAATACACAGGACATTAGTATTATGTGTCAATAATTCAGTTCACCTATGCCAAGTATTACTGTTCTCAGCGGCTAGTGTAGAATTAACTCAAGGGAGAATAAAACCCAAATGTATGCATAATTGTATGTGTGCGCGCAAATGCCCTACTTGCACATATGCATCAGATTCTTTTGCACACACAATTTGTGTATAAACAAAAACTTACATATACTTTTGGAAATTTGCATCTGATCATGCTCTTTAAACCAAATATTTAAACCTATAAACCTAGAAATATCTTTGGCCTACAGCACCTGACTAAAACATGCTTAACCATATTTCAGATGTAATTGGTGAAAATATCATCTCAAAGAGCTACAGCTCATGTGGTACCAGTCCCAGAAATGGGTCTAATTATTTGTTTATCCATAATTCTCAATTTTAATCTGGAGACAAAACAAGTATCTATAAAATAGTAAAAAAAATAAGTCAAGAAAAAGATTAAGTTTTAAAAAGCAAGCTTCAATTGCTTTTAAATTCCGCCCCGCCCCCCTCCACACACACACACACACACAAACATTTTGAAAAATATTCATCTACCATGTTTCAGGCATTTTAGAGGAGGATTTTAAGGAGGATGAAACCATATTAAGGAGGATGAAACCATATTAAGTCAGGAGCGCTGAGATTGTAAAATTATTTTACCTGAAATCAAAGAAACTCCTGAAAATCAAGGACCTTTGAAACAAACATCTTTGATTAGAAATGTTGAAAATATTACCTTGAGCTAGTCTTTCAAGACGTTTTCCATGTTCTGGAGGGATAGCATACCTAAAATGTATGCAAAGAAATGGATTAAATGTTTAGCGCTACAATTATGAAACAATAATAATTCTGCATGGACAAAATAGCTGAATCGTTATATGGTTATTAACATGGTTATTAATATAAAGTACACTGTAAAACAACATGAGGAAAAATTAGGAGTTTATTTACTTTTAAGAAAAGAAAGTGCTTTATTTTACTTTTAATTTTAAAAACCGATTAATATAATATAAATTGTAGTTTAAGAATGTTTTAGTCACCAATACTCTTTTGAATTTCTAGAGTTTGGCAATACCTGTATGTAATTATATCTGTATACAGTTATTCCAGTTAAAAGAAATGCAGATATTGATTTTTACTTTTATTTCCGAATAAGACTAACACATACACCAAAGCAACAAAACTTTCATGTAGGATTATTTTCTTTGATTGTTTCACAAAACAAGAGTTCAACTGAAAAATATGAGTTTAAGATGCATTTTTCATATTTGTGTTGAATTGCAGGAATGAGACAGTTTATTTTAGTCATATATCATTACACTTAAATCAGTTTATAATTCAAAGAAATATGCATTCATAAATGCAATATTTATCTCATTTATGAAAATACTGTATTTGGAAATATTTCAATCTTTGATTTCAAGAAACTTTTTTAAAAGATTTTATTAAAGTCTAGTCACAACAGATCTGTGAGAAGAAAAAGCATTGGTACTATCCCATTCTTTTTTAGCGTTAATTGCAGCTTGAAAATTTAAGATTACTTTAATGCAGGAAGATTCTTCTTCCTTTCCTAATTTAGCAGCACATGGTATAATATAAAAATGAATTAGCATTTTGTTATTTACTTCACAGATTTACCATAGATGTTAATTAGCTTGTAATTTTTGGATTCAATAGCATATGTGATGTGTGTGCACAATCAGCTTCTATTTCACTTTACATGTTTATGGCAGAGTTTGGTTGCGTTTGATATCCTCTACACAGAATAAACATGTAGCTTTGATCAGGTGAAAATCACCAAGTATGTATTTATCAGCCTATTCCATATACAAATGTTTTCAGATTGGTCGAACAGCCAAACTATATGAGAAGTACTTTGAAAGTAGGAGTTAAACTGGCAAATAATAGAAAAAATTTTGAACTGGCAGTTGACTTTCTGATCACTGGTCCAAGATCATCTCTTGGAAAAGTTAATTAACCATGGAAGTACACACAATGGTTCACTTAAGCTTTCCTAGCCACGACCAGTCAATATATTGGATCATAAAATGTGGGAGTCACTTACTTCCAAAAAATAATTCAGCTATGGGTACGTCTTTCAAGTAGAATGACAACAATTCCAGAGAATATGGCACAGTGGCTTCAACTTTACTGGAAACAGCCACCATAAAACAAAAAAAGTCAGCAGCCCATATCAAAGGTGAAAAAAGCATTGCTCACCCGACCACAGGTAACCCCTAAACCCAAATTAAACATAAATCACCTGATTTCAATATCAAAGGTGCGTTGCACTGTTTCCAGACTAAATCAGCTCTCAGCCTCACAGCATCTGTCTATCTGACTCAGGTCATGAGTTGTTAAAGCTCTGTTCCCATGTAATTAGTTAGAGCCAAACCCAAGCAAAATCAAGACAACCTCTCACTGAGTTTCACCAACACTTGTGGTATAATAAAATAATCCGCCCAACTCCAAACCATCCAACTTCCTTCCTCAACTGATACTTAAAGTAGCTTTATCATTTAATGATCCTGTGAAAGGACTATCCATACCACAAATGAAAACCAACAAGCCCCTGACGCAATAATTCAACATCCCCTAATACAGAAAGAACAGAACCACACACAGCAAATAATTAAAAAGCTTCACAATCTCCCAAATAACAGATAACCACTTTACAAAATTTACATCACCACCTATTTTAACTAAATATTGCTCCAGTATCTTCTGTAAAACATTTCCCACCATAAATGTTCTTCAAACTTGGAAAATATTTCTGGTAGGAAATGTTTTACAGAAACATACTGGTTACGTTCAACTCACGTTCCATTTAAAGGTGAAAATGTGTGTTTTTTCTCAAATGCTGATGGCCTAAGCTTCTTTTAATATGAACATTTGCAAATATTTTGTATCTAAATGCAGGCCTCTTATAGTAACTGCCTGATATCATTGTTATAGGAATAATAAGATGCTTTATGTACAAATATAGGAGTGCTATTTGATGCTAAACTAATTATTAATGTAAGCAGCTATTTAAGTATAGAATACTGATATTAATGAGGAATTAATTAGTTACTGGCAGTGCTCAAAATTTTTTCAATCCACTCAGGAAGATGAGAAAAATCATCTTTCCAAAAATTATCACATAGAAGCAACATCTTAAGCTCAAGTCCTTATACAAGTTATTTAATTTTAAAAACTGTTTTGAGAACTATTAACTCTCATATAGAGAATAGGAGGACGGCGTGGACTTTTTAGAAACAGAATTTCATTTCCTGTCAATCTCTGATAAAATTAAAAGAATATCTCAGAAAAAAGACTAAATAAAAAGAAATACTTAACACTAACTTTACAAGTTATCTGGATCTTTCCTGCCTAAAGAATAAAGGCAATTAAAGAAACTTTGCATATGCATAAAACAAGGCTTGTTCAGGAGCTGTAAGTGTCACCTAAACCAACCCCAAAGGCATGGAGCCAATGAAAGAGTGACAGCAACCAATATGAATGTAAACAAGTCTGAAAAGAAGAGTATTTACCTATAACTTCATGAAAATAAGGAGAAAGTTTTAAATAATTCTGAAGTGACCCCAAACTCACACCCCGTCCTACTCTGATTAGAGAGCAAGCACTCCACAACTAATCCTGTTCATCACTACAAGCAAGCTGCTCCAGACAGATAAGAAAAACAGAGAAGACTCAAGAAGAAACCAACCCAAGGAAACCTCCCCAAAACGTCAGCATGAATTGGTTAACTAAGAGGAGGTTAACTAAGACCATGCCAATGAATTATATTTAAAACTCTTGGAATGATTTTGTTGGAATACTGAAATGCTGTTGTAACTTAAAAGGCTAACAGTTTCTCTTATTAATCACCATATGGTCAGGCCATGTACCCCGGAGAGGACAAGGGGTTAAAAACTGGTTAACAGAGAAACAATGGGATTTAATGGTATTTGACATTCTGAATATTGATTAATTGGCCTACCTCAAGACAGTTCCTTAAATGGCTTCTTCTAATGCAGTGTTTCTCAAACTTGGGACGCCGCTTGTTCAGGGAAAGCCCCTGGCGGGCCGGGCCAGTTTGTTTACCAACCACGTCCGCAGGTAAACAATTAGTAAGAGCTGCCCTACCATTTCTTGTTTCTCTAAACCAAATATATATAGTAATTTTTCATATAAAATTACATGGATTCCAATTTAAAATTACCTCTCTCAATTCCACAAACTCAATGAAATGACTCAAGTTCTCATGGTAAATTTAAACTATACTTAAGTGCTTTGCTAAATTGGGGCATCAAGTAGCATCCCCACAGACAGAGGTCCAGTAAGTGGTCTGTGCAGTGGTAGTATAATCAACCAGTCAAAAGGCTTACTTTAAGACAGTGGCCCATAACTGTCCAGTCAGCAATAAGACCAGATAGTCCTCCCCAGATGACTCCAATCAGTGCCCCTGTGACACTGTGGAACATTTCTCAAAATGGCAATCACTAAAATCAAGTCAGAATTGGCCTGGATGCCTACAGTCAAGATGGTAATCAGAATTGTGTGAATTTATGATTCAGTTTCTCATGACCTGCCAGGACAAGAAAATAATGAGGTCGACTACTGGGAAGCAGAGTACATTCTGGGATACAGTATTCATTTCTAGCCCCAGTGGTTCACAAGATACTGGATCTGGAATCGATTATTGGTCTGTTAGGCCAGAAGTTCCTTTTTGGCGATGTTCTCAGACTAAATATAGAGTACTAGACCAATGACCTATGTAATTTTCAATCTCTGCTCATACATGCACAAATATCACCATTGAAATGATCAGTGCACCTTGAATTGTTTTTGGTTTCAAATGCCAAGTGGTAAGCATAGAAAAAAAACATGTCCGTGATACTTTGGACATTTTACTATTCTGTGCATGGTAAATGTGACTCACATCTAAGATTCTTCTCCCCTCCCCACAGCCCGCCTATCTGCCAAACTAATGGTTTTTTTCTAGTTTGGAGGTCTTAAAACCCCTTAAGCCCCATCCTAGCCACATTCACCTCTATACCATATTTTAACAATTTAATTTCTATTTCTAAATGTTAAGGAATTGAAAACTATTATAGTTTAATTGAAAAAGCACAGTAAATGAACAAGCTATAACAAGAGGTTCAATTCCTGACTTCTCCTAACCACAAGCTATAACAAGAGGCCTATTCCTGACTTCTCCCAACCACAACCCCTCATTCACACTTAACCACTGCTCAGTGGGTCCCATTCAAATACAAGACGATTCTTCCATCAAGATAACCAGCATCCTCAAGTTACAACAATTGCAACAGAGCTCATGCCCACTTCAGATGTACTGCAAATGGAAATGACTGTGGGGAGACTTCCAACTTTATTCTGCTCACTTACTGCAGCTTTAGTAGCATCTCATTACCTTCCTAAAATTGAATCTCTTTCTCTCCATGTTTGTCCTTGCAAACTGCTTATATGTCTCTCTGTCCTCTATCCCATATTACACACACAGCAGTGTGTACACTATAATTTAAAATATATGCTCACATCTTTCACAGCCCAAGGCAGACAAATTACTGTATATAGTGCTGTGTAGTGTACTGTAAATCATTAAACTACACAACTCCATAAAGTACAACCAAAAGTGTTGGTACTCTACAGAAAACTAAAGCCCCTATTAAAGAAAAGATTCTCTAATTAGACAGACCATTCCTGGGAAATCCATTCTCCCATACAGTATACTCAGACAGGAAGATCATATTTGTGAAGTGACTGCTGTACAACATGAAACACAGCATCTAACCACTTGCATTTTTAGCATGTGGATAACGTTAGGTGCATATCAGTAACACATCAATACTGCAAAACTGTATTTGCCCATTGACCTGAGGTCAATTGTCCCAGACATTCAGAAAGACAGACAAGACTCAAGGGAAGTGGTTTAACTAGGCTGTAACTTTATTAACTTAAATGCATGTGAGATCTATCCAACAATAAATTTTCCAGAACAAGTCATCCTTCCTTCCATAATCTCTTCCACTTGGCAGAGGGCTACCATCAGCTCCCCATTCCTCCACCCCGATAACCTTGTCTTAGCACCATTGCTGGGACCCTACCATCCTCCCTTCATATGAAAGCTAAGAGGCAGGGGAAATGGGGTTGTCTCCTCACAGGAGCCCCAACCCTATGCCCCAGCTTCTTTAGGGGATGCCTTTCCCTAAATTCTGGTATATCAGGGAACCAGGCCCCCTACTGAATGAGTATTTGCACTGGGTACCTGCCAAGCTGAGATAACATGAACTTTATGTCCTAGCCAATCACTGGGTTGCTGTGGGAAAGGTTAAAAGAAAACATTCAGCCCAGGCCAATATGCTGGTGAAAAAATTCTTTTCCATCCTCCAAGAGGTGGCTAGCACAATACCCACAGCAGGCCCCTCAAAACACCCAACCATACTCTTATTCTAGTGGTGAAAAGGTGGGAGCTGTTGCCCCCACAGACAAGATGTGCTGGACTTTAACAATTCATTCGGTGGTTCTGTCATAGTAGAAAGGTCTTCTGGGTATCGACCAAGATAATTAACATCCCCAATATATGTCTCAATTCTGATATATTAGTTGGTGTCTTCAATTCTCAAATTGCTTTTACTTTCTCAGGAATATGGCTGGTTCCATTTTTGGTTGTGTGCCCCCAAAACTCGATTTGGGGTATTTTTCCAGACGGACTAATTAGGTTTAGGACTTCATTGAGGATTTTGTTATGTTCTTCCATCGAATCAGATATATCAGAATATCATCTATGAAAACTACAACTTCATTTGTGTTTGTTACCAGTTGTGCCATGTTTCTTTGGAACATTTCACGTGCCCCAAAAGGTAATCTTTGAAACCAAATTCTAAAGGAATCAGCTAGCATCATTTCAAGGCATCCAACTTGGAGAATACTGTAGCTTCTTTCACTTTGGAGAGCAAATCATCCAATATGGAAAGGATATATTTTTCTCTCACAACAGCTTCATTAAGTCTTTTAAGATCCACACAGATTCATATTTTTATCATTTTTCTTTATAACTGGTACCATTTGGGAACACCACGCTGTTGGCTCAGAGATTTTCTCAGTTAAACCAATCCACTCCATTCTCTAAATCAGTTTCCATTTTATAAAGTAATGAGGTAGAAATCCCGCAAGGTGTATGTATACTAGATCATTCAGCATTCTCTCTTAAGGTTATTTGTACTGGATTTCCTTTCAAAACTCCAGTATCACCAAATATTCCATCGAGTTCTTCCACCTTTCTCACCAGGCCCATCATGGCTGCCAAGCTGCAGCTCAGAACGCTGCTGTTCTGTGGTCCTTTGATCACCTAGCTTTTGACTTTGTAAATTTTTTCTGTGGTGAACTGGCCCATACAGATCAGAAAACCCCAGAGCTGAAGTCACCTGATACAGCTCCAACTAGCTCTGGAGAAGTGTTGAAGGTGATTTTCAGTCCCTTCTAATCCCTTCAGCACCTAAGTCAGTTTTAAGTTAAGACTTGCCATGAATATTCAATTTCACTCTCCAGGCAGACTCCATGTCATCACAAGTGATAGATCCTAGAAGAAGTGGCTCTTCATTGTCTGTAATGTGAGTCAATTCCCTGACCGCTTTGGTGTGGCAAACAGCAGCAAAATGTCCATATTTCGCGCAATTATTACACCATGCACCTCTGGGTGGACATGCATTATCTCTTCGGCTGTGTTCCCTGTAAGCTGCATGCTTGGGAGCCTGCCCAGGAGAGATTCAAATGCTGTCCAGCTGATTAGCAGAGTCCGCACAGCCAGCAGCATGTGTTCAGGTGCCCTCCCCTCATGCTGCTCCATCCTGCAGCTGCTCCCGGACCCTCCTGTAGGCTGTGCAGGGGTGGGGAGGAGGGTGCTGATGTCAGGGTGTCCACCTCCCCCTGTGCCTGTACCCCATCTCCACAGACCGGGGAGAGGGGACACAGCCTGGCTCAGGAAGATTAGGAGCTGCTGCAGTGAATGGTGAGTGACTGAGTGCCTTTCTTAAAGAGACAGTGCACTGTTTCTGAGATTTCCCCAGCAGCCAGCTCACACACTCTCTCTCTGTGTCTCTCACTCACACACACACACACACACACTCTCTCCCCCCCTCCCACCCCCTTCCTTCTGCCCATGTACCACATCTCCGCAGAGCAGGGGAGGGGAGGGGAGACAACAGGGCTCAGGACAGAGCAGGAGAGCTTTCAGTGACGGTCTTAAAGAGACAGTGCACAACATCTCTCAGAAACTTCCCCAGCAGCCAGCACACACAGAGTCTCTCTCTCTCTCACTCACACACACACACAGTGACACATTCACCTCGCAACACATACTTGTATTATTGTTGTTACTTCTTGGTACTTCCTGCAATAAACATATATTCTCTGTAATTTTATTCTTTCAAAGTGTGTTATTTTAGTGTTTTGTCTGGGCTATGCATTTCATAATTTTTATTTCTCTTACACTTAAATTTAATTTTTTGAATAGTGAGTTCTAAAATGCCTAACCTGTCCTGGCTGGAGCAGCTAAACCCAGGGTTGTGAGTTCAATCCTTGAGGGGGCCATTTAGGGATCTGGGGCAAAAATTGGGGATTGGTACTGCTTTGAGCAGGGGGTTGGACTAGATGACCTCCTGAGGTCCCTTCCAACCTTGATATTCTATGATTCTAAGGAGCCCTATGATGATAACTTTTTAAACATATATATTATATCTAGGTTTTTTGTTTCTACTGGTGGCGCACATCTGCACATACCTCAGTGCACATAACAAAATTTATTCCACACATGGATGGAAAAAATTAGAGGGAACATTGCTCTAGGGATATGACTTTTTCTATACCATCTGCATGTAGGCTAGAATTTGTCTCTCTAGCCTAGGAGTTCTCTTGCCTCAAGGGTTTTGTAGTAATGATTTTTAACACTCAAGTGTCTGTTTATAGTTTCTAAGCCAGTGTCAGATTTTTCAAGCTTGTTAAGTTGCTCTAGGTTCTGCTCTTTCATCAGCTCAGGCTGCTTTGCTCTGCGTATAGCTGTGGCTAAGGTTAAATCTCTTTACAATGGTGGTTGCTGTGAAAATGCTTTATCTGTTAACCCAACAATCAGCCTGTCTCTGATATATTCATATTTTGCATTCCCAAAAATCAGTTTTCAGCCAATGTATGCAGAGCTCTTATAACACATTCACCATTTTCCCCTGGTTCTTGAATTCTCTGGTGTAAACATGCTCTTTCATAAACCACATTTCTCTCAGGTATAAAGTAAGCATCAAACATAGCCAGAATCCTTTCATAGTAATCTTTTTGACTATCTGCAGTACAGTCAAAGGATTTAAAGACACGCTCTGCTTGCTTCCTCATAGCATAAAGAAGATACCTGTATATTTCCACTTTCTTTATGGTGCTTGGTAGCAATGCAAAATCTTGCAAAATATTTTTTCAATCTATCCATTCTGAAGGTTTGTCAAAGCTGAAGTTCTCTGGGGCACTGAAGAACAGCATTTTGATGACATCCTGCAATCTTTATTGCTTTGTTCCTTCTGTTTCTGTTCTTAGGTTACTCCTCACACCACACCACGTACTTCTGTCCAAGACATGGACTAGTCACAGAGCTTGCTTATATGCACCAGAAGTTTTAATCACAAGATCCTTTATTTAAATGAATATATACCAGACTTTACAAATCATTAAAGTATTTTACACACACTGCCACCAAGTATAAAATATAATTGTGTAAAAATATAATTTGGAAGGCCAAAAAAGAATCTGAAGTACAGCTAGCCAAAGACTCAAAAAAGTAATAGCAAAAAAAAAAATTTAAGTACATCGGAAGCAGGAAGCCTGCTAAACAACCAGTGGGACCACTGGATGATTGAGATGCTAAAGGATGATAAGGCCATTCCGGAGAAACTAAATGAATACTTTGCATCGGTCTTCACAGTTGACAATGTGAGAAATATTCCCAAACCTGAGCTATTCTTTTTCGGTGACAAATCTGAGGAACTGTCCCAGATTGAGATGTCATTACAGGAGGTTTTGGAATAAATTGATAAACTAAACAGTAATAAGTCAACAGACCAGATGGTATTCACCCAAGAGACATGAAGAAACTCAGATGTGAAATTACAGGACTACTAACTAGTCTGTAACCTATCATTTAAATCAGCTTCTGTACCAAATGACTGGAGGATAGCTAATGTGACGCCAATTTTTTTTAAAAGGGCTCCAAAGGTGACCTTGGCAATTACAGGCCGGTACGCCTGACTTCAGTACCGGGCAAACTACAGTAAAGAACAAAATTGTCACACAGATGAACATAATTTGTTGGGGAATAGTCAACATGGTTTTTATAAAGGGAAATGATGCCTCACCCATCTACTAGAATTCTTTGAGGGGGTCAACAAGCATGTGGACAAGGGGGATCCAGTGGATATAGTGTATTTAGATTTTCAGAAAGCCTTTGACGAGGTCCCTCACCAAAGGCTCTTAAGCAAAGTAAGCTGTTGTGGGATAAGAGGGAAGGTTCTCTCATGGATTGGTAACTGGTTAAAAGATAGGAAACAAAGGGTAGAAATAAAATGGTCAGTTTTCAGAATGGAGAGAAGTAAATAGTGGTATCCCCCAGGAGTCTGTACTGGGCCCAGTCCTATTCAACATATTCATAAATGATCTGGAAAAAGGGGTAAACAGTGAGGTGGCAAAATTTGCAGATGATCCAAAACTACTCAAGATAGTTAAGTCCAAGGCAGGCTGCGAAGAGATACAAAAGGATCTCTCAAAACTGGGTGACTGGGCAACAAAATGGCAGATGAAATTCATTGTTGATAAATGCAAAATAATCCATGTTGGAAAACAGAATCCCAACTACACATATAAAATGATGGGGTCTAAATTAGCTGTTACCACTCAAGAAAGATCTTGGAGTCATTGTGGATAGTCCTCTGAAAACATCCACTCAATGTGCAGTGGCGGCCAAAAAAGCAAACAATGTTGGGAATCATTAAGAAAAGGATAGATAATAAGACAGAAAATATCATACTGCCTGTATTTAAATCCATGGTACACCCACATCTTGAATACTGCGTACAGATGTGGTCGCCCCATCTCAAAAAAGATATATTGGAATTGGAAAAGGTTCAGAAAAGGGCAACAAAAATTATTAGGGGTATGGAATGGCTTCCATATGAGGAGAGATTAATGAGACTGGGACTTTTCAGCTTGGAAAAAAGACGGCTAAAGGGAGATATGATTGAGGTCTATAAAATCATGACTGGTGTAGAGAAAGTAGATAAGGGAGTGTTGTTTACTCTCTCATAACATAAGAACTAGAGGCCACTATATGAGATTAATAGGCAGCAGATTTAAAACAAACAAAAGGAAGTATTTTTTCACACAACACACAGTCAACCTGTGGAACTCTTTGCCAGAGGATGTTGTGAAGGCCAAGCATTCAAAAAAAGAACTAGATAAATTCATGGAGGATAGGTCCATCAATGGCTATTAGCCAGCATGGGCAGGGATGTCCCTAGCCTCTGTTTGCCAGAACCTGGGAATGGGCGACAGGGGATGGATCACTTGATGATTACCTGTTCTGTTCATTCCCTCTGGGGCACCCGGCATTGGCTACTGTCAGAAGACAGGATACTGGGCTACATGGACCTTTGGTCTGACCCAGTAAGGCCATTCTTGTGTTCTTAACAGCATAATACAGCTAAGCATTCCTTTACTAAACCAGTGAACCCAAAGTGCACTGTTGCCACAGAGACAACAAATATGTGTATATTGCACGTGCCCAGAAGGTAGGGAACTGGACACTTAAATGTAACCCAGTGGAGTGTGTAAATTGCTAGCTTCCACAGGGAAGGAACAGGGCTCGCAGAGCCTGGAGCGGAGTGCCTGTGGTCCTACTAACTGGGGACCCTAGTAACCCTGGTGGTGCACAAACAGAGCTCCCTCCCACTGTAAACAGGTGGCAGTGTTCTCCCCAGGACCCATCAGGGAAAGCAAGGAGAAGGAACACACTGCTCACCCAAGCCAACTGCAATGCTGACTAGGCCAAGAAAGAACCTACCACAATCCTCTCACAATCCCTTTTGTGTGCTCTTTTCAAATACTGGACATGCTCCAGACACTGAAGTAAATTTTCCTGTGTTCCATTTGATCTTTAGCTCTAGGTTACATTATTTATTTAATAAGGACAGTTAGGTCAGAAGGCAGCACCTCCAGCAACTTTACCTTGCCTTACATTACGTCACACTCCTTTTTCATCCATTTTTAGCTCTTCAACAGAATAAAACTAAATTTATCTATAAAGCAATGCAAATGTAGATGTCATCTATGTTTTTAAAATACATCTTCCCATTATTTTGGACGTTGATTAACAAGTCCTAATATTTTCTTCCATAAAATCAATTTGCTTTAAATTGAATACATTTATTCAGCCCAACCATTAATGTTTGTAATTATATAATACTAGTTACTTTAATTTCTTCTTAACTTGAAGGCATGTCGTTTTCTAACTTATGTTAAAGGTTATAAAATGAAAATATTGATTTGGGGAAATGAAATGTAGTGTAATATACATTCTTTTACTTTCTGCGATGACACTTGTATTCTGTTTTGCAGCATAATTAATGCCCTATATATTCAGCAATATTTAGGTTAAAAATTAGTGGTGCTATTTTTGTATAAATCAAACCTAGGCTCCTTAGCTTTCCATAATGCTATATTTCCATTTACTATATCCCTGTTCTAGCTTTTATTAAACAAAGGCACCAAGATGAGTCTGCAGAAACCTTAGTCTGCATCCATTTGGGTTCGGTCTGGAGAACGATTTAGAGGTATGTTGTTAGAGTATGTTATTTAACACGTTCTAACTAATACTTTTTAAAATTGTAGTGTAGCAGAATACTAGCAGGCTTCAGTCTGTCCAGTTTAGCACATGTTAAAGATTACATTGCCTTGTCTACACTAGAATTTTAGAATATGTTAAAACATGTTGAAGATAAGGCCCTTATAAAAAGTGTAAGTGCTACAAGAAACTAGAGAAAAGTTATTTGATAATAGCAAAAAAACTGTTGGAAAATCTACTCTCCAAGACACTGTTTGTATAAAGTTTCTATATCCAAGTTTGCTCCAAATTGAAAATTCTGATTAAAAAGAAAAAGTGAGGAGAAATCCCAACAAAGGGAGAGTTTATTCAGAGGAACAAAAAGAAAAGGAGTACTTGTGGCACCTTAGAGACTAACCAATTTATTTAAGCATAAGCTTTCGTGAGCTACAGCTCACTTCATCGGATGTCATTATTCAGAGGAACAGTGACATGTAGGGCAGTAAACATTCACTAATTGAACGAAAATCATCCCAGAAGTCAGAGCAGAGGGCAAAGATGGTTCCACAAAGTGCTCTGGCCACTGCTTAACCACTGGTAGCTCCTGCTGTAGCAATCATGGGATGCATGCGATAGTGAGGTATATCCACTCAGTCTATGCTGCATTCTGCCCTTGAAAAACTGGCATATTTCACTTCCATAGCATGGAAATCATTTACCTTCCCCTACATTATCTGTAAACCCAATGACAGCTGTCAGACTGCAGCTGCAAACAAGGAGCCAATGGCAGCATAGCAACCAGCTAAGCCATGCTGCCAATACCACGTAATGGACAGATGTACCAACATCACTGAGATTTAGGCCAAATTTTCCAACAGATCTTTAGTCTGTGTGTCCCAAGAAGGAAACTTGCAGTATATTTTACCTCTCCTCAAAGCCACAGCTCTATGATGGCAAGTCCCTCATTTTCATGCACAAAGATCAGGATATGAGCTGTAGTTGCAAATACAGAGGCTTTAAAAATATGGCAGTTTAGTTAGGAAAACATGCTTCCCATGAATTTTGAGCTGACCACTTGCAGTATTCTACAAACTAACAATGTACAGTAGAACCTCAAAGTTACAAACACCAGAGTTACAGACTTAGCGTTCAACCAGACATGCTGTAAAAACCAGAAGTCATCAATCAGGCAGCAGTGGAGACAAATCTCCTTCCCCACCGTCCCACCACCCAGCAAATACTGTACTGCCTCAGGGCTTTAGCCCTGGGGCTCATGGCTTCAGCCACGGGGCAGATGAGGCTGCAGCGGCGGGAGAGGGGGGGGTGTCAGGGTTCCGGGGGGCGGGGGGGAGAAGGAGTGCAGCTGGGGACTTCTAATCCTTGGGAGCAAGATCGAGGGGGAGCACTGGGCTTGGGCTTCAGCCCCATAGGGGTGCCCAGGCTCAGGGTTTCAGCCCCATGGATCCGTTCCAGCTTCAGCCCCACAGGGGTCACCGGGGCTTTACCTATGAGGAGAGCACTGTTTTCAGCCCCAGGGCTCCCCCCGTAACTCAAGTCCTGATCCCCAGCACCTCCCACGGGGCAGAAGCTGGGAACGGAGCCATGGGGCTGAATCCCCAAGCCCCAGCACTCCCCCCAGATCTAAAGCCCTGAGCCCTCGTGCTCCCAGGGGACAGAAGCCCTGAGGCCTCTGCCGGGAGCCCTGACCCCTGAAGCACCAATTCCCCTGTGGCTGAAGTACCTACAGTCTTGTTCAGAGTTATGGACCATTTCAGAGTTATGGACAACCTCCATTCCCAAGGTGTCCATAACTCTGAGGTTCTACTGTACTGAGGAACCCAGAGATCTTCAGCAACAAACAAAATGAGAGGCAAACAAGTGCAAAATTCAAAGCAGTTTCTGAGAACATGAGACTGGTGCATCCTTTCAATTCCATGTACTGAACTGGCTACCACACTTGCTTACCTCTCCTTTGTCCCAGACACCTCAGGCAGAAAAACAAGACACCAGGAATGCAGTTTAACTAGGCTGCAACTCAAATAAGGTAAGACAGCTCAGGCAGTTAGAATAAACAGATGGGGTTTTGCACTGAGAAGTACAAAGTTATTACATGAAAAAGGAAAAAAAATGGCAGAGAAGTTCAGCTTGTAAGATAAGTTTTATTTTTAAAATGCCAAAACTAATAGCGACCATAAAATATTTTTATAGGAATGGTGGGTGACAGTGTAAGAAGCTAGGCAGATTTTTGCAATTTAAGGTTAATTTTTCTTTATGTTTTGGGATGTAATTATATGCACTAACACCCAAAGAAATGAGCTTTAATTGTTCCAGATATTATAGCCAAAGAACATACTTTTGTAATATATATTGAATATTACTAGTACCGTTTTTTACCTTAACTTGTAGTGCTACTGTAACTCTAAAACTGATTATTTTGGAGGCACTATGTTTGTTCAGAACCTTTCATTAATTTTTCCATAGCCCACTGATCAGCGAACGCGATTGCTCATGGGACAGGTAATTAGTATTTGGAGGCTTTCAGCTCTAGTTCATCATTTCCAATGTAGTCATGCTTAGAGAGGGAAAGTTGTTCACACATGATGTGTGTCTAGAGGCCTATGTAAAACGAGAGGGGGATTTCATTACTTCTTCAAACAACCAAAGAGCTACCACCAACTGGTCCATATTATTAGGATTATCAACAGAATAGCCAAAGAATGCCCCTCGAGGTCAGCACTGAGGTCTGTTTACAGGATGGGGAGAAAGCCTCCATTGCTGCTGTCTACGCTGTATCTCTTTTATGGATAAAATGAGGACTTCACGCTTCAGTACTGCCAATACAGCATTTTCATGGGCATTACATTTTGACAAGTATATGGAGGAGGAAAACAGCTGGCTGAAATTGTGGAGATTTAGATTCTACTCAAATTCTAGACTCTAGGAACTGTAATAAATGGCAGTGCAGTTAATAACAGGTTTCAGAGTGACAGCCGTTTTAGTCTGTATTCGCACAAAGAAAAGGAGTACTTGTGGCACCTTAGAGACTAACCAATTTATTTGAGCTTTCGTGAGCTACAGCTCACTTCATCGGATGCATAAAGTGGAAAATACAGTGAGGATGTTTTTATACACACAGACCATGAGAAAAAAAAAAAAAACATCCTCACTGTATTTTCCACTTTATGCATCTGACGAAGTGAGCTATAGCTCACGAAAGCTTATGCTCAAATAAATTGGTTAGTCTCTAAGGTGCCACAAGTGCAGTTAATAGCTGATGAATCATAGACAACTAGGGAGCCCAGTCCTTAATCTTCTAGAAAGTAAAGGCTTCCACATAGTTGTCTTAACCTTGCTATAAAATGTATTTCTGAAATGGTTCAGAATTCCACACATTGCCCAACTAACAAAATTTCAGTGTTAACACTTTATTTGCAATTCAGAACCCATACCTTTAGTAACCTTTATGGAAACTCAGAAGCCAACTACTCTGTGCATGTAACTATCAGCTGACCAAAAGCTTGCTTTTCCAAGTCACAGATGATTTGCCCTTAAGGCCAGTGTAGAGAATTTTCATTCCTTTGCCTGCAGCTTGCCTGTGCTTAGCAATAAGCATCATTCTGTGTTTGTCAGTATTGTTACCTTTCCTATTTTTACAAGAATTAAGTTCATCATGAAAAATTTAAAAGGAGAAAGTTTTGACATCCCAAAAAAGTAGATCAGTCCTCAGGAGAGTATTCTATAGGGTTGGGAAAGTCCCAGAGAAGGAATTCAAAGCAATGTTAGCTGTTTATGCAGTATGCACCACTAAAAAAAAGATTTAAGTATGTATGGGGCTTCTGTGTGGGAAAGTCTGCATCATCATCATATATTCTGCACCACCCACTCAAATTCATTATATGTGCACTAGCATGAAAGAATCTTTATAAAACTATATCGCAAAGGCTGAAAGATATTATATAAACTACAATAAATGAACTTGCTGAAGTTATCCATGATTAGAAGAAGAAAGTCATACGTAAACGACTCAGGCCCCAATACTTAATTCTATACTAAACTAAGAGGAGACTGCTATTTTAGCAGTGTATTTTGAGGAAAAAGTTTTTAAAAAACAGCAAATTCCAAAGATTATGCAGCTCCTAACAAAAACAAAATGATGAACTTAACTTCACTTGTGATTTGGCAGAACCCAAAAAGAGTCAGTATAAGAGATTTATTACATTAAACAACTTTAGCCAGCAGTTTGTTTGGCACTCTCACCAAAAAAGCCATAAGCTGAATGGGCAACATAGACTGCACTACCCCTTTAAGTCACTGTAAGCCAGAGTAGACAGACATCAGTGAAGTACTTTTGTTTTAACCCAGATCCTAATAATAATAATTGGGCAATCTTATGTACTGGTAATAATAAACCTACAAATGCAGGTTAAACATTTTGTAGGAATCCAGGACACTTTGGTAAGTCCCTATGTAGCAAATGAGAAAATAGAATGACTTGCATGGATAGTTTTTATGCAATTAAAAATGTTAGAATAGTCTTAACATTAAATATCTTTATAGCGAATTTTCATTTATTGGACAGTGTTCTCCATTACTTCCATTTTACAAATTATACCCAACCGACTAACAAAATGGAGGGATGTCACTCATGTTAATTTTTGTGATGTGTGATAAGTACTTTATTTAGCACTGCAAGTTATACAAGTATAGGCGGTCATTAAATTGGAAATTAAATTTGTATTGATTTAGTATTAAAACAAATGTCAACATATTGCATACCACCATCTGGTGACTATACATATGGATGGAAAACTGTTGATCTGTGCAGAGTGCCCAGATAATTGTAATTGTTTTAAATAAAAACTACAGAGAAGCTGTCTATCAGGTTTAAGCGTAACACAGTTTTTAAAAATAGAACTATTCATAGTAATAATGCAAACAAACAGATAAAACAAAGAATGATCACATTTTCAAAATGTGCTTTACTACATAAAAAATGTAACAACTAAATGACAATATGGGCATCAGGCTGATGTGAAACAGCCTTTTGTATTCACCCAATTATTCTTGGTAAAATGTGACATTTTACCAAGCTACTGCACTGTAATACTAGTTTATGTGATGATGGAAGGTTGGGGGAATAAAACAGCTGAGGATTCCCTTGGCATGATTAGCATTAAAAAATGCCAAAGCTTTAAGCCAGTAAAAATTTCTTAAACTAACTTTAAAGTCATTTTTAAATTTCTTAAACTAACTTTAAAGTCATTTTAAATGGTCGATGATTAGCTTAGTTCATCATCCTCCACATTTTATCAAAGCAGTTGATTCAGCCTAATTCTAGATCACTGGCCCAATACCCACTCCCCAGCTCTCTCTGTCCACTGAGCAATATGAACAGTTTGCTATGCTATTCCTTTAGAAAATCAATATCACCCATCGTACTTCTTCGAGCCCAGGCACCTCATTGTCTCTTGATTCACCTACAAAGAGACGTCCTTTCATTTCATGTATCTTTTCCCATCCATCCCAATATTGTCCTCAACAAAATCTGATCCATGAGCAAAAGCCTACCTCGTTATTGGACTCCCTTCCAACCTCAAGTTTTGTCTTCTGATTCCTTATAATCACAGTACTTAAAAAGCACTACACTTTCTGTAACTTTCCAGGTCTTTCTCAAAACTGCTATTAGCTCTTTAAACAAAAATACTTCATTGGATCATTCCTTGCTCATCAAAAGATATCCAGTTTCCAAACTCAATTCCTCAGCAAAGTTTGGGAGAAGGTGACCCTCTTTCACCATTCCAGCCACCTTCTCCAGCACAACATGTCTGACCCACTTCAAACTGGGCACTGAACCTTTCATAGTAAGACTGCCCTTCTCTAGATAAATTAGTAAACCAACACTTTTGCTTATGATGGTTCCCTTCCCACTTGATGGTTGCGACTTTTGGTGTTACTTATCACACACCTTCCTAAAAATTCTAACGAGAAACCAGTATGTCTAATAATCTTGTTCTCTAATTTGATTCAACCATTTCCTTCATTGATGAAAGATGTACATGTTACTTCCACTCTACATGCTAAAGAGTGTCTCAAGGCTCTATCCTTCTTCGCTCTATTGGGTCCCACGTACTTTTTTTGCTAGCTATAAAAGTTGACTAATGAACAGATGCTACATCTGTCTTTTCTCTATTTGACATGTCATTACTATCAGTTGTGTATATCAATTCTGTATGGATGACTCCCAGCTCCTACCCCCATGTCACCTTTCTGTCTCTCAGTTTCCCCATGTGTAAAATGGGAATAACGTTATTTAACTCCTTTGTGAAGTCCTTTGAGATCTATCGACGAAAAGAACTACATAAGAGAGGGTTGATGATGATGATGATGATGATGACGATGACGATGATTCCCCACTTTCTTGCCTTGACTCTGTCAGCTGCCGGTTACACCAAAGCATCCTATTCCTGAAGGACTGAAATGTCCTGCAGGGACTTTTACTCTCTTTCTGAGACATGCCTAACTGCTCCCCTATGCCTAACTCTACCATCTTTCTCCTTAACTCAGACAACTTTGCTCCCTAGGCCAGAAATCTTGGGCATCATCTTGAATGAGCTTTCTCTCTCCTACTTCTTCTTTGTAAGAATCACCAATTCCAGAACGATGATCTGAACAATGCTTCCGCTGAAATAGATATTCATACCTTAAATCTGAAGCCTTCCCTAATCCACAAGGGCAGAGGAGCTTCCCTCACCTTATCACCCTAACAGGGACTGGCCAGCAATTGTTGGGGACACCAGCAATCACTGGGGAGCACAATTCCTATTAGAAGATGCAGATTCTAGCTGTGCGAGAAGAGGGGCAGCAGGAAAGGGTGTGGCTCCAGCCACAACCCAGTCCCTCTGCACTCTCCTTTTGTGTGCATGGCAGAATCTCATGCTATCTTCAGAGGATCAGAATACTTGCAATCAGAATACTCTCTTGCTCCAGAAAGAAGGGCTGCCCAATATCTCTGAGTTCTTGGTCATCTTCATTGGCTTTTAGTCATCTAAGAATCCAATTCAAATTCTTTCTTTCAAACTTCCCCATGGACTTGCTTCATTCTACTCCTCTGACTTCCCATGCATTTACTTCTGAGCTAAGACTCATTCACCTGCTCCTCCAATCCTGGCTTCCTATGTTCCCTCCATTCAGCTCTCTGGTCTATTTTCCCTGCTCTCTCAAAGTTATGGAGTCACTTTCCCTTTCTGAAGCTTACCCTTCTCTTTATCTTATGACTGACCCTCTCTCCAGAGTGTTTTGTGATATATGGAACAAATCATATAGTAATGTATTATCCTGCCATTCCCAGTTCATTTACAGGAGTCATAGTGTGAAGGCCAGTAGGACTGCCACTGAAAATGCCTTGCTACAAACTGAGGACCCATTCATTCTGTATTTATCTATGTACATTGTCATGTTAGTTTATGCAGTGTTCTTTTTAACAGAAAATAAAGGATTTGACTCCATATATGACAAAAGTTCTAAATCCCAATCGTAAAACACAGACACAGACAAAATAAGTACAATTCCAAAAATAGCCCTGTCTAAACAACAATCTTAAATATACACCTTACACACAGGCTTTTCTTTAACAAATAAAAATGAAACTAGTCTTGCTACAACAGAATTCAAAATATCCAGACTGCCATGAAAATAATTGCTTTGCTCCTGTTTAATCAACACTTTCATGTATCCTTCACTAATATTCTTCAGTGAGATTTATATCATTTTAATCCTTCCAGATCTGAGAAGTATCTACCTTCACCACTATTTTACATGAGTCAGATAACAGCAGCAAGAAGAAACTTATTTCAGACACCTAATGTGCCTAGAATGTTTTCCAAAATTAAAAGGCCCTATTCAAATTTTTTGGATTTATGGACATATATTATACCTTGGAGCATCGTATGCATCTTCTACATGGCTCCAATCTACATATGCTGTTCAGTATTCTGCCTTTATTATTATACTAGTCTAGTAACTGGAAGCCCATGCTGTCACACAGGCATAACTCAAAGTCATGTGTGTAAAAAAGCCAAAAATGGCAGAGAATTTAAAAACTGGACAGTGACAGACAATGAATACCAGTGATGATTGAACCTGGTGATTCTATGAACAAAAAGAGCTCTAAACCATGCAGGTAGCTGTTTCCATTGCTACACACTGATTCAGCAGACATTCCAGGCTTCAGAGTGATGTTTGGGTTTAGTGTGTGTTGATTGTGCAGTTGTGTGGGTGGTACTGTTGATCTGTTTGGGGGAGGGTTGTGTTAGGAGATTTGTGCAGGTAGCAAACAAAGAGAGTATGCTGCAGTGAGCAGGGCTGTTTGTGTTTGGGGTATTGTGCATGCTGGTTGTGTCGTGCTGGGAGAGTTGTATGGATTTGTGCAGGCGGCAAATGGGGCAGTGCTGCAGTTAGGGGCTATGTATGGTTTGGGGTTCTGTATGCTGGTTGTGTTTTTGTGTGTTGATTTGTGCAGGTGGCAATTAGGTGCACAAGTGTGGCAGCTGGGCCAAGTAGTCCACCCTCTGTGCAGTATCCCTCACACAACCAATTAAACTGTTGCATGCAAAGTAGCAGTAGAGTATGAGTGATTGCTTGAGTTACCTCTGATATCACAATGGCCTAGGACTTATGGCACTATACAGATACATGCATTACTGCAGCTGTACACCATACAAGTGTAATTTGTGAAGTCAAAATGTTCTGAAACTTAAAAACTGGACCGGAACAGACCATGAAGCCCAGTGATTGAACTTGGTGATATTCTGAACAAAAAGAATTCTCAACCATACATGTAGCTGTTTCCACCACATCATACTAACTCAAGAGATGGTTTAGGCTTCAGAGTGACACACAGAGTGACATTCTTAGAATCACATTATACAGATGCTAGTGTCTGCTTTCTAGGAATGTTTTCCAAAACTTGGGTTTAGCTCCAAGTGCAGTTCAATACTTAGGCCATGAGCAAAATTTCTCAATTTATTAGTCAAGACACAAATTCTCCCAGCATACCGTCCTGTGCATCAGCTTTATCCTGTGACCCAAAAATATTAACCAGACTGGGGGGGGGGGATAAAAACACCTTACAACAGCCAGCAGAAAAGGCATTTTGTAATGTGAACAAGTATTCAACACAAACTGTTGTGAACTCCAAATCACCAAGGCACTCCCTTAAATATATGGGCTAAGTGAACCATTAATCACTCAGACAACTTTGCTAGGTAACTAAGAATGTTCTATAAGGAAATCAAAGAATATAACAAAGCACCATTTAAATAACTGTCATGAATATAAATTTATAGTAAAATAACTATTTTATAGAATTCCACATTTTTTCAGAAAAGAATGCAAAGGAAAACTTATGGTAATAAAAATGATAACTACTAGCAAAAAAAATAAATTATAATACCCTCAAATCTAGTAACTGTCCCCTCACTGTATCTTTTTCTCTTTCCCCCAGCTCCTGCACTGTTTCCCATGTTTTCTTTAATTTTCCATTCTTTCCCCGTTCACCTTCAAATTATTTTCTGCGTTAGACAATTTTCAGGCACTACAGATCCTAAAGCAAAAAAATAACTCCAAAAAGAAATATTACACATTTAAACACTCACACACATTCATTATGGCCCTGATCTGGCACCTGACTAGATGCGGCACACACCTTTCCTGCACAGAGCTCCACTGGGCTCTATGTGGGTATGGCAATTGCAGTTGTGGAATCAAGATATACAATTTACACAGACACTCTTATTCGCATAAATATTGAGAACTGAACTGTATAATGAATGGGGTGCACTATTTATCCACAGGATACTTTCAGAAATTAGCTCCCCATTCCCCAATTGCTGCCATTGTGGTCAGCATATTTGAGGCATGCTAGTTCCATAATCTGTCAGTCTTGGCCCTTGGAAGAGATAGAAGGCTCTCGTCACAATTAAAAGCCAAGATACTTCATCTTAGTAAATTATTTTTCAATCTCAGATTCACCAAAGTAGCATTTGCTAGTGATCGCTGAATTAAGTGGTGGGCTGGAGAAGGGCTCCTTAGCAAAATTACCTGGACAGGATAAAATATATTCTGATGATAAGAGATTGTGCCACCCAATACCCAGAACTAATAGTTCTCTCCTTTATGGAGATAGACAAAGTGGCTTTGCCAGCATTATTCAGCCAGACGGTGTTTACCTGTGAGATTCTGACTGATCAGGGGGCAAACTTTAAGTCAGATCTGCATGAAGGACGATGAGAGAAATGTGGAGTTCAACAATTTCGGTCAGATTCTTACCACCCCCAGACTAAACAGCTCTTGAGAGATTTAATAGAACCCTTAAAATTATGTTCAAAACTTTGAGCAGCCTTCAAAACCTCCAGTCAGGATGGAGAGAGAGAGAGATGAGTGTTAGCCCAAGAGAGAAGAGGGCTAGGAGCCGGTAACCTTTGAGTGAATACCCTTGAAGGACCTCAGAGGGGGAATACAGGTGCAGTGGCCCTCTAAACTGTGACCCCTTCATTCTAGGCCCATCTGCTTCCTCCATTTCATGACTTCCATTCTAAACAATTACACTAACATATGCTTTTGTCAGTGTCATGATCTGTGCCTTCAGTTGCTCGGCAACCAAGTGAGTCAACTGTCATTACAGGTTTCAGAGTAACAGCCGTGTTAGTCTGTATTCGCAAAAAGAAAAGGAGTACTTGTGGCACTTAGAGACTAACCAATTTATTTGAGCATAAGCTTTCGTGAGCTACAGCTCACTTCATCGGATGCATACTGTGGAAACTGCCTTTACAGTTCATTTTGTAGTACTTTTGATGCAGCTGAGCATTATCTAATTATGACTGTCAAAATGCCTTTAGCTTTTCATATTTACTGAACTCAACTGTACTTAAATGTAATGTAAATACATTAAATTTATAAAATTAACATAGCTCTATTAAGTACTTATGCTCAAAGAATGATAAAGAAACTAAATATTTTTCTATTACTTATAAACAGTCTCTATTTACCATATAATAGCAATAAACAATGTGTTTTGGAGGGGAGATTTTCAAAGTCACAAAGGGCAGTTAGGTACTCATCTCTCATTGAAAAAAATCAATGGGAGTTGAGTGCCCAGCTCCCATTTCTTTTAAAATTTTATTTAGTTATTTGGAAGACTCAAAACCTATTTGTAGACTAGAGGGACATTCAGCACAAATCTTAAAACTTGCTTTAAAATACTTTAAAACGCACTAATCAGAACTTTGCTAAACTCTTGCCAGAACATGTCCATGTTCTATTAGGATTAAGTAAGTGTCTTTGCTGGTTGGAATTTTACAAAATTAAGTGTTTTTCAAAACTGCTTTTTGAATTACTTTCATATTTCTTGGGATCGAACATAAAAACTTTGTGTTTAAAGGAGAGTTGCCTATTTAGGTAGTTTTTCATATATCCATCCATCAATGTTGTATGTGAAAAGTCCATCTTTCTTTTCTACAATGAAGTCATAATATACTTGAATTTATTAAACCAATCATTTCAAACAAAATGTACTATTCAATGATGCAAAACTCAGATATATTCTAGGCAGATGATTTGAAGTTATGGTCCTGGTCCTCTTTACGTTCTCAGTAACAAGAGCTCCACTGTCTTGTATTTAAATGCAAAGCATTTAGACTAGAACTAGAATCTAGAAAACATTGCTTTTCCTACTGTGCTTTTGCAATATCTTTAGTATGTTGATCAGTTTGCCAGCTTACATATTTAAAATGTCACAGTTCTTTCTCCTAATCCAGAAGTGACTGAATGCATGGACATAATTTGAACAACACCATTAGTGAACATCACCTGCAAACATTCCCATCATCATAACTGGATGACCAGAAATAAATCGGCACCTACATAGGGATGACATGCACTATGTACAGCTTTAGCATATGATAAAGCAACCAACATACCATAATATGAATTATCTCCATCAGAATGAAAAATGTAAAGTCTCTCTCTTCATATACACACACACACACACCCCTAGTTGTCTCCTCACACTACCAAAAGGCTATCCAGTTAACAGTCCAGGAGAGAGAACCTCTCTGGCTGTGGGCATCACAGTTAAGACGTACCTTGATCATTCAGTCTCCACTTACATGGAGTTTGCTGTGTAGCAGTGGATAATACAGACCCAATTCAATAAAACACTTAAGCACATGCTTAATGTTAAGCACTTAAGCAATCTCATTGACTTCAGAGGTCTGGTTATACATTTAAATGAACTACATGCTTAAGTACTTCGCTGATGTGGACTTAAGACACCAAATCTGTCCCAATGATTTCAACGAGGCCCTAATAAGAGTTCTCTCAAATAGTATCCTGGGTTTCCTGATTCAAGTAATGCCTGTTATTTAACTACTGTTTTTTCTTTTCAGTCTCAGATTCTTCCTTTTTAGCCATTTCCTTTAAAAGGAGAAGTTTATATTATTAAGGCCATTCTCCTTCAATCACAAGACTCAAATTTCATTACTTTCTGAGCTGCCCACCAGATTGCTCTTATCTTGTTTAAATGGAGCTCCTCACCACAAAGTAATTCTACCTCATCTGTTTGCTTTAGTCAGCTGAAACAAAAAACAAACATCTTTCAAAATGAGCTTTCATAAAAAAAAATTAAACTTGCCATGACTTCGGCTCTCCAAAGTGGAGATAATTAATACTGTAGAGATCCATATCTTCAGTGTGCCATGCGAATGTTGTTTTCCACATGCCAAAATAGAGATAGGGGGTATTTACACCCTCAATAGAAATTCCACAGTCTTCACCCACAACGTCCAATATTGTATTGAGATGGGCAATATTCCATTCATCAATATCCTGAAACAAAGACATAAAATACATTAATAAATACTAAAAATAATATGACTACCAAATAAAAACACAATCTGCTGAAATGATTCCAAAAGGTATTTTAATTGAAGAGAGGAATGAAAAATAACACAATCAATTATCAAGAAATTTCAACGGTACAATACATACACTTAACATTACTAAGTAAGTGATATAAACCTGATCTAATGCTGCAATATATTAATACGCAAGTACAACATTATAAGCACTTAGGGGGCCTGCTGAAGTCAAAAAGACTCCTATTGAATACAATGGGCTTTGGATCAGGCCCTAAGATTGCAAGATCTTCAGAGCAGAGAAAACATTGTCCTAGAGGTTTGTACAGCATCTAATTAATTGGGACCCCGATCCTAACAGGGACTATAAGTGCAGCTACATTAAAAATAATAGCCAAAGAGAATAAAACTCTTTTGTAGGTATATACCTACAAGCTAGGACCCTGTTCAAAAAGATATGGATGCACATTTTATTCGGTTCCAAAGTAAAATCATGCAATATGAAAGTGTTTAACAAACAGTAACTTAAAACATACATTATTTTATTTACCTCTGAAAGTTTAACATTGCTCTGTAAAGGATGAAAAAGATAAAATCACTAAGTCACTTCAGAAACATTTTTAATTATAATAAAATATTGGACAATAAAATACTTAAGGGGAAATCTTCTGAAGAACTGCATGGAATTTCAATCATTTTACCATCATTATAACCTATAGGAATTCTGTATTTAAAGTCCTACGTGGTGTTTTTGCTGTATTTTATATTTATCCATTAAGAGCAATTCTAATCTCAGATGCTAAGGTATGCATCACTGTGTGTGATATAAAATAACTGAGATCAGAGCTGTTCCCTAAAAGTAAAGAGAAGGAAATCACATTTTATTATAACAGCAATCAGGAGTACCAGTAAGGTAGAATTACTAGATATATAGAGATACAGAACACCAGGACATTCAAGCAAAATAATTTAGGCCCCAACTCAAGAAAGCAGCCCTATTTAGAACAGCACTTAAACATGCGTTTAAGGCTCCCTGACAATAACAGGACTTAAACACATGCTCACAGTTAAGCAAGACCAGATTTTTGGTCTGAAGATCTGCACAATTCTGGGAAATCTCACTCAAGTTTGGGGAAAGGAGTGCTGAAATGCCAGCACCCCTACTGTGCAGAACTGAAGTTGTGATACATTGTCTGTGATGTCTGGTGGTCATGCAGTCAGCGAGGCAGCATCTCTGAGTAGAGGAGGAGAGGGTATGAATCATTAAGTGTCTTCATTTTCATTCCCTTGCTTTGGAGGTTGTGTGTGACATGTGCACCAACCTTAACTGATACACAAAGCAGTGATTCTGTGTATAAACTTCTGAGCTTCTTAGTTTTAGGAAGGATCTCTGACCACAATGGCTACTTTAATGAAGAACAACATGGGCCGCTAAGCTGGAGGTGC
Source organism: Caretta caretta (assembly GCF_965140235.1). Classification (NCBI taxonomy): domain Eukaryota; kingdom Metazoa; phylum Chordata; order Testudines; family Cheloniidae; genus Caretta; species Caretta caretta. Next base: position 105,376,440 of record NC_134210.1, on the reverse strand, counting down.
ACATTCACAAAGATCCTGGTTTTTATTAAATGAGTTTATGCCAGCCAGAAAATAAAAAAATTTAAAAAATAAATTACAGGGCCAGCCAGCAAATAAAACTCTCAGTTCAGGTTTTCAAGATTTTCTTCAAAACCACAAAGGCTACAAATAAAATTATTTTAAACAAAAGCCCAGATTCTGGTGTATAAATGTGACATAAAAATATATGTGATGAAGAAACAGTCAGTTATAAGGCGTATTGTCAATATTGCAAAAATTAACCTAGCTGTAAACTTAAGAAATAGCTTTTCCCTTAGATGCTACTAAAAAAGTGCCCCTTTCAAATTAGTAATTGTATGCAGAATATAAACATTATGAGACTCAAAATAAACTTAAAAGACCAAATGTAATTAATTTTTACTCAAATTAATTAACAGATTTACTTGAAAATCCCTAGAAAATTAAATCTTTGCTCACAGATTATGTGTTGTAAATTTAGGGAAGATGCACTGTGTTCTTTCTAGGGAACAAAGGCACTGAATATCTGCTTTAAGTGGAAAACTGAAAACAACCTTAATCATGGAGATTCCATTGTGCTTCCATAATGTTGCTTTCTTACAAATAACCAACAAAGCATTAAGGTTTACTCTTTTTATAGCCCTATCTTAATTCCTCATACCATTCTGAGTCACCATAGATACAGTAAATTAGTATCAGATAAATTGGCTTTCTAGCACTTTCCTCACCACTTCCAATCAACACACTGCCAGTTTTCTTCCAAAAACAAGACCAAATTTCCATATGAACATAGAAAACCAAATGAGTGTGGAATACACAAAATACACAACTCCTTCAGCCTATACATGATCTATTTGCATTTACTCAAGTTAACTTCATGCATAGCATGGAAGTTCTCAGCCAGGGAGGACATGTTGATAGAGTTTGGACAAAAACATTTTAGCTGGTTATTAGCAAATGATGATCTAAAAATATTTTTGCCAGTTTTAAATTCTTTTTTAATCCTCTTTGACTATATAAGAAAATCAGTTTTATTTCTGCAACTGTAATGTTGCAAGATGTTACTTTATAAAATGGAAAATACTGTTTTGGTATTCCAAACATTTCAAAGCAAAACATTTGCTCAGTATAATATGGAGTCAAGTCTCATTGACAACAATGTAACTGTGTTTAATTCTCACAATTGCAACATTGACAGCAAAGAAAACAGGAGCTCTAAAAGTGTCGCTCAGCTCCAACATCTCAACGCTTAATAAGAATACCTCTCAAAATTCAACTGGCTATTTTATATTTAATATCCAGCATTAAATTAATAGTACCCAGGCTCATTCATATGTAATGTTTAGTAGACAGCCACTTGATTGTAGAAAGGCAGTTAGAATCCATTTAGTTGTCATCCTTAGCATGTGGAGAGAATACAATCAATAATTATTCTGGGCATTTGGGGAAAACTGAGAGTTAATATTTTTATTTAACATCTTTCTGGATGTTCTAACCTAGATTATAAAACTGTTCTTTAATTGCAATAAAAATTTATATGAAAATATTTCTAATTTCTACATATATTTTAGGAGCATATTTGTCAAATGTAATGGGTGTTTTTTCAGAAAACACATCAGGCAGTCTGACCTAAGGGACAAAGATGTGCAGTAACAGATTATTTTTTATTTAAAAGATGAAATACAGAATAAGATAACCAGGAAGAAAAGGTAACAAAGAAGCACATTTTTTTTTTTTTACAAGTTTCATACCTATAGTGACTAATTATCTATGGCCCTTGTTGCAGCACATTAGACTTACCTTTTATTTCCTCTGAGAAGTGCTGCCTGAACTACAGGTAACAGTTCAAATGAGAGATCCTTAGTTCCCTTTTTCCTGACGTGTTGGGTGACCGGGTTAGGCTACTCTAGAATCGCTGCGGTGGCTCAGCTGTACCCACGTAGCTGCACTGCTGTAGCACGGCTCGTGCAGACGCTCTATGCTGACAGGAGAGCGCTCTCCCGTCAGCACAATTACGCCACCTCCCCGAGTGGCGTTCACTATCTCAGCGGGAGAACTCCTCCCACCAATACAGCACTGTCCACATCAGTGCTTAGGCCAGTGTAACTTACGTTGCCCAGGGAGGTGGCTTTTCCACACCCCTAGGCAATTTATGTTATACCAAAGTAAGCGCTAATGTGTAGAAACCCTGTTTGTTACTGTTAACTACTGTCCCGTGATCATATGGCTCTGTTAATAGCATTTGAATCAGCTTTCAACTCAGTGTGGAGATGGAAGGGGAAAGCTAGATGCCAACTCTAGCAAAGGTTTGAAAACTCACAGAGTCCTGGAAAAACTGACTCTCTTCTTTCTCAAGGAGCAAAGAATATTGTAGCTTTCAGTAGCTCAAGTGAAAGGTCTAGCTCCAGATTTAAAATAGGATCAGGAGCTCTTCTGTAACTTTCCATGATAAGAACAAAAATGGGTCCCATGTAAAACTAACTTCCATTCATTTTGGTTTTTTTAAAGGGTAATTATCATTAGCGGTATGATACCATTCTTTGCTTCTCCTCTCTACAGATCAACTAACAGTTTCCTGTAGTCTTTTTTTTAAACATTGAGGCCAGATTCCAGAGGAAATTTAAGACCAACACAACCTTTGTAGACCTGTCATCAGCCTATGACAGAGTCTGGATTTAAGGCTTGATGCTGAAGCTCGCAAAGATCATCCCCTGCCGCAAAACACTACGCCTGCTATGGACGATGCTGAGCGATAGGCAGCTACGTGTCCACTTGGGCAACGAAGTCAGTTCGCCTTGGTTCCTCAACAATGAACTGCTGCAAGGCTCAGTACTCGAGCCAATGCTTTAATGTTTGCACAAGCAACGTGCCTCCAACAAAGTCATGCAAATTTGCATAGGCGGATGACGTTGCCTGGCAAAATAAGCATCCACCTTCAGTGACATTGAGACCACCTTGAACAGGGACCTAAACACCAGGGAGGAATAGTTCCAGAAATGGAGGCTCAAGCAAAATCCTCACAAAACAACAGTCACTGCATTCCATCTTGATAACAGGAATGCTAAGCACGTCCTAAAAGTGACCTTCTGTGGCCACTGTGCAACATGACCCCACTCTGACCTATCTTGGAATGAAGCTGGATTGCAGGCTAACCTTCCATAACCATCTGAAGAAGGTAGCTGCCAAGATGAAGACAAGGGTCAGCCTGGTCCAAAAACCGGCAAGCACAAGCTGGGAAGCACCCGCAAAGTTACAGACCTCAGCGATGGCCCTCGTGTACTCCATAGCCAAGAACAGTGTAACAGTATGGACCAGAAGTAGCCACATTCGACTTGTTGATGTCCAACTGAACACTACAATGCAGTGCATCACTGGAACCCTCAAGTTGACCCCAACACCCTGGCTGCCCATGCTGTCACACATTGCTCCCCCATCCATTTGCCATGATGCCACAACCCTTCGGGGATTTCAGAGGATTGTGGAGAATGAACGTCTTCCCATCCACCAGGACCTTAACAACATCCCTCACCACCACTTGAAGTCAAGTAAGCTCTTTTGGAGCCATGCATTTAACCTTCAACAATGCAACTTCAACCCTTATGAAACTTGGAAAGTTGAATGGAGTCCACAAGAAATAACAAATAAACACCTCATGAAAGACCTGACGCAGAGGTTTCATGACTTCGATCTTCCACAAAGTTCATGGGTAACCCTAAACCGTATCCACACAAACCATGGAAGATGTGGATACATGCTGCACAAATGGAAAATTAAAGACTCTCCAGTGTGCGATGGTGATCACCCAGAGCAGACCATGGAACATATAACAACTTAACGCCTGATTCAAAAATATGAATGAGATATCACAGCAATACACTCTGCTGCTCCAGACGCAATTATCTGGCTTAACCTTCTAAATATAAAATTGTAGATGTTGCTCTACATTTACATCAGCCATACAAAGACGACGACTCTTTTTTAAGAGCAATTTCTCTTTGCATGTATTATTATGGTCTGTGCTGTTTTGGTGCTGCATTTTTACTTCTAGTATGTTGATTAATTCCATTATTAATCTGGCAGATAATTTATTATTAATCATTATAGGAGCCCCAGAAATGGACAAGGGCCCATTATGATAGGCACTGTACAAACAGAACAACAAGACAGTCTCTGCCCCGAAAGAGCTTACAATCTGAGAAATTTGTTGTACCTCCATCATTTTTTTTTTTTAAAAGTATGACTTTGGTTGAAACAGCTCAAATAAAAATGAAGGGAGGGACTAAAAGGTTGCACACTCAAAAACATACAAGTAGAGCGGTAAAGGAAAGATACTCAGAATGACCCATGCTTAGCCACTTACAGCATACATACAGTTGTACTGGGGTATTTTATTATTTCTTCACATTTACAAAATAGAGTTATGGATATATTCTGTGACATGTGCATCAATTCCATAGATTAAAACACGCATAATACAGAAATATAACGAACCCCTTCCATCAGCCTCCGCCCTCCTCAATAGCTTGAGAAAAAGAGAGCAAAAAGGCCAGCTTTGCAGCAAGCCAGAAAGGATGAGAAATCAGTATTAGCCTCTGCTTTGGAACTCACTCCCATCCATTGTTCCCTCTAAGCTGTGCGCGTGTGCACGCACACACAGATCCTAAACCCTGCACTCACGGCGAAACACCACGCGCACAAAAATTTGCACAGAAGACGTTCTTTCCATACACGGCCTGTCAAAAATTAGAGGAAACATTGCTCCCATCCTTCATCTGCCACATCCTTCCAAGTATTTCTCATCCTTCCAGGTATGCCCAACGTCCTGCTCAAATGTCTCTGCTGATTTCAAATGTTATACGGTATATCACAGGAAGAAAGGTCTTCTCTCATGTAACCAGGTCCCAAACCATTTAGGACTTTCTAGGTTGAAAGCAAACTTCTGAATCCCACCTGGAAGCTTTTTAGGAGTCAATGCAGATCACAGATCACTGGTTTAATGTGCTCCCATTGTACAACTCTGTCGATATGCAGGCTGCAGCATTCTGCATGAGCTTCGGCCTCTGAATAGTCTGAAGGTGTAGCCCTATGTAGAGTTTATTACAGGACTCTAAACTTGAAATGACAAAGACACAAATAACTGTGGCAAGGTCTCTGTGTTGGTGAGAAAATGTTGCTTCTGTGTTACCAGATAGAGATGGAAACAGCACTCTTGTCTAAAACCACTACTCGGGCTTTTAAGAGCAGCCCAAGATCTAACAAGATCCTCAAGTTTCACACTTTCTTAACAAATGGCAATTACACTCCCTTAAAAGAGGGGTGCTGATATAAGTTCTGTCAGTTCTTCCAGCTCAATGGTGGGCAACCTGCGGCCCATCAGGGTAATCTGCTGGCAGGCCGTGAGACAGTGTTTACATTGACCATCCGCAGGCACGGCTGCCCGCAGCTCCCAGTGGCTGCGGTTTGCCGTGGCGGTTGAACACCACTGTTCCAGCTGCTTCTCCTAACCCTCCAACATTACCTTAGTGTGGACTGAATGGTTGCCAGCTAGCTGCATGCAGTGTAGTTGTAGCCACTTCAGTCCCAGGATGATATTATACTTATGTAAACAATCTGTTCCACCTTGCATTTAGCTGTGACACTCGGGGTTCCTTTTTCAGACCAGAAGAAGAGCGGTGTGTGGCATGAAAGTCTGTCTCTCACAGCCAGCTAGCTCTCATTCAAGCCCCAAGTTCATCTATTCCCTCTGTCATTCATTCTACTTCTCTGGCCATGTCAGGTGTAATGGAGACAGAATTGAGCATCATCAGCTTACTGAATGTATTACAGTTCATGTCTCCCCACAAAACCTGCCAGTCTCCTCAGGTACACAGTGAACAAGAGATATGACAACATAGCCTTTGTGGCACTCATTCGGCAAGAGAGAGCCCTCAAAGTAGAGAAACAATTACCCATAAATACACTTTGTGTTCTCTTAAAAAGATAGGAACGGAACCTTTGAAGAGCTGGAGCATCCATCCCTGATTGTGTCTGCAAATAAAACAACAAAATCTCATGGTTAAGTGCAGTTAAAGGTTGTTGACTAATCTAGAACAATCAGTATAGACCACTACTAGAAGATCAACAAACTGCAATTAGTACAATTTCTACTCCAGATCCAGGCCTACAACCAGATTGACTGGGAGTCAAGGAAGTCTGTAGAATCAACAAACTGCTACAGTTGCCCTGCCATAACCTTTTCAGTGACCTTCCCCAAAAACTAAAGATGGGACACAGGTTGATAGCCACACTGTTGGCATCAAGAGTAAATTTCTTGAGCCTGGGCCACACACTAGCTTCTTTATCACAGAATCATAGAATATCAGGGTTGGAAGGGACCTCAGGAGGTCATCTAGTCCAACCCCCTGCTCAAAGCAGGACCAATCCCCAACTAAATCATCCAGCCAGGGCTTTGTCAAGCCTGACCTTAAAAACCTCAAAGGAAAGAGATTCCACCACCTCCCTAGGTAACGCATTCCAGTGCTTCACCACCCTCCTAGTGAAAAAGTTTTTCCTAATATCCAACCTAAACCTCCTCCACTGCAACTTGAGACCATTACTCCTTGTTCTGCCTTTAAGAGACACTGAAACCGTTCCCTCTCCCCATGCAGGGAAATGCTAAGGAATGCAACTAAAAATTAACCAAATCATCCCTGCTAGCTTTCTACAGTCAGAAAGGACAAAGGTCTAAGTTGCAGGTTGTGGCACGCATCTCCACCACCCTAGTATGCAACAGTGGCTGAAAATAAAACAGAGATCACACAGCATTTGGCCCCTCAATACAGCAGAGTGCTCAGCCCCAATATGAGCAAATTTTGCATGGAAAGCAACATGAAAATTCTTCACAATAAGAAGAACTCAATTCACTAACTAAATGGAGACAGAAAGGATTCACCAAACTGTCAACTGTTAAGAACACTTGAACCATGCAAGTCTTTGCAAACACTATCATGCAAACAAAGAAACCCTTTCTTTACACCCTGCAGACCCAGGGTATACGACAACAACAACTTCTTAAATTGTAAGATCTTTTAGACAGGGACTGTCTTTTTTGTTCTCTGTATGTACAGTGCCGAACACATTTGAGTTCTGATCCATGACTGCGGCTCCTAGGTGCTACAATAATACAAATAAATAAATAAATAAATAAATAATCGACACTCTGATGTACATTTTTCTGTCTCTTAATTTCCCACAAAATGCTATTGAACAAATGGTCTTCCTCACCCATCGTTTGACCATGTCAGTTCCCCCTTCGAATCTATCCACTGGCTCTACCTTGCTCTCTGTATCATATTTTCAAAGCCTTGCACAATTCTGTTCCAACCTACATCTCAGATTTCATTTATTTTAGAGATGTCCTACACCTACTTTTCTCTCCCAACAATGCCAGACTCAACTCTCCTGATAAGAGGAAGCAGGGTGATGTAACGAATAGGGAGGGTGTTGGACTTTACATGGTATCCCAAGATTTAATTTTATTGGATTGGGCCAAAAAAGAGAGCCAACTTTCAGTTTCATTTATGAACCCACTAACATCATGTTTACAGAGCTACTGTAATACCCTTAGCATCGCCTAAACCATTAATAAAAGTTTATGTCTCAGTCTCCTTGAAATAATAGTAAATCATAACAAAAGGCCCCTTAAAATGTAGCCTTTGAAAGAAATATTTTAACTGTTTACAAATTGTGACAGCCTGTACATTAAGGTTTAGATTACCTTAAATAAATACACACACCTGCTGGAAGTATGTTCTACCATGAGCCAATCAGTGATGCTCTGCCCCAGTCTTTCATCTACCTTTCTGTTCTTGTTTTAGACATTTCTTTCTGTCCCACCCTCTAATAATTGGTAAAGCACTTGTGACAGTCGTGACAGCCAATCACAGAGTATAAATATTTAGCTAATTTAATCCCAGGAAAGGCATGATTGGTGATGTTGATTCCCTCTCTCCCATGCTTCTTTTTCCCCATAGGTGTGTCCACAGTAGAAAAATGTCTTATTCAATTTTCAGTAACACTGCAACTAGCCACATTGGTGCTATTTATTAATTATTAACAGTGTAAACTCTTGTGTAGACTAGACAAGCATTTTTATCAAGGTCAGATGACATGGTGGCCACAGAAAAACAAAACCTTGAACTCTTGTCTATGAAATGTAAAAAAGTTTCCCAATTCACCTATAAAAGTACAGACAGTGGTGACCTTAACATAAATACAGTCCTTGTAATCTATCCCTTAGTGGAATGCCTCCCTAAATTATTTCTTGAGTCAACTGGGTTGTCCTTATCTTACAAAGTCCTGTAATTAAATATAAAAACAATAAAAGATGTGTACAGTATGGCATAATACTTCAACCTAACACTAAGCCGTCTATGTGAATTTCTTTTCTATAAACCCACAGTGTGTTTTCATAACAGTTACTACTTTAGGATATTTCCTAATTTATAAATAATTTAATCTGTGAACAAAACAGAGACAGTTAACCATGAAATACAACGCTATAAATACATTCAAGGGGTTCTGGTAACACAATAAATCACGAGAGCAAAGTTTGCTTCCTTTAGGTTGGTTGCAAGAACTCAAAAAATGTGTTTATCGCTTTGTTCCCTTTCCTATTTTTTATTCCATGTAACACAGATTTTACAGTTGTGTCCCTTATTCTAAACCCTCATTATCCTTTGAGTTAAAAAGGAAAAAAAAACACCACTTGTTAATACACTGTAATGTCATTTCAATTGTTCTCTCCCATAACACCAGCAAGGTCTTGGATTTCAGAAATACAACAAATTGCCAGTTTTTAATTAATTTTTAAAAGTTAAAATTAGGGGTGTACATGGCTTCAGAGATAGCTTTGCTAATAGAAAATGAAAGTCATTGTGCAAAACAGACAAATCCTATTCAGAACCAGACAGCAAGATGGCAACTGTTTTTATTTTTTTGTTTTATAAACAAAAGAGCAAAGAGCTGCATTGCTGCAGCTTTTGCCATTAATTTTGAAGATCGGAGTGCATGCTTACAGGGCACGGAAACATCAGTAAAGCAGAGATGCAACACTAAATCCATGAATTAATATGTGCCTTCAGCTGGCTTTTTTTTTTTTAATGGAAATGCTTTGAGATATTTGCCTTATTGTTTTACGGTAAATTCAATGCTTGCAGCATGTTGTCTGCAATAGTTTCCCTAACTTTACAAAATACAAACATTTGTTTCCATTATCACAAATAGTTTGTTATGAGAAATTAATTGTACCTTCCCCTTTCTTTCACTGTTTGCCCACAATTGTAGGTAGGGGTACTACATCCATTCTTTCTGCATAAATAAAAACCTCTGAAATGGACAAACTCGCAAAAGCAACCTCTAGATTCTAAATCTAGTCAAGAGGTTTCTCCCCTAGGTCGGCCTTCAGCACATTAGTTGCCCAAGAGCACCATCTGGCGGACAAAGAGTAATTTGGGAAATAAAAGTTCTGTCTAAAAAAATAATTTCCATTTTTATCAATGTTTCCCCAGCTTTTCTTGTTGGAACCTCCTCCCAGCAATGACTTGGTGCCAGGCATCACCTCTCACTTTCCTCCATATCCCCTTGTCCTGGCATGGATGCCCCATTACACCATGTGTCAGCCCCTCCTCCCTCTCTCTTGTTTCCCCCCCCCCGTCTATTCCTTCAACCACTACTCCTCCCCCTGCTTTTTTTTTTTAAATGGAATTCTTTTATTCCACAGGCTGCTATTTTACTTCTTTTCCTCCCTAGCCATTTGTCCCCACTTCTAATCATCTCCCAGTTTACTATCTTCACACTACCAGTCTCCACCAATTCTATTTCTGTGTTTTCATAATTCTCATCTCCTCCTTGGTCTTCTGGCCTCTCCCCTTGTATTCACTTGTTGCAGTGTCATGAAAACACAACTCATTGGGACAGGAAATCTTTGTCCACGTGTCTCGACCAAAGCTGAGAGGTGGTACAGGTTCCAGAAACTCTTTTCCCTTCTGCACCTCTCCCTTAGACATGATGGGGTTCATTTCAGTCTGGAGATGCTTGTGTGATGTTACCCATGTGACAGCTATTTTAACGATATCCAGATTTATTAAAACCACAGAGAAAATGGAATTAAAAACAAAAAAAAAATGGTTCATGTAATAGATTCACACTTCTCAAAGAAAAACTAGAGAAATCGTTCCCAGTTTAGTTAGAGATGAAAATAAGAAAAGTGAAAGCTTCTAACTTTTGAAAGCAATCCTTTCTCTCTGCCCCCTTTTGGTCAGATTGTCTGCATCTCTTGCTGTCCAGAGAACAACACACACTTTGTGTGTCTAGAGAGCTCTCTTATCAAATCCTCCCCGATCCAGTGCTGCTACCCTAACTTTCAAAACCAGTTTTCTCCAGTTACATGCATACATAATAGGGTTTACATGCACTGCTTTCTCCATGAGATGGACCACTGGGGATACAAATATCTTTCACTGATGATGAATAGCTTTCAAAGACTCAACTACTTAGTTCAGATACCGACTTTCAGACTACCTTGGCTGGTTGTATTCTAATTTTGGTCAGGGCTCGATTAAACTCCCTTAAGCAATTTGTTTTTTGACAAACCCTCTGTCACATAGCCTGTCTACACTTCCCGGAGGACCAATATTGTGGCGATCGATGCATCGGCGGTCAATTTAGTGGGTCTAGTGAAGACCCGCTAAATTAGGGATTCTCAAACTGGGGATTGGGACCTCTCAGGGGGTCATAAGGTTATTACTTGGGGGGTTGCAAGCTGTCAGCCTCCATCCTAAATCCCACTTTTCCTTCAGCATTTATAATGGTGTTAATATGTTTTTAATTTATATGGGGGGCGGGTCGCACTCAGAGGCTTGCTATGTGAAAGCGGTCACCAGTACAAAAGTTTGAGAACCACTGCGCTAAATCGACCACCAATCAATCACTCTCCCGTCGACTCCTGTGCTCCACCTGATTGAAAAGAGTAAGGGGAGTCAATGGGAGAGCATCTCCTGTCGACACCGCATAGTGTGGACCCCGCCGTAAGTAGATTTAAACTATGTCTATTTGAGTTACGCTATTCACGTAACTCAAATTGCGTAGCTGAGATTGACTTTTCCCTTTAGTGTAGACAAGGCCCAAGTTACACACTACTTCTCCTAGTGATTACAAAGACAGCAGAGAGCATGGCAAGAAGTACTAAGCAGAACCACCAAAAAGGAGAGAGAACACAGAACAGTTTCCCGGAAGCTCCCCACATGGCATACAAGAAAGACCAGGGTTCCACCCCTCTCTCAGAGCAGACCTTTATGAAGGAAGGATTCATCCAGTAAATTGGAGAAGTGCATGTATTCTTACAAAGATAAGTTTGCTTCTCCTTTCTTGATGGTCTCATTGCTTAACTACTCCCTTAGGATATTTTGCAGTTTCTTGGATGGTTCTCTAAGTAGCAAAATTGATTCCGATAGATATTTCACATTTCTCTGACTGTACAATGAGAGCTGTACTAACAGTCACTTGTTACCCATAGTCACCTGTGTCAACAACCAGCAAAATCCTACTTCCTCTAGAAATTTCCTTTCTCCACTATTTCAAATCAGAAATAGGTAGTAACTCTAAGGGAACTTCTATGCAGCCAGAGACCTGTCCAGCTGTGTAAACAGTATTGCAACTAATCTACTAAGGTGAAGCAGTTGGAAAAATGAAGCTATTTCGAGAATGGGTTGTTTTTTTAATCCAAAGCTGAAGAATGTTAGTTAAAACTGTGTTTACTTTCCTCACAAGAGAAGCACAGAGGTAGGATAACACCTGAGGGGGTAAAAAGAAGGAACCTCAAGAACTGGAGAGGTCCAGAGGGTAGAATGATTCCTGAGGCCAGTAAGGGGATTGGTACGTAGCCATCTCGGAAGAGAATGATCCAACTTGTGCAGGTTCCTCAGACCTAGGGTCAATCGTAAACTTTCTAGGAAACTCACAAATCCAAAGGACTTTGGGGTGAACCTCTGATCCCATTCCAGATGAAATCAAAGTTGACCTTGACAGTCCTCAGATCCAAGCCCCTTCCTCGGACTAAGATTGCTTCTGAGTGACAAGGTGAGCGAATCCAAGCAGCTCAGAGTCAAGAAGAGAAAGACAGAAGAGGAATTAACAAGTCTAGAAGAATGAAGTATGAACTCATAATCATCCCAGGCCCACCAGGTCTAAAGCACCACACTCATCTCAGAACTCAAAGTCAAGGGGCAACAAACCAACAACAGAATCACTACAGGAAATAATTTTCTTTCGCACTGATGTGGAGAAGGACTAGTTCAGGTGAGTTCTTATACCTCCTCACAGAGAAGGAGTTTCAGGTAGCACTCATATCTGAAGATGGCAGAAGCATGCACATGCAGAACACCTTTTCAGGGAATGTCCATCTTCACAACATATCAGACATTCAAATACCACAGCGATAGGGGGCATACAACATCAGAGTGCCGGCCTGCCCTAGACACCTCCCCACCGCATGATGTGCGCCACTTACAACCTGATTTTTTTTCTCCCAATCTGGCAGGCTATCAATTAGGGTAGACTTCGATTTGAATGCCCGCAATCCCACTCACTGGGAATCAACAGGGCAGAACCAACAACAAAAAGCGCTGAGGGGGCTGGAAATGTGTAACGGAGCTGAAAACTGCACAAATAAACAAAAATAGGACTATACTTTTTAAAGATTGTAACTAGACAAACTAGTTTATCCAAAAAAAAAAAAAAGAAAGAAAGCTGCTGCAGCAAGGCCTTGCAGACACCAGACATGCTTAGCGAAGGGTTGTTGAGCCCATGAGACCATATACCCCTCTATCAGTGTTCAGATTCATAAGGGGGCACACTTCTTCCCAAGAGTGTCTAAAGCACATCATACTAAGGGCATGCGCAACTCAACAGTGGGGCTCTTGAGAGACAATTTTCAAGAGATACCTGGCTCTCAGCTGCAATTCAAGAGTGCAACATTAACTAACCTTTTGGCCAGGGTTGGGGAGGGGGTAATGACATGTATAAAACTACACATACTTCATCATAAATGCTCCCATTGATATCTGCTCCATAGATCGGTGCCACAAAGGTTAAATTCTTCCAGTATTTACGCTCCAGATCTTCATAATCTATATATCTTGGAGTGCAGTATCTGCAGAGGGAGAATGAAATTAAAGGCAGTATTTCAGAGGATCTTAATTGACAAGTTGTCCTTTCACTTTCATGGTTTTGATGTCTCCCAACATCCACGTTCATGATGTGCTTTATATTTGATTTTGCGGACCAAGTACTTTTAGACAAATATATCAGTTTCACACTCTTTAGTCCTTTCTCATATTCAACAGTCCTAAACCTATAGGTTTCATAGTAGCAATGCTTTCAAAGTAACACTGGGTAATTTCTTTCTCAGTATTTATGTCGCTATTAGTCCTGTGCCACCCAGATCATTTGTTCCTGTCTCAACAGATGGAAGGACCGTCTACTACCTGTTCTGAGTTTTAGGCCGTTAAGCGTGATTGTTGTCACCCAAGGCACTTGAAAAAGCCAATACACTACTAGTTAGTAGTCCTCACAGTCTCTCTTCACCACCCCATCCTCCATTTTAGCCTACTACATTTCCTGGGCTGGTGAAGAGGCACTACTGTTAATAAACAATATGGTCACCAGTTCCTACCCTTGTACTGCAGGAGCATAGACACCAAGGAGTGTGCACACACCTGCTGGTCCTAGCAGAAGTGGGTCCTGCAGATTATCCCCAACAGGTCCAAAAGGCAAGTGTTCTGCCATTTAGTATCCCTGACCAGAAGCAAGGGGAGGAATCCCAATGCTCCTGTGGACCTTGCTTTCCTTTCTCCCTCTCCCAGATAAAGCTTTTTTGGGAGAAGTGGACCAGTTCTTCCAGTTGTCAGAAATCTTTGGAGGATCTTGTCTTCATCCCTTTGGTTGTCCCAGATGCATGAGGCATTTTAACATCCTTTTCTGTGGCCTGGGAAGATTCTTCTAACTTCCCATAGAGGGAGCATGCCTCTATTGCCATGCAGACTACTCTGCCAAACCTTTTCCTCAGGGTATCTGGCCACAGTACTCCCTTATTTAGAAAGTCTTTAGGAAGGGAAAATTGCTTCCATAAATGCAACAACTTCGGAGAGGGGAGAGAGTTTCAGATCAACTCTGCAAGCTCTTTCTGTTCAGACTGCTTGGAAGAAAACTTGGAAGTACAGGAAGCAGGAGGTAATGCAGCTGACACAGCCTCTATTAAGAAGGATGGAGGAAGAGCCTCATGGTGAGCTGACTGTCTCTCAGCAAACAGGAGTTGGACCCCAGCAATCTATGAGTAACCAGAACTACAGACCAGGGCTTCTCTTAAATGCTGTTTATAACTCAGACTAGAGCCCTTCAGCCATGTTAAGATGACACCAATGTTCAGGGTATGCTCATTTGGGTATCCCAAATGAAGGGGAAAGCAATTTAGTGTCACAGAGATATGCCCATAGAAAGGAAGCTGGCCTCCACAGAAACCTGGACTTCTTTGAAGAGAGGGAAAATCTTCTTTAAAGAAAGCTTAGGAGCTTCTGCTATTACATTGTTTAAGAAGAATGGAACAACCTAGGAGGCTTTTTAAGTACTCCTAACTCATATAACCTTATTAAATATAACATAGCAATATGATTTTATAGGTAGCGGGATAAAACAATTGTAACTACAAATATTTCTGAAATATTTTCTATTATGGTGTGTGCAGAATTATGGTTCTGTTGGCACTCGTGGGATATCCTATGTAAGTGCATGGTTACTCATTATTTCATAGGGTGACCAGACAGCAAGTGTGAAAAATCAGGACAGGGGTGGGGGATAACAAGCGCCTATATAAGACAAAGCCCCAAATATCGGGACTGTCCCTAAAAATCAGGACATCTGGTCACCTTATTATTTCACCACTTGTGAGTAAAAGAAAGAATCCAAACTATGTCTATAAGACCTTTATACGACTACATGGCATTTTATATTCTATAATTTTTATATTGTATTTTTATATTGTATTGTATTGTATATTGTATATTATTATATAAATTTTATATTTTATATTGTTTATATTATATTGTTATATTTTATATCCCCCTATGCAGATGTGAGGACATAAAACAAATGATCATAGCAATCTAAACAGATGTCATTATCAGCAGGATTTAAAGTATGCTGGATCATAAGGGGTCATAGACACAGGAAATTAAATTTCTAAAAAGTGAACCAGTTGCAGAGGTGCACTCTTTTAGTATCACCTTGGAGGAAAAGCCTTCTAGTTGGCTACTTTACCCACTTGTCTGCCTCCTGGGGAGAAGCAGCCAAACAGGGATGCTGCAAGAGGCAGACAGTTATTTCCCTTCCCCTCAAGAGCCCGCACCATTCATGGCGGTGGGGGAGGAGTGAGCAGAAAGATCGCACCCACTCAGAGCAGTTCACGGAGGGCAGTTCCACTCCCTCTTTCTCCACCCTCATAAGACCAATAAGACAGCTCCTCTGCTCCTTCCCCCTCTGCTCTCCCTCCGTGCAGCAGCAGCATCTGGCCTGGGAAGGCAGGGAAGGGTCTCCGTTGCAGTCTCCCTTCCCTTAGGCCTGTGGGAGGGGCTGAAGAATTCCAGGTGCTGCAAGAGGAGCAAAGGTGAGGCAGGGGGCAGAACTGATGTGGGCACTAAAGGGGATAGTAGAAATATGGGGGTAAAATTGACTTGGGGCATGGTGGGGGCAGAATTGCTGGCAGAAATGGGACAGAACAGATGTGAGGAGTGGGAGAAAAACTGATGTGAGGACAGGGGGATGCACAGATGTTGAGGTGATGACAGACTCAACATTTTTTTCAGACCACTCTAAGCACTGAGTAGTGCCTTCTACCAACTCCCAGAAGAGGGACAAGGATGGCCTTCAGTAAGTAAGCGAAAACATAAAAATTACCTGGTGCCTAAAAAGGTAAAAAAATCACAGTGAGGGGAAAAGTTTACACATTCTCCTTTCCAAACAGAATACTGAATATACATACTTGTCACTGTTGGCCAGTTGCCTGAACTCTTTCACAGTCATTGGCTTTTTCTGAATGTTGTATTGAGTGAAAAGCCCTGACTGACCAGTGACCATCTGCTGAATTGGAGCTGGAATCACTAAATCATCAATGTCGTTGTAATGTTTTCTCGGCTTCCACTCCTTGGGTGGGATCACCTGAAAAGTCAGAGCAGCAATACACAAATCAGCATAGCTACTGCTGATGTCAAAAATACTTTTGAAGTGGATGAAGAAACAAGTAAATCTAATACAGAAAACTTAGCAGATCTGACCGAAAGATTTAAAGATTTAATTAAGTTAAAAAATCTTGTTGTCCATGAACATTGTGTACCATCTAATTTAAACATAACCTCTTCAATATTTTTTAAAACTAAATAAAAGTATAGAGTTATTTGCTGAATGCCTCTCTCTATCTTCCTATCTGGGTTATTCAGTAAATCTTACAAAGTCTGATCTATACACAATTTTTATTCCAATTTAAACTATTTCATTTAGGGGCATGATTTTTTTTAAACCAAATTTGTTAAATTGGTACAACCCCTCATGTGGATGCAGATATATTGGGCTGTCTTAAACAGAGTTTATTCCCATAAATTTATGTAATAAAACTAAGTACAAAAACTGTGTGTATACAAGCTCCAATTGATTGTAAAGTTTTGGGTTTTTTTCATTTCAGGTTCCCCTGATTCACACCATCTGATTCCAAGTTCTGCTATGACTCTCAAGCATGCACCATGCTATTCACAGCCATCAGGAATTTTACAGAAACTGGAGTTCACCCAAATGGTCTCATTCAAGTTTCTTCTTTTAGGGTATTAGGTAGTTTTGAAAAGATGTTTTATATATTATTACATCCCAAATGGAAATCTCTCTACATTCCAAATATTGTCTATTTATCTTTTAATTCACTATTTTGCCAACAAGACATTTTTTAAAACACTGCAATACCTATTGTTCATGTAGAATTCTTTATATATAAACTTCATATATTTGTATTATTGTTATTATTTAAAGACTGAAGACATTTCCTCCTCTTTCCCCTCACTTTTAGTTTTGTCTTTTTATATGCTACAAACATTGGAAGTATTTGTTTAGTTTTTGTAAAAAGCACACAGCAAGTATGGCATTGTTCATTATTTCTATATATGTGCATTAGCATCAGCTAACAAAAATCTTGGATGAGTTTATAAGAGTTAATCTGTATTCCCTCTGATAGCAGGCTGTTTCTTCAAAATGCAAACATTTTAGGGTTATATATAAAAGTGGCTATTGCATTTTTGTTTATCTTTAAAACACCTTAGTGAGAGTATGGAATTTTAGAATGCATCTGAGACCTGAAGATCATTCATTGTCTCCAGATAACAACATGGTCAAATTTTAAACCTAACCCACTTGAACTGTACAAACCTAGAACATGTAGGAAATACAAATTTAGACAATCAAAGAAAATGTTTTTAGCAGATAACCATTTCCTGTTAAAGGCATAGTTAATATTTCTAATTAAAATGTAATAGTTTAATCCTGCACTTCCTACATGGTTAAAACTCACATTTTCTTTTCTTTTTTTTTAATTAATTATTATCATCATCATCTTTCATGTGACCTTTGGCCATCTAGGGACTGCAACATTGGGCCCAATGTTTCCTCTTCTTAAAGAAACAAGAGTGTTCAACTGTCTAGTCTTGTAGTTTCCATTAATGTTTTCACACAAGTCTTAACAAGTTACATGCACAAAATACACAAAACACTGCTTTGGAAGCAGAGAAGCCGTGCATTCAAAATGTATGCATAAAAATCAAGTACGTGCATAGAGATTTCCATTTTCATTACTATTAGGCATGAACTTGTAGGTTTGGCTCCACAACATGAATATTAAAAACCAGCATTTGCATTCTTTTGTTTAATTCAAGGTCAACAGTCTTTTGTTTTTAGCAATATGCAGCATGAAATATTTTTGTGAATAATATACAAAGTATCCTCCTTCAGCAAACTGGAGCACATTTATTGTTTAATTGTATTACAGTGGTGCTTAGCGAGCCCACCTGAGATTGGGACCTCACTGTGCTATGCGCTCTCCCTGTAGTGAGAGAGTCCCTGCTCTGAAGACTATCATCTAAATAGACATGACCGACAAAGGTTAGAGACAGGGAACAGAGACAAAAATTAAGTGACTTGCCTGAGATAAGTAGTTCAATGGCAGACCTGAGGACAGAACCTAAAAGTCTCTTGATTCTCAGTAAAGTACCCTTTCCACTAGGTCATGCAGCCTGCCTCCCCCCCAATCACAGCCCAAGAGCCTGTGGCCACAAGAAAAGGCTTTGGTGGCCGCATTTGAGAAACACTGGACTAAAACCAAGACAGTGCAACATTCAGGCTTTATTCCTCCTTCAGTATGTACTGTGCTCTCTCATCTAGCACTTCCTGAAAGCAGAGTTCTCATTCCTATATATAATTACAGTATGGCTCTCCTTTTTTGGGTAGCTATCTATCGTAACAGAGGTATACATTTAAGACTACATACTCCCCTCAATCTCCCATTGATTTTAACAATCAGTTTGCAAAAAGATCAAAGGTAGAATATGGCCTTTATTTAGTAATTAAACTTTTAGTTATCGTGTATTATTTCCTCACGAACTTATCACATTCAGCATCACTCACTGGAAAAAACAGGCTCACTGTTAGGATCATCACACTATCAGGCCTTTGTGTCTCTTCTTTTCACAGTTTCTCTCCCCCTCCCCTACCTTTTTCTCTCTCCTCCTTTAATCCCTCTGCATTTTCTTCCCTAAAGCAACTCACAGCTCCCCCTCTCTGTGAGCATCACTACCCTCCACTTCCTCATCGCATCTGATAAAATGATGAGCAATAATACAGTGCTGACATTTAAAGTGAAACATGCCGGATGTTTCATTAGACTGTCAGGAGATCCAGAAATAGAACACCTGCATAAGTGGGTCAAGGCAAAGGACCAAAAGTCCACATAGAGGAGAAAGAAATCCAGAGGGAGAATGCCTTTGAAAAAATTCTGTGAGTGGTTGAAAAACAGAAGCATGCTGGTCTACAGAATTTGTTAGGGGCCACAAGTACAAACGTGCAGGCTTTGGTATATGTGGGAGAAAAAAAAATTGATTTCAGTAAGGAGCACGCTTGATTCTGAAGTGTATGCTTGGACTAGAGTCTGCTCTCTAAGGAACAGAAAGTCCTTACGCCTGCTATGTTCTGGTAAAAGTCCAGTTTTACTGAACATGACTGAAGCAGCAAAAAGGTGGGATGTTACAAAGAGGAGATAGCTCTCCTCTTTGTTATTATGTTATAATATAATAACATTATAGTTATTATGATGTTTGATGTGATGTTATTTGTTAAGGCCAAAAAGGAGTTCTCCTCGTGATTAAGAATATTCTGTACAGCTTTCCCAAGAAATGGGCAAGACTATATGGGGCAGGTATGTTACAGGGTGTGCTGCCCCATTAGTGGGAGCTGTGCCTAATTACCTGACTCTCAGGCGATGGGTTTGAGCTTGGATTGATGGTAGGGTCAGGTGACTGGACATTGCATAAGGGTAGCTGAGGTTGGCTATCTATAAGCGGGAGTCTTCTCCCCCAAAGAGAGGAAAATCATGGGATGGCTCTCTGGAGAGGGCCTGATGTCCTGATAAAAGGGTAAAGAGGAGGGAGTAAAAAGTAAGCCCCACCTGCAGGAGATCCAGAAAAGAGCCAGGGTCAGAGAGGATGGGGTGTGGCATTGACTTTACTTAGCAGCCAGAGAAAAAGGCTTTGCTGGAGCTGTGTGCAGAGAGGGGGATGAGCAAAACCCTGAAGTGGGAATTAGGAGCTCAGGAGAGGCATAATGGACTGGTGAGCCTGGAGAAGAAGGCGAGGCGATTGTGTCTTTGAGTTCAACTGTTCGTTTATGTTAACGAACCGGACTCCAAAAAGGGAGAGTAATTCGAAAGCATAAGAGTTGGGGAGTTTTCTTTTCCTGGGGAAAAAAGGAAGGAAGGAAACTGAGGCAGCAGTAGGATCTCACTGGATAAGGTAAGAGCCTATTTTAGGGGATGGGGAAGAACAAGCGGATTGTCTCTCATGCTGCTGCCGCCCTTCTTCCTCCCTGCATCTGACTCTACATGAAGCCCTCGCGGCATCCAGCAGCCATTCTGCTGTGGTTGCTGGCCTGCCCTAGAAGGGAGATATAGTCAAAAAAATTGTTCCTAAGATACTGTGGGTCTGATCAATCACTACCTCTTGGTAGTGGGAAGGATTTTTCCCTTGGGGGCAAGAATGACCAGGCATCTGGGATGGGGAGGGGAATTCACATTCATCATAGCATCCCATTCCCAGAGGTGCAGTTTTGAGTTAATAAGAGTAAGAACAGGAAGTTACAGCTGTATATATGTAAGTGGATTGTAATGATAAGTGCAAGGTATATGGGGCGAGTTGAACAGGTAGTTCTCCTACATAGTAGACAGTCTCAACCGCAAAGGGTAGTTTGCTTACAGATGGTCCTAGCACATCACTTAACTCTCATTAGAGGCTCCAAGTAGCTGCATGTGTACCACAGGGCCAGACCTCAGGACTTGGCCTCAGCTGGCATGCAAAATCTAGTGAGGATAGCTAGTGGCAGCAACCACAAGTGAAGGGTACATCTGGCTCTCTGAGTAGACAGAGGCAGCGGGGCCAAATGTGAGTGGAGCTACGGCCTTGTGTGGCAGTCACAACATCACTCAGCTTGGGAAAACTCTCAAATAGGTGAGTCTAGAGCAAACCGCCTCTTTGAACTCCCCTTCTCTGGATGACCCTGAATGAAATGTTCAGCTTCAACCAGCAGAGGGCTTTGGAGGTCAAAGCAGGACAGTCAAACCTGGGACTGCTGGGAAGCCTGGAGTTGTTACTTGCAGTGTTCCCAAAAAATCCTTTGATTTTTATAAGCTGGTGTTACAATTAGTGGTAGCAGCTTCAAGATGGCAAAAACACGTTTGCCTAAAGTTTCTTCTCAGTGGTCATGCAGATGAAACTGGAATCTGTGAGTACTTGATAGACTTTGAGCTGCTGCTCTCTGTGAATGAGTGGACTGATGAGAAAGCATCACAGAACATAGCAGTGTTTTTGAATGATGATGCCAAAGCTTTTTACCAGAAGCTTCCCAGTGTGAATCATGGATCTTACAGACAATTACACAAATACTTATATGACTTCTAGGAGAAATCTGTTTTTGAAATACTGGAGGGAATGACAAGATTGGAGTAAGAGGAAGGGGAACCCCTGCATACTTTATTTGCATTGAGGAGCCTGTTTAATAGGCTTTCCCTGCCCCCTCACAGTCTGAGAGATAGCTTGAGTAAAGCAGAACCATCCGCAGTGAATCTGGAACTGGCAAAGCAGAGAGGGACCTATGTCCAGTGACAGAACATGAGAGAATCCTGTGTGAAAAGTCAGTTTATAAACAGAGGAACTTCATAACCCGCTGGTGAAGGAAGATAACATACTGGATAAATGTATGGACCAGATTATGTGCAGAGAGTTACAAATGTGGAAGCAGAAGCTGGGATCTCCTTAAAGGTATCAGCTATTAATTCTCAGACCGAGGGTGATTCCTTTATAACAAATGCTATGCTTCAAGAAATGCTTGCTAGTGAAGTTCCTAGTGCAAGATATTTGCAGAAGTTCCATGAGTCAAATAAGAGCAACAGTCTCCCAAGTAGTTCGCATATGACATTTGCGGGTAATGAGGAGGCAAAGCTCATGGGAGACAGAATTGCCCAAGCAGAGGGAAGCCACACCAGGGATACCAGAAGTTGCTGACAGAAGCATCCATAGAAGACAATGGAAGGAAGTAATTAAAACAGCTATTCTTACAGTATGCTGGTGGGTTCTCCAAGAATAATGGGAGGCTTGGGAGATATGATCAGATTAAGGAAGGGACTGTTCCTGTGAGGCAAATCCTAAAGAATGCTAAATTGCATGCTGGAGGATGTCCTGCTTGGACCATCTATATCACCTTGAGATTCCCAATTATAATCATGAAAAAGCCCAATGGAGACTTAAGAATATGTATTGAATACAAGAGACATAACTAAAGAGTTCAAGATCGCTACCCACTTCTCCACATAGACACTGTGAGTACTGGAATGTCTGGTTATTGTGGAGGCCATTTGGGCCAATCATCCATATTTACTAGGTTCAGAATTCATATAGTACACCATAAACATGGAAAGAAATATATGGCTGTGGATGCTCAAAGCTGGATGAGGACAGTGAGAACAGACTCAGACTGATTGTGTGATGACATCTGGCAAGAACAGTCTAAGGACCCTGAGTTATTCTGGTGTGCTAAAAGATCTACCAAATGAGATGCAGACTGGAGAGGTTCAAAGCAATTCAGGAACAATTATCCATTGATCCAGCTACCCACTTGCTGGTGTATGATTTTCCAGGTCTGTCAGGGTTGTCTTGTCAGCAAGCTTGCAGAGAGCAGTACTGGAGTGTCTTCACGACATCAAAGCAGCAGGCTGCCTGGGGTGTGAAAAGACTCTGAA
Organism: Caretta caretta; assembly: GCF_965140235.1. Classification (NCBI taxonomy): domain Eukaryota; kingdom Metazoa; phylum Chordata; order Testudines; family Cheloniidae; genus Caretta; species Caretta caretta. Next base: position 105,353,816 of record NC_134210.1, on the reverse strand, counting down.
CCAGTTATTCAACAGATTTTTTTTTTTTTGGCTGCAGATGTTAAGGATTTGGTACTTTCCTGGCTTACCTGTGACAGGCAAGCATCGGCAAGGAGAGGCAGAATTCCTTTTAGGGGATATGCCCCAATCTAGTAAGCCCTGGGAATTCATAATGATGGTCTTAGAAGGACCACAACCAGAAACACCAGTTGAAATCGATATTTGCTGATAGCGTATGACACCATGTAAAAGTATGTGGTGGCAGAGCCACTAAAAGATAAAAGGCCTGAGGCAGTCACAACTGCATTAATAAAACACATAATGTTTCAGATTGCCTGCTGTCCCCACCCCAACCCGTCAGCTGCCTTTCAATGATCAGGGAAGGCATTTCACCCACTGTTATTACATGAGGTTTGCTGACAACTCCAGATAACATACCTAAAGTGAGGTCTGGTGTTGCCTGCCCTGCAGGTAATGGAAGAATGGAGTGAGTAAACAGCACCATTGGTTCCATGCTCATACTCTTACTGAAGACCAATGAGACTAGGATATACAGACACTTCTTGTCTTTGCATACACCACCAGCTGACACTCAGCTATTCACCACTCTCTCTCTCAGATTATTTTTGGACTCGCAAAACCATGCTTGCATATGACTTGATGTTCAGCAAGAAACAGCAAGGCCTCCTGCACCTACACAGGCAGAGTCTTATACCAGTGACTTGAGCACACAGCATTTCAGAAGGTGGAGGAATGGATAAGCCAGAAGGAAGGTGCCAGGAAAAAGTTCCCATATGCCCATCCAGGAAGAAAAAACATGTGGCTATGCACCAGGAAAAATCAGCCAGGAAAAAAACCCCTCAAATGTCCTCCTTTTCAGGACAATCTTACACAATACTTAAGAAAATAAACAGTTTATCCTTGCTGATACACAATGTGAAAGCTTACCCCTTTGTAGTACACGGAGAATTGAGGCAGAATTTATTGAAAGAAAGGGGAGGGCAAACACTGAGGTTATTCAACAACCTCAGAGGAGGATTTAAAAATTCACCAGCAGATTTCTATAACTTGTAATGGGAAACTGGTTGTGGAGGAGTAGGTCCTCACGACTTCACCACATTGCAGTCTTCAAAGGACTATCTACACCCACCAGATATGCCTAACCTGGAGAACATGAACCCTATACTTGCTGATAATCTCTAGATTAATTTACAAGTGGCATCTCCATGACTGAATACAGGACTCAAGGAGGCAGCCTAACAGGGAAACCTGTCAGGATGGCAGACTACCTGGATTCCTAGGAGTTACAATGATGATAAAATTTTAGTTGTTGTTTTCAAACTCCTATTAAACCAAAAGAGGGAAAGTTGTCATGATCAGTGCAGACAGCACCTTCACCAACAGATGGTGCTGAATCTTTATTTTATTGTGGTTATTTGTTCTGATATTATGTTAACCTGGTTTGAGGGACCTAGAAGGAAGTTAAATACTGCCTGCGTGTGCTGATGTTCTTACTTGCAATATTCCAATAAATCCTTCAATTTCTATAAGCGAGTATTACAGGAGTTTGTAATTTTGTCACAATTTATGGCTAGAGCCTCAAAAGGGCCAGTTTGCAGGAATTAGAGAGACCTGGGAGGTGACTGATGGACCCTAATAGCCTACAGGAAGAAGGGGAGACCTTAAGTCTTCATATTCTCAAATATCCTTCAAGTGTACCTTTTATTCCTTCTTGTGGGGAAGGGTGAGAATATTTGAAATCTGGACGTTAAGCTGAAGGGGGCCAACCCTGAATATTGGTTATTCGGAAGGCTCTACCAAATTCATGGCCATAAAAAACATGTCATGGACCGTGAAATCTGGCCTTTTGTGTGCTTTTACCCTTACTATACAGATTTCACAGGGGAGACCAGTGTTTCTCAAACTGGGGGTCCTGACTCAAAAGGGAGTTGCAGGAAGGTCGCAAGGTTGTTTTAGGTTAATAGTATTGCCGTCCTTACTTCCGCACTGCTTTCAGAGCTGGGTGGCTGGAGAGCGGCAGCTGTTGGCCAGGAGCGACAGCTCTGAAGGCGGCGCCTCGCCAGCAGCAGCACAGATATAAGGATGGCCTGGTATGGTATTGCCACCCTTACTTCTGCGCTGCCTTTAGAACTGGGCGGCCGGAGAGTGGCAGCTGCTGACTGAGGACCCAAGCTCTCCAGGCAGCAGCGCAGAAGTAAGGGTGGCAATACCATACCATGCCATCCTTATTTCTTCACTACTGCTGGCAGCAGCTCTGGAATGACATACAAAGAGAGATTTGAGGTGTGTTCAAAAAACTCTGGAGACTATCAGATGAACAAAGTTGAGCTGGAAAATGTATCCTTATAACTTACTTTAAATGGGGGAGAGAAGGCAAGAGAGTGCATGCCTGCATATGTGCGCAAGGGAGGAGTGACATGCAAGAGTGGAAAAGCCAGGGAACATAATGTACTTCCACTTCATCCTACGTGTATTGTTTTCTGTAAGTAAATTGCAGTAGGGTTGTCTTGCCAACAAACAATTGAGGTACAAACACACCCTTGGAACATTAAACTTCAAATGAACTAATTTACAGCGTGCAAATCACTGACTAGTGTTACCATCAGAGAAAATCCTACTCCCATGGGAGGCAACAAGAGTTTTTCCAATGACTTCAACAGAATCAAGATCAGACCCCCCTCCCAAATACCATTAGCAGGTACCTGATAATCTTTATATTAAGATTGCAGGACCGTTTCCATTCTAATCCATTCTTTACTCATATGCATAACGTTGTTAAACCACCCCTTTGGATCTGAAATTCTCTATGCTTAGTATCTGTTCCATTATTGAGCAAACTAATAATAATATCTAGCACTTGTATGGTTTCAGAGTAGCAGCCGTATTAGTCTGTATTCGAAAAAAGAAAAGGAGTACTTGTAGCATCTCTAAGGTGCCACAAGTACTCCTTTTCTTTTTAGCACTTGTACTGCACTCTTCATGAGTAGATCTCCAAATGCTTCACAATCTTTTTAATGTATTTATCCTCATAATATCTCTGTGAGGTAAGGAAATATTATTATCCCCATTTTTACAGATAGGGAACTGGGGCACACAGATGGACTAAATGACTTGCCCAAAATCACACAGGAGCTGGGAAATTGAACAGGTCTCCCAAAGTCTAAGATAGTGCCCCAATCACTAAACCATCCTTTCTCTCAAAACAGTTCAAACATTTCTATGTGAAAAGAGAGTGAGGAAAAAAATGCACTTTCCCCCATAATAAGTGTAAGTGGCTGAAGTTTGAAAATGGCACTTTGGCATGGAGACATTCCTTGCTGAGGGAAGGAATAAATGGCCTTCTGTGGAAGGGAACTGGTTTTGACTTGTATTTTTAAATAAATTTCAAAAGAGTCTTGCTTGACAATTTAGAAGTTTTAACAGCTTACACAGTGTGTGTGGGGGGGTAGGGGGGGCCTGAAGCCTATCTGCTTCTCTCCCAATCCCTGCAAACAACTGTAGCTCTGAACCACAAACTGGCATTTAAATTAGATAGCAATGTGGACTCCCTACCCATGTTCAATCTTTCTGTGTAATGACACTCTGCAACTACGCTTCATTACATCATGGCAAATAAGAGAAACAACTGTGACAACTCAGTGCCCAACTCCTGCCCCTCCACCTTATTCATCATCTTTGTACCCACATATGCACTTTAGGCTAATGTAAAAACTAGAGGATACAGTATACACACACCCTCTAACCTGTACCATACTCTTCAAGATATTGATATTCTACCTGGATACCATTTATATGTTGATATAATGCTTTGGTACATTCAGAAGCTGGGGGAAAAAAAAGCCAAGTCTTATTTTTAAATCATTATACACATTAAAAAAAGATTACATAGATTTTTTTTTAAATTATATTGCTGTGGGCCAAGCTCCTTCAACACCAAAACAGTGTTCACAGACAAGTTACAAATCTATGAAATAGGGCATCTTAATAAATACATTGACTGTCATTTGAGAATGAGTGACAGTCACAGCATGCTACATTTTACGGTATTTATGTAGTTTTTGCCTTCCAGACAAAGAGTGAATATTCAGATCAGATATATTTAATGTTGGTAAATAAAAGTGACACACTTGCAAACCACATCCTATTATTACTGAGTACATCAACTCACCAGCCAGAGCCACTGTGAGGATTTCAGTGTGCGCTCCCACAGTTAATTGTAACCATCACCATGTATGAGCTGTACACAGATTGTCTCTCTTGGAGCACCATCTTACCCAGCCAGCTAGGCCTGAACTACTATTTGGCTGCACCCAGAATCTATGAGTCCTTATACTCCCTTCTCTGGTACTCAGACTGGTACTGTCAATTTGTGAGGAGTTTTATTCATGAGCATGTTCTCATCAGTCCAGCCTCAGGCATATTGAGATTCCATGAGGGGGTATTCTTTCCTTATATGTCCTTGCTGCCCACAGGAGTTAACAGGTCACTGTGCTGGCCTCAGGGGCATCTTTCTTTGTTGGAGGTAGATTGGTCACAATATGGCACTAGAATCTCCCTGAGGAACCTGTTTCAGATGACTGATGTATAGGACAGATGCTCACCCTATTCCTATCCCATTGTTCTCCCAGGGCTGCCCCTGACTGAGCAGGCAGCTTGGCACTCCTGGAGGGAACTTCTAAATGTGGTTCCTCACAAGCAGGTGTTACAGCTTAGTGTCCATATCTCATGCCTCCCTTTAATCAGTCAGATGGGACCTAAAACCCATCTTGAACAATATTAACATACAGGTGAGCTGGTCTATTTCCAGTTATGAATTTGTCAGTGCTCAGCTGATGCCTACAGCCTTGGCAAGATTTGAAACCTGGTTTACCAGTGTCAAAGATGCATTTCTTCATTGATATCTAAATAGTCTAGATAGCAGCTTTCTCTTGCTTGTTGTCCTTGGCCCTTTCTTAGTCCTGGTTGTGATAGACTGACTGACTGCCCCATCAAATACAGTGCCAATATCAAAGCCCAGTGCTTGGGGACCACTGAGAGACTAGTGCTATCCCCTCACAGATGGCCAGAAATGCCATCTGGTCCAGATTCATCCACCAGTCCAAGGATGCTAGAACCTAAACAGATGCATGAACAAGCATGTCCAGAAGCTGTCTGTTTCGTCAACAGACAAACTTCAACCAGCTTTGTATGCATCTAAGATGAAGTCTGGCAGGCTGAATCACATATGTGTTGGATGCTGTGTGTCCCAACAGCCTCAAATTAGCCCTCACTGCTGTCTTGAGGTTGGTTTTTAGTCTTGTGCAGAGGTTCAAAATGGACCAGAACTTTTCTTGAAGCAGGTAGGTTGTTGCAGTCATAAAATCAAGAATGGTCCCAATGAACTTGATTTTTTGCATTGGTGACAAAATCTACTGCTCTGTTTTATTTTTAGAGCCAGCTGAGCAAATAGGGTTGAGTCTGGTGGATGTGGTCCATCACCTGTTGGTTGAACTGGCCCCAAACCAGAAGCAAGAGACACCACCCTGAATTTTATCTTCCTGATAAAAGTGCTTAACTTCCTTAAGCCCAAGACAGGTCTCCCTCTGGGTATGATGAAATATCAGGAGTAGAACTCCCTTCTCCTGTGCAGTAAAGGGACCTCCTCTCTAGCTCCAAGATTTAAAAGATACTGTACCTCCTGAAGCAGTATGGTCTTAGGAAAGAAGTTTCTGAACAAGGACAGTGAAGATGGGTAGGGTAGGGCAAGGACTAGAGTTGAATGCTGCAACCCAGTTTCAGTGTCAAACTCACTGGACTATAGTTATGGAGACACTGAGGAAGTGGAACAGCTGGTTGCCAAAGAGGGGGCATGTGGCAGGGCAGGGGTAAAACCCCCTTTAAAGCCCTGCCAAAATGCTGGCTGCAGACAGCTCTCTGGTCAAAAGGCCAGGTAGAGAGACATGCCAGGGAGCCCAGCTGTAAGCCCTAATGAAGGCTAGCTCAGAGCAACAAGCTGGGCCGAGTGGGAGCAGCTGTGCTAAAGACTGGGAGGGCTATAAAAGCCCTGGGAAAACTTCAGAGAGAGGGTGGCCTGGGAGGAGACAGGAGGGCTGTTTCTCTGTCTCCTTACCTACTGGAAGGAACCTCAAGGGCCAGAAGACCCTGGGAGGGGTCTGTGGTGTGATTGTTGTTGGGGGAATTGGGACTGCACAAGAACTCTGTAAATAGAAGACACAAAGGTGAAACCACTGAAGAAGGTGGTGGGACTCTTTATTATACCAGCCTAAACAAAGGGTGCAGTCATAAAAGTGGGAGTGCCGGCACAGACCCGGTAACAGGGCACAAGATGGACAGATCCTCAACGATTGCCACTCTGCTCTTGACAAACCCATCAAAACTGCTGCTCTGAAGTACAGAGACCTGGATGGCAAGAACCCACAGAGGGTATAGGTGAAAACATCTCTTCGGAAACTCAGCAGCTGGTGCCATATATGTGCATTTGAGGCCTATAATGACTTCTTCTTGGGGTTGGGGGACATCCTCGGGAACAAAGTGTTGCTCTGGAGTCTTCAAGTGAGTGTAATGTCTCATCCATTTTGTCTGTGAATAAGTTGCAGCCCTTAAATGGCAAGTCTTCCACCATGTTTTGTGCCTCCCTTGAGATGCCAGACGCTGGTGGCAGAATAATTTACCACATAGTGATGACTGTTGCAATCAACCTGGAGCTGTATCCACCAAGTCAAGAGCTGCCATAAAGAAATGCCAACAACCAGGAGGCCCTCTATAACTAGGGAGTTAAACACATTTCTCTAGTCCTGAGGAACCTTTTGTGAGAATTTTGCCCTGGAGTCCAAATTAATAAAGTCATATTTCAACAAGAGTGCCTGATAGTTCAAAATAAGCAAGGCCTCATGCTTCAATCTGGTGATTTCTGTACATTAATGCAGTACTTAGGCACCTTCCAAGAACAAAAGAAAACTTCCCCACTGATAAGCTGGAAAAAGGGACCATGAGCTTGAGGCATTGCAGAGTGCTCAAACTTGTAATCACAGGCAGTGAGAGATGGATCAGTGTGGCCCTTCCCTTTTTACCCTCAATTCAAGGCACAAGGATGTGCAGAGCACATGCGCCACCCCAATAGGTACTGCTAGCTGAAGGTCTCTGACTCGCATACTCTGGGTTCATGAAACCCGGAAGTAGAATATATATTATGTGCACAATCATTTGAAAGAACACAAAATGACACAGCTTGCTCTTACTCTCTGTTCTTCCACCCTCTCCGCTCATTTCAATTATGTCAGTCCTGTTTCTCAGGGCTCCCTCTGTTTTTCAACAGAGTATTTTAATGTTGAAAAGCACAGAACTCTCTCCATCCCTAAAAAAAGAGTTGGACAAGCAGGGAAAGATATTTTAATATGTCATATGTAGGATGGGACACCAGCATTTCCGACTGTGGCTCCAGAGTGAGATCCAAAGCCTGGATGGGAGTAAATTAGGCCAGGAAAGAATCTGGAAAGAAAAAGAATTGATGCCTGGGACCATATTTCTTGTCACATAATGTGCTTGACTGATCAAAGCTCACAATCTCTCCATTATTATGGTAGGATGTTTTCTTAAATGCAGAACACCTGAACACAGGGGGGCACTACCATATTAAAATTAACAAAGGTTCTCAGTGTCATCACTCCCTTCCCTGAAGCGGTCGAAGAAATGAAAACGAGAGACCAGCCAGTCTGCTGCCTTTGGGAATTTCAGTGCAAAATTAAAAACAGTTAATATTGAGTTTGCATGTCTTGAAAGAAAAATGTTAATATTTTCAGAAACACAGAGTGACTCTTTTCTTATAAGTGACATGAGAAAAGTTGCTGTACCCAGCATGCTCTCAGCTGCTGCTATCTTTGTCAGTAATTTTATGATTTTCAATTCCAGGATCTGTTACATTCTCCCTGATCCCCAGTCCACAAACACAAAGCACTCAGGTCTCAGGTGTCTTTAATCTGTTAATTTTCTTTGTTTGTTACATTAGCTCACCAGTTCCAGATCTCATTAACTTTCTCCTGTTACACACCTCCAGCCTCACCACAACCTCAGTGTCTGCAGTCTCCCTGTGTGACAGCCTCCCTCCTGAGAGCTACTACAGATGTTACTCTAACGACTGTCACTAAATACACAACCCTGCTATCAGACATAACATTAATCTAAATGTGACATCGAGTAAAACAATTCACTGAAAAAAAGATTTACCCAGGGAAGCAAGGATTATGTTTAGAGCACAATCAAAACAGAAAAAGTCCTTATCTCCTGATAGGTCTTAGCAAATGGCTTACACTTTCATTTAATGTCCTTAAGAATATGAATTCAGGATTTTAACATAGAAACTCGTACTGTAAATGACAGCTCAGTTTTATTTACAGTTGAAAGGCAAAGCGAGTTTGACCTTTTTTTTAAAAAATATTTTTTCACTCTTTAGAAATTCTTCACTGAGAGTAGAAAAACCATCCCAATCAGCCCGCCCAAAAACTGAATGAGAAGTGCAATCACCCCTAAACCCCAATACCTTCTTGCTCCCTGACAGGGACTGAAAGCATTGACAAGGCAGTACAAAGCACACTGAAGAAAGAGGGCATCTTCCTTTACTCTCTAGTAACCAGGTCTTGCCTTCACTGTGAGAGAGGCAATGAAAGGCCTCAGAAAACTCTGTATCTAGCCCATGGTGACTGGAAGAATGATCACCACAATGTGGACCCTTTGATGGTGGGAAAAAGTCAGGTGGCCTCATGGCTCCAAGAAGAGTTTATCATACCCCTGGACATTCTACCATCAGCAAACCTAAGATGCTAAGATTTTCGGGATCAAGGAGGCAAGTCAATATACTGAACAATCCAAAACAAGTTGCACGATCCCTTCACTCTCTGCTAGCTCAATTATTGCTAATCAGAAAGCTTCCTGTTCCCCAGCCATCTTAGGACTTGATGCTGCAAGGTGTTGAGTGCTCTGGCTTTGGTCCAGCGAACACTGAAGCAAATGCTTAAATGTTAAGCATATAAGCAGTCCAATTGCAGTGATTAGTACCATGCAGCAAACCCATCTGTTTCAAAACAAAATGAGCACAGAAGGTGGTGGGGACAATATAACATCAATGTGTACTTTTACCTCATATACTTATCTATGTCTGTAATGAATGAGTTGCCCAATCTAGTAATTGGAATTTTCATTTAAAAAAAAGAAAAGTTTCTAGCCTTCATGCTCACAGAGAAAAGTCTGAAGATGTGACCCAAGTGCATCCTCAAGGCTCAAAACACAGAAAGTAAATAAGAACCCAAAGTTTGTTATTTTTATTTTATAAGTCTCATTTTAAGCCATTCTGATGATTTTTGAATGTTCTCGGTTTGCAACACAGTGTTGGAGACCCAGTGATTAAGGTAGCTGTTCCTAGTGACTACTCCGAATGACCGAGCTGAGGTTCCCAGATCTGCATGTACATGGTTGTGTTTCCTCCCCTATGATCCTCAGACCGCAGGACTACATAAAGAGTAACAAGACTAATGTATATAGCATAGATAAGAACATATTCATCATGTAAATAAGTTACACCAAACTGAAGTTGTGACAGTTTCTCTCCATTAATGGAAACTGACTAGCTACATGGCCCGGAATCAACCATTGCTCAGCCAAGAGGCAATGCTACAGTAGCTTTTGCATGGTTTCCATGCCTTACTTTTGTTAACCAGGAGGTAGAATGATTACAATTTTAAAAAATCAACAATTTGAAATCCTATGATGGCCCAGATTCTGTAAACACTTAAGAATGTGCTTCATTTTATTCATAAGTAGACCCACTGACTTCAGTGAAATGATTCATGTCAGTAAAGTTACACACACCTTTAAGTGTTTGCACAGTAGATTCCTATATTTGGAATACTGGATCCCCTGATTTATATTATGAATTCTCTATTTTGGACTGCGCTGCTAAGTACTAACTTAGTCAGCCTCAAACAGAGATTTTCTTTTCACATTCCATGTGATAATAGCAAATAGATGATAATTTGAGAGTATGTGGAGGACAATATACATTTTCTTTTTTCTTTGTTTACATGCAACGTGAGCTATTCCATTTAACTTTTGTTAAAGAGGGACATATCAACAGCTACCACAGGAGAACCATTTGAAAAATTATTAAAATTTAACACATCAGTTTTGCAAAAGGCAAATGTTTAAGAAAATAGTTGTTCTTTTATGTAAAAGATGTTTACCTTTGCAAGTCCAGCACGATGAGCACCTTTTGATTCCATGTATGCTAAGTATTTGTTGAACTCCCTGAATTCATCCATTGAAGGCCTAAAAGTCATAATTTTGCAGCTTGGGTTTGGAGGACTATCCGAGACTACAGCTGCCATTGTGGCTCAATATCAGTCCTGCTAAAAATTAAATAAGTTATTAATAAGTATAATGTATATTGAAATGAAAAATCCTTCAATGAAAATAGCTTCCAAAAATGTATCAATATATCTGCTCCTTCCTGGAATGAATGCTTTTGAAATGCTATCTCCCAGGCTGGTTACAAGAACATAATATAAAAGTAGGACTAGGTTGTTCAGCCATTACCCACCCTGGTGAACCCAATCATGAGTAACAGTTGCACAATCTAGCCCCTCATTGTTTGTCTTTATAACAATATACTTTCTAAACTTATCCCTCAATATTATAGCAGCAGCTGCTTGTGATGATTCATCTCTGGTACACTGTAACTTTCTCTGTCTTAGGTATTTACATGGCACCCCCATCACCACAGACCCCAAGCACCTCACAATACTCTTGTTTGGCAGTGAAGTCTCATTATTCCCATTTTACACATGGGGAATTGAAACACAGAGAGATTAAGTGACGTGTCTGAGGTCACACCAGAAATTTATTGCACAGTCAAGAACTGAACCCAGATTGCCTGACTAACCACTAGACTTTCCTTCCCCTCATTGTTTCTTTTAATAGGTTTTATATATATATATATATATATATATATATATATATATCTCAAAGACAGAGAGAAACAGGACACGTCCTCTTCCCCTGCCCCCATATGTTTTGTCACTAAAAATAGGAATTAATTTATTTCATTTAATTAAAAGCAACAAAAAATATATTCTTGTCTCTCATACAAAGATATAATACTCATGAAATGAGTAGCCACTTATGTGGTTTTCACATATTTATGCTTCTGCAACAGAAACTAACACCAGTCCTGCTATTAGATTGGCTAGTACCCCGTACAGAGCACTTGTGGGATCAAAGGCATACTTTCTGGGTTTGCAACTGAGGCATGTTGCATACCTCATGGCAGAACGTAATAAAATAATTCAACCTTTGATTGACTTTCTAGAGAATTTGCATTGTAGAGCACAAAAAGGAACTGAACTGTTATTAGCAAGGTCAGTTCACTGTAGGTCATCATTCCTCTTTTGCCCTATGCAAAAGCATAGCCAGGAAAAAAAATTACACCATGTTATAATTCAAGATTGTCACCTTTTTGCTCTGTAAAATACTATTTTAAAGCATCATCATTCAATACCAGCCACATAATCCTAATTCTCGCTCAAAGTGCAACAATATATGTGATCACAGCTATGAAAGAGAAAGTTAAACCAGTTTACATATTAAAACATCTTAGCTCAATTTGTTAGCATTTTTAAACATGCTGTGCTAAATGTGTGGCTTCCATGAGCAGTAAATATCTGTTCTAATGCACTGGAATCTGTCATGAAAAAACAAATAATGAATATTGAAATTAATTGGAATTAAGGCAATTAAGAATCACCGTTATGGGACTGTGGGCAAGGACCCAAAAGCAGGCCACGAACTCTGCGGTTACCATGTTGCAACTTTAAGAGAATGGGGCAGAACCTCTAAGAGGAGGGCTCTTATTGGGTAGTCTTGGAGCCTTCAACAAGCTCGTAGGTTGGCTGGCTGGCTGGGGACACAGAGCAGTTGGTATTGGCAAGCGAAGCACATGAAGGCCCTTCCCTGCTCTGCCCTCCACTTCAGCAAGATACTCGTAGTACTCTACAGTCACTCCTTGGATAATCCTCCCCACTCTTTCCAGTCTTGCTGCCACTGCCACAGTGGCTTCATGCCTGCTGCTTATTGCAAACCTCGGGGACATCTTTGCTTTTCCTTCCTTGCCTTCTCCATCGTCAGCTGTGGCATCCTCTCCTCTTCACCCCACAAATCTCTCTTTATGGCCACTGCTTGGGAAGGACTGTGGCACAGCAAATAGTGGTTGAGGATAGAGTGGGAACTTCTGAATTTTTAATCTCATCTGCTCCAGCAACCTCGTCTGTGCCCTTAGGCAAGTCCCTTAACCCAGGCCTCACTTTCTCTCTCTCTCTCTCTCTCTCTGTGTGTGTGAGCACACACCACTAGCTTGGCCACAGTATCTGCCTTTGTTGGTTTAGTTTTGTGTGAACTGCTGCTCTGCAAATCTGCCTGTGAAAGATTCTTTTACGTCTCTCTCCCTCTCACTCCCCTATTAGCGTCCCTGCACTTAGTCTGCTTTTGTGCCTTTATTTTTCCCTTATATTCAATCTTTAGTTCTCCCAAACATGCATACATGTGACTCCTTCTCTTGGCACTTATCAGCTTGATATGTTTTCCTGACCCCACCTTCAATAAGTCCCTCTCCCCTCCATACTTTTTCTTTGTACCTAGGAAGTTGTTTGAGCTGAAACCTTGGCTTTAGTTGAGTGGATTTTTTTTTAAACTGTTTCTCTGTTTAAGAATGCAAGGACTGCGGGACAAGGTGGTTGACATAGTTCGGCCATTCACCTATTTTCACTGGTTTCATTCATATTCCTTTCCCTTTTCCTGGGAAACAGTTGTTAAGGTGTCGGATAGAGATGTTTGGCTTAGACCGGTGAATTGGACTATTCAGATTTCTGGATTTTTTTTATATAGTGGCTTTTTAATGGGGACAGGGGAAGGGTGGTGTGGATATGTGTATACACGGTTGGGGCATTCTGGGGAGAGAGGGAGTACACAATTGGGACAGTCAATAGTTTTCTTAATGGCAATTGAGGTACGTCTGATATACCTTGCATAAAGGATCCTTGGAGTCATTTCCACCAAGAGTGCCCCTTTCCTTTCATCTCCACTTCTGGATGCCTATCTGATCCTGCTACAATTACTGGTCCAGGGAATATGGAACTGGATCCATGAGACCTGGGCATAGTGATACTTGCCTATTGTGACATGCTTGAAGGTTATTGAATAGGGGACACTGTATGAAAGCCACGTGTCCACATGGTATGCACGTGTCCACAAGCAATGAACAACATTAAGAGGCCTCCGTCCATTGCCACCGTCCTTAATCCATACCTGCTATTTCAGGCTAGGAGTGTGGCTCGGTGTTCCTATTCTTCTCACCCACTACTGATTCAGCAAGAATGGCAAATCAAGTTTACACTTTTCATCCTTACAAGCCATTTCCTACAAGACAGGCTACATTAGAAAAGTAAATGTACAGCAGCACTAAAGATTCAAGCATGCTGACCAACCAATACAACTAACTACTACTGTTCATTTGCCAAGAGGTTATACATCTGCTTCACGGATTGCAGACAACTAAGGCTACGTTTTAGTCACAAGCATTTTTAGTAAAAGTCATGGACAGGTAATAGGCAGTAAACAAAAATTCATGGCTCGTGCCCTGTCCATGACTTGTACTATATACCCCTGACTAAATCTTGGAGGTGAGGGGGCAGCCCAGGGGTCCACAGGTGCTTGGGGCGGGGGGGGAAGGTCCAGGGGGTGCCATGGGTGCTCAGGGGAGGGAGGGTGGCGGGACTGGCATGCTCCTTACTTGGCTCCTCGCAGCTTCCCAGAAGCAGCAACATGTGCCTCCATCAGCTCTAACTCCACCCGCTGCCCGCACCCCAAGCATCAGCTCCATAGGTCCCATTGGCCGGGAACCGCAGCCAATGGGAGCTGCGGAGGGCAGTGCCTGCGGGCACAGGCAGCATGCAGAGCTAGGAGCTCAGGGAGAGACATGTCACCACTTCTGAGGAGCCCCCCAAGGTAAGCGCTGCCCAGAACCCTCACTTCCTCCCACACCCCAACCCTGAGCTCTCTCCCACACGCACCCAAAGCTGCTCAGGCGGCCCCCGGACTAGCCGCATCAGCCACTGCAGAAGTCACGGAGGTCCCAGAAAGTCACGGAATCCATGACTTCCATGACAAACTCACAGCCTTATGGCTAAATAAAGAAGAACTCAGACGTCTTAACAAGATAATTACTTCATAACCATGATAGCCAAAAGGCATATTTCTTCAACAGCAACGGAAAGACCACATCCAACAGCTCTTATGAGTGAGCCTCTGGAGGTTGGGAATGTTCCATTGGTGCAATTCCTACCACATACACTCACACCTAAGCCAAAGGGCTTTGTGCTAGGACAACCTCCCCTTCATTTCATGTGCAGGTCTTAATTTGATTGACAGGACATGAGGGAGGACAAGAGGGAAGGAAGAATAGAGGAGAGGGTAACAAGTGAGAGAAAGAGTGTAGTGGCACTTAAGGGAGGAATATTTTCCCACTATTTTTAAAAAAGAGCATTTATGGTATTTTCCCCACCCTTAGTCTCACATGATTACTTGACCTACAGTTTCTATTTTATTAGTTTTCCCCGAACTGCGATGGCGATTGAGGCTGGAACCCCCGCTATATTTATGGATGTCCACTTACCTACATTTACCTAGGAGACAAGGTGGTTTCTTCCCTTATTTATTTAAGGGATTTAAGTGTAATTTTTCTTATTCCTGAAATGCTGTTTGATTTTTCTCCTATATTTATCTGAAAAACAGAGGATTTTTCTTTAAAGCTTTGTTTTTTAAGATGGACTTTTTACATTTAGGTCCTTTTCCCCTCAGATCCACACCCCGCCCCCTGCTTCTTCCTTTCTTCCAAGCCCTCTTTAATTGGGGCTTTAAGGTAGGGAAAAATAAAAAAGGGAGAAGAAAGATCTCATGCAATTTATAACTCCCCTTCCAGTAGAGCTACAAGGCTGGGTTATATGACCCCTGCCCTGTTCTGGACAATTTTGGGGAGGATAATTGGCAGTGATGTATAGTATGAACTCTGACAGCCAGGACTTAAGAAGTTAGTAAGGGCCTTTGTAGTAGGGTCATAACAGCAAAATTTCAACTGAAAATGAGTGTGTGTCAGCAATATTATCATCAGTCATGTGCATGTTCCTGCACGTAATACTGCATGCCGGGCATTGAAGGACAGAGTGGGAGCCTATGATGCTGCTGAAGCATCTATGAATAGGAGTAACCCAAGAGGTTTGGCATTGGTGAATCAGTCTATGCTCCCAGCTACCTTGTGATACCACCAGGCTGCTTTCACCTGTTTTGTCTTGTAAGAAAGTTGCTAAATTCCACGACTTGTGACCCATTCATTGAAACATGTGGGCCAATGCACTAGGGAGCAGGTTCCACTCACTCTACAGAGACCTCATACCCAGTGGCCATCTTCATTCAGTGCACAGGCTGCCAGATGCAGTAGCGTAGCTGGGGGGGAGCGGGGCAGCGGCCGCTCCCCCACCAAGCAGAAGTGGCGCCTTTTTAATTCTTTGGTGCCTTTTTAATTTGTACTCACCCAGCGGCGCTCCGGGTCTTCAGCGGTGGGTCAGGCGGCGCTCCGGGTTTTCAGCAGCACTTTGGCATCGGGTCCTTCACTCGCTCTGGTCTTCGGCAGCATTGAGGTGGAGGGGGTCCTTCAGTGCCACCAAAGACTGGAGTGAGTGAAGGACCCGATGCCGAAGACCCAGAGCACAGCCTGACCCGCCGCCGAAGACCCGGAGCCCCGCCGGGTGAGTACTAGTGGGTGGTGCCTTTTTTTTTTTTTTTTATCTCTGCTCCCCCTGTTTTCTCCAGCTGGCTACGCTACCAGCCAGATGCCCTGATCAGTAAAGGGGTTTCATGGTGTGCTGAACAATGGGAGATTTGGCTAGGTCTTGGAAACCCCCAGAGGAGCAGGAACCACACACTCACACTCACTATGCTGTATACCATTATGGCTTCCTTGCCCAAAGCTACCAGCATCAGGCAGGAGGCCCTGTTGTTCAGGATAGCCTTTAGGCATGCTCCTGGTAAGAAAGTTTGCAGTAGGTGCTGAGAGAGGCCAATTCTAGCACATTCCACAGAGAAGACTGGAGTAACGCAAAAGATATTGACATTCAAATCCCTTTCTATAAGCCTGAGTAGTTAGAACCAGACCTGAGCTGGGCCTGAGGTGCATGTCTAGGTTATTTGGTCTGTTCGATAGCTGTTTTGTCATCCTATTCCCTTTGGCAACCTTTGAGTAAAAGCTTTTTCTGTTCATACACAGGGACTTTTTCCCCCTTATTTAACATCAGCTAATCCCAGGTTCAGGAATTGGATAGATGGTGCTCTGTCTGCTTTAGAACATGTATCTGGTCAGATTTGGCTTCCTATTTGTCAGCCAGCAGAGCTGACCATGATATCACTCCTCAATTTGTGCCCATTCTCACTGCTTATCTTTGCTTGTAGCTTCAGGGGCAAGACTGGCTCAACATGATCAGCAGATTCCCTTCCCCAGTTGGATCATTGGCCAGCCTGTAAGAATGAAAATTCCTAAAGAGTTTTCTCCTAGGAAATACCCAATATGGAAGAGTCATCCTGCGCTCTGCACATGAAGAGCTGCTGTGCAACTGGGTGCCTCTATTGAGAACACATGGGTCGAAGAGTCATGACGCTGGGAATAAATTTAAGACTTGTATTACTTTTGATTAAGCAACATATAAACATCTTTAATCCTGAATTTCCTCAATCCTTGGAAAAAATTATTCTCACCCTTATTTTCAGCATCCTAGTTTGCAAACAAATCAGTTACTGCAAACAAAAGTCAGAAGGGGAGGGGAGGGGGAAAGAAAATCAGGGCTTAATATGGGAGACCAAGGTCAGCCTTAAGTATGGTGTCATTACCAACAGCTCCATAAAACTGTGCAGCACCTTGGACTTGGTCCAATTCCAACTGAAGTCAACTGAAATTGGGATCAGGCCCATTGATACTTTAGAGAGGTGCTATGTAAAAAATAAATAAATACTACCTACATAGTATGAATTCCCTACACAGATATCATCTTAGCGCAAAAGATAACAGAAATCCCTGAAATAAATATAGATGTTAACAAGTGACACCAGAACAATGTTTTATTGATTATCTGTCAATTGTTAAAAGCTATTAACAGACCTCTACCATTAGAGCTAAAGACTGCATCTCTTTCATGTCCTCTTCTACGACTGTAGTAAAGAGAAAATTGCTCCTAAATTTCAGATGATACAAAAGTTGTGGGGGCTTTGTTCATTCATTTCCCTTGCTAGCTAGTTCATGCATTAATCTTTTTCATCTTTATTCAGTGTCTGTGGCTTGAGAACCGCTTCTCTCCCTTTCAGAAGTTGCTTCTAAGTTTATCTTCTGTAGGGGAAGGAAACCAATATTCAAGTCTCAGCTAGTGAGCAGACGTTAATCCGTTAATTGCAATCACTATAATAACTTATCAAGCAGTAATTATACATTTTTGAGAGTTTGGAAATATTTCAAGGAGCAGATTGAGACTAGAAAAATATATTTGGTTATGTCATACTATACTACATACAAAGAATCTAGTATTTTGATATGTTAAGAATGTGTTTACTAGTCCTTCACTGCCGGGATAGAAAAATTCTCAATAACTGGACTCTCTGCAAACTTATACTCTGCTTCTATTGTGATTTTATGTTTTAAGGTATTTTCAGTTTACAGGTCATTCACATAGTTAGAACACACCTGTAGTCAACAAATATTTCAAATTCTTTTATCTTTAAGCTTTGTCCTCATTCAGCATGCATGTGTACCATTGGGGAGGGAAAAAAGGTGATTTTCCTTTTTATGCTTATACTATCCTCTTCCTCTGCCTATACAGTTGGATTCATGGTAGTAAGGCAGCGTGGCTTTACAATTAGAAGACGACAAAAAGATACTACCAACCTAACTTTTAAAACCACTAAAAACTTTCTCTATAGAAAGACTGTTTTAGAATGTGGCATAAACAAGGCAACAAATGATTCAATGTAAGAGGTCTTAATTGCACTTTGAGATGGCTACTCATCACCCATGGGTAATGTACCTATCCTAAAAACTTACACTGATGTCTTTGTACCACTCGGCACGATCACGTGTTCTATGCATGTGCTGATGCATATTATAGCTAGAACAGTAGCAACAGCCTTTGTTACAGTTGTTTGCAGGCACAGCACTTCTTCCTCTATCCCCCCAGATGGTGTCTTGGTGGATATACTGCAGATGGGATTTCATTCTCCGCAATCTTTGCTATCCAAGCAAAATAGCATGTACATACAATTATATCCAAAACCAATCCACAACACATTAAAAGCATAGTAAGGTTTCAAAGTCAAGGACTCAAAAGTTAAGCCCCAAATGAGCACTGGCCTTCTATACGTTCCTAGGGCTGCCTTTTAGTTTGCTGGTATCTTCCTACTTTACTGGCCAAACAGATACAGTGAAAAGATGGACACAGGAATCGAAGACCAGAACGTTAATGCCCAATTTACTCAATGAGGGGAAAATTTACTAAAAAGTCAGCACCAGAATTTGTCCTCAGAATCAGTATCTTAACTCAGAATCGGAGAGAGACAGACAGAGAGACACACACACAGAGCAAAATCAATCACTTCACATAAAATAAAAATCTCTGTATTGCAGGGCAAGAGAAAGAATGCTATAGAAAAAAAAAGGGTAATTTGTTACCTGTGAATTAGTGTCTTCAATTCCTTCTTTTACTTCCTCCTACCAACAAGTGTACACAAAAATAATTAGATATAGGCAGAGAGAGAGAGAGAGAGATTAAAATCAGTTATATAGTACCAGACATTTACAAAGTGCCTCAAATGATATAACATACAAAAAGTTTCAAATCTACTGGCCTGATCCTGCAAGCACTTAAGCATGGAGTTATTTTACTCAAACGAGCATTTCATTTAATCTCCAGAGTTTTCGGGATCAATTCTTCCATAAAATTAAAACAATGACGAGGTGAAAGATGAGACTGTGGCTCATGAAAGGGAGGCTGTGGAGGTAATGGATAAAGACAAGAGGAAGAGAGATTCTTGGAGAAGTGGATTTTCAGATGGTGGAATCCAAGAGAAATTCAGAAAAAAACCACAAAATTTCTTTGACCATCAGTACACAGTGTTGCAATCCCAACAGGAAAAATTTAATTGCCAGCAAAAAGGTTGCTTCCACCCAATGAAGATTGGAAACAAGTCAGTAGCGGCATTGTAAATCCTTAATATATAAGGAGCAACAGCCCCACCATTCTGACCTCCCGCTTCTAGTAGTAACAACAGGAGAAAATAAGCTCATTTGTCAGAGCTGTTGTAGAAGGTGGCCGAAGGAAAAAAGAAATTATATTTGGTGTCAATTATTAACCTTTAGATAGAGAGATAGATAAAAACCCACATTCTAGTGCAGATAACTGAATTTAAAAAGCTACATACAACTATGCTAAATGACATGCACATATGGCCTGATGTGTGTTCATGCCCACCATTGCAATATATACATAATGGTGGATATTTGCTATGTATAAGCCCGTACTGGCAGCAAAGTATCACTGGAAAGAGGTCATACGGATATTTGATCTCTGTGTATGTATTTGATTTTCAAGCCTTCACCTTCAGACAATTTAAAAAAAGTACACTGGTCTCCTTAACATGGCTTACAGATTACCTCTACAGAATACAGATCCACTCTACTCTATTCCCCCAAGCCCAAAGGAAAATTAATATTCCCTCCTTACTCATCATTCTATACTTTCTCAAACAGTCTGAAATCTATTGTAAATGCATATGTTACCTAAGAGTACATATGCTACCTAACTGTACTACATACAGAGAGATATGAACAGCTCTGGAAATTAAAATGGTGTGACTTCATTCCAGGCAAATTATGAGACATCGTATAATAACTAGGACTGTCAAGTGATTATTTTTTTTAATTGCAATTAATCACACAGTTAAACAATAACAGAATACCATATATTTAAATATTTGGGTGTTTTCTTCATTTTCAAATATATTGATTTCAATTACAACACAGAATACAAAGTGTACAGTGCTCACCTTATATATATTTTTGATTACAAGTATTTGCACCATAAAAAAAACAAAAATAGTATTTTTCAATTCACCTAACACAAGTACTGTAGTGCAATCTCTATCACAAAAGTTGAGCCTACAAATGAAGAATTATGTAAAAAAAACCTGCATTCAAAAATAAAACATTCTAAAATTTTAGAGCCTGCAAATCAACTCAGTCCTACTTCTTGATCAGCCAATCCCTCTGACAAACAAGTTTGCATACATTTGTAGGAGATAATGCTGCCCGCTTCTAGTTTACAATGTTACCAAAGTGAGAACTGGCGTTTTCATGGCACTGTTCTAGCTAGCATCTCAAGATATTTACTCGCCAGATTTGCTAAAGATTCTTATGTCCCCTCATGCTTCAACCACCACTGTAGGGGACATGCATCCATGCTGATGATGGGTTCTACTCGATAACAATCCAAAGCAGTGCAGACCAATGCATGTTCATTTTCATTATCTGAGTCAGACAGCACCAGCAGAAGGTTGATTTTCTTTTTTGGTGGTTCGGGTTCTGTAGTTTTGGCTGCAGAGTATTGTTCTTTTAAAGACTTCTGCTCCATACCTCGTCCCTCTCAAATTTTGGAATGCACTTCAGATTCTTAAACCTTGGGTCAAGTGCTGTAGGCATTTTTAGAAATCTCACATTGGTATCTTTTGTGTTTTGTCAAACCTGCAGTGAAAGTGTTCTTAGAATGAACCACATGTGTTGAGTCATCATCCAAGACTGCTATAACATGAAATATATGGCAGAATGCAGGTAAA
The DNA here is from genome assembly GCF_965140235.1 of Caretta caretta. Classification (NCBI taxonomy): domain Eukaryota; kingdom Metazoa; phylum Chordata; order Testudines; family Cheloniidae; genus Caretta; species Caretta caretta. The sequence goes on along the minus strand of NC_134210.1, from coordinate 105,332,855 downwards.
ACAGAGCATACATACAATTCTCCCCAAAAAGTTCAATCACAAATTTAATTAACGCATTATTTTTTTAACGAGCGTCATCAGCATGGAAGCACGTCCTCTAGAATGGTGGCCAAAGTGTGAAGGGGCATACAAATGTTTAGCATATCTGGCAGGTAAATATCTTGCAATGCCATCTACAAAAGTGCCATGAAAATGCCTGTTCCTATTTACAGTGTCACCAGAAAGTGAGACAAGAGCAGTATTATCTCCTGTAAATGTACCCAAACTTGTTTGTCTTAGCAACTGGATGAAGAAGAAGTAAGGAGGGCTGAGTGGACTTGTAGGCTCTGAAGTTTTACAAATTGTTTTGTTTTTGAGTGCAGTTATGTTACCCCCCCAAAAAAATCCACATTTGTAAATTGCACTTTCAGGACAAAGAGATTGCACTACAGTACTTGTATGAGGTGAATTGAAAAATACTATTTCTTTTGTTTGTCATTTTTACAGTGCAAATATTTGTAATAAAAAATATATACTTTGATTTCAATTACAACACAGAATACAATATATATATGAAAATGTACAAAAACATCCAAAATATTTAATAAAAATTTCAATTGGTATACTATTGTTTAACAGTGCGATTAAAACTGCAATTAATTGTGATTACTTTGAGTTAATTGCATGAGTTAACTGTGATTAAATCTTCAGCCCTAATAATAACTAGTAACTTCAGTGTAACATATAGGGCATGTCTACAGGCAATGAAAAATCCACAGCTGGGCCCTGTCAGCTGACTCAGGCTTGGGGGTCTCTGGCTATGCGGCTTTAAATTGCGTAGATGTTTGGGCTCACAAGAGGGGAGGGTCCCAGAGCCTGGGCTCCAGCCCTGACTGTCTGCACTGCAATTGTATAGCCATACAGCCAGAGTTCCATAAGCCTGAGTCAACTGACATGGGCCAGCCGCAGGTGTTTTACTGCAGTGTAGCCACACCCATAAATTAATTATATCCTATCCTAGATTGTTGTATAGCATTCCTGTATACTGTTAAACAGTTGTTTTCCTTCAACTTATACAAAAAAAAGCACAAATGACTCAAATGTTATTTTACAGCTATACATTTTAAAAATCATTGCAATTTTTTCCTTCTATATGGAAAAAGACTTTTCTGCTACTATAAAGCATAGCTTGTTCTTGTTCATTTATCTGTTGACTAAGCATTGCCCCAAACCCTCCTACTGAGGTATCAGCCTGAAATGAGTTTTGTAATAAACTAAATTAAGAAGAGCTGGAGTTTGCCAGGTGATTATTTGCTGTCTCACTCTAGTCAAATATGCAACTTCATCTAAGTACACTTAGTGAGTAGAGCAGTGGTTCTCAACTCTGGTCCACCGCTTGTTCAGGGAAAGCTCCTGGCGGGCTGGGTCGGTTTGTTAACCTGCCTCTTCCGCAGGTTCGGCCAATCGCGGCTCCAACTGGCCATGGCTCACCGCAGGCCAATGGGGACTGCAGAAAGCAGCACAGGCCGAGGGACATGCTGGCCACCCTTCCCGCAGCCCCCACTGGCCTGGAGCAGCGAACCGCAGCCAATGGGAGCCGCGATGGCCGAACCTGCGGACACGGCAGGTAAACAAACCGACCCAGCCCGCCAGGGACTTTCCCTGAACAAGCGGTGGACCAGAATTGAGAACCACTGGAGTAGAGCATCTATTTCAGCTAAATTATATACAATATTGCACATAAACAAATGTGTTAATAAGATGTTTCAGTTGCACAAGTAAGCACTCATAACACAGGTAATGGAAACATAACTACCTCCCTGAGTGTGTGCATAATCCAACAGTTTTCATTTACATAATCTCAATTTATCTCACAAATAACTCAATATATTAGTTAATTAGTTAAATTTCAGTAAAATGATTGGTTAAGGTATAGCTAAGAAGAACTCAAGTTTTACTATATAGTCTGCAGTCGGTCAGGAAGTGAGTGTGTGTGGGGGGAAATGGGAACAAGGAATGGGGGTGGGGAAACTGGAATCATGTTTGGCTAAGGGCAGGAATGGGAACAGGGACACAGGTATAAGGCTCTGTGGTATCAGAGCTGGGAAGGAGGACACTAAGGAAGGAAACTGGAATCGTCCTTGCTAGAAGTTCACCCCAATAAACATCAAATTGTTTGCACCTTTGGACTTCGGGTATTGTTGCTCTCTGTTCATGCGAGAAGGACCAGGGAAGTAAGTGGGTGAAGGAATAAGCCCCCTAACATGCTCCTTTTATGATCTGTGAATTATTTAACTGCCTTACAGCCAGGGCGGCGTGACTTCTTAGTTTCAGGCTTTGCCAGCATAGTTAACGTGTCAAAATCTCCCTAGTATAGATGCACTTATATCACTATGAAACTGCCTATACCAGTATAGCTTACTCTTGTTTGGCAAAGCAAAATAAGCTATCCTGGTAAAAAGCACCTTGTACCAGTATAACTTATATCTACTGTATGGCTTTTACTGGAATAACTATGTTGGTAAAGCAAAACAAAATGAACAGACGTTAACACCAGTTACTGACATAGGTATGCCACAGAGCAGGCCAATTTAATAGAAAAAAATCTCTATGTAAAATCTGAAAGTCTATTAACAATTAAGAAAACAAGTACAATACATCCACTTTAACAATTTAAGACTACAAAATGGAAAGACAGTAAAGAACTAGCATATGTAAATATCTCTTTTTGTAACTCATGATTTAAACAAACTTTGTCTTTAAATTGTTATTTTTATCCATCATAAATATTAAACTACAACGGAACCTTTGTTGCCCCATCTGTAAAGACCAGAATGTCACCTACTTTTACAGGTACACTTAGGCAATGTTAGTGAGATGGCTACACTCAAATCCAAGTATCGTAATGATTTCCATAATAACAAAGACATGGAAGGTTTTTGACAAGCAATAGGAAAGCATAAAGATTTGGTTCTCTCATTCAGACTGAACCTCAAGCTAACAATTGCCATGCTTCAACTAACTGCAAAGTTTGTCTGCCAACTTTGATGCTCCAATGACTGCCCATACTTTGAGCCTTAAAAATCACATACAAGAGCCCCACGTATAGTGTGATTATGCAAGCATGTAAATTTGCTCCATAACTGCTGATAATTTTTCAGTTACTGAATAATTGTGGTCCAGAATCTAAACTTAAAAAGTTTCTAGCCCTTGTAGTTGCAAAGGAAACCTTCAAAACTTCAGCCAAGAGTAAATCAATACAGCAATGTTCGCCTGTCTAGGGACAGCCTGAAATGATACCTCAAGGAAGTATGAGCTGCTTACATTAAGCTCAAAATGTTGACTCTGAAGCCTAATGATGAATATTTTAAAATGTCAATATTAACTACAGCACTTGAAACATTCATTCACCCAAAGCAAGAAGAAAAAAATTTTAGGGTGAATACTACCAATTTTAACATAATCTAAGATACAAAAATGATCTTTCACCTGTTTTGCTGGCAGTGGGAATTTTTGTGTGTGTGTTTCTACAAAGTCACCCTGCTTGAGTGCAGGGTGTGTACACTGGTGTGTACAGGACTGACAGACTGAGTTTTTTTAGGTTTCAGAGTAGCAGCCGGGTTAGTCTGTATCCGCAAAAAGAAAAAGGAGTACTTGTGGCACCTTAGCAACCAACAAATGTATTTGACATAAGCTTTTGTGAGCTACAGCTCACTTCATCGGATGCATTCAGTGGAAAATACAGTGGGTAGATTTATATAAACAGAGAACATGAAACAATGGGTGTTACCATACACACTGTAACGAGAGTGATCAGGTAAGGTGAGCTATTACCAGCAGGAGAGCAGGGGCGGAAAAAACCTTTTGTAGTGACAATCAGACACCACTGACTTCCTGAGGAAACTACAATCCATCGGTGATCTTCCTGAAAACACCATCCTAGATACTATGGATGTAGAAGCCCTCTACACCAACATTCCACACAAAGATGTCAGGAACAATATCCCCGATAATGTCACAGCTAACCTGGTGGCTGAACTTTGTGCCTTTGTCCTCACCCATAACTATTTCACATTTGGGGACAACGTATACCTTCAAATCAGCGGCACTGCTATGGGTACCCGCATGGCCCCATAGTATGCCAACATCTGTATGGGTGACTTAGAACAACGCTTCCTCAGCTCTCGTCCCCTAATGTCCCTACTCTACATGCGCTACATTGATGACATCATCATCTGGACCCATGGAAAAGCCGCCCTTGAGGATTTCCACCATGATTTCAACAATTTCCATCCCACCATCAACCTCAGCCTGGACCAGTCCACACAAGAGATCCACTTCCTGGACACTATGGTGCTAATAAGCGATGGTCACATAAACACCACTCTATACCGGAAACCTACCAACCGCTATGCCTACCTACATGTCTCCAGTTTTCATCCAGACCACACCACACGATCTATTGTCTACAACCAAGCTCTACGATACAACCGCTTTTGCTCCAACCCCTCAGACAGAGACAAACACCTACAAGATCTCTATCAAGCATTCTTACAACTACAATACCCACCTGCTGAAGTGAAGAAACACATTGACAGAGCCAGAAGAGTACCCAGAAGTTACCTACTACAGGACAGGCCCAACAAAGAAAACAACACCACTAGCCATCACCTTCAGCCCCCAACTAAAACCTCTCCAACGCATCATCAAGGATCTACAGCCTATCCTGAAGGACGACCCATCACTCTCACAGATCTTGGGAGACAGGCCAGACCTTGCTTACAGACAGGCCCCAACCTGAAGCAAATACTCACCAGCAACCACACACCACACAACAGAACCACTAACCCAGGAACCTATCCTTGCAACAAAGCCCGTTGCCAACTGTGTCCACATATCTATTCAGGGGACACCATCATAGGGCCGAACCACATCAGCCACACTATCAGAGGCTCGTTCACCTGCACATCTACCAATGTGATATATGCCATCATGTGCCAGCAATGCCCCTCTGCCATGTTCATTGGCCAAACCAGACAGTCTCTACGTAAAAGAAGTAATGGACACAAATCAGACGTCAGGAATTGTAACATTCAAAAACCAGTCGGAGTACACTTCAGTCTCTTTGGTCACTCGATTACAGACCTAAAAGTGGCAATTCTTCAACAAAAAAAAATCTTCAGAAACAGACTCCAAGGAGAGACTGCTGAATTGGAATTAATTTGCAAACTGAATACAATTAATTTAGGCTTGAATAAAGACTGGGAGTGGATGGGTCATTACACAAAGTAAAACTATTTCCCCTTGTTTATTTCCCCTCCTACTGTTCTTGTAAAGTGCTGGAAATGGCCCACCTTGATTATCACTACAAAAAGTTCCCCGCCCCCTCCAATCTCCTGCTGATAATAGCTCACTTTACAATGTGTATGGTTAACACCCATTGTTTCATGTTCTCTGTGTATTTTAATCTCCCCACTGTATTTTCCACTGAATGCATCTGATGAAGTGAGCTGTAGCTCACAAAAGCTTATGCTCAAATAAATTGGTTAGTCTCAAAGGTGCCACAAGTACTCCTTTTCTTTTTGAGTTTAAGTGATTTGCTTCATGTTGATACATATATTAATTACCAAATTAAACAGGTGATGAAATCTGCCTATACCAAACTAAAGGGAAACTGCCAAAGAAAAAAGAGGGAAGGGAAACACAGTAATAACTGAATTTCTTGACAAAAATCAGGGTCTGGCCTGTTAAATGAGGATAATTACTTATATCTTAGAACAGAAGTGTACCATATTGTGCACTTAATCACACACATGCATTCATCAGTCATGAAAAGCAGAGCAAGAGAAGAATCTACAGTTACATTTCTTTTTTTATATCATAACAAAAAGAAAGGGCCTCTACATTCAGCCATAGTTACCTGAATCTCACTTGTCCAAATTACTGTGAGCCAGCTGTGATTTCTCTCTAACAAAGGGAGCCAGGAGGATCACCTTTTGTTATGCACACTCCTTTGCCACACACTCAAAGCTATCAAGCTATTAAATAGCATCTACTGGTGCAACCGTTTTGTTTTGCTAATCAAAGCTTTCCCCTTCCCCCCATGGTAACTTGTTTTGCATTTTGGAAACCAAAACAGGGTAATAGGACTTCAAAAGTTAACTTAGTAAAACTCAAATTTGGAAATTGATAATGCACCAGACACCAATGTCACCTAACATCTGTCATGTGCCCTATTAAGTTGAATGAACAACAGTGATACCACTGAAAAGTTTATTCTGGAATTTAAGTTGCACAAAACCTATAATCTTGAACTCCAGAAAAAGATTACCCCTCACAATATTCCCTCTCCCCCACTTTCTTCCAAGCTCCCCCATTTCTTCTCTAGGGTCTATCACTTTTCTTCTCTCTCCTTAGGTACAATGAACTGATTGCTACTCTCATCCCAGCTTCCACCAGCACATCCATAGAAGTTTGCTGCCTACCCTATGCAAGTCTGGAAGTCAGCACTCTTCCCAAAATGCTGTCAGTTGCAATTTTCCTTTCATGGGTACATGAGGCTGGACTTGGCTTCTGGATTTGAGAGAGCACTGTGCAAGACATGCAAAAATAGAGAGAGCCTGGCCCACCACTGCTGTCATGCTCCATACACACAGCCACCAGCTAGTGTACCACGAGGCAAAGATTAAGCTGCAGATTTCATAGCAATACCATAATGACACCACAGTTTTGTTAAGGAGATCCAGATGATTTCATCATTACATCTACAGCACTTAACACCCAAGGACACACAAAATGGTTTATGTGCTAAATATTTTACAATCTAAATTAGCCACACTACAAAGCAGTAAATTCCAGAGCGGATGAGAAAAGGAAGGAAGGCATGAGAGACAGAGACAATGGCTCTTAGCAAACCATCACTTCAATTCATATATCTCTCAGGTTATTTAGTAGCAGTTTCCCCATCTTCTTTCCATCTTCTCCTTATTAGTGATGTTTGCAGGGCACATATGACAACAGAACAGCAATTATGGCTGGGAGTTTACGAAGGCTACGTCTACACCACAAATGATTTTGGTATAACTTACTTTACTCAGGGGTGTGAATAATCCACAATCCTGAGCAACCTAAATTATACCAATCTAAGCACCAGTGTGGACAGCGCTATGTGGGGGGAGAGATTCTCTCATTGATATGGCTACCAACTCTCGTGGAGGCAGGAATTAAGTTGACAGAAGAGCTCTCTCCTGTCGGCTTAGAGCATCTTCACCAGAAGCATTGGTGCAGCTGTGCCGCTGTGGAGTAGACATAGCCCAAGAAAGTATTAATTTGGGGTGGGAAGGGATAGGAAGGAGAGAAGTGGGACTGGAACTGGCAGACAGAAACAGGAAGTTCTTCCATGCACAGAGGGAGGCATATATAATACAGATTTGTGAACAGAGTTGGTCCAAATGATTTTGATTTAAAATGTTGATTAACATGAACAATTCTGCCAAAAATTGGAAAACGGGTCCATCTTAAACTCTGCAAAATGGAAACAACTTCAACATTTTTTTGAAAATTTTTAATTATGGAACTAAATGCTCGCATGAAAATTAAGTGCATGAAGTCTGTGCACCCGACTTTGAAACAGCAAAACCAGAACTTATGAACTGATTAGGAATTCTAAAGTCACTATTTATTGTATTTGGCTGCCACACGTACATATTTGATCTTGTTAAATCTTCAAATATTTTCTTTTAAAAAATGTAAACTCCTTCTAAAATAAATATCATGGTTTGGTTGACACCCATCAGAAATGTAATAGCTGTCAGTTAAAAAGTTTGCACATTCCTAAAAATGTTAAGGTCTAAAATTATTTTACTCTTACTCTGATATACAAAGATTCAATCAGGAATTTTAATATAAAATCTGAATGTATGGGGTTTTAGTGGTTGACCTACATGGCTAAATAGAAATACAGATCCAAAATTCCTTTAGAAAATGCATTTTAGACTATTTGAGCATTTCTCAATTTTTGTTTGTAAAAATGTGAATAGGCAGCAAACTTATTTTCAGGTTTGATTTCCTTATCTTGATTGGAAAAATAATATTTTTAAAAAACAATTTACAAATGACCCATGAAAGTTAATTGATTTCAACATGAGCAGAATTAAACCCATAAACATTATTCCTCTACACCTTTTACAAATGGTGTGAAAAGACATTTTAAAACAGTTGATTTTGGAAATGGGCAAGAAAAAAAAATCAAAAGTAAGCATTTTTATTTTTTCTTCCTACCCCTAACTTTAAGAGGGATTTTTTTTTCCCATGCAGACTTACATGTGGAACTCATTAACTTTACTGCGAGTGCCCTGCTACAACCTCATAAATACTGCTGAAAACTTTAGCTCAGAACAACCAAACCCACCCCTGAAATTTCAGAGAAGGTTCATTGCCAGAGCTACCAGTCTCAGAATGCTGGTAGCACAAATAGCATGCTGAACTAGGTCTAAATTGTATTCTGGGATACAATATACAAACAGTAAAAAAAAAAAAAAAAAAAAAAACCAACAATATGTTATTTAAAAATTAGGGCTGTCAATCAATCACAGTTAACTCAAGTATTTAACTCAAAACAAATTAACTTGATTAAAAAACTTAATTGTGATTAATTGCAGTTTTAATCACACTATTAAAAACAATAATAGAATTTACCAAATTAAATTATAAATATTTTGATGTTTTTCTACATTTTCAAATGTATTGATTTCAATTACAACCCAGAATACAAAGTGTACAGTGTTCACTTCACATTATTATATTTAAGTATATATATTTGCTCTGTAAAAAAGATAAACAAAGAAATAGTATTTTTCAATCTACCTCTTACAAATACTGTAGTGCAGTGGTTCAGGGGGGCCATGGAGCCCGAGGGCTGAAACCCGGTGCCCCGAGCCTCAGCGCTGAAGCCAGGAGCGGCGCGGGGCTGAAGGCAGCGCCCCCACCCCACCTGCTGCCCCCAAGCCAGGAGCAGCGCAGGGCTGAAGCCAGCTGGCACCCCCTCCCCGAAGCCGGGAGCGGCATGGGGCTGAAGCCAGTAAACCTCCTCCCACCCCACCAAGCCAGGAGCAAAGGGGGGCTGAAGTCAGGAGCCCCAGCGTCCCACCCCGACCCAAAGCTGAACGCCGCACCTGGAGCCTCCCCCCAACCTGTACACAGTCCCTACCTACCCACCCACTGCCTGCACCCTGAGCTACTTCCCTGCCTGCACACTGCCCCTAGTTACCCCCCTGCACCCTGGGCTACTCCCCCTAACTTCACACAGCCCTTAGCTATCCCCTCCCTGCATCCTGAGCTACCCCCCTGCCTGCACACAGCCCCTATCTACCCCCTGCCTGCACCCTGAGCTACCCCTGTACCAGCACACAGCCCCTAGCTACCCCTCTCCCTGCACCCAGAGCGGTTTCCAAACTTCTTAACTGAGTCCCCCCTTTGAATTATATTTTTTGGTTGTGTCCCCCTACAACCCACACAGGCTGGGTGGCCTCCTGAGTGAGTTGAGGGGGTGCTCCCTCCCTGGACCCTGCTGTGCGGAGCTGGCTCGAGCCCCACCAACCCTCCACGGATAGAAGTAAAACTATGCCTATGCCCAGAGGTCCCCCCACACACACTAGGCCCTGGCATTTTTATAGTATGTTGAGGCGGGCCTCAGCAAGAAAAAGGCTGAGAGCTCCTGCTGTAGTGCAAAGTTTTTTTTATCATGAAAGTGCAACTTACAAATGTAGAATTTTTTTTAACATAATTGCACTCAAAAACAATGTAAAACTGTAGAGCCTACAAGTCCATTCAGTCCTACTTCTTATTCAGCCAATTGCTAAGACAAACAAGTTTGTTTACATTTATGGGAGATAATGCTGCCCTCTTCTTATTTACGTCACCTGAAAGTGAGAACAGCATTCACATGGCACTGTTGTAGCCAGGTTGCAAGGTATTTACAAGCCAGATATGCTAAACATTTGTATACCCCTTCATGCTTGGGCTGGTAAATTGTCCTTTTTTACAGTGCAAACATTTGTAATCAAAAATAATAATATAAAGTGAGCACTCTACGCTTTGTGTCTTTGTTGCAATTGAAATAAATACCTTTGAAAATTTAAATTGGTATTCTATTATTGTTTAACAGTGCAATTAAAACTGCAATTAATTGCTATTAATTTTTTTAATCTAATGATTAATTGCAATTATTTTTAATTGTTTGACAGCCCTCTTAAAAATATGATTATATTATATTTATTAGACATCAACACGACAGCCTTTCTGGCAATCCTCTTGTATGTTTTCTTCTTACAAACGAAATACCACTAAATGATAGACCCAATATATCAAGCTGGTCGAGTACAACAGTATCTTTCAGTCACATTAGTCTTCTAACTCTAAGTGGTACATGGGAAACTGACAGGTCACAAGGTTCTATCTTCTTTTCCCTGTTTCCAGCTGCTAAACCGCATCAAAAGACAAATAAAATACTTCCCTACTGCTCAAATTTTTACGTAAGAAATAGCTGTATTTAGCATATGGATGTCACATGGCCATGTGCGGAGCTGGCCATAAGAAACTTGCTGTGAAGCTAACACTATATGAAAGAACCTGGTGTTCAAAAGTATATTACCATCAACAGCACATTTTTCAGAAATGTTGCTTCCTTGTTGTGACCAGACTGTACATCTCTGATACACTTCATACTTTTGGCACTTGATCTTTTTTGACAAGGCCAACAATCATGTGAACTTTTTTTTTCCCCACAGTATTTCCAAATTAGGCCTTATTTATTCATTGGACAATCTGGAGATATTGTGAGTTTCCCATACCTTCAAAAAAATCTAGTACATCAGCTGACTGATGTAATAAAGTAACAGGGTAAAAATAAAACTGAAAGCTTTCCTGCAAAATTAATATAAAAAAATAACTGTGTTCCTCCTTAATGACATGACTTTCCTCTCCACAAAGTGCCTTTACTCCATTACTACTCATTAAAAAGAGCACAACTTTGTAATATATTTCTCCCAAAAGGCATGATAAATTCCAATATGTTGGGTTTTAGAATTTTCTGAGGTCCTAATATACTTTCTTTACAGCTAAACAGTAACCAAGAGAAAAGATTTTCCACAAACAGATGCTATAATGCAAATCTACCACTAAACTCAAATAGATTAGGCATAAGGAAATCCATGGGAGTCTGTGGGAGGTGGGAAAAAAGAATGGCATTATCTCCGCCCAAGGCCCCTGTGGTTGGTACTGCAGAAGACCCCGTGGACCCTGTCATGGTTACAGGGCTAGGTAAACTCTAACCCTTCTCTGGTCTCTTTGAACACACCCCCTGAGGTAAAAGACCTTGTGCCTTTATGTTTTCTGGAATGGAATCATACCATCTTCCCACTCTTAGAAGGAGTGCCCAACTGGGTTGAGCATCTGCAGTACTTTCCTTAGGGACCTGTTATCAATGGTTAGTTGATGCACCTGATGAAGTGAAATGAGCTGTAGCTCACGAAAGCTTATGCTCAAATAAATTTGTTAGTCTCTAAGGTGCCACAAGTACTCCTTTTCTTTTTGCGAATACAGACTAACACGGTTGCTACTCTGAAACCTAGAGGAAATGTAACAATGGTTTTGGCTGTTAGCCGGATTCCACTAATACACACTTCCAAATGTGATTCTTTTTAAATAAAGTTATTTGCTTTATTACTGCTTCAAGTTTTTTAAATGAGCACCAACTTTTTAAACTCGATTGGCACACAAGATCCACAGGGAGCGAGCGCTGGTCTGACAGATTTTGTGAGGCCCATCTAAGCAGTGCTCCCTGCTGCAGACTATAGCAAAATTACAGGTTGGGTGGAAAGGAAAGAGCTGTTCCTGGATGGGATATTTGCGAAGCAGTTACACAACTATCCACATAGAAAATTTTTAAAGGCCTGATTCTCACACTGAGAACCACTCACACTGCTTGGCAGTGTAAAAGGTCCTTTTAAGTGGGAAAAAATTAAGCGTGTTAAGGTAAATAAGAATCAGAACCCAATTTCTTAAAGCTTTATATTTAAACTTTAAACACTTCCAATGTCTAACAAGAACGAGTCTCTCTCTATCCTCCCCATGCCCCCACGTTCATGCCTTGCCAGTCTCCTGTGTCCCTGCCTGACTCATTGAAATCTTTCTATTAACTCTCCACTTTCCCCAGTTACTAAATAACACCTCTCAGAAAGGCCAACAAAACAAAATTAAATTGGAGTTCGTAAGCCATGCTGTTTTGGAGATAGAATGAGCCAAAAAAAATTTTTTTTTAATTTTAAAAACTGAATTTCAGGTACATTTTCAAAATACCATAACTTTGACACTCCTTTTATACTTTTTCCTATACTTAACAGAAAAATTCTCATGCTGCATTTCATCCCAGGGTAGAAGTTTTGTTTTAGAAAGACTATATTATCTGGGAAGTTGGGAGAGAGTGAAGTATGACATTCCATAATATTGATCCATTTCAACCCAGTGATTTTTTTTCCTCTTTTTCCTGACATTAGTATTTAAGTTAGAGTGATTTTAACTCTCGAGACAGAGGTATGTAAATTCTGTAGCAATTCATTGCAGAGAAGGCTAGAGCAAATAGGGTGGATAAAAATTTGATTTAAAGAAAAATTATTTAAATTTCTTATTTAAATGAAAATCATATTTTATCCATCCTATTTTCCTCTGACATTTCTCTACAACTCATTGCTGCAAAGCAGACCCTGTTACCAGATACCAAAGCTCAACAGCAAGAAATGCTTGATTGTTTTCTCTGTACAAAATCAGAGCACCCAAAATGTTAGAAAGTGTTTATTACAGCAAACATTTTTATCCACACTATGGATGAAAATTTTACCAAATGTTATGTTTGATATGGAAAACCTGTTTTTTGTGCTCCAAAAAAACCTTACTGTTTCCATTACGTATAACCATAGTCAGAGGAGTACACTATAATACTGAAGCAAGAGCATTTTTATTTTATTTATCTATCTATCTGTTGTGCCCAATTCAGGTTAGCAATAGTTCAGAAGAGTTGATCTTTGGGAAAGAAGCTGAAATAGGAAAAACTTCAGCCTGGAGAACCTATTGCAATAATAGATTGCACACAAGGTGATTTTCCTCTATTTTTTGATGATCAAAACAACTGTTCCTGTGGAACCATTTATACAACATCAATTTTTTTTTCTCCTGTCCAATATGGGAGAAAACTGCCAGAAAAAAGAGAAAAGGAAAATGGCAAAACCAGCAGAGACTGCCCTTTATTATGAGAACTGGATGGACTTTACAGAAGGAAAGTCATTACAAACATCATAGTATGCCACTTGCACTGAACATATGGAGCTGCTGAATGACATACCAAAAGAAGAGGCTGAGTTCTGCACTGGTTTAATGCATTAATCATAAACTTCTGCAGATCTGGGCTATGTCTTATATTGGGGTGGCCACTCTTCAGAAGTTAATATGCGGCTTCTTGCATAGGCACAGACTCCGGGGCTGGCACTACAGGCACCAAGTTTCCAATGTGCTGGGGGGGCGCTCACTGCTCAACCCCTGGCTCTGCCACAGGCCCTGGCCCCATTCCGCCCCTTTCCTGAGCCTGTCGTGCCCTCACTCCTCCCCGAGCCTCCTGCAAGCCACAAAACAGCTGATCAGCAGGTGCATGGAGGGAGGAGGAGGTGTTGATTTGTGGGGCTGCCGGTGGGTGGGAGGCGCTGGGAGCGGAGGGGTGGGGGGAGCTGATGGGGGCGCTGCTGAAGTATTACTGTGGCTCTTTGGCAATGTACACTGGTAAATTCTGGCTCCTTCTCAGGCTCAGGTTGGCCACCACTGTCTTATTTAGTCCAATTTGATTGTGTCTCGGAGCCATTGCAGAACTGCCATGATTGACAATCTGCTGGAGAACTCAATGAAAAGCGGGACTTGGGTGTGTTAGCAAAGCAGAGTTCGGAAAGCACACACAGCACCTGCGCCCCAAGTTAATGCTAGCAATTCCCTACTTTCATAAGAAACATTCTTCAGTATTCCTTTTATTTTTTACTAGATTCTTAAGACCTTGGGGTAAGGGGTGGAGTGGGGGCAAGGGTGGAGCCCCCCCTCCCCCAGCATATTAGAAAGTCTACGCCTCTGATGGCTGGCTCTGGGGTAGACTAGCAGTAATCTTCCTTACTAATCCCCTTTGTAGTCCCCAGGAGGAGGGAGAAGATGCAGAAAACACCTTCTCCCTTCTACCAGGTAAAGTTGGGGGGTTGGGGGGGGGAGGGAATGAGAAATTTATCAGAACCATGTAGCCAGACATTGGTTGTGACAGGATGCAGAGGCAACACCTAGTTCTCAGTAAGCAAAAGGTCATCACCTCTGGCTTTCCTTTCTTCTCCCCGTATACACATGATTTGATAAGGAGCTATAAAAATGGCTGCTTGTCAGCCACGGGGGAAAAAGTACCTATAAAAAGGCAGAGGTCTAGATCCAGGGATCAGTGAACCCCAGATTGGAGAATTCTTGTTGTTTGTCTTTAATTTATGCTGAAAAAGTTTCGCTCTTGCTGATTACTGTTGTCTTATTTCTGCTAAGTCACTTACATGATGGTTCTCCCAGAGACTGGCCTTTTCACCAGGGCACTGCCCTGAGCATCGCCGATGGAAAGACACTCCATACACACGTATACTTTGTCTTTTGTAACTCCCTGTAGCTAGTAGGTACCTTGTACATTTTTTAAGCGCTGGCAAGCACCCTACTCCCCACACATCATTAAGGAAAAAATTGCCTACTAGCCAATTGTGAATGGATTTTTCAAGCCCTACCAAAAGGGAAAAACAAAATATTAATTCCACACAAAAAAAACTATATTAAAAAGTATTCTTAGGGTTGCAGAGTGAACCATTCAAAAGTTAGGAAAGGCCAGAATCCAGGTAGCACACACAACCTTAATTCTGCCTTTTTGTAAGTATGCATTATGATATAGTCTTTCCTTATATGATCACATGATGTATTTTCCCCTGCGTGGACACTTACTTCACTTACCACACAGGATGGGTAATGCTCAGTGAATGAGGCAGCTGTTCAATATTTATTTTTATCCTCTCCATTCAAAAGGGGACTCATCTTATTTACTGCACACCATCTAAACCTTTCACTGAATAAGGATTTTTTCAAGAATGTCTTCATGAGCTTTTCTATAACACTCACCACCACATTGTACATAAATTTATCAATGTCCCTGAGGCACTCTTATCTTCAAAATACTTCTTTAGAGAATTAATACCACATTTTACAGGTGAGGAGCCGAGGCACAGGAAGATTAAAGCCAAAACTTGTAAGTGACCACCTATTTTGGGTACCTCACTGTGACACCTTGTACACCCACATACCCCACTTTTATATGGTTATGTTATATTGTGTACAAAGTATGCCTTGTGAGGTATTGTTTGAAAACTGAAATCTGCTGAATATTATTATCCTGATGAAATGTGTGTAACATCACTGCACGTAAAATTGTGAGATCCTGTTATAAGTTTGTTATTGAAATATATTGTAATTCTGGGTAACGCCCTTAGACCATTTTCTCAAAGACAAAGGCACGCCAGTTAAGTGCTAAACGGCCATTACCTGCTTAATCGGAGATTTACCAGCAGAGGAGCTGTAAACAAGAAATTTACAATTCATTTCAAGGACAGTTGGCAGTTCACGTACACCACAGAACTGCCTGATCCCATGACCCATCAAAGACTTTTCCAGTACAAAGGGTCAGAGTATAAAAAGGAGAGGCAGTGACCACCTCATCACCTCTCTTCCCTCTTCTCTACATGGCAGCAGGATTGCTTGAAAGACACCACTGAATTGGGAGAGTGGTCCTGGCATGGAGGTTTTTCCCACCAGTACAAACTGTTGCAAGCTTTTGTAGAGAAACCTTTTTGTTTTTAAACTTCTTAGTAAAGTTTAGGAATTAGCTTGCATGTTTACCTTTTTATTTCTTTTGTAACCACCACTGACTTTTATTCCTTACCACTTGTAAATCACTTAAAATCTCTCTCTCTCGTGAATAAACTTTTTACTGTTTTATCTAAATCAGTGTGTTTGATTCAAGTGTTTGGAAAATCTATATTCAGATCAACAGGGCTGGTGCATATTCATTCCATTTGTTGGAATGACAGACTAATTCATGATCTTGTATGGTCCGGGGGCTACTGAACGATACCAGATGCACATTTCTGGGGAGGCAAGGTTGGGACTGAGGGATGGGCGGATATCGCCCTGTATCTATTCATGGATGGCTGGGCGTAGCATTCATATATTCAGCTGGGAGTGACTTTACATGCTGATGGCTGTGAGTGAGCAGAGCCTGGAGGGGTTTGCTGATCACTAGCAAAGCAGTGTAAAAGGGATCCTAGGCTGGAGAGCTAAAGGGACACAGCAGTCCAGGCTGCACCTTGAGGAACATCACACTCAGTAACTGAATGCTGAACTTAATTTTTGATTTTTTCAGAGGTGATCATCTCACAGGTCCCACTAATTTCAACTGGAATTGAGAGTGTTGAGAACTTCAGACAAAAAAAAAAAAAATCAATCCTTGGAGTCTCAAATAGGGCACCCAAAAAAAGAGAATCACATAATTAGTGATCATGTCCAAAAGTTTTCATTTATCATGTAGGAAGTGTACAGCAGAGCCGGGGATAAAACCCAGCTATCACAGATCCCAGGCCAGAATCTTGATCACAAAACTCTTCTTTCTCTTCCTTCAGTCCCTGCCTCACGCACTGTGCATCCCGTGCACTGAACGAAGCAGTGGGAAAACAATTATACACGATCAGAGTTAAAGTTAAAGACTATGTCATAATACATATGCACAAAGGAGCAGAATTAGGTTGCGTGGTATTGCTTAATTCTGATATTTCCTAAATATTACACCCTAATATGCTTTTACCATAGCTTTTAAATGGACTTTTTGAAAGAAAAATGGAGAAAATAATTCTATCATATGCAGGTCTTTGCTAAACAACAGTTAGAAGGTTGGATAGCAGAATTCCTGTCTCTGGGAAAGGAGTGATTAAAGCAGGGGATTGAGAATTAGGAATCCTGGGATAATTATACTTTGCGTTTACATACTGCAAATTCTCAGTGGGTCTCAAAGCATTTTGTATGCAAGAAGGGCCCCATTTTACAGCACAGCCAAGCACACAGATTTGGCATATTCTTGCTGAAAGGTAGTGTACTTTAGAAAAGGAGACTTGGGTCCACCATATCAGAGATCTGGGTTCTATTCCAACTTCTGCTAGAAGGGACATGTGCAACCTCTTTAGTCCTCGTTTATTCCTCCTGTAAAATGGGAGGAATGATATATGCCTCCCTCCTAGTGAAGAGATATAAAGTCTTGTGCAATAATAAGAGTTGAGAAACACAAATAATTATTATTCTAATAAATGGAAGAGACAAGACCCAAAAAAAGGCCTCCTATTCCGAGCCCAGTGTTCCTTCCCCCAAGCCACTAGGCATCTTGATGGGGGAAAAGAACCAGCTACATTCATTTTGCCCGTGTTGGGTTTGAAGCTATAGCTCCATATAGCTATTTAGAAGTGATACGCGAGGCTCAGTCTGGCCCAGGAGCATGCATGCTTTTAACTAGTTCCCCTGGCTCACAACTCAGTCAAACTTAGAGGGATTTTCATGGGGACAACAAAAGGAACATCTGAGCTTGGAACTATCGCCCTGCCAAAATTTCAAATCCATACGCAAAATCCCTGGGACTCTAGACCTGTCATAAAAAAAAAAAAGATTTAAAACAATATATATGTTGTTATCTCCTTTTCACTGACCTACTCTCAAAAGTGAGAACACTGCTTTTGATTAAACATTTAAAAAAAAATCAGCTTGAGACTGAGACCAAGCTGGACAGTTTCAGCCCAAAAGGTTAACGTTTGTCTAAGTTACAAGAAACTAGAAATATGGAGTTACAGAGAAAATATTAAGCAACCTTAATAATAGGGTTTAGCAGAGTTGTAATTGCAGAACACAGAATAAAAGAATTGTTAAAAACAAAATCTCTTGGGATGTCATAAACCTCCTAGTTTTGCCACTCCATCCTCCCCCCTTTACAAAATATCCAACTGGTCCTTAAACTTACTTTCATTTCTGTTGCTTTATTCCCTGTATTTCCACCCAATTTCTAATTTGTGTTCGGCATTTTATTTTAAAAACCTTTTCTTAACCACTACACAGGTATAAATAATTTATCTGGTTGCAAAATACTGAATACATTTGTAATTTTGAGTACACTGTAAGGTCACTTCTACACGAAGGAAATAAATGGTGAAAATTAACTGAACCTCACCGCTCCCACAATGTCAGTCTCTTTACTTTCCTTCTCCGCAGGTGCTTTTACAATAATTATCTAGGTTCTTTTAAAAGGGACACTATCAAGTCATAGACTCAATTTTTAAGTTTTGATAGAAAACGAAATTTCCAAAAAAAAGTTTGGGTGAAATCCTTGCCACACTGACGTTGATGGCTGTTTTGCCCGATGGGGATGGGATTTCACTTTTTACTGGCAGAAATTTTTATTTTCTTTTTACTTAAGAGCGGCCATACTGGGTCAGACCAAAGATCCATCTAGCTCAGTATCCTGTCTTCGAACAGTGGCCAATGCCAGGTGCCCCAGAGGGAATGAACAGAACAGGCAATCATCAAGTGATCCATCCCCCTGTTGCCCATTCCCAGCTTCTGCAAACAGAGGCTAGGGACACCATCCGTGTCCATACTGGCTAACAGACATTGATGGATCTATCCTCCATGAACTTACCTAGTTCTTTTTTGAACGCTGTTATAGTCTTGGCCTTCACAATATCCTCTGGCAAGGAGTTCCACAGGTTGACTGTCCATTGTATGAAAAAATACTTCCTTTTGTTTGTTTTAAATCTGCTGCCCATTAATTTCATTTGGTGACCCCTAGTTCTTGTGTAATGAGAAGGAGTAAATAACACTTCCTTATTAACTTTTTCCACACCAGTCATGATTTTATAGACCTCTATCATTAATTAAACATTATGTCATGTGATTAAGTCTCCAGGAATATGTCCAACCAAAATTGGCAATCCTATCTGGAGCCTTTTTTAAAAATTGGCATCACATTAGCTATCCTCCAGTCATTTGGTACAGAAGCTGATTTAAATGATAGGTTACAGACAACAGTTAGTAGCTCTGCAATTTCACATTTGAGTTCCTTCAGAACTCTTGGGTGAATACCATCTGGTCCTGGTGACTTATCACTGTTTAGTTTATCAATTTGTTCCAAAACTTCCTCTAATGACACCTCAATCTGGGACAGTTCCTCAGATTTGTCACCTAAAAAAAATAAACAGTTTGGGAATCTCCCTCACATCCTTAACCGTGCAGACCGACGCAAAGAATTCATTTAGTTTTGCCGCAACAGCCTTATTGTCCGTGAGTGCTCCTTTAGCATCTCAATCGTCCAGTGGCCCCACTGGTTGTTTGGCAGTTTCTTCCTGTTTCTGATGTACTTTTAAAAAAAAAAGCTATTACTTTTTGAGTCTTTGGCTAGCTGTTCTTCAAATTCTTTTTTGGCCTTCCTAATTGTATTTTTACATTTCATTCTCTTTTCTTTTTTTAAAAAAAGTTGTTTTTGGATTTGCAATTGTAGCATTCTGCTAATGTTTGAGAACCAGAAAGTGAAACTGATGGGAACTATAGATAGAAGTAAATTTACTTTCACTTTCTATTTTTTGCATTATGCAGTTGTTTTAACCTGAACAAATACATTCAAAATTCAAACTCTCTCATATTTTAACATCTTAAATTACTGACAGGAAAATTTGCTTTTAATATTATTTTAACCTGAGAATGTTTCTTTATTTTTACCCAAAAGTTAGGCTCAACTCCTGCAAAAACTTATCCATGCTCGGTTTCAGAGTAGCAACTGTGTTAGTCTGTATTCGCAAAAAGAAAAGGAGTACTAGTGGCACCTTAGAGACTAACCAATTTATTTGAGCATAAGCTTTCATGAGCTACAGCTCACTTCATCGGATGCATTCAGTGGAAAATACAGTGAGGAGATTTATATACACACAGAACATGAAAAAATGGGTGTTGTCATACACATTGTAAGGAGAGTGATCACGTAAAATGAGCTATTACCAGCAGGAGAGCGGAGGGGGGGGTGCGGGGGAGTGATCAGTCTCCTTACAATGTGTATGATAAACACCCATTTTCTCACGTTCTGTGTGTATATAAATCTCCTCACTGTATTTTCCACTGAATGCATCCGATGAAGTGAGCTGTAGCTCACGAAAGCTTATGCTCAAATAAATTGGTTAGTCTCTAAGGTGCCACTAGTACTCCTTTTCTTTTTTATCCATGCTTTTATCTTTAAGTACATGAGAAGTTCCTCTGAAGTCATTGGAGCTACTCATGTATAAAGTTAAACATTTAAGTATGCAGCATCAGGATTTTATTTAGCATTTATAATTACACATCTTTAAACCAATGAAATAAGGCCTAGATTAATATATAAATCTATGATAGTACAACTAAAACTAAGGACAGACCAGGTCATGCAGGGGAGGGGGGGAGTGCACTATATGTGAAAGAAAATGTAGACTCAAATGAAATAAAAATGTTAAATGAATCCACATGTTCCATAGAATCTCTATGAATAATAATTCCATGCTCAAATAAGACTATAACAGTAGGGACCTATTACTGACCACCTGACCAGGACAGTGATAGTGACAATGAAAAGCTAAGGGAGATTAGAGAGGCTATCAAAACAAAGAACTCGATAATAGTGGGGGATTTCAATATCCCCACATTGACTGGGTACATGTCATGTCAGGATGAAATACAGAGACAAAATTTCTCGATACTTTATATGACTGCTTCTTGGAGCAGCTGGTACAGGAACCCACAAGGGGAGAGACAACTCTTGATTTAGTCCTGAATGGAGCGCAGGATCTGGTCCAAGAGGTAACTATAACAGGACCGTTGGCAATAGAGACCATAATATAATAACATTTAACATTCCTGTGGGGAGGAGAACACCTTAACAGCCCAACACTGTGGCATTTAACTTCAGAAAGGGGAACTATGCAAAAATGAGGAGGTTAGTAAAAAAGAAGTTAAAAGGTACGGTGATAAGAGTGAAATCCCAGCAAGCTGCATGGATGCTTTTCAAAGACACCATAATAGAGGCTCAACTTAAATGTATACCCCAAATTAAAAAACACAGTAAAAGAACTAAAAAAGAGCCACCGTGGCTTAACAACCATGTAAAAGAAGCAGTGAGAGATAAAAAGGCATCTTTTAAAAAGTGAAAGTCAAATCCCAGTGAGGTAAATAGAAAGGAGCATAAACACTGCCAAATTAATTGTAAAAATGTAATAAGAAAAGCGAAAAAAGAGTTTGAAGAACAGCTAGCCAAAACCTCAAAAGATAATAACAAAATGTTTTTTAAGTACAACAGAAGCAGGAAGCCTGCTAAACAATCAGAGGGGCCCCTGGACGATCGAGATACAAAAGAAGCACTCAAAGACGATAAAGTCATCACAGAGAAACTAAATGAATTCTTTGCTTCACAACTGAGGATGTTAGGGAGATTCCCAAACCTGAGCTGTCTTTTGTAGGTGACAATTCTGAGGAATTGTCACAGACTGAAGTGTCACTACAGGTGGTTTTGGAATTAATTGAGAAACTTAGCAGAAACAAGACACCGGGACCAGATGGCATTCACCCAAGACTTCGGAAAAAACTCAAATGTGAAATTGTGAAACTATTAACTATGGTTTGTAACCTGTCCTTTAAATCAGCTACTGTACCCAATGACTGGAAGATAGCTAATGTAACACCAATATTTAAAAAGGGCTCTAAAGGTGATCCTGGCAATTACAGACTGGTAAGTCTAATGTCAATACCGGGCAAATTAGTTGAAACAATAGTAAAGAATAAAATTGTCAGACACATACAAGAACATAAAATTGTTGCGCAAAAGTCAACATGGCTTCTGTAAAGGGAGATCATGTCTGACTAATCTATTAGAGTTCTTTGAGGGGGTCAAAAAACACGTGGACAAGGGGGATCCAGTGGACATAGTGTACTTAGATTTCCAGAAAGCCTTGACAAGGTCCCTCACCAAAGGCTCTTATATAAATTAAGTTGTCATGGGATAAAAGGGAAGATCCTTTCATGGATTGAGAACTGGTTAAAAGACAGGGAACAAAGGGTAGGAATAAATGGTACATTTTCAGAATGGAGAGCGGTAACTAGTGATATTCCCCAGGAGTCAGTCCTAGGACCAATCCTATTCTACTTATTCATAAATGATCTGGAGAAAGGGGTAAACAGCAAGGTGACAAAGTTTGCAGATGATACTAAACTGCTCAAGATAGTTAAGACCAAAGCAGACTGTGAAGAACTTCAAAAAGATCTCACAAAACTAAGTGATTGGGCAACAAAATGGCAAATGAAATTTCATGTGGATAAATGTGAAGTAATGCACATTGGAAAAAATAACCCCAACTATACATACAATATGGTGGGGGCTAATTTAGCTACAACTAATCAGGAAAAAGATCTTGGAGTCATCATGGATAGTTCTCTGAAGACGTCCACGCAATGTGCAGCGGCAGTCAAAAAAGCAAACAGGATGCTAGGAATCATTAAAAAAGGGATAGAGAATAAGACGGAGAATATCTTATTGCCCTTATATAAATCCACGGTACGCCCACATCTTGAATACTCCGTACAGATGTGGTCTCCTCATCTCAAAAAAAGACATACTGGCATTAGAAAAGGTTCAGAGAAAGGCAACTAAAATGATTAGGGGTTTGGAACGGGTCCCATAGGAGAGATTAAAGAGACTAGGAGTTTTCAGCTTGGAAAAGAGGAGATTAAGAGGTATATAAAATCATGAGTGGTTTGGAGAAAGCGAATAAGGAAAAGTTATTTATTTGTTCCCATAATATAAGAACTAGGGGCCACCAAATGAAATTAATGGCAGCAGGTTTAAAACAAATAAAAGGAAGTTCTTCTTCACTCAGCGCACAGTCAACCTGTAGAACTCCTTGCCTGAGGAGATTCTGAAGGCTAAGACTATAACAGGGTTTAAAAGAGAACTGGATAAATGCACGGAGGTTAAGTCCACTAATGGCTATTAGCCAGGATGGGTAACGAATGGTGTCCCTAGCCTCTGTTTGTCAGAGGGTGGAGATGGATGGCAGGAGAAAGATCACTTGATCATTACCTGTTAGGTTCACTCCCTCTGGGGCACCTGGCATTGGCCACTGTCGGTAGACAGGATACTGGGCTGGATGGACCTTTTGTCTGACCCAGTATGGCCGTTCTTATGTTCTAAATGCAATACCATCTAAGAAACCTACAGAGCTCCATAACAATTTGCTGCTCCAAAAAAGCAGCACAGTTTTATAGTGCACTTTAGACTCATCAGTATGAAACTGCTTATAAAATCCCTTTATTGCATGTCTGAAATATGCAAGAATAACTAATTAAGTTCTTGTTCTAGAACATCCAGTATTTAAGCTTGCTAATTTCTGATTCTACGGAAGGGAAGGGGGGGCATTTTTTTAAAATGCAACAGCATATTAAAGAGTTATTTTCTGTCAGTTGTTTACTGTTTTGTTGTAGACATGAAATGAACATAAAAATACCAAAACACAATAACAAGTTCCTCACTGTTATACTGTTTACATTTTTGTTTTTGAAAAAGTGTTATGGTTGTCCCAAGAACAATTCTTATTCGCTATCATCATTGAGATGAACTTAAACAAACATGAAACAGTACAATTAAGCAGCTGCCCCAGTTGAAAGAGGACACATTTTAAACAATCTAAAATAATAATTAGCATTTGCCTGCATAATTTACTGATTTGAATGTATAACTGTGGTAATTGTATATTTATGTTTAATACAGTATTTTGTCATTAAGGGTCTAAATTTTAAACAAGTCAGACCCTTAATGACGAAATACTGTATTAAACAGAGACGCAAGACAAAAAACTAACTCACTACACCTCATTTTCTTCTTTTAATATTTACACTGCAATCTATGTTTAGAAGGCCAAATCTTAGAATTTTATATTTTAGCATCTCTTCATACTGGCTAAATGTTTCCCCATTAAGTGCAATGTATGCTAAATCTGACCCGATTATGGCTTAATCATTACCATTCTTTATTATTAAGCTAAAATCATTTCCTGGGAGACATCCCAAAAAAGCAGATCCTGGTTATGTAGCATAGGTTTTATAACCAGGGATTAGCCACAGTTCCGTCACCAGTGGCCAGCACCTGGCATAGCTATCCCAGCACAAATTCAAGTGGAGACAAGGGTAGCCATGAATCACACTGGTTCAGTTTACCCCAATTTTAAGCAAAGGAAAATAAACTTTGCAAATCACATTTTTGTCTACACTTGGGGGTTGTGTTATTGCAGTAAAACCATTTACTGGTTACCAAAGTATACACATTGACAGAGAAACAATTTTACAAATATGTATGTCATCATACTCAATATCTTAGTAAAAAATGCATCCAAGAAAAAGGTCACTGTGCCATTTTGTTTCTCTTTTTTTTTTTTTAAATCAAGCCACTAAGCTATCACTACCAAACCCTTTGCTTTGCATAAAATATATCAGCTTACAAATTATAGTTATGTCAGCTACCTGATAGCAGCAATAATGGAAGAAACTAATTTTTAAAAGTAGGGACAGAAATTACACATTTAAAACTACTTATTTAAGAACATCGAAGGTGGATCCTTCAGTCTCTGAAATGATATAAACATTGAAAATCAATCAACAGGAAGAATTTTTTCTTTATATAAAGAAACAAGATGAGTTATCTTCATTCAAATGCATTACAAACTAGCAGAAATGTTCAAAATAAAAAATGTTAATTTTAACCAGACCTTGACACCAATGATGCTTTTACTGATTTAGGATCAAATCCCACTCATTTCACTCATGTGAGTAATCCAAATGAGCCTAACAGGATTACTTCAACAAATGAGGAGAGGAACATTTTACCTTTATTTTCTGACTTTCAAGTAGATTGATAATGTAGAATTTAAGGTCCCAATCCTGCAATTTGCTCTGCATAGGTGAATCCATGTACCCACACAGAGCAAGCTGTAGGACTGGGGCCTAAAATGATTATTAATTCAGAATATAGTAATCATTTTCTTTCTAGTTTTTGCAGTTATTACACAGAAAATCCCTTGCTACATTCTGTTGAAAGTTTGCTTATGATATTTTTTTGACAATGATAACAGGAACCCTATCTCTGAACTACAATCTCCTGTCAACCACTTAGCTTAGTACTATCACACAGGTGTCACTGTGGTCTTGTATTGGTTAACTTTCACTGAAATATCAACAACAAGAAATGTATATATTGTACTACTGCACCTATAGTTTACAGAAACTGCAAGAACAGAAAAATGCACCATTTGAAAAAAAAAATCCAAAGAATATGATGGAGAGAATAGGACAGTCAGAAAACTGTATTCAAATGCATACATGAAAAATCTGTGAAATTACATGACTTTTTTTTTAAAAAAAGTGTCACAATTCAAGTCAAAACAGCACCTCCTAATCTAATACTATGCACTGTTAAACTAATTGATTATTTTTATCTGACACCTGCTAGTTTCATTTACCAAGCCTGATTTTTAAAATTATCTTTCTCTATAACAATATTGCTATTTCACAATGAAAAGCAATAGAATCCACAACACATCCCATAATAGAGGATCCAAAACACTTCCTGAAGGTTCCAATCCTGTAAGGGATTCAGTATGGCCCAGTGGATAGAGTAACCAATTAGCACTCAGGAGAGCCAGATTCTATTCCTGGCTCAGACACTGGCCTGCAGGGTGACCTTGGGCAAGTCATTTCAGCTCTCTGTGTCTCACTTTCCCCCATCTGTAAAATGGGAATAACAACGTTTACTTCCTTTGTAAAGTACTTTGAGATCTACGAATGAAAACCACTCTATAAAAGGTAGGTATATTATTTGGACAGACATCTGTGTCCACATGTAGCACCACCAACTTCAGGAGGGGGCCAACCCATGCTGAGCTCATTGTAGAACTGGGGCCAAAGTAATACACCTGCTGTATTCCTTTCACTATGTGTTTTTAAATGGGATTTTTCCCAACCGTAGCTTATCCAGGTCTACACACACGCTCATATCCAACTCGGAAGTGCAATCACACAAGAAGTGAGAGACACACTGACAAGTCACACATGCAGTCTGATTTGTTTTTCACGTTTATGTTATGAAAACACTGGTTTTAAAATACAATAGCATGTTCGTGAATACAAAATCCAAACGACTCAACATGCGCCGCAAGAACTGCATTTGCCCCTCGCTTCCCTCCATTTATCCGCCGAACTAGCAGATGCACCCAGCCCAGCTGCAGCGCGCACAAGGGCAGCAGCCACAGTGACAGCTGGGGCAAGCGGGCTGGTTTCCTGTGGGATCCCCCCACGTCCTGTTCAGCAAGTGCAGCACCGTACCGCGGGGCGGTTTGGGGGTGCAGAGAGTGAACATGGCAGAGAGAGCCGGGACCCACACGCACCCCCCCTCCCTCCCTCCCTCCCGCGGGGCCAGGGCTGCTCACAGGAAGCCACCCCCGGCCCCTCCCCACACGCACAAGCCGTGCCCTGGTCCCCACTCATCCCTGCTTCACCACAAACACAGCCCTGGCCACACGTACTCCCGGCCCCTCCCGCGAGCAGGTGGCAGCGGCATCCCCACCTAAGTGCTGCGTGCTCCGGCCTCCCCGCCCCAGGCAGCCCCGCCGCTCCCTGCGCCACCGCGCTCCCGCAGCGGGCTCCAGCCCCTGCCTGCTCCCCTCAGGGGCCTCCCCTGCGGGCTCCCCCAGCCGCACCCCCGGGCCCGGCCTCTGCCCCCAGCGGGGGTCTGTGCGCTCCGGCCCGGCCCCACGGGCTGTACCTGGACGGGGAAGTTAACGGCCCGGCAGGGTCGGGGGAGCGGCCGCACTCCCCCTCGCTCGCTCTCCGCTTCGCTTTGCTTTCCAGGCTTCTTCCGTGCGCGGATGACAGCTGTTTTTTGCGCATGCGCAGACCCTCCTGTAGGCACGGTGAGAACGGAGGCGAACCGGGGACATCACGTGACACGGGAACCCCGCCCACTAGTATGGAGGGCCGTGTCAGGTGATCCCGGACCCCTTAACCGTATTTCCGGGAAGAGCACTGCGCATGTGTAAGAACATGTTTCTGGCGGGAGGGGTGAGGAGCGACATGAAGGGACCCTGGACAATAACTGAAACTGCCTGTGTGACAGCATGGAGAAGGTCACGTGAGCCTGATCTGCTGCTGGGCAATGAGCGGGAGAAGCAGCAAGCGGATCTCTGTTCGGCCAATAGAAGCCGCGCGCGCGGGCCCCTGGGGCCGCAGCGCCCCTAGTGGGGGTAGGCAGCTGCGCCCGCCCCCAGGGCACCTCGGGACCTCGAACAGGAGCCTGGCCCTGCCTGTAGAGCTCATCACAGATGCTGGGGGGGGTCTTGTAGCACCCCCTGAGTTAAAGTGGTTTCCATTGCATAGAGGGTTTATGGAGTGGTCCAGTGGCTCTCAGCCTGCGCCCCCGCCCCCCCATAAAAACTGTGCCAGCAGCCCTGGTAGAGCTGGCTGGTGCTCGCCGTGGGCAGGGCCCACTTTACCAAGCCCCGTAGCTGAGGGCAGATAAAGGAGCTGTGCTAGCTGCACACATGGATTTCTGCACCAGCGAGGCGCCTGGGTCTTAAATAAAAAGCTCTTGTGCTTGTGGAGAAACCCTCGCAACTGGGACCCATTCCACGGTGTGGCCTCCCAGACAACCCCCCTGCCGCGGCTGCTGTCCACAGCTAGAGTTGAAATAGAAATAGGGCAATTATTTTTGTGAGAATCCTTGTTTTTTCTTGTCTGCGTCTTCGTGCAAAAGAGCCCACCCGTCTGGGATCCACGTACTTGTTCTCCAGACAGGGCTCCTGGCTGAAATTGGTGACTGACTTTATTTGAGTGTTGAAACCAAATGCAGAAGTCGTCTCTCTGTTGTGGCTTTCCACAATAGTATGGCTCTCCGTCATGCACTCCTGCAGGTGTGCACACTCGCAGTCACGCTACTGGTTTATCTATTGCTGAAGCTACTACTTGACAATTTGTGTGGTGTAGCAACAGATGGCAGTTTCCACTTTCCTGCTGTTAGAACAAATACATCGTGTTAATCTGATGCGGCTTAAACGTGTATCGCACATAACTGGAAAGGTTTTGTTAAGTCAAACCTAAGTCAGGCAGTCAACCACTTTGATACAATAAGGTTACAACCATAGGCCTGTCCACTGCGTAGAGGATGCCTATGAAGTTTGGCCCATGGAACTGCCAAATCTAGGCAGGAAGCCACAAGATACGTTAGGACAACTCTATACAGTCCAAATGGTGGTATGAATGAGGCAACATTTCTTTGCCTGTAAAATGAAAGTGCACCAAGGAAACTGATTTTTCTGCCACATATTTCTCTCACCCTGGTCAGTGCAGTTACAGTGAGAAATTCATCTCTGATGTATCTCTAGCAAGCAATTTATTATGTTGTATGTGCCACTTTTTTTTATTCAACTTATTAAGCCCTGCCATATAGTGTAGTTTTATTAATTTAGCTGTACTCTTCTTGATTTAGCTTCGAAAGCACTGCTACAATATGTAATTTTATTTTCAAGGCATTGCTGTAATTAGTCTTTTTTTCCTCCTCGTTGTGTGATGTGCCCTATTATCTGAATTCATTGTCTGCATCAACTGGCATTTCTGTAGTATCTCCTTGTATTATCTGGTCACTATACATGGATTATGGAAAGCAGTGAGGACTTCTCTACATCTTTCTTGTGATATAGACTTCTGCCTTGTAGTGTGCTAGTGAGTCATTTTCTACTATACTTCTTTAGAGACTGCTGTGACAAAGAGGTGAGTCTTGCAGCATAACCTGACGATAAGGGTAGGACTCTTCCAAAACTTTCTACATGCTGTTGAGAAGGCTCACCAACCAATATCTGAATTTGTAAGTCAGTTCTGGTCATGTACCAGATTACTATAATTGATGAAGTGGGTCCTGGAAAAAGATTGAGTCCCTTAGCAAGTCAGGCCTATACTTACAAAGGATGAAGTACTGTGATGAACACATGATCTCCTAGTGTGGCCTGGTCATTTGTCTGAGACAAATGTTTCCTTACTAACAAATGAGAAGCACTTTTGGTGCGACCTCTATTTGAGACTTGGGACTAAACGTAAAGCTCATCTATTTGACTTTGTTTTTCCTCAGTAAGGAAATGGAGACTGAAGCATTGTTAGAGATGGATAGCAAAAGACAAGCCTCCTGTTGGAAGTGGTCTTTAAGATATATCCCTCACTGCAAAAGATGTCTCTTATTTTAGATACAAAATTATCTCTGCCCATGTAAAGACTGGGTTCTCACTTCTATTGTAAAACATTATTACTGGGAATACTATCTCATAAGATTGAAGTTATGGAAAGTATTATTTATGATCAATAAGGGATAGTGGTACAGTACTGGTATAAATTAAGGCCTCAATCCTGCAAACAGGGATCCACTTGCATAAAACAGTTTAGCTGGACACTAGCTCCTCCAGCTGTTCCCACAATGGACTTTCCTTCCTGATGTGTTCTAATTTCACCAACAGTGAAGGAGGGGGCAGGAGCTTTCTCCTCCCCTCAACCCACCAACCTTGGGAGGAAAGGGAGCAGAGAGAGACAAGAGGAACAATGTCTCCCTTAATTTAACCCCTGCTCACCATTTCTAGCTTGTTAGAGTGATGCCAAGGCAAAAGAGATCACTAGCTCTGCAACTCTAGATTGCTGGACTGATATCAAGTGACAGCTCTCTCTGAGGTTAACAGGCTGAACAACTATAGCTTGCTGGACTGAAGGCAAGGCTGTAGACCTTTGAAAGTTACTGACTCAGTGCAGGGAACTGGACTAGATGACCTGTTGAGATGCCCTCTAGTCCTGCTTTTCCATGAGTCTATGACTCAGCGTTCTGGGTTTATGTCAAGGCATAGGCCTTTAGGAGGTCATTGAATAAGCACTTCTTGCATACTACGGTGATGTGAAGGGACATGGTTCTCTGATGTCACTGGCAGAGCACTTTTAGCTTGATTGGCTGATTATTAAGAGAAAGGGCACTGAGTTCACTGACTCAGGACTTCTTTCCTGCTGAGATGATTAATGATGTCCAAGTACAGACTTCTATGAAGTCACTGGCTCAGCACTTCTAGCTCGCTGACCTGACATCAGGGCACAGGCCTTCTTGAGGATACTGGATTAGCGAATCTTGATTTCAGGGCACAAGTCTCTTTGAGTCATTGGATCAGTACTTTTAGCTTGTGAGCTGATACTATGGCAGAAGGCTTTCTGAACTCACTGGCTCAGCACCTCTAGCTTGCTGGGTTGCTCTCAGCATGTGTATCTGCGAGTTCACTGGCTTAGGCATTCTAATGTGTTGGTCTGATGTCAAGGCCTCTGGGGTTATTGGATCATCATCTCTCACTTATGGGGTTTATGGAAAGGCCAAGATTTCTGAGGAATCTCGGGCTCTGTACCTCTAACTTGCTGGTGTAATGTAAAGGTCTTAGTGAGATTACTGGCTCATCAAACCTGATTTGCTGGACAGATGTGAAAGCACAGGTCTCTGTTTTCAGCTCAGTAGTACTGCATGTGCCACCCAGAACAGATAAATGCTCCAGCATAACAGGATATAAAATTAGCCTTTCTGTGACAATGTTCCCACCTTCCCTCTTTCAGGCCCTGTAATAATCCCTGTGCCCTTTGTCTAGAGGTTAGGAATATCTGCTACAATAACTCATATCTTACTTTTGCCTGGAATAAGTTTTTCTGCCAGTTTGAAGCACTCCCCAGGAGTCTAAATCAGTAAAATATGTAGTCTGCCTATTAACTGGTGGGTGCAGCTATATTGAATGTCTTGAGAAACACGAGCAAACCAATTTGCTTAATCTGTCATCATCATAAGCTTGACCTTGTAATGTAAATACTTGGGTGCCTAATTTATACTAAGCAGATTCACTAATATAATGGTTTACATGAAGAGAGGCATCTTTTTAACATACGGTGTACTCCACTCTGTTGAATTTCCTTGTCATATGTGAAAACACCAGATGGCAGTGCTGAGGTAGCAAACAATGCACCAGATCTAAGAAAAAAACAGCCATTAGCATTCAGACAGGCTTTTTTTCCCTAGCTATACATCTTAAATTTCACTTCACTGAATATGACATCATTCTTAACAGTATCTTTTTTGATCACTTCTATCAAATCATCTATCCTGTTGCTGTTTGCACCCTTTAAATAGTGTTCTGATAGTCATTTATCATATAACCCCTTAATCATGAAGAAGAGACAAGAGATGGGCTTGAAATGGTAACCAGCAGGGTTTTACTTAAAAAGCCAGACCTATCTGGGTACTGTTCTGGTTCAGCTGTTTTTATCAGACTTACTGGGTACAGATGACATTAACCCAAACAGACATTTTCACATGCAACTCTGGCAATTTGTGCATGCAAACAGCTACACGCACAAATATAGGCATGTAGTTATGCTGAGACGTCAAGTTTTTCTTTCTTTTTCTCTTTTACTCCTGCCCCCTCTGTTTCGCCCTCCCCTCCACCCCGCAGTGTGCATGCTTCTTGGTCATGTGTGACATAGCAACAGTACATGCAAAACAGTTGAGGTTTCAGAGTAACAGCCGTGTTAGTCTGTATTCACAAAAAGAAAAGGAGTACTTGTGGCATCTTAGAGACTAACCAATTTATTTGAGCATAAGCTTTCGTGAGCTACAGCTCACTTCATCGGATGCATACTGTGGAAAATACAGAAGATGTTTTTATACACACAAACCATGAAAAAATGCGTGTTTATCACTACAAAAGGTTTTCTCTCCCCCCACCCCACTCTCCTGCTGGTAATAGCTTATCTAAAGTGATCACTCTCCTTACAATGTGTGTGATAATCAAGGTGGGCCATTTCCAGCACAAATCCAGGGTTTAACAAGAATGTCTGGGGGGGGGGTAGGAAAAAACAAGGGGAAATAGGTTACCTTGCATAATGACTTAGGCTTGAATAGAGACTGGGAGTGGCTAAGTTAATTGTATCCAATTTGCAAATGAATTCCAATTCAGCAGTCTCTCGCTGGAGTCTGGTTCTGAAGTTTTTCTGTTGTAATATCGCAACTTTCATATCTGTAATCACGTGACCAGAGAGATTGAAGTGTTCTCCGACTAGTTTATGAATGTTATAATTCTTGACATCTGATTTGTGTCCATTTCTTCTTTTACGTAGAGACTGTCTGGTTTGGCCAATGAACATGGCAGAGGGGCATTGCTGGCACATGATGGCATATATCACATTGGTAGATGTGCAGGTGAACGAGCCTCTGATAGTGTGGCTGGCCCTGTGATGGTGTCCCCTGAATAGATATGTGGGCACAGTTGGCAACGGGCTTTGTTGCAAGGATATGTTCCTGGGTTAGTGGTTCTGTTGTGTGGTGTGTGGTTGCTGGTGAGTATTCGCTTCAGGTTGGGGGGCTGTCTGTAGGCAAGGACTGGCCTGTCTCCCAAGATTTGTGAGAGTGTTGAGTCGTCCTTCAGGATAGATTGTAGGAAGTCATTATGCAAGGTAACCTATTTCCCCTTGTTTTTTCCTACACCCCCCCTCACCCCTTCCTCAGACATTCTTGTTAAACCCTGGATTTGTGCTGGAAATGGCCCAGCTTGATTATCATACACATTGTAAGGAGAGTGATCCTTAGATAAGCTATTACCAGCAGGAGAGTGGGGTGGGGGAGAGAAAACCTTTTGTAGTGATAAACACCCATTTTTTCATGGTTTGTGTGTATAAAAACATTTTCTGTATTTTCCACAGTATGCATCCGATGAAGTGAGTTGGGGTTTGTGTATGTAATCAAGCTAACAAATTCTTTGTATTACTGAAGATTAAAAAAACATTTATGTAAATTTAACATGAATAAGCAATAGCTGAGATGTATCCATCTCTGTCTTCTAGAATGCTCGGAGTGGTGCTTCTTTCACATGTCTCTCTGCTGCCACATCGACAAAGGAAGAGGTCAGTAACTGGAAATCATCACTAAATATGTTCTCCTTCACCCCAGAAACAACAGCGCTTAATGAGAATATCACTGACCAGCTGAGACTATACTGTGCCATGCAGAATTAATTGCTTTCAGTGAGCAGCTCTAACTAATAAATCAATGGCACAATATGATTTCTCATTAATAGTAATTTCTGTAGTACAACTACTACATTAGTTCTTTTCAAGGAACCCTGGGGGGAGGAAGCGGTCACAAAACATTGTCTCTTTGAGGTATGTCAACCTCCACATCTAAAACTAATGTATCTATTTGGAAAGTCCCAGTACAAAAATAGCAACCTAGAGAATGAAGTATATGGATCAAAGCCATTGTTTAGCCAACAGAAGTATATGGCACCATTGGTATGTGCTTATGCCCTCTGTGCTCTGTAGGCCAAATTCACCTGTGCATTGAAGTAATGAATGGTGCCAGCTCATACCAGTTATAACTTTGATCCTGTATTTTCAATAAAAATTAAATATTGCCAGGGATACACTTGTTCTTTGTATGTATTTTTCCTATTAAAAAAATGTATTCTAATATTATTAAAATACATTGATCTAAACTAAAAGCCAGAAGCATTTTACATCACAATGGACACAAAATAGATTGAAACTGAATGGATTATATAAATTAAAACTGTGTGTGATTGGCACAGACATGGCCAATACACTGGTAATGACCTGATTAATTTACAAAAGAAAAATAAGGAGGTAAAATGTATTTATTCTCCTTTTCACTCTGTTTTAACATATACATTCTGCATAGCGGGGTGAAAAAAATCACCCACCAAGAACCTTTTTGTTGTCTTACTAACAAGAGTTCTTTATATAACTGTTTGATCTAAATGGGGTTTATTAAGACTTGATCCCAAACCAAAAACTTTCTTCTGAAACTCCAAAGTTTGAGGGCATTAAAATTATCCAAATCAAGATCTGACTCTCACTTTTGCAAAAAGCCTCTGTTTGTTAATAGGTCAAACTCTGCATTCAAAGACCCTTTACTTAATGCTAGAGCTGTAAATTGCAGCTTGAGTCCATCTCTATTATTTATTAAAATCAGTAAAATGTATTCCATTCCTGTAGGTTTTTTCACTTGCTTATGTGTAGCTGCTTAGGTAAGTTATTTACTAAACTACAGTAATATCATTCACAAGAGCACTGCCATTAAGAGGCTGTTGTTGCTGATGGGTTGGCAACAATAGGACCCGATTATTCTGCCGGTTCTACCCATGTGACTCCTAGTGACTTCACTGGCAGTTGTACCTACACAACTGACAAGATAATCAGGACCATGATGAGTATGGATGTGTGAATGCTCAAGTGGAGGGAAGGGGTTGAAATTATTCTTTTGTTTCTTCCTGTAGGAGTAGGGAAGAGGGAGAAGTTTGTAATTGCAGCCTGAGAAAGTGCAACAGTACATTCAGCTACCTTAAGCATTTCTGTACAGACACCAAATCCCTTTCCATGACCTGCTACAAGTTCCTTGTTTTTTGTTTTATATAATATATGTTCAAATATAAGAAAACAGGAGTGGAGTCAAGAACGTCTTTACTGTAGTCCTAGCAGGTTGCTTACGGCAACAAAATGTTAGAGGTCCTAAAAGCTAGAGTCACAAGAGTACTTAGTGTTGTAATGCCTAATTTGTAGGCACCCTGTGATTAGAGTAATTCTGTACCCTGAGTTAGATGCCCAGATTCCCCATTAATTGTATAGGGAGAGATAGGGCACTAGGAAATGGATTCTCCAAAGCCAGTAAACTGAGCACAGAGCCACCTAAGCTAGCCAGAAGTGAAATGCAGAAGAAAGGGGTGGGGCTTAGGCTAGATCCTCAAAGGTAATTAAGCACCTAACGCCCATTGATCTGGGCCTTAGGCGCTTGACAGGCTGGAGGCAGGCATCTCTCTCTGTGTGGGATTCTCAAATGTGAACCTTCTCCTGGAGTTAGGTGTCTAGGCTGATGGGAGAGGAGAGGAGGGAGACTGACCCCACCCCATTATAGCCAATAGCCTACTGGTTAGTGCATGAGGGCTGCAGGAGAACCAGAATCCCTGCTCTGCCTAAATTGGACTTGCACCTAAGTCTCTGCTCTGAATCAGACAAAGCAATTATTTGAATCTGGGTCATCCACAACCCAGGTGAGTGCACTAATGATTGAGCTATTGAGGTATTCTGGGTTGGACATACACACACTCTACCCATGCACCCCTGAAAAATTCCCAACCTACTCACTCCTGGTTGTCTTTTGTGCAGGTTAGGCATGTTCTAGCATACACCGAATGGCTCAGGCCCCACTAGAGAGAAACGCAGGGGAATGCCAAAGAATCCCACCAGGGCTTTAGCTTCACTAAGGGCTTCAAGCAGCTCATTAGCATCTGGACTTAAATGGCAGAAATTTAGGTGCTGATGGGGATTTAGGTGCTTACAGGGTTAGATGGCAACTGAGCGGGGGTTTTGAGAATGGCAGTGGTACCTAAACAGAATGCCACTAACCATCACCTACAGCCTCCAACTAAAACCTCTCCAGTGCATCATCAAGGATCTACAACCTATCCTGAAGGTCAATCCCTCACTCTCACAGACCTTGGGAGACAGCCCAGTCCTCGCTTACAGACCGCCCCCCAACCTGAAGCAAATACTCACCAGCAACTACACACCACTCAACTAAACACTAACCCAGGAACCAATCCCTGCAATAAACGCCTGTGATGTTACACTCTATATGATTATATGAAAATATGGTCATGAGTGTGAATATAATGTAACTGGAATATGCTTCATGCAAAAGGTCTCTTGTAAGGTATCATTAAAAAGCTTATAATCTATTGAGCATGGTCATCCAATTTGTATAAATGTATCGTTCTTGTATCTGAAACGAGAAATATGAAATATAACTCTGAGGTCCTATTGTAATTGTGCAAAGTGTGGGCCATTAATGGTGGCTTGAAATCTTGATGGCTCCCATTAACCAGGACAATTGGTTGTAAATGGCTTTGTTTACTTGTAAGTCTTCCTGTATACTGTGTGCTGGCAAGTGGGTAATGAAGTCTTACAGTGACGTGATTGTGTCACCGAAACTGAAATCCATCTTTAACCTGGTACTTTTCCATTAAGAAGGAGGGGTGAGAACCCAGAGAGGGACAAAGAATTCCCTCCTTGTGCAACTGATAGATAAGCGGGTGGAACAGAACAAAGGGGGCTACAGTCATGAGAAATCCCCTAGTTACCACTGAGCTGGAACAAGAACTGTACTGGGAAAAGGATTGGGCCCACACTAGAAAGGAGTCTAGTCTGTGAAAGAAGCTTATTGGAACATCTCTCAGGGTGAGGTTTCATCTGTAATCAGTTTCTTACTGTATTAGACTTAGACTCATGTATTTTTGTTTTATTTTGCTTGGTAATTTACTTTGTTCTGGCTGTTATTACTTGGAACCACTTAAATCCTACTTTTTATATTTAATAAAAATCACTTTTTGCTTATTAATTAAGTCAGAGCAAGTAATTAATTCCTGGGGGAGCAAACAGCTGTGCATATCTCTCTATCAGTGTTAAAGAGGGCGGACAATTTATGAGTTTACCCTGTCTAAGCTTTATACAGAGTAAAACAGATTTATTTGCGGTTTGGATCCCATTGGGAACTGAGTGTCTGGGTGCTAGAGACAGGAGCACTTCTCAAGCTGTTTTCAGTTAAGCCTGCAGCTTTTGGGGGACGTGGTTCAGACCTGGGTCTGTGTTTGCAGCAAGCTAGCATGTCTGGCTCAACAAGACAGGATACTGAAGTCCCAGGATACTGAAGGGAAAACGGACTCAGAAGTAGTCTCAGCACATCAGGCGGCAGTCCCAAGGGTTTCTGTGACCCAACCCGTCACAACCCCATTGTCAACTCTGTCCGCATATCTATTCAAGGGACACCATCATAGGACCTAACCACATCAGCCACACCATTGGACTCGTTCACCTGCACATCTACCAATGTGATATATGCCATCATGTGCCAGCAATGCCCCTCTGCCATGTACAGTGGCCAAAATGGACAGTTTACGCAAAAGAATAAATGGACACTATTCAGACATCAAGAATTGTAACATTCAAAAACCAGTAGGAGAGCACTTCAATCTCCCTGAACACTCAATAACAGACTTAAAAGTGGCTATTCTTCAACAAAAAAAACCTTCAAAAACTGACTTCAGCTAGAAACTGCAGAACTGGAATTAATTTGCAAACTTGACACCATCAAATTAGGCCTGCTGAAAGACTGGGAGTGGCTGGGTCACTACAAAAAATAATTTTCCCTCTGTTTATACTCACACCTTCTTCTTAACTGTTGCGAATGGACCACATCCACATGATTGAATTGGTCTTGTTAGCACTGATCCCTCACTTGGAAAGGCAACTCCCATCTTTTCATGTGCTGTATATTTATACCTGCTTACTGTATTTTTCACTCCATGCATCTGATGAAGTGGGTTCTAGCCCATGAAAGCTTATGTCCAAATAAATTTGTTAGTTTCTAAGATGCCACAAGGACTCCTCATTGTTTTCCAACTTAGCAACTTAGTTGCTTTATTGTGAAAGTGATTGTGGTCTGTGAGGAGACTGGATAGATATTTGCCTCTCTGGTCAGGGCAGCAGGAGCCACAGAGCTGTCTCTGAGTCCATTACACAGATCTCAGGATAGTAAGTCCAGCCTTCTGACTCCTTATTTTGACCCCTCTCTTCACCATGGACAATATGTTCTTTTGTTATGTATTGAATCTGTGGGGTTTGTCAGTGCACACTAGGTGGCAGTCTTCATCTTACATTTCTCATGTCAACTAACTGCTAATGAGCATTTTCCTACATACTAAAAATGACTAATCTGCTCAGGCTGTAAAACAGCAGGGAACCAAGGGAGACCAGCTCTGCCAGTAATCTTATTGCCTCTACAAAGGTTTAATTTAGAGCTGCAGTTAACTGTTCACTAAATAGCCAAACTGGCAAATAAGCTGCAAATGAATGGAGGGGCCTCCTTGTAGTCATTATCTGCCCTGTTTTGTGACACCTCCAGTATGTTCTTTATCCCATTGCTGGTAAAAGATTCTGAACACACTTTTGCCTACCACTTTTAGATGTTATCAGGCTCCATTACTGTAGACTCACTTAAACTAAGTCCTTCTCCCATAAACATACAGCACCTTCATTTTCCTGTGGCTGGTTAGGGATAATACAAACAGCATCTTACTATGGCTGGTTCGGGATAGTACACAGGGCCTGTAAAATAAATGCCTTTAAAAGTTGGCCTTTCTAGAATTTTAAAATTAAAAATAGTTCCTGTAGAAGGAGGAATAGCACCTAGGAGCTGTGCATTATGTTGTAAAAACATAATTCTATATATTTTCCAATTGACTATTATTTGAGCAATGGTGGGGGGACAAAAATAGCCTAAGACAGATGGGACTATCAGCAAACAGCACTCATTTTGTGATGCATGTATTTATTGTATAACTGCAAATCCCTTCTTCCTAATCATGAGGTCTCAGTTTGATATGCAGAGCTCTAATTTGTATACGCATTTCTGTGAATTGTGCAACTTTCCACTGATGAGCCTAATTCAGACAAAATTA
Organism: Caretta caretta; assembly: GCF_965140235.1. Taxonomy (NCBI): domain Eukaryota; kingdom Metazoa; phylum Chordata; order Testudines; family Cheloniidae; genus Caretta; species Caretta caretta. The sequence continues at coordinate 105,294,045 of NC_134210.1, read as the reverse complement.
TCTATCCTTGGCTTCTCAAGTTGAGTAAGTCCCAGAATGTGATGGATCCTGGCTCTGCCACAGGTGGACGTTTTAGAAAGGAAGGTCAGCCTCTACAGAAGTCCAATACCTCCATGCCAATAAGCTGTGAAGTAATAATTGACCAGGAAAAAAAGAATACATGAAAAAGATTATGCACATGAACTTTCCATTTCCTGTATTGTTCATTCCTGATTCTTTTTTAAGCCCCCATGTGCAGCTACACAGGAAACAGGAGTTACTCCAGTTACAGGCTGAAATAGCTTCCCTGAATGGTGCAAGTGAAGAAAACAAAGAAAGAAAATTCCCCCCTTTAAACAGCCCTTCATATTTTCTCAAAAAACTATTAATTACAGTAAGGGGAGACAGTAATAATACTTAATTCATAAGGGTATAATGGGGATTAATTAATGGTAGCAAAGCTCTTTGTGGATGAAAAGTTTAAGTATTATCATCATTAGTACATTTGACCTTATTCAGAACATACAAGGGAAAGTAATGTTTGTCTGCTGGAGGAGCATAAAATCAGTAATGGAATAAATATTAGTTGCAATCTTATAAATTTGAATTACAAGAAATGGGAAGGGGAGATGTAGCCATTATGATAGTGTGCTGTGTAAATATTATACTCAAAAGGTGTCTAGCCCCAACTTTAAGATTTTATTTAATTTCAGTTGTGAGGTCAATAAGAGAAGGTGACTATTTTCAGTATCTACTTTTGTGTCTACATCCATATTTCCACCCTCTATTGCTGATCTTGGTAACTAACTGTAAACCTTTGGGTGCCAAGTGCAGTGCTGACATGCAGGCAAGTTTCCTTAGGGCCAAAACTTTTTTCCCCCCTATTCTAGTGACAGGACACTCCAACCCATATCCTCTGGATGCTGATGTGAGTGATACATACTATATAACCTTAGGCCTAAATTGTGCTGATAGTAGCCCACTTTGTCTGCTGGCCCATGAAAATGCCATTGGCTTCTTGAGCCCTATAGATGTGGAAGCTAATATCTACCTAAAGGCTAATATCCAAACTTTCCTTTTCTGGTGATGCAGAATGCTCAGTCAGGCATTTCATTCTGCCTCCTTACCCCTTGATTCTGCTGTTCCTTGTTTCTAGATCTGATTGAACACATGGAAGTGACATTGGGAAACTCCCTGATGCCCTGCATAAATGTTAGAAAAGAATTTTTGAGAGGCAACAATCCAAGGATCTTACCTGAATGGCAACACCAATCCAAAGGTCAGCTAGGGAATAGCAAGAAAGGGCCATGAATATGTCACAAATGAAGATCCCCCACCTCTCTCTCTCTCTCACACACACTCTCTCTCTCTCTCTCACTTACTTCCCCTCCCCCTCCCAAATGCACTGAAGTTTCACAGAGTACCATACTTTGGAAATCTGGGGAAAGAAAGCCTCTTGGGGCTCTACTCCCAGGTAATGTTTATTGAAAACAGAAGATAGTAACTCACTTACAGATACACAGAAATATTACTATAGTGTAGAGTTGGAATAATTTCTGTGGTCTTCATGGTTGCAGAAGGACAGTTGGAAGAGGCCGAGACTCAAGCATTGTGTGGTGAGGGCAAATGTGGATCTTACTCACATAACATCTCCTCTAGCTCCAGATTTGCAGAAGTCACAGAAACCTGAGGTGATTCTTTCTGTTGAAGCAGACCTATCTAGTGAATGTCTGCCTTCTGTGGGGACAGAAGCCACAAATATGGCTTGCACAGTTTGAGTAGCCTGTAATATTTTGGCCAGATCAGGACCCTAGGGTAGTGGAGAATTAATTATGGTGGCACCAGGATCACAATCTTGGAGAGCTCCTATTAAAAGGAACAAACCTGCTCAGTGGGCAGGTTTTTCTAAGTTCTCAATGCTAGCTCAGTACCTGTGTCCATAGCTTTTGATTTTTAAAGAAGAGAATTCATTATTTGATCTGATAGTGCAGTGTTGCTGGTAGTGTCATAACATCTTGTTCTAGCTGAGTTAGAGCTTTTTCTTTTATGTCCTTTTTATCACTCTTCAGTGATCTTTCCCTGAGCTGTGAAGTACAGTCAGTCAAATGCTCTGGGTCATGCAGTATCAGCTATCAGTACTACCGTGAGCTGCTGGTGCCTGCTGATTCCCAATTTTTGATCTGTGGTAAATTCTGTGCACTCAATCTCTTTTGGTTTAAGATCGTTTTGGCAAAAGTAAACAAAGCAGATCTTAATAGCTGGAGACCAAAGTCATCAGGACAAATTATTCTGGTTATATCTGTGCTACCCCACTGACTTTATCAGGGTTGGAGAGGTGCAGATGAACCACAGTTTGAGAGGGGTAAAGTTATCGAAATCAGAATATTAAACAAAGGAAAAGACATGTAAGGGAATTGTATTGTGTACCCTAGAGGACAGTATATTTGAGCAGACAGACAGTATATTTGTGCAGACAGCTATTTAAACTCTGGCTGTGATACCCTTAGGTATATGGGGCAAAGGGGAAGAGAGACAAACAGGCTGAGTAACAGAGAGAGAGAGAGAGAGAGCGCACACATGTACATGAGAACCTTAGTGAGAAGAACACAAATGTAGAAAACACTATATGGCATTACTATAACTGTTCTAAAGTTCCCCATCAGACCAAATATTTAGCATTTCAGCCCCATTAGAAAAATGTTCAGAAAAGTATGAGCTTGTGAAAATAGGGTGAGACTGGGACTCTGTCTGTAGACTTAACAGCAGTATTGGTGGAGTGATCTAATATAAAATAACACCATGTAGATAGCTTGGCTTCACACATACTGGTCCCCCTTCTGGGCTGCACCCAAACTTTAGTTCCCAGCAAAGCAGCTTTGTGATGGAGAGAGTAACAGCTCTGCCAGCTATCTCCTGTTACTGTGCCTCCTACATATGGTGCTGTAGACAGTTTATGCCTAAAATTGACCCTGTGGATGGGGCGGTGTCCTGCAGCTCCCTGTTGGGTCTCCTGTTGAGAGCAACTTGCTTTTTCCTCTTCCAGTACAAGATGTTCTTTTCCTGTGGACTACTCCCTTGCCTCAAGCCAAAGAGGACCTTGCAGTCACCTTTACACTGGGGCAGCTGATCTCATCACTTTGAGGCATCTTGAGGCTTTCTACCTAATTTATACCCCAGAACACAGGCTGGTATTATAAAACCATGTATATGCAAGATCCTTCCTTGCCTCCCATTCCTGGAAGAATAGAACGAATCTTGCACACCCCAAAATTTTACATCCCCTGGTGCGTCAATTGTGAGGAAGCCTCAGCCATTTCAATTTTTAAGCAGCAAGATAAATGAGCCCACCAAAAGGTGTACTGCCGGTCGTAGATTAAAGCTATGGGTGGCCTGGATCTAACAATATTTTGGGGCACTCTTGTGTGGAGTGTTGGACTTAGTCTTCCTGCCCAGGCAGATTGATTCTTCTAGTCCTCCCTGACTTCCAGCTCTGCCCCTCCTCTGTTCTTGATGCAAAATTGCTGGAAACAGTCAGCTGTGAACAGCACCATGTCCTGCTGGGCTGCCTTTGACTCATTGTTATTTTTACACTCCCTCTTAGTGCAGGAGCTTTAATTCCTCCTAAGTCCCTCTGCCCAAATAGTAGAGCACATAAATATCTTGGTAATCAAACTCAAAGTAGTATATAGCAATTTGATGAGGCTTTGGTAACATTCATGCTTTATAAAGTTTACTCAAACCATTGATTTATTCCAGGACTGAGCCCCAACATTTCCAGGAGCAGCTCAGGTATGTTTCATGAGAGCTCTGACAGTTATGGCAGCTGAATCCCACTGCTAGCTTGTGTGGAGTCTGTGGTTCAATCACTGGCCTGTGAGTCACAGTCAAACTGCAGTAATTGCAGGATTTCAACAATTTCCACCCCACCATCAACCTCAGCCTGGACCAGTCCACACAAGAGGTCTACTTCCTAGACACAACAGTGCTAATAAGCCGATGGTCACATAAACACCACCCTATACCGGAAACCTACTGACCGCTATATTTACCTACATGCTTCCAGCTTTCATCCAGACCACGTCACACAATCCATTGTCTACAGCCAAGCTCTAAGATACAACCGCATTTGCTCTGATCCCTCAGACAGAGACAAACACCTACAGTATCTCTATCAAGCGTTCTTAAAACTACACTACCCACCTGGTGAGGTGAAGAATCAGATTGACAGAGCCAGAAGGGTACCCAGAAGTCACCTACAACAAGACAGGCCCAACAAAGAAAGTAACAGAATGCCACTAGCCGTCACCTACAGCCCCCAACTAACACCTCTCCAGCATATCATCAAGGATCTACAACCTATCCTGAAGGACGATCTCTCACTCTCGGACCTTGGGAGACAGGCCAGTCCTCGCTTACAGACAGCCCCCCAACCTGAAGCAAATACTCACCAGCAGCTACACCCCACTCAATAGAAACACTAACCCAGGAACCAAATCCTGCAACAAACCCTGGTGCCAACTCTGTCCGCATATCTATTCAAGGGACACCATCATGGGACTTAACCACATCAGCCACACGATCAGGGGCTCATTCACCTGCACACCTACCAATGTGATATATGCCATCAAGTGCCAGCAGTGCCCCTCTGTCATGTACATTGGCCAAACCAGACAGTCTCTATGCAAAAGACTAAATGAACACAAATCTGCATTAGGAATTATAACATTCAAAAACCAGTAGGAGAACACTTCAATCTCCCCGTTCTCTCAATAACGGACCTAAAAGTGGCAATTCTTCAACAAAAAACCTTCAAAAACAGACTCCAACGTGAAACTGCGGAACTGGAATTTATTTGCAAACTGGACACCATCAAATTAGGCCTGAATAAAGACTGGGAGTGGTTGGGTCATTACAAAATCTAAACCTAATTTCCCCAATACTAATTTGCCCCAACTGTTACTCACACCTTCTTGTCAACTGTTTGAAATGGGCCACTCTTATTACCACTACAAAGGTTATTTTTCCTCCCGTGGTATCTTACTGTTAATTGAATTGTCTCATTAGACTGACCTCACACTTGGTAAGGGAACTCCCATCTTTTCATGTATTTATACCTTGGCCTGTATTTTCCACTCCATGCATCTGATGAAGTGGGTTCTAGGCCACGGAAGCTTATGCCCAAATAAATTTGTTAGCCTCTACACCACAAGGACACCTCGTCATTTTTGCTAATACAGACTAACACAAACCATGCTATTACCAGCAGGAGAGTGGGGTGGGGGGGAGAGAAAACCTTTTGTAGTGGTAATCACCCATTTTTTCATGGTTTGTGCGTATAAAAAGATCTCCTATACTTTCCACAGTAATGCATCCGATGAAGTGAGCTGTAGCTCACGAAAGCTTATGCTCAAATAAATTGGTTAGTCTCTAAGGTGCCACAAGGACTCCTTTTCTTCTAGCTACCACTCTGAACCTGACAATATGTAGGCACTCAACATATGTATGTACATAATTTAATTTACATTTTAATGAATCCATGACACTGTTTTATATTGTAAAATCAAGCAGATATGTTGTCACAAGTCTGCCAATGCTTCCCTCTTTTTTGCGAGGAGGAGTTGCTATGATGCTATTTTTCTTGTGTGAATGTTTTTAAGGAAGCATCAGATATATTTATGCTTTGCAAAATTCATTTTTGAAATAATTTTTACTGATAGTGATGTTTATTTAAGCATTTTTTTAATCAGAGTATAGTTTCTCAGCTATGGGAAATTATGGGGGGTCAGACAGTTATTTAAAGACAATGATTGAGATTCATAAAGTTAAAACTTTAACCATTCAAACACATATTCTCAAAATATACAAAATAAATATCCCTAAATCAAACTCTGATGTTCTCATGCAGTAAAGTTTATCATTGTGTGTGTATAATGAAATTGACATTTATCAATTTTTATAGATTAAAAAGTAATCCTTCCAAGCCTATAAACAACCTACAGCAAGTTATAAGGCCAGGATTCTCATGTTAGTTTATAAAAGGTTTGACTATGAAAGTTCCAGAGTCTGTGGAGCTGATTCTCATTTACAATAAGGCCCCTTTACACAGTACTCTGGCAAATACAATTACAAACCCTGAGGCTTCTTTACACTGCCAGACTAATATAAAAGGGCTTTATGTAACTGAGAATCAGTCCCTGAAGTTTGGAAATAGTCTGTTGTCGTTACATGCTGTGTGAACAGGGGATTGAAAGCTATCTGAACTTTGAAAGTGACTTTAATATTTGATTTTATATTGATGAAACATTCTCATACTATACGGTGTATGAGCCACGCTTTTCCCTGCACAAGGCAAGCCATTAGTGGATTCTTCTAATGTTACAGGGTATAGCAGAAGACTGGAATAGTGTGGCTGACGAAAAATGTGGGATCCAAACTTCACACACATGCGCACACACACACACACACACCATAACCCCTAAAGAAAATGAAGTTATTTCTTAAGTTACCTTGGGCATTAAACTGAGTCTCCCTTGCCCTGAGGAGGTGAAAAAAGAGGCTTTAACACATTCTGAAGCAACATCTGGCTACATGTTCTGAAACAACGCATGACTAGAAAGGAAACTAATAGTGAAGGAGAAGAGAAAGGATGAGGGGGATGGGCAGGGAGACGGAGCATGGAGGAGGAAGATGGATCTTATTAGTGAGGAGAGATATGAGCGGGAGGAGAAGGAGAGGAATGATAAAAACTGGGGAGAGCAAGAGCAGGAGAGTGAACAAGTTATATGGGGAGAAATGGGAAGGGAAAAAGGACAAAAGAATTGAAAAAGGGATACAAGTATTTATTCAAGCAGAGAGAGAAATAAAAAGGGAAAGAAAACAAAGTTGGAAGGAAGAAGGAGGTGCATGGAATGAGGATAAAAGCTGGTGCGAACCTCCAAAATGCACTATTTTATACATTAATGCACCCAGGGGATGCATTTCCAGATGAATTCCCTGCAACGTCTGCATAAATTCAGACAACATTTTTATAAGATTATTTGATGCCATTCTCTGCCGCACAGTTCTGTATCCAGTTCTTTCCATGTGCCGGGACCAAAGGGTACTAACACAGCACCGGAGAACATTACTTTGCCCAGTTTCCTGGGAACTGACCCTGTCTTTTATCCCATCATTTCCTTTTAATTCACTGCAAATTGAAAAACTTTTACCTATCTACACCTTTGCTCACTTTCTGCAGCTCCATCCGTTCTGGAGTACAGACAAGTCCTTGTCATAGGAACACAGAATTACCTTACCATGCCACTGGTTCAGCAAGTCTGGTATTCCACCTCCAGCACTGGTCACCTGGTGCTTCATGGGAAAATGAAATACATACAACCTCACATACCAAGACAACTGTGGGCTTTGGCAACAACCTTTCTTCTGAGCTTTGGGTAACTGGCTATATCTGCCTCTTTATTGAGTCTTGGACACTTACCTTTTGAATTATAACATGCTTTCCTATATGGTGCACCCCAGAATCCATTGCATCCCATCTTATATGGGCATTTAAAATGGAAGCAGCTTGATTCAGCTGTTGTTCACTAAAGAGCAGGGTGACCAGATAGCAAGTGTGAAAAATTGGGACAAGGGGTGTGGGAAACTAGGTGCCTATATAAGAAAAAGCCCCAAATATCAGGACCGTCCCTATAAAATTGGGACATCTGGTCACCCTTCTGAAGAGGTTGGGATAGTTGTAAAAGACATGGGAAAGCATGGGCAGAAGGAATGTGAAGACATGCTGGGAAGGAGAGGAAAATACTCAGCCCACTACTTGAGTAAAGAAAATGTGGCACCACTGCACAAAGGAAAAAAAGAATATGAACAACAGATGTGTGCTCACATCCAAAGCAAAGGGCAAAGGTTACTGCACTGTAGTTTAACAGATATATGAGAGAGGTCAATTAGGCTGAAATTGCGAAAGTAAGCCAAGGGGGAAATGTATCTGACAACTGGGCCATAGAAGATGGAATTGAGAACCCTGTATGTTCTGATGAGGGGCACTTAACCAATGCAAATACAGCATTTTGCAACAATGTCTCTAATTGTATATTTAGATGGCTAAAAGTAGGGATTTGTCAATGACCTTGGAGAAAAAAAATTAGTTACAATCTTTGCCCAAACCTTAGAATGAACTGAACAATTTTGGGGCGTATAAGAAAAAGTCATTGGAAAGATCCTTTTTTGTTTGTACATCTTTGCACTTTGGCCGGGCCCAGAACCTCAGATACCATACCTGGAAAAACTTATTCTAACAAAATATCCAGCTCAGATTATTGGACATTTCTATGAACTGAAGTATTTCTTAATATTGTTGAATCATTAATTATCTTAGACGTAGGCTGTGTGGGCAGGGTATGCATTACAGATGTGTTAAGTATTTGTATAGATCTTTAAATCCACTCAAACTGATCCTCAGGTCTGACATTCTTTCCTTTCCGAAATCTCAGCAGATGCTCACTAAAGTGAAAATGTAAGCTGATGTTGTTTACCCATCTGGAAATCTGGCAAGTCCTTCCCCACCAGCCAGCTTCTCTCTCTCCAGGCCAACAGACACCCTTTGGCTTCCTGAAGACATCTAAGCTCAGAAAGAGGAGTCCTGTGGCTTACTAGAGAGCAAGGGCCAGCTGTTTGGGGGTGGGGTAGAGGGGAGAAGGTTGTTTGTTGAACAGCCAAGCAAATCTGCAAGAAGTCACTCACGTCCGGCCTGGGCAATGCCAACAAAACCATTCAGTTTCTGAATCTATGTTACAAGCCAAGCTCTGCAGGGTTCACGCTAGAGCTAAAATCCTATTGAATTAAGTGCTGTAAGGAATGAGAGAAGGAGGAGATGATTTACATGAACTTTTTACCTCCTGGTCAGCTCTGCATCTTGTGACTCTTTTGTATTGGGTTGCCATGGCAAGCTGACCTGTCTGTAAAATAGGTCATCCTCTCACTGAACCAGAATCTGTAGCCTGTTGGGCATCCACAGGATAGCATAATACCATATAGGCTGCAGATTGCTTGTAACATTTGAAACCCTATGTAATCTGGGGTTCACAGGGATGCAAGCCTCTTGCTGTAATGCAGAATTTAGGGATGGTTAAATATCCAAATCTCTTGTATATTGTTGTACAGTGAGAGCACATGGGATTTTAAGTTTATTTTTACAGTCTGCTAATGTATTAACATTACTATTAGCATGGTGGTGTTTGTAGGGATTCTCTCAGGCAGATAGAGCATGAGCAGTTGCTGGTACGAGCATCCAAAGGGGGATAGGGGGAGAAAGATGACAGCTTTTCACTGTTCCAGCAGTGAGTGTAGATTTACTTAACATAATTTAGGCTTGAATCCTGAAAGCTGCCTCACACAGATGTTTCCAGGCACCCTAGCAGAGCACCAGGAGATCCCCATTAGGGATCTGCCCACATTGAGCTGCTGTAGGATCAAGGCTTCAATTCTGAAAAAATTAAATTTTGTATAGAGGAAAACTCCTTGAGTCTCCTTATTTTATATTTGAGTCTTTTAGATCATCCTATCCAGTCCCCTTTTTAGACAAATATTTACTGCTCAGTACTAACTATAATACTTCAGCTTGTCACTGCTCATTGTCAGTGTAGACTAACACGTTTGATATTTATTGGTAAAAAGAGTCTCAAAATAGGGATGAAGTAGTCCTTTCACTTTTCCTTTCTTTCTAGTTGTTAGGGATGCTGTGTGTAGCAAAGTTGCCACCCCCACTCACACTCCTCTTGGCTATATATGGCATTTCAGCACCTTTGCCTCAGTTTTCCCCACCGTCCTTTAGCCTTCTCTACCTAAAGGAGTATCCTAGTCCTCCAGCCACACCACTTTACAGAGTCCATCCCCTTCCAGGGCAGAGCTTTTTACCAAAATCCAACAGAAAGTAAAAACAACTAAACCTTAAACCCAGCTGAGCTCAGCAGCTCCCTCTCTCTCACAGCTATACTTTTGCCCTCCTATAATTTTTTTCCCCACCCTTTGTCCTCTGGCTCCTAGACCTCAAACAACCCCACTGTCCAGGGGGTAGTACACCCCTCCCCTCACTCAGGGTTCAGACAAGCTCATCTAAGTTCCTACCTCCATTCAGGCATCCATCTCACACTGTAAATAGCCTGTCTACTCTTCTCCCACTTTCTGCTTTTCAGCTTTCCTTGGGGCTGCTTCCTACAAGACAGGACCAAAGACTTCCTCCCATCTGATGTCCTCTCTCCTCTTTTAAATCCACCCCATTCACCTGACCACACCCTTCCCAGGTACAAGCTGTGAAGTTGCATCACTCTCTGGCTCCTTCAACCCTTTTGGTGCCAGTGTGAGGTTTATACCCAGTCACACTGAGCTAAATTCTCCTCTCACCAGTCTAATTCAAGTCAATGGGGTTGTTTGTGCCAGTGCAGCTGAGAGGAGAATCTGCCTCCTCTGTTCTTATTGCCATTACTACACTGTGTTTTTTAAAGAACTACTGAGGTAACAAGTTCCATTTTATAATATATGTTGTACACCTTGCTCTGGATTGGACAAGGAGATACAAATTACACCTCCCTGTCCCCCATCATGCAATGTGTCTACTCCCTTTTTACTTGGGGTTGCCATTTGGAGAGGCAGATTTACACCCTAATTTTGCAGGTTGATCCAAGGTGAACTCCTGCAGTTAAAGAGGGCTCTACATGAGTGCAGAGGTCCACATGCATAAAGCCACTTGCAGGATCAGGGCCTTGGTTTCCATCAGAGACACCATATGATCCTGCTGAGCGATCCATTTGCTGTGGAGACTTCACAGCTGGCTCTGCACCCTGGTTTATGCCAATTTGAGCAGGTATAAACCAGGGATGCATTTATCCTACTTTCTTTGTTTCAGCTTTGGAAAAACGGTTAGAAAGGTACAGTATTGCATCACATCAATATTGATGATCTGCTTTCTAAATATTTGCACTCAAGAAGACTAAAATATTAGCAGTGCCAGAAGATAAAGTTTTCTAATATTGTCTTTGCTGTAGTATTTAGTTAACAGAGTGCTGTTAATTACTTGTTGTCTCTGTGGGGAATATCACAGTACACATATTACCCATAGAATCAAAAGTAATGAGGATATTGTTTTAGAAGTATATAAAAGAGTCTGTAACATAAGGACAATACACTTTTCCATTTTGGGTCATGAAAAAAACATGTCACACTCTTGCATCTCTTATAGTTTAAAATTTTGCCATGAGAACCATGGCTCAACCATTTTTTCACTAGAAACTTAAAAAGAAAAGGGCAGCTTGAGGCAGACAAGACACCGTGCATGGAAAATTTCAGCTCAAACAGTTCAAGTTTTGGCAAAGTTATAAACAACTGAAAATATTCTTATAAATGGGAAGTTTTGGGCATCTTTAACTTTAGATGGTGCTATCATCTCTGCCTAGGACTAAGGGTCCCTGATCCTGATTAAGCTCTCTGGGCAAAGTAATAATATAAATATATAATAATAGTGATGTGTTACATTTGGTTTAAATACAGTACTATCACTTGGCCATGACACCTGACTACATGACATCTGTATATAAAATATATCTTAACTAATGCATAATAAAACGTGAAAGTAGTTTATTCAGCTCTGAGTTCTAAAAGCAAGCCAAATCCTGCAGTCCTGACTCAAACAGTAATAGATGTGAACACCCCCTCACACCCACAAAAAAAAACCCCACAACAAATTAAACAAAAACACTTTGTTTTGAAGGTGGCCTGCAAAAGAAAAAAATGCTTATGCCCCTTTTTTGGCTTTATGATTTATACAGAGAGCTTTAAATTTTTGAGATTCTCTGCTCTCCCCCATGTTTGTTCTATTTACACTAGAAATATGTCTTAGCTGCCTACTTATTGCTGGGAAACTAACCAGACTCTTTTAAACTCTGTGTCTTGATTAGTTTTGTTAACACCCAATTACTGGGAGCAATGACCTCCTTTCATAGATTCATCTGAGTGTTGAGGAAGCTCTCATCCCAGTTCTTTGTGTCCCAAGGAATCTGCCAGCATAAACAGGGAAGATAAGACTCGATATTTCTAAGATGTTTTAAAAAGGGGGTGAGGAGGGAAAAAAGTACTAATTAAAAATAAACAACCTTTTAAAAGTCTTTATATATACATCAATGAATATTTTCCTTAAAAGGACACAACCACTCTTTCTTTTGCAAATCACCTTTAACTCCCAGATGATAATAAAAGTAAAAGTGCAGGTGTGCACTTTCCCAAAAGATGACTTAACACCCTGTTACCACTAAGGAATAAACTGGAAAGGTTTGGATCTGCTGGAGAGCAATTTATTTTATTGCCTAATAAAACAAGATTGGGCCAGGGAAGTTCTTATACTTACTGCATAGTTATTCACAATAGATAACATGAATTGATATCAAGTATTGGTAACAGGTAATGCCCTTAGTCAGCTTAGTGTACATATATCCATAGTTAGTATTTTAAAATCATTAGATATTATAAATCTGATATCAGGTACAGTGTATCCAATAAGCCAAGTACAATTGTATCTTTGACTTAGTATTCAAGGTCTGTCTAGTTTACCTTTGTACCGAGTTAGAGGAAGAGCAAGAGAGAGATCAGAAAACTATCCGCTCAGTAACAAATAATCTTGTCCTCCTAGAAGTTGCAACCTTGACATTCTTTGGTTTCTCCATTCTCATTTTGCAATGTTTGCAGAGTTCAGTTTCAGGTATTTTTAGGTTTGCTGATATATTTTCAAAAGTAAAAACTTAATACCATACAAATATCTGTTAGAGATTGCAATAATACAAAAGATACTATGTATCTGGTAGTAGATAAGAGACATTATGTCACTGTAGGAAGGAAAGGTTGAGGTCATGGAGATAAAATCCAATAGAGTTTTCTGTAAAGGAAACAAAATCTAACCTCACTTATGCACATAGGGCAAATGCTGCCTCACTCCCTTTATATGGGTACAGAAAGTCCAATATACAAGAGAACCAGTGAGGGGCAAATGGGTAAGGCTTGGGCAGGCCAGATGTTAGAGTGTGGCTCTGACAATCTGTCTAGAGACAATTGATGAATTCTGTTTGGTATTATGAACGCTTTATGTATCTATATCAAATGACAAGCTCCCTTTTGATTATCAGTCTGGTCTGCGCCTTCTCTCTTGTCTTTTTACTTCCATCTTGGACTGAAATTCCAAAGGACATTGAAACAGGGTTAGCAATGGTTGGTCACTAAAGATGATCAGGACCTGTGTAGATCTTGCCCAGGCTGAGCAAAGGAGTCACTGCAATCTAGATAAAACCAGTTTTCTCCAACTTCTCTGCAGAGGACTAGGGTTTGAAGGAATGGAATTTCCCCAGAAAAGGTAACAAAGAGATGAGATGTCTGGTGCAGCCCTGAAAACAGACTGGGTTAGTTGGACAGACAAAGGAAGCTTGGGGCATGAGAGAAGAACAAAGAGGTAGGCTCTTGTAGCACCGGGGATCTTTTGACTAATGTGCCAGTCAGGAGCTTAAGGACACCTACTGCAAGGGGTCAATGAGAGACAGACTCAGTAAGCAGGAGAAATCATGACCATCAGGAAAAGGATCCTGGACTTGTTAGAAGAATTTGACCAAACCCCAAAGGACTCTTAAGTGATGTGGAAACTGAGGCAGGAAATGATATATAGGTATTTTGTATAGGTGTGTACATCTCTTGTGCTGTCTAAAGTAAAAATAATTGTTAGAATCCTTCTGCAAAGCTTGCATCTCTTTGCCTTAACTACCTGGTGCCCTTGAAGAAGTAAACTGCAAACCAGAGAGACCGCAAGGTTGAAGTTCTTAGAAAGCATGTGCATAAGCAACTGGAGAGTCTAGGAGAGCTGGCACCAGTCTCAGGGCCTAAGCATCTGGACTATGGTGTCTCAGCTCTCAGAAAGGGGTGCTAGAAAGAAGTACTCTGAGGAGCCAGAGGCAGCGACTGGACATTACTCAAATAAACTTAGGGACATGTGGCCAGTGTGTGGGACACAAATGCAGCAGCCTGTTAAGTGTTCAGAAGAGGAAACTTGACAAGAGTTGTGACAGTGTCATTGTGATGTACTATTTTAATATGAACTTATATTTCTGGATGGTGGCAGATCTAAACCCATATCAGCAGGCACTAAGAAAAATCATCTGTATTTGCATCATGTGCTCAGTGTAGCACTGATGGGTGCAGCAGGGCAAAGGTGACTTTTAGCCCTCTAACATAAGTTAGAGCAGCCTTGAGACTTATTCTTTATGCAACAATCTCTAGGGGCTATTCTATAGCCAAGAATAGATGTGGAACAGAGTGATTGGGCCACATCCCTTTTTTCACTAGGCATGCCTCCTACAGATGGGGCTTCAAGGGGCATGGCGTAAAGCCATTCTGTTCTATCCAGGGAATTCAGGGACTCTTCCCTGGGAATGATTTTCCACTGGCTTTATGGCCCCTCTATACTGCCAGCATGGTGTAAAAGGAACACAACAGAAGGGGGAATACAGCCCACAGTCTAAGTACTTGTATATGTGCTGGGGGGAAAGGGGAGATACAGATTTCGTGCTAAGGGAACTTTGGGAAGTAATTTTTTCCCCCAGTAATAAAATTTGCTACCAGCTCCTGATGACAGAAATACAATGTGATGCCACTTCCTGTGAAGTGGTAAACACAGAAAGATGACACACATCTTGCTTGGTATACCGTATTATGTAAATGTTCAAATTACTTATTTATGTAATGGGATTTTCACAGTACTTAAAACAGACAGTGTGGAGACTCAGGATAGAGCTTGAATATTTTATGAGAAAATAAGCTGTTTGTGTGTTTAGGTAGTGACCTCTCAAAATTAATATGTAGCAATAAGACAAGATCTAGTAACAACGTTATGGTGTGCTTTTTATTTTCTAAGGGTTAAGATCTTTTATTTGCTAACAATCATCTGTACTGTAAATACTTTTAAAAAAACCAGAATTTGTTAATTCACCCTTGCCGCTTGTTTATAAGACTTGGTGGTGGGAAAAACCTTCTACCTGGAAGCAGTAGCCATTATAAAAGTAAGGCTGCAAGAAAGTCTGAAGAATCTTCAACACTGGGCTAGATTCACCCCAGCTATAAAAGTACACTACATCTCTCTGTGCCCATGCATCCAAGGAAGGATTCACCCCAAAGAAGGGCAGGTGGTACTGTGCATGTCCTGCCTCTTAGTTTAAAGTTCTGTTAAAAAACAAAAACAAAACCCTGCCTTTGGGCGTTGTTTTGGGGATATTCTGATTCAGCACATACCCCGGCCAAGTCACTGAAGTGCTGACTTCTGCACTTTTCTTAGCAGTGTACAAGGTAGCCATTTTCAGCTGCTGGAGCCTTTCCTCTTTCTCCCGAGGACTTGCCATTGCAGGGGCCTCTGTCCTACTCTTCAGAAGCCAGAATAGACACGGGTGAATCTGTACAAAGACCTTCCCATTTTTAACAGGAGTACCTGTGATGGGTTGGACCCCCTGGGATGTCACCTGGTGTGCTGGGACGCCGCTGAGGCAGGCTGTTCTGCCAGCCTAGGCCCCCTTTTACCTGGTCTTGCTGGGCTAGGCTCCCCAGCCTTTTCCAGCCAAGCACACAGGCAGGGCCACACCCAGCTGCACAGAGAGACAGAGATCCACTCTGAGAAGGCTCAGCTTAAGGGGCTTGCCACAGCACCCAGATGTCCACCCCCCTTGGACTACAAACCCAAAATTATATGAAATTTGCCTCCTCCCTCAATATGGAGGAGGATATGCACAACTTCAGGAATAAGAAATCACATAAACTGGGTTATATTGTAAACCAGAAATAAATGTATTAACTATAACAGGTCTATTTTAAGTAGTTAAGGAGGTAGCAGACAGAACAAGGCAGATTACTAAGAAAATAAAACAGGGCATGCAAACTAAGCTTAATACACTAAGGAAACTAATTACATGTAAGTTCTCACCCTAAATGTGATTCTGATAATCTTCTTCACAGACCAGATGCCCTTCCAGCCTGGGTCCAGCTCTTTCCCCCAGTTCAGTCTTAGTTGTTTCCAGCAGTCATCTTGGGTGGGGTAGCAGGGGAGAACTGACAACCAGGATTACCTCACTCCCCACCCTTAAATAGGATTTGCATAAGACGGGAGTCCTTTGTTTCCTAGTTTGACTCCCACCCTCCAGCTTCTCGTGGAAAAGTACAGAATTCAAGACGGGTTCCAGTATTGGGTGACGTGGCAAAATGCCTCTATAGGGCCCCTGTAGCCATTCTTCACAGGCTGACCCACATGTTCACAGGAAGACTAAGCTCTTTTACAGTCCATTGTCTCTTGCTGATGGGCCATCCGCCCTGTCTGGCTTTTCCGTTGTTGTACTGAAGTGTTACCAGTGGGCGTCACCCAAAGTAGCATAGTTGAAATAAAGATACATAGTCAATGTTCCTATCTTCAGATACAGAAATGATACAGGCATACAAATTGGATTATTGCATTCAGTAAATCATAACCTTTCCAATGATATCTCACATGAGCCATCTGGCATAAAATATATCTCAGTTATGTCATATTCATATCATAAGCATATTTTCATAAGGAATGTGGAATGCAATGTCTCAGTACATTATCCATTTATATTTTTGTGGAGGGGACTTGACAAATATTTCTCAAAACTATAGCTAGGTCACCTATGTACCTACATAGCTTTTTAAATAATAAGCATGTTTGAGAGTCTAGGGAAAAGGATGCTGTCTGAATCCAAAATCAGAAGAGAAACCTTCTAGCAATATTTTACAGGATTAAAACAAGCGCACAGGAAATGCTGCAATTTAACAATGCAAATTGTTTGAGTAGATACAAATGGTCTTTACCACCCTCAAATAATCTAGAGGTGACATCAAGAGTTGTCATAGTAGGGGAACTCCCCAATTACATGTCTGATTAGAGTGGGGGAATGCAAGAATGAGGAGGTGAACTGATGACTGGGGAAACTGTTGAAAGACATTTGGAGGCAGTCTGTAGGCAGTCATTTTGAGTCGGGCTCCAAAGAAGGGAGTTAATATTCTGTATGTCTCATAGTTCCTGCAAAGCCCCAGTGAGATGAAAGCACTTAGGATAAAGTTTGTTTTAAAGGTCTGCCGGCTGAATAATTATTGAAAGATCCAAAATACAAAAAGCACAAGCTCATGCATGCATTCTGTAACTAACTAATTAGAATAATATAGGAAGATTCCAGACAGAATTCGGAGAAACTTGCATCACAAAGTTTCCCAGGGCATCAAAATCCAAACTTTAACTGCCTATCTTTTAGATGGATTTATGGGCCCAAACATCAGCATTAGACTTCAGACTAAGGGTGGCCAACCTGAGCCTGAGAAGGAGCCAGAATTTAATAATCTACATTGCCAAAGAGCCACAGTAATATGTCAGCAGCTGCTCCACCCATCAGCTCCTCCACCCCACTCCCAGCGCCTCCCACCCACTGGCAGCCCTGCCAATCAGCACCTCCCCCTCCCTCCCTGCACCTCCCAATCAGCTGTTTCCTGGCATGCAG
This sequence comes from Caretta caretta, assembly GCF_965140235.1. Taxonomy (NCBI): domain Eukaryota; kingdom Metazoa; phylum Chordata; order Testudines; family Cheloniidae; genus Caretta; species Caretta caretta. The sequence goes on along the minus strand of NC_134210.1, from coordinate 105,276,490 downwards.
GAGGCTCTGTGGGGGAAGGGGAGAAGCGAGGGCATTGCAGGCTATGGGGAGGAACCGGGAAGGGGTGGAGTGGGGGAAGGGCCTGTGGCAGAACCAGGGGTTGAGCAGTGAGCACCCCCCAAGCACACTGGAAAGTTGGCCCCTGTAGCTCCAGCCCCAGAGTCGGTGCCTATACAAGGAACCGTACATTAACTTTTGACGAGCCGCATGTGGCTCCAAAGCCACAGGTTGGCCACCCCTGCTTCAGACCAAAGAAGTGATTTTTCTGTATTTAGAGCTGGACACCAAACCATCGATTGTGCGCAGCAAGTCGGAGAGAGTGCACTCAGCCACTGGATCATTGAAAGAGTGTTTGGAAAAAAGCTGGGATGGCCTGAATAGTATCTTGGAAAAAGGTTGTGGACTTAAATTGATACATCTCCTCTCCAATACTAATAGTAACTCCTCACATACAGTGTTTTTCATGTTCAGAGCACAGTACAAATATTATCAAATCAATTCTCACACAGCCATGTGAGACAGGTATTATCCCAGTTCTACGGATCACTCCACTAGACCACTCAGGCTCTTTAAGAATAATTGTTTTAATTTCCTTGCTCTTATGACTGCTATTTATAGCTATGAGGAACAATAAATTAGAGAGGGAAGGAGTCTAATGTGACTGGCCTAGAATAGCATACTATTGTTACATCCATGATATATATAGAGATTTTGAAACACCTTATTCAAATGAAATAGAGGTTTCACTCACCACAAAGAAACAGTATTGTATCCTCTAAGAGTAACCCACCACTTCCCTTATTGTGGTTAATTTTGGTGGCATGAATTTGCAAATTGATTTTTAAACTAACTTTAACCAAATCACTGTGCTAGTCAAGACGGATCAATTGCTCCCCCCGCCTCCCTTTAACACTATTCAAAAACAAAGAAAATCAAGGAACTGTAGAACTACAGTCTAGAGCAGAGGTGGGCAAACTACGGCCTGCGGGACCGTCCTGCCCGGTCCTGGCCAGGGAGGCCCCTCCCTGCTGCTCCCAGTCCCCCGCAGCCATGCCGTCACGCGGGTAGCGGGGCTGCGTGCTCCTGCAGGGCAGCATGTCTGGCTCCAGCCAGGCGGCATGGCTGACAAACATGCTGCTCTAAGCAGCATGGTAAGAGGGCCGGGAGTCATGGGGGGCAGTCAGGAGACAAGGAGCAGGGGGCAGTTGGATGGGGCGGAGGTTCTGAGGGGGGCAGTCGGGGGTGGAAAGTGGGAGGGGGCAGATAGAGGGCAGGGGCTAGGCTGTTTGGGGAGACACAGCCTTCCCTACCCGGCCCTCCTTACAGTTTTGCAACCCCGATGTGGCCTTCTGGCCAAAAAGCTTTCCCACCCCTAGTCTAGAGTGTGGATATTGGTACATTTTGTGTTTAAAAAAATAACCAGGGGTTTGTAAACAGGTTATTTTTTAAAAATATCAGACTAGTGAGGGTAGGCATTTTGTTAAACACCCATGGTTACTGTAAAAACAGACTGGATTGCAGTGGTGGGATTATACAGTTTGGGAGGGAGAATGTAGAACCAAGGAGTTTGTCTGGTTTGAAGACTCCAACTGAAACATTTTCTATAAAGTAGTCTGTTTCGTTTTGCTCCCACAAAAACCAGGGGAATAGGGAAGGATGATCTGTGATTCAGGCATGTAACTCCAGAAATATTGGTTCTATTCTTAGATCTGCCATAAACTTTGTGTTTCCCCGTAGGCAAACCACTTCAATTTGTGATGCCTCAGGATGCCCTATCCATAAAATAAGGATAATACTGCCTCAGAGAAGTGCTGTGAGGTTTCGGTTTTTTAATGTTTATAAAGTGCTTTGTGATCGTTTGGTGGAAGACTCTATAGAAATGCAAAGTTCTATTGTTAATTTTTACTACAGTGAAGGAATTGATATTATTCATTTATAGGAAACCTTTTTATTATCGTTTCAAGAAATCTATTTTCTTGTAAACTGTTTCCAGTAAACTATTCAAAACAGTGTGGACCACATACAGCACTTTTAATCCTTATTGTTTATTTTTCACCCTCACTTCTGCAGAGTATCCTCCAGTGAAACTGTTCCTGGCACTGGACAGTTTGGAATGAAATTGCATATTTTTCATTGTGAGGCATTTTCTATTTTTTTTTTTTTTTTTTGCAGATATTCAGACTACATTACTTTCAGGGGAGCAGAACTGTGCCTGAAGAGGACATGTCATGTTTACTTTAGTTGAGTTTCAACCAGTGTCATTTACTAAACTCTTTGATGAGCTAAGGGTGCTTGAGGCTGCTCTTTGTTTGTGGGACCTATGTCCTGCACATCTATTAAAATCAAGCAGGAAGGTAAGGGTACTGTAGTTAGTTTGATATCATTAATACCTCCCTAATGTAGGACTATAGAGGCATCTGGCCTTATTAGCATGTAGGCTGGTGTCTTACACAGAATTTCCTGGGGAGTGGGGGGCAGGCCTTTTAAAAAGCCCCAGTGTTCTCCAAGAGAGAAACTCAGCAGCAACAAGGGGAGGGGACTAGCTAACCGCTCTGCTTCCCTACAGAGGCAGGACTTTGGGAGCATATGGCCCAGTAACAGTCTCTCAAACCTTGCTGTTGTCAGCAGTTTTGTAGGTTTAGGAGCTTGGCAGGGCTATCAGGTGTCACCCATTTAATGTATTTGGCAGCCCTGTCACAACTTCCAGCAGCCTGGCTCTAGAGATCTCCTACATTCAGCTGGTCTGCATGCAAATAACTCCACTTGCTCCTGTTGATCTCTACTTTTGCACCCAATTTCAGGCAGCCTCTGTGCCTCCCATCCATTTGTTCCCCTGCTGGCTTGCTAGTGTGAAGCCCCTTGAGAGGTGGAGGAGGTACCAAGAGCCCCTGGGAGAGTTGGGATGGAGTGGGGTGAAAAGAATGGGGGATGATACTGATGAGGCTAATAAGGAGAGGGGCAGAATGAGAGGATTTACCCCAAGTTCCCCTATCCCCCACCAGCAATACCCTACTACTCCCCATACATATACTCTCATTGATGGTGGGGGATGGCAGGAGAACTCTGAGGGGGAAAAATCAGTGACATTTTCTCATGAGTGCATGAGAACAGGAACACATGGAACAGGAAAAAACTTGGCAGCTATGGATTGGCCATTGGAAGTGAAAGAAAGGGAAAGGGGAGGTAACTGAATAGATTAGCAAAAAGAAAAGGAGTACTTGTGGCACCTTAGAGACTAACCAATTTATTTGAGCATAAGCTTTCGTGAGCTACAGCTCACTTCATCGGATGTATCCAATGAAGTGAGCTGTAGCTCACGAAAGCTTATGCTCAAATAAATTGGTTAGTCTCTAAGGTGCCACAAGTACTCCTTTTCTTTTTGCAAATACAGACTAACACGGCTGTTACTCTGAAACCTGAATAGATTAGGTAGTAAGCAGGTGCTGGAGACACCATCACAGCCAGACTACTTAAAAACATGAGAGTTATATACTCGATAACTGTAACTGATCAATAGATTTATTCTGTTTTGCTTCTGACACTTAGTCTTCCTGCTGATTACAAAAGCAGCTTGGATAATTCTTCTCCCATCGGGTGCTGGTACTGCTCCGTTTACTATCAGGAAAGGTTATAACCTGATAAACTCCTCAGCCAGGCAACCGTTTCTCCTGCTTGATGAATCCTGATTTTTACCAACCAGTGAAGAAGCAAAGGAGCGGGTGGTCAGGTCTCCAAAGCCCAAGAGAGAAAAAGCTAGGAGGGGAAATTCTCCATCTGCTTTTGGCAAACTATAGGGACCTATGCTCCATGTTACTTTAACCCCCACTCAGCATCATTAGCCTGCTGAGTAGAGTTGCCAGGCATCCGGTTTTCAACTGGAATGCCCAGCCAAAAAGGGATCCTGGCGGTTCCAGTCAGCACTCCCTCCTGCCTGCCCTGCCTCCATGCAGCTCCCAGAAGTGGTCAGCATGTCCCTGTGGCCCATAGGCAGAGGGGTGATCAGGGTAGCTCCACACACTACCCCCACCCCCAGCGCAGGCTCTGCAGCTCCCATTGGCCTGGAACCATGACCAATGAGAGCTGAGGGGCAGCATGCACAGCCCCCGGCCCCTCTGCCTAGGGGCCGCAGGGACATGCCGACCGCTTCCGGGAGCTACATGGAGCATGCCTAAGTCCCACTGCACTGCTGACCGGTAAGAGCCACCCAGCTAGAGCCTGTGCCTCAATCCTTTTCCTGCACCCCAACCCCCTGCCCCAGATTGGAACCCCCTCCCACACCCTAACTCCCTCCCAGAGCCTGCTCCCCAACCCCCTTCCCCAGCTCTGAGCCCTCTCCTGCACCCCAGAGCCTACACCCCCAGCCAGAGCCCACACTCCCTCCTGCACCCCAACTCCCTGCCCCAGCCTGGAGCCCCCTTCTGCACCCTGAATCCCTCATTTCTGGCCCCACCCCAGAGCCCACACCCCCAGTCGGAGGCCTTACCCCAAACCCCAGCCCAGTGAAAGTGAGTCAGGGCAGGGGAGAGCAAGCGATGGCAGGAGGGGGGATGGAGTGAGTGCGGGCGGGGCCTCAGAGAAGGGGTGGGGTGGGACGGGGCAAGGCTGTTTGGTTTTGTGCAATTAGAAAGTTGGAAACCCTATCCAAAACATTTCTCTGGCTAACAATTTTGAAAGAGAACTAACCTATTATAATGAAGTATAATAAGAGAATTATAAATAATGTTAAAAAACAGAACAACTAAATCCCACTGTTGTAGATCTGGTCAAGCTTCCTCTGCTGGAGCAGGCTGCTGTGCTTGGATCCAAACCCTGGATCCAGCATGCTTCTGAGCTCCCCTAGGTCTCAGCAGGCTTCCACCAGTCTTTGGCCATATTTCTAGGGCATAGACTGTCTGTTAACACTTCCAGGGAATGGGATCCTGTGGTTAAACTACCCTAGGTCCCCAGCACCAGTGCTGATTCCTCCCCCCTGCCCCAAGTGCCCTAGTTGCTCAAGCACACTCTCCCCAAAGCTCCATCTGGTTTATGCTGGTTTTTAGTTTAACTTTCAGGGACACCGGACTGTTTAAGCAAGAACACACAGACTTTGCAAAAGAATTCCAAACCAATTCCACTTTACTCATAGACAAGAGAGATACAGATCAATAGAGGGAGACAAAATTAAAAGGAGTACTTGTGGCACCTTAGAGACTAACCAATTTATTTGCAGACAAAATTTGCATGCAAATCCCTGCCTCAGTTTCCTCACCACTCCAAAAGTCCTTTGGGAATTGGGAATCTGTTCAGGGAGTCCAGGATTCTGCTGCATCCCATCCTCTTGCCTCCCTTATTCCTTCCTTCCTATCTTCTTGCCTTCTTGTTCTAGTCAGTGAGCAAGAGCTACTCAGCAGACCTTTTCCTTTTATAACTTCCAGTCCTGTCTGGTGACTTCCCTGATCAGCCTCAAACCCCCATCAACTGATCAAAGCACCCTATCAGATGATCTGTTGCTTGGTCACTAGCCCACCTGGTAGAACAGGTTTCCCTGGGCAATAGACAGTTCTTTGTCAAAGGGTGTTTGCATCAAAGTTTAATGATCCTCCCTGGGTAACCTGCTAAGTGTAAGAATTTATCCCTCCTGACCCTCTTTTTCAGCTCATTATGTATGCTGTGGAGCTAAGGTGCAGGCAAGGAAGAGTTTTACAGTCAAAATGGCCCTCCCAAAAACAAAATGGAATTTGCAGATTGATATAAATAAATGCAGACATATGGGTTTGAGTGAGCCCTTTCAGCCCTGATTGTTGGTCAGACCTACTACATAAGGCAATCTTCAGAAACTTCTCCTGCATTTTAGGTGTCCAGACAAGTTGGAGTGAATATGCTACCCACTGTGGCCCATTTAGGGGAGTTACTACAAGCATGTAGTGGATCCCTAACAGGAAATTTACAAGAATTCACCATTCCAACTCAACTCTGCAATTCCCAGGCATGCAGGGTTCTTTGTTTTCTTTATGCGCTTGCACAGCAGACTGATGTGTATCATAGATAAGCCACTCCACTGCACCACCACAATATGGGAGTTGCATGAACTCGAAGGCTGATTATTTTGCCTGGTGAGAGCTCTAAAGAAGGAGAATCACTACAAGTTTTCCTATCAGGGTGCAACTACCATTTATGATACAATTAGATATATCATGTAATGCTGCATTCTGGGAGCATCTTTGAAAGATGTGCTGGCAAACAGCCTTCAGAGTTCTGACATCAAAGAAATAACTGCTCCCTTATGCTTGTGAGACAGATATCCATGTTCCAGTTTACTTACATTGAAGCTTGCTGCTGCTTTCTGCAGTAAGGATGAGAAGGAGGGGAATCCCCAATTACTAGATGAAATAAAATAAAAATAAAGATTAAAACTAAATATTTCCTTAGAGATAGAAGACAAAATTAGAGACCTAAGGGCCAGATTCTCAGCTGACGTAAAAGAGCATGAAGTCAGTGGAGTTATGCTAATTTATACCAATTGAGAATCTCTTCATAGGCATTTAGTTTACAGTGAATTTCTTGTGGCACCTTAGAGACTAACCAATTTATTTGACTAACACGGCTGTTCCTCTGATACCAGTGAATTTCTTTTATCTTTTTCCTCCACTCCTCCCTGCTCCCACAACTGGCTATATGCCAGTATCTCAAATGCTAATAATCAAACACATACAAGATTGTATAGCCTAACTACCTTTTTAAGTTAAAGAAAATCACTTGCAATTCTGATAAGTATACTTTAGGAATAGAATTGTCAAAATCTGTACCATGCCTACAGAATGGGAAAAGATAAGTTTACAAATACAGCAGAATTTCATCTTCTTAAATGGAATAGGTCAGAATTTATTCAGATCATACAGGGTTTGAGACAAGAGCAGTTTTTTTTGGGGGGGGGGGTTCATATAGATGATGGATATTGAGTGTGGGGGATAAGTCTTTTTCAATTTCCTGATAGGCAGTCAGATATTCTAATAATGGACACCTAAACTGCCAAACATTACCTGAATTTAGACAATGAGGATTTTCTGATAAAAATATTATATTTATGGCTGATATTATTTCACTACTATGAAAAAGCAGCACTTTAAAAAAAAAAAAACTTTTATTCTTCAGATGCTAGTTCCTGAACAGAACTGCAGTTGAACAGTAACCGTATTTGGCACTTATATAAACTTTCCCATCAAAGTTGCAGGCTGTAAATCAAATACAGTAGCAGTATCCTCTTAATAGTTTGGGGTGCAGAGGAGGGGAACAAAAAGTGTGCTACAGAAGTACAACATATTGTTACTGTTAATCTTCAGCCACTATTTCCCCCTCTTTCAGATCTGAGTTTAGCTTACACTTTGGCATTGTGATGTGTTTACAAGAGGATATTATGTAAATGGTGACAGACACTTGATGTGTTAGGCTTGCCAATACTTCCGTGTCATGCCAATATGATTATTGAAATAGACCTGAAACTTTTGAGTTGCTTGAGAGAGAGAGGGGTGAGAGCAGGGGAACAGGGGAGGCTGGGGTAGGGAGATCTAGAACTGAAGGATGAGGGGCAGTGGAAACATGAGGAGAAAAGGAGCTGTAGGGTGAGGGCTTAATGCAGGGCAGTGGAAGGGGGGATCATGGGGGTGGAGGGGCTGGAAGGCAGAAGGCAAAGCTAGAGAGAGTCCAGTAAGAGCCTGGACTGAGGAGCTAGAAGAGGAAAGATGGGAGATGGGGACCATAAGTGCAGGGGAAGTGGGGTTACTCAGGATATGGGTTAATAGGGATGAGGGAGCAGGAGTGGTGAAGGGGGCTGAGGATAGGGTTACCAGGAAGCAACTATGAAAATATAGGACAGGGGGTGGGGGGTGATAGGCACCAATATAAGAAAAAGTCCCAAAAAACGGGACTGTCCCTTTAAAAATGGGACATCTGGTCACCCTAGCTGAGGATGATGAGGAGAGAGCTAGGAGTGGGGATGGAGAGGGCTGGGGGTTGACTGGGGCTGGGGATGAGGAAGGTCTGAGGGTGAGGAGGGGGATCTGGGGATGGGGAGGAGGATGACGGATGAGGTATGGGAGTGGGATGGACAGTAGAGGGGGATGAGAGGATCAGGGAATGGGGAGGGAGTGGGGTCGATAGGGATGAGGAGGTCTGGGAGGGGAATGTTTTTGTGGAGGATGGAGGTGAGAGGGTCAGGGGATGGAGAAGGTGGACTGGGGAAGGGGCTCTGTGGGTGGGAAGGGAGCTGAGGGGGTTTAGGGATGGAGAAGGGGGACTGGGGAAGGAGCTCTGTGGGTGGGAAGGGGGCTGAGAGGACTGGGGATGGAGAAGGGAGACTGGGGAAGAGCTGGTGCGAAGGGGGATGGTGGTGCTGAAGATGAAGAAGGGGGACTGGGGAACGGGCTCTGTGGGTGGGAAAGGGGCTGAGGGGACTGGGGATGGAGAAGGGGGACTGAGGAAGGGGCTCTGCAGGTGGGAAGGGGGCTGAGGGGACTGGTGATGGAGAAGGGGGACTGAGGAAGGGGCTCTGCATGGGGGAAGGGGGCTGAGGGGATCTGGGGATGGAGAAGGGGTCTGCGGGTGGGAAGGGGCTGGAGATGGAGAAGGGGGACTGGGGAAGGGGTCTGCGGGTGGGAAGGGAGCTGAGGGGGGCGGGAGATGGAGAAGGAGGACTGGGGAAGGGGTCTGTGGGTGAGAAGGGAGCTGAGGGGGGCTGGAGATGGAGAAGGGGGACTGGGGAAGGGGTCTGCAGGTGCGAAGAGGGCTGAGGGGGGCTGGGTATGGAGAAGCGGGACAGGGGAAGGGCTCTGCGGGTGGGAAGGTGGCTTAGGGGGCTGGGGATGGAGAAGGGGGACTGGGGAAGGGCTCTGCGGGTGGGAAGGGGGCTGGAAATGGAGAAGGGAGACTGAGGAAGGGGCACTGCGGGTGGGAAGGGGGCTGGGGGTGGAGAAGGGGGACTCAGGAAGGGGCTCTGCGGGTGGGAAGGGGGCTGGAAATGGAGAAGGGAGACTGAGGAAGGGGCACTGCGGGTGGGAAGGGGGCTGGGGGTGGAGAAGGGGAACTCAGGAAGGGGCTCTGCGGGTGGGAAGGGGGCTGGAAATGGAGAAGGGAGACTGAGGAAGGGGCTCTGTGGGTGGGAAGGGGGCTGGGGGGTAGAGAAGGGGGACTGAGGGAGGGGCTCTGTGGGTGGGAAGGGGCTGGGGATGGAGAAGGGGGACTGGGGAAGGGCCCTGGGGGTGGGAAGGTGGCTTAGGGGACTGGGAATGGAGAAGGGGGACTGGGGAAGGGGCACTGCGGGTGGGAAGGGGGCTGGGGGGTGGAGAAGGGGGACTGAGGAAGGGGCTCTGTGGGTGGGAAGGGGGCTGGGGATGGAGAAAGGGGACTGAGGAAGGGGCTCTGCGGGTGGGAAGGGGGCTGGGGGGTAGAGAAGGGGGACTGAGGGAGGGGCTCTGTGGGTGGGAAGGGGGCTGGGGATGGAGAAGGTGGACTGGGGAAGGGCCCTGGGGGTGGGAAGGTGGCTTAGGGGACTGGGGATGGAGAAGGGGGACTGGGGAAGGGGCACTGCGGGTGGGAAGGGGGCTGGGGATGGAGAAGGGGGACTGGGGAAGGGTCCTGGGGGTGGGAAGGTGGCTTAGGGGACTGGGGATGGAGAAGGGGGACTGGGGAAGGGGCACTGCGGGTGGGAAGGGGGCTGGGGGGTGGAGAAGGGGGACTGAGGAAGGGGCTCTGTGGGTGGGAAGGGGGCTGGGGATGGAGAAAGGGGACTGAGGAAGGGGCTCTGCGGGTGGGAAGGGGGCTGGGGGGTAGAGAAGGGGGACTGAGGGAGGGGCTCTGTGGGTGGGAAGGGGGCTGGGGATGGAGAAGGTGGACTGGGGAAGGGCCCTGGGGGTGGGAAGGTGGCTTAGGGGACTGGGGATGGAGAAGGGGGACTGGGGAAGGGGCACTGCGGGTGGGAAGGGGGCTGGGGAGTGGAGAAGGGGGACTGAGGAAGGGGCTCTGTGGGTGGGAAGGGGGCTGGGGATGGAGAAGGGGGACTGAGGAAGGGCTCTGCAGGTGCGAAGGGGGCTGAGGGGGCTGGGGATGGAGAAGGGGGACTGGGGAAGGGGTCTGCGGGTGGGAAGGCAGCTGAGGTGACTGGGGATGGAGAAGGGGGACTGGGGAAGGGGGCTGAGGGGGACTGGGGAAGGGGGACTGGGGAAGGGGTCTGCGGGTGGGAAGGGGTCTGCGGGGGACTGGGGACTGCGGAAGGGGGACTGGGGAAGGGCTCTGGGGGTGGGAAGGGGGCTGAGGGGGGTTGGGGATGTAGAAGGGGGGCTGGGGAAGGGCTCTGCGGGTGGAAAGAGGGCTGAGCGGAGCTGGGGATGGAGAAGCGGGACTGGGCGGCTGGAAAGGGCCGCGGGGCCGAAGGGAAACTTGCCCTGTCGGTGGCTGTGGGCGCACCGGCAGGTGGCCCGGCGGGCCGGGTTGTGTGGGGCGGGGTCAGGCGGCCCCTCCCCTCGGGCTGCCATTGGCGCGGGGTCTGAGGGTGGGGGCGCCTCGGGGCCTCCCCACAAAGTGCCCGGCAGGTGCCGCGGGCTGGGGAGTTGGCCGGGCGCGGCGGCGGCAGCAGCATGCAGACCTGTGCCCGCTGGTGGGGGCGGCTCGTGGGCCGGGGGGCCGCCCTGGCGGGGAAGAAGCCGCCGGGCAGATGGGGATGGCGGGGGCAGCAGAGCGCGCCGGCGGCGGCGGGGGGCAGCGCCCCGAACACCAGCGCCGCCGCTTCCGAGTCCTCCCGGTACATCGAGCAGCTCCTGCCCCGGCACGATGACTTCTCCCAGCGGCATATCGGGCCCCGGGACAAAGAGAAGCGGGAAATGCTGCAAAGTGTGGGTCTGGCGGTAAGTCCCTGCGGGCTCCTTGCCCCCTGTGCTGCCCGCTCTGCCCCCCTCTCCACCCCCCCCCGCTGCTCCTCAGTCTGGTGCCCCCCGTGTTTTCCTGCTCGCTTTCCCTCCCCCTCTCCTACCCTCTTGTGCATCTTTGCATCTCCCTAAAACCACTTCCCCGTCGCGTCCTCCCGTCTCTGCCTCACCCTCCGCCCGCAGGGAAGTTCCGGAGCGAGGTGCACAAGAGCAAGAAGTGGGGACTCGCCGAGACTCCGGTAACAACGAAACGAGTCTCAACAAAGGTCCCACGGAGAGATGTGATGAGAGACTGTGAAGAGGAGAGACTCTTTTAAAATTTGTGTGCGCGTTAGTGCAGGCTATCAAACAGAAAGCTGCCGGGTGACGGGGAACGCGCGGTACTTACATGGATGTCCTTTTTCAGAGTATCGATGAGCTGATTGATAGAACCGTCCCTCCCAGCATCCGCCTGAGAAGGCCTCTGGAGATGGATGACCATATTTGTAAGTGACCATTTCACGCTGAACGCCAGTAGGAGCTTTGTGTAAAATCTCCCCCTCCTTGCCCCTCTTGCTTCTGGTCTAAATAATCTGCATTAAAATAGCTCAGCGGAGGAGTTACGGTTTTGCTTTTCTGTATCCCAGTAATTAGTCTAATGACTAAAATTGTGTAAAAACTGTAACAGAAAACCCACCCATTTCAAGTAAAAAGCAACAGGACTTATCACAAAGAAGCAAAAACAATCATGCCAGTACTATACTGTATTGCTCTTCAATCTGTGATGTTGTGCCTAGTTGTAGCAGTATGTTGGCTGCATAAAATTAGCTGTTGTTTTCACATTTGAAACAAATAAAACTTTTACGACAGGATGAGACTACCTGAAGATGTGTTTTGAGTTAACTAAAGTGCAGTCAACTTTGGCATGCCCTGAAAGCATTGTAATATGTATTGAAAATTGCTGCTCATAAATCTGAGTCTAGTACACCCTAGTACAAGTTACAGGCAAACTGCACCTCTAAAATTGTTACCTCCTATGCTGAGTGACACTTTGAGGCCTGTTGCTCAGAATTTGCATCTTTAAATAAAATACTAAAAAGGGCTAGACGGCTTCTGTACCACAGATAAAATAACTACTTATGTTTTGAAGTTTAGTCTGATTTTTTTAAAAAAAATTTAATTGATCCCAGTGTATGGATCAATGATGTGCATAAATTTTAAAACTGGCATCTAAATTCAGCACATCATGAGAAACAAAGGTGCTCCTTTTGTACTTTAATAAACGTAGAACCTATTTTGATGAAAACCTGTTTGCAGTATTTCTACCCAGCAGAATTTTTTTTTCTAGTTGAATTAGTCATCAGAAAATGGGATTTAACTTGGGTATAGAGGTTACTTTTAATAGTAGCCTGAATCTCAACTATAATAGTACTAATGGGCACTAGTATAGTTTAGCAAATTATTCTTGTCGTAAATCCAAGCCTACAGGTGCTGTTAGTATGCTGGGGGAACTTGTGGATTTCAGTTCCTTAAAACTAAGGAGGTCTCAAACATTTAATTAGAGGGAACATTTTAAAAATATACAATTACATTAGTACATAAAGACCATAATAAATGTGCTTGCCAATATCTTCCTGGAAAACACATTTGTGCCAAAAAACATTTTAGAAGTCTTATTGACTAAATAATTGCACTGAAACATAAAGCTTAAGAAGTGCCTAGCATTCTGAAAATCACTACATCAAGTATCCTCTTTTAGCTTATGTTAGTGTTTAACATATTAGCAAATAGGACAAATTATTTTGATTCCTCTTGCTCCCTTTTAATATTGCTCATCAGCAAATTGTAATTTGAGTGTAAACTTCAGGCCTTTCACCTTCTTTAAGGTTCCTGGCCAGTCCAATCTGGTTAGTTTGAGATGACATCACAAAACAGAAGCAGCAGCCAGAATGAACAGCTAGGAAAACTATAACCTGAAAAAACTACTTCTAGACAGGAATAACACAATATGATGAAAAGTCTTTATTATTTCAAATATTTTATTTAAATCTTTGATGCATTGGTGTATTTTACTTTTCAATAACTTTTTCCCGCCTCTCAAAAAGAGTGGGGGTGATCTTAAACTCCTCCTCCTCGCTATCTTCATGATTTGCATAAGTAGGGATAATTTAATATCTCCCTAATGGTGACCTAGCTAGACAGTATATTCTAGGATTGGAATGTCTCTATTAAAAGTCAAAGCATATTTGTAAATGGTGTTTTCATCAAACTTGTCAGATCATTTTAAAACTGTAAGTGAACTGAAGTAGAACTTCACTAATGTACACTTCTTAAAATAACTCACATACAAGGCAGTCTCTCCCCACTTCTCAAAGACTTAATAGTAATAGAAAACTTCATTACAACATCTGCTAAGACTTACTGAATATGCTACAGTACATTTACTGATACATTGTAAGTGGTCATAAATAATTAAACACTAAACTACTGTTGTCAAAATAAACTAAAGTGCATTTTGATGCATTATCCTTTCTATAATGTGCTCACATGCTAATTTGTATAATTAATTTATCATGGGTCTCCCAATCACTAGCATGAGTTAGTGACTTTCTATCCTAACTACTTTCTACTCGCTGTCTGAGGCAGGCAGGTAACTGTTGGAAATATTTTCTTCATAAGATCTCCTTTGCTAACATCCCGTTTAGTTAACTGGAGACTGATCCAGCTGTTACTCTATTTTATCTTTTGTATTATACTGAAAAAGAGATACTTGAAAAATAAACTTTAGAGGAATACAATTGACTATTGCATGCTACTTTTTGTTAAACAGTGACCCTTAAAAACCTAGATAGTTCAGATTTAGTTTAGGTTTGTGCTTGGGAACTGGAAATTTCAAGCACTCCAAAAGCCAAACTGGGAAGCAGAAGGGGATTTTGGTTGTGTAATTTATTCCTTGTTCTAATTGTGTGGTTTAAACATATGAGTAACAAACCTGATATGTCAGCATGTTTACATATAAAAAAAAGTCTAGATGTTCTTTAACTTTGTACCCAAATACACTAAATGTGTCCTCTCTGGGATGAGGAAACAATAAAATGTGATTTGGAGGAAATAGTAACTACTATGTTAATTGAAAATCAGAATTTGAGGCGCTCTGCAAAAGACCCATGTTAAAGTTGCCATTCTTTTCCTCAGTTAATCCCATCTCCTTCAAACATATTTGCATATATTCTCCAGTTCATTAGAGCACAAAACTTTCATTTATGCCTTCTATGTTGTTCTTATTTCCCATTGTTTGCATTACTGTTTTGATCCAGGCCTCACAACTGGAATTCAGAAATAGCTTTTTCCAGTTGTGCATTGCCACTTTTTTGTCCTACTTCCCTTCCCTCCTCTCCCCCCCTTGTGTTATGATTGGGCAGTATTCAAATTTGCACACTTTTGGAATGTGGCAAGCATTCCATGTCTTCCTTTTGTATTGCTGGTGGAAGACTATATTTGTTTAAAGATCTACTAGAAAGCTGTCTAAAAATGTGTGACTTTGTACTGAACATCTTGTACCCAGAAGAGCTGGATCAAACTTGCCTCCTACCCAATGTAGGGAAGGTTGTCTTTCTAGCTGTCAAGCAGAATTTCTTATAGAAATGTGGTATGTATGTATATTATTTCCACACTTATAGATTAAAGGAAAAGTCACGTTTGTTTGAGAATTACACTTTATTTAAAACATGTTAGATAAACTCTTTTAAAAAATTCCTTTTCCCAACAATTCATAAAATGTACACAGCATTTTCACATTTTATGTGGGAGTGGGGCAAGCAATCTCTACTAGTGTTTTTTTGGTTAAACCTAGTAAATTTAAATAGCTAACCCTTTCCTAACGTGACTTTTGGGAATAGATCAATGGGTTTTGTGTAACAGGGCTTTTAAAATATATACATAGAATATTTTTATTCCAGAGAATAGAGGTCAGTTCAGGAAAGAACTCAAGCATGTGCTCGAGTTCAACTGAAGTCAAAGTTTGGGTTGGATACACATTTAAATTCCACTCACCCAGAATAAGCAGGAATTGAGTGCTTTCAACTTCTGCCTTATTTAAGATTGTGGTAGTGGTATATGTTCTTGGACTTTGTCTATGTGGGAGGTTTTTTGTTTTTTTTCAGAATAAGAATGTGAATTTAAGCCAATATAATTATACCAGTATAACTACCCCCCCCCCCATGTGAACACTTATTCTAATATGAGTGGTGCTTTATATTTAGCTTTTTTACTTAGCAAAGGGTTTAAACTAACCTGAAACAAGCCCACTCATACTGCAATAAGAGTGTTAACACAGGAGTTTATATCCGTATAACTGATAAAACTTTCATGTGTAGACAAGGCCTTGATATTAGCTAAGTGTAACTGATCCAGCAGTAAAGATGATCTCCTAATGAGGAAATGGGTGTAGGGGAGTGGTATGGCTCTGGAGGGATATGTGGCTTTGGGCACCTGTGGTTAAATGTGAAGTATGCTTTCAAGCCCAAGTTAGACGTGGCAGTAGCAAAGATGCAGAAGACTTGTCTGCATTATAGCTTCCCTGTTATCAGTGAAAGTACTCTAGAAGTGAGATAGAAGTTCTAAATTTCATAGGCGACATCCACACGATAGGCTTTTGTTAGAATAGCTAGGTCGGGGTAGTGAGAGGTATGGTCCCTTCCCTAACCAATATAACTGTGCTGACGGAAGTCCCTGGTGATGCAGTTGTATCAGCAAACCTGCACTTTTACAGTTATAGCTCTTTCACTTTCGGCAAGTGGAATAAGGTATACAGGTAAAAGCCCAGCTTTGCCAATATAAGTTGCATCAATGCTAGGAGAGCTTTTCTGGTATAGTGTCCTGGTATTCCCATACTAATAAAGTGTTCATAGTATTGATGGCACATGGCCTTAGTGTAGATAGGGGCAATGGGTGGACAGAAGAGGGAGAAGGAAATGTCATTGATCTTTATTATAAAAGAATAGAGATTCTTTCCAGAAGAAAAAGATGCTGGCACTGGCTTCCCTTCCCAACCAGAATTCAGGGTACACAAGATGTCCTTGACAGTTCCCTCTCTCCTCCTGGCACCTGTGATGTTCCATATCCATTAAGTAAAAATAAATAAAAAAAAAATTGAACACTCTTTTCCTTTTTGTTTGTTCCGTGCAGTATTTCTTTTCTGTCAGTGTTTAGTGGGTGAGGGACCATGTCTAGGAAGTTTTAACTACTAACCAATAAAACATTATTTGACTTGGTATAAATTAATTGTGAATTAAGGTGGTATAATTCCACTGAGGTGTGTGTGATTGTCATTGCATCACAGGAGTGATGAGTGTTATATATTCACCAAAACAGATTAAATTAGTTGGCATTTGATTTTGGTTATGGCTCAAGCTCAGATCCATGCTGTGAGCAGTTACAATTCTCACTCTTCTGCTGTCTGTTCCGTGATGTGTTACTGCTGTCCTCTGTCCCTGCCTTTCAGTGTCATTTGACCAGTGGCCACATCTTTACTGCCAGCAGGGCCCTTTGCTGCCTACTCTGGTGCTTCTCCATCCAAGATGGACAGAGGGCTTTGCCACTCCAGTGTTATTGATTAAATGAACCCAGAACTATATTTGCATGGACTGGGGCCTGTTCATTTAAAACATTCCAGAACTGGGCATTCTTATTGACATATCGTGAGAGTGTTCTAGCACGATTTATCATCTAAGATGTGTGTTACCTGTTCCTTAGTGACAAAGTGGGAGAACAAAATTCAGATAAATAGAACTGTGTGGGATGGGAGTGGAAAGATGCAGAGCTCTGGTTTCAGACTGCCATCTTACATAGCAGATCTTACTAATCTTACATAGATTAGTGGGTCTCAAACAAGTAAAATCAGGTCATCTAAGCAAAGCTGTGAAAGAAACAGATCACACAGAACTAAACTGTCTTATAGCTTCTAGAAAGCATCATAGTAAGTGTGTGGGTGCACGAGCAGGTAGATGCGTGTGTGTGTGTCTGTGAGAGACAGAGGAGAAGAGGGGGAAGAAATCGGAAATTTACATACTGCAAGGTAGCAGTGGGAGCTCTTTCTGCTAAAAAGCAGCAACTTGTTTGTTGAAGAAGTTGTGAAATCTGTAAACGTTAACATTGAACTCTTGGCAGAATCTGCAGTGTTCTCTTCTGTGAGTAGTATTGCCTCTGATAATGTTATACACTGAATTAAAAAAAAAAACAAGGTCAACTGCACTTATTTATTCAGCAAGAAAAGATTTGTCAGCTAAGGTATGTGAAGGATTAGTGGACTATTTTCAGCAAAGAAAGTGAAGGTTAAGCCTTTAATCTGTGCTGCCCTAGAAAACTGGCAGCAGGAGATTGAGTGTGATAGCTGACTTCCACGTGTTTCTTAATCTGCATTCATTTATCAATTTTATTTTGCCTAGTTTGGTATGATTTCTTATTTCACAACCTGGAGGGGAAAAGTTAAAAATAATTAAATCTGTGATCTAAAACCAGAGTGTTTACAATATGAATAAATAATACATACAAATGTTGTATATTGTGACCAGTGTCACTAGTCTTGTTCATACTGCCTGTCTTCAGAGAACAGTAATATGCAGGAGTTCAATTTGTTTAAGGCCTGTGTATTCAGGGGAAAATTGGACCCCTATTCTGCAACAAGGTCCCTGGATTTGGCAGCACTCGGGGGTAGCAAACTGGAAATTCTCTGACCCCTTAAGTTTAAAAACTCCATTATATAAATTTAAATTTTTAAAACTACTGCAGTAACCTTATTTATCTCTTAAATTCAGTATTTGCCATTCACAGGGTGAGCTGGCACATTGAGAGTTTAGGTTTCAGCCTCACCTGCAACTAGTTTACCTTTCAGTTCAGGACCATATAATGGGAACATCTGACTAGGAATCAGGCTTGCTGCAGGATATAAAAGAACTGGAGCCTGAGTCCAGTCAGGGGAGTGACTCAAAGGAGCAGGTGGTCTTTCTGAGCTGCTTTATACCAATTGCTTTAAAACTGCAGGTCGTGACCCAGTACTGGGTTATGGAACATAAGGGATAGGGTTGTGGTGCTGACCGGACCGTTAAAAGTCCCGTCAGTGGTGCTTCCCGGCTAAGGCCGGCTAGTCCTTACCTGTTCTGACACAGCACTGTGCCCCAGAAGCAGCCAGCAGCAGTTCCAGCTCCTAGACGGGGGGGGCGCCTCCGGGGCTCCGCATGCTGCCTCCACCCCAAGCTCTGCACTCCCATTGGCCAGTTCCCACTGGCTTGCACGCCTCCACCTAGGAGCCAGACCTGCTGCTGGCTGCTTCCGGGGCGCAGTGTGGCCCATGGTGCCAGGACAGACAGGAAGCCTGCCTTAGCACCCCTGCTGCGCTGCTGACTGGGAGCTGCCTGAGGTAAGCCTGTGCCCCAAGCCTGCTCTCCAATCCCCTGCCCCAGCTCAGAGTGCCCCCTATACTGGAGCCCCTTCCTGCACCACAGACCCCTCAACCATGGCCCCACCCCAGAGCCTGCACCCCCAACCCTCTGCCCCAGCCCTGAGCCACCTCCCACCCCTTGAACCCCTCATTCCCAGCCCCACCCCACAGCCCTCACCCCCTGCACCCCAACCGTCTGCCCCAGCTCTGAGCCACTCCCACACCCCAAACCCCTCATCACCAGCATCAATTTTCTTCAACTGTGTTGCCAGGAGAAAAGTTCAAAAACCGCTGCTTTATACTGAAGCTCTCCTTAGTTCTGAAGCAGAAGACTACGGGGAGCAAGTTTGCTAGGAGTGAAGCTTCAGCAGGAACAGACATGAGAACTCTGCAACCAGGATTGTGATCCAAAAGAAGGCTGAGTGGAAGAACTGTGGTGTTTGAATTTTGCTAATAAACCAGACTTCTAGAAGGAGGAGAACTATTATGTAAACACCCACATTATGAAGTCTGATTAACTGTGGAAGAAGGGATACTAAGGCAGTAGCAGCATCTGAAGCCAGACAGTTCTTGATATGCCATTAAAAAATTGACAAGACATAACAGCATGAGAAATTGAGAGGTGGAGTGGAGAAGCTGAAGACTGAGAGCTGGGAAGAAAACTTTTAGGGATTTTGACAATTTGTGGGTGGTTTCTCCTAAAAAATAGTCTGTAGTGTAAGAGCTACAATATTGACACTTGAATTCTTAGTGAAAAGAGAAGACAAGAATGGGGATGGCTGGAGACTTGCACCAAACACCAGGAAGAGTAAGGTCTGTGTAATTGGGGACTCCCTACTCAGAAGGGCAGGCAAGCAGCCCATCTGTTCTTCTTAGTAGGGAGTCTTCAGTTACATAGAGGCCTGTTGCTAGAGTGGATTTGGGGAACAGAACTGCTTGCTGGTTGCCCAGAGCTAAGATACAGGATGTAGATCTGAGTCTGAAGAGGATCCTAATGGGAGCAGGAAACAATCTACTGATTTGTTCTTCATGTGGGAACAAATAATACTGATAGTCTCCCTTGATGCATTCCAGCCAGAATCTACCAGGCTGTGGATGATGCATAAAGAAATGGAAGTTCAGGAATTCAATCATTGGGATTCAACCTGTCCCTGGAAGAGGAGAGTGAAGGTAAGACCCAATTATGATGCTCAACAGATGGCTTAGGCAATGGTACTATAAAGGAGAGATTTGGGATGTTCAACCATTGAGAAGCATTCATGGACAGAGGACTGTTCTCATAGGATGGACTCCACCTGATTAGGAGGGAAATAGACTCCTGGGATGGAGATTTAATCAGTTGTGCTAAAGAGCTTTAAAACTAGGAATTCAGGGAACACAGCTGAGAGATGCTCATGTAATCATCATTCCTGCTTCTAAATACTGAGCAGGAGGAAAATCAAGTAAGAGGATACAGCAATGGAGAAAGGAACATCAGAAACTAGGAGGAGAATGGTCATCCAAGAGAAAAGATAATGCCTAGACCACTGACAGTAATGGTCAGGGAGGTGATATTGGCAGCAGAATGACTACCCAATTGAGTAAGGAATCAGGGGGAAGCCAAGCAGAAACTACTAAGATGTCTATACACCAATATAAGGCACCTCAGTAACAAAATGGAGGAACCAGAATTACTGGTACAGGAAGTGAAACCAGATATAGGGATAACAGAAACATGGTTGAACAGCAGTCATGATTGGAGTACAGGTATTGAAGGGTATGTGCTGCTCAGGAAAGACAGGAATAAAGGTAAAGGTGGTGGAGTAGCACTGTATATTAATGATGAGTAGAGCTCAGTGTTTGTCACAGAGGTTGCAGAAGTAACAGATACCTTGACTTCCTGTGACCTCCGTAACTTCTGCAGAGGCCAGTGTGGCTGACCCCAGGGCCACCCAAGCAGCTGGCCCCACCAGTGCGGGAGCGGCCCCTGGGCCATCCATACTGGCTGCTGCTTTGGCAGCCCTAAGCAGCTGGCCCTGGGGACTGCCTGAGCAGTGGCTGGCCCTGGGCCTCCCCCGGCAGCCACTGGCCCCCCAGGGCTTCCCCCTGGCAGCTTGTGTTGTGGGCCCCCAGGGCTCCCCCTCTGGCAGTTAGTGCCACTGTCTCCACTACCCCCACCCCCGCAGCAACACCCCTCCTTAAGATTCAGTCGGGGTAGGTCATGGGCTGTGATTTTTTGTTTTTCTTGCCATGACCCATCTATGACTTTTGCTAAAAATACCCATGATTAAATCACAGCGTCAATGATGAGGTAGATTCTAAAGAAGTTAGAAGTGATGGAATAGATAAAACCAAATCTGTTAGCTTTCTTCCCCAGAGTGATTTTTGAATCAAACAGAGGTTCCACTGGGATACTGGTTGGAAGTCTGCTACAGACTGCCAGAATCAGATTTTGATATGAAATAATCCCACAATTTCCAACAGACTTCAATTTCACAAATATAGATTTGAGGACAAATGCTACTAATAATGGTAGGGCCCAGATATTCCTAGCTGACAGAGTTCTTCACCAAATAGTCACTGAACCAACAAGAGGTGATGCCATTTTAGATCTAATAGTGGCAAGTAACTAGCACCACATAGAAGAAATGGTTGTAGAGCACAACCTTGGTTTGAATGATCATGATATAATTTGGTTTAAACAAAATGGAAGGATAAATAAAAATACATCTGCAAATAGGGTCCATGATGTCAAAAGGGCAGACCTGGAAGAATTCAGGGAAGTGGACTGGACTGAAGGATCTGAATGTGGAAGAGGCTTGGAATTACTTTGTCAAAGTTGCAGAAGCTATCTGAAGCCTGCACCTTAAGCAAGGGGGAAAAAATTCTTAGGAAAAGATTGCAGACCAAGCTTCTCAAATGGGTTAAGAGAGAGCCTACAAGGAATGGAAGATGGGATGGATCAGCCAGGAAAGCTACCTCTTGGAGGTCAGAAAGCATAGAGGAAAAAGTGAGAACTGCCAAAAGCCAAGCAGAACTGGACCTTGCAACAGTAAAGTTTCTTTAGTCCTATAACAGGGGTGGCAAAGTTTACTTAACCTCTGAGCTGAATAAGACAATTGTCAGAAGTTTGTGAGCTGGGGCTCAGGGCTTCAGCCCTGCTGACAGCACATGCTGCAGGACTGAAGCTCTGAGAAGTCCCTAGCCCCACCACCCTGCTGCAGGGCAGAAGCCCCAAAGCTAACATCCCTCAGTCTGGTAGGTGGAGAATGGGCATGGGGAGGGGGGCGGTGTGTGGAGAAATGTGGGTGGCTCTGCGAGCTGCAGTTTAACTGTAGAAGAGTTGTGGTTTGGCCACTTCTGCCATATATAATAAAAAGAAAACAATGAAAAAAGTGGAACTGCTAAACACTGAGGATGGAGTAGTGATTAAAGATTATCTAGGCATGGCCCAACACAAAGGAATACTTTGCCTCTGGTTTTAATAAAGTTAATGAGGAACTTAAGGGTAGCTTCAGGGTGGCTAATAGGAAGGAAGATATAGAAGTAGGAATTACTACATTTGAGGTAGAAGTCAAACTCAAACAGCTTAATGGGACCAAGTCAGGGGGCCCAGATAATCTCCATCCAAGAATATTAAATGAACTGGCACATGAAATTGCAAGACCAATGGCAAGGATTTTTAATGAATCTGTCAATTTGGGGGCTGTTACTTCTGACTGGCAAATTGTCCCCAGACCTTCTTTAAAACTGCTACTATATTAGCAATGATCCAGGAAACTCCAGGACCCCTTAGCTTGACCTAAATTGTATTCAGGGTCTTGGAACAAATTTTGAAAGAGAAAGTAGTTAGACCATAGAGAGAAATTAGGATAAATTACAACATGGTTTTACAAAGGGTTGATTGTGCCAGACCAACCTGATCTTTCTTTGAGAAAATTTTTTTCTAAAAATTGGATATACTGCATAACCACGATTTATTTACCTGGATTTCAGTAAGGTATTTGATACAGTTCCACATGGGAAATTTATTAAATTGAAGATGAGGATTAATATGAGAATTGAAATGTGGGTAAGGAACTGGTTAAAAGGGAGACTACAATGGGTCATACTGAAAGGTGAACTGTCAGGCTGGGGGGGAGTTTATTAAAGGAGGAGTTCCTCAGGGATCAGTTTTGGGACCCATCTTATTTAACATTTTCATTAATAACCTTGGTAACAAATGGGGGAGTGCATTAATAAAGTTTGCGGATGACACAAAGTTGGGAGGTATTGCCAATATGGAGGAGGCCTGGGATCTTGTACAAGAAGATCTGGAGGATTTTGAAAACTGGAATAATAGAAATTTAATAGTGCAGAGTGCACTTAGAGACTAACAACAAGAATTTTCTTTATAAGCTGGGGACATATCAGAAATGACAGAGGAGAAAGATCTGGATGGATTGGTTGATCACAGGATGATTGAGCCACGAATGTGGTGTGGCCATGAAAAAAGCTAATGCAGTTCTAGGATGCATCAGGTGAGGTACTTCCAGTAGAAACAGGGAAGTGTTAATACCATTATATAAGGCACTGGTAAGACCTCATCTGGAATAGTGTATGCAATTCTGGTCTCCTGTGTTTAAGAAAGATGAATTCAAACTGGACTAAGTGCAGAGAAGAGCTACTAGGATAATCACAGGAATGGAGAACCTATCTTTTATGAGAGAAGATTTAAGGAGCTTGGCTTGTTTAGCCTAACCAAACAAAGGGTGACAGGAGATATGATTGGTCTCTAAATACTTTAGAGGGATTAACACTGGAGAGGCAGAGAAGTTATTTACATTAAGGGTCAATGATGGCACAAGAACAAATGGATTTAAACTGGCCATCAACAAGTTTAGGCTTGAAATTAGATGAAGATTTCTAACCATCAGAGGAGTGAAATTCTGGAACAACCTCCCAAGGGAAGCAGTGGGGGCAAAAAACCTAACTTGTTTTAAGACTGAGCTTGCTAAATTTATGGAAAGAGATGGTGTGATGAGGTTGCCTATAATGGCACATAGCTTATCTGTGACTGGTAGAAGTAAATACCTCCAATGGCCAGTGACGGGCTAGATGGGGAGGGTTCTGAGTTACTACAGAAAATTCTTTCCAAGGTGGCTGGGGTGGGGGTGTGTGCATCTTGCCCACATGCTCAGGGTCTAATTGATAACTATATTTGGTGTCAAGAAGGAATTCTCCCCACCCCAGGTCAGATGGGGAGAGACCTTGGGTGGTTTTTGTTTTTTGGGCCTCTTTCTCCAGCATGGAGCATGGGTCACTTGTTAGTTTGATCTAGAGAAAAAAAGGTGGATTCGCTGTACCTTGAGGTCTTTAAATCCTGATTGGAGGACTTCAGTAACTCAGCCAGTGATTATGGGCCAAGTATAGGAGTGGGTGGATGAAGTTCAGTGGCTTGCAATGTGCAGGAAGTCAGACTAGGTGATCACAATGATCCCTTCTGGCTTTACAGTTTGAGTTGCTCTCTTCTTAGAATCCTAGAATATCAGGGTTGGAAGGGACATCAGGAGATCATCTAGTCCAACCCCCTGCTCAAAGCAGGACCAATCCCCAATTTTTGCCCCAGATCCCTAAATGGCCCCCTCAAGCATTGAACTCACAACCCTGGGTTTAGCAGGCCAATGCTCAAACCACTGAGCTATCCCTCCCTTCCTTTATCAGAAAGGAAACATGACTCAGGGCTGGATAAACCCATACACTTTAAGAGGGTACTTGCAAGAAAGGGACTCCTCAAGGTAGTGGTAGTGATGGGTGGGTGGAAATAACACGTAGATCACCAGTTCAGATACAATGCAGGGCAGTTAGTATGGTAGTCAAGTATATAGCTTGATCTGTGAAAAGAGTTGGATTTTTTGAGGGTAACCTCTAGTCATTACAAACACTGTCATGGGCTGATATCCAGGCCACCACATTCTGTGACTGCATTGAACAAATGCTCCACTTCCTGCACAAAAATTTCTCCTTGGCTATAGCCATGTAAAACAGAAGACCCCCATGACATGCCACCTTATGTGAAAATTCCAATTACAGACATGCCACTATGGCAGTGGCCCATCCCATTCAGATTTGGTCAATCTAGTCTGAAGTAGTTGGGAAAACAACTTCCCAAGCAGAGGCAAGTAGTATCCCTCAAGCCATTAATCTCTGGGAACCAGTTGCAGTGAATGTGACTTTACGAATACAATAGTGGTGGTGGGGGGAAACAATTACACATCTGCACCATAACTTAAACATTTTCGTTATCCTGTTGTGCAACTCTCACTGGTCAAGGTGTCTTCTGCCAATGGCTCTGTAAGATTTCATGTAGGTGGAGAGGTCCATTCTAAAGCCTATTCTACTATGAAACTGACCTGATTTGTCCAGTCTTGTATCCTATAACTTCTTCTGGAATAAGCTGCATCAGAATTGAGGGGAGAAATCTTTTGTATTACTACTGCACATGGCATTATATTTTACCTTATTCCCAGTAATATAAAGTTCCTTAGCATTCTGGTATCTGATGTTTAGGCACCTGACATCAATCTTCCTGGGTAGGAAGCTGGGAAAGTTTGAGATCTATTTATGACCTCTTCACTAAACCTTAATTATGAATGATGTACAGCTTCATCTAGCAGTTGATTCTGCCAGTTTCAGGTGAGTAAAGATCCCTTCCTAGAGGGCCTGTATTCATGCATACTCAACTGCCCCAGAAAGCATGTGGGGTGTGAAAATCCCCAACATTCTCCCTCTGTAGTATGGAAAGTGTTTGGAATCTTATGAAGATTTAGGTAATGGTTTATCCTTTGGTAGTGGCATTTACTTTTATTTAAATAACTTACACTGTGTTAGTATTGTAAGACTAAAGCAAGAAAAGAATAGTTTCCTGCAACTAAATCTTTCATGTTAAGAGATCAGTGGGATGTGGCTATTCACAAAGGCAACTTATAAGGGTGGAGGAGGAGAAATGGAAGTTAATGTCAGCGTTACTCAAATCTGTTGCTTTTTGGAAAATATTTTGATCTTGTAGACTTATTCTCCCTAAATATTTTACTAGATTAATACCTCACTTACTACTGTCTCTTCCCTTAGTTTGTTCTAAAACTGTTGACAGCTGCCCATTTCTACACAGAGTCAAGCAAGGCAGTTTAGTCAAAACTATTAACATTTGTTCCTGCATAACATTTTATGCTATAACATTTTCTTTTCAATCAGGTGAAAATGAAATCCTTGAAACTCTACACAATATTGCAAGCAAGAACAAAATCTGGAGGTCCTACATGGGCATGGGTTATTACAACTCCTCAGTACCTCAGGCGATTGTGCGGAATTTGTTGGAGAATGCAGGATGGTAATGTACATTGCTTCCTGATTACAAACCTATAAAAAGAACAATATATATGAAATGTTTCTAAGTGTGATGCATAGACAGATATATAATAATGCTGTTTGCCAAGACGTTCCCATTCTTTATACAGATGATATGCTGGTCAGATTGAAACTTGATTAAGGGAATCATAAAAAAATATTGATCCTGACTTTAGCAGGAGTTTAATCCATAATGTGGCAGTAGAAAGGTATTGTAGCTTAGACTTTCACAAATAGAGCATCTCCATAGTTTGAAAGATCTGGTGCCTAATGCAGAGTATTAGCTAAACAGGTGGCATTAAAGAGATATGGTTACTTAAGATTAGGGTGACCAGATGTCCTGATTTCATACGGACAGTCCTGATATTTGGAGCTTTTTCTTATATAGACGCCTATTACCCCACTCCCCTTGTCCCCATTTCACTCTTGTTATCTGGTCACCCTGCTCAAGATGAATTTTATGAATGGAAAGTTCACACCTCTTGTTCACTGAAACCATACTTTGACATGAATGGAAACATTCATAACTTCAATTACTTTGAGAAAAATGTAAAGGAAGACCCCAGACTAAAATAACTATGTTCTGCCCAAAATTTAAGCTTTGAGGTTCAAAATACTTATTCTCACTGGCATCTGCAGTTCCAGGTGGATATTCTGACTATCATGAGAAACAATGATGGTTATTTACTGACTGGAAGGAAGTAGAAAGCCGCAGAAATCTTTAGCCCTTCCCCATTAGATTTCTCTAGCTCAGCTTTTCAAAACAAGAAGCTTAGATGTCTTGAATGCAGAGTCAGAATTTGGGTGCTTCTCTTAGTTTACCAGTCACTGAAGTAGATGAATAAATGAAGTTTACCCACTGTTAAGAATTTTTGAATGCACTGAGTGTCTCATTCAGTTATTCTCAGAGCTCATGCAACAGCAATGCTCCTATGTGGAAGGCCTTAGAGTACTGTCAAACTAGACCTTTTGACTTCTCATTTTCCAAGAATCTGAAGAGGATAAGTTTCCTTTAGTTATTTCTTGGATTATCTTTATACCATGTGCTTCACTACAGTGACAGTCATGGCCCTTTACCTCTTTAAAGACATTTCTTGATGAAGACCGCATGGTCAAAATGTTAAATATTCCCTAATCACAAATTTGGACAGAATATTTAACATGCAAAATTAAAATATGGAAAAACATTGGTACGTTAATGCTCTAATGCCAATTGTAATTGTTGTCTCCGTATCTCCACCCACTCTGCACAAAGACTGAAGACATCCAATATTCTGACTCACCCACCATATGCACATCTGAAATCCCTTGTCCCTTAGATCAATGGTCCCCAAACTTTTCAGGATTTCACCCCCTCCTTACCCGTCTGCAACCCCTGCTGCTGGGGCTGGGAGCAGGGCTGTGGCTTGGGGGTGAGGGATGTGGCCAGGGATAAGGTGGCCGAGGTTGGGTCTGGGAGCGGAGCCGCAGGTCTGGGTGTGGAGCTGTGGGTGCAGGGCTGGAGCAGAGCTGGTCGTAGAGTGGAAATGGCTGGCACTCTCTCTCCACCCGCCATGGGGCCTGGCCTGGGCCCCATCATGCCCCCTGAACTTTCCTCTGCACCCCCCTAGGGGGTGCCCCACACACACAGTTTGGGGACCTCTGCCATAAATATTCTCTCCTCCTCTCTGTGCAAAAGTGAAGACCTCAGCTTAAGTCTTCACCTCTAAATCAGCTTTGTCTTAAATAAAAGCAAAGTTTTAAAAAGGTAAAGACAGTGCTTGCAATTTAAAAAAAAAAAGTAGACTATAAGCACAGTTAAACTAATCACTATAAAAAGCATTGGTAACTAAGTTCTGAGCTTGATTTGTAGAGCGTAGATTTGTAGAGCATAAGATTTTGAGTCCTAGGATTATGTTTTATGCTGGAGAGCGCAAAAAGTGCCATTATAAATCTCTGCAAAATTTATGGTTTTAAGAAATCAAACTTTCCTAGCAAGTCTTGAATTTTAAATGCTAGGTGCTGAAATATTGCAGCCCCATGTTTCATAGCCTAGCCAGTGCCGTAGCTAGGTGGAGCGAATGGGGGAGCGGACATAAAAAAAAAAGTGCCAGCTGTTTGTATGCACCTGGCGGCGCCCCGGGTCCTCAGTGGCACTGAAGGCCCCCGGCGCTGAAATGCAGCCGAGGACCCCTGGAGATAGTGAAGGCCGCCGCAGTGCCGGACCCGCTGCTGAAGACCCGGAGCACTGCTGGGTGAGTAAATATGAAAAAAGGCGCCAAAAAATTAAAAAGGCACCACTTGTGTTCAGTGGGAGAGTGGCCGCTGCCCCCCCCAGCTATGCCACTGAGCCTAGTATTTCCCATGAGGTTGTGCTTATCTTTTCTGCTCAGTTATGCACCCTGACAATAGCAGCTCTTTCCTTCCCAGCTTCTGAGTACCCTAATACAGAAGATATGCATGCTTCAGGATGATTTTTTATATTGAAATATAGCATGGCCCTGGAAAGTGGGTTAGGGTAGAAAGGAATTGTTCACTTTACGTGCGTACATCTCAGTTTGAGACATATGGCCAATGCATTGTCTTCTGTTAAAATAATTGGGTGTGGCACTGTGAGGAAGTGAGGGGGAAGGGATTAGGGATTTTCATTTATCAGAATGTTTTTCAGATGGGAATATTGTCTGTTTTTAGAAGATTTGCTAGAGAACAGTCTTCCAGGGAAGTTAGATCTGCTAGGAAAATAAGCATCTCTGTAGGAGTCTCAGAACAAGGTGACTTATCAAGAAAATGATGAACAACTTTGTTTCACAATGAAAGACTAAACAGCTTAATTATTTTTAAATAAAAATGGTCAGAAGGCTATGTACTAGTTCTTATAAATAGCAGCTGTTTGAGTTAGTTTCCAGAAAAGTGCTTGTTTGAGTACAGAAAACACAACATCTTTCAGACTCTTCAAAAAGTCACCTTGATCAATCTGCTTCAGAAATTAAACTTATTTTAAAAAAAAAATTGAGACAAGATGAGAATTTTCAGTCCAAAAGGAGGCTTGCTTTTTTGGGGCAGAGAGGCGGCAGTCAAAGTTAGTAAGCAATGAGAGTCTTAAGGTTTTAAGCTCCAATCCATTCTAAATGATGGAGTTTCTACCAGGCAACTCCATTAGTAAAAAGCTTGTTCAATTTTTTTCGGGATATACGCTATATCAATTACTTGATTTCCTTTTTCTCCAGTTACATAGGAATCATACATAGTTACAGGCTGCTGGCAAGCTCTAATGACACTTTCACTCTAAACACATTTCATAGGAAAGTGTCTGTGTGTGTGTGGGGGGGGTAGGTTTCATTTTATCATTGAGAGGACATTTTATTTTATGGTATTAGCATGGCAAGCTCTTGAGGTCTGGACACAGAACCAAGTGGCCTGCTATTTTTGAAAACCCCATTTAGTCTTGGTGTACAATAATGGATTTATAGCAGCTCAGCTCTCTGAAATCCGGACAAGGCTTTTCCTGTTGGGGTCACTGCAAAATATTGGCTAATCAGTATTTTTACTTTTTTTTTCCTTTTTTTTTTTTTAAATAAAAAAGCTTCTACTCTCTGGGTATTCAATGTTACCTGCCTCAAAACCTTGTAGTATGGTGTAAACTTCACAGCAGAGCAGAACTGTGTAAACACCACACACTTATGTGCACATGATTCCTGATAGTCTTCACATTATCATTGCATTGAGCTGTTTCCCTAGAAACAGAGCTAATTAATTCCTGTGATGTGACATGAATGTAAACTAATCACCAAAGAATATTTGGCTTCATAAATAAGTTTACAACAAGTCTAGACTTAATCTTGTTCATCTTTTATGTTAGTATTTAGAGTAATACTCATTGTCTATATCACAGTATATTAGAGACTTTGAGTCGTTTGACTTTTGTGCACTTCAGCTACAAAACTGCACTTTATAAGAATAAGGCTCATTTAAAACAAAAAAAAAAAAGCATCTACATGAGGCTGAAGTCAGCAAGAGTGCATACTCAGGGAAAACACACAAGCAAAAGGGTAAAATTTTCAAAGGGCCTTAGTCCCAACTGAAATTGGGCTCCAAAGTCACTTAGGAACTCTTGAAACCCAGTATGTTATCACAATTCATGTGATACTGTGCTGAGTATAGTTGCGTAATTTGTTTTTAAAAGCAACTTAAGTGGTTTTTGGGGGTGCGGGGAACAAAGCTCTCTTTTCATGAGCTCTGCATGTTGATGGCTGCTGTGTTTAGTGCACAGCAACATCAGGTTATGGATGTGCAGTAAAAATCCCTGTTTAGTTTACACGGGTTGGGAAGGCACTGTTGATTGAGGCCAAAATAGGATTCAACCAAGTGGGGATCCTTAATAGAGCTTCAGATGGACCCATAAAAATATTTCAGGACCAGTGTAGTTTTTTTTTTTTTTAAGCACTGAAAGGAAAAATATAGTATGCAACCATATAATTAAAGACTGTATCATCATGCATATGCACAAGGGGGAAGAATGAAGGTTGCACAGGTAAACTTAACTCTGGCATTTCTAAACATTTGAGCGTTTGACTCTGCAATGTTAAAGTTCTCAATATAATTGTGTCTGTAATACTGAGAATATTCTGCATGTGTGTTTCTCAGAGAGGCATTTTTCATGGTGTCTTTATGCCTTAATTTATGTAGACAAATATTGCTGTCTATATTACATAGAACACTTATTGCCACAATCTTGATTTTATTTGATAGTAAACACCTGTTACTCAAAATGAAAAAAGCCAGATAATTCAAACAATAATATAAATACTGGGAGTCTTGGCTTTCTATTATAAAGCAGAATATCTCACACCTTGTGGCTCATGAAGATGTTGTCACGAAGCCTAGTAGAGGTGGTGGGGTTCTGGTAACTTTAATATCCTCATTTTTAAAGGTGCTCTGACTTTTTACCTGTTAAGATTTCAAAATGCTGTGTATCCCTGGGAATCCATGTAGTGGTAGATAGTGTATATTTCTGGCCCTGGTGGTACATGAGATTGGATTCTCAAATTTCAAGGTCCCTTATATTAAAAGGTTAATATAAACCAACAGGGAAGGAAACAATTAGCACTGATCCTTGACTGGAAATAGTAATTCTTGGGCACAATGTTCAGTGATACAGGCTAGAAAAAGCAAGACTATAGAAAGTATACTCTTGGACAGTCTTCCTAAGACGTGCTGTATTCTCAAGAATCAGACTTCATATAAGCCTTCAAGTGAGTGCAGGGGAATGGACTGGATGACCTCTTGAGGTCCCTTCCAGTCCTATGATTCAAGAAATCATACAGATGCTGGGTAAATCAGCTTAACTGCCGTTTCTCTAACCATTTGGAAACAAAATACAGTAGCACTAAATGAAAACTCTAGATAAGTTCTTAGACCTTGTAATAAACATCCATAAGTATATACATAAACTATTTAAGAGTCTTTCATAAATACAATAAATTGTTCTGTACTTTTAGAGAATAGAGTTTTGTGTCTTTGTGGGATCTGTACTTCCCAGCAGAGATCTAATTTGAAGCAAAGTAGAACCAAAAGAGTTGGCTTTGGAAGCAATAAACATTTTCAGAGTTGTAATAAGGACTCAAATTCATTGTTAACAAAATAAAATATACCTGTCTTTGAAACATTCTGATTTCCACTACTTTCTAAGCCAGTTCTTTTGGTCAGTAGCCCAACCTTTGACTAGGAAACCCATGTTTTCTGCCAGTGTCTGCCTGCCCTGCTTCAGGGGATAGTTACTGCTACTTCACAATTCTTTTAAGCTTGTTTCTTGTGAGGCATGCATAGGATATGTCTGCCCAGCAAAATAAAACGTGCGGGGTGGGAGGGTCTCAGAGCCTGGAAGTCTACATAGCAATGAAACAGTCTCGCAGCCCAAGCCCCACAAGCCAGAGTTGCCTGGCACAGACCAGCCATGGGTTTTTCTTTGCTGTGTAGACATACCCTTAGAGTGCACCTTCAGAACTTTCAACCACGTCTTAAAGCTTATATTCATACAGATGAACAAGTCTAAGCCCAGTGACAGAAAAACAAGCATAGAGAAGCAGAGTAAAAAAAAAAAAAATATTCATTACACATACTACTTCTAGTTTTAACGTAGACATCTTTGTATCGTTTAAGAGAAAGTACTGAACTTTCATAGCACATGCCTCCAGACAGCTCTAGAACATACAGGCTTGTTTAAGTAAAAAACAAATCTCCTTGCCACTTGGAGTGCTTCCTTTAAATCACAGCCAGACTGCTGAAATCAGTTTGGGAATGTTAATTTGTAGAAACTCCCTTTGATCAGAAAAGAGTGAGTGACGGCCATATGTTTTCCTCCAATTTATTTCCACAAGAGGCTATTTGTGTTCCTTGTCATTATGCTAATTATTCTTTTTCATTTGATTTATTGTAGTTGCTATTATGCAGATCTACTACTAAGCCAAAGTTCCTTTAGTATGAACCCTATTTTATCTGCTATGACAAAACTGACATATATAAACTTCAAATATTTGCCTTGTTAGTATAAAACAGATTTCAGGGAAATTCAGACAAATCTGGTGCCCTGGACCAAAAAAAAGAAGCCACTTTATTTGAACTAATAATTTGAAAATTAGAATTGTTCAAATCCAGGATTTTGGCAGTGTCTCTAGCTATATTCTAGGGTGAACTAGCTTTCAAAATGACCTGTGTTAAAACAAGCTCAGTATAGAATAAGTGGTTATACTACAGACAGGAGAACTGTTGAACTTCATGAATGATAACTTCTGTACTAACATGGAGGGCCATACTTCCTTGACTTTTGTGGTGTGTATAAACTTTGTCTCCTTCACAGACCTGATTAAAAAATTTTTGTTGTAAATATTTTTGCAATTCAAAGTCATAACATGGATATCGCTAAGCTGAGCTGTATTAGTGATTATGTCCAGTTCTGCAGTATTGTCTGTCACATGCATCAAACCTTATTGTAAACTATAGCAGCAGGGAGCAGAATTGGGAAGCCCTAAGATAATAAATTCCTTATGGAGAAACTTCAGCACAGGTTGTATGTTCAACGGAGCAAATGTCTAATACAAAAATCATCAGACAACATTCTAAATGGAAAGATGTTTAACTGTTTCCTTGAAACTATTTGCTTTCTATTGTGTGTTGGGACACTGAAAAATACCTTCAGCTTGCTTGACATCTGTTTAGAGTTGCATATTCTGAACCTTTCATTGTAACTTTTATCTCATCCTATTTATCTCCACTTTAATACATTGAAGTATCCTATGGAAACAAGAGTGGTTACTTTTTCAATATAATTGTGATTTCTTTTGTATAGTGTTTTTTCTGTCCATGAAACTCTCTAGCTTACTGTGAGAGGCAAACAATGGTATCTAGATCTTCTCCCCCTCCGTCCCCCCCACCTTATTCAGGCTACTAGGAAAACCAAAGAAAACTGCTTAAACCCCCATATCCCCCTCCCCAGCCCCAATTTTTTCTTCACGGTTGCTTTAAACTAAGTTTCCCTCAGAATTCAGTTTTGATAAATACTCTGAAAAGGTTTTTAAATTGTGAATCTGTTTAACTCCTTTTGAGTTCCTGAAGAAGGGAAACTTAGTTTAACAATATAGACTTTTTCCAGGATTTTAATTGTACAATAGCCACATCTTTTTCTGGTGCGTTGTGTGGTGTATTTTTGGTGCTTACAGAGACTGACTGCATCTGTGGTCAAAAATGCAGTAGAGTCCTCAGCAGTGCTGCATCTTTGTTCAAGGATCTTAATCTTTCTCTTGGTGCATATTCCTTTTGCAGTGTAATCTCTGGAGTATCTCAAATCCTGGATTGTACAACTTCAAACATAAATAGTATTAAAACTATCAAATAATTTCCCCCTACCCATACTTGACTTATTTGTGGATCTTATTGAGACTAATCTTGAAGGTTACATACTGTGATGTAATTTACAGTATGTAAAGCTATATGAGATTCCAGTCAGTTATGTGTTCCCCATCATAATTTATTGTACTTGACAAATTTTGATTTTCAAGAGACTATATTTTAAGGGCTTACCATTAAGGCTGAGCTTGTAGACTTAACTCTAGTTGACTTTTCAACCCTTATTTTGCATTTAAACACTAGGGGGTTTTTGAGTGGGATTTCTTCCATTAAAAAAGAAGACTGACAATTGCCAGTGGATTGTTAAATTCCTTGATGTGAAACTGAATGAGCTGGGTACCAGCTGCCTCAATGAGAAGTTTATTACAGAGCCAATTTCTTCATAGCACCCTAGTATTCTGAACCATTATACCTTTGAAGTAGCCATTAAGGAGATAGTAAAGTTTTGCAATTTATGCATACATGGGGGGGTGGGGGTTGCCTTAAAATGAGTAAACTTAAAAACCACTCATCTAATTTCATGGTAGATCAAATCAACCAAGGTCAGAATTTCTAGCTTCCACCATCTGAATTATACTTGCACAACTTCTCACCCAAACATATGAGGAAGTATTTTTTTGGCACTCATCTGTAAGTCACACAGCTGAAATGATTGTGCTCAAACCATAATGTTATCTTAAAGTTGAGGCTAATCATGGGGGTGGGAAATCATCCTAAAAAGAATTAGTTTAACAAAGTCATGAACAACTGGGAAAGGATGATTTGGATTGGAAACAGCACTTATGTTAATTATAACAGCAACTTCTTTATCATATCAAGTAATCCCATAACAAAAGCATTAAAATGAATGAGAACTATGAGGTTTTCAAAGCAGATAAAACTAGCTTCAGTTAATTGGCAAAAGGGGTTTTATTGGTAGAATGTTCACCTGAATGGTGGACACCTAAATTCCCTCTAAGCTGCACGACCGTCCAGCTGCCTATTAAGCCCCGTGCAGGGGCTCGGGGCTGCTGTGGGGAGAGGCGCCCCTCCCTCGGCCCGGCCCCAGTGCGGACCTGTGGTGGTGGGGAGAGGCGTCCCTCCCTCTGATTTTTTTTTACATCCATGTGCTGGCTTCACTTAGCACTATTCTTAGGCTTCTGTCCCTTAACATGCATGTGTAGAGAGACTGGACACCTAACTCAGGGCTGTGGATTCCACTGTGTGACAGGCATCTAAATGTTAGGCATTGCAATGCTGAGTCTTAAGTCTCCTTTATGGATTTAGCCCCTAAGTGCTTAAGTATCTCTTGAAAATGGGACTTGGGCCCCTAAGTCACAAAAACACTTTTGAAAATTGTACATAAGGGCTTCAGGGTGAGGGACAGCGCACAGGTGAGAGGCAAACTACCATTCTCTCCAATTGTGGGGAGAATGGAGGGGGATTTGGTTTCCTACTAGTGTGTTTTCCCTGCTCAGCAGCTCCAGTTTTCATATCAATCTCTGGATTGTAGGTGTCTGATAAATTTGAGTCTTCCCACTGCTGGAAGGGAAGAGGAGCATTGATCCTGCTGTTCTTTCCCTCCTGTCCCATAGCCTCCTGGCTGCTATTTTGGGTCTCTGCTGCTTTACACTGCCCCAGGCCTCCTGGCTGCTACCATGGTGGTGTTTCTGGTACTCTGCTTCTACTTAAGCTGCACATCTGAATATTCCTCTGTTACGCAGAGTTTCTCCAAGTTTCAGCAGAATAAAATTGATCTGATGTCAGTTTTACTGCTGCCCACCAGCAAAATTTATTTTAATATTTGGAGCATATGATATGCCACATTTGGAAAGTGGCAGTCTGTGGGCTTGATTCTGGGAAGTCTGAGTGCCCTCAACTCCTATTGGGGCTGAGAATGCTTACAGTCTTGCAGATGAGCCCTCTATCCTCAGAAGAGGGCACTAACAGTTTGTGCACTTGTATACTTCATAAAGTTATGTAGTCAGACATAAGTATCTTAGGCTTAGATTTCTAAATGTCTTGACAGTTTCAATAATGCATTGGCTGCAAACATCAGATTTCTAAAAACAGATCAGTTAAAAGCACAACACCAAGATGTTGAAGTTGTATTAGATCTAAATATTTTATGACCAGATAGATTTTCTCCACCCTTCAGTTGTTGAGAATTAAGTTCTGTTGACCCAACTCGAAGTGTTAGCTCCTTTGCCTCTGTAATTACAGATAAATAATCTCAAAAACAGTAACTTAAATTCTGTTCAAAATGAGAAAAAACAAATCTATTTGCCAGGTAAAGAACCAAATTAATTTTGGCAGGATAAATGTTCTCAATTTCCAGGAGGGTATTAAGAGCACAGAACTACTAAAACACACAGTAGTGTGCTTTTGAACAGATTTCCCAGTTTATATTCATGTAAAAGTGTGTGTGTGGAAATACTTATGTTTAAATCCATTTGCAAAGAAGTGCTATGGACCTGATATATGAAATGTGTTTATCTAACAGGGTTACCCAGTATACCCCTTACCAACCTGAAGTTTCCCAGGGTAGACTGGAGAGCCTGTTAAATTACCAGACTATGGTATGTGATATCACAGGAATGGATGTGGCCAATGCATCTTTACTGGATGAGGGGACTGCTGCAGCAGAGGCTATGCAACTGTGTCACAGGTAACACACTTAAATGGATGGCTAATTTAGATTCAAAGAATTGTGAAGTGTTTTGTTTTATTTCCTTATGTGGGTCTGAATCGTTCAGTGGACTAAAAATGACACTGTACCTCACAGTGAATCAGTCTTATGGCATGCTAGTCTAGTATTTTCCACAAGCAAAGTTAACTGTATATAATACTTCTTACCTTGTTTATGAATTACATTTTTCAGAACTCAATGTTCTCGGTGTGAAATATATATTCTAATAAATGTGTATGTGGGTGAGAGAAGCAACTATTCCATTGTAGACTGTTCTTGAGTTTTAGTTTGTTCCCTGATCCACTTAACCTTTTTTCCCCCTCTTCTTTTAAACAGGCACAACAAGAGGAGAAAGTTCTATGTTGATGTCCGATGCCACCCTCAAACGATAGCAGTAGTCCAAACTAGAGCAAAGTAATGCTGATCTCCATCTTGCTTAATAAGTAGCACAAACAGACACGTGAAATATTGTCCCATCCCATCACACCTCTCATTCTACATTGATCAAAAATTGAATATTACAAGTATCTGGCTCCCCTTTGTGTACAGGACACTGATTATATTGGGAACTAGGTGTGCTTTGGGAAATGTATGAGAATTTACAGTAGCTAGTTTGGGACTGACTTTGATGATACTGTAAGTACTTCATGATGCTGAGGATTTTCCCTAGAATAATTCATGCAAACCTTGTAAAATATCTTTCTTTTGTATCCTGTTCAGGGGCTGAACTAACTGATTAGATCCATTTCTAGTAACTGATACCTAAAGTTCTACCATGTTCAGCTGCAGCTAAACATCTTGCTGGTTCAATATTTCATTAGTCCATGTATAAAGCAGATACAGTAATTTTGTATCATGCAACCTTGTCTGTAACTAACTTATCTTCCAAATAAACAGACGTGAACTCATTCACAATTTTTAAAATTGAGGTAAAAGTATAGAAACAAGAATATATTTCCCCTGTCTACACTGTTAACATACCTGTGCACATCTGAGCATTGAACTCCATTTGAATATTCTCTTACCTAGCAAATGATGCATTACTTTGAAAGAAATCAGTAAGGTTTAGTGAAACTAACTTAATAAATTCATAGTTATATACAAAAATCCTTTATTAAGAGATTGTAAATAGAGGTTGCAAAGCCAAGCCCTCTGAAGTTAGGAAATGCAAAATATAAGTTAATTCTGCTCCCTTCTGCATATGCAATATGATTATCTTTACTTTCATGATCACATGCTATTTTTATGGCACAATATAGCTTTCACCACCGTAGATGCTCACACTTCCTTAACTGTGTAGGAGTGTGAAGCATGTTCAATCAGCTATACTTTCAAGAAAATATTCCCTACATCAGTGAAGTCAAATCTGTTAAAAGTTATCCCAAAGTATGAAATGGCTTCAATAACTTTTGCGTTCCATATCTCTTGCTTTTCAGTTACAGTAGTGTTGTCATTGAGCTGAAATTGCCCCATGAGATGGATTTCAGTGGTAAGGAGGTCAGTGGAGTGCTATTTCAGTACCCAGATACCGAGGGAAAGGTGGAAGACTTCACTGAACTAGTTGACAGAGCCCACCAAAATGGGGTAAGATAAAGTACTATCATGGTGTCTCTCCTCCCCCCGGACTATGTCTGACATTTAACTTGGCTATAACTGTAGGCATTGCAATTGTCTTTGTAGAGGACGTACAGAGCAAAGACTACTTTTATGCTTCAGTTTCACATGAATGTTCTAAAACAGTTTGAAGTAGAATCTTGGTTCCCCAAATCGATACTATGTGTGTGCTTTCAGAGAAGAGGCTAACAACTCTATGCTCTTATGTTTTCAGACTCTTGTCTGCTGTGCTACTGACCTCTTGGCTCTGTGTATTTTGAGGCCTCCAGGAGAGTTTGGGGTGGATGTTGCTCTGGGTAACTCTCAGAGGTTTGGGGTACCACTCTGTTATGGGGGACCACATGCTGCCTTCTTTGCGGTCAAAGAAAACCTGGTGAGAATGATGCCTGGGAGAATGGTTGGAGTTACAAGGTAAAGTTGGGACATTTTTCCATAATTTCTCAGCTGGAAATGTCTGATATGGCCCCCCCAAATCATAGTATCTAAGCATCTCGTAATCTTTAATAAACTTACAACACCTCTTTCAGGTAGAGAAAGCACAATTATCTTCATTTTATATATGGTGAGCTGTGACACAGACTGTGACATGCCCAAGATCACACAGCTCTAAAGAGGAACTAAACCTGGGACCCCCAGTCCAGTGTCCTAACTATTCCACTATCCTTCTCATAAATTAGGAGAATGAAGCATGGTTGAAATTTTCCCCAAGATTATAATAAAAAAAAATATTTGGGTAAAGTAAAACACTGTTTACAGAGAAGACTTAAGAGAATGAAATTCTCCACTGTGAGAATTCAGGAGCAGAAATATCTAAGTTCATTTCTGTTAAAGAAGTGAGCCTTTAGGGCAATAATTTAAAAGCCCAATAATGATTTAAAAAAAAAAACAACAAAAATTGCCAGGAGAGCTGTCCTCACGGGTCCCGTCCCCCCACTGAAGGGGCATCTCACTTTGTGGGACATCCAGGCCATCTGAATTAGCAGTATTTCACTTACTTTACTAATTCTGAGCTTACCAGACCCTAAAATGTTTATGGTAGTGAGGAGTGAATTTCAGTAAAAGTTCAACAGATTTTCAGGAAGCAGACAGAAAATTCAGAAGTTTATCTGAAGTATCAAGAAATTTAAGTGAAGGAAACTTGAACTACATAATGCACTGAAGGTGGGGAAAACCTTAATGATTGGAAGGGTGGGGAGAGGGTGGGAATACTGAACAAAATACCCATTTTATACCCAGTATAGTATAGTAGTGTTTTGAAATATTGAGAACACGCTTAACGGAGTACACTATAACTGTCAGTTACAAATTGTCCATATTGGAACAAAAAATGCTACACATGCTTCTGAAACAATATAACTTGTAAAATTAATAAGTTTTAATGTACTTAGAGTCATAGAAGATTAGGGTTGGAAGAGACCTCAGGAGGTCATCTAGTCCAACCCCTTGCTTGAAGCAGGGCCAACACCAACTAAATCATCCCAGCCAGGGCTTTGTCAAGCCAGGCCTTAAAAACCTCTAAGGATGGAGATTCCACCACCTCCCTAGGTAACCCATTCCAGTGCTTCACCATCCTTGTAGTGAAATAGTGTTTCCTAATATCCAACCTAGACCTCCCCCACTGCAACTTGAGACCATTGCTCTTTGTTTGGTCATCTGCCACCAGTGAGAACAGCTGAGCTCCATCCTCTTTGGAACCCCCTTTCAGGTAGTTGAAGGCTGCTATCAAATCCCCCCTCGCTCTTCTCTTCTGCAGACTAATCAAGCCCAGTTCCCTCAGCCTCTCCTTGTAAGTCATGTTCCCCAGCCCCCTGGGCATTTTCATTGTCCTCCGCTGGACTCTCTCCAATTTGTCCACATCCCTTCTGTAGTGGGGGGCCCAAAACTGGACACAGTACTCCAGATGTGGCCTCACCAGTGCCAAATAGAGGGGAATAATCACCTCCATCTGCTGGCAGTGCTTCTGCTAATGCAGCCCAGTATGCTGTTAGCCTTCCTGGCAAGAAGGGCACACTGCTGACTCATATCCAGCTTCTCATCCACTGTAATCTCCAGGTCCTTTTTCGCAGAACTCCTTCTTAGTCAGTCGGTCCCCATCCTCAGTGCAGGACTCTGCACTTGTCCTTGTTGAACCTCATCAGATTTCCTTTGGCCCAATCCTCCAATTTGTCTAGGTCACTCTGGACACTGTCCCTACCTTCCAGCATATCTTACCTCTGCCCTAGCTTAGTGTCATCTGCAAACTTGCTGAGGGTGCAATCTATCCCATCATCCAGATCATTAATAAAGATGTTGAACAAAACCGGCCCCTTACCACTAGCATGTTTATGAACTTTTTTTTTTTTACACTGCTTCTCACATTTATCCCAAAGAACAATATGCTTTGTGTGACTGAGTTCACTCACCTCTTGTGAGCACCTCCTGTTGGGCCATGTATAATCCTGCACTCATTCCTTTTCCTGCTTCCTCGTCACCCCCATCAGGCAGGTCTTCAGTGGCTCAGCCCTTTGGCCAAGTCTCACACAAACACATGAAGGAACCCCTTCCAGGGTAACAAAGGTCCAACAAGGACTATTGCTCTTCCCTTGTTGGTGTCTATGAGCCCAGAGACAGGACTAATTCTCAGCCCCTTCTGGGCTAGCTTTAAGTCCATCCCTGCCCTGTTATAGAGCAGTGCCCCAGGCAGGGGTGAAAGTAACTGAGGCCACTTACCGGTACGGGGTGGGGCGGATCTGACCCCCGGGGCCTGAGGTGGAAGGGGCGGGAGTGGGGGGGAGGGTCAGCATCCCCCAGCCAGCCCTTGCAGTCCGGCTGGCCCGGGGCTCCGGACTCCGCTGCTGCCCGACGGCCGGGGGGGGCGGTAAAAGGGACAGGAACGTTAAAGCACCGCAGGGTCCTTTGCCACGGCCCCGACGACGGGGTGGGCACAGCAACATTAAGGTGCCGCGGCGGCAAAGGGTCATCCTTAAAGCACTGCTGCAGCAGGCCTTTAATGTCCCTGCCCCTTTTACCTCCCCTGTCGGCGGCCCTGCTGGGACGGACCCTACTGGCAGGGCCGCTGACAGGGGAGGCAAAAGGGGCAGGGACATTAAAGTGCTGCCGCGGCAACGCTTTAATGCGGGCTGGGTATGGGCTGGTGCGGGTTCTTACCGGTAGGCCGTACCGGCTCACTTTCACCCCTGGTCCCAGGGCTTCATCACGGGACACTTTGTTCTCAGAGGTTCTCGCTGACCAAGCTGTTCAGCCAGGTCACCTCTCACATTCAGTCCCCCTCCAGGGGAGTAACAAAGTTCAACAAATGGTTGGCCCTTTCTAGGGTCTTCAGCTCCATCCTTGACCCCTTTAAATTCTAGCCCCTTTTTGGGCTTCTAAACAACACTTGTCCCCTCTTTGGGGATTTGGCCACTCTGCCAGTGGCAGGGGAGGGGGTAACCTGGGCCCACCAACTACTCTGGGTCCTGACCCAAGGACCCTACAAATAGCAGCCACATGCTGCTTCCTTTAATAATTGCTACTGCTATTCCCTGGGACGCTTCCCACATAGCCCCTTCCACTTCGCCCTTACCTCAGGGCAGAACCCATCTTCTGGTTCACTCTTGAGCTCCAGCAAGGAGTGTATATTCTTTACAGCTTTAATCACT
Source organism: Caretta caretta (assembly GCF_965140235.1). Lineage (NCBI taxonomy): Eukaryota > Metazoa > Chordata > Testudines > Cheloniidae > Caretta > Caretta caretta. The sequence continues at coordinate 105,235,012 of NC_134210.1, read as the reverse complement.
GCTAGGAAATGATCTGCTTAAGCCCTGCACTGCAGTTCCTTTTAACTGAGCCTGCTGGGCTTTGATTGGCTGCTTCCTTGCAGACTTTCTAGGCAGAGCAGGAGGATTGACCTTTACTGCTCCATTTTCGGGGGTGGGTTGTAGTAGGACTGCAAGGCCTCCAGCAGGGGGCATCAAAAGGCCCAGTACACCCTGTCATACTTGGCATTAGACTTCAGAATCATGAATCAAGCTTGTGGCATATCCTAACATGCTTATTTCAAACTATGATCAGTTTAAAGAGTTGTGTATCTCAGGGGGAAAGAATGTTCATTTTATTTACTAAAGCTATGTGCTATTATAGTACCTTAGGGTATGCCTTACATTTTAAGTGTGTTCTCATCTCACAGTGTCACCAGAACATTTGGGGGAAAAAAACATTAAAATGTAAAGCTACGGTCAAAACTAAAATATTTCCCAAAGGCAATTTATGCTATGACCTTCAAATTGTTTTTGTTGTGTTTGGTGGAGGCCTTTTAATTGATGAAGGAACCAAGCTGTGTCGTTGGAACCCTAGGACAATTGTAGGATTCAATTGTCTTTATCTTGGACACCATACAGCAGCTGAGAAAATACTGTTTGTGAATAGTTTAGTTTACTGAGTTCCCTGAGTCTTAGAAATGTCTGTTCTGAAACATTTCATTGTATACAAGATTGTTGCTGTCAAATTTTCCTCTCTAGTTCTGAAAGTCTTTAAATATTAGGAATTCTTTAAGAAATTAACTGAGCTGCACAGATTGATGGATTGGTACGGACACTTAGCATCATCTTGTGCTAGTATCAATGGATTACTCAACTAATATTACATGTATTAAGCAGTACTTTTTTAAGGTAGCAGGTATTACATATGCAGAGTGTTCCTTCTTTCTTGCAGTGTCTGAACTCTGCCCCTGGGAGTGTTCAATTTAAAAATCAGTGGAAAATTTTTGTAGCCCTTGATAAACACCAGTGCTTTCATACAACTATAAAACCAGTAAAATATGATTTTTTGAATTATTATTATTATTATTTATTATATTTATTTTTACTGTACAGGATTAGAGAAGACTAGCTAGATTCTCTAAACTTCCCCTAGAGACAGAGGCTCTTGACAGATGTGATTTGGATAAATATAGAAGTTTTGGATATTTCAGAACCTTCTGACTATTGTTTTTATAAAAAAAAAAAAAGAAAAAAAATTCCCAATCCAGAGTATCTGTCATTTGAGGGGTAGTGAAAAGGAAGTGGGCAGATCTGGGTCCCTTTAGTGTTCTCTTAAGTGTTTGTTTTTTTAACATGAACATCTGTTCAGGGATAGGCTAAGGTTTGGGTCACTTTTTACTTTACTCAGAATGGTTATCTATCACAGTTCTTCACCCCAAAGAAATTCTACCAGTTAGCTTCAAGTTAGCAAACTAAGCCTAGCAGTTCAGTTAATGCAGAGCCTGTATCAATGTAAACTAACAAAGAAATATTTTCTTTTATGGTCCAGAGATGCAAATGGAAAGGAAGTATATCGGCTTGCATTGCAAACTCGAGAGCAGCATATTAGAAGGGACAAGGCCACCAGCAACATCTGTACAGCACAGGTGACCTCTATGTCAAAAATCTGTGTGTGTGAGTGAATTTTCAATCCCGTGAAACTTGGAATTTTTGCTTGGAAAAAGAGGATCATCTTAATGATCTGTTTTCATTCAAAAAGTTAATCTTGCAGCCACTTGTCATGGAGGGGGAACTCCACTGAGTTGTGCTGAGTTCCTATAAACTGGATGGTCCCTTTTTGGAGAAGTAGAATTTTAACACTTCAGAATGAAGAGTTCCGGTTTGTATTTGTGCAGAAGTAATTTCAGAATTCAAACAGTGAAAATGTGAACTTTATAGGTTTGTGACGTGCAAATAGCTATTAAATTCTTAATATTATAAAATAGCTATTTTCAAATCAAAATGGAATGATAAATGAAATTTGTAGGTTGAGAAGTGCCCAGGAACAAAGTAATAACTTTTTGCATGAGATTTTGAGAACTTCTTTGATACTTTTTGCAGCTGTAATTATGACAAACATCTTTATAATTAGATGTATTAAAAAAACTTTTGGTCCCTATGCAGGCTGTATTCATGCTCTTAATGTGTTTTGCCACAATTTCTCTTTTTAGATTAATACTAGATATTGGCAGTTTTAAATCTTTAGCACTCATTAGAGATGTTATGGTAGAAAACAGTTCATTCTCTTGAGCACAGACCTTTAAACAATGATTCTGTTGAAAGCTATATTTAGGGGTTTGTGAGATTCAAACCAAAAACTCAAGCATTCTACCCAGGATACAGAGACTATTGGAAGATGTGGTGTGATGTATAAGGGTATATTTAATTTTATCTACCATCTAGTGGTCTGAGAGGATTCTGCCTCCAGATCAACTACAGTGGTGAGGTTGTCCTTAGAATGAGGGCCTCAATGAGCACATGAGAAACAATCCATTGTGTGTTCTCTGATTAGTAATGTTATAAACTTTATTAACGAAACAAACCATCACAAATACAGTAATGTAGCAAAGGAGATAGAGCCAATACAGAATGTCAGGCACTTGCATTACTCACATCATCCCTTATTAGGAATCCCAAAAGAGGTGATGTGATCTGCATATTGGAATACACGTACCTGATGACTATGTATCCCGCTTTCCACAGGATGGGTATCGTCTTTTAAACGGAGTTACACTAATGCCCACCTTCCCTATACATATATATTAGAGAGACAAGGTGGATGAGGTAATTTTTTTTTTTTATTGGACCGGCTTCTGTTGGAGAGAGAGACAAGCTCGAAAGCGTCTCTCCAACAGAAGTTGGCCTAATAAAAGATATTACCTCACACACCTTCTCTCTCTCTGATATGCTGGGACTGACACGACTAGAACAACACTATTTTCCTGCACTGAGTATACACCACCAGGGTCATTATAATAATATTTAGTGTTTTATATGTAAAGGTATTAACTAAGCCCAACAGTACCACTGTGATGTACATATGCAAGTATTACCCTTTTGGTTTTATATTGGGGGAACTGAGGAACAGAGATTTGACTTGCTAGCCATTAATAGAGCCAAGGCTCAAATCCTGGTCTCCCAACTACCAATATTGTGCTTTAGTAACTATACCATGTTGTCTCTCAAATAGAAATCTACAGGGAGTTTTAGCAATATCTGCAGAACTTTTATACGTATGGCTGGCTACAAAGATTAAGCTTACAAGTCACAGTATTATTTTTTTTTAGTCACTGAACCACTTAAACACCAAAGGATCTTGAATTCATGAACAATGTTACTATTTAAAATGTTTGTAAATTCATAATTTACTAAGAAAAAGATATGTAGCTTTCCTATCTCCTAACTTTGTAGATTACCTAGAACTCAGTTTACCTTTCATTGATAGCTTTTTTTAATACTGTGGTTATATTGTTGCCTTGGGACACTCAAGAAGCTAGTTATACTAAACTGTCAGCAGTCGACCTTAAGTGATTGTTCCTAAAATATGTTTGGACATTTTAGGCGCTTCTGGCTAACATGGCTGCCATGTATGGAATTTATCATGGTTCGAATGGATTAAAGCACATTGCAAGAAGGGTGCACAATGCCACTCTAATCTTAGCTGAAGGTTAGTATTTAGAAATTATAAAGGGGTAGATCTTACATCTTCGCATCTCTTAAAAACGCTGACCTTCCATTTTTTGCTCACCAACGGTTTTAAGTAGCAGAAGAAATCCAAAATTTCTACACTGAGTGTACGCCACTGGGTCATTATAATAATAATATTTAGTGTTTTGTATACAAAGGTATGTATTAAGCCCAACAGTACCACTATGATGTACATATGTAAATATTATCATTTTGGTTTTAGATTGGGAAGCTGAGGCACAGAGGTTTGGTTTACTAGCCATTAATAGAGCCAAGACTCAAATCCTGGTCTCCCAACTACCAATATTGTGCTTTAGTAACTATACCATGCTGTATCTCAAATAGAAATCTACAGGGAGTTTTAGCAATATCTGTAGAACTTCTTGAAAGGCTTATGCTTTCCTACTATTACCTGCCCATTTTATTAATCTATACTGGATGAGAAAACTCAATGAGTTCACTAAAATGTAGTTTAAATTTACAGATTGAATAGATTAGATTAGATTAGCTGAAGTGAAGGCTGTTCAACGTAATCAAATTATATAGAACACCACACTGCTATAAACACTGAAATCCCAAAATGTATTGGCTGACTGCATTATGAGCATGACTTGAACTCTGATTATTAAGAACAACAGGAAACTTCTTGATTGTCCAAATCAAAAGGATATTGAAATATTTTTTTATTTGAATCTCATCCAAAAATCTGCAGTTCTGTTTCTGTAGAATGTCTGCATTTAGGAGATAATCTTTTTATTACTGACCTTGGCACAAAAAACGGGAATGTGCTAATAAAGTTTGCGGATGACACACAGCTGGGAGGTATTGCCAATACAGAGAAGGACTGGGATATCATACAGGAAGATCTGGACGACCTTGTAAACTGGAGTAATAGTAATAGGATGAAATTTAATAGTGAAAAGTGCAAGGTCATGCATTTAGGGATTAATAACAAGAATTTCTGTTATAAACTGGGGACGCATCACTTGGAAGTAACAGAGGAGGAGAAGGACCTCGGAGTATTGGTTGATCACAGGATGACTGTGAGCTGCCAATGTGATATAGCCATGAAAAAAGCTAATGCAGTCTTGGGATGCATCAGGCGAGGTATTTCCAGTGGAGATAAGGAGGTGTTAGTATCGTTATACAAGGCACTGGTGAGACCTCATCTGGAATATTGTGTGCAGTTCTGGTCTTCCATGTTTAAGAAGGATGAATTAAAACTGGAACAGGTACAGAGAAGGGCTACTAGGATGATCCGAGGAATGGAAAACCTGTCTTATGAAAGGTGCCTCAAAGAGCTTGGCTTGTTTAGCCTAACCAAAAGAAGGCTGACAGGAGATATGATTGCTATCTATAAATATGTCAGAGGGATAAATACCACGGAGGGAGAAGAATTATTTCAGCTCAGTACCAACGTGGACACAAGAACAAATGGATATAATCTGGCCATCAGAAAGTTTAGACTTGAAATTAGATGAAGGTTTCTAACCATCAGAGGAGTGAAGTTCTGGAACAGCCTTCCAAGGGAAGCAGTGGGGGCAAAAGACCTATCTGGCTTCAAGACTAAGCTCAATAAGTTTATGGAGGAGATGATATGATGGGATTAATTGATCTTCAACTATTAGCAGTAGATATGCCCAATGGCCTGGGGTGGGATTTAAGTTACTACAGAGAATTCTTTCCTGGGTGTCTGGCTGGTGAGTCTTGCCCACATGCTCAGGGTTTAGCTGATCGCCATATTTGGGGTCAGGAGGAATTTTCTGCAGTGTGGGGCATGAGTCACTTGCTGGAGGATTCTCTGCACCTTGAAGTCTTTAAACCACGATTTGAGGACTTCAGTAGCTCAGACATAAGTTAGGGGTTTGTTACAGAGTTGGTGGGTGAGATTCCATGGCCTGCATTATGCAGGAGGTCAGACTAGATGATCATAATGGTCCCTTCTGACCTTAAAGTCTGTGAGTCTATATTGGCTGTATATGTCTAGTGCAACTATTGCTATTGATGTAGGCATTTAGGAGGTCATAACTAACCCTTCTGTAACTGATGTTGGCAGAAGATTTCAACTCGTAATAAGAGCAATGCACCCTATGAATTGATCACAGTTGTCCAATTGCCCCTGATGGCCCAGCTGTCTATAAAATGCTGGAGGGCTCAGATCACTCTCTCCCAACAAGGTTCTGCTCATCTTGCTTGACTGGCCTTGCTCTCTGTAGACACCTGTGATCTCAGAAAGTGAATGCTAGCTCTTCCTATTAGCAATCAATAGGTTGTAATAGTTTCTGCTGCTGTTGTGCATGGGACAGCTTCACCTGTGCTGGACCAGTAGGAGTACTAGGGTAGGCTGCCCATTAACATTCTTACCGCCATGTGGTCTAGAGCTGTTCTGATCAAATTTAGATAATCCTGTGGTAAAATTATGACTACCACCTTACCCAGAGCTGCTACCGCTGCTAATACAGAAAGAGCTGGGCTGGTGCTAGAGCAACAATGTAAAATGCTCTGCACTTGCAGCCCGTCCCTACTCTTAAGACTTGTGCGATCACAGGAAGCATCTAAGCTTTTGGAATTCTCCTGTTCCAAGCCAAACTCCAGGAATACTTGCATCTTTATACACCTCTACCCCGTTATAACGTGGTCCTCAGGAGCCAAAAAATCTTACCGCGTTATAGGTGAAACCGCGTTATATCGAACTTACTTTTGGCCTTGAGCAAAAGCATTTTCTGTGGGCGCCTCTCGGGGGTGACAGCAGGTGTGCGGTGCCCCGGGCTGGGCTAGTAGGGAGCTCTGGGTGTCATGGAGCTGCTGGAGCCGTTCTCGTGGCCGGGCTGCGCTGCTCACCGTGGGGCTGCAGGCTCGCAGCAGTTGCTGTGATCGGCCATGGCGCAGGGCAGCGCGATGGTGGGATCGGCTCGTGCTCTGCCACCAGCCTGCTGGCTTCACTGCCACCACCACTGCTGGGGACAGATGTGGTTCCCGGAGCCGCGCTGAGTGTCAGGCAGCAGCAGATAAGCAGCTGCTGTAAAGGGGAAGGGGCGAGGGAGGCTCATTAGTCGCAGCCAGTGCAGCCTCCCTCCCCGGCCTCAAAAGTACGGGTGTTAGTGTCTGAGCCAGAGAGCGAGGTGGGGAAGTCGGGGAAGCGCTGCCGGCTTGCCGTGCTGCAGTCCCCTGTCTCTGAATCAGTGATAGCAGCTCATGGAACGGAACCCATGCAGTGTTAATCTGATTATACGGAGGAGGAGGAAAGCTGAGACTCCCACGCCCTATCCAACACCCCCATCCCCTGACCACCCTACCTCCAGAACCTCCGAACCATCCAACCCCCCCGACCCCTGACTGCCCCCCGAGATCCTCTGCCCCTTATCCAACCCCTCCGCCCCAGCCCAGCACCCTTAACATGCGACTCAGAGCAGCGTGTTGGAGCCTGACATGCTGATCTGCCGGAGCATGCAGTCCCGCGCCCCAGAGCGCTGCTTTATCGTGTTTTATCCGAATTTGTGTTATATCGGGTCGTGTTATGTTTTTTTATATTGACAGTGGGGGAGCAAATACAAAGACCTATCTCTTATATTGAATTTAATAATGTCTTGTTCAGCAACAGTTCTCTTAGCATCTATGTGCATTATAAATAAAGCTCAGACATAAAATATTACATGCAGAATTGCACTTCGGTAGAAGTGCTGCTAGATTTTACTGTCCCATGCATTCAGTGTAATGCTGCTTGTTAAAATAGTGCTTACGTAAGAGGCAGATGTGGAGGGTGGGAAGAGGGAACCAATGAAGCATGGAATATATGGAATTAACTTACTTCCTTTAGGTCTTAAGCAAGCAGGTCACACATTGCAGCATGACCTGTTCTTTGATACCTTGAAGATCCAGTGTGGCTGTGCAGTCAAGGAGGTCTTTGACAGGGCAAGTCAACGGCAGATAAACTTTCGGATTTATAGTGATGGCACAGTAAGTCACAGAACCTTTCACAAAATCTTACAGCATGGTTTTCGTGCATTGAGAGTTTTCGGTCATTAAGTAGTATGATGGCTATGAAGAACGGAAAAAGCTTTTTTAAAGAAGTTGTCTTTCTAACCAGGTCAGATATGTTACTCCACAATTTTTTCCATAAAATACTTTAAAATGGTATATAAAAACATGGAATTACTTGGCAGCATACTGAATATTAATTAATTTTTCCAAAATTCCTGGGTCTTTTGCTTCATGTCTTTCTAATACTGTTTTTTTTCCCCCCGCCAGTGGTGGGAACTTGCTATACTTATTGAGGACTTCGTGGAGAGACTCTTAAAACCTATCACTCACATGATGTGGGTACTATATAAATAAGTTCCAAACTCCAGCTATTTTTGTTGTAGCCATATTTAAAGATAATTATAAACAGAAGTTGATTGCAAATCATTCAACATGGTCAGTAGGAACACCAAGCCTAATGAAGCCATGTCCCCTTTGTGACATATAAAATGTAACTGCATAGCCATAATAGAATTAAATATATAATCCAATTATTTTTTTAATTCAGGTTAGCAGTCTCAAGCCCTGAAACCGTAAAGTGAACCTGGGATGGTTTAGGAAGAAAAAGGAGAATAAAATAAGCAAGAAATAATACAAATATAACTTAATTATATTGTAGTTTTAGGAACTGAAGTGATTTGTAAATGAAATATTAATGGTTCAGGTACATAAAATGGAATGAAGATCGTATATTGTGATGTGCAAAAACACAACATATGTAATGTAATTCCTGGTTTTGGGAACTATGAGTAACTGCTGCTACTTTTTTCCCCTCCATAGATTGGAGTGTCACTTGATGAAACTGTAACTGAGAGAGACCTGGATGACTTGTTGTGGATTTTTGGGTGTGAATCTTCATCTGTAAGTACAATATAGATAATTTAAAAATATTTAGAAGTGTTACTGTACTTCAGAGAGCTACAAAAATGTATTAAACTATATTCAGGTCAAGAATATTAATAAAAAAAACCTAGTCACTCAATTGTTTTGACTTCCTCATTCCTCCTGTGAACTCTGCTACTTTGGCTTAGATAGTGAGCTCTCTGGGGCAGGGACTGTCTGTATTTTGTATGTTGTACAGGATTGAACACATTGTCAATGCACAATACAATGGTAATTTCAGATTTCCCTTTACTGAAGAGATCAGGATGAGCGTTACTGAGTAATGGCATGCTCTGGGAGTATGCTGCTTAATCCCCTTGTGTTTCAGGGCACTAATTATTTTTGGGATTGAAACCTCGGGTTTGGCAGTAATCCCTCAGTGGCCTGCAGGAAGTATGTCACACTGACTCCACCCACAGTACTTGGTAATTAGCAATAGTGCTCCTCTTGAGTGAATTAGTGAGGCTTCTGTAAATTTTTTATTTTATATAATGCCAGAAGTGTTATGGATGCTTTACAAGAATGTACATTGATAAAAGTACGTGCTTGAAAGAACCTGTCAATATTGGTAATAAGATGGCAGTGTATTTCAGCTGACTCTGATAACTGCACTTGTTGAGAGAAGAAATTTAATTCTTTTTCTGTGAAGATGTCTTATTTAATCACTTAATATTTCTCTACTTGTCAAAGGAATTGGTTGCTGAGAGTATGGGAGAAGAAACCAGGGGCATTCTGAGTACAGCATTTAAGAGGACTTCCAAATTCTTGACACATCAAGTATTCAACAGGTTTGTGAAGTTTATTCCCACTGCAGATTTTCAGTTTCTATAGAGATTTGACACATTTCCTGCCCCTGCCCCTTCCCTCTTTTGTACTCTGTGAAGGTTGTACTGAAGATTGTCACCTTATAGCAGGGGTGGGAAAACGTTTTGTCCAGAGCGCCACATCGGGGAATAGAAATTGTATGGTGGGCCATGAATGCTCACAAAATTGGGGTGGGGGTGCGGACTCTGGAGTGGGGCTGGGGATGAGGAGTTTGGGGTGTAGGAGGGTGCTCTGGGCTGGGGTTCAGAGGGTGGGAGGGGGATCAGGGGTGCGGGAAGGGGTGCGGGCTCTGGGGTGGGGCTGGGGATGAGAGGTTTCGGATGCAGGAGGGTACTCCGGCCTGGGATCGAGGGGTTTGGAGAACAGGAGAGGGATCAGGGCTGGGGCAGGGGATTGGGGCGTGGGGAGAGGCTCAGGGGGGTGCAGGCTCTGAGCAGCGCTTATCTCAAGTGGCTTCCGGAAGCAGCAGCATGTCCCTTCTCCGGTTCCTATGCAGAGGTGTGGCCAGGCAGCACTGCATGCTGCCCCGTCTGCAGACACCACCCCAGCAACTCCCACTGGGGTGGATAGGAGCCAGAGTGGGGCCATGCTGCGGCTTCCAGGAGCTGCGTGGTATGGCCCCTGACCCTGCACCCTGACTGGAGCGCCGGAGTGGCCCCCGACCCTGTGCCCTGGCTGGAGCGTGGCCGAGTCACGTGGTGCGGCCCCTGCACCGTGGCCGGAGCAGGGCCAAGCTGCATGGTGCGGCTCATGGGCCAGCTTAAAATGGCTCGTGGGCCAGGTCGTAGTTTGCCCACCCCTCCCTTATAGCATCCATTTACTTATATTCCAGTGTTCATCCTGAGATAGCACTTCAATACTAAACGTCTGTTTTTTGGAGGAAGGTACAAGTGACTAAATTTTATTTATTTTTTTTTTTTGGAAAGGTTGTTCAAACCCTTCTTGCTCTGGTCTGAACCAAGCTAAACAATATATTATTGTCCTTTTGTGGATAAAATGCATGTGTTCATACCAGCTTGGTTTCCATAATGTTTGTGTCCATCTTGTGTTTGTCTACCAAACAAGCACACTTCTTATTTTCATATTTAATTACTCCTGGGGGAATTCTGCACCACTGCACAATGCAGAATTTTGCAGAAATTAATGTGGTACAGACAGAATTTCCTTTTTTCCCCCACAGAAATGGGCTGAAGTGCTGCTGGCTGCCACTAGGGGCTCCTGTACCTGGCAGAGCCCAGCTCACAAATAGAAGACAAGGCTGGGGGAGGGGGAGGGAACTGGAGGGTTCACAGCACCCCCTGAAGGAAGGAGGTGGCAGCGTGCAAGCCTGGGACCCAGCATCAGGCTGTTTCTCCCTCTGGATCCCTGGGCTCTAGGAGGGTAGGGTATGTGAGTGTCTGAGCTGGGGGGTCCTTGCAGCTGGCCTCTGGGGGAGAGGCGGTCTGAGTGGCTAGGCTTGGGAGCGGGGGTGGGGGAGAAGAGGGGTCTGAGTGTCTGACCCCCTGGCTGTGCTCTGCAGGGGAGGGGGCAGAGAAGCAGGAACTGGGTTGTCATATGGATTTCTTTAACTCTCTACTCCTGGGGGAATTTTTGTGTGTGTCTGTGTTGTTACAGACATACTTGCTGACTGGTATTTTGAAATAAATTACCAAAATAATTCAAACTGGCATGATTATATCTTGGTGTTCTGACAAATAGCATTTGCAGAATTTTGCAAAATTTTAAAATATTGTGTGCAGAATTTTTTAATTTTTTGGTGCAGAATTCCCCCAGGAGTAATATTTGAAGACTTAGACTTGTCAGAAGATTTGAACAATTTCATTTATGGTGATGGTATATTTCTAATGGCAGTAAGAGAGATGTACTAAATTCTTTTAATCAGAACTAAATATTCTGGTCTGACTGGCTAGCCAGGAAATACTGGTGTATTATTAGCTACTTGTCTGCATATCTTGTTTATGAAAGACTAAAATTAAATACAAAAAGAAAATGGCTGTTATCCATTGTGCAGTCTTTGTCAGCTCCTGTAGTGGAGCACTTCTGTATGGGTTAAGCTGCTTGCCCTAACGCTACATTTTGTTTCCCTCCAGCTATCACTCTGAAACGAATATTGTCCGGTATATGAAAAGACTAGAAAACAAAGATATTTCCCTTGTTCACAGCATGATTCCTTTGGTAGGTATTTCCTTAAAAAATAAATAAAATCAGGTGATTAGTCTCTCTTTGAAGGAATAGTGACTGAATACGTTCTTATTATTTTTTAGGGATCCTGCACAATGAAGCTTAATAGTTCCTCTGAACTTACAGTAAGTTCATCTGACAGAATTATTCCTTATTTGAGACCAGCCCAGAGTAAACTGTCTAATCAGCCAAACAGACACAGTCCCTATTATTAAGTATCAGAGGGGTAGCCGTGTTAGTCTGTATCCACAAAAACAACGAGCAGTCCGCTGGCACCTTAAAGACTAACAGATTTATTTGGCATTCTTCAGATGCATGAAGAAGTGGGTTTTTAACCCACAAAAGCTTATGCCCAAATAAATGTGTTAGTCCCTTTTATTGTACATGTAAACACTGAATTTTATTGTCTTAAACAACCTAAACTTCAAATGTTTTTGGGTGGGATTTTCAATTGGAGCAGAGTTGAGCCAACACTGAGGGATTTTTTAAAAATTCCATTCCAAGTAATTTTGTTGGGGCGGGGAGAAGGTAAAGATGACAACTTATGTCTTGTTTAAATTGAACATATTTCTACCTGCTTACTGATTTATGTTTGGGAATTTCAAAGATGCTTAAGAGTTAAGTATCCAACTCCTATTGAATTTCCATAGCATTTGGGCACCTAACACTTCTTAAGGCCTCTTGAAAATCCTACCCTAAAATGTTATGAATATGGTGTTAATAACATGGGTGGAATTAAAGAATTGGATTTTTTTTTAGCTCTCTGAGGAAGGGTCTGCCTGTACTGTTTGTATAGTGCCCAGCACAATGGATCTTGGTACTGATTTGGGTCTTTAGACACGACTTTAATGAAAGCACTCAATGATAATAATAATTAATAATAAATAAAAATAATCCAAATCTCCTATTTGTTACCTGGTCACCATATGACAGGATAGTCTCCTTTCAGTTCAATTTCTGAAACCAGTCAATGAAACCAGCCAGAAACTCCTGTTGGTAGGAGCAGCTGCAGCCAAAGCAGGGCACTTCAGGCACTCAGAGAACTTTCTCTAGTTTTGACTGGACTTTCTCCGCCTTGTGCTGTGTAGCTGCTTGTTCCAACCCTCTTCCTTCCCCTCCCTCAGTCTCTTTACCTTGGCTGCACTCCACACCTTTTCCTCTTACCCTCTTCTCCCTGCTCTGCCCCCATCCCTTCTCCTTCCATTTAGCTTATCCCCTCCTAATTAACCCTCCCCACCCCTCAGTAAATTGTGAAACTAACATGACATTTGTTTCTGTCGTATAGCTCACTCTATTACATTCCTTTTCCCCACGCTGTTTGTTTGGATTATAAATTCTTTGGGCTGAAGACTGTCGGCTACTTGGTTGTACAGTGCCTGGCACAATGGAGCCCCATACAGTGCTTGCCTATGACGTTCTGGGAGTAAAACACTATATCAGCACCACTTAATTTGAGCCTCTAAACTCTGATTAACAGCAGAAAGTCATTACTCAGAGACCTAAGTATCTCTGGTCTTCTCCCTCACCATTAACCCTTTTTACATCAAACACGTTGCTTACAAACTCAATCTCTTGTTATAGCTCAGTATTTTTCTTTTTTTTCTCCCCACCTTTAGCCTATCACATGGAAAGAATTTGCTAATATCCATCCCTTTGTGCCTCTAGACCAGGCTCAAGGGTACCAGCAACTTTTCAGGGAGCTTGAGAGGGATCTGTGTGAGATCACAGGCTATGACAAAATCTCCTTCCAACCAAACAGGTAGGGGCTCTTCACTAGACATCCACTCCCTGACGTGGCTTAACAAAAAATTAATCTCTGCTTCTAGAAAATGGTTTGCTGTCAAAGGATTGGAGGCAAGGGTGCTCCCAGACATCTTTGAGATGGTACACACCATCCATCCCTGTGGAGGCATCTCTGCTTCAGCCGCTGGCCTTAGCACCTCTCCTGAGGAGTCTGTGCCATACTCCGCCCCCGTCTTTCAGCTGGTCCCGCCCAGGCACTGTCACTCTGAATTCCTAAGAGGGTGGAAAAGCTGCAGGCAGGCTCCTGAAGAGAGCCCTAGTGAAGGATCCGGCCCTATGGCAGCATCAAGGAGAAGCACTATCCACTCAGGTCTGGCCCCACTGGACCTCCATCATGACAGGGGCTGTGGGGACAACCTGAGCAGTGCTGCAGCCCCCATGTACCAGTTCATTATATCACTCACTCAATTTTGTACCCCCTCCACCACATCTTGATGGAAGGCCAAACCTGAGTGGGCAGGGGAATTGCCAGGGCTGCTGCTCCTCACCACTGCCAATGATATGTACTGTGAGTGTGGCTGTGGGCATTCCTGATTGGAGGGGATCTAAAGGTTAGCTTCTTCTGCAGCTGTACTGCCTGAATGCAAGACTGGGGCATTGAGGCTTGATTGTGGTAATAATGTTAGAGAATCTTATCTGGCAATGTTTTCTTCTAAAAGTTTGAGGGTCAGGATGAGTGACAGACCAATCTTGTCCTTCCCTCACCCCTTTCAAGTTCACTTTGATGTTTGGAGTCTCTTCTTTGTTTTTAATGCTCTTCTCCATTTTCAAGGTAGAGCTTGTCATATGGATGAGGCAGCCTTTGGCTAGACAAGTGCTGCTTCAAACAGAGAAATCTGTGGGGTGCTGGTGGTGCTTGGGAGAGACTCTATCATACAGGGCTAAACGAATCTCACCATCCCCTTTTCAAGCGGGCAAGGGTGGTTTGCCAAATCTCATCTTTGAGGGGTTGGTGAGCCATTTAATCTGCCCTGCTGGCAATAACTAGAGGTGAGCACAGGGGTGATTGTGTTGCTTTGGTGGAATGAGAGCAGGGGAGCACAGTGACAGGTGTGTACTGGCCAGCTGATCGCTCCAGGTGTACTATCCTACCCCTTTCCTGAACCTCTTTGGATTTCTTTGGGGCCTACTTGGAGTGCTTTATCCTGTTTTCCCTCAGCCCCATGATCACTGTTGCTCTTTGAATCAGCCATGTTCTCAAGCAAATACTGCCTCCATGCTGCTGTCATTCCAGATAGCATTAGCAGGAGGAAGGCTCTTTACGGATTCTAGAAAGTATACATAGAGAGAGAGACTTAAATTGGGGCCCCCAAATGATCTAAAATAAACAAAGACAAAGGTTGACTTGTCACTCAAACTGGCCCTTTCCTCTTAAAGGTAAGTAATGTCAGACACACTCAAATACTTTGTTCATTGAAATTAAGGTGTAACATCAGGCATACATGCTATGGTGAATTCTTTCTCAGTGTTTAGAAGATACATGAACATTTCTTTTCACTTCACAGGTGATCTTGATGAGCATTTGGTCCCCCATTCCAAATGCCACACAATGGCCTATAACCATCCCTTCTGAGAAGCTAGTTGGATGTGATTCTTCCCTCAGTTGGGTGGAGGCATTGATTGAGTAATATGAAGTGTTTTAATTCTTTACAACCTACCTGAGCTGAGCACTGAAGTATAACATCCCTTAATTTATGTCCACTGACAAAATCACTCTGGGCTGATTTTACTGTCTAATAGTGCAACAAGCTGCCATGCAGGGAATAGGGCTGAGCCCACAGCCACGGGTTTGGGCTTTTGGGAACTAGGTATGTTGAGGAAGTTCTGAAAAGCACATCAGCAAAGCTCTTGGAATAGTGCTATTTTGAATACTGTTGGAGAAGCCAGCAGCTACATAACTTAAATTCTTGTTGAAAATGCTCTTTGTTAATATGCAAGGTTTTATGAGGCTAGAGAATCTCTAGGGTTTTACTGTAGTAGTCAGTGAGTACTGTTATGATCCTATGTAGTGGAACTATAATCACTCATTTCATGCCAAATATACTGAAATGATGTCTTCTGCCTCTTTAAATGACTGTAAAGGTATTCCAGTTGTTGGATGTCTGTTATGTTGTAATGCTTTATCCAGGCCTTCTATTCTTGATGGAACAGCATCTCTCTACTAGCTGTATGTATGTATGTATTTATTTATTTATTTATTTTGCTAGTTAAATTAGTATTATGTGGTTAGAAATGGGGGATCTAATTCAATACCTACAACGTTGTTGCAGTCCTAATGCTGAGAGAATATAAGCTAGTGACGTCACTATAATATGTTTCACCCAGTACGCTTGATAAACTGTGTGCATTTGTCTTGCATCTCCTATGCATGTGCAGCTTAAAACATAGATTGTATTTGTTCTTTATAAACTACTTAAACTTGCTCAAACCCACCAAGAATGGCTTGAGCAAGAATGGTTTAAATGTGACCTACAGTACTACGTGGACATTTATAATGGGCTTTGTGTTCTTGCAGTGGGGCCCAGGGTGAATATGCTGGATTGACTGCAATCAAGGCTTACTTAAATGCAAAAGGAGAACGTCAGAGAAATGTAAGTGTGAAAATGTATCTGAGACATAACTTTGTGGAGCAAATGGTTTGGAGAATACGTTCTCGAGGAAGAATGGGTCCAGTGGTTAGGTTGTAGCCTGAGATTTGGGAAACCTAGAGTGCTTGCTCTGCCAAAGACTTCATATGTGACCCTGGCCAAGTCACTTAGGCTGTGCCTTAGTTCCCTATATAGAACAAAGGGTAACGGCACTTCTCTACCTCGCAGTGTTGTGGTGACAGTCCCTCAATTATTTGGTGTATTGATCAAATACTACAAGAAGAGGAGCCATATAAGTACCAAAGGTAAGGTCAGGTTTGACCAGGGCCTTAACTAGGGCGGGGCGAGTGGGGCAGCTGCCCACAGCCCCGAGCCGCCCTGGCTGCAATAATGAGGGCACCATAAGCGGTGCACGAGTCTTCCGTTTTTAGAGAGACTTACATGCGAGCGCTGAAAGCTCCCTAGAAATAGGAGAAGCCAGACCGTGGCCCTGCCCCCACTCTTCCTCTCCCCACAGGCCGGCCCCTCTCCGCCGCAGAGGCAGTGGGCCAGCACACCTCCAAAGGGAGGTGATCTATGCTGTATCCATAGCATTTGCTCTCCTGCATGGCCAGCCCTTTTTTGGGAGGCTTAGGCTCCCCAAACCTCTTATATATGCCACCCAAGGGCGGACCACAGGATTGGGTCCAGCGGCATCAGGTTCTCCCCTCGCTCCCCTTGCGGGATCAGGCACAGCAGCATCGTGCCAGAGCCCAGGGTGCTCAGGGCCCCAACTCCCCGCAGGATCACGGCCCTGTGACCCTAGCCGGAGCAGGCTCTCCTTGGTGCGAGGAATGCAGCAACAGGCCTCTAAGTGCCCTGGCTGGTGGAAAGGGCAGAAGGAGGAAGGGCTGCACACTACACACAGCAGCGTAGTGGAGGCAGGAGCTCGGCTGCGCCAAGTGCCTGGAGCGGCTCCAAGTGCCTGGAGGGGGTTCATGGGGCCAAGACCACAAGGGAGTGCAGGGGTGAGGGGAGAAGAGGGGTGCAGGAGGGGACTGCAGGAGTTAGGGGGGAGGGGAGGGCAGGTGTTGGGCTGAAGGGGGGTCCGGGAGGGGACTGCAGGAGTTAGGGGAGAAAGGAGGTGCAGGAGGGGAGGGCAGGTGTTGGGGTGAAGGGGGGTACGGGAGGGCCAGGGTCAGGGGTGAAGGGGGGCCCAGGACGGGAGTGGATTAATACCTGTATGTCCTCAATCTGAAACTTCCAGATTCCTGGAACACAACTTGTTAGCCTTACTGTCTTAACACTACTGAAATTGAGCATTCTAAAGCTTGATAATATAACATAAATGTAATCTACCCCCAAAACGAATTCCTTCCTGTCAATATACACCCTTAAATTGATATAATAATGTTTCTTTCATAGAGCGAAAAATCCGTACTTCTTAAGGAAAATACCTTTTGCTTTAAATAGTGGGCAATTATTTATCTGTAAAATAAATCCTAATAATAAGCAAGTTACAATGGTACATAAGATCTCCTAAGGTGCACATGGAAGAACATGAAAAAACAGCTTAACCAATGAAGCAGGCCTCTAGAAGAACTTTTTCTCATATGCTACCAACTAGAACAGGCAGTAAAGGGTAGCATCATTCTCTGAACAGATTAAAAAAAAAATTTGTAACGTCTAGTTTGTTTTGGAGGGAATGTCATGTCTGTCTATAGTGTCAGGTATGAATTTCATTGGGTAGTATAGATTTTTCAGTAGACAAAAGATAGGATGGTGGTAATGAAGTCCACATCTGAGAGGGTTGCAACTGCCTGACCAGATGTAGATGAGGGCAAAAAAAGTTGTCCTGCTCATTCCTAATGTATCTGTGGTTCTCAGCCTTTTCCATACTGTGACCCCATCTTAAAATAGAACATTTTTTGGGACTTCCCTCGTATCTAGCCATAACAAAAGTTGCAGGTGGACCTTGAACTTGGTCTTAATCCACAGGCTGAGAAACTGTATACCAGGGGTAGGCAACCAATGGCACGTGTGCCAAAGGTGGCACGCCAGCTGATTTTCAGTGGCACTCACGCTGCCTGGGTCCTGGCCACCGGTCTGGGGGTTCTGCATTTTAATTTTTAAATGAAGCTTCTTAAACATTTTAAAAACCTTATTTACTTTACATACAACAATAGTTTAGTTATATATTATAGACTTATAGAAAGAGACCTTCTAAAAACGCTAAACTGTATTACTGGCACACACAACCTTAAATTAGAGTGAATAAATGAAGACTCGGCACACCACTTCTGAAAGGTTGCCAACCCCTGCTGTATACTATGACTTCTAAGAGCAGCTGGAAGTCTAACAAGACACTTTCCTACCCCCACCATTGTGAATTTGACTGATAGCAGATGTGCCCTCAGTCCTTGCTTTACCCTGTGGCAGTTTCCCCGTCCTAACCAATCACCTCAGAAATCCCCAAATGGAGCCTCAGCCAGCTCACTCTGCTCCAGGCCTCAATTGCTACCATGCACTGATATAGTAATCATACAGACTGAGTGAGATGACACGGAGAGAACAGTATAATCATATTTGAAAACATTTCAACTCATGCCTAACTAGCCCAACCTCCAACAGGAGGGGTGGTAAGGTGGAATCCCATGCTAGAGAGCCCATAGAGCCAACGGCTACCCTCTGGGATCTTCCTAGATAAAACAATGAAATCACCACAGAGCAATAAGAAAAGGAGTACTTGTGGCACCTTAGAGACTAACCCCCAATTTATTTGAGCATAAGCTTTCGTGAGCTACAGCTCACTTCATCGGATGCATACTGTGGAAACTGCAGAAGACATTATATACACAGAGACCATGAAACAATACCTCCTCCCACCCCACTCTCCTGCTGGTAATAGCTTATCTAAAGTGATCACTCTCCTTACAATGTGTATGATAATCAAGTTGGGCCATTTCCAGCACAAATCCAGGTTTTCTCACCCTCCGCCCCCCCCCCTCCCCCCCACACACACAAACTCACTCTCCTGCTGGTAATAGCCCACAGAGCAATAGTCAGTCATCTATTGTTCAGGCTTGCAAGTGAGTGAACTGTACCTCATGACCAGTGGTACTGAAGGCAGCTGATAAATCTAATATCAGCATGGATAGATCTAATATCAGCATGTCCCCAGGGGAGACAATTGTGTACTGCAGTTTCAGGTTTTATTTACAAGAGAACTTACTCAACAGGAGCTGAAGTTAAAATGAAATGTGAGTTTTAAGATTGCTATCTTGCTGTTATCCGTTGCTTTTTTTCTGCTCTCCTTTCTTTTCTTCTGGTCTGCTTTCTATTAGAAAATATACCCAAGCCAGTTCTCTGTATCTCTGACTTCCACTGTGCTCATAAGTATCCAGGAAGGATGATAATTGTGCAGACAGCCTTTTGAAGGAGCTTCCTTTCTAAAGTTATTCGGATCAGCAGGTGCCAAGTATTAGTGAAATCAAAATAATTTTGCAATAAGATGACTTTGGTAGTACATTACATTGTGGAATATACTAATGTTTTTTCACCTGGTATAGCTCAGTCTATGATGCAGTTCATAGTGTGATAGCTTTAATGCAGAATTGCTGTTTTGGGGCAGTAATAACTTGACAGCAAAAATTGTCTTTGGTCTTGGTTGGACAGAATATTCACCTACTTCTTTTCTTTCTTAGGATTTCCATGAGTTTAAGTCAGACCATTGTAAAGTAATGTTAATGTTCTTGTTACTTGATAATGGATCCCTCAGTGAGGGATAAATTTTTTTTTCTTTCTGTGTCTGGAAAGCAGCTAGGTACAATCTGTGTGGAGTTCAATATTCAAAGATAGCCCGTGGCAGGCTTTCAAGGGTAGAACAGAGTTCAAGAGGAGAAGAGACAGGTTGTCAGGGTCAGTTCCCTCGCCGCAGGATGCCTACTACATGTTCTTATAAACTTTAGGAGGATGAGGAAGGAAGAGTTTGTTAAGATTAGAAAACTCTGTCAATTGAAATTAACACTTGGGCGTCTTTGAAACTTGTTACACAGCAGTGTCAATCTCACATTTTCTTTTTTTATATAAAGGTACTTCAATGCTTACATTTCTCCAGTGAGCTTAAGATAGGCGTTTCACTTAAACGTACACACAAGTTTTGTTCTTTCTACATAATCTGGTACGCTTGGTCTCTTTCCCAGTTTCTGTAAAAGCTGGCACTGTATCTTGTTATCTACGGCTGTCCTAAAGTTCAAATGTGATGTGCACAGGCCTGGCGTATCTGGCTTTTTGCAGTGGCTGAATATGAAAGCAAATGAACCCTGATCAAAAGCTCTCTTCAGACTAAGCCTCCTTTTGATTTGGTGCCCCCTTGTGGGGAAAGTATTGTGAGAGATGCAAGCAGCCATCCATCTAGTCATTTACACTTTACATCAAGTGGTTGTAAAACACTACCCGGCCAAAATGTAACATTCTGTACCTACTCTGTAATTATGCAGCACAATTGCAAATGACTATATAAGGTACAATCCAGTGGAGAATTGGCCCCCTTACATTCTTTTCAGTACACCTGTGGAGATGTTAAATGTAACATTTTATATGTCGCTGCAAACAGGGCAGTTATGTTGGTGCCATAGTAGATTCTATTTTTATTAAGTTTTTCTGATTTCACTTTTTAAAAATTGGATATTTTTATGAACATTTGTTTTGTAATTATATGGTGTGAAAGCAGAAATCTTAAATATTGCAGCACTTCATTTAATTTGAAAGCATGTTACTTGTTGACTGTAAGGCACTTCATTATAAGCTACTTCAACTCAATTTAAATTAAGTAGCTTTATTTACATACTCATTTTAATTATAAACTTAAAATGTTTAATCCAGAGTTGAGGTTTACAAGAGAGGCATCACTGTGTATAAAAGAAGACTTGGTTTCATGATTTGCAGAGAATACTAACGCAGCATCAGTAGATGTTGGTTGGGGTGGGCAAACTACGACCTGTGGGCCGGAGCTATTTTAAGCTGGCCTGCGAGCTCCCACTGAGGAGCAGGGTCTGGGGCTTGCCCCACTCCGGCTGGGGAGCAGGGTCAGGGTACGCACCACGTGGCTCCCGGAAGCCACAGCATGGCCCCGCTCCAGTGTGTCAGCCAGGATGCAGGGTTGGGGGCTGCACCATGGGGCTCCCAGAAGCCACGGCGTGGCCCCGCTCTGGCTCCTACGTGCTCCAATGGAAGCTGTAGGGGTGGTGCCTGCAGACAGGGCAGTGTGCAGAGCTGCCTGATCGCGCCTCCATGTAGGAGCCGGAGAAGGGACATGCCGCTGCTTCCAGGAGCTGTTTGAGGTACCTGTACCCCTGAGCTTCTCCCCATGCTCGAACCTCCTACCCAGCCCTGATCCCCCTCTCGCTCTCCAAATCCCTCGATCCCAGCCCAGAGCACCCTCCTGTACCCCAAAGCTCTCATCCCAGCACCACCCCAGAGCCTGCACCCCTTCCCGTACCCCTGCCCCAGCCCTGATTCTCCCTCCCACCCTCTGAACCCCTTGGTCCCATCCCAGAGCACCCTCCTACACCCCAAACTCCTCAGCCCCACCCCAGAGCCTGCACCCCCCCAGCCAGAGCCCTTCCCCCCACCCCGCATTCCATTCCCCCACCCTAGCCCGAAGCCCCCTCCCACATCCTGCACTCCTCATTTCTGGCCCCATCCCGGAGCCCACACCCCCACACAGAGCCCTCACCCCCTCCCACACCCCAACCCCAATTTTGTGAGCATTCATGGCCCGCCATACAATTTCTATTCCCAGATGTGGCCCCAGGCCAAAATGTTCGCCTACCCCTGATGTTGGTAATGAATTTGAAAAATGTTTTTGTCTAATTCTTCTACAAAGTGGTGGAGTTTTTACTAAAACTCCACCAACAAATTTGTCAACTAAATTCATAAATGTGTAAAAGCAGCTGAGTTTTACTATGCTCATGTACATTCAGTAACAAGAGATGAAAACACTTTCAGTGTAGGTAATTTAATCTTCAAATTATTCCTAGCTTGCATTTTTTTTAATTGAGTTTTATTGTCAGTATGAGCAGTTTTCCAAAGATTTCTCTGTTACATTCAGATACCATGATTCTTTAGAAGCTCTATCTTGCATCCAGAGATCAAATGTAGAAGTGACTAGGAAGCGAGAGTTGGGAGGTACAGTGGAGAGCTTTTCAATCTTCAGACGAAACTGAAATTAGGATATGTTCATTCCAGGTTTTGCATGTGTGTGTGTGTGTGTGTGTGTGTGTATAGATATTTGACTATCTCAAAATTAGTGTGTAATAAATCATTCCTTCTGAGATGAAATACAAACCACATGCAAGTAGAAACTTATAATGGAAGTGTTCTTCAAAAGTGGCCCTCAAGTGTGAGGAATACTTAGTAAATGAACAGTTAATATGGTAATGGGTTTTGGATGCTACAATTTTATGTAAACATTTTGTTGTATGAAAATTGTGTTTGAATTATTGTAATACAAGTAGTACTTCTGTTTGTACCTTTTCTGGAGGTCTGATAATGAAATGCATCTTTTGATGGGTTTTACTGCATTGGGATTTCATGGTTGGTCAGTGTAATTAGAACTTACATTTCTCCCCACTCAGGTTTGTCTTATTCCTAAATCTGCTCATGGTACCAACCCAGCAAGTGCCCAGATGGCAGGGATGAAGATTCAGCCAGTGGAGGTGGATAAAAATGGAAACATTGATATTGCCCATCTAAAGGCAATGGTGAGTGTCACATCTGCTGTTTATTTTGGGGGGTGGGAACTTTCCTCTTTCCCTCTGGGTAATGGATTGTTAGCAGCTGTATCAGATTTTCTGTTATGAAGGAAAATGGTGCAAATAAATAATGGATACCTGCTTTAAAAGAAGAATAAATCATTCTTCCTTTTCTTGCTATCTGAGAAACAAGTCATTAAACTTGCAAACCTTCTTTAAATTTGGGGATCCTTTGTGTAGAAATGGTTGACAGAGTGTACATTGTAGCTTCTTTCATAGCGAGTTGTTCTCCCTCCACCCCCAGTTCAGTATCTGAAGTGAATGAAGCATATTCATGTGATTCTCAAACATTTGTAGCTGCTCTTTAACCTACTAACTTTAACCTCATCTACTGAAGAGCAGTTCCACAGCTGGGTAAGATGTTGCTAGGCAACTGCCTCTGCATCTCTGAATAGATTGGCTGCAGATGAAGCTCAAGTAGCAGAATATATTTAAAATATATTTTGGAGTTGTTAGGTATTAAAATTATCATTGCCATTGAAGGGAAAAAAAGACTGACAGCCAATTTCCTAGAAAATGTGAAAGACCAATTTTGTTAACCAATGAATGCAGCTTGTTTAAAATCTCTCAAATGTGATTAAACTTACGTTTCTCATTCAAGTGATTGTGCACATGTACGTTCCACTGTAGATGTGCGCATGCCCAATGCATTCGAGGTAGAGATTTTTGCCAGCAGCACATGTGTCCCGCTATCCTTGTGTGCAGAACGGAGGGCACAAAAAGGGCATGGTCGCCACCTTCCTCTCAGTTCCTTCTTACTACCTTTTGGAAAGAGTTGGGGCTCCCCACCAGTCTTGAGCCTCAGTTAGCTTTGAAGGAGATTTTCTCCTGTGTATAGTTGTAGTTCACTTCAGTTTAGTTGGTTACTAGCTCTTTGTGGGTGTGGGGGTGTGTGTGTGTAGGGTGGTGTGGGGTGTTGGGGGAGGGGAGATTGCCATGCAGAAATCTCCTGGATTGAAAAAATGTACCACATTCAGGACTATTATCCATGTCACTGA
Organism: Caretta caretta; assembly: GCF_965140235.1. Lineage (NCBI taxonomy): Eukaryota > Metazoa > Chordata > Testudines > Cheloniidae > Caretta > Caretta caretta. The sequence goes on along the minus strand of NC_134210.1, from coordinate 105,211,234 downwards.
TAGGCACAAGAGTTGCCTCATTTGTTTAGGCAAGGGATGTGTGAGAGACAAATGTCCTATCTGTACCTCATTCTCTGAGGACAAAGAAACAGGGATTTCTGCCTTAGAGCTCACAGAAGTATAGGGCTGGAAGGGATCTTGAGCGGTTATCTAGTCCAGCCCCCTGCACTAAAGCAGCACCAAATATACCTAGACCATCCTGGCAGGTGTACGTGTAACCTGTTTTTAAAAAATCTTCTGTGAAGGGGATTTCACAGCCTCTCTTGGAAGCCTATTCCATAACTTATCCCTAGAATTAATTTTTTTTTCTAATATTTAACTTAAATCTCCCTTGCTGCAAATTAAGCCTCTTGCTACTTGTCCTACCTTCAATGGACATGGAAAACCATTGATCATCATTCTCTTTATAACAGCCCATAATACATTTGAAGACTGTTACGGGTCCCTGCTCAGTCATCTTTTCTCAAGAGTAAGCATGCCTAATTTTTTAACCTTTCTTATAAGTCGGGTTCCCCCCAGTTTGTCCACATTTTTCTTAAAAATGTGGTGCCCAAAACTGCCTTTCCATTGGCATACTTGGCTATTTTGCCTTTAATATGGTCTTACTGAGAACTTTTAACGGGTCTTATTCGTATGTACTTTCCAGTCTCTGATCAATGGGACCTGGATTTAGTTTTGTCCTGTTTTTCTTAGGCCACACCTGAAGCTTATGTCTAAGGTTGTATCTGCATTTCACCTCAGAACATTCATATTCCAATGGTGTTCTCCCCTCCGCCCCCAAACAAAACAAAACAAAAACAAAACCTCATTCTAGCAAAACTGAAGAGAAGCTTCATACTCTGGCCATTTGGAGGGCTCTATCCTTATCTGGACAACAACAAAATCTTTCAGATGAGGCTACAAAAAGTTTAGGATATTTGATGAAAGGGCAACCAGTTACAGCCCAGCATACATCTCACTGGATTTCTGACCGTATCAAGGTTTCCTCTCCTCAGAGAATAAGAGCCCATTCCACTAGGGTTCATTACACTTCATCAGCCTTCTTGAGTAACAAACTGACAGTAGACATTTGCAAAGCAGCAATAACACGGTCGTTGGTACATATCTTTTTCCGACACTACACTATCACTCAAGCTTCCCAGGGCAATACCATCTTTGGAAAGTCAGTGCTGCAGTCTCTTTTCAAGTCCTATCACCTGTAAGGAAACTGCTCATGAATCACCTGCAGTGGAATGTATCTGTGAATAATCACTCAAAGGGGGTGGGGGAAAAACCCACCTGTTTACTCTTTGTAGTTGTGCATAGTAATTGTTGTTTTTCTTCGAGATGTATTGTGCACATATACATTCCACAACTGTCCCACCTTCCCTGGTACTGTGGGTATTAGACATTTGTGTGAAAGATGCCATGCCCCTTTTTTTATGCCCTTGGCTCCACACACAAGGATGGTAGGGGCACATGTGCTGCCTCACAGTACTGCTGGCAAAGTCTCTGACTCCACTGCATTGAGTGCACACATACTTGTGTGGTGGAATGGATGTGTGTGCCATATATTTCAAATGGCCATTACTGTACAGACAAGTAACCATTTTTCATACTACTTTTCCCTCACTATCGTTGATTTAAATTAGTCTTGGTGAAGAACAGACATCTCTACATAGATGCTTCTGAAGGAAATGTAGAGCTCAACACCTTTCACTTAAGTAACCAGACATTTGTCATGATAGAAATGCATACACATTTTTTGACTTAGAGATCATTAAATTTCCCCAAAGTCTAAAACTTAGCACCAAAATCATGTGCCAGGGAGGGTGATTGGCAGTTACGACTTTGCGGGATGAAATGGGTAAACGTGTTTTCAGCATGTAAAACACTTGTAGTGGTGACAGTAACTACTTGATTTTTATAAAGGTTTTTGCTGAAGAGAAATTTGTGACCCTCCAGTGACCTTCTATATTCCCTCCTTTTTTAAAGGTGGATAAGCACAAAGATAACTTGGCAGCTATCATGATCACGTACCCTTCCACCAATGGTGTGTTTGAAGAGAATATCAGTGATGTGTGTGACCTGATTCACAAACATGGAGGCCAGGTTTACCTAGATGGTGCAAACATGAATGCCCAGGTGTGCATCTGTTAAACAGATTTTAACTATTAAATGGTGGTAACTTCCAGAGAAACAACAAATATCAGTTCTCACGTTTTCAACTTTACCACAGCTTCACCGTAAGACTGATATACCATAAATGTTTGGAAAGAAACTGAGGTTACCAAAAACACCAGTAGAAATTGGATGGTAAAAAATATTGTCACCGTTCATGGCAGAGATGAGCATCTCTCTCCTTCCTGACCCAGAGTTTTCAAGGGTGCACAGTTCCCTGCCTTACACTGTGATATTTCCAGAAAGCCAGGCTGCCTAAACAGCCCAGCTTTGCTTTCTCTTCAGAGGCTGTGAACAGCATCGTTGCCTGCAGTTACAAGTTATCACACAGCTCTTTATAAGCAAGCACATTTATCAAGGTGAAAGTATTGGAGAGAAAACATATTCAAAACAATAAAAGAACCTACATACATGCAAAAAAGCTTACCAGAGGTCACCCATCAGTCTTATGGGGCCCTCACAGGTCAAGTCCTTCCATCACTTCTGCAAGTATTGTTCCGTCTTGGACGGTCCGGTCTACTTGTTGGATCAAAAGGAAGGCCATGAGAAAGTTAAAACTCAAGCTTTTTATCCAAAAGTCATTTCTTTGTCTGTTAGCTCTGGGAATCCAGTTTGAACTAGTATATGCAAGGCTTCCCAGGAGGTGATACCTCTCAGAAAGGGCTACAACCTGGCTGGTTTGTCTTAATCACCACCTATTGTTTTTAGTTCCTGATAGAGTGGTGGTATCCTCCCCCATGGAGTAGAACACAATCATACAAAACCATTAACTTAAAACAATGGACCCCAAAGATACTTACATTTAGTTCACTAAGGTTTCCCAAAGATATGCAGGAAATTGCTATATGTCACAAATATAATTTAAAACAGGCTGCATGCTGAATGACCAGAAGTCTAGTGAGTAGAATTATTCGTACTGGTCTTATTTGTCTCAAAGATGTTTATAAAAAGTATCTGGAAGGCCAGAATAATAAATTGAATTTTAAGTCTAAAGTCCTTTATCTGATCTAGGTGTCTGTCTTTTACACATTTAGTTAAGAATTTAACATTTGTAAAAGATGCTAAACCTTCCTATATTTAATGGATATGACCTTGTAAAGGAAAACAAAATTAATAATTTTAGACTAATTTTTGCATAGAAAACCAGCACAAATTGAAGAAATGACACTAAAGCATGTTGATAGGTGATTAACAGATGCAACTTTCTACAATGGTGACTTCTCCTAGAGTGTCAAATCGCAGAGATGAGATCCATTTGTATATGAAAAATATATTTTCCGAGACAGCATTTGAACTTTTGGTGATGATTCTCTGATAGGTGGGTCTGTGTCGCCCTGGAGACTATGGATCTGATGTCTCTCATTTAAACCTTCACAAAACCTTTTGCATTCCCCATGGAGGAGGAGGACCTGGAATGGGCCCAATCGGAGTGTGAGTATCAGGCTCTAGCTCTTAAATTTACTTTGGAGGAGAAGAGACCCTAGTTGTACATAATAATTCTATTGAGAGTAAGGGCCACTAGCACTGATTGGGAGAGGCTTTGTTTTGGGAGAAGTTGTGTATGTTTCTATTCTAAGGCACTTCAGACTGACATTTGAATACCATTGTATTGTCATCTTGATATCACTACTCTACTCACATATCCCTCAGCCAGTGCACTAGAGTCTTGACAAACAACCACCCCTTCATGACTCTGGAGCCAGGCATATCAGAAGTTCATTTTTAGTTGAAGGATGCTAACAAATCCGCCTCATTGTGATAGTGGTTCTCCATCTCTTTGTGATGGAAGCTCCCATAGTCCCCTTGCACAATCCAGGATCCTGGAAGTTTCTTTTGTAGATTTCTTATTCACTTCATTATTTTGTTTTGTTTTCTCTCACTCCATAGAAGGCTACATGCTGCTCTGGGTAGGTGGGAGTCTTTTTTACTGGTGACTACTTGACTAGCTATAAGGAATGTCCCAGCAGTAGGGAAGAGAAGCTTGTGTGGGTGGGCTGAAATTGATCCTGGAGTCTGCCTATGCAAGTTGCAGCCATGGTCAGCTGCATTAAAGGACCTACTTAGGGAGGAAAGGCTGGTGGCTTTCAAGGAGAAACTGGATATGTTACCCACAGCTGCTATATAAAGTTGATTGTGGGTGCACGGAGTTGTACAGCTTTCCCAGTCTTTCTTCTAACCCTAAACCTACCCCATCCCTTACTGCATTTCTCTGTTCTACATTTCTTCTCCTTTCACCCATCCCCAGTGACTAGTCTAACGTTCCTCAGGTTGGGAAATACCAGTCTACAGAGATGGTGAAGGGGGAGAATTCCATCATTCTAGAATAACATGGGCGATGACCTGGTGTTTAGTTTGCAACTAATGAAAACCTAGGCCTCCACCTGAGAAATGTGTACCGTGTAAGCAAGTGTGTGTAGACTATCATCCTGCTTGTTAAACCTGTTGACTTCTTGCAATATGAAGGGTATTAAACATTTGGTCCCGATTATATTTACACCCCATAAGCAAAACAGATAGGATAAGAAAAACCACTGCAAAAATGGAGTAGCATGGGGAACAGCACAATTTTGCATACTGTAGTCTTGATAATCTGTGCTCAGATCTGTACAAGACAGTTTTTTATAACCAAGCCAGGAAAGAAAGGATGTGTGTTGGACTTACATTTGCAACAGTAAATAGGCATGGGTAAGTAACTGGCAATTCAATATGGAACCTCTCACTAGATTACCAGCTCAGATTTATTTTTGAAGTAAGCTGTCTTCAGTCTAATCTTTAATGGACTAGTGTCCCTCTTGTAAAACTCACCACAACAATTGATTCTATTTGGAGTGAATGATAAAGGAAGCGTAGACTGGTATGGAAATGGTTAGAGTGGATTTCTGTACTTGGGTATTTGTTCCTGATAGATTATAAAAGAAGTGGGAATCCTCTTCTGAAGCTAGCCAAAATGATACAGCGATGTGTTTGTTTTAAAATCAGTGTATCTGTGTTTCAGGAAGAATCATCTGGTGCCCTACCTGCCTAGCCATCCCGTCCTTGCACTACAGCTTGATAAGGATGCGTGCCCTTTGGGTACAATCAGCGCTGCCCCTTGGGGCTCCAGTGCTATATTGCCCATTTCATGGGCCTACATCAAGGTGTGTGGATTTTTTTCCCCCAGCATCAGTTAAGGATCTGTTTATTTTTCCCAGTGTGGCATTTCTATATTTGGGAAGGTGAAATTGAATATTTTAGACCTATCCAACATTCACGGTTTCAAATGGGTTCACAAGGTCATTGAAAATGGTGGCATTGATTCTCACGTTCTAATTTCAGATATAGCATATGGCAGTCTTGCAAAATGCCCAGGAAAACTTTCCAACCCAAGTACAAAATCAGATTACTTGCCCTTCACCTCAAGGAGTTATACTTTACTCACATGTCAAAGGAAAAAAATTATTTCACCTCGGCAAGTAGAATGTTATAAAGCTGTTTAATGCAGTTTTCCCCCAAGAAGACGTGCACACCATAAACAAAACAACCAGTGCCCCTGTTAAAAGTCCTAGAGCAGATTTCAGGAATAAATTTCATGTTGAGATCCTTGCTATCTTTGGGGGTGCTGCTTCTATAGATAGTGGGGGCAGTACAATGAACTGTTGCCATAAATGAACGTATGCAACTTGTTTAATGTCCTTGTTTGTTGCCTTTTAATATTTCTTGAGGCCAGAGTTATAACCACATGTATAATTAGACTGTATCCAAGAAAGAAGTTTGTCCTCCCACTGTTTCTCAGAATCATCCGGTTTTCATGTTCTTCAGGGAGCTTCTTGGCAATAGTAAATTAATTTCTTATTTACAGAATTTCTTACCTACTTTGTCTCAGTATGCTGCAGTATTGGGTTCAAAAATGTCAGAAACACTCCACAGCTAGTAAATGCAACTTTCCTGAAACATCTTTCTTCAGGAGACGATCAAATCTGATTAGTTTTGGCTAAGGCACATGAGAACTTGGCTTTAGTGTTTGTCTGTATTTAAATTCTTTGGAACACTGTGAAACGTACTGATGAACCTGTTGACACGTGATTAGATTCATGGGCTAATTTGACACTTATTTGGTAAACACTATTAAAAATGTGCCTCAGATTCTCAAGTTTAAGATAAGCCTAATTCCCATCTTTATCCTAAAGATGTGTAATGATCCTTGGTATTGTAAGCTGATTCCAATTTTGAAATATTCACACTGGAGCATATTATTTTAAGTCTAGGCATCTCCCTGCTCTTTCATACTGAGCATAGATAATAAACCAGAAGCCTCCATGGGCTGCTCCTCTAAGTGAAGTGAGAAAGGCTGTGAATAGCATTTTGGAAATCCAGGGGTGCATTTGACCCTGTGTCATACCAAGCAACCCTCTTCTACACATTTTAACGCTATTTAAGGGCTGTGGAAAGTTCCTTGTTTTGTGCCTTAGCCTGTTTGCTAAACAAAAAACAAATCTTTGTCTACCAAAATTCCTTCATATGAAGGAACGTGCCCAGTTTGTTTTTGTCAATTTAATGTGGAAGAAAACTAAAGTATTATCTGAGTGTGGTGCTAGAGCTGCCCACACTAATAACTGAAAAGCATCCTAGCTTTTAGTGAGTCTTGGGTTCAGCCCTTCCAAAAGAGGGGTAGGTGAAACAGGAAATGCCTTGTGTGTCCGTGAGTTTATGAACTGACATGTTCAGCTATGAGAATATGTTCACTGTTTATGGGTAAGAGGTTGTTTCAGACCTGTGTTACTATAGTGTTTTTGCTCTTTTCAGATGATGGGTGGAAAGGGTCTTAAACACGCTTCCGAGATTGCTATATTAAATGCTAACTACATGGCAAAAAGACTAGAGAAACACTACAAAGTCCTTTTCAGAGGGGCAAGAGGCAAGTATTGAGCTTACTTTGTCTCCTGACATTCTAGTTTCTCCCAGCATCTCCTACAGCACTTTGGATTTTAGATGCGGTGTTTGCTTTAAACTGATGTGAGGGTTTTCAGTCCCAGCACATATTGTAAAACAGTGCATACACAGGCAAATAACTAGGCAGAGGGAAATATTTAGTGCTAATCCTAGACAGGAGCCAAAATGAAGCTAAGGTATTGGCAGAGGTGAAAAGTGCACTTTTGGTAACTAGTTGCAACGATGTTAAAAGTTGTAAAATGAGTCTTCTGCCTGTCTTTGAACCAAAGATTGTTCTCATCAAATTGGCAAGTAAGTCTTATCTTAAATAGCGGGGAAAAAAACTGTTAAATAGTACGTCATTGAGGAGAGACTGTAGTAATTCAATATAATATGAAGCACAGTAAGCAAAGAGCATTTTAAATGATTCCTTGTTCAATACCCTATATTACCACCCTAAAAAATGCCTGCAGTGATGCATGAATGGTTTAGGAGACTAATCCAGATCTGTTTCAGTTCCCTAGCATTTTTGTTATGAAATGTAACCCCTTTGGGGAATGGTTCAGCTATTGTCTACCCCCTCTTTTGTTGCCCCTTAAGGCAGGGCAGAAATTTATGAGGAATATCAGATTGCAAGTTTCAAGTCAGTAGAAGAAAGATCTTATTTTGAGGACTGCCTCTTCCCTGTTTCAATTGAATGGCATTAAAAATATCCAAAATGCATTCCATATACTCTTCAACCTTGGTGTGTAGATATGTAAATACTTTACTTTAAAGCAAGTAAAGATTGATTAAAGTTGCTGACAGTATTTTAAAAATTAGAACCTTAGTTCACAGAAATACAAAGCTAAATCTCAAGTTTTTGAAAGGTTCAGAAGTGAAATGTTCAATCTTCTATTCAAGAATAACCCTATTCATCTGGAGTGGTGATGGCAATGTATTTGGGTCTCTTGGGTCACACTTGCATAAAAAGCCTGGAAGAAAGTATTTTCCTCTGGAGAATCCATGATCTTTCCCTTGTTACTCACCCAAGGGCCTGAGATGATATTAATCCTGCTTTTCTGGCAAGGCTGAATACAGTTTTCTTCCTCAGACCATTAGCAACTCTCAACATTGGTCAGAGGGGGACATTCAAAAAAATGAGCTACTGTTTTCTTGCAGAATTTGAGCATGCTCCTTTCTCAGGACCTGCTGATCTGGGGAGCTAGTGACCCAAACACTAATCATCATGTGGCAGTAGAGTACTGCTGCATTATTGGACAGGTCTGAAAATGTACTTAACCTGAATTGTACAGGAGGAAAGGCATGTAGATAATAAGAATATATCTTGGGAGGATATGCTTGCATATAAGAGAAGCTGCTTTGAGCATTTGTCTGATTGTGCTCTGGCTAAATCTAAAGCGCTCCGGCTAAATCTAATGCGCTCCAACACAAAGTGTTGTTGTTTCTGTATGTGTACCACGGAAATTTGTTTTTAAAAGTAATCATTTAAAAGTGTGGCAATGGAGAGAGATTGGGAGGGCAAATAAGTATTCAAATACACTTGTAGTTCACATAGTCTCTTAAATGTGCACTTGTGAAACTATAGTCTCCAACTGGAGAGTCCTTGCACATCCTGGAGATGAGTTCTCCACCAAGCCACTGGAACAGAAATGTGGTATTAAAATTGAGGCCAATCTGCAGTTCTGCTCTGTTCTTCAACAAGTGAGATCAGTATGTAACCTTTGTTCACTTACAGGTTATGTAGCTCATGAATTTATTTTGGATGCCAGACCCTTCAAGAAAACAGCAAATGTAGAAGCTGTGGATGTTGCAAAGAGGCTTCAGGACTATGGTGAGAGAGTCCAAAAAAGACATGTCATTTACCACAGTAAAGACTAGAATTTCTTAAACCTACCTTCAAGGGCTACAGAAATATCCTAGTCCTCTAGTGTTCTGTAGCAACATAAAGAACGAGGAGGACTTGTGGCACCTTAGAGACCAACAAATTTATTTGGGCATAAGCTTTTGTGGGCTAAATCCCACTTCATCGGATACATGCAGTGGAAAATACAGTAGGAAGATTATACACACACAGAGAACATGAAAAAATGGGGGTTGCCATACCAACTCTGAGACTAATCAATTAAGGTGGGCTATTGTCAGCAGGAGAAAAAAAACTTCTGTAGTGATAATCAGGATGGCCCATTTCAAACAGTTGACAAGAAGGTGTGAGTAACAGTAGGGGAAAAAATTAACCCCTCCAACGCATTATTAAGGATCTACAACCTATCCTAAAGGATGACCCAACACTCTCACAAGTCTTGGGAGACAGGCCAGTCCTTGCCTACAGACAGCCCCGCAACCTGAAGCAAATACTCACCAACAACCACATACCACACAACAGAACCACTAACCCAGGAACTTATTCTTGCAACAAAGCCCGTTGCCAATTGTGCCCACATATCTATTCAGGGGACACCATCACAGGGCCTAATAACATCAGCCACACTATCAGAGGCTCGTTCACCTGCACATCCACCAATGTGATATATGCCATCATGTGCCAGCAATGCCCCTCTGCCATGTACATTGGTCAAACTGGACAGTCTCTACGTAAAAGAATAAATGGACACAAATCAGATGTCAAGAATTATAACATTCATAAACCAGTCGGAGAACACTTCAATCTCTCTGGTCACGCAATCACAGACATGAAGGTCGCTATCTTAAAACAAAAACTTCAAATCCAGACTCCAGCGAGAAACTGCTGAATTGGAATTCATTTGCAAATTGGATACTATTAATTTAGGCTTAAATAGAGACTGGGAGTGGCTAAGTCATTATGCAAGGTAGCCTGTTTCCTCTTGTTTTTTCCTCCCCCCCCCCCCCCCCAGATGTTCTGGTTTAACTTGGATTTAAACCTGGAGAGTGGTCAGTTTAGATGAGCTATTACCAGCAGGAGAGTGAGTTTGTGTGTGTATGGGGGTGGGGGGGATGTGAGAAAACCTTGATCTATGCAGGGAATAGCCCGACTTGATTATGTAAAGAGTTGTCACTTTGGATGGGCTAGCACCAGCAGGAGAGTGAATTTGTGTGGGGGGTGGAGGGTGAGAAAACCTGGATTTGTGCTGGAAATGGCCCACCTGTTGATCACTTTAGATAAGCTATTACCAGCAGGACAGTGGGGTGGGAGGAGGTATTGTTTCATGATTTCTGTGTGTATATAAAGTCTGCTGCAGTTTCCACGGTAAACATCTGATGAAGTGAGCTGTAGCTCACGAAAGCTCATGCTCAAATAAATTGGTTAGTCTCTAAGGTGCCACAAGTACTCCTTTTCTTCATGAGGAAATAGTTTTTAGTTTGTGTAATGACTCATCCACTCCCAGTCTTTATTCAAGCCTAATTTAATGGTGTCCAATTTGCAAATTAATTCCAGTTCTACAGTTTCTCGTTAGTCTGGTTTTGAAGTTTTTTTGTTGGAGAATTGCTACTTTTAGGTCTGTAATTGAGTGACCAGGGAGGTTGAAGTGTTCTCCGACTGGTTTTTGAAGGTTATAATTCTTGACGTCTGATTTGTGTCCATTTATTCTTTTGCGTAGAGACTGTCCGGTTTGGCCAATGTATGTGGCAGAGGGGCATTGCTGGGTTAGTGTTTTTGTTGTGTGGTCTGTGGTTGCTGGTGAATATCTGCTTCAGGTTGGGGGGCTGTCTGTAAGCGAGGACTGGCCTGTCTCCCAAGGTCTGTGAGAGTGAGGGATCGTCCTTCAGGATAGGTTGTAGATCCTGGATGATGCGCTGGAGAGGTTTTAGTTGGGGGTTGAAGGTGATGGCTAGTGGCGTTCTGTTACTTTCTTTGTTGGGCCTGTCCTGTAGTAGGTGACTTCTGGGTACTCTTCGGGCTGTGTCAATCTGTTTCGTCCCTTCAATACGTGGGTATTGTAGGTTTAAGAACTCTAGACAGAGATCCTTTAGGTGTTTGTCTCTGTCTGAGGGAGTGGAGCAAATGCGGTTGTATCTTAGAGCTTGGCTGTAGACAATGGATCATGTGATGTGGTTTGGATGAAAGTTGGAAGCATGTAGGTAAGTACAGTGGTCAGTAGGTTTCTGGTGTAGGGTGGTGGTTATGTCACCATCACTTATTAGCACCATCACAGGACCTAATCACATCAGCCACACCATCAAGGGCTCGTTCCCCTGCACATCTACCAATGTGATATATGCCATCATGCGCCACCAATGCCCCTCTGCCATGTACATTGGCCAAACCGGACAGTCTCTACGCAAAATAATAAATGGACACAAATCCATTAGCCCACGAAAGCTTATGCCCAAATAAATTTAGTCTCTAAGGTGCCACAAGTACTCCTTAGTCTGTATCAGCAAAAAGAACAACACAGCTACCACTCTGAAACCTGTAGCAACATAGTGGCTCATACCACCACCCTCATAATCCCCTGTGTTTGGACAATCTCCAGATACTGGAATGATGCCTTGGGGCTATGGGCATCCAGCACAGATGCTGTTCTTTGTTGCACCAGGCAAGAGCAAAAGGGACTTAATGTTAACTTTGCAACCCCCTCCTGGGCTGTGCAAGGCACATGCAGACAGGATCGGACGATCTGGCTTAGTCCAAGAACTTTGTGGGATTCAAACAAAATTAAACATCTGAATGGAAAATGAGAGAATCTATAGTTATGTTAAATAGTTTAAATCCTTACATTGTTAAATTTTCTTATGCTTCATGGCATAGGTCAGCCACTGATGGAGGTTAGGAAGAAACTTCCACTGTGGGCAAAGTATTCCTTAATTAGCCATTATGCAATTTCTTGCACCTTCCTGAAGCATTCACAACTGGCTACTGTCAGACAGGATACTGGACTACATGGACCGCTATCACTGGATTGATCCTCTATAGCAACTGTTATATTCCTAAGTTAACATGGGCAGCTGTCACTAAAATGCCATCCAGTAAGAAATTCTCAATAAAATAAATAATCCTAAAATCAGAGAGAAAATCCTCCCTGCTCTCTGTAGTGTTCTGCTTCTGTCCAGGAGAGGGCACATCATAACATTTACAAATAGTTAGGTAATGGCTTCAGTATTTATGATGTGGATCCATCTGATTGGTAGAGGTTCCAGTTGAGCTTCTTCCAGGGTGGCTTATAGACCTGGCTTACTTAAAAATAGTGACAACTGGACAGTTACTAGCCTACTCCCTTTACCTCACCCTGTCCTTCCTACAGTGCTGCTATCTTCCTTTCCCTAGATGCCCCATGTCTGCACCAATGTTCCCTCTAATTTTTTCCAGCCATGTGCGGAATAAATTTTGTTATGGGCACCAAAGTAATGTGTGAATGTGCACCACCGGTAGCAACAGAAAACCTAGATAAAGTAAAAGCTGTTTTCCGGTTGGTGAAGTTCCGGATAAAGCTCTATAAACTGGCATTTCTGATCTTCATTGAAATTCCAGTTTATAGTCTGGTTGGTGTGGAGCCAGTGGGGGCGTGGGCTCTGGGAGGGAGTTTGGATGCAGGAAGGGGCTTGGGGCCACAGGTCAGGGTGCAGGATCCAGGGGGCGCTCAGCTGGGGTGGCTCCCCACAAGCAGCGACCTTTCCTGGCTGCCCCTAGGCAGAAGCACAGCAGGTGGCTCCGCGCTGCCCTGACCACTAGCTCTTCAGCTCCCATTGGCTAGGAACCACAGCCAATGGGAGCTGCAGGAGCAGCATCTGCAGGCGGAGGCAGAGTTTGTCTGCTGTGCCTCTGCCTACGACCAACCAGAGCATCACCCCTGGATCTTGTGCCCCAGCCCGCTTCCCTGAGCTCGCTTCTGCACCCAAACTCCCTCCCTCCCTCTTAGTTAACCAGCATTTTTCACTTACCGTCACCCCGCATTCCTCCAACATGCCTGATAAAACAGCTTTTACTGTAATATATATATTTTTTAAAAGTTACCAATAGGGATAATTACTCTAGCCAGGACAAATTAGGCATTTTAGAACTCGCTACTCAAAGAATTAAGTTTAAGTGTAAGAGAGCAATAAAAATTATGAAATGCATAGACCAGTCAAAAAAACTAAAATAACTGCACTTTGAAAGAATAAAATTACAGAGAGTATATGTGCATTGCAGGAAGTACCAAGAAGTAACAACAACTGTGTTGGGAGGTGTGTGCGAGAGACAGACACTGTGTGCTGACTGCTGGGGAAGTTTTGGGAGATGCCTGTCTGCTGTCTCTTGAAGGCACTCACTGAAAGCTCTCCTCCTGAACCATGTCCCCCCTTCCCCACTCTGTGGAAATGGGGTACATGGGGAGGGGAAGAGACTCTCTCTCTCTCTATGTGTGTGAGAGAGAGTGTGTGTGATTGGCTGCTGGGGAACTCTGTTGACTCTAACGAGTGAAGGTCTATGTAAAGCAGCTGTAATTAAGAAACTTGCTTTTTCAGCTTTTATGAAAACCAAGCACATCAGTTGCTGGTTAATACTTTAGTAGCTCACAAGCACCCTGTAATCAGTGATGGGATTGCTTTTTATGCAGGCTTCCATGCTCCAACAATGTCCTGGCCAGTGGCAGGGACCCTTATGATTGAACCAACAGAATCCGAAGACAAGGCAGAGCTGGACAGATTCTGTGATGCAATGATCAACATTCGTCAAGAAATTGCTGAAATAGAGGAAGGCAGAATGGACTCAACGGTTAACCCGTTAAAGGTGAGTTGACATGCAGACCAACTTCACAACGCTAGTGTCTTCATTGCTGCTGTTTGAAGTCATCTTATTTGTAGTGCTACCAAAGGTTTCCTTTCTGAAATTTTCAGTACTGTAGGAAACCTATTGTATGCAAATGAGAATATGAAACAGCTAAGGAATAAAACATTCATTGATGTGCAAATTTGAGTGAATATTGGTCTAAATTTCACAGATCTTTGGGGCGTTTAGGGGGTTCCCCCAACTTAAATGCTTTTGCCTGAAATCTTTTAGACTTGACCTAGTCAGAAGTCCTGTCTATGGTGATTATCTGATAGACCGGAGAAAAAAATTCTGAAAAGTTTGTGAACAGTGTTTATATAATTTTAGTTTTTCATGTTTGTATTTTCTTGGTCTTTTACCTAGTAATGTGTGAATGACACTGACTTATTCAGAGGAGGGAACCAACCCCAAAACTTGTTTGTAAAAACATAAAAATTGGAAGAGGCACTTGAGCACATGTAGTACCCAAAACTACTTGTAACTCATCTTTGGAAACTCATTCTGTGTTTCAAGTTCACTGCACCTTCTCTAATGTTGCACTGGGTTTTTAAATACCTGATTTATTTTTTCTTTGTATTGGGGTTGTAACCACATTGGTTCCAGGAGATGAGACACAAGGTAATATCCCCTATGGATCAGCTCTGGTTGGTGAAAGAGCAGCTACTGAGCTGCACGGAGCTGTTAGATGTGAAAAAGACTCTGTGTAGCTTGAAGTCCGCCCCTCCACCCCCAAGCCAAATGGGTTGGAACTTGTATAGTGATGAGGAATACAGTTGCCCAACACCAAAGTTATAGGGTGGAGAAGAATCAGATTACTGCTACTGTTCTTGTATTCAGAAATCTAGCAAGGCAGAAGGAACAAAAATTCATGGCCACAACTATAACCAGCTGCCTCATGCTCCATCCTCTCTCCACTTTCCTATTTTATTTTCATCTCTGAAATAATACCTATAGCAAAGCTGAAAAAAAATTATATATGGATATTCTGAATCACTTCAGTCCATTTCCCTTTTTTAAATCAGTCTTTCATTTTGTTAATTAAACATGCTGTAGCCACAAGAGAGATCCCCTGAGCACTAATCTGAACTATTGAAGGAATACAACTATTGTATCAGCAATATATGGATTTGTGAGGGTTGGCAGACTGAAATATTTCATTGAATCCTATTCTCCTGCATGTTTTAACTAGCTTTTATTCTGTTGTAGATGTCGCCACACACTCTGACTTGCATTACATCCCCTAACTGGGATCGTCCTTATTCCAGAGAAGTAGCAGCTTTCCCACTAGTAAGTAGCTATTTAATCTTAGTATCTCTGAATTACCAATGTTCCTTAGTTTGTGACAAAAGATAAATGTGGCTCTGTTCTTGGTTGGTTGTTAAGTCTGTTACTGGTAGTATCTCTTGAGCCTAGAAATGGAGAACATTTTAGTAAGACCAACTAATCTAATTAAAATATTTATCCCATTTACATACTTTCATTTAATGGTTTAGATATGATCTATAGCAAATTGGGTACTATTTTCCTTTCACCAAACAGGGAGATGGGTACTGTTTGACTTCTGCATTCTGCCAATCTACCTACCTTACCCTGGCCCCTGAGAGAAGCTAGGTAGGAATCCCCTCAGTTCCATTCCTTCTGTGCAAGGTTATCTGTTTTACGGTAGTGCTAGGATCCCTAACAAAAGATTTGAGTTCGGCACTACACAGACTCCATTGCAAAGAACTGATTAGCTTCTGACAAGATGCTGACTGATGGGGAGGGGGAAGTTGTTTGCTTTACTGTCATCATATGAGGCCCTTCTGAGATGAGGAATGCAAGCTGATACTGCTATAGGGCACTTTGGAGTCTTTCAAAGGAGTAGGCAGACCCTTATGTTTTGATACCTAAATGATGCTAGTGCGTCCAGGGTAGACGCTGAGCTAATGGATGGCACCTCACCAATTCTAAACACGTTTTCTGTATTTAGCCATTTGTGAAGCCTGAAAGCAAATTTTGGCCCACAATTGCTCGAATCGATGACATCTATGGAGATCAGCATCTGGTTTGTACCTGCCCACCAATGGAAGTCTATGAATCTCCCTTTTCTGAACAGAAGAGAGCCTCCTCCTAGGTTTTATCCCTTTATTTCCAGGTGGCTGGATTCATGCCTTACCACTGCATTTCAATCCACCACGATGGCGTCCTTTTCCCTGCACCCGATGAGGGGATTTATATACTATGTATATTTTTGTAATCTCCATACTGTTAATTGAACCACTGCTCAGTTAAAATGTAAATACAATCACTATATTGAGTTGATTCAGTGCCTCAGTATCTAAAGCAGTTACAGCTCCTTTTGTCTTCTTCTGTTCAGAGTGATGACCTCCTCTTTGTGCGGTAAGGGCTTTAACTATTAACATAGAATTTTTCAAGGTTGTAAGGAAAGATGAATAATTTTTATTCCAGGTATTTCACATGACAGTAATCATTAAATATTAACTGCCACAGTAATTTTGTATAAGTAAAGGCAGTAGATTTTGTTATTAATGTACTTAATCTGTTACCACTGACCATAGTGGTGGTAATTGTTTAATATTAAACTGTGGTATTTTTGTTTTTTACCTGTCAATGCTTGTATTCTAATAAAGTGCACTCGAGTTTTAAGAATGGCTTTTTGGGGGGTCTGGCGTTTCCCAATCTAATTTTTCTTTGGTATTGAGTTGTCAAAAATGCCAGTAGAGATGTAGATCCTACAAGAAGTGAAAGCTGCTGTCAAATCTGTTTGATGTGGTTTTTTGGTAGTATCACAAAGTAATTTACTTAACTTCTGTGCCTTCCTACCTTTAATGAAAGTGCCTTCTTTCAGTCCCGTTCCTCTCCTCAGGTCTTTCATAATGAAAAGTCACACACTAGTATATCCCTTAAATAAATTAATATCAAACTTTTATGTAGGTGCTGAAGAGTTGCAACCTGAACTATTCCTTGGGTACTATGGTGATGGGAGCCATATAATTAGGGCCTTGGGTAATCTTTAAAAAAAAAAAAAAATCATGACAAAATGGCAAAGTATTGAGTTTCATGGCATTTCCACAGAATGAACTGTACAATTAGTCAATTGCAAGGCTGGAATGACACTGACTGACTAAAATTGACTCAAGTTACTTGTAAAATTTATTCCATCCTTGCAAGCTTCCTTTTTAAAAAAAAAACCCCAAAACATTAAAAGATCAGTGTTTGGGAGCATTTTCACAATTTCAGTGCCCTCTATAAAATCATGTTACACTGGGTCGTACATATAATTACTTGTATCTGGCAAATGAAACATTACAGTTAAAGACTGAGGGGTGGAGGAAGGAAAGCTTTATCATCTTAGTCGCTTTACAATGTGACATTCAAATAAACCATACTTTTGAGGTGCAAAATAAATTTTTTTCCAGATTTTTTTTCCCACTGGTAGGTGTGATTAGGTGCTATAACTGAGCTAGTTTCGCCTCAACATGAAACAATGAAAAACTAAAAATGATAGCAGAACTAAAAATAACCTTCACTTGAAATGTCTTACAATAGACACTAGAGCTGCTAAAGGGTCTCCATCCTGTATCTTAGACCTCAACTTTTACTCACTGTCCCTTTTACGAGTTAGTCTGCTCTTGCTCTGAAATGTCTCCATAGATTCCCTAGTCTCAGAGTAGTGTGCAAAGATGTATCCCAAACTATTAAAACCACTGAAGCCAAACTAGGTGTGACTTCAGTGGGCAAAGGGATTATTCTTATAATAGAAGCGTGCAGAATCCCCATCGGATTTTAATCTTGCATCCACCCTCTGAATTTGGGGCTGCTGCTTTTTGTGCACATATGTTTAGTTGTTTGACACAGCCCAGAAGCACTTCACTCTACTTATCAATGCATTGTTAGCTTCTCTAACCACTGCAGTGATGATTTTTTAAATGAAAAAAAATGCACATCAAGTTTGGCTGCCATTACTTGAAAGTGAGATCACTTCCTGGCTTTGGACTTCTGGATCTATCTGGATCTATGCGGATCTATGAAAGAGCTGAGCTCTCTTTACAATTGAATTTCCATTTTAGTTAGGGAGATGCCCCTTTTTCCACAAAATATTAGGGCAAGGTATTCTGTTGATGATGGAAAGGATCCCCAGAAACTGTGTTCTGGAAATGTTGTTAGTTAATCTTTAATAGGAAAATAGAAAAAATGGTGATTATAATTCTCACCCCCTCCTCCTGAATCAGAGCTCCTAGCACTTTATATTCAATTGTACAGTAGCCAACTGTAGAAACAAAAATGCTGGAGTCACTCCAGCTCATGAGTAGAACTACAACCAGATAGACATGTGCTAATTATTTGGAATTAAGCCATGGAGACCGATGATTCTCAATGGGTGAGGCACCATATTCTCTATATTGTTATTTCCTCCAAACTAGTATAAGCTGTTCTCTCTAGCCATGTCTAAAATAGGAAAATAGCTAGCCAGCCATATTTGCAAATACTAACTTGTTTTTAAGGATGCCTTTATGTCAACTGTAGAAAGGTCCAATGTGGATAGTGTTAGTTCTATGTAGAGGATAGAGTCCTGCAATTGAACCTAGATTTCTTTGCTATTATAGTGCCAATATACATAGGTTAGGTTATCAATATATACTGCCTTCCTTTAAAAATATTTCAACTTGTCTAAAATGGTAACTCCATAATATATTCCATGGGGATGTGAAGTGCCAAGAGGTGAATTTACATTTTGAAGTCACTATTGTACATCTTAGTGCAATGAAAGTGCAGTGGTTGTAATGATCAGCTTACTGTAGATTAATCAACAGCCCTACTTTTCATTCATCACAGTTAACTCACACGATTAACTCAGTTATTAATTGTGATTAAAAAAAATGTGATTAATCGCATTTTTAAATAGCATACCAATTGACATGTATTAAATTATTTTTGGATGTTCTACATTTTCAAATATATAGATTTCAATTACAATAAAGAATACAAAGTGTACAGTGCTCACTTTATATTTGTATTACAAATGGTTACACTGTAAAAATGATAGTATTTTTCAGTTCACCTCATTCAAGTACTGTAGTGCAATCTCTTTATCATGAAAATTCAACTTACAAATGTAGGTTTTTTTTGTTACATAACTACACTCAAAAACAAAACAATGTAAAACTTTACAACCTACAAGTCAACTCAGTCCTCCTTCTTGTTCAGAAAGACATTTGTTTATATTTACAATAGATAATGCAGCCCACTTCTTAATTACAATGTCACCTGAAAGTGAGAACAGGCGTTCACATAGCACTGTTGAAGCTGGGTGTCGCAAGATACTTATGTGCCAGATGTGCTAAAGATTCATATGCCTCTTCATGCTGATGATGCTCATTTAAAAAAAATAATGCATTAATTACATTTGTGACTGAATTCTTGAGGGAGAATTGTATGTCTCCTGATCTTTTTTTACCCGCATTCTGCCATATATTTCATGTTATAGCAGTCTTGTTATAACACGTTTGTTTGTTTTAAGAACACTTTCACTGCACATTTGACACAATGCAAAGAAGCTACCAATGTGGAATTTCTAAAGATAGCTACAGCACTCAACCCAAGGTTTAAGCATCTGAAGTGCCTTCCAAAATCTGAGAAGTATGAGGTGTGGTTCATGCTTTCAGAATTCTTTAAAGAGCAACATTCTGATGCGGAAACTACAGAACCTGAACCACCAAAAAAGAAAATCAACCTTCTGCTGGTGGCATCTGAATCAGATGCCAAAAATGAACATGCATCAGTCCGCACTGCTTTGGATAGTTATCGAGCAGAACCAGTCATCAGCATTATCTTCTGCAAATGTAAACAAACTTGTTTCTCTTCACGATTGACTGAACAGGAAGTAGGACCGATTGGACTTGTAGGCTCTTAAGTTTTACATTGTTTTGTTTTAGAATGCGGGGGGGGGTTTGGTACATAATTCACATTTGTAAATTCAACTTTCATGATAAAGAGATTGCACTACAGTGCTTGTATTAGGTGAATTGAAAAGTACTATTTTTGTTTTTTACAGTGCAAATATTTGTTATAAAAAATAAATATAAAGTGAGCATGGTACACTTTGTACTGTTATAATTTAAATCAATACATTTGAAAATGTAGAAAACATCCAAAAATATTTAAATACATGGTATTCTATTATTAACAGTGCGATTAATTTTTAAATCGCATGATTAATCGTAATTAATTTTAATCACTTGACAGCCCTAATGAAAAGGTGTATTTCAACTCTGTTTTTTCAGATTGTCCCTTTGTGCTGAAACTTTCCAAACTTGGTCATTGCTTCAAGGAGTGTTTGTAAAATCCAAGCTAAATAGATTCCACCACTTGAATTTTTTAGGCTTTCTAGTAGTTTTACAAGTATTAAGCATCTAATACTCCTGTGAAGTAGACAGGGAGTTAAGTGCATCTCTCAAATGGAAATGAGTCTGTGGCACACCAGGGAATAGAATCCAGAAATACTTACTTTTTGTGCTGTGCTTTAACTACTAGTTTCCTACCTATAGTAATGCAGTGCTCAGGTTGCATATTTGAAATCAAGAAATGTAAAACTTGCTTCTATTGTACTGCCAACTTGGCCACGTTGCATACAGGCAGCTTTCTTATTGTTCTTCCTGAAATGTGAAACTTGATCTTTAGTGGAGAAGTTAATGGTACTGTGGGGACTATTTTGCATTTCTTGATTTTTGTATTCAAATACACAAATGAAACACTGCAGAAATACAAGCTTTGCAACTAACTTAGCTAAAAAGAAATTCTATATTATCTGCATGTATTCAAGATAAAAGAAAATAACTGAGGAATTCTAAATAAGTGAATTACTTGTATATGCCCAAGCATCTTTACAAAAAATTCTGCACCATCCCATCCACCATGAAGCAAATTATTATTTATAACCCTCCAGTGGTGATGCTAGAATTGAGGCTCAGGGGGAACTTTATTTGTAAATCCCTCTAACACAAATGTTGTTTCTAAATTTCAGACTTATAATTTACATAGCACTGAAAATGTTTGCTTTAAGTGGTATAAGTTTTACTGTATTTAAATTCAGTACACGATTTGTAAAATGAAAATAGTCTCAAATCTCCAGGGTACAAAATGCAAATTGCAACACTTGCCCCCCTCTGTAAGCAAACTGGATGAAACGTCTTATCTGTAGCAGTAAGAGTGACCGCAGTAGGTAGAGTTCTGCATAGTGCATACATGAGCTGTACAGGCTTCCCCACCCAGCTCTGCCATAGTATCTCACTCCTGATCTGCAGTACTGTTTTAATACGCAAAGCTGAATCAATGCAAATAGATACCTTTTTCATGTAACACTGCTGCTAGCAAGGTGCTGCCTCAAAACAAGAGGCCCAGCATGTCTGGCACACAGGATGGAGAAAAATATGCCATCTACTTACATTATAGACAAGATTTACCTAACTAATACTAAGCCGCAGTTCACTCAGACAGCTGTGAGTTTAAAGTTTACTGGTAAGAGAAGCTGTTTCATTCACAGTGGGGCAAATACTTTCCATGGAATAATAGGAGAGGTTGTATAGGACTATATGCAAAAACTTGGCCAGTGGTCATTGTAGTGATCGGAGCAGCGGGGTTTTTTAAATGCCACTGCTTAGCAAATGAAGTGGATAAGTACAGCGCCTGTTTGGATTTTTGGAAAATGACCTCCCCACCCACTTTTTTTTTTTTTTTTTTGGCTGGTGTTTGCCAGGAGGGGGAGGCTGAAGAAAGGAAATGACTGCTAGCAAACTGCAACAGCTGCTCCCATGTGAACAGCAAGGGAAGATGTTCCCACAAGTCCATTAAGGGTTAAATTTAGATTTAAATTTAACAGCTCTGTTAAATTTCAGAATCATCTTTTTCCAACAAGAATAATAGAATTGGCTCTTACTAAAATTAACATAGTAAAGAAGAGCTATAACTCAGGCCTTGTCTGCTTCAGGGAAAAAAACCTACTCACAGCCACTTAAGAAACTGCCCCGATGAAAACGCTCTACTGTAGATTGCACCACTGCACCGTTTGAAGCAGGCACGAACCCCACAGGTGAAAGCAGTGTCTTTGTCT
Source organism: Caretta caretta (assembly GCF_965140235.1). NCBI lineage: Eukaryota > Metazoa > Chordata > Testudines > Cheloniidae > Caretta > Caretta caretta. The sequence goes on along the minus strand of NC_134210.1, from coordinate 105,189,326 downwards.
GTCTGCACTAGGAGTTGCATCACTACAGCAACAGCTGTGGCTGGGCACTAATGGATGTAACTGGTCTGAATCCTCACTGCAGATAAAGCTTAAGTTATTACGTGGGAGTTCCCATTTTGCTGTGACAGGGAGAAAAATGATGTTTCATTTCCATCCATTGCAACTTGATTCTTCAGGTTACTTCCTACATACTCAGCATGCAACATTCCTTGACTCCTTCTCCCCCACGCAGCAATTCACAGAAAGCCAGAACTTTTCAAGTAGGTTAACTAGGGTTGTCAACCCTCCAGGGTTGGCTGGGAGTCTCCTGGAGTCGGCACTGATCTCCCGGTGACTACTGAAAGCAATCTGGGATATTTTAAGAAAATGACATTGTCATGTTGGGGAAAAAAAATCTCCCAGGATAGCTTTAGTCAGAGTTAGCAACCCATTGGTGGGACCAAGTATGAGCTAAGGCAACTTAGGCAATTTGCAAGGTGACAGTCTGTCCTCAAACGGTGGCAATATCCCTATCTCAGGACTTGTTCCAGTCTCTAAACCCATTGTCCTTGTTTTTAGATATGTCTACAGGCCTCATGATTGTGGCTTCCTGCCTCCACACAGTTCGTTAAGCCAGTACTTTCCTCACAGGGGATTAAGGGCACAAGGTGGCAGTGAAAGAAAGGTATTGCTTAGCTAAGACAGAAGACAGGAGCAGGGACCCTTTCTCTCTTCCCCTCCCCTCCTGTGAGTGCCTCCCTTACCTTCCAACCAACAGCAGTCCACTGTGCCTGCCATAAAAAAAGGTGTGCAATGCTTTCACTTTGTAAATCTCATCAACTTCTGCAGAAGTGAAGAATCATGGCTTCTCTGGCAGCTTAACAGTATAAGAGGGTGAAGTGGAAGAGTGCTGAAACAGAAGGTCTGGATGTTGGATTCACAGAAGGAATGCCTGTACCACACCAGCCACAGAAATCTGTGGGATCAAGGGAAAGGTTTACAGATGCCTGAGTAAGACATAGGTAGAGGAAATTGGAATATTAAATGTTGGGAAAATGTGGAGAATATTTGGAGAGCCCAGCTGAGGGCAAAGAATAGAAAGGGGTGACTTGCAAACCACAGGAAAATCTCAGGTATTTGAGTTCTAGTGATTACTAAATTGTAATTATGGATCCTTCATCTATATAGATTCTTATGAAAACAGCTTACCCACATTTCTTCAAGTAATATAGCTGTTGGTGCTCTACAGCGGGTGCCCATGCAACCCTTCTTGCCTTTGATGGGAGATTTTTCAGAGGTAGTGTCCGTTTGGCCCATGCATGAGCTCCAGACATCCACCATCTTCTTAGGCTGTACAGCCAACTGCATCTTTTCTGAACTGATTTACTAAAGCTGATCCTCAATATCAAAAGGTGCATTAGTAGTACCATTATTCCATTACTTTTGCAAGAATTGGATTGCAGTGTTATAATTTGGAAAACACCGTAAGTTATATCTTTGATACATTAACATCTAATTGAGTACATCTCTTGTAACAATAATCAGTAAAGACATGTAAGCCTTCCTAATAGTGCCTTTAAATGATGATAGAGCTTACTTACGTTGCAAAGTTGAGGACAGAGACTTTTGCCAAGTGTCTGCACGTTGCAGAGCACAGTAGGGCTGACAACTCTTAACTGTTACTGGAATATAAGCAAACAGTTGTATGGAAACCTTCAGCTGCACTTGAACAGTGTCTCTACAAGAGGCACATAACTAAAAGCTCTGGCTGTTGCACCAACCTTGCAGGGGTTATTTTGGTGTTGATGATTGAAATAGAAAGAATATGTTGTGTAAAATGTGAGTAAATTCAGTTCTAGGTTTTATTGCCACTAAGGAGTACGTGTTGCTAAAACTAAGTGGCACATTAAGAAATTCCTATTAAATAGTCAAACAGTTTCTGCATTTATTAAATCCAGAGACACCAAAATCAGTCTCGCAGGTGCTTCTTTGCTGACAGCCTGACACATTAGAAGTGGGTGTCTGAAAATTCTAACTCTTAATTCCAAAGTTATTTGCTGTAAAAGCCACTTGCACCAAAATGAAATCATGTTTAATTATTATAAAAAGCACATGAAATACCACTGCACACTGGCCTGTAACTATGGTTGAAAGCAAATTCCAGCTCTAGAGGGCCTGTTCAGTTGCTGCACTACCCTTCTTGAAGAGGCCTTGTCACGCTGAGTGCGTCACTGTTTCTTCCAGTCGAGTGGGCTTTGTTCTGTCCAATATGGGCACAAGACATGGGTGTTCTTGGTGTGATTTCCTCCCACAGTCAATCTTATAAAACATTAGAAATGTACCACGTTAACAATTTTAGTGGTAGGTTCACCTCCTGCTAACTGCTGGTGCCAAAACTAATTAAACAGCAGAACTTCCTAGGCCTGGCGTTGTAAGGTATGCGCTCCCTTAAACCAGCCACGACACTGAATTGATGATAATGGGAGAAGTGCTAATGAAACCCTACACTATTCTGAATTAGGAAAATAAATGTTAAATTGAAATTTAAGAACTGCTTTTTGCTGAACATAGTTAGGCACTCCAATTATTTATAGAACTGGATTCTGTGTGGTTCTTATTTGAAATCACTGGCATTTACACACAAACAGTTTAAGCCTAACTTGGAACATAATATTAAGTGCTTTGGCACGATGCACAATTTCAGATTGAGATTAAATTTAAAACACTTCAGAGTTGAAGTATTGTTCACCTTATACATCTAAATTTGAGGCACAATATGAACATTCAGGAAAAGCTTTAGGAACAGTGGTAACAAGCTACAGTTAAGAAGTCAGACTATTACTGAAAATTTCTCTTTCTCCATTGAAAAGTTTTATGGCTTTGAGAAGATTTTAATATTAAAATGGTATATTATTACTCAGTCTCTGAGTATGTTACATTAGTCTCTGAATCTCTGTTAAGACTGTCAAATGAGTGTTAATTGCTACTAATTATCAAACAGGTAAGGCTATCATAAAAGGTACCATAAAGACTTTACAGGACCTAAATATCACTTGGAAATAGTGCAGAATTCAGTGTGTGCATCTTGCACATGTCAAGCTATTGTAGGCTGCTTCACTATAGTGGGCATGCTGTCTACAATGAAAATATATTACAAATCAGTGAAGGTTTTAACCAGAAGAATAGTCAGGCTACCATTTTCAAAGAACCTAAAGAAAGAAACTCAGTCAATATCAAAGGAATTTGGGCATCTAACGGTCTAAGGTTTCTTTGAAAGTCTGAGTCTCAATGTTCACAGCTCTGTTTGAAGGATGACATTGGAACCAATTTCATTCTGTGTTAAGTACAGGAAAAAGCCAAAGGGAGAATTATCCTATTTCCTTAAATTTTTGCTCAACAGAAGCCTTTTGGACAGTGAGAGTGGGTTGGGATATCTAACATTGGTGCCTGTACATTTTGCATTAGTAAACTTGCAGTGGAAATTCTATCTCCTGGAATGAAAGAGAAATGTTACTTTAGACAGAAGGCTTTAACAGATAAAAGGTCAAACATATTACTACTTTCCTGCTGAAAGTTAAAAGTAATGCTATTCCAAGCTTGTCAGATACCTATACCAAGACTAAGAATAGAAGGGTTAGGTGATTTGTTTCTCCTCCACTTTTGATAAGATAAACTGAGTACTCTCTCTCACATTTATATTTCTTCTGTTATGACTCTGGTAAGCAAACATGTTAAATGCCTGAACTCATTGCTGCTAAGGTATAAAAAGAAGACCCTAATCAAAGTAGGGGTTGGGTTTATTTTAAATCGCCTTGGTCTGAAAATCTCCAAGAGTAAAAACTCCCCACTAGCGCAAACCTTAGATTACATGCTGAGACCATGAGATATCTGTTAAACCTACCAAGAACAGATTAAGATAGAGTAGATTCTTCTATCCTTAAAGCAGACTGTGGCCCAATATATTCACTATTTATCGACATTACCAACTTTTGAAATGGAAGGTCATATAATACCCCATTTTAAGTATAAAACCCAATTGAAGAAAACATTTACTACAAAAAAGTACTTGTTTGTTAAATATGATTTAGGCTACATGGCTGTTACAATACAAAGCAACAAAAATTAGCAACTTTTTCTGAATCATAAAATATTTAATGTATATTTTGGGGGAATATACTGTATATAAAATTTCAGATCACAATATGAAGCGATTTGAACCCTCTCCAAGCTAGCCCTGCCTTCAATGCTGTGTAGATGTATTGCCACCGATACAAGTTCTACTAAAAGCATACAGGTTTAACTAATACAAAAGTGGCTTGTTTCATATGAATTCTTTTTTACACAACTAGAGTGTCTTGAATACCCTCCTTAAGTGCAAAAAACACAGATCACTTTACACTAATGTAGCAACAATGCATTCATATTGTTCTCATTAGTCATTAGTAGTCAACTTGCATAAGATACGAGAAAAAGCACAATGAAGCTCACAAAAATAGACTAAAAATCAGCCTGTTCTTGAGGAAAAAAAAAAGAAGAAGAAAAAAATGCAGCATAATGGGAAAAAAAGAAAAAAGGATTATGCACACCACAGAATTTTTGTTCTTTAATCAAACTGGTTTAAGTGCTGCTTTTTTGTTTTGTTTTTTTGTAAATCAAATTGCCTGGACCAGGCACAACTAATATTCAGGAGGCAGTGTGTAGCTAAACTTCACTGAACTTTCTTTAATCCCCACAAATTATCTTCCTCTGTCCTGAGGTAGTTACAAAAAACAAACAATTTAAGCATCAGCTACAGCTGACCAGTCAGAGCTGAGGCTTTTGTTTTTCTGTTTTAAAAACTAGTTGTCAACTGGCCAAAACTACCTTTGATGGTGAAAGAGAGCTGAGAATTTGAGTTCTCACTACACAAAAGAGATGGCTGTAGGGGGAAGAGAGTTAGCTGCTTCAGAATGTGACAATATGTTGAGTCCCATCGAGTTGGCTGGTCCACTGTTGAATTTCTCATGTTTATTCTCCTTTATTGTCTATAAAGTCACTGGGAGAAGTCAGGTAGGAGCTGAACATATCATCGTCCTTTGCTGTAACCAGGGAAGAACTGGTCAAGTAGTGTCTGCAGTATCTTGTTGGGAACCATCGTGTAGCCCTTCCCAAGGTCATAGCGGCAGGCAGGGCAGGTGAAGACTTCAGCTCGGAAGGAGCGCTGTAAACAGCTCTAAGAAATGCAAGGAAAGAAAAATTACGGCTTTTGCTTTGTGCTGAAAAACTAGCTAAGCAACTACTAGAGAGCAAATGTAGTGCACAGCATAACTAGAACTGTTACTAAGCTATTACTAAGTCTTCTGCTACACATTTTTGCCATTACACAGAGGAAGTCAACAAAGAACTCTGTTCTTGACTACAGTACAAGCAGTAAGTTTGGCATGAATGAAAGTACAGTGTCACCAGTGAAGGACTCCACTTCCCCCCGCCTCTCTGTGGGTAGGAGAGCTCCGTCTGCAGATTCTTTCTAGCATTCCTGCTAAACTTCTCAAACATTACAGCATTTCATTTCAAGCTATGAGTCTGAATATGCAGTTGTAGTTTATATCTAAACTTTTATGAACTTGCTAGGGCTCTGCAAATTCTTCCCTAGTTCTTCCTTTCTACTTAAAAAAAATATATATATATTTAAATATTTTTTAAAAACTTATTTTTATTAAGCTTACTATGCACATGCTACATAAATAAATTAAGCTTACTAATTGTACATAAGAGAAAAGAACCCAAGGCAAATGTCTAATGGAGTAAGCACTAAACAAAACAAAAAACATGCAATCCACATCTACTCCATCTTTATGAAAGATCCCAATAGTCAATCCTCAAGGGGGATGTGTAGAATATTCATATACATGGTATTCCACAAAATCTTTATCAGACATTTACAAATAAATATCCCATTCCCTTCTCTGTTGTCCCCAGGTCTCCAAGTGCCCCTTTTTGTCCTTCCCTAGGCACGTGGGTGGAGAAGGCAGAGCAGAATCTCATGGAACAGAGCCTCTGGGAACAGCTTGGACTTAGCTAAGAGCAGCAGCAGGGGCAAGGAGAATCTCAGCTCCTGGGCAGCAGTTATAACAACAGACAATTCTTTACAATTTGAACTCTGAACATTGTTTTCTTCCCTCGTGGTCATTCTGTTGCCACCCTCATTATCCTTACCCTCTTGGATCCTCACCATCTATCCAGCATTCTTCATTCCCTTCCTCTCTTTCCCTTGTTTTTTCCACTCCCTTACTTCTGTTTATTCACCCCATCATGATAGTCCTGGCCAGTGTTCCCTCTAATTGTCCAGTCTGGCCAGTGTACATGGCAGAGAGGCATTGCTGGCACATGATGGCATATATCACATTGGTAGATGTGCAGGTGAACGAGCCTCTGATAGTGTGGCTGATGTGATTAGGTCCTAAGATGGTGTCCCCTGAATAGATATGTGGACACAGCTGGCAACGGGCTTTGCTGCAAGGATAGATTCCAGGGTTAGTGGGTCTACCAATGTGATATATGTCATCATGTGCCAGCAATACCCCTCTGCCATGTACATTGGCCAAACTGGACAGTCTCTACGTAAAAGAATAAAAGGACACAAATCAGATGTCAAGAACTATAAAACATTCAAAAAATCAGTCGGAGAACACTTCAATCTCTTTGGTCACTCGATCACAGACCTAAAAGTGGCAATTCTTCAACAAAAAAACTTCAAAAACAGACTCCAATGAGAGACTGCTGAATTGGAATTAATTTGAAAACTGGAATCAATTAACTTAGGCTTGAATAAAGACTGGGAGTGGATGAGTCATTACACAAAGTAAAACTATTTCCCCATGTTTATTCCCCTCCCCCCGACTGTTCCTCAGATGTTCTTGTCAACTGCTGGAAATGGCCCACCTTGATTATCACTACAAAAGGTTTTTCCCCCCTGCTCTCCTGCTGGTAATAGCTCACCTTAACTGATCCCTCTCGTTACAGTGTGTATGGTAACACCCATTGTTTCATGTTCTCTGTGTATATAAATCTCACCACTGTATTTTCCACTGAATGCATCCGATGAAGTGAGCTGTAGCTCACGAAAGCTTATGCTCAAATAAATTTGTTAGTCTCTAAGGTGCCACAAGTACTCCTTTTCTTTTTTTAATAAATGAGCGATTTGTGTTGTATGAGGTGCTAACACTAGTCTTAAAAATTAAACTTCTATGGGTAGATTTTGTACTTGGAAGATATAATGATCCAAGTACAGTTAAACCAAATTGTTGTTCTTCTACGGAACTAGTAAATCAATATTCCTCCAATACAATGGCAGAGCTATTCTAAGGCACGCACATCCCTTGAACTGTGACCATATAGCTAACATGTAAAAACATATTGGCAGAGAAAATGCATAAAACAGAGATAACTGAGATAACAGAAGCAGATGTGACATGTACAGTTTGGTGTGTGTGTATATACGCCTCCCTACACACAAATGCACTCTCTCTTTCTATGTGTGTGTGTATATACATATATATGCAAAGTCTTTACTGATTCTAGTAAACATTGGATTCCATAAACTGTCTGGTATCCAAGTCTTCAAGTTTGAAAATATGAAGTCTTATGGCGATAGACTCAAGCAGCGCAACTTAGCTTAACAAAGGGAAGGTTAAGGGCTGACTTGATTACAGTCTATAAGCCCCTACTTGATAAATGGGCTCTTCAATCTACCAGAGAAAGATATAACATGATCCAATGACTGGAAGTTGAAGCTAGACAAATTCAGACTGGAAATAAGATGTACATTTTTAACATTGAGGTGATTAACCACTGGAACAATATAACAAGGGTCATTGTGGATTCTCTGACACCAGAAAATTTTAATCAAGATTAGATTTTTTCTAAAAGATATGCATTAGTCTAGGAATTATTTGGGGGAAATTCTATGGCCTGTGTTATACAGGAGGTCAGATTAGATTATCACAATGGTTCCTTCTGGCGCTGAAATCTGCAAATTTAATATAATTTCCCAATGGGTGCCCAGCAAATAGTGTTAAGACACAATTTACTCAGGTAGTGAACCAATATAAGTTGTATTGCGTTGTTTTATCTAATCATTTGTTCTAGAATTTGATATGCTGTGGTCTTTCCTAAATAGATGAAATGAGCTCTGTGTTACTGTGCCAAAGTCTAGCTATTGGACCAAGTCAGTCCCTAGCTTAATTCCATTGATTTCAATGGAGCGACACTAAGTGAAGTTTAACACATCTGTTTAAAAAAAAAAAAGTAAAACTAATGCATTTCTATTTTTAAAAAAAATATAAAACGGAAGAAAATACAGATTACTCAATTAAAATAAACCATAATCATACCAAATTGGGAGCAAACTTGTTGCATTCCTTGGTCAGAATGCTTGGTATAATTATTGTCTTGCTAAAATATAGACTGGCTCAGTTGACTGGTGCCTCAGTGCCAGAAACTCAGCCCAGAGCAGGACAGAGTTTGTACTTACTTTGCAGACATTATGGAGGCACTCTGTTGTCACTGGCTGGTAAACCAGCTCCTGGCAGCAGACACACATAAAGGATTGTTCCAGTTTCTTCAGAAAATTCTAGTGTAGGGCAAAGGAAAGAAAAAATGGGATGAGAACATTCTACTAAGGGCACATCCATGAACATAGCAAACATATAAGAATGAATAATACCCTTGTGCGGATTGTCTAAAATTACTGTAGCTAATGCAGTTTTTAACAGGGGCAAATCATTTGCCCAACTACTGTAGTAATCACACTTACTTAAAATATGTACAAATTTAAACCTGGTGAGCCAAATTTTGCTTTCATTTACACAGCTGTAAATCTAAAGTAACTGAGAACAGAATTGGGCCCCATAAGTCTTTGGAAAAAGCATAAAGACCAGCCCTTTCTCATGACAGCTTCTAAATTAATCCATATTTTACATAAATGTTATTCTTTTCCTAAGCCTTGGGTTCTAAGCAGGCCAGGAGTTTCCGAGTTAGTGCTGATTAATAATTTTGCACAAGTGCCAAGAGTTGGAAAATCCACACACACTACACTTCTCCAAATATGACTACATGACAGCTTGATTTTGTAGGTAAGCATAGTTGGCTTGTTTATATTCTAGCTTCCTTTTTTTCATATCAGACAGTCTGAATTGCACATTTCTTCCAAAAAGCCCACTGGTATTGCTCCCATGCCTGCAGAAATATTGTTTCTAATATAGCCATGCACTCAACTTGCGTCAGTGTTATCTATTTCTATATTCTGCTCACCTCATGTTTACATGACTCAACTGTTTACCATTTCTTCTTAGATTGTAGACTTCTTAGGGAAGAACAATGCTAAGCACATTAATAATAAATAATAAACACTGAACTTGTTATACCATTTTTTTTTCAATTGACTTTAAATTCGAGATTTTGGATATTTGGTTGGGTTCAGTCTTCCTCAATCCTTCATACCCATGACAAATACAACCTGAGGGAGTGGCCAGGAAGCTGGTCCATGGCCATGCTAAATTTCCTGCTTCTCCAAGTCCTCCTGAGAATCCAGAGAAACAAGGTTATGAAAAAGTACTAGTTCCACATTAATGTTTGTTAAAACAGTAAGACCTAGGGATTCTCAGCAGGGGTCAGAAAACATGGGAAGTTATGTACCTGTATCAAGTGATCATTCTTCCCTTCTGAAGTTGCCTTTGTCATAGATTGCAGTATTCTAGAAAAGTGATCTCTACTTCTCTACACAGAGGGGAACAAAGCACCTAACCCTTTCCTGGAGCAAGTCACCTCTGCACCTGCTATTGTACTCACACAATCATAGAATCATAGAATATCAGGGTTGGAAGGGACCCCAGAAGGTCATCTAGTCCAACCCCCTGCTCGAAGCAGGACCAATTCCCAGTTAAATCATCCCAGCCAGGGCTTTGTCAAGCCTGACCTTAAAAACCTCTAAGGAAGGAGATTCTACCACCTCCCTAGGTAACGCATTCCAGTGTTTCACCACCCTCTTAGTGAAAAAGTTTTTCCTAATATCCAATCTAAACCTCCCCCACTGCAGCTTGAGACCATTACTCCTCGTTCTGTCATCTGCTACCATTGAGAACAGTCTAGAGCCATCCTCTTTGGAACCCCCTTTCAGGTAGTTGAAAGCAGCTATCAAATCCCCCCTCATTCTTCTCTTCTGCAGGCTAAACAATCCCAGCTCCCTCAGCCTCTCCTCATAAGTCATGTGTTCCAGACCCCTAATCATTTTTGTTGCCCTCCGCTGGACTCTTTCCAATTTTTCCACATCCTTCTTGTAGTGTGGGGCCCAAAACTGGACACAGTACTCCAGATGAGGCCTCACCAATGTCGAATAGAGGGGAACGATCACATCCCTCGATCTGCTCGCTATGCCCCTACTTATACATCCCAAAATGCCATTGGCCTTCTTGGCAACAAGGGCACACTGCTGACTCATATCCAGCTTCTCGTCCACTGTCACCCCTAGGTCCTTTTCCGCAGAACTGCTGCCTAGCCATTCGGTCCCTAGTCTGTAGCGGTGCATTGGATTCTTCCATCCTAAGTGCAGGACCCTGCACTTATCCTTATTGAACCTCATCAGATTTCTTTTGGCCCAATCCTCCAATTTGTCTAGGTCCTTCTGTATCCTATCCCTCCCCTCCAGCGTATCTACCACTCCTCCCAGTTTAATATCATCCGCAAATTTGCTGAGAGTGCAATCCACACCATCCTCCAGATCATTTATGAAGATATTGAACAAAACTGGCCCCAGGACCGACCCTTGGGGCACTCCACTTGATACCGGCTGCCAACTAGAGATGGAGCCATTGATCACTACCCGTTGAGCCCGACAATCTAGCCAGTTTTCTACCCACCTTATAGTGCATTCATCCAGCCCATACCTCCTTAACTTGCTGACAAGAATACTGTGGGAGACCGTGTCAAAAGCTTTGCTAAAGTCAAGAAACAATACATCCACTGCTTTCCCTTCATCCACAGAACCAGTAATCTCATCATAAAAGGCAATTAGATTAGTCAGGCATGACCTTCCCTTGGTAAATCCATGCTGGCTGTTCCTGATCACTTTCCTCTCATGCAAGTGCTTCAGGATTGATTCTTTGAGGACCTGCTCCATGATTTTTCCAGGGACTGAGGTGAGGCTGACTGGCCTGTAGTTCCCAGGATCCTCCTTCTTCCCTTTTTTAAAGATTGGCACTACATTAGCCTTTTTCCAGTCATCCGGGACTTCCCCCGTTCGCCACGAGTTTTCAAAGATAATGGCCAATGGCTCTGCAATCACAGCCGCCAATTCCTTCAGCACTCTCGGATGCAACTCGTCCGGCCCCATGGACTTGTGCACGTCCAGCTTTTCTAAATAGTCCCTAACCACCTCTATCTCCACAGAGGGCTGGCCATCTCTTCCCCATTTTGTGATGCCCAGCGCAGCAGTCTGGGAGCTGACCTTGTTCGTGAAGGACTGTGGCTAGTTTAATCACTTTCCTCTATGCCAGGGGTTCTCAAATTGGGGGTCAGGATCCTTCAGGGGGTCGTGAGGGTATTACATGGGGGATCGCAAGCTGTCAGTCTCCACCCCAAATCCCGATTTGCCTCCAGCATTTATAAAGGTATTAAATGTATACAAAAGTGTTTTTAATTTATAAAGGGAGGTCACACTCAGAGGCTTCCTATGTGAAAGGGGCCACCAGTACAAAAGTTTGAGAACTACTGCTCTATGCTGCAAAAACAAATGAAAAGATCACTCTGCAAATGTAAACGTTCATCCTTACATCTCAGTCTTCCCAAAGCAACCCATCAGGGCAGGGGAAATTTGTACTGGGTATTTTAGAAGCATAGTAGGCCTTATGGAGATTCTAACTCTGATATTTTAGTTGCTCTAGAGCTCCTCACTCCATATAAAAGTAAAACTGGAATTATGATTACACAAAATATAGACCTTTAAAATATTTTTTAAATATCAGAATTGTTTGATTCAAACTGAACCATATATATAGTACAAGTGAAAACAATGAACATCAGTATGCGTTAATGGTCAAACGGTCCATTTGCAGTGCAGCGATCTAGCTGACTCCTATTAACATTAGTGGGAGCTGTATGGAAATGTATATAGTATCAGGTAGTGTCAAAATTATAGGTAGGACTCTAGAGGAAAACTACTTCCCAGTAACTGGATTTCCCACAAGCTAGTATTTTCTATTGTTACACATACATGTCACTATACCCTTGTGTTATGTATAACTTTAGGATTTATACCTCTCCGGTCATTTAAAAAAAGTTAATACATATGCCTTGGAGGGAACACAAGAAAATGGCTCATAACTTTATCTCCGCTCCTTTATAGCTACTAGTCTAGCAGCAGTGTAGTGGAGAGGTATCTTAAGTGGAAGAACAGGGAACTACAGGTGCTTCTACTTTCAGAGAATTCCTGTTAATAAGAAGTATATTGGTCCTGCTACTTCCCAAATAAATGGAATTTTTATGGTGTTCATTTTTAGGCATCCTATTTTCCTGATTTGGATTTTTCTGAAGTCCCTTTTCTTTAGAGTTTTGCTCGTGTTTTTTGTTCTCCCCGTTCCCTCTGTGTGTCTGGAAGGACCAGCTAGTTACAGGCGATCGTAAGGAGTTTAGACTTTCCTGAAGAAGACAAGTATAGATACTGTGGACTGACTGGTACCAAATACTGATGCAGGCATTTAACATAGTTGCTGAGAGCTGGCTGTTGGAGCAATGGCCCTGCAAAGTGTTTGTGTACTCTATTAACAGTAGGGTTTTTTTTTTCTCTCTAAGATAAATATATATACTACTACTTCTACTACTATTTCTTCATCAATCTACACATTCAAAGTGATTTACATAATCAACTAATTACTACCAAAACATTTGCTTTGGGTGTCTGTTCCCCTAAATATTGTCCTTTACTGGACATTACATCAGCCATATCTACTCAGTTGTGCTCATGTTTTCCTCTGATGATTGCAGCTCAGAGAATAAGGAAGGCAAAGAGGGAGAGATATGAAGAGGGAGGTGAGATGGAAAGAAAAAGGGAGGCTGGGATGGGAAAAAGCAGAGGTAGAGAGGGGAAAAAGAAAAAATAAGATGCGAAGAGTTATGAGGAGGAAAGGGGGAGGAAGAGAAGAGGGCAAAGGTGAATGAGAAGGTGGGGAGAAACTACTATTGATGATGATATAAAACTCACTTATCCATGGACTATCACCAGCTACTCATATAGTATTACAGCCAAGCATGTTGGTATTTTTAATATTTAAAGAATCTAATTGGAGAGGCAGAAAGTTGTTCTGGGGAAGGCATAACATTTCTTAGTTTTTCATGACTTGATTTTTGACCTTCAGCTTTACACTCTCTGTGCTTTGATTTCTCCATCTGTAAATTGGGTAAAATAACTACCACCCAGAGTGTCATGACGATTAATTAATGTTCACATATAGTATATTTTGGGCAGGGAGGAGGTTTTATTGCCCTTACCCTTTTGAAGGAATATACGGTCTCTGGAATTTTTATATTGAGGTTTTGTCTCCTCCACCTTGGACTATCCCTTGTTGTTTCCTTAACATTTTATGTACATATACTGTACACTGTGTTTTACATACACCCTTGCCGTCTTAGGGACTGATCTGGCTGCCCCCAATCATGTGAATAGGGTTTGCCCCCAACTAACAGCTGCAGGATTGGGCCCTTACACTAACTTTATGTGCGGTAGTGTATGTTTTTCTCTCTCAGGATAATGTGTGTGCTTTTTAAACTAACTTGGTATCTGAACCTTTTGATATGACTATCCACATCTGGCCTTCCCAGCGTTTCTCTACCATCTCCTTCTTGAGTTAGAGCACAAAATTAAATTTCCTGTCTATTACTTTAAGTAAAGACAGTATTACTGAGAAGCATTATCTTTCTTTTTATGTCTTATTTCTCATGCCCACATCACACCAGAGAACATATATTCACAATGTAAAAGACGACATAGATAGCAACGGTATTACTACTGTTTGGGCTTTTTTTTTTTTTTTTTTTGCAAAATCATAAATAAATCTTTTTTTTCATTAGCATTAGTGTTTCAAGTATGAGACAAGAGTTAATAAAATCTCTCAATCTACGTAGGCTAAAATTCCCGCTGGCATAAAAATGCAGAATAATATAAGCAAGCTGCAAACATACTGGTCCTTCCTTAAGTGAAGCAAGCACTTCATCCCACAGTTTCTGGTTCAGACAGTCTTCTCTAATCAGCCACTGCTGTTGCTGGGTTAGCTGGAAAGCCTCTCCTTTCCCTCCATCTCCCATTCTCATGGTTTTGGGTGTCTTTTTAGGCTCCTCTATACCTACTGAAAAATATTATCAGCAGACACAATAAGAGCAGAGTGTTAGTTTGAACTGTTAAGAAGGGAACACAACAAACAGGAATCTTATTTGTGAAAAACTGTAATAAATTCTTCCTATTGTTCAGCTTTATTCTGGACTGCAGCACAAGGCTACACATAAGACTGTTCATTTTTTCTTTCTGAAAAAATAGAAAAAGTGTTAGGAATGGAGAGAAAATTATACAGTATTTTCTTTTCTCGTACAGTTTTATCCTTTTTCCCTTTCCCAGCACTGAACAGGATCCTATGAGAACAAACCTTTCCTTTACATTTAGTTGAATACTTGCTTCACTAACATTTTTTCTTGTTTCACATTCTCATACCAAATGACTTCCTGTTTTCTTAACAGTTTTCATATTATTGACTTTAAATATATACAACTTGATAGAACTCTACCTAATCTCAAAAAAATAAGAAGACATACCATTATCAATTGACCTTTTCTGGTTTCCATTGCTCTGTCTGGTTGGCTCCTGTTTCACAGTTTGCTTTTTAACCTTATCTTTCTTCTCTTTACTAGCCATGGCTTCCAGATAACCTTCAGGATACTAAACAGAAAAACAAAGATTTTTTGTTTTTAAAGATAAAACAAAATCTGCTGGAATATGGGGATGTCCATTTCCAAAACTTCAACCACAAAACCTACACATTGAAATAATTTCAAAGGACTCACATAAGCAAGAAAATGAAGTTACATGTGTAACATCTATTTTTAGGTAATTGTAATTCAGTCATAAAGATCTGATGAAGCTTGATGTAAAAGGAACCAATCCAGTGAAAGATATCCATGGCCTTCCAAACTCCACAAACCACAGACTTAAAGCTGAAGATGCTGATTCTGTGGCAAGGTAATCCATCCAAGGAAAAGGTTGGCCTGTTGAGAAAGGCAATACTGCCTTGAATCTTCCCAGCTCCAGAACAGGGAGTTGGCAAAGCTACTCGGGTGGGGGAGCGGGGGGGGGGAACTCATGTGAAATGAGTTTCCAGTTGCTCAGAGGTTCTGCAATGCTGAGAGATTGGCTTCTCTGTGGGAGCTCCACAGTCACTGGGTACAAAGTTGGGAAAAATAACAGACACAGGTACACATTTTTTCAAAGTTATCAGGGAAGATACATTTACAGCTCCATTTAGTAACCATGAAACAACTCACAGGAGTACTATTCAAAGTGAGTAATAGTTGTCCTATTGGGCTCTCAAAGAGTGACAAACGCATAAAAGCAAGGTAATTCAGGCCCAAAGCTCCAGCCATAATTCATCCTGCTTTGCCTAAATATTGCAATGTTTTCTAAACTGCTGGAAATCTTAAATATTTTGTGATCTTAGGCCCTACCACAATGAGTATGTGAAGAATGGGGATAGAATTTAACTGACTTTTTTACAATTAGAATTTAAGTTAGACTCAACTTATTTGATTAAAACATTGAAACAAGTTTGTGAATTTAGATTCTAACCTGTACATTCAGACCCAATTTCTTTGACCGTTCTATTCCTTCTGAGGTCCAAGGCGCAGGTTCAACGTCATCTCTTCTCAGAAGATAACGCCAAACTAAGAATCCACATTTTCCAATTTCTGGCCAATATTTCACCACCTAAATCACAACAGTTCCAGTTTATGCATTTTCTCCAACAGCTTATAAAATTGTGTCATACTAGGTCCCCAAATCAAATTCAAGCAAATCCTGCCAGAAGTTGAATGTTCTCACTTCACTGGATTTTCATTATTTTACCATAAACCATCAAATACACATAAATAGTCATACTGTATATAGATCAAGGAGAACAAAGCAGACTTGAATCATATTATATACACTACAGTTTTAAATCTTCTCTTCCCTCCACTGTCAAATGGCTATTTCAATAAATGTAGAACAGTATGTTCAGTGATATACATCCTTATGGTAGATGCTAGGATTTTAAGAAGCGTGTGAAAAATTTTTTTGGGAGGCGTGGGGTTAAAATGAATGGATTCCCAGGGATCAGTTTGGTTCTGTCCATGTTTGTAAAGACAGCTTATCTACTCAGATTGATATATCCTTGTTATGGACTATGTTCTGTTACTGTTGCTTTGAATACTTTCATTTCAAATGGTCTTCAATACAGAATAAGCTAAGCTACATAATCTTTACTAAGACACCATGATCACTTTCTTCCAATGTAATAATAAAGGCTATGAAACACTAAGAATCTAAACAGCATTTTCCTCTTAAAATGCAATAAAGTAGGTAGCAGAAGACTGTGTACCTTATAAATGCCATCATATCTATTGCCTTCCTCAGGGGCATATTTGCTGATCCTTCGTCCTTTAGAACTGCGCACCACTCGAACTGGCTTACCAGCTCTCCAATTCTTAGACTCTGCTCCATTTTTATCATCCAATGGAGCATCACAGTTTAGGGCCAGTGCCCTAAAAACATATTAAAAAATCTTCATGTAATATAATGCATCATAAAATATAATGCTCAGCATGAATGTGACTAGGTCACACTTTATTTGCCTTGCCAGATTATGCTTTCACCAACTAGCAAAGGGATAGATAACCAGATTTCTAGTAAAGTCCTCCCCAAGAAAGTGGACTGGGGCCAGAAGTGACAATAGGAGTTTTCTAGCATCTGTATCAGTAACAGCTCTGCCATGCATGACAGGGGGAAAAAAATGGAACCACATGGAATTTTGTTTTAAGTGTTCAAGTAGAAAACCTTAGGGATGCTAACAGGCAAAACATGACGGCATGCAAAAAGCTGATTATTCGTATCTTAGAGTAGTTATTTCTCAAAAAATGTGGCAGGAATGATAAAATCTAAATGATCAGCATCAGCTAAGGCAAAGTTTATATCTCCCTCTTCTTCCTTCCACATCATTTCAGGTTATCAGGTTTTCTAAAGTGTCATCTTTCCAAAAATAAAAAGTATGGGAAAAAGTAAACTGTATACAGGAATTAGTATTTTAGCCAATAAACACGTGTGAAGATATAAAACCAGCCAAACAGTCATATCTGGAAAAGGTATGCAATAATTGTCCAACAGATCTCAATAGCTAAAGCATTACTTTACTTTGCCTGTGAAACTGCCAAAGAATAGGTACTGTGTGAGCAATAACAATTTTAAGATTAGGCTACTAACCACCTACTGGATTTCAGAGCTCAGGCTCCAGACCAAGCGGGAATATCTGTACTGCTATTTTTAGCTCTGTACCACCCAAGTCAGTTGACCCAGGCTCTGCAACTCGCTGCCATGGGTTGTTTTTTTTTCTGTGCAAATGTACCCAATGAATAATGCTTTGAAAATTTTTCATTATCTCAGAGTGAGAACCTATAGAAAATAAACTAGTTTTCCAGGAAAGAATTCATCACTGTCTGAACTCTAACAAAGTTTACTAATAGATGTTTGCCCAGGACTTCTTGGCCACGCATTCACAGTTTATTTATTTGGTTTGATCAGCGGCTATGCATTAACACTTTGTTAGTTTGCTTTGGTGAAGTCTCATTTCAAAGAGGACTAGATCAAAGCAAACTAATGAACTGTTAATGAATGGCAACAGAGTCCATAACATTGCTGTGACCACAGTGAGAAATTATATATTTTTTACTTTGCCTGTGCCATTAATTATGCATTATTTTACTGTGACAAAACTGTATCAATTGTCATAGTATAAGGTTAATGTTGAAGAGCACAACTCACTTGGAATATCTTTTTTTTTAAATAGTTTGTAACCTATTAGCAGCCTGTTCATTAATTATTAATTATTATCATTATTATCATCATCTAAGTGGACCCTAACCATGAAGACTACTATCTGTCATAACTGCAAGCCACTGTAGCTGAACTATATTAAATTCTTGAGGCCAAGTTTTAAAAAAGAGTACTAAGGTCTATGTGCAAAAAAATCATGCACTGCTGTGCATACAGAAAGTTTGTGATCAAACGGTGGCTGTTCAGATTCATACATTAGGCAAATTAGATAAGTCTGCACAGCTACAGACTAGGGACCGAATGGCTAGGCAGCAGTTCTGCGGAAAAGGACCTAGGGGTGACAGTGGACGAGAAGCTGGATATGAGTCAGCAGTGTGCCCTTGTTGCCAAGAAGGCCAATGGCATTTTGGGATGTATAAGTAGGGGCATAGCGAGCAGATCGAGGGACGTGATCGTTCCCCTCTATTCGACATTGGTGAGGCCTCATCTGGAGTACTGTGTCCAGTTTTGGGCCCCACACTTCAAGAAGGATGTGGATAAATTGGAGAGAGTCCAGCGAAGGGCAACAAAAATGATTAGGGGTCTGGAACACATGACTTATGAGGAGAGGCTGAGGGAGCTGGGATTGTTTAGCCTGCAGAAGAGAAGAATGAGGGGGGATTTGATAGCTGCTTTCAACTACCTGAAAGGGGGTTCCAAAGAGGATGGCTCTAGACTGTTCTCAATGGTAGCAGATGACAGAACGAGGAGTAATGGTCTCAAGCTGCAGTGGGGGAGGTTTAGATTGGATATTAGGAAAAACTTTTTCACTAAGAGGGTGGTGAAACACTGGAATGCGTTACCTAGGGAGGTGGTAGAATCTCCTTCCTTAGAGGTTTTTAAGGTCAGGCTTGACAAAGCCCTGGCTGGGATGATTTAACTGGGAATTGGTCCTGCTTCGAGCAGGGGGTTGGACTAGATGACCTTCTGGGGTCCCTTCCAACCCTGATATTCTATGATTCTATGATTCTTCTTGTTCTGAAAATTTGGTCCCTTATGTTTAATCACCAGAGGAGTCAGGTTAACACTCAGAAAAGGAATATGGTGGAATTTCCCATGTGAACTACTACCTTATTAAATTCAGAAGATGGCTTTTGAGGAGATGCAAAATGAAGTTTCTCAGTGACTTTAGGTCAGTATAAGATGTCATTTATTCATATACAGGCTAAGTACAGGATTGGACACTGATCACCTTTCCTGAATAACTCTGCCTAATCTTGTCCCAAAAATTGGTAATATGTTGTTTGACTTTCTTCTGCACATAATAAAAATGCAGCCATGTTCTGTGAAAAATTGCAATACTTCAGTTTGGCAACCTGGAATACTTAAAAGAAATCTACCTATATGAACACCGACTAGCAACACACAGATAGATGAAATTCCCTCTTTATGAAAATATCTGGATCATCATCGCTTTAGTGAAGAGTCCAGGGGTAAAGGCTGATCATTTAAATGCATTCCTGTACAGTCGAAAAACTGATGAATCATCAAAAAGTAGAAATGTTTTTTGTTAAAATCACAGTAGGCTTCTCTTTCTTCTTCAATGCCAAAATAAATGTTTCTGCATGTACTGCTTAAATGACAGAGATCCCTCACATTGAGTTTTGGTGGAGATATGAAAAAGCTAATGTGAAAAGGTGCAGTTAAACAACAAGTGAAAGCATTTAATGAAATAGCTCAGGAGAGCTATAACAGATCTGTTCTGCTGCTTGCGAATGAAAATCAACTGACAGGGCACTGATGCGCTCCATCAGAGATGATGTCATCAGAAATTCCTTTTTTATCCTATGCTGGTTGGGGAAAGCATTATCATGTTGCCTGGAATCCTATGTAAACAAGGTAGAGAACCGTTGTGAATTCTAAGGAATTCTGTGAGTACAACAAAACCCCCAACCACATAGCATCTTTGAAGTGCTGTTATTTATACTAGTCTTGCAACCAAATCATCTGATAACTAGAAATAAAGGTGACAAACAAAGCAACCACAGCTCTTTTTGACAGACCACTTTAAGACAGCAGTAGACTCATGCTTGAAAGGTGGGGAAATGCTTCAATCCATGCCCACTCACTGAGTGGCTTCCTGTAATAAGAAGGCTGAATGCCATGTCTGCTATAGCAAAGATCAAAAAATTAATTTTGAACACTGACATGACCGAGGTCCAGCACTAGACTGCAAAAACATTAATGCACTAAATCATAAAACGTATCTACTACCTTTTATCCAGATTACTTATATCCTCATTTGAGATAAAACTGTGTTTTATATCTACAGGAACTATGTAACAATTAAGCACAAAAAACTACATTAAAAGAACAGTAAGGTTACAAAGTCAAGGATGCAAATAATAAGAAATGCCTGCATTAACGCTGCCCGTGCAAAACTCTGCTAACACTGTCACCCAAGCCTGTCTCTGTCCCTATGTTCTCAACACTCCCACCTTAGTTCTTGTTGCCCTCTTTCACATCCCTCTGTATTCAAGTTAGGCTGTTCCTTCTCTTCTTCATCACTGCTTGGGCACCAGCAGGGGGAGCACTGAGAGTATGGGAGTCTCCATCTCTCAGTTCTAATGCCTGGCATTACAGTGGAACTGTGCTGCCAGAAGGAAAGATTGCAGGGAAAGTCCTACTCGGTCTTTGCAACTCTGCACTGCACTATGCTCAGTCGACCTATGGGAATAATGCATGCGCAGTCTGGTCAGCATCTAGGAGTTGTGACGATGATGAAACATGCCCACTGCCAGCAGAATCTTCAGAGAATATGGCTGCCAAACTTTACGAAGCCTTTACTGCGCATGTCTGAACTGCAATTTTTCAGAGGCTTATAACTTGACAAAAATTAGGCAGATTTTCACGGGGACAGCAAAAGAAATATCCTTGACATCAGGACAACCCCTAATTTCATGCACTGCTCCAATACATGGATGAACTAGCACTTCAGTGAAACAGATCACATTTTTTTTTAACCTGGGTAAAACATATTCTCCCTAACTTATTTCTTGCAAATGGTTAACCATTTTAGCTAAATAACTAAGTCTGCCTTAGCCAGACACTTGGCATGGAAAATTTCAGCATGAACACTCAAAGTTTCGCAAAGTTATGCCACTGAAAACCGGCTCTTATAGTGGAAAGTGTTAAGCAACATTAACCAAAGGCATAGCTACCAGCTCAACCTATAATATAGCAATGTGTTTTATTCAGCTACAATTACTGTTTTAAATCAATATAACAGGGCATGGATGAAATGCCAGTGGATAGCCAGAGGTACCATCATTTACAAGGGTTTTATGAGATAAAAGGAAGGTATCAAAAATTTGTTTTAAATAAATGGAATCTAACAGTATTGTTCTTTGAAAGACCTTAATTTAATTTATACTTCAAAAAACTTACCTGTTCATGTGTGTTAATGTTTGATCAAATGAATGTTCTCCAATCCTTTTATTACCAGAAAGATCTCTACCACCACTCCCAGTGTAAGTGAATTCATCACCTCGATCCTGTGGGAGAAGATTATCCTCTGTTTTAACATTCCAAATTAAAGCATCTGAACTGAAAACACCAGTGCTTCATTGGTCCTGTTTCTCAAACAAGAACATTTCCCTAACACACAACTATGAATTTGTGCTCTGTTCCTACATGACTCTCCTTCTAGAAATTATACTAACACAAAGCTACTGGTTCCATGATCATCAGACCTTTGACTACTAAACCCTTAGCTTCTAAAAACTGTGGAGGGTGGGGAGCATACACTGATCATAATTATAGTGTTATTAAGATAGAACAATGAAAGTTTAGTTTAGTAGGAAATCATATTTTCAAAATATGTATTACCATCACTGATAAATAGGGTTCTATTCTGCAAGGTACTAAGCACACTGGCCCTGATCCAGTGGCGCACTTAAGCATTTTCTTAACTATACTTCAATGACACTTGTGCTTAATGTTAACAATGTGCAAAAAGGCACTGCTGGATCAAGGCCAGAACACTCAGCACCTTGTAGGATCCAGCCCATACTGGGCTGGGATTGGTAAACAGAACTTCATTAACTAGAACATTACTAAAATGCAGCTCTAGCTATATTTACCGCTGTAAGAGAAGTTTTTCATACACATCGTCAGATAGGTGTTATGAACTCACTATTATACGAATGGAGACATTTATTTGCATTCGCTTTTTTAAGTACAGTATAGGATTCCTCTCCAAAAGCATTTTTAATAACACAAATCAGTGAAACCAAAAGTTTTATACATGCCTTAATTGAGTAACTGCATAATCCTACTATTACCTCTCTCGTCCTACTTCTCCCCTTTCCTATCTTTATTACCCTAAGTTGTAGTGTCATGTCTGAATTTAGCTCAAAGGATCTTCAAGGCAGGGGATGTGTCTTTACTTGTTTCTGTACTATCCTTAACACACTTTGGGATGCCCAAAATAATATATAATAATAATTGTAACTTCTTGTATTTAATATCCAGTAGATGCACAAAAACTATTTAAAGATATAAAAAGCATGTCTTGTTTGAAAAGAAAGCAAAATATCTTTTCAACTACAGATTAGACCATTTTGTTGCATAGGTTATTTTAGTATTCTAACTTGGTCTTTTGTTTGGCTGATGGAAAACGTTGTCCTAGATTGTATCTCAGAGAGCTTCTAATATACTTGAATTTTTAAAAAGGAGAATATCAACTAAATTTTAAATGTAGGAATGTATTATCAAATAAAAATGCATTTGGAGAGGAATCATATTCTCAATTTTTTAAACAGTAATATTTTGCACTGATATATCACCTTCTATCCAAGGATCTCAAAGCAGTTTCCAAACTTCAGTGAATTTAACCCTACCATTCTGTGAAATCTGAATGAATTTTATTGACAAGCTGATAAAGAATTGGTAAATACAATTTAAGAGCTCTATGGTTTAAGCAGGAAGAATGATTTGGTGCTATTGATCACATTTTTAAAAACAATGGGTTTTTGTGAGCAAGTTGAATGACATTTCTGTAAGTATCTATGAAATGTCACAATTAGCAGATTTAAAAAAAAAACAGTTATTTCTTATGTGTGTGACAAGTAATTATTTTTCTGCTATGTAACAGTACTTCCTTCACATCCTCAGAACAGTTCATTTCTAAGTTTTGGAACTATTGAGGAGCCATGCTTTGAGCAGGAGAACTTGCAGATTTGCGTGACGGATCTGGCCCAAATCTTGAGAAAGAAGAGGAACAGGGTGGAGAGTAAATGGTGGACAGACCGCCAGCTGAAAAAGGTATGGAAACCAAGTCCGTCTTGGCCACACTGGAACTATAACAACAACTCTGGCCTTTTCTTTCTTTATCTTTAATATCACTTTTGATATTAGTGGAATTGGTGAAAATGCATATCACACATGTCTGTTCCATCTGGGGAGAAAAGCATCTCCAAGAGAATGGTGACCCAGGCATTCTCTGGAGCAGAAGTGAGAGCATTTCTTGTTCTTGGGTGGGGTGATCAGGTCTATCTTTGGAGTTCCCCAATGTATGAATATGTTGTGAAGGATGGTATTGTCTACTTCCCATTCGTAATCTTGGAAACTTTTCTGCTGAGAATATCCGCCATAGTGTTCTGTATGCTCAGGACATAAAGTTGCTGAGATACTGATCTGGTAACAAATGCATCAGTTCCATATTTGCACTGCCTTGGCACATAGGGAATGTGATCTTGCTCCTCCCTGGCAGTTTATATAGAACATGCATGCAATGTTGTCTGTCATAATCTTTACGTTTGCCTTTGATCATTGGTAGGAAGAGTGTCATGCATTCTTGACTACTCTGAGCTCTAGTAAGTTGACACGTAGTGTGGATTCGAGAGGGGACCATTTGCCCTGAATGGTGTAGGTGTCGGTGTCCAAGTGGGCTCCCCATCCCATTAGGGATGCCATCCATCATCAACAACAGGGTTGACTGAGTGAAGGGGACTCCCGTACATAGCTTGTGAGGATCTGCCCACCAGTTGAGTGAGTTTTTGACTCTTGAGGAAACTGACAGAAGTTTGTTTAAATTGTGTCTTCTTGGGATATATACCATTTTGAGCCACCCTTGAAGACAATGCATGTGTAGTCTTGTATGCTTTATTACAAAGGTGCCCACCTGCCATATGCCCCAGTAGTTGTGGACAGGTTCTGGCTGAAATCCGCAGATTGGCCTGAACTGTCAAGATTAAGCTGGCTAAGATGTTGAACAATGTGAAGGGACAAAGGCTTTGACCTCTATTGCATCTAAGCAGGTTCCTATGAATTCCAGCTGTTGCAGTGGACTTTTGGGTATTTAGTTATAGACCTAGTTGTAGGAATAGATCTATAGTTTTTCGTGTGTCTCTCAAGGAGTAGGTTAATGTATGTACTTTGAGCTAGCAATCATCTAGATATGGAAATATCATGATGCCTTGTTTGTGAGGATGTGCTGCTACCACAGAAAGGACTTTCAAGAATACCCTAAGTGCTGATGATAGACCAAATGGGAGCACTTTGTATTGGAAATGATCTTGACACAGAGTGACTCTTAGGAACCTTCTGTATGATGGGTGGTTTGTGTTATGAAAGTAAGCATCTTGTAGGCTGAGGGCCGAGAACCAGTCCCCTTGGTCCAGAGATGGGATTACTGCTGCCAAGGTAACTGTCTTGAAATACTGTATTGTATTTTATTGTATTGTATTGAAACTGTTGAGTGCCCTTAAATCCAGAATGGGTCTCTAACTGCCGTTCTTTTTCTGTGTCAGAAAGTATTTGAAATAGAAACCCTTCCCTCTGTGTTGGGTGGAAACAGGTTCTCTGGCACCTAGTTTTAGGAGGTGGTACATTTCTTCGTGTTACAATGCTTGTGAGAAAGGTCCCTGAAGAGAGGCAGGGAGGAAGGTGAAGTGGATTGAATATCCCTTGGAGATAATCTCTAATATCCACTTGTCTGAGGTTATAATGCTTCCAGTTTTGATAAAAAGGAGTAAGACAGTCACCAAATTGGTGGAGATGTTTGGATAGTTTGAGCAAATGAGACTGCGAGAGGTAACTTGAGGCCTCGAACAACACATCAAAATTGGATGTAAATGGGTGCAATGTCAATAACTGGGGAGCAGTTGGTCTCTGTTTCTGTAATCTCTGCCTCTTCCTTTGAGGATCCTAATGTCTCTGGGGAGAAGGAAAGTGAGTAGGCCAGGATCTCTGTGCCGTCTGGTACTTACTGAGTCTTCTTTTCTGGGCAGGAGTATAAACACCCAGAGAATATAATGTAGCCCTAGAATCTTTCAATGTGTGGAGTGATTCTTCCATTCTTTCTGCAAACAATTTAGATCTCTCAAAAGGGAGGTCCTCCACCATGATGTGTAACTTCTTTAGAAAGCCGCAGAGATGACGCCAAGATGTTCTCTTCATGACAACTGCTGTGAAGTTGGAAAGTGCAACTCTATCGACAGCAACCAGAGAAGCCTGCATTGCTGTCCTCGCAAGGAGCTGACCCTCACCAACGATAGCCTGGAATTCCTCTCTCTCATCCAAAGGGATGTGTTCAATAAAGGTATTTAATTTCAATTAATTGGTATGGTTTTATTTTGCCATGAAGGCTTGATAATTAGTGATCCTAAAATGTAGAATATTTATTGAAGAATATTATTTACGCCCAAATAAATCCAGTCATTTTCAGTCCTTATTGTATGGTGTCGTTTTAGCATAGTACTGTCTGCCATGTTCATTAACAGTGTCAACGACCAGTGAATTAGGGAATGAGAAAATAAAAAGCCCCCTACTTTAGAGGACACATAATATTTTTTGTCTGCCATTTTGCATGCTGGGGGTAGGTATCGTGTCTGGTGTCTGCCATACAGTTTTCACCA
Organism: Caretta caretta; assembly: GCF_965140235.1. Lineage (NCBI taxonomy): Eukaryota > Metazoa > Chordata > Testudines > Cheloniidae > Caretta > Caretta caretta. The sequence continues at coordinate 105,163,349 of NC_134210.1, read as the reverse complement.
AATCAAGCAGCGCTCATTGATGAGGAGTGCCATTTTTGCTGATGACATCTGTAGGATGTCAAGCAGTTTATGCTTTGACACTGACTTCCTCAAGCGGGTTTTGCAGAGAATCCAGTACCCTCTTAAAGAGATCCTAAAATTGTTTGAAGTTGTCTGCCACAGTTGGTGGGGGAGGCATAACTGACTTATCAGGAGATGAGAAAATGTTGGTCACAGGAGTGGCTTCCTTGTCTAGTCTCTCCTTCTGTTCCTCAAAGGTCTCCTCTTGAGGATCAGGAGGTCTGACTATTGAAGCTGCAGGAGATCACCTTCCTTTAACTCTTTAGGTAAGCTAGAGGCCCTCAAAAATTGTTGTCCATATGCCACCCATGGGTCCCAATTTGGCCACTGAGCTGGTGGAAAGGGCAGGAATGGGAGTATCCAGTAGTGTCCATACCAACTAGGTCGGTCTCTTCTACTCTGATGGTAGACTGAAGGCACATGAGTTTCTACCTGGCTAGCTCCCTGGTGTTGTAATGGAGACCCCTGGAGAGACACTGAGTATAGCTCATCCCCATCCTCTTTCTTGTCACTTGACAGGGGTGGAGCAGTCATGGACATCCGGGCATAACCCATACTGCAGTTATGTCAGTGCCTACTAAGGGTGATTCAGGAATCTGTCTCCAATACTATCAAGTCTTTGAGGAACCGAAATTCCTGTGGCACTGGAACAGCCATCAGTATCGTTGAGGCCAGCTGAGTAGGCACCATTGAAGTGGACACAGCTGTCAGTACTTCAGGCCCTCTGCATTCTGAGGAATGGCCAACAGGTGTTGCTGTAGCCTTTTGCAGTGCCAGCATAGTAGATACCAATTGTCTACAATACTCCAGAGGTACCGTTTTAGAGGAGCTGGGTCTTTCTTTGCCGCTCCTTTCCCTTGAGGGTACCATTCTGCCCGAGCCTGCCCACTTAAGAGTCTTTGGGCTTACTGGTGGTATCGGGAGGATCCTGCAAACTCATAGGTACCTAGTCACGGGTCAGTCAGTAGTGAGGTTATTGACTAAAGGGTCCTCTTTCTCTTGGCCAATTCCCTGCCTGGGGAACTTGTGGCCTGCTTTTTCGAGACTTTCTGAGAGGAATCTAAGGATTTCCTCTTTGAAGTCACTGAAGAGTTTTGATCAGACAATATTGATGGCAATGACCTCAACAGGGAGGTCCCAGGCCCTGGGGCTGGTTGGAGTGAGCTTTCGATCATGAGCAGTCTTAATTTCAGCTCACAGCTCTTTGGTTCTGGATTTTAATTTAAGACAAAACATGCACTTGTGAGGCATTTGTGCCTCTCTTAGGCAGTGAATGCAGCAAGAATGGCCATTGCTGACAGGAATGGCTTCCGAACAGGAGAGGCAATGTTTAAACCCATGGGAGCCAGGTATACTCCTTTCGGGGTTCACTTCCTGAATTGGAAGAGCTACGGAATCTAATTTATGCTAAGGAGATAACTATTCTGTAAGCGAAATTATTCTCTTTTCATTAAAAAAAAAATTAAGTATTAACACTAACTGAAATACTATTACTACTAAGGAAAAACTAGTAAGAAAAAACACTAAGAAAAATCTTTGTAATGAGCTCTGCTTAAGACTCCATCTCAAGCCAAAGGCAGTTGAGAAGGAACTGAGAGCAGTTTGCATGCACAGTGCTATATAGCAACAGAGTAGAGTATGAGACAGGGAGACTGCATGTGCAGGCCAAATGGACACTGCTACCATAACTCCAATCTGAGGAGCAGGGATGCGAAGACGCCTAGAATGGAGCACCCATAGGGACACTATTCGAAGAAGAAGAAAAGATTCTGAAGACGACAGATGTCAAAAGGGAGCTCTTTAGCAGTTTTACATTACAAATCTGTGGGTGGGAGGCCTGAAGTCCTAATATAGAAAATGTATTTTCTATATTATGTATTCTGGATGTACTCTAATAGGACCAAAAATATTGGACAGTCTTATTTTCCAGTGCTTGAAACGGCTTTCTTCAAGTAGCACTTTCTGCCACTGACTAAGTTCTTTTTGGCATCTCCCTCTCTTCTCTTTAAGCCTTCTCTCTCTCTCCCCTTATATTGTCTCTGTAAAGTTACCACCTAATTGTCCTAATTATAAGATATAACACACATTTTAAATTCAATTCACCTCTGCACCACATAAATTCTGAATTGTCTTAATTTGGGCACAATCCTGTGAGATGCTGAACAGGTTCAGTGAAGAATAAGCTCGCACAACCCTTACTGAATTGGGAACTGAAGGTACAGCACCTTATGAGAGGCATTCAGAACTTCAGATGATCTGATTATCTCTTACTATATCATGGCATATATTAAATCAAACCTTATTATTTTAATCTTGTTCCTGTTATATACCTAATTTTGATTCTTTTAATTTTTAACTCTCCAAGACTCAGATGTTAGACTCTTTCTTGTTACTCCCTCCAATTTTTCTCTTGTATAGTTTGCCCAAATTTCAGTTTGGTCTTTAATCTAGACACAGAACTAGATAAATAAGCAGAATTTAGTAGAGGTAATTTTAAAATATTCTTCTTGATTACCAAAGCCGAGTAACAGATTTCCTAGATTAGGTCTGAGTTTTTGTTAGAACAAAAACTTGGTTCTACCAGCCTTCTTAGGTTCAATACCCGAACCAGATTCACCAGTTTTACACTAGCAAGAAAGTGGTGAATCAAGCCCAAGATTTCCACCTAGCATAAGGAATGGAAACCTGAAGAAGAGGTCTGTGTAAACTCAAAAGATTGTGTCTCACACCAACAGAAGTTGGTCCAATAAAAGATATCACCCACCTTGTCCCTCAAATAGCCTGAGGCTGACACAGTTACAACACTGCATACAAAAGATTGGACACATTCAGCTAAAACGAAGGCTTCAGAACAGGAAAATGATTATTGGCTGGTGAGAAGGTGACAATAAATTCTGAAAACGTTGACTAAGGCTTCGTCTACGCTGTCATTTTCATCGTTAAAACTTTGGTCACTCAGGGGTGTGAAAAAACCACATGCCTGAAGGACAAATGTTGTAACAATGAAAAGTGCTGGTGTGGACAGCACTTTGCCGGTTCGCACTCCTGGGGATGAAGTGACCGCCCCTCGTTGGAGGTGGTTTTATTTTGTTGCTGGGAGAGCTCTCACCTGGTTATAAAGAATGTCTACACAGTGCACCTTACAACGGCGCAGCTGCAGCAGCACAGCCATGTCATTGTAAGGTGCGCAGTGTAGATACAGCTTAAGTGAAAGAAGTAGACAACTGTAGATTGCGCTCTCCTTGAGATTTTTCTTATTTTTCTGACTGGAAGTTGTTTTAAAGAGGAGTCATCACATCGCTAAAACTGGAATCAGTTTTCACATGAATCCAAGCAATTCAACAATTTTGATTCCTTATGTCCTATCCTTCCCCAAAAGTTCAAGATCAGAATTTGGATCCAACTTCCCTAAAGTTCAGGGGTGCTGGTTTGGAGCCCCTTTAACAAATAAACCATGTAATAAAAATATAGACGTGCCATTTTCAGAAAGACACTATAACTATCCCCTTCAACATCTTTTTCAGTTCAAATATCTATTTCATAAATGGAGTGCTTTTCTAAAAAGAAAACTGACAATTCTACATTTCAAAGCTTTCAGACCAGCAAGTCTGGATCACCTTGTTAATGTATAACATTTGCTGGAGCCTGTTGGCATCCCCATTTACTGACAGTAACAGACCTCCTGCTCTGCATGCAGCATATTGTTAGACCATGAAAGCACTGTCTATCTGATGGGAAAACATAGCCACTATTTGATATTCATGAACTTCCACACCAAAAACGTGGAAGTAGATTTATCCTTAAACTTCCCTAATACTTAGAGCAAATATTCATTACCAGAATTGAGAGACAGATATTAATCAGTGCTCTTCTGAACAATCTACAAAATCCAGACTTATTTTGTTCACAAGAAGTTGCTGGCTTGTGCTAAGTCAGCATTGTGGAAAAGGGATGACAAGCATAAACATACACATACATCTAGAAGCAAAAAAATAAATAATATAATGATTACATGTGGCAGTAAACTTTTGACTAATTTTTCCCTGAAATTGAAATTTCTTTGATTTTGGTAGCACCCACAATGTGCTAGGCATTCTCCAAACAGCAAATATGGCAAAGTACTTGACCTGAGGAGTTCACCATCTAAAGACAGAGAGCTTAAGGGGAAAGTGTGCAATATAGAAGTAGAGCAGTCAAGGCAGGGCTTGTTAGTACTGGCAATGTAAAGTTAATATATTTTTTTTAAATGGTGTACTTTGTCAATATGTCAACTAGACTCCACACAACAGAAGTGACTCTTTGTGACCCAGGCTTTGGGCAGTCAGGATTAATGGTTCAAATGATAGTTCAACCTACAAGTTAGAGCAGCATTTCTCAAACTATTGTACTGGTGAACCCTTTCACACAGCAAGCCTCTGAGTGCGACTCCGCCTTATAAATTAAAAACACTTGTTTATATATTTAACACCATTATAAATGCTAGAGGCAAAGCGGGGTTTGGGGTGGAGGCTGACAGCTTGCGACCCCCAGAGGGGTCCCGATCACCAGTTTGAGAACCCCAGAGTTAGAGGCTGGTCTAGAGGGACAGAGTCCAGGAATGAGCTGGGGGTCAGTACCAGAAGGACAGAAGCTGAATACCAGAACCAGAGGGTAACCCAAAGTCATAAGCAAAATGCAGAGCTGAGGATCAAAGTCAGAAGCCATGGTTGGGAACAGAGGCTGGAGCACGAGCAAGAGCTGGTATGAAAACAAAGCTGAAACAGGATGGGAACAAGGCAGCAGGATAGAGCAGGGCAGAGCAGGGATTGGAACAAGGGCTGGAAGGAGCAGGCAAGCGCAGCTCTGGACATGGTACACATTGAGCAGCCATTGATTGTCTGTGGGTGCCAGTCTTATAAGCAGGGCTGCTAAATCAGCAGCCAATCAGGTGCTGTGGCTACCTACGTGAATTCCAAGGCAGTGCAGTTAGCTCTCTGGATGTCTAGCAGCAAAAGTAATCAGGGAGCAGGCCAGCAGCTGAGCTGGTCTGGCCACTGACATTCTTCAGGAGGGACTCAAGCGTACAGAGGGAGGCACCTTGTGAATGAACTCAGGAAGGGCATTCCATGCATAAGAGCACTGTGGAAGAAGGCAAGGAGATATTTATGCAACAAGCTGAGAAATGGGCAGGTGGGACAGACCTCACTGGTGGAACAAAGGTGACAGGGAGTCACACAAAATAAGACAAGTAAGTAGGGTGGGACAGAGTTAGGCAGGGCTCTGAAGACTGTGGGGAAAAAAGCTTGAATTCGATGCAGTTGCATCAAATGGCAATTATAAGATACAGTCACAAAAGTGAAATGCTGGCAAGCTGCAAGGAACCTCTTTAAAACATCACAATAGAGGCTCAAATTAAATGTACACCCGAAATTAAAAAACATAGTGAGAGGTGAAAAAAGTACCACAATGGCTAAACAACAAAGTGGTTAAAAGCAAAAAGATATCTTTTGGAAATTTGGAAATTAAATCCTACTGAGGAAAATAGAAAGGAGCATAACCTCTAGCAAGTCAAATGTAAAAATGTAATTAGGCAGGCCCCAAAAAGAATTTGAAGAGCAATTAGCTAAAGACCGAAAAACTAACAGTAATTTTTTAAAAATACATCAGAAGCAGGAAGCCTGCCAAACAATCATGGGGCCGTTGGACAATCAAGGTGCTAAAGGAGCACTCAAGGATGATAAGGCCACTGCACAGAACCTAAATGAATTCTTTTCATCAGTCTTCACTGCAGAGGATGTAAGGGAGATTCCCACACCTGAGCCGTTCTTTTTAGAGGACATATCTGAGGAACTGTCCCAAATTCAGGTGTCAGTAAGGAAGTTGTGGAACAAACTCATACATTAAACAGTAATAAGTCACCAGGACCAGATGGTATTCACCCAAGAGTTCTGAAGGAACTAAAAAATATGAAATTGCAGAACTACTGAATGTGGTAGGTAACCTATCACTTAAATCAACTTCTGTTCCAGATGGCTGGACGATAGCTAATATGACCCCACTTTTTACAAAAGGCTACGGAGGCGAACCTGGCAATTACAGGCTAGTAAGCCCAACTTCAATACCAGGCAAATTGGTTGAAACTATAGTAACGAACAGAATTATCAGGCACATAGATGAACATGATTTGTTGGGAAACAGTCAACGTGGCTTTTGTAAAGGGAAATCATGCCTCACCAACCTATTAGAATTCTTTGAGGGGGGTCAACAAACATGCGGACAATGGCAATACAGTGCATACAGTGTACTTGGGCCTTCAGAAAGCCTTTCACAAGGTCCCTCACCAAAGGCTCTTAAGCAAAGTAAGCAGTCATAGGATAAGAGGGAAGGTCCTCTCATGGATCAGTAACTGGTTAAAAGATAGGAAACAAAGAGCAGGAATAAATGGTCAGTTTTCAGAATGGAGAGAGGTAAATAGTGGTGTTCCCTAGGGATCTGTACTGGGACCAGTGCTTTTCAACATATTCATAAGCAATCTGGAAAAAGGGGTAAACAGTGAGGAGGCAAAATTTGCAGATGATACAAAATTACTCAAGACAGTAAGTCCAAAGCAGACTGCGAAGAGTTACAAAGGGATCTCAAAAAACAGGTGACTGGGTAAGAAAATTGCATTTATCAACATTGAATTTCATCTGCCAAGTAATGCATATTGGAAAACATAATCCTAACTATACATACAAAATGATGGGCTCTAAATTCGCTATTACCACTCAAGAAAGAGATCTTGGGAGTCATTGTGGATAGTCCCATGAAAACATCCACTCAATGTGCCACGGCAGTCAAAAAAGCGAACAGAATGTTAGGAACCACTGGAAAAGGGATAGATAATAAGACAGAAAATATCACAATGCCACTATATAAATTCATGGTATGCCCATACCTTCAATACAGTGTGCAATTTTCGTTGACCCATCTCAAAAAAGATATATTAGAAATGGAAAAGGCTAAAAGAAGGGCAACAAAAAAGATTAGGGGTAAGGAAGAGCTTCCATATGAGGAGAGCTTAAAAAGGGACTTTTCATCTTGGAAAAGGGACAACTAAGGGGGGATGGGACACAATATGATAAAGGTTTATAAAATCCTGAATGGGGTGGAGAAAGTGAATAAGGAAGTGCTATTTATTCCTTCACATAACTCAAGAACCAGGGGTCACCCAGAGAAATTAATAGGCAGGAGGTTTAAAACAAACAAAAGGAAGTACTTCTTCACACAACACACTGTAACTAAGGGATATTGTGAAGGCCAAAACTATAAAGGGGCTAAAAAAGAATATTAGATAAATTCATGGATCATACGTTCATCAGTAGCTATTAGCCAACATGGTCAGGAATGCAAGCCCATGCTCTGAGTGTCCCTAGCCTCTGACTGCCAGAAGCCAGGAATGGATGATAGGGGATGGAACACTCTTTGCCTGTTCTGTTCATTCCCTCTGAAACACCTAGCAATAGCCATTGTCGAAAGACAGGATACTGGGCTACATGGACCATTGGTCTGACGCAGTATGGCCATTCTTATGCACACGAGGAGCCAGAGGCGGAATTCAGATATGGGGAAGATTTCATCAAAACAAGAGGAAAGCAAGATGATTTTATTGCCAACATTTTGTATGGACTGGAAGAAAGCAATGTGTTACGGAGGTTGCAGTAGTGAGACTCTAAATGCTGACAGCCTGAGAGTTTTAGACACTTGTAAGGATAGAAAGGATGGATCCTAAAAATGGCAGGATTTAGATATGCCCCACATGTCAAAGGCGAAGGGCCAGATTATAGGCTTAGGTGACAAGGAGGATAACCATATTGTTGACTGTGATAGAAAAAGAGGGTAGGCAACAGAAGAGAAAAATTCAGTTTTTCTCCTTGTAAATTTATGCTGATGATTAGCCATTCAAAGGTAGATGTCAGATAGACAAGTTTAGATGTAGGATGGATGGATGTCAACTAGTCAGGAGTGGAAAGACAGATTTGAACAATCTGCACAGATATGGTAGGTGAGGTCAAGGAGGATCAAGACAAATAGAAGCCCTGAAATTTGGCCAACTAGTGCTTTGAGAGACCTAAAAAAATCATCAAACCAAACTTTCAAATCCTCAAACTAGTTTCCCCATTTAATATGAAACATCCATAAGACAGCAAAAGACAAACAAAGAACAAATCTCCCTCTTTCTTGTGGAACCTATGAGGAGCTATTTTTTTCCCCTAAAGAAAGGAAGTGCACAAGCTGTTTGTAATCATCCATGAAGAGGGGTTACTTACTGTTAACTTGTTCTTCAAGAGTGTCCTCTACATGGTCTCACTTGTGGGATTGGTGTCCCCTGGCATTGACCTGCAAAATCGTCAAGAGAGCAATTTCCATTTGGATTAATTTGCTCACCTCTCTCCCTTTCCTCATGGAGTAATATGAAGGTATAAAAAGGGAAATGACCCCAACCACTGACAAGTTCCTTCCCTAATTTCAGGCTTGTTGATCCAAGACTTTAAACAAGTGGGAAAGGTGGGTGGAGAGCATGAATATGCAGAGGTGACACTATTGAAGAACAGCAGTTACCAGTAAGTAATCTCTCTTCTGTGAGTGGCCTCTGCACAGTCCCATTTATAGGAGACTGGCAGGCACCTATGAAAGTGAACGAAGGGGTTTTAAGTGAATAAGGACTGCAAAACTGCCAATACAAGCATCAACTCTGGATGGCAGCTCAAGACAGATTAGATTGCAATTTCCCTCTCCCAGATCAGATCTTAGCAAGGGACATATTTCTGCTTAAAACATCTACAGAGCTTCAAAGAACAGCTTTACAAAATCTATTAAAATGGTAAATCAAAGGCACAGAATGGATGCTACCTTCAGATTATTTGAACATGTTTTGATATCTCCAGGTATGTAAACACCTAGTGAGACATCACAAGAGTGTCCAAGAAACTTGGGGAAATACAGACAGGTTAGTGGCCTGTATGAGATATAAACAGAGATGACTTTAGACTAGAAATGGGGATGAGGAAATCACATTTGGCATATGGAGTACAATTTATAAAGGACTGGCCATTTGGTTTTTATCTCACTAAATTTGTGGGATGTAACTACGGCTCTGAGGAACGACTTTTTCACAGGTTTATGGTACAGATGATACTCTGAGCATTAGCAGGCCAGAAGTCCCACAAGCTTTGTGATACAAGACCGATGCCAAAGCAAAAGAGATGCATGCACAGGAGGAAAACCTACACGGTAGTTAAATGAATGCGTCCTTCTCATGGCACCCACAGCACAGCCAAGTGTATTGATATGAAGCAAATCTTTATTTCCTTTGGTGCAGCCATCAAGACAAAGTCATTACCTCTATCAATCCTAGTGGTACATGGAGCAACCATTCCATAAACTTGGTTATTATAAAGTTTACAGGGACTGTTGTCCTGAACATGTAAGGATGGCAGCTGATATCACAACCCATGCAGCCTGAGATAACTCAAAAATTGTTCTTAATGTTCAAAGCATAATACATGACAACATTAAAAGCAAGAAAGGTTTGTTTGGTCAAGAGTTTCTGCTTCTCGGCAGAATCCACTAGACTTCTGAAAAACGTCATCAAGCATCTCAGCAATCAAGAAATCAGTGCATCAATCCAAGAAGATTCAGGCTCAGATGGCGATTTCTACATCAACCTTAAGGAAGAGATCCAGTAAACTTGAAAGTGATGCTAACATCAGACCTAAGATGTCTCAAGTCAAAACTGCCAAGACCTGATTCATACCTGGCCTCCATCCTGACTGACCAGCTTACAGATCTTAACCAACAGAATCGGGGAGCACTCAGAGGAATTCCTGTTTTCTATCCCAAAAAGGGGAGTCTGCCTGTAGCGGGTTGGTCACACCACTCCTGCCTGAAAGGGATAAAGCAGCCCTAGAAAGGGCTGCAGAGAGGGAAAGCTAGGCTGATTAGGAAAACAGCCATAGCTGTAGTCAGCTTAATCAGGGCCCAGCTGGCCCTTATAAGAGGGCAGTGGACCAGAAGCTGACACACTCTCTCTCTGGCTCTAGAGACGGAAGGACCAGGCTGCCTGGGAAGCTGAGGAAGGTACCTAGGGTGAAGCAGTGCTGAGGAAGGGCAGAGGGAGCTGGGAGCTCCAGCCTAGCAAAGTCCCAGACTGCAGGCCTTGTCAAAGGCCTACAAAAGGGTACTGGGGCTGCAAAGGGGCAGCCCCTAGACAGACAGAGGCAGCTGATGATGCAACCTCCTTGCCGATGATGAATGGTTTACAAACTGCAGTCTGCCCCAGAGGTTGGGGGCTAGATGATGACTGGCAGTAGCCACTTAGGTAAGGTGGAGATAAAGGATTGGGGGTTCCCCTGAGTAGGGAGACCCAGACTGTGGGTTGCTGTGGTGGGCAGAACCCCTGGGTAAAGGACACTGGGGTCTGGGAGGGACACGGGGGCCAGTGGCAGGCGAGACATCAGCCGGCAGAGGGCACTCCTGGCTGGAAGAGCTAATTCCCAGGATGACCAACAGGAGGCACTGCACCAGTAAGTCGTCGCCCTGCAACACTGCCCATCACAGTAAGTCTCGTCTGACCCTGAAGCAGAACTGGAGATGATGGATGTTCTCAATGGTAATAAATGGATTAATCAGGACCTACTCCCCTTGCATATACATAATGCCAGACAGCGATCTAAGATATTTGTGCTGTTGTAGAAAGACCTTCCAAAGAATCTGCCTGGACACACTTTGGCTTAAGTGTAAATAATGTCAAGAATGGATGGTACCTTAGTAATCAGTCTCATGGAGGCTACAGATGTAGTTTGAATAAAGGTATAACCCAATTACACTGTAAGGAACTGGTTTGTGGATCAAAGTCTAGATGCAGACATGAATGTCCTGATGTCTGAAACAGACAATGTCAGGACATGACATAGAGCTGCAAATTATCCTGAGAAAAGAAGCAATTTAATGCCAATGTCACCTTAAAGGTAGGAGCGATTTTTCATGTGCTTTGCGGCCAAGGAACAGCACTTAACACCAAAAATTTGAAGCAGATTGCCTACTAGGCTTAAACAGAGGAGGAAAATCCAAAGTCTTTCTGGCACTACAGCAGGATAAGTTCCAGGACTCAAGCATCAGAAACGTGGCACCAAAAAGCTCAGTCCACTAATAGACTTTCAGGGCCAGGACACGGTGCTCGCAGGACTGGCTGTCCTTTTTTAAAACTTTAAAGTGTTGCTTTAGGAAATCTCAGTGTACAGTTGATTGCACATAAATAGGAGAATAAGAAGATCCAGTGATCCAGCATCAGCAGATGCTCGTGCAGTGGACTCAAGGAAACCTCATTACGGCCCGTCTTCATAAACAAAGCACGGACACTGATGTTTGGAATCTTGATGTTTCCAGGCAGTAATGGCTTCAGGTAGTTTCAAAGTCAAAGTCTTAGTTATTTTTTGAATCAATAAGGCGTGTGGCACTGAATGAAACCCACTAGCTACCAAATTGTCCTCAATCTAGGCCTAAGAATGGGCTTCCAAGGTTTCAGTGATGAAGGTGTCTGCATTCAAGGATACCTTGGTTAGGTGATGTGTTTCAGAGATGACAAAAGGCACTTCAGTTTCTTCTCAGAACCCTGGCCTGGAACTCATCTGGAGGAACTCCCACAGAAGGAATGTCTACCTATTGCCTCAGTTGACTATCTCTGCAGATCCTGGGAATTAACCACAGGTAGGTATCACTTGACTACTGAAATTACACAAACTAAGTGTCTGACATTGGAAAGATTCCAGAAAAGGAGACACAGATGTAAGGATGCTGACTCAGTATACTCCCAAGGATCATGGGGCTATACTATCTCTAAAAATGAAGAGTCAATGGTGTCCAGTTCTCAGCACCACCCTCAATCTATTTATACAGATCTGGGGACCTTTAATCACTTATGCTTGACACAGAGCCTCATTGCATGTGATTCTTCTGAACCTGTGGTGCAGGATCTCAGCACTGGGCTGGGGAAGTGAGGAAACAGATCGACAGAGTGAGACAGGTACCCAGAAATCACCTACTACAGGACAGGCCCCACAAGGAAAATAACAGAACACTACTGGCCACCACATATGGCCCCCAGCTAAAACCTCTCCAGCACATTATCAACGATCTACAACCTATCCTGGAAAACGATCCCTCACTCTCCCAGACCTTCGGAGACAGGCCAGTCCTCGCTTACAGTCAGCCCCCCAACCTGAAGCAAATACTCACCAGCAACTACAAACCACACCACAGAAACGCTAACCCAGGACCTAATCCCTGTAGCAAACCTTGTTGCCCACTCTGTCCCCGTATCTACTCTAGTGACACCATCAGAGGACCCAACCACATCAGCCACACCATCACAGGCTCATTCACCTGCACGTGTACTAATGTTATATATGCCATCATGTGCTAACAATGCCCTTCTGCCATGTACACTGCCCAAACCAGACAGTCCCTACGTAAAAGAATAAAAGGACACAAATCAGACATCAGGAATGGTAACATACAAAAGCCAGTGGGAGAACACTTCAAACTTCTTGGACATTCTATAACAGATTTGAAAGTAGCTATACTTGAACAAAAAAATTTCAGAAACAGACTTCAAAGAGAAACAGCAGAACTACAATTCATTTGCAAATTTAACACCATTAATTTGGGCTTGAATAGGGACTGGCTCATTACAGAAGCATCTTCGCCTCTCCTGGAATTGTTTGGGAGTGGACTATATCCACCCTGATCAAATTGGCCCTGTCAACACTGGTTCTCCACTTGTGAGGTAACTCCCTTCTCTTCATGTGTCAGTATATTTATGTCTGCATCTGTAATTTTCACTCCATGCATCTGAAGAAGTGGGGATTTTACGCACGAAAGCTTATGCTCAAATAAGAAAAGATAAAGTAACTAAAAAGCTAGAAGACTGATTTGGGGGAGGCTGCTGGGGGAGGAGAGTTAATATGGAAATGAGACACTAATAATACATATGTATAAGAAAAGACAACAAAAAGTTATAAATGAGTTTGTGTAACAAAGGAAGGTTGAAGCTGTCCAGTGCTGGAGGTGACTGTAATGAGACCATCCTGATCAACTTCCCTCTTGTGAAAAGAAAAGGAGTACTTGTGGCACCTTAGAGACTAACCAATTTATTTGAGCATAAGCTTTCGTGAGCTACAGCGCACTTCTTCGGATGCAATTGGTTAGTCTCTAAGGTGCCACAAGTACTCCTTTTCTTTTTGTGAATACAGACTAACACAGCTGTTACTCTGTTCCCTCTTGTGAGTAACTGATCACTACTCACTGAGTGTTTGGTCTTAAAAAATATTTGTTAGACCCATCTGTTGAGTGACCCTTAATCCAACACTGCTTACACTGTTCACCGAATCATTTCATGCAAGTGTTTCATCAGAGTCAATTGTGCCAGATCCTCAACACCAGACTGTCAATCCAGATGGATGCAGAGATCAAACACCACTTACACTTCTGCTAGATCACTTCAAACAAGTGGTACACCAGCCAATAGTGCCAAATCCTTAGAATTGGACTTGCATGATTCAGACTGTTGTGGGGATGTTAATGCCATGTACAAAGGGGGTACCCGATGACTTCATCAAGTACTTCACCACATTCTATGATGCCAGATCCTAGGCAATTGACTTGGTTGACCTAGAGGGATCTGGGGCCCTAGTGCCTCTTATAGTGGGCACCAAACTACTTCTGATTCTCTGAAACTGATGGTGCCAGAACTGTGGCAGCATGTCAACAGTTTCAGGACCTCAGCAATGAACTGGGTCTACCTAGAGGGATTCCGGACCTCAGCAACATGCTGATTGTGCCAGAACCTCTGCACTGGATTAGCTCTACCCAGTCACACCCTGGGGCTTTGGTGTCATATCAACAATGCTGGAATTTCAGTGCTGGATTAGGTTGACCTGGACAGATCCAGGGACCTAGTTGCTGTATCTACTGTGCTGGAATCTCAGTACCGGGCTTTGTCAGTCAGGTTAAGACCATGGACCTGAATGCTGCATGATCTGGAAATAGAGTCACTTGCCTAGCGAATCTCTAAAGTCAATGATGGACTTACACATTGTCAGACTTAGTTTCTGGGACTTGAAGAGCTTCCCATCAGCAGGGTGTGGCAGCCCTCCTGCTCCATGTGGGTCCAGATGACACATGATAAATGGGTATCATTTCTATTTTGTTCTTAAATTAAGAAACCTGTGTTAATTAACTGAGAATCTAACTAAAATAAAAATAGCCCTGAGAAGGCAGAAGAAAAGGAAAAACTGACAAGGAATGAATTGAGGACACTGTGTGTGAAATGAGCTCACTGAACCTTTGGCAGTTAAGAAGGAACCCAGGAGCAGTTGGGTGCATTCCTCCAATAACCTGAGAATTGCCCACCGAGGAGGCAGAGGGAGGGATAATTGACCTCAATGAACACCACTCTTCAGAAGATTCTGTAACTCAACAATGGGAACTGCCAATCCCACAAATGGAAATAAGCAGAGTACACTTGAGGAAAAAACAACATTCATTCAGATTAAACTATTGACACAGAATCAGTACTTAAGTTAACCACCTTGATTAATACTTCCTCAAACCATCTGAAGAATACACCTTCAAGTCCATTCACTGAGAGGAAGCAAACATCAGTTTTAATCCTAACTCAAAAAGTATTTAAACTTTCAATGAAGTCACAAAAACTGACTGCAAAAACTACAGATTGACAATTTGGCATCTCAAAGGAGAGAATTTTGAATCTTCTTTAATAGTTTGAATTGGATACAGAGATGCTTCAAAAGGAATAAATCATGAAGATTCTGATCCCAAACTTCACAGTAATTAGGAATGTCTAAAATCGGTCATATTGGCTCCTGACAAACACTGGTCCATAAAGAACGTAGTTCTTAGGGTTTGTCTACACTTACCGGGAATCGATGAGCGACGATCGATGCATTAGCGGTCAATTTAGCGGGACTAGTGAAGACCCGCTAAATCGACTTCAGATCGTCCTCCCATCGACTCCTGTACTCCATCAGATCGAGACAAGTAAGGGGAGTCAACAGGAGAGTGTCTCCCGTCGACATTGCGTAGTGTGGACCCCATGGTAAGTAGATCTAAGCTATGTCGGTTTGAATTACGTTATTCACGTAACTCAAATTACGTAGCTTAGATCGACTTTTCCTTTTAGTGTAGACATGGCCTTAGACTGCTCAAATTCATAAAAAAAAATTCTGCAATGATTTCTTCAATGATTTCTAGTGTTCTAGAGCCCTTAAAATATCAAGAACAGGACTGAAAGATTCTCATTTTTAACAAATCCAACAATCTGAATCAGAGGAACCTTGAATTAGTGCATCTTAAATTGGATATCTAAAGCAACTCCTTTCCATTAAATTATGAGGATAGACAATCACAAGAAAAGTATTAATATGCGAACACTTTAGATGCATGTAACTTCATGGAAATTCAGCATAAGCAGCAAGACTGTTAAGTTTCAGCTTACTGCTCATTTTGCAAAGGCTGATGGAATCCCTTTCTAAATTTGGAATCTGGTCCCGCATTGATGCAACTGAGTAACTTCATTCACTAAACTCAACAAGATTTATGTGACCACAGTTACACACGTTTGTTTGTTTGCTTGCAAATTGGGCACTTTCAGTTGTGCATAAAAGGATAAGAACGGAAAGCCAAAGGGTAATTTCCCCTTCCTGCAACAAGTTTTTGCAAGACAAATCTCACTCATGTGATAAGCAGTTGCTCATACCCACAAGGAGAGCATGGAGAAGAATCTTAAAGGTAAGTAGAAACCATTTGAAAAACACGATAAACACAAGCCATAAAATAGCCTCTAATATTAATTTATCACTCAATTTTGCAAACACTTACATACAAGTAACTATGCTCAAGTGATAGGTCTTGTTGGACTCTTAATCCCCCTTTCCTTGGTCCTGTTTAGTAAACTGGCTGGGGTAGGAGTCCAAGCCTCTACACCAATTTTTAAGGAAGTGTTTTGTGGGGGAACGGTTGGTGTATGTAGAAGAGTGACAAGAAAGGAGTTTGAATTTTTCTGTGTGTGTTAGAGAGCTTTCTCCTTTAACCCTCTCCAAGAAAAATGGAAAGGTGGAAGTCATCTAGAAATCCACAGAAAGTTGGTTTGTGTAGGTTAATGCCAGCGAGCAGTTACTGAAGGGAAAATTACCATTATTACTAAACATGCGCCTAAAATAAGATTTTTTTCCCTCTGTATTCTTAATTAAAGAGCTACAGGAATTAAGCCTAAAGGCACAAAGTTGGGCAGCCGTACAAACATTTGAGAATAGCAGCTGCAATATTTCTTCCCCTCCCTTCTCCCTCTCTGCTCCAAAATATAAAGCCCACAAGAGTATGACTTTACTTGAGTATCAGTATCTGCAGTAGCACCTGGCCACACCATCAGTTTGGGGATAGGGCCGGGGATACCAAGGCTCCAAAACATCAATACCACTGCCAAAAATAAAGAACAGAAGTAACAGCATCCCCCAGCTACCCAGCTTTGACCATATAGCAGCTGACTCAATAGGATGCCATGGCCATGTGCCCTGGGGCTTGGGTTGGGGTTGACTCCAGGGATGTAGTAATGTTCCAACACCAAGTACCTCCTCATGTGACTTCTCCAACAGAGACACATTGATGCCTTCGGAGGCAAACTCCCGCAGCGGCAGCAGCTGGGTAAGCGCTGTTGGCAAAGAATACATAACATTCTGATGCTATTTAGGATGTTTATTTCATTTCCTTGTCTAATGCCTTTT
Organism: Caretta caretta; assembly: GCF_965140235.1. NCBI lineage: Eukaryota > Metazoa > Chordata > Testudines > Cheloniidae > Caretta > Caretta caretta. Next base: position 105,146,469 of record NC_134210.1, on the reverse strand, counting down.
CCCCTGCAATTAACAGCTGCCTATGTTTTTTTTAAAAAACAGGATGCTTACTGCTTTATGTTCACCTGTTGCATGATTCAGAATTCCACCTGATGGCATAGAACTGCAGGAGGGGGGGTACCCTGTGTAAACATTATTTTGATTACGGAAAACAATCTATTCACACACTTATCTTGGTCAGGCTCAGGAAAAGAAAGGACAAACAAGACTAATGCTTCATATTTACTCTAGATGTTGATATGTATTGGTCACCAATGTAGAAATTTCCCAACATCTTTTTTTGAGCACGATGATCCAAAGTGATAACATTTTCCTGTGTAGTACTGAGGGCCCTCAGCTCTCAGTTAAATCAATGGGAGACGAGGACCTTCTGCACATCTCAGGATCAGACCTTGTATCTTTTATCCTAGCCTCACTAAAATTAAGATCTGTGGTGATTTTACAGGCATCACTGCCAAAAGTTCAAGATTATCAGCTGGACAATCAGTTTTATTAACTTGGGAGCAATAAACATGATGGTCAGGGCAGGATCTAAAATGCATCATTTCCAAAGCCCACTGTCACAGGCTCATCAGATTTTACATGCCGATAATAAATCCAGACTATATAAGAATATTAACAATTAGCATTTGTGAGTAAACTAAAATTCAGCTGTAATTAAAGTACTTTACATTAGAACACGAAGTTGTCTTCTGTCATCAATAACCATATACTTTAAGGATAGATTTTTTTTAAACATATATTTTTATTTAAATTAAAACAAATAAATAATAGTTAATTTTTATTATTCTGTGAGCTCACACCTTGTTTATGAGGGTTAACTTTAGGAGCAGCAATGAACTTAACTCTAACATTCATAAAACAAAAATCTTTACATTGGTTTGGATAAAAACATACCACTTCATCTTCAAATCCTCCAGCCAGCACAAGTGAATAAGCTCCATCATTACTGCGTCCATGGATTCCACCAACATGGGGTCTGTGAACGCCTGCTTCACTCACCTTGGGTAATAAAATTAATAGAGGAAATCTTTAAGATAACTTCTTGAAGCAACTGGCCAACAATATTAATTTTTAACAATTCATTTATTGTTTAATGAAGTATAATTCTATGTGAAGAGGCAGTCTGCATAAAAGGTTAATATGAAACTGCCTAAGGAAGAGAGGATTTTATGTACTTTTAGGAGAAACAAAGTCACAAAGGCAGTCTGGGGTGAGCAAACATTTTGCCCTTAGGGCCACATCAGGGTTCCAAAACTGTATGGGGGGCTGGGTAGAGACAGCGGTGCCTCCCCAAACCCTAACCCTAACCGCCCCCTCCCACTTCCCACCCCCTGACTGCCCCCCTCAGAATCCCCAACCCATCCACCCCCCGCCACTCCTTGTCCCCTGACCACCCCCTCCTGGGATCCCCTTCCCCTAAGTGCCCCCCCGGGACGCCACCCCTATCCAATCCCCCCCCCTCCCTGACCCCTATCCACACCCCCACCCCGACAGGCCTCCCTCTAAAGCTTCCTTTCAGAATGTGGCCCTGCGAACATGGGCGGAGGACTCAGGAGGAGCAGGGGCAGCCACACAGCCGGAGAGATGCGGCGGTTTCCCTTTCAAAGCGCCGCTTCTCTCTGGTGGCCTGGGGCTCCTCCTGAGTCCTCCACCCGTGTTCGCCACGCTCTTGCCACCTGTCCCCTGTGGCTGCTGGTGAGCCTCCCTTCCTGCTCTCCCCTGCTCCCACAGTGCAGCCCCCTTCTGTGCTGGCGGCATGGTGAGCTGAGGCTGCGGGGGAGGGGCCGGGGGCTAGCCTCCCCAGCCGGGAGCTCAAGGGCCAGGCAGGACGGTCCCGTGGGCCGTAGTTTGCCCACCTCTGGTCTAGGGCCCAATTCACTGAGCAGTGATTAGAGGTGGCTGAGTGAGGGGATTGAATCACCCATTCCAGCTGGATATGGGACCCAGCTTTAAAAAGCATGCAGGCTCCCAATGACTGGTAAGACATGTGGCTCATGAGACTAAGGCAATTAGCTAGTTGAGTTTGCCAGCAAAAGGACAGTAGGGAGATAAGGAAAGGAAAACCACAGAACCCTAACCTGCAGCTACTCTATACAGAAGAGCCCACAACTGGACAGAAATAATGTGTCACCAACACCACTGCTAGCTAGCTCTAACTCTGCCTGTACCTCTTGGGGTCACTGCCAGACAGGCATCTTGATTCTGGAGGCTTCCACCCTGGCCCTGTCTTGACTTGCTCGGAACATGGCCTGGCGGGAAAACCCACTAGTGTGTTGGGTGTCTTCTGGTAGTCCCTCAGGTAGGTGAGCAGCAGGTAGAAGTGACTCATCTGGGTAGCATCTAGGAGCATGAGCACTTCATTGACAGGGCACACATGGAAACACCTGGGACAGAGAATACTAACCAACTTCAGATGACTACAGCATCACTAGAGGAGGAAGGAGAATTGGCACCTCTACAGGGAGGAGATTGGTTGCTGGTCACCTCGGGCAGCAGACAGTGCTTCACCGCCATGCAGGTCCCCCATCCATCATGGTCAAGAACCAGTATGGAGTACTGGCCATAGAAGGTAAGGAGCAGACCCCAACAGCTAAGGAGGAGGAGCCATCTTCTCCCAAGACTTCTCCCTTCACCACACCCCAGAGAAGAAAGTATAGGGTGCTGGTGGTCGGGAATTCCCTTCTGAGGGAGACAGACATCCATCTGCCAATCTGATATAGAGTCCCAGAGGTGTGCTGTCTGCCTGGAGCCAATACCAGAGATGTCACAAAAAGGTTGCCAAGACTAATTCATCCCCTGACCCTATCCCATGCTGCTCATCCACATGGGCACTAAGAATGCTACCAGGTATAACCCTGAGCAGATCAGCAGTGAATACAGGACTCTGGGATTGAGGATGAAGGAATCGGGGACACAGGTTGTGTTCTCATCCATCTACCCAGTTGAGATTAAGGGTCGAAGTAGAGAGACATATCATGGAGATGAATGCATGGCTGCATAGATGGCATCAATAGGAAGGCTTTGGCTACCTCAACCACAGGTAGCTGTTCTAGGAAGGACTGCTAGGAAGAGATGGGGTCCAACTGACCAATAAGGGGGAAAGGATCTTCATATACCAACCTGCCAACCTACTGAGGAGGGCTTTAAACTAAGTTCAGAGGTTGGAAGTGACAAAAGCCCACAAGTAAGCGTAGGAAAAACAATCCTAATGGACAGTTAGATATTGGGGTAGGGGGAACATGGAAAATTACAACAGGGTCACAGGAGCAAGAGTGAGATCAGTGAGGGAATCTGCTCAATATCTTAGGATGTCTATACACAAATGCAAAGAGTATGGGGAATAAACAAGAACAAGAACTGGAAGTATTTATAAATAAGCTAAATTATGACATAATTGGCAGCACAGGGACTTGGGATAAATCTCGAATGAAATATTGGTATAGAGGGGTATAACTTGTTCAGGAAGAACAGGCTGAGAAAAAAAGAGAAGTGGTGTTGCATTAAACATCAAAAACATATACATTTATTCTGAGGTCCAGAAGGAGGTGAGAAACAGACCGGTTGAAAATCTCTGGGTAAAGATAAAATAGGCAAAAACAGGAGTGATGTCAAGATAATGGGTTACTATAGACCACCAAATCAGGAAAAGGAGATGGAGGCATTTCTAGAACAAATAACAGAAATATCCAAAACACAAGCCTTGGCAGTAATTCTAGACATCTGCTGGAAAAGTAACACAGCAAAACACACACTTTCCAATAAGTTCTTGGAATGTATTGAGGAAAAACTTTTGTTTCAGAAAGTGTAGGAGGTAACCAGGAGGACAGCCATTGTAGACTTGATTCTGACCAACACAGAAGAATTTCTTGTGAATTTTAAGGTGGAAGGCACTTTGGGTGACAGGGATCATGACAGATTTCATGATTCTAAGGAAAGAAAGGAACTAGAGCAGCAGAATAAGGACAATGGACTTCAAAAAAAACACACTTTTAACAAAATCAGAGAGGTTCTATAAAGAAAATCTAAGGGAAAAATGAGTTCAAGAGAGCTGGCAATTCACAAACAGACAATATAAAGGCATAACAGCAAGCTATTCCAATGCAAAGGCAAGATAATAAGAGGTCAATGTGGCTCCAAGAGGAACTCTTTAATCAAAAAGGAATCCTATAAAAAACAGAAACATGAACAAAGTGCTAAGGGTCAGTGCAAAAGAACAACGCAAGCACATAGGGACAAAAGCAGACAGGTTAAGACACAAAATGAGCTACACCCAATAAGAGGAGCTTCTATAAATTCATCTTTCTCAATTGAAGACAACTGGCAGTTTTTCAAAGAGACATTATTAAAGGCACAAGAGCAAACTATCCCACTGCGTAGGAAAGAAAGGAAGTATGTCAAGAGACCACACTGGCTCAACCAGGAGACCTTCAATGATCTAAAACTCAAAAAAAGAGTCCTACAAAAAGTGGAAACTCAGCCAAAATTACAAATTACACAGTTATGTAGGGACAAAATTAGAAAAGCCAAAGCACAAAACGAGATCAAACTAGCTAGAGACATAAAAGGAAACAAGAACACATTATACAAATACATTAGAAGCAAGAGGAAGACCAAGGACAGAGTAGGCCCGTTACTCAATGAGGGGAGAAAGACAATAACAGAAAATGTGGAAACGGTAGAGGTGCTTAATGAATTCTTTGTTTCGGTTTTCACCAAGAAGGTTGGTGGCGATTGGACATCTAACATAGTGAATGCCAGTGAAAATGAGGTAGGATCAGAGTCTAAAATAGGGAAAGAACAAGTCAAAAATTACTTAGACAAGTCAGATGTCTTCAGATCACCACGGCCTGATGAAATGAATCCTAGAATACTCAAGGAGCTGACTGAGGAGATATCTGAGTCATTAGAAATTATCTTTGAGAAGTCATGGAAGACAGGAGACATTCCAGAAGACTGGAAAAGGGCAAATATAGTGTTCATCTATAAAAAGGGAAATAAAGACAACCCAGGGAATTACAGACCAGTCAGCTTAACTTCTGTACCCGGAAAGATAATGGAGGAAATAACTAAGCAATTTCCAAACACCTAGAAGATGATATGGTGATAAATAACAGTCAGCATGGATCTGTCAAGAACAAATAGTGTCAAACCAACCTGATAGCCTCCTTTGACAGGGTAACAAGCCTTGTGGATAGGGGGAGAAGTAGTAAATGTGGTATATCTTGACTTTAGTAAGGATTTTCATACTGTCTCACATGACCTTCTCATAAAAAAAACTATGGAAATACAATCTAGATGGAGCTACTATAAGGTAGGTGCATAACTGGTTGGAAAATCGTTCCCAGAGAGTAGTTATCAGTGGTTCACAGTCATGCTGGAAGGCCATAACGAGTGGGGTCCCGCAGGGATCAGTTCTGGGTCCAGTTCTGTTCAATATGTTCATCAATGATTTAGATAATGGCATAGAGAGTACACCTATAAAGTCTGCGGACAATACCAAGCTGGGAGGGGTTGTAAGTGCCTTGGAGGATAAGATTAACATTCTAAAGGATCTGGACAAACTGGAGAAATGGTCTGAAGTAAATAGGATTAAATTCAATAAGGACAAATGCAAAGTACTCCACTTAGGAAGGAACAATCAGTTGCACACATACAAAATGGGAAACGACTGCCTAGGAAGGAGTACTGGGGAAAGGGATCTGGGGGTCATAGTGGATCACAAGCTAAATATGAGTCAACAGTGTAACGCTGTTGCAGAAAAAAAAAAAGAAAAAAAAAAGCAAACATCATTCTGGGATGTATTAGCAGGAGTATTGTAAGCAAGACATGAGAAGTATTTCTTCTGCTCAACTCCACACTGATTAGGCCTCAACTGGAGTATCGTGCCCAGTTCTGGGTGCCACATTTCAGGAAAGATGTGGACAAATTGGAGAAAGTCCAGAGAAGAGCAACAAAAATGATTAGAGGTCTAGAAAACATGACCTATGAGGGAAGATTGAAAAAACTGGGTTTGTTTAACCTGGAGAAGAGAAGACTGAGAGGGGACACGATAACAGTTTTCAAGTACACAAAAGGTTGTTAGAAGGAGGAGGGAGAGAAATTGCTCTTCTTAACCTCTGAGGATAGGACAAGAAGCAATGGGCTTAAATTACAGTAAGGGAGTTTTAGGTTGAACATTAGGAAAAACTTCCTAACTGTCAGTGGTTAAGCACTGGAATAAATTGCCTAGGGAGGTTGTGGAATCTCCATCTCTGGGGATTTTTAAGAGTAGGTTGGACAAACACCTATCAGGGATGATCTAGATAATACCTAGTCCTGATATGAGTGTAGGGAACTGGACTAGATGACCTCTCGAGGTCCCTCCCAGTTCTATGATTCTATAACTCTATTTGGCACTGTGGAGGTCTCAGCTCACATACTGCATCCAATTCTGGGCACCATATTTTAGGAAAGATGTGGACAAATTGGAGAGAGTCCAGAGGAGAGCAAAAAATAAATATAGGGTTTAGAAAACCTGACCTATGAGAAAGGCTAAAAATTGGCATGTTTATGCTTGAGAAAAGATTACTGAAGGAGGACCTGAAAACAGCTTTTACATATGTTAAGGGCTGTTATAAAGACGACAACTGATTGCTCTCCATGTTCACTAGAGTTAAGATAAGTAGTAATGGGCTTAATCTGCAGAAATGGAGATTTAGGTTAGATATTAGGAAAAACTTTCTAACTACAATCATTGTTAAATTGTACCATAAATGGGCACAAACCTGAAGGCTTGGTGGATTACGCACCCAAGAAAATATTTACCATTTACTTAAGGAAATTTAAGCGTTGCATTTTAGCCATCTTTTAATTGCTGATTGTTTCATAAATTAAAAACTACATTAAAAAACCACAGAGGCTGAAAAGTCAAGTACTGAAAAGGTAGCAAATGTCAGAATTAAGTATGCCAGTTACAACCTTAATTCAATACCATTATACATATGCACTGTAATACAATCTTTAATTGCACGATCATGTACTATTTATTTCAGAGGCTATCTTCCTCTTTCAGTGCACAGGATGGATAGTGCTCACTGAATAGAAATTCAATATTTGTTTTTATCCTCAAAATTGAATGTGTGGTCCCCATACTTCATTCACCACATATCATCAAAACTCTGAACTGAATACAGAAGAGGAGGTTACTTACCTGTAACTTCAGGTTCTTCAAGATGTGTGGTCCCTATCATTATTCCACTGTGGGTTCCATATGTGCAAAATGCGTCAGGAGCCAGAGATTTTGAAAGTAGTGTCCGTTGTTTCCATGCATGCTTCCTGGATCACCTTGTGCCTCTGATCCAGGGGATAAAGGGGAGGGCAGACCAACTGCCTCTCCAATTCCTTCTCCACTGTAGATAAAAGAAGATCCAAAGAAGAGGGGAAGGAGAGTAGATACTGAAATACAGACAGGGAGGTCTGTGCAAAGGACAGGTGCAGAGGAGCACTGGACTAGGTCAAAGTGTCTTCTAAAGGTGTGAACGGAGCTGCACATGTCCCTCCTCCATATCTGTAAAGCAGCTATCTCCTAAAGCAATGCAATAGTCACTACAATGAGCTCTTACCCCATGGAGGGTTAGGGTTTCGACAGTTGATAGCAGAAGCTCATGGGGTGGCAGTTTGGAGAGTATACTGACTCAAGCCATGCTTGGAGGCAACAAAGGTAAAGTCTTGTGAAAGGAGTGATCTGAGTGCTGGAGACGAAATGCCTCAGGAGAGAGAGGCAAGTCCTAATTGATACTCAAGGGCTGTTTGTGATCTGGGCTATAATACTGTTCATGGTCTGAAACTGCCTTTGGGGAAGTAAGCTCTTGTAGTGACCAAATCCAGGATGGCGCCAATGAACTCCAGGGACTTCATGGGTGTCAGAACATATTTTTCAGGGAAGAGAGGAGGTATAGCATCATTAAGAGTTGACATATGGGCCTCCTATTGTGACTTGGCAACAAGGAGCCAGTTGTCAAGGTAGGGGAAGACAATGAGACCGAGGTGTCTGACGTGAGCTGCCAGTACAGCAAATACTTTGGTGAAGACCATGGGGGCGGTCGCTAGGCCAAAGGGAAGTAATCTGTACTGAAATGGTCTGGGCCTACTACAAATCTGAGGAAATGTCTGTGGGTGCGATGAATATATACATGAAATTGGCATTCTTCATATCGAGAACTGTAAATCACATGTCCTTCTCCAGGGATGGTATTAAAGAGGCCAGTGTGACCATATAAAACTTGAGTTTGCAAATGAAGCGGTTGAGGTGGCACAGGTTGAGAATTGGTCTCCATGCACCCTTCTTTTTTGGGTATAAGGAAATAAGTTGAGTAAAAGTCACTCTCTTGGTACAGAGGAGGGACATGTTCTATCACTTCTCAATCAAGAAGAGGAGGTAGAGATGCAAACTCGATCGCACAGCCAAAGCGGATGTCATTCAGCACCCACTGGTCTGTGGTTAATGCACTCTAGGTGTTGAGAAACAGTGCTAGACAACCTCCAAATGGCATGTGAAGGTCAACCGATGTTGGACTTAGGGACTCACAGCCTCAAGGTCCCATTAAAAAATAGCACATTGTCAGGGGGTTGAGATTGGGATACCAAGCCTGTTGCCTCAGACGTAGGGAAATGGGTCCTTTGAACCCTTTGCCTTTTGCATGGTGGTTTGAAGGGCCTTGGATACAAAAATTGCTGAGCCATGGGTCTAGGTCTAGATGACTGTCGATGGATCTTCCTCGTGGGGGCACGTTTCAGAGTAGCAGCCGTCTTAGTCTGGATCCATAAAAAGAACAGGAGTACTTGTGGCACCTTAGAGACTAACAAATTTATTTAAGCATAAGCTTTCATGGGCTAAAACCCACTTCATCGGAGGCTTGCAGTGGAAAATACAGTAGGAAGATATATACACACACACACACACAGAGAACATGAAACAATGGATGTTATCATGCACACTATAATGAGAGTGATCAGTTAAGGTGAGCTATTACCAGTAGGAGGGGGGAGGGGAAAACCTTCTGTAGTGATATTCAAGATGGGCCAATTCTAGCAGTTGACAAAAACGTGTGAGGAACGGTAGGGGGGAAAAATAAACATGGGGAAATAGTTTTACTTTGTGTAATGACACATCCACTCCCAGTCTTTATTCAAGCCTAAGTTAATTGTATCCAGTTTGCAAATTAATTCCAATTCAGCAGTCTCTCGGAGTCTGTTTCTGAAGGTTTTTTGTTGTAATATTGTGACTTTTAGGTCTGTAATCGAGTAACCAGGGAGACTGAAGTGTTCTCCAACTGGTTTTTGAATGTTATAATTCTTGACGTCTGATGTGTGTCCATTTATTCTTTTGCGTAGAGACTGTCTGGTCTGGCCAATGTATATGGCAGAGGGGCATTGATGGCACATGATGGCATATATCACATTGGTAGATGTGCAGGTGAACGAGCCTCTGATAGGGTGGCTGATGTGATTAGGCCCTATGATGGTGTCCCCTGAATAGATATGTGGACACAGTTGGCAACGGGCTTTGTTGCAAGGATAGCTTCCTGGGTTAGTGTTTTTGTTGTATGGCGTGTGGTTGCTGGTGAGTATTTGCTTCAGGTTGGGGGGCTGTCTATAATCAAGGACTGGCCTGTCTCCCAAGATCTGTGAGAGTGATGGGTCGTCTTTCACGATACGTTGTAGATCCTTGATGATGCATTGGAGAGGTTTTAGTTGGGGGCTGAAGGTGATGGCTAGTGGCATTCTGTTATTTTCTTTGTTGGGCCTGTCCTGTAGTAGGTCACTTCTGGGTACTCTTCTGGCTCTGTCAATCTGTTTCTTCACTTCAGCAGGTGGGTATTGTAGTTGTAAGAACGCTTGATAGAGATCTTGTAGGTGTTTGTCTCTGTCTGAGGGGTTGGAGCAAATGCGGTTGTATCATACAGCTTGGCTGTAGACAATGGATTGTGTAGTGTGGTCTGGATGAAAGCTGGAGGCATGTAGGTAAGTATAGCAGTTAGTAGGTTTCTGGTATAGGGTGGTGTTTATGTGACCATCGCTTATTAGCACTGTAAGTGTCCAGGAAGTGGATCTCTTGTGTGGACTAGTCCAGGCTGAGGTTGATGGTGGGATGGAAATTGTTGAAATCATGGTGGAATTCCTCAAGGGCTTCTTTTCAATGGGTCCAGATGATGATGTCATCAATGTAGCACATGTAGATTAGGGGCATTAGGGGACGAGAGCTGAGGAACCGTTGTTCTAAGTCAGCCATAAAAATGTTGGCATACTGTGGGGCCATGTGGGTACCCATAGCAGTGCCGCTGATTTGAAGGTATACATTCTCCCCAAGTGTGAAACAGTTATGGGTGAGGACAAAGTCCAGCCACCAGGTTTGCCGTGACATTATCGGGGATACTGTTTCTGACGGCTTGTAGTCCATCTGTATGTTGAATGTTGGTGTAGAGGGCTTCTACATCCATAGTGGCTAGGATGGTGTTTTCAGGAAGATCACAGATGGACTGTAGTTTCCTCAGGAAATCAGTGGTGTCTCAAAGACAGCTAGGAGTGCTGGTAGCGTAGGGCATGAGGAAGGAGTCTACATAGCCAGACAATCCTGCTGTCAGGGTGCCAATGCCTGAGATGATGGGGCGTCCAGGATTTCCAGGTTTATGGATCTTGGGTAGCAGATAGAATACCCCTGCTCGGGGTTCTAGGGGTGTGTCTGTGCAGAAACTACACCATCTGTTCAAGAAACTCCCTGAAAAAGCACAAGAACAAATCTGCACAGACACACCCCTAGAACCCCGAGCAGGGGTAAGGAAGCAAAAGACTCCTCTTGATCAGAGTCTCCCCATGAGAAAGCTGATTCCTGTTCCAGAGGCGGTATCATTGGTGCTGCTGGAGGGAACATATATCTTGAGAAGGGATCAGGAGATTAACTTCTCTGAGCAGTTGACTCTCCGGGTGGTGAAGACGAAGCAACAGGTTCTGACCTGGATCATGCAGCAGTGAGAAGGAACATGTGAGGTGGTTGGATATTATTTTCAAATTTTCCCGCTCTGGACACATGGTGCACACATGTAACCCACAGTGGAATACAATAGGGACCATCACCAGAAGAAAAATTATTAATTTCCTTGGGGGTTTTCTATGGTACTCTTGATACCATCTTGGTCTTTACAAACATATATAAATTTTTTCTTCACAACTGTTGAGGTGGTTTTATTATCCTCATTTTACCCATGTGGAACTGAGGCACAGATTTTAAGGCCAAAATTGTCAACTGTTAGTTTCACAACTTGAGAAGCCATTAGTCTGAGCTAGCAGAGTACTTAGCACTTTGTATATTTAGAGCGCTGCTCCCATTGACCTCAGTTGCTTTTGTCAGTGCACAGCACTTTTGCAAATCTCACCCCAGGAATGAGTACCTCAGGCTGAGTACCCAGAAAATGAGGAACACACAATGCTCACTTGTGAAAATTTTGGTTTACGTGACTTGCCCAGCTTTCAATAGGAACTCTGTGGCAAAGGCAGGGATAAAATCCAGTTTTCCAGAGTAGCACTAAATGCCTTTAAATATGAGATTGTTCTTTTTCTTCCTGCAGTTCCCTTCCTTATTCTCCACACTTTTTCAACTTCTGCAAAAATGAAGCACAAAACAGGGGTCCTGCAGACCACATCAACAGTTGCATGGGCATTTCCTAACTTCTGAGTATTTGACTTTTCAACCTTAACGTCTAATAAACTATGTTAAAATAATGTTATTTTATATGTTTTTTAAAAACTTAAAACTTGAAAAAACTTAAATTTCATCCTGTGGAATCATGTGGGGTTATCAGCAGGGTTAGGATTTTTAGCTCCACAGCACAGTCCTTCACCACTGGAGCCAATGAAGTAACTGGTAGCTTTAGAAGAATTTTCTGTGTGGACTTGCCACTAGTGGAGGAATAAAGTCATACAATTTGCCATTGGATTTCATAGTTAGTTATTTGAGTCGATGCTAGCCACGGTATTAAGAACGCACTCCGCCGATCTACTGCACTTAGTGGGGACATACACAATCGACTGTACAAAATCGCTTTCTAAAGATCGACTTCTATAAAATTGACCTAATTTCATAATATAGACATACCCTTAGAAAAGTTGTTTTTTTATTTATAACCTGAGAATATTTGATCTGGAAGTCAACGAGAGATATAAACACAGAACTCTGCAATTCCATTTTTATAGATCAACTTTTCAGAATACAATTGGACTTTCAACTACTTATTTTCATTCTCTTCATAAATGTGTGTTTTGAATAGGACATGATGATCATAAAATATCAGGGTTGGAAGGGACCTCAGGAGGTCATCTAGTCCAACCCCCTGCTCAAAGCAGGACAAATCCCCAACTAAATCATCTCAACCAGGGCTTTGTCAAGCCTTAAAAACCTCAAAGGAAGAAGATTCCACCACCTCCCTAGGTAATGCATTCCAGTGCTTCACGACCCTCCTAATGAAAAAGTTTTTCCTAATATCCAACCTAAACCTCCCACACTGCAACTTGAGACCATTAATCCTTGTTCTGTCATCTGCTACCACTGAGAACAGTCTAGATCCATCTTCTTTGGAACCCCCTTTCAGGTAGTTGAAAGCAGCTATCAAATCCCCCCACATTCTTATCTTCTGCAGATTAAACAATCCCAGGTCCCTCAGCCACTCCTCATAAGTCATGTGTTCCAGTCCCCTAATCATTTTTGTTGCCCTCCGCTGGACTCTCCCCAATTTTTCCACACCCTTCTTGTAGTGTGGGGCCCAAATCTGGACACAGTACTCCAGATGAGGCCTCACCAATGTCGAATAGAGAGGAATGATCACGTCCCTCGATCTGCTGGCAATGCTTCTACTTATACAGCCAAAAATGCCGTTAGTCTTCATGGCAACAAGGGCACACTGTTGACTCATATCCAGCTTCTCGTCCACTGTAACCCCTAGGTCCTTTTCTGCAGAACTGCTGCCTAGCCATTTGGTCCCTAGTCTGTAGCAGTGCATGGGATTCTTCTGTCCTAAATGCAGAACTCTGATAGTCTGAAAGTCTGTCAAATATCACAGAACATTCTATAATGGAAATTACACTTTTTCTAACAAAAGTTTTAAGTGGTTACTCAAATGCAACAAGTATTTTTGTGAAAAATACACAGAGATGGAGAGCCATAGCGTAATTTTAGACTAAACAGAAATTACGCAACTTTGTCATTCTCAGATGGCTGTGTCTATGGTACAGCTCACCTCAGTGTCACAGTCAGGAAGGGTCTGTAGAACTAGACTGGAATTCAACTGCCTCACTGCTACCACAGAGGAACTGTCACAAATGCATAGTTAAGATTGACTTTTGCCCTTAAAAAGGAATTCAACCTCTTTATTATGATTAATACACTGAAACTTTCCTAAACGAACAGGTTACACTGAGTACTGAATGAATTTTCAGAGAACATATAAGTAAATGGTAAATAGCTTTAATTAATTTTTTTTATTAGATTACAGGTTTGGTTGATAAAGGTAATAGGGTTGATGTAATATACTTAGATTTCTGTAAGGTGTTTGAACTTGGTACGGCACAATATTTTGATTAAAAAACGAGAATATAAAATTAATATTGCACACATTAAATGGCTTAAAAATTGGCTAAATGATAGGGCTCAAAATGTAACTGTAAATAGGGAATCATCACTGCGTGGGTGTGTTTCATCAATAACCTAGGAAAAAAACATAAATCATCCTTGATAATGTTTGAAGATGACACAGAATTGGGGGAGTGGTAAATAATGAAGCAGATAAAGGACTGAGTCAGAGAGATCTGAATTGCTTGGTAAACTGGGTGCAAGCAAACAATATGCATTTTAACACAGCTAAATGTAAAGATGTACATCTTGGAACAAAGAATGCAGGCCATACTTACAGGATGGGACTTTATCCTGGGAAGCAGTGACTCTGAAAAAGATTTGGGGGCCCTGGGGGAAAAAATCAGTTGAACAGGAGCTCCCAGTGTGACACAGAGCTAATGTGATTCTGGGATGCATAAACAGGGGAATCCTGAATAGCAGTAGAGAGGATATTACATCTCTGTTTTTGGCACTGGGAGAATGTTGCTCTGGTGTCCACAATTCAAGGAGGATGTTGATAAACTGGAGAAGGTTCAGAGAAGAACCACGAGAAGGATCAGAAGATTAGAAAACATGATGTATAATGACAGATTCCACGAGCTCAATCTAGTTAAGCTTAACAAACAGAAGGTTAAGGGTTGACTTGATTCCAGTCTATAAGTATCTACATGGGGAACAAATATTTAATAACTGGCTCTTCAATATAGCAAAGAAAGGTATGACACAATCCAGTGGCTGGAAATTGAAGCTAGACAAATTCAGACATGGTGATAGCTATTAATCATAAGAACAATTTATCAAGGGATGTAGTGGATTCTCCATCATTAACAATTTTAAAATCAAGATTGGATGTTTTTCTAAATGATATCCTCTTGGAATTATTTTGGGGATGTCGTGTGACCTGTGTTATACCAAAGATCAAATCAGATAATCAAAATGATCCCTTCTGCTCTTGTAATCTATGAAAATTCCGTGCGCACAACACTGAAACAACATTCTCAACTGTAAGTTCTCTTTTTTCAAAATAGAATTTGTAAAACAGATCACGTTCCTAAATGTGACATAAGAGCTTGATTTAACCCTCTTACATTAGTTTTATGCTGGTGTAACTCTATTGACATCAGTATAAAACCAGTGCAATGTAGTGAAAAATCAGGGCAAAAGATCCTTGACTCTACCAAGAAAGTAGGTTATGTTACCCTGGATTTGTTCTTCCTTTTACAAAACACTTTACTTGTCTGTACAGCAAATAATTAAAGGTAGATAATTTGTATTTAGGATAAATCCCTATTCTTGGTGCCTAGAATTTTTTGCAGGTTTGTGGCTGTACATAAAAGGTATATATGTCACTAATAAAAAGCATATTATCTAAATATCTTCTAAAAGGAAACGCGAGATAATAGGCTCTCTCTTACACACTGTAGATGCTCAAACTGTGATTTTGTAAGGCCTGGTCTACACTACGAGTTTATGTCACATTTAGAAGCGTTACATCGAATTAACTCTGCAGCCCTCCACACAACAAAGCCATTTTTTTCAACATAAAGAGTTCTTAAAACAGATTTCTGTACTCCACCAGAAAGAGGGGATTAGCACTAAAATCAACATCGCCGTTTCGAATTAGGGTTAGTGTGGACGCAATTCGAAGGTATTGGCCTCCGGGAACCATCCCACAGTGCACCATTGTGACGCTCTGGACAGCACTCTGAGCTTGGAAGCATTGGCCACGTGTACAGGAAAAGCCCTGGGAACTTTTGAATCTCATTTCCTGTTTGGCCAGGCGAGCTCATCAGCACAGGTCACCATGCAGAGCTCATCAGCACAGGGGATCATGCAGTCCCAGAATCAAAAAAGAGCTCCAGCATGAACCGAAGGGGAGGTACTGGATCTGATCGCTGTATGGGGAGAGGAATCCATGCTATCAGAACTATGTTCCAAAAGATGAAATGCAAAAACATTTCAAAAAATCTCCGAGGCCATGAGGGACAGAGGCTACAGCAGGGATGCAACACAGTGCCGCGTGAAACTTAAGGAGCTCAGACAAGCGTACCAGAAAACCAAAGAATCAAACGGAAGCACTGGGACAGAGCCCCAGACATGCCGCTTCTACGCTGAGCTGCACGCAATTCTTGGGGGGGGGGGCGCGCCACCACTACGCCACTCCTGTCCGTGGACTCCGACGATGGGGTACTCTCCGCCATGCCTGAGAATTTTGCGGATGGGGAAGATGAGGAGGAGGAGGACGAGCTTGAGGAGAGCACACAGCACACCGTTCTCCCCAACAGCCAGGATCTTTTGCTCACCCTGACTGAAATACCCTCCCAACCCAACGAAGCCAGAGAAGAGACCTCTGGTGAATGTACCTTTTAAAATATAATACACGTTATAAAAGCAAGTGTTTTTTAATGATTAAGTAGCCCTGAGGACTTGGGATGCATTCATGGTTAGTACAGCTACTCATTACCATTTGAATTTCATTTCCTGTTTGGCCAGGCGAGCTCATCATCACAGGAGACCATGCAGTCCCAGAATCGAAAAAGAGCTCCAGCATAGACCGAACGGGAGGTACGGGTTCTGACCGCTGTATGGGGAGACGAATCCGTGCTGGCAGAACTCCGTTCAAAAAGACAAAATGCCAAAATATTTGAAAGAGTCCCCAATGGCATGAAGAACAAAGGCTATAACAGGGACCCGCAGCAGTGCCGCGTGAAAATTAAGGAGCTCAGGCAAGCCTACCAAAAAACCAGAGAGGCAAACGGCTGCTCCGGTTCAGAGCCCCAGACATGCCGCTTTTATGATGAGCTGCATGCCATTCTAGGGGGTGCAGCCACCACTACTCCAACCCTGTGCTTTGACTCCATCCAAGGAGTGGCAGGCAACACGGAAGTGGGTTTTGGGGCGAGGAAGACGATGATGAGAAAGAGGTTGTAGGTAGCTCACAGCAAGGAAGCTGAGAAACTGGTTTCCCCAACAGCCAGGATCTGTTTCTCACCCTGGACCTGAAGCCAGTTCCCCCTGAACCCACCCAAGGCGGGCTCCCAGACCCTGAAGGCGGAGAAGGGACCTCTGGTGAGTGTAGCTTTGTAAATATTATACATAGTTTAAAAGCAAGTGTGTTTAATCATTAATTTGCCCTGGCATTCGTGGCCAGTACAGCGACTGGAAAAGTATGTTAACGTGTCTGGGGATGGAGCGGAAATCCTCCAGGGACATCTCCATAAAGCTCTCCTGGATGTACTCCCAAAGCCTTTGCAAAAGGTTTCTGGGGAGGTGTCATAGGCAACCTTATTCCGTCCTTTATGGTAGGACACTTTACTATGCCAGGCCAGTAGCACGTAATCGGGAATCATTGCGGAACAAAGCATTGCAGCGTACGGTCCTGGTGTTTGCTGGCATTCAAACATCATCCGTTCTTTATCTCTCTGTATTACCCTCAGGAGAGTGATATCATTCATGCTCACCTGGTTGAAATAGGGTGGTTTCAGTAAGTGGACATTCAGAGGTGCCCGTTCCTGCTGGGCTATTTGTCTGTGCCTGAAAAGAAATCCTCCCTGCAGTTAGTCACGCAGCAGGGAGGGGGGTCATTGGCGCTGAGCTGTTTGCATTTGGCTAGCAGGGATCTTCCCTGATACCAACCACGTGGTGGAGGGAGGGGTAAAGTGATCCTCCCAGAGAACTGGATGGGACAGGGGGGTTAGTTTGGTTTCTGCTGCTGCACTTTAACAGGAAAACCGCAGCACTAAATGGCCAACTCAACGTGCTTTGCTTGGTATGGGAGAGGAGGGCGCTGCTGTTGTGAAGGTTGCAGAGGGCGAAAGACTATGATTTACCATGGCCGCCTAAAAGCTGAATTCTGTTGCCTGTCATTGCGTGTGTGATCTCTAACACCAAAGCCGCAGGCACGCAATAGAAGATGCAAAATGCGACCTTGTACCAAAATCACATGTGCTATGTAATGTGAATAGTGTTGTTCACCGTGAAAGAGTATAGCCATTCTTCTGTAAAATGTACCTTTTAAAATACTTCACTCCCTTTTTTTCCTCCAGTAGCTGCAAATGTTTCAAGCCTCCCTCCTCCGTCCCAAAGGGCTATCTCCGATAAGGAGGCAAAAAAACGCACGTGCGATGAAATGTTCTCTGAGCTCATGCAGTCATCCGGGACTGACAGAGCTCAGCAGAATGTGGGGAGGGACACAATAGCAGAGTACAGGAAAGTGGCCGATGAACGTGAGGAGAGGTGGCGGCAGACAGATCAGAGAAGGCATGCGGCAATGCTAGGGCTCCTGTGGGATCTAACTCATATGCTCCAGCGTATGGTTGAGCTACAGGAAAGGCAGCAGGAGAAAAGACTGCTGCTACAGCCCCTGTGTAACCAACCGCCCTCCTCCCCAAGTTCCGTAGCCTCCTCACCCAGACGCCCAAGAACGCGGTGAGGGGCCTCTGGCAACTCAGCCACTCCACCCCAGAGGAGTGTCCAAACAAAAGGAGGCTTGCATTCAGTAAGTTTTAAAGTGCTGTGTGGCCTTGTCCTTCCCTCCTTCACCACCCTACCCGGTGCTTCCCTCCTCCACCACCCCCCTCGGCTACCTTGGCAGTTATCCCCCTATTTATGTGATGAATAAATAAAGAATGCATGAATGAAGAAGCAACCATTACTCTATTGCCTCTGCAAGTGGTGATCGAAGGGGGGAGCGGAGGGTGCTTAGCTTACTGGAAAGTAGAGTGAAACTGGAGGGGGGGAGGGAAGAAGGGGAGGGGAGGGGGGGTTCCACCAAGGAGAAACAAACAGAACTTTCACACCGTAGCCTGGCCAGTCATGAAACTGGTTTTCAAATCTTCTCTGATGTGCAATGCACCCTCCTGTACTCTTCTAACCGCCCTGGTGTCTGGCTGCGCATAATCAGCAGCCAGGCGATTTGCCTCAACCTCCCACACTGCCATAAACGTCTTCCCCCTTACTCTCACAGATATTGTGGAGCGCACAGCAAGCAGTAATAACAATGGGAATATTGGTTTCGCTGAGGTCTAACCGAGTCAGTAAACTGTGCCAGCACGCTTTTAAACGCCCAAATGCACATTCTACCACCGTTCTGCACTTGCTCAGCCTATAGTTGAACAGCTCCTGACTACTGTCCAGGGTGCCTGTGTATGGCTTCATGAACCACAGCATTAAGGGGTAGGCTGGGTCCCCAAGGATAACTATAGGCATTTCAACATCCCCAACGGTTATTTTCTGGTCTGGGAATAAAGTCCCTTCCTGCAGCTTTTGAAACAGACCAGAGTTCCTGAAGATGCGAGCGTCATGTACCTTTCCCGGCCACCCCACGTTGATGTTGGTGAAACGTCCCTTGTGATCCACCAGTGCTTGCAGCACCACCATTGAAAAGTACCCCTTGCGGTTTATGTACTCGCTGCCTTGGTGCTCCGGTGCCAAGATAGGGATATGGGTTCCGTCTATGGCCCCACCAGTTAGGGAATCCTATTGCAGCAAAGCCATCCACTATGACCTGCACATTTCCCAGAGTCACTACCTTTGATAGCAGCAGCTCAATGATTGCGTTCGCTACTTGCATCACAGCTACCCCCACAGTAGATTTGCCCACTCCAAATTGATTCTGACTGACCGGTAGCTGTCTCGCGGTGCAAGCTTCCACAGGGCTATCGCCCCTTGCTTCTCAACTGTGAGGGCTGCTCTCATCTTGGTATTCTTGTGCTTCAGGGCAGGGGAAAGTAAGTCACAAAGGTCCACAAAAGTGCTCTTTCGCATGCGAAAGTTTTGGAGCCACTGGGAGTCATCCCAAACCTGCAATACTATGTGGTCCCACCACTCTGTGCTTGATTCCCAGGCCCAAAATCGGCATTCCACGGCATGAGCCTGCCCCAGCATCACCATGATCTCCAAATTGCTGGGGACCGCAGTTTTACAGAACAGAAATCTGTGTTCATGTCCTCATCGCTGTGCTTCCGTCACCTCCTTGCCTGGTTTTTCAGGTGCTGGTTCTGCATAAACTGCATGATAATGCGCGAGGTGTTTACAATGGTCATAACTGCTGCGGTGAGCTGAACGGACTTCATGCTTGCTGTGCTATGGCGTCTGCTCGGGCAATCCATGGAAAAGGGCGCAAAACAATTGTCTACCGTTGCTCTGACGGAGGGAGATGTTTATCTCTTGGACAAAGTAGCTTTTTGTTATTATATCTCTTCAAATCCATGCAGCTAAGTGGAATGTGTCTGCATGATGCAGAAGACATTGATTTAACAGATTAGGCATTCAAATATTAAGGAGTAAACCTATGAAGTTAATCATCTACTGCAGCATCATCTCGAAGGCTTCTGAAGGAAAAAAGAGCCCTTCCTACATTTTGAGTACAGATCCTTCCTCGTTATTATTTGTACTACAGTAACACCAGAGGCCTCAATTATATTAGGGTCCTCTGTGTCAGTCGCTGTAAAAACACATATACAGACAATATGTTCTGAATAGTTTACAAATCCTATGAGAAGGTCAACATTTAAGATGAATGCTTGTGTTTCTGAATTTTAGGAGCTATTTTCTTATTAGATTTACGCTTTCTTCCCTTTGTTGCGATGGGATTCCTTCAAGGAGAGTAACTGCTTTTATCTGATTTTTATTTTATTTTATTTTTTTTTAGCACCAGAGCTCTGGACTTAACTTTGGAGGACAATTTGACGGATCTCTGCAATCTGGGAAATTGGAGCTGGAACTCAAGTTCATCCTTTTGTTGGTTTTCAGGGACTCTGGAAGGACCATAACTTCTGTTTCCAACTACTCTGTTACCATCTCCCATGTGATTCCAAACAACCTTCTAGCAAAAATACAAAGCTAGCGAGTTCTAGAAGCAAAACGATGATTCTAAAAGGAAGACAAACTAGTGTCAGGTGTCAAACCCACTTTGCTGAACCACCAAGAGAGTCCTTAATCTGTTCTGCAGCTAAGTAAGAAGCAGCTAAACTGGTGGCTGAATGAGTAGGTGAGGAAACGAGAACATTGCCGCTAAGTGATCAGCACAAGAGAAAATTTCTGATGCCATGGAAATTTGCCCCAAGACCCATATACCATTCCAAAATATAAAATTCCTCTAAAAAAATACAAGAGAAACTTGTTTTCCATTAGTAAAAAAAAAGTGTCCCTTGCTAAACAAACTTCATTGAACTTAGAAAAGGAAATATCTGGTCTCCTCTTTGGAGGAAGAGATAATGGAAGGACAGTCAGTTCAGCAAACATGCCAGAAGGAGGGGCTTTCAGATGTCTTTATTCTCCAAGCCAGCCCCTCCACCCTCAAAAAAGGAGTTATCCTCTATTAAGATGGATTGGATAATTATTATTATTTCTGTCCAAATCAGTAGAGTCAAAGCAGGAGAAAAAGAATTAGCCAGTTTTGAAAATAAAAAATGACCACTTTCCTAACTAGAAAAACAAAAAATCAATTATGTGGATTAGTCTTAGTATTTCTCAATGTCAGATGAGGCAGGGGAAAAGAGGAAACAACAACTGAAGGTACTGGTATCAGTTATGTCTCACCTGAGAAAGATTTGTGCCACTTTGTGAAAAAGCCATTAAACGTTTTCTAAAGTCTAACCCGATAGCACACTGAGTGTTCCATTCAGGATCTTGATATGAAAGACTGAAAATGAATCCTAATTACAGTGGGTGCACTTCAAAAGTTCATTTGAGTTTTGGAGGCATTACCAATTCCAGTGCTATTCCCCATTTTAAGTATAGTATTGATGACTACAACTAGTAGTAGCTCTAAACCCAGAATGAACTCTTAATTGTGCCCACCGTACTTTATTCTACTGAAAATGACGGCAATCAATACCAAAACCATTCTTGTACCAATAGAGAATATACACTAGAGAATATACACAATAGAGAATTCTAAAGCAACATACCTGAACTCTGAATTTCCAGGTTGTTCCAACAGGAACGCCAGGTATAGGTCCATAGTGGTTAGAAGGAACAATAGTGCATTCCTTAGTACGACCAACACAAGCCATACCCTACCAACATATCAGAGAGAAGAAACTAATTTTATTATATTTAAAGTTTCTTTTCAAAGTTGATGCAGACATAAGGATCTCTGACTATTATGATAAAAATATTTTATATACATTTTTTCAATCAATTTTATGTAAATTCTAGTTTTTATTTATAATCCTTGTCTCCAGTCAACTTTAAAAAAAAGGATATTGACTGTTTTAACTTTTGGAGTGGAGACGATGGGAAAAATTCAGCATTGGTTTACACACTGTGCAATTCCACTGAAGATTGCATGATGTGTAATTTAGTACTGAACTTTGCACAGTTAATTTATATGTATAGTCACAGATATGACACACACACGCACACACACAGAGTTATATTTATTCTTGAAATACACTTTACCTTGCCCCAGTCTCGCTGACTCTCAGTACTGGCAGATGGCATCTTTGCTTTCTTTTTACTCTGCTTGAGCTTTTCCCCAGCCTTTACAACTTCATTCGAATCATTTTTGCAAGAAGGACAGTACCTTAAAAAAAAGGTTGACAGATTTTTAAATCGCTTAACCTAATGGCAACATATTTGGTGTAGCCAGAATGGTGTTGATTAATCCATATTTTCAAGGTTTTGCCAACCTCAAACAATTCCAGTGTAATAAAACTGATAATAATAATGCTTTGCATTTATACTGTACTTTTCCTCCTAAATTCTCAAAATACTTAAAGTATACATTAAAGCAGAGTTCTAACTAAAAAGTAACTCCTAATTCCACCTCCAATTCAAATTTGTGCCATCTCATTGTCTTCAATATGGATATACAGGTGTAACTCAAGGCTCTGATTTTGACCTTGAGATTGGATCTTACTGAACAGTGAGGCATGAGCCAGATTAGACTTTAGCTGTGTGAGTTCTGCATGGCTGACTATAAGAATAATAAGAATAAGAGGCTGCCAACCACACTGTAAGAAAAACTGACAACATACTTATGAGGTATATATTATAACAAACCTATTATGTTATGAAACAGGAATCTCTTTATGCCAACTGGAAGAGGGCACAAGAGCACATAAGGGTTACTGGGATCCCCTGGATCTGGTATCTACATAATAGTTTGCCAAAGAGTGGCATTTAAGGTTTTTGCTGAAAGTCTGTGTCATACTGGTCATCACAATCACTGAGAAATGTATGTACGGATAATATGCAAGAAGTTATGTATACATAGTGAAAATTATGTTCTTAATGCCTGTGAATTAGGGCTGGTTACCAGAAAGTGTTAATAAGTTGCTTTCAGGCAGAAGACATCTGCCTGGCTATAGGTAAATTGAGTATTGTGTTCTTCACAATGGTTGTCTATTTACAGACTAAGCAAAATGCTAATCAGGAAATTGTGAAAACTACAAGGAGGTTCCCCACAGGAAAAACAAGTAATGGGCGTGTCCTGTTTATGAACAAAGACAAAGGAATGTTGGAACTATAACTGGAGGTAAAGAGAAAAATTCTGCATCCGTCACCTAAAGGACAAGCTGACAGTGTACTTGTCTTATGAAGAGAGGGTCACAGCCAAGCTGGCTGTTAAATGCTGAGAGAAAGACTTTGGTAAGCTAAACTTCATTAGATAGGAAAATGTCTTGTTAGTTAACTCTAGGCTCTAGAAAGCAGGTTATAATTTCATTTTACATGTAACCAGTTGTTACCAAATATTTCTACTTGCTCTCATTTGAATCTCTGTATTTTGTTAAATACACTTCTTGGTTTTACTATAAACTTACCTAACTGCTGTGTGCAGTGGTGATCTTAGGTGAAGCTGGTAATCAGCAGTATACTACTTCTTTGGGAACTGTGTGAGTATTCAACGGATTGGGCCTGGACACTCTAAAGAGATGCTCAGAGGGCCTGGGGAAGAGCCTATGGTGAACTTGCAGAGGACCGCAGAGCCTGCCTAGGCTGAGACGAGAGTGCTTGTGAGGGAGCTGACCCTGACAGGCACAGAAAAGGCTTCATCACACTAATGGCAGGTGGTAGCGAGATGCCTCACAACCCTGGGTACCCCCAGGAAGTGTCACATATATACTGAGGTACAAAGATGGTAAGTTTATTTCCCAAGATCATACAGCAAAAGAGCAAGGATTTGAAAGTTTTCACATTTGACAGGGAAATACTTCTCTTTGGGCAAGATCTAGTAATATGCTGAGCAGTCTGGCCCTGATCCAAAGCACAGTACTTTAGCATGAGCAGTCCCATTCAACTGGAAATTGCCGAAATTTGGCAGTAGGACTACTCATTTGCTTAAAGCTAACCGAATGTTAAAGTGCTTTGCTGCATCAGGGCCAGAGTGCTCAGCATCTTGTAGGATCAAGCCCCTTAATCAGAAATATCTTTGAGTGTTCCATGGAAAATGGGTGTGGATTTGACCTAGTTAGGAGTCTTCTAACATCTCTTGCTATGCATATACAACACATTTTGTCCTGCATTTTTGGCAACATTTTTAACAGTGAGCAGCTTAAGAAGGTTGTGCTATGTATGTATGAACAGTTAATTTCTTAGTCAATTGACTTATTCCTTGAATTACACACAAGACAGGCTGTGCTGCTGGTTAAAAAATAAAATGTAAAGAGTTTATGGATGGTGACAGACAAACTATTACAAGAAGTTTAAGGGTGAAATTCTGGTAGAATTGAAGTCAATAGCAAGACTCCTATTAAATGAGGCCAGTATTTCACACTAAAGTCAATAAAGGTACTTCACTAGGACAGTGAAATTAGTAAGGAATGAAAAAATAGAGGTAGCCATCCGTATCTAAGGTTATCCCAAAACTGTATGAAGTTACGTTCTATTATTTGAAAAGTAGAATGCAATAAAAAGGACTGTGGAATAATGCGTATTCACAATAAGGCAAATTTGGAAGTGTGCACGCAGCTTTAACTATGGCATTTCCTGCTTTAAGATTGCTTAACCAAGCAATCTTAATGTTTCCTTAACTGAGCTTTGTATGGAATATTAAATACTGTTTATCATATAAATAGACTGGTTCTGATCTGTATGAAAATGCCTTATCAGTATTTCCCAAACTGTGGGGTGGAACTGGGGGCTGCCAAGTTTAAATTATTAAAATTTAAAATGGACAATTTTCTACTTTTAAAATAAACAAATATCTGGTATTCAACTAAGGGTCAAACTCTGCCATGAACCTAAATTAGTATGCAAGGCAGGAAGAGAAAAGGAAGAACGCTTCTTTTACATTTCTGTGCAGTGGCATTACATTGCAGAACTGCAATCCTTTACACAAAAGTGAGTGCAAGGACCTCATAGGATTGGCACTGCTACATAACCTACAAGAAGTGGACAAGCAGCAAGGCCATAGCTGTGCCATTCCATGGCACTGGCTTCCCTGGCCAGAACAGTTCATCTACCTTTATGAATAAAACTCAGAACGCATACGCCTATACTGCAAACAAAACAAAGTTAAATTTTAAAATGGAAGAAAAGTTATATACCTCATCAGTCACTGTGGTTATTCTAAATGTTTTGTACATGTGGATCCCACTTCTGGTACGGGTGTAAGTTCAGAATCTTTTGGCCAGGAGTGTCTGGGGAGCGGTAAATATGCCCTAGATGTCCCACCGGAGGGAATATATCGCCTAATGGTCCCGATTGCCACTCGGTTCCCCTCTAGTCCAGAGTTCCAAACATACATAGGACTCCAGAATAGAGCAGAGGAAGGCAGGATCCAAACACCCAAACTATATTGAAAAACTAGTTATTGACAAGGTGAGTAACTTGTTTTTCTTCTTTATGTGTTGTCCGTGTGGATCCCACTTCTGGTGACTAAGAAGCAGTCTCCATAAGAGTGGTAGAGGGTCTGAGTAGTCCTAATTGAATAGGGATTGCAATACTTGGCCAAAATTGGCATCATATCTGGACTGTCCAAGTCCAAGGATTGATGTTTTACAAAGATATGAATGGAGTTCCAGGTGGTGTTTTTCCAATTCTCCAGTACGGCAATGTTCCTAAATACGGCTGAGCAGGGTACCTAGGCTCTAATAGAATGAGCGCTATCCTCTCTACAGGGTTTTAGGCCTGCCATCTGATATCTTATATGTATGTACTCTTATCCACTTAATCTTGGAGTGGAAATGGACTGCCCTCTAATAGTGGCACCAAACCATTGTCTTCATACTCTTGAAGAACTTTCTCTCTTAAGAGTCTCTCATGACAGAAGTCCACGAAGGAGGACAGGGAAGGTGAGTGGGGTGTGGGAAGGACGTGAACTGAATTCCATATCCTGTGGAAATTACCTCCTGGGCCTAAAAGTATGAACTAATACTCAGTTCAAGGCTGGAAGAATAGGGATAGATGGTTGCCAAACTGAAGAAACACTAAGTAGGGCTCTTAGTGTTATGCTGGGGCTCCCAACATGCTCATCAAGCCTGCTGCTTGTTTGAGGAAGAAATGGAGCTGACAGAGAGGAAAAAAAGATCTCTTCTTCTGGGCGTGGCAGAGAAGGAGAGTCACTGGAATATTGATATGTCTTCATTTCAGTCTTTATTGAGGTTGCTTTTAGAACCCAAAGGGCTCTCTCTGCTATTACACATATAGTCCAAGAGACTAAAATACTGCTCTGGAGTCCTTTAAGGGAGCAAACATATTCATTAGTTTTTGAACTAAAAGGATCTGAACCTTCAAAAAGGCAGATCCCCATAGTGGCTTGGACCTATTTAGGTATCCCTTAAGAACATCTGGTAAGTTACTGCAGTGAACACTGAATGAGATGGTGTAGCCGAGATTTCTAGGACAGCCTGGAGAGAATGCTTTGCTAAGAGCTGAACTTCAGAGCTAATCTCTTTTGAGCGCCAATTTTTGTTCTTAGGGAAACTTGTCAATAAAGGATGACAAAATCCCAGATATGTTAGTAGTTTGAGATACACATCTACGAAGAAGCAAAAGAGCATACATTTCTGCAAAAAAGTCTAATTTCTTGGGGTCACTCTCTTTAGACACGACTAAAGGCCCGCATGAATTTTGCATAAAGTATCATCCTTTTATATTTACCAGTCCTCATCTTCTGGTATCTTGCTTAAAGGTGGATTCAGGCAGTATATATGGTAGGCCATATTACATTCATCGCACAGAAGTTGCATGTGAGCATCCTGTTTTCCACCACACAAATAGCAGGAGCAAAAGCGACATTCCGTATCTGGGTCTGCCCTACAGTGCTTGCACTCAGGGCCACTCTTTCCTGTGAAGATAAAGTAGAAAACGTTAAGCCTCAGAGAAGTGATTTTAGATTCATAAATATGCCATTATGGGGAGGGAAAAGGAGAAGGGGAAAATGTACTGTAATGCTGTGAGTGCAGGAACTTTCCTACTGTCTGTTTTAAAAAAAAAAAAAAAAAAAGTCAGGCATAATGATAACTATTGAGAACCATTTATTTACAAAACTACATATATCATAATGTTACATATATAATACTAATTCCATGTCAATTTGTGGTCTTGTATGACAGACTTGCAAAACAGTCATTACCATTTACCAGCCCAGGCACAAAATCTTCTCAATCCCCTTGCCATCAGGATGGTGATGAAAAAGCAAAAAGATATTTTACTTTTACTCCATCAAAAAAGGCCTCAATTCCTACACCCATGACAAGCTCCACTGATTTCAAAGAGAGTCTGCCCACATGGAGCTTATTACAGGACAATGGACTAATTCCATGAAGGCTTCAGTGAGTAACCACTCCTGTGAATAACCTTATCCAATCTGATGGAACTGCTCACATGAGAAAAGATATTCATGTATAAGTCTTTGCAGGATTAGACCAAAAAAGTTTCTGCAGAAGAACATGAACAAAACTGCAAACTTTAGCCACAGTCAACTTTAATAGAACTCTAGGGGGGAAATTTTTTTTACAAGATCAAATAAAGAGGAACTTAAAGTTTCATTTTTATTTGATTAAATGCAGGATCATTTTTACATAAACCATTCTGGACAGATATGATCAAAGATGGGAATCCACAAAATAAGACTGGCATCTTGGAACACAGATATTAACTGGGAAATGTGAGGGGCTGCTTCAAATATTAATGAAAAGGAAAGTACAGATTGCCTGAATTCAAGAAACCAAATGGAAGGGAGCAAAGGCAAAGGCTATAAGCTACTATACTGTGGCATATCTAATATGAGAAAGAGTTGGTACAGTTTTAGACAAAGTAATGTGGGAATGTGTAGTGGATGTGGAGAGGATAAGACACAGGGTGACTTTGGTTAAGCTAGCTTTTGAAAATGTGCCCCTAAAAGTTATATGTTCATATGCATCACAAGTGGGAAAACAGACACTATTATACAGAAAGCAATAAAGAATGAAAGAGTCATCACTAGTGCCAACCTTAATGGTCACATGAGAGAGAAGGTAAAGCTTCAAATGGTACAATGGCAGTTGTGGATATGGACACAGGAACAAGGAAAGGTAACAGTATGCTCAGATATATGATTTGACAGTGAATACTTTTTTCACTAAGGAAGAAAAATGATTACCTTTAAAAGCGGTAGCATAGGGGCACAGATGAACTGTTTCCTAATAAACTGAACTGAGCTGAAGAACATCAAAATCTGTAAGGTCATTCCCAGAGAAAGCATTGTAACTCAGCACAGAATGCTGGTTCTTGACTATGGGTACATATCATTCATGAGAAGAAAACATCCAAAGCAGTACAGAAAACCAAGTGGTGGAAGTTTAATGAAGCTAGCAAGGCATTTAAAACTAAAGTATTGGAGATCTCTTTGGGAGGGTGAAAAGAAATACATTCTGGAGGGATCTAGCCAATCCCAGTGGTCTGTCTCTGGCGCACATGATGCAAACGATGAGAGCTCTCATAAGTGATCTTTTTCAGTTGATGCTGCTCAGTATGAGGTACAGCTGTCCTTTGCTCTGTATATTGTAGAAGCGGGTGAAAGGGATAGAAATGCACAAGACTAGCTGTGTTTGAGTGTGCTCCCCATTCCACAGTGAAGCTAAGCAGTGTGACGGAACAGTGTGTTAATGCACACCAAGATTTCACAGGAATCCTCCAGAAATCTTTAGGAATCTTTCCTGGAGGTACTCGCCGATCCTCTGCCAAAGGTTCCTTGGCAGAGCTGCTTTGTTCCTTCCCCCATTGTAGGAAACTTTCCAGCACCACTCGGCAATCACTTGTGCAGGGACCAAAATGGCACGCAGGTGAGCAGCATACGGATTGGGTCTAAACCTGCAAACGTGCAGTAGATGCACCCCTGCATCCTTGCTTACCCTCAGGAGTCAGATATCAGCTTCGATAACCATTGCCTGGCCTGTGGAAAATGGTGGCAGAATTTACAATATTGTCCCTATTTGCCTTCACTGATCCCCTGAAAACATCACCTACACCCCACCCGGGCAGAACTCACCATGTTTAGGCTGTTTGCAGAGTTGTGTGCTTGCCAAGGGTCAGTGAGAAAGTAATTGGTAGTTACAAGAAGTGTATTTTACTGTAATGATTTAATGCTGTGCGTGAACTAAATCATGCTTCTGTGTATTGTTTCTTGTGCTTCTGCAGATGTAGCCTTCAGGGGAACCCCCTACACACCAGCGGAGTGCCTTCTCCAGATAGACGGAAGCGACCAAGTTGTAGCAAGGAGAACATGTTCTGAGAGGTGCTCCAATCCCCAGAGGCCAAAAAAAGTGAACCCAGGGAGGGGAGAGAAAATGAAAGGCAGAGTAAGAAGCACATTCTAAAGGCCAAGAGTGAATGATAAAAGTGATGGAGGAGCAAACAGAAATGTTAAAGTCCCTGATCACCTAACAGTCAGGATAGATAAGTGCTTTCCCCCCCGCCCAGTCCCCGCAGCTAATACAGAATTGTTTTCCATGCCCTCCCCAAAATCCTCCCACATATTCCTTACAATTAACCGGAATGTCTCGATGCCCCGTTCACACTACGCCTTTGGACAGCTTCCAAAATTATATCTGGACTTATGCACAGCTCTGAGAGCCTACGCTGCTCTTCACTGTTTTCTTCCTTCCCACCGTGCCTTTTGTGTGTGTTGATTGGTGTTTAATAAAAACAAACTCTCTTTAAGAGAGCTGCTCTTTATTTATGTCTTACACACAGCGATTGCCACTGGTAGCAATACATAAATGCAATTTAATCATTTGCTTAGTACAAATCCTGCTTAGGAGTCACCACAATTTTTAGGCAAAACAAGATAATTGAAGTTAATGAAGCATGGCAGACTGCTGTATAGAAATGCACCATAATTGGTACTCATTATCAAAATGGTGTCCCAAAGCCTCCCTGATTCTAATAGCCATGGTATCTGGCTGCTCAAAATCAGCAGCCAGGCAATCTGCCTCAGTATTCCACCCCAGGGGAAACTTTTCACCTAGGCCTGGTCTACACTACGAGTTTAAGTCGAATTTAGCAGCATTATCTCGATTTAACCCTGCACCTGTCCACACGACAAAACCCTTTTTTCGACTTAAAGGGCTCTTAAAATCGATTTCTTTACTCCAACACCGACGAGGGGATTAGCGCTGAAATCGGCCATGCTGGGTCGAATTTGGGGTACTGTGGATGCAATTCGATGGTATTGGCCTCCGGGAGCTAACCCAAGGTGTTCAGTTGGGACCACTCTAGACAGCGCTCTCAACTCAGATACACTGGCCAGGTATACAGGAAAAGTCCCGCAAACTTTTGAATTTCATTTCCTTTTTCGCCAGCGAGGCAAGCTCACCTGCACTGGTCACCATGCAGAGCTCATCAGCACAGGAGACAGCACTCTGAGCTCGGATACATTGGCCACGTGTACAGGAAAAGCCCCGGGAACTTTTGAATCTCATTTCCTGTTTGGCCAGGCGAGCTCATCAGCACAGGTGATCATGCAGTCCCAGAATCAAAAAAGAGCTCCAGCATGAACCGAAGGGGAGGTACTGGATCTGATCGCTGTATGGGGAGAGGAATCCATGCTATCAGAACTACGTTCCAAAAGATGAAATGCAAAAACATTTCAAAAAATCTCCGAGGCCATGAGGGACAGAGGCTACAGCAGGGATGCAACACAGTGCCGCGTGAAACTTAAGGAGCTCAGACAAGCGTACCAGAAAACCAAAGAATCAAACGGACGCACTGGGACAGAGCCCCAGACATGACGCTTCTACGCTGAGCTGCACGCAATTCTTGGGGGGGGGGGGGGGCGCCACCACTACCCCACTCCTGTCCATGGACTCCGACGATGGGGTACTCTCCGCCATGCCTGAGAATTTTGCGGATGGGGAAGATGAGGAGGAGGACGACGAGCTTGAGGAGAGCACACAGCACACCGTTCTCTCCAACAGCCAGGATCTTTTGCTCACCCTCACTGAAATACCCTCCCAACCCAACGAAGCCAGAGAAGAGACCTCTGGTGAATGTACCTTTTAAAATATAATACACGTTATAAAAGCAAGTGTTTTTTAATGATTAAGTAGCCCTGAGGACTTGGGATGCATTCATGATTAGTACAGCTACTCATTTCCATTTGAATCTCATTTCCTGTTTGGCCAGGCGAGCTCATCATCACAGGAGACCATGCAGTCCCAGAATCGAAAAAGAGCTCCAGCATAGACCGAACGGGAGGTACGGGTTCTGACCGCTGTATGGGGAGACGAATCCGTGCTGGCAGAACTCCGTTCAAAAAGACAAAATGCCAAAATATTTGAAAGAGTCCCCAATGGCATGAAGAACAAAGGCTATAACAGGGATCCGCAGCAGTGCCGCGTGAAAATTAAGGAGCTCAGGCAAGCCTACCAAAAAACCAGAGAGGCAAACGGCCGCTCCGGTTCAGAGCCCCAGACATGCCGCTTTTATGATGAGCTGCATGCCATTCTAGGGGGTGCAGCCACCACTACTCCAACCCTGTGCTTTGACTCCATCCAAGGAGTGGCAGGCAACACGGAAGTGGGTTTTGGGGCGAGGAAGACGATGATGAGAAAGAGGTTGTAGGTAGCTCACAGCAAGGAAGCTGAGAAACTGGTTTCCCCAACAGCCAGGATCTGTTTCTCACCCTGGACCTGAAGCCAGTTCCCCCTGAACCCACCCAAGGCGGGCTCCCAGACCCTGAAGGCGGAGAAGGGACCTCTGGTGAGTGTAGCTTTGTAAATATTATACATCGTTTAAAAGCAAGTGTGTTTAATCATTAATTTGCCCTGGCATTCGTGGCCAGTACAGCGACTGGAAAAGTATGTTAACGTGTCTGGGGATGGAGCGGAAATCCTCCAGGGACATCTCCATAAAGCTCTCCTGGATGTACTCCCAAAGCCCTTGCAAAAGGTTTCTGGGGAGGGCAACCTTATTCCGTCCTTTATGGTAGGACACTTTACTATGCCAGGCCAGTAGCACGTAATCGGGAATCATTGCGGAACAAAGCATTGCAGCGTACGGTCCTGGTGTTTGCTGGCATTCAAACAACATCCGTTCTTTATCTCTCTGTATTACCCTCAGGAGAGTGATATCATTCATGCTCACCTGGTTGAAATAGGGTTGTTTTAGTAAGCGGACATTCACAGGTGCCCATTCCTGCTGGGCTGTTTGCCTGAGACTACACAGAAATCTTCCCCACTGTTAGCCACACGGTGAAGGGAGGGGTGAAGCCATCATCTCAGAGAATTGGGTGTATGTGTGTGCCTGCGGGGGGGCGTTAGTTGGGTTTCTGCTGTACGTGAACCCGGAAACCACAGCCCCTCCTTTTAAATTGCCAACCCATTTTTAATGGGCAACCCAACAGCTACTTCGTATGGGAAAAGATGGCACTGCTGTTTGACGCCATTCCCACATGTTATGAAGCTTAAAGAAGCCAAAAGACTGTGGCTTACCATGGCTGCCTGCAAGCCAAATTCCGCTGCCCGGCCCTGCGTGAGTGATCTCTCACAGCAAACTGGCATACCCTCAATAAAAAGCAAAATGCGAGCTTGTAATGAAAGCACATGTGCTATGTAATGTTAATAGCAAGGTTTACTGTGAAAGAGTATACCCATTGTTCTATGTAATGTTAACAGCAAGGTTTACCGTGAAAGAGTATACCCATTGTTCTATAAAATGTGTCTTTTTAACTACCACTCTCCCTTTTTTTTCCCCTCCACCAGCTGGATATGTTTCTCCTTCCCAGAGTCTAGCAAAGACTAGAAGGCGAAAAAAACGCACTTGTGATGAAATGTTCTCTGACCTCATGCTGTCCTCCCACACTGACAGAGCACAGCAAAATAAATAAAGGCAGACTATCTCAGAGTGCAGGAAAACACAATATGGCCGCGAGGAGAGGTGGCGAGCTGAAGATGGTAGGGGGCGTCAGCTTGCTGAAAGAAGGCAGGAGTCAGTGCTCAGGCTCCTGTGGGATCTAACTCATATGCTCCAGCATATGGTTGAGCTACAGGAAAGGCAGCAGGAGAAAAGACTGCCGCTACAGCCCCTGTGTAACCAACTGCCCTCCTCCCCAAGTTCCATAGGCTCCTCACCCAGACACCCAAGAACGTGGTGGGGGGCGGCTCCGGCCACTCCACCCCAGAGGATTACCCAAGCAACAGAAGGCTGGCATTCAATAAGTTTTAAAGTGCTGTGTGGCCTTGTCCTTCCCTCCTTCACCACCCCACCCCGTGCTTCCCTCCTCCACCACCCCTGCCGGGCTACCTTGGCAGTTATCCCTCTATTTGTGTGATGAATAAATAAAGAATGCATGAATGTGAAGCAACAATTACTCTATTGCCTCTGCAAGCGGTGATTGAAGGGGGGAGGGGAGGGTGCTTAGCTTACTGGAAAGTAGAGTGAAACTGGGAGGGGTGTAGGGGTGGGGGGGGTTGGTTTCCACCAAGGAGAAACAATCAGAACTTTCACACCGTAGCCTGGCCAGTCATGAAACTGGTTTTCAAATCTTCTCTGATGTGCACTGCACCCTCCTGTACTCTTCTAACCGCCCTGGTGTCTGGCTGCGCATAATCAGCAGCCAGGCGATTTGCCTCAACCTCCCACACTGCCATAAACGTCTTCCCCCTTACTCTCACAGATATTGTAGAGCACACAGCAAGCAGTAATAACAATGGGAATATTGGTTTCGCTGAGGTCTAACCGAGTCAGTAAACTGTGCCAGCACGCTTTTAAATGCCCAAATGCACATTCTACCACCGTTCTGCACTTGCTCAGCCTATAGTTGAACAGCTCCTGACTACTGTCCAGGGTGCCTGTGTATGGCTTCATGAACCACGGCATTAAGGGGTAGGCTGGGTCCCCAAGGATAACTATAGGCATTTCAACATCCCCAACGGTTATTTTCTGGTCTGGGAATAAAGTCCCTTCCTGCAGCTTTTGAAACAGACCAGAGTTCCTGAAGATGCGAGCGTCATGTACCTTTCCCGGCCACCCCACGTTGATGTTGGTGAAACGTCCCTTGTGATCCACCAGTGCTTGCAGCACCATTGAAAAGTACCCCTTGCGGTTTATGTACTCGCTGCCTTGGTGCTCCGGTGCCAAGATAGGGATATGGGTTCCGTCTATGGCCCCACCACAGTTAGGGAATCCCTTTGCAGCAAAGCCATCCACTATGACCTACACATTTCCCAGAGTCACTACCTTTGATAGCAGCAGCTCAATGATTGCGTTGGCTACTTGCATCACAGCAACCCCCCACAGTAGATTTGCCCACTCCAAACTGATTCCCGACTGACCGGTAGCTTTCTGGTGGTGCAAGCTTCCACAGGGCTATCGCCCCTTGCTTCTCAACTGTGAGGGCTGCTCTCATCTTGGTATTCTTGTGCTTCAGGGCAGGGGAAAGCAAGTCACAAAGTTCCATGAAAGTGCCCTTACGCTTGAGAAAGTTTCGCAGCCACTGGGAATCATCCCAGACCTGCAACACTACGCAGTCCCACCACTCTGTGCTTGTTTCCCAGGCCCAGAATCGGTGTTCCATGCCATGAACCTGCCCAATTGACACCAGGATGTGCACATTGCAGGGGTCCGTACTTTGTGAGAAGTCTATGTCCATGTCCTCATCACTCTCATCACCACGCTGCAGTAGCTACTTCCTCAGCTGGTTTCGCTTTTCTTGCAGGTTTTAGTCCTGCATATCCTGCTGGATAATGCGGGCAGCGTTTACAGTGCTCATACTTGCCGCAGTGATCTGAGCGGGCTCCATGTTCCCAGTGCTATGGCGTCTGCGCTGAAAAAAGGCGCGAAACAATTGTCTGCCATTGCTCTGATGCAGGGAGGTGCGACTGACAACATGGCTTTCAGGGAATTAAAATCAACAAAGGGGGTGGCTTTGCATCAAAGGAAAAACAGAATGGCCCCCTCAAGGATAGAACTCAAAACCCTAGGTTTAGCAGGCTGTTGATTTCATGGAGGGAGGGAGGAGAAAATAAAAACAACACAAATCTGGTCTATTTCTTGTTTTGATCCACTTCATCTATTTTTATATATCTTGCTGGCAGCAGACCGTGCAGTATGACTGCTGGCCATTGTCGTCTCCTGGCTGCTCATTAAAAGACGATGCAGTAGGACTGCCGGCAGGACTGAATTGCCATGAGATGAAACTTAAAAGGGTAATGACCTGGCTGAGTCACTCCCATGTTTGCCCAAGTGCTCCTGACCTCTCTGAGGTCAGTTAAAAGAGCACCCTGGAGTACGTCGACGATGGCTACCAGTCATACTGCACTGTCTGCTGCCAAAAGGCAATGAGCGGCTGCTGTGTAGCAATGCAGTACCGCGTCTGCCAACACCCAGGAGACATATGGTGACGGTGAGCTGAGCGGGCTCCACGCTTGCAGTGGTATGGCGTCTGCTCGGGTAACCCAGGAAAAAAGGCACGAAACGGTTGTCTGCCATTGCTTTCACAGAGGGAGGGAGGGAGGGAAGGGGGGCCTGATGATTTGTACCCAGAACCTCCCGCAACAATGTTTTTGCCCCATCAGGCATTGGGATTTCTACCCAGAATTCAAATGGGCGGCAGAGACGGCGGGAACTGTGGGATACCCACAGTGCAACACTCCGGAAGTCGACGGTTCCCTCAGTACTGTGGACACACGCCACCGACTAAATGCTGGATAAATGTAGTAAGACCATTTGTGTAGGGACACGCACAATCGACTGTATAAAAACGCTTTCTACAAAACTGAATTCTATAAATTCGACCTAATTTCGTAGTGTAGACATAGCCTTAGACTCATAAGTATTATGGAGTGTGCAGCAGGCTGCTATGACCATGGGAATGTTTTCCTCAGTCAGGCCTAATCTGCCATAAAGGCAGTGCCAGCATGCTTTTAATCTGCGAAAGGCACATTCCACAGTCATTCTGCACCTGCTCAGCCTGTTGTTGAAGCACTCCTTGCTGCTGTCCAGGTTTGCCGGGTAAGGCTTCCTGTGTCATGGGAGAAAGGAGTACGCTGGGTCTCCCAGAATCACTATGGGCATTTCAACATCCCCTACTGGAATCTTCTGATCTGGAAATAAAGTCCCTGCTTGCAGCTTTCTGTACAAGCCAGTATTCCTTAAGATGCGTGTGTCATGTACCTTCCTGAACCACCCCGCGTTGATGTCAGTGAAATGCCTATGGTGATACTCAAGCGCCTGCACACCATAGGGAAGTATCCCTTTCTACTGATGTACTCCACCACAAGATGGTCTGGGGCCAAAATGGGAATATGCATGCCATCTATTGCCCCTCCACAATTAGGGAATCCCATTGCTGCAAAGCCATCCACTATTTCACACACATTGCCAAGAGTTACTGTCCTTCACAGCAAGATGTTCTCTCACACTTGCATTGACTCTGCCTCAACAGCGTATTTCCTGGCTCCAAACTGATTTGCGACCAATGGGTAGCAGTCTGGAGTCACCAGCTTCCACACAGCGATCGCCATGTGCTTCTCCACTAAGAGGGCAATTCTCATTTTGGTGTCCTTGCACTGTAGTGCTGGGGCGAACTCCACACAGCTGGGGGACTGAAAGGATACATCATTAAACTGAAATCTTCATTACATTGTTTAGATGTGGTATGTCTTATAAGTGTATATTTAGGGCAAATGGATTGAGTATTTCCAGGTTTACTATAAACTCAAAATCTGGGAAACTAAATGGGGATGAAACAAAGTAAAATAATTGATGGAGGGGATGGGGAAGAAGATGAAAAAGAGGGCTAAGCTGAAGGTGCTAGAGAAGGTATCAGGACTGATAGTGCCTCCGACAGAAAACAAAGTCACACTTCTCTGTTGAACTTTGCCATTTCAAGAGTGCAAAAAGTCTCCAGGTCCAGTTAAGTGATTTGCTTGGTGTCAGGATCCCAAATATGGATGTGATTCCGGTACATGAGAATTATGAAGGGGGCAGTGGTGTAGGGTAAATGCAAGTAAAGCAGATGTGCTAACTTCTTACAGTGTTGCCAAACTTAAGAGCTAAATTCCAACACCACAGTGACTGAATACCTTAAAGCAAATTTACTGTATCCCATCTCTACCTTCTGTGGGGGTCTTCTGCAGTAGTGAGATCGGACACTTTTCAACTTTCTCTGCTATTAAAAAGCTAAGCATCTTACCCTCCTTTTTAACTTTCAAACTATTAGGGAAGGAAGGAAAGTAGTCTAACCCAACCTTTTGTCTAAAGTTCTTGATCTATTGAATTTAGTAGTCTTTCACACCACATTTTTGGTGTAATATGGAAAAATCATCAGCTTTTCCTTTCCACGTTAGATTTTTGAGTTCATGGGCTTTTTAAAGAATGAGTTCCTTAATACTACATTTTAAACATCTTACAGTTAAGGCCTGGGCCTTCGCATTTGGAGGGGGTTTTGGTGCAAGAGAGGTGTGGGCTCTCTCAATATCTACATTCTGATCCGGGGGAAGACACAAAAGCCCTAGCAGCATGGTGGATAAAAATTCCAGAGGCCTCCCTTTTTCCATCTCCTCTGGAAGACCCACCATTCTCAGATTGTTTCTCCTCGATCTTCCTTCCAGATCATTAACCTTCTCCTACAGTGTTTTAATAGCCATTTCCTGTTGCTTTAAGATTATATTCATGGTACTCCCCGTGTCTTCTAGCAAGGAGAGTATATTAGCAGCTTCCCCATAGTCTTGATGCCAAGCTTTGCAAATTAGCTTGATGTGTACTAGTAATATGTTTGATCTCAGTTATATCTTGTGATACAAATTCCAAGAGAATGGACATCATGACCAAAACTTTTAGCCAGTCCATAATTTTATCTAGTCTCAAAGGGGTGGACTCTCCCTGATCAGCCATCCTGGCCCTAGAAGGGCCATCCGACAATATCTGTTTTTTAGGATTTTGTGGAAATGTTTGAGACAGTGTGAATCCTCCTATTATTAACAGTTTTATTCGTCTTTTTTGGTAGGTAAGTTTCAGATTTCTATTATAGGACTTTCATGCACAAGACTTTTTTCAGCACAGAATTTTTATTTTGATACTTAATAAATGTGTCAGGGAAAATTTAATAAGAATCTATTAAATGGAAAAATTCTGGCATTCTTTGGTTTTCCATCAAAAGTAGAATTAACTGTGCAGCTTGAGAATATTTCTGCTCTCTACATTATCACTTTTGGAAAGGATAGGGACTGTGGCTGGTCTGGATGTATATATAGTAACACATAAGGAATACATTCCTTGACACTGTCTCCAGAACATCAAATTTAATTCATTTCATGGAACACATGTGGGATAGCCCCTTTCTGGATTTTGGGGCCTGAATCTGCTGCCTATTAGGTTACCTAAGGTCATGGCTCTTCTGAGCATACATATGGGTGCAAGCATCAAACAGCATTTAGCTATACATGTTTAACTGGAAATGTTCAAGTGCAGGTGGAAGCTAGAGGGTTACATATGGAGGAAGTATACTTTATTATTACTTATTTATATAGCTCAATAGATGTGCATGGTGATTCACAGAACAAAGAGAGAGATTCCCTGTCCAGAAAAGCTTACAATATAAAGAACAGAGGAACAAGAGGGACTGTTTGAATTTAGGATGACAAGAGTGTTATATGGGCCACATGGGAAGCTAGCATTGGATCTTGGTGGTTAACATTTTTAAGTTATTAATCATTTTCATATGTTTAGCACTATAGCTTTATAGAAGAGCTTGACGAACTTTGTTCTGAGATGGTGTTGAGAGGAACGAACGCATGGGGGGCAGCATGAAAAAAAGTACGGAAGTGGCTGTGGGAGAAGAATATAAAGTTGGCATCCCGATTAGCAATTTGTATTGCGCAAAAGGATTATAAGATCATCTGATGATTATATATGCTAAAGACTGTGATAAATTAAGAATTAATTCAGCAGATACACTAATGTTAATTTATTTCACTGCACAGCAGTAGGTATAATGTCACTGAGTTAAATGTGTGTCACATTTCCCATGGCCTCAAAACTGTTCTACAAAACCTGCAACTATACTCGTAAAACAAATAATTAGGTGAACAAATGCAAAGCAAATATAACTTAATTTTACATGTGCAGTTTTGGGGGCACCATAAAATTGTTCCTCAAATTGTCAGTTCACAATGAAAATATTTTTTTAAATATTTTCTGTTGCATAAAAATAATCTTAAAATGAAACTGACTAGAAATTAACTATGAACAAAAGTGAAAGTGACTGTATTTTCATTTGCCAATCTTGAGAAAAATGAGAACACCCGTAGCATAAGAAGTAAAACAAATTATTTTAAATCCTTTCATTTATAAAAGTTAAGAGTAGGAAAGGAAATTTGCTTTTTTAAAAACAGTGATATCTAACACTGTAGTGCCCTGTGAAAGGGACAAAGAAACAGTGGGCACATTGTCTCTTGCATTAAAGAACAGCTGTGCAAAGGACCCCAAAATGTGGCTGCTTTTTGTCACAACTCTGACAAACATAATTCAGCAGCATCCACTAATGATGATGTCCTCTGCCTCTCATTCGCATTTCCATTAGAAACACCATTTTATCAATACCTTTTTCATTTGGGTAGAAATTTTGATTTTGGGTGAAACTTTGTTTCAAGCTTTGAGATAAGAAGCCAGTGTCTTTTCTGGTAAGGGGAATTTAGTGCCAGGAAGATTACAGGTAGCCAAGTGATGGCCCTGGAGACTGAAGTCCTCTGTTTATTCACAGAATAAGTACAACACAAGCAGTGCCCATGTAAGCTTCCTCAGACTACCTGCTAATGTTCTTTCACCCTTAGAGAATGTCAGGGCTGAACTGTAGCTCACACAATAGGCCCATTCAATCCTTGGCCTCTGCTCAGAATATAAACAAAGATGTCAATTGTGATGGTAGTTTTTGTGATTTGGATACCGGTCCACTAGGAATCATCTAAGGGCTATCAGTGGTTGTTCCCTATTTCTCTGCTTGTAACATTTTGAACTGATGATTTAATATGCAGATATATTACATCAAATATCCATTTCTAAGTAGTTCCATATAATGCATGAATCATCAAAAAAGTGGCAACAGAGTCAAAGGGCTGTCTAATAATTACTATATTATTGACAACATATAAAACACACTTTCATTAAAATTATTGAATCTGCATTGTTGTATCATTCTTATCAACTATGATTTTTAAAATTACATATTCACATGTTTGAATACCATTCTCAAACATATAATGAAATAAGCATACTTTTGAAATCTCCATCACCAAATGTCAGTGGATAAGCTCCGGGCTTTTCAATCTTGTACATTTCTTCTATAAAAAGGATTTTGCAATCATTTATTATGTCTTCTGGGCCTCTGGAGGGGGGGGAAAAAGAAAAGTATATTTAACTTTGTTTCTTTGATTCCTGTTGCTGTAATTGATAAACCTTGAGGAAGAGCTATAGCTAATAATCAGTGCCAGTTTTAATTTTTAAAATCCATAGAATTTTGGACTGTAGCTGTATTTACTTATTGCTCATTTTAAGCCGTCACAACCATTACATGCAGCACTGAATAATTTGGTCTAAACTGACAATAAAAATTCAACATAACGATATAACTTTTAACAAAGCCAAAACAATAAATAATTTACATCAGCACAAGGTAAATTAAATAACAAGCTAAGAAGTATCATCATATTGCAGAT
Source organism: Caretta caretta (assembly GCF_965140235.1). Lineage (NCBI taxonomy): Eukaryota > Metazoa > Chordata > Testudines > Cheloniidae > Caretta > Caretta caretta. The sequence continues at coordinate 105,105,738 of NC_134210.1, read as the reverse complement.
CAGCTAGTGCAAATATCAAAGGCACCAACTGATAGTTCATTCATTGAAAGTATTTTTTTTAAGTTGTTTCTCAAACATTAAAATACTGTTTTGTTATCCAAAGTTAGCAACAGCAGACCAGACAAAATCAAAAGCTAGCAATGGCAGACCAGACAAAATGCAAAACACTCAAGAGGCACTATACATTATAGTAAACCTAAAAGAATTCTTATTGGCAATGATATAATAGAATTATACTGTTAGCAATGACAATGAATAGTGACTTATAACTGTGTTATAATATGCACTACTGAACTTAAACAGAAAGAAAAAATAATATGGTAAATAGTTTAAATTCTCATTGTACAAAAATCCTTTCAAACATTTTCAGTGTCTAAATGTTCAGGTTTCTTTTAAGTTTCACTTTAACGCTGACTTTCTTGGATTTCTAAACGTTTCAGAAAACTAAGGCCCCAAATCCAGCAAGAACAGATACAATATTCTAGTACATATTATAGTACGTATTCTTACACCCTTGACCACAGAGGGACTTTTTTTGACAGGTGTCACAGTGCACAAACTTCCAATGGTACACAGCTAGTACTTCAAAGAACAAAACATTCATATTAAATGGGTGATGGAGGCCATTAATGAGTAAAGATAAAGATTTTAATCTCATACCCCCTACTCCACTTAATTTTCCTCCCGCTTTCCCAACTGATTTTAACTGCGACGGGTGACTGACAGAAAACTTTAGTCCTTCACTGTGCCAAGTTGTCTTTTCAGCTGCTATTTGTGGATCTCTTGCCACTTTCAATTTTACAATATAAAACTAAATTAGGAATTGTTCACAGTATTACCAATTTAGAGCCAAATCCTGCAAGTACTTACTACTTAGCAAGTCCCATTGACTTCAGCGGGCTACAGCTATTAAGTGGCTATAGGATCAAGCTGTTATACCCAAGAAGGGAAATTAGTTTCCTAATTGTAATTTTTATTTCTCATTATTGAGGGCATCCACTGATCTGGACATGACTTTATATTAGACCTGCTCATTCCATCACTGTGGAGGAAATCTGTGCTCCCTATCCCCATCATAATTTAAACTCCCTCTGTTGGACTGCTGCAGCACCATATTCTGACCCCAGAAGAGGGCATCCAAAATGAAACTACATAAACAACCTGGTAGAAAATTTTAACAACACAGTAGACAGGATTATCAGAATTAAAAGAACAACACCTTTTAATCAAGAACATTGTGATGTGTGTAAGGAGAGTCTATCTAGACATGGGAAGGTCCTTTCCATGAAAGGAAACTAAATTTTCTCTCTCATACACTGGCTAGACATTACCTATAGGAATTCTCTCTTACTGTTTCTACTTCCTGTGGAGCAAAAGAAACAAATACAACATGACATTTTTCTAGAGGGATTCATAGCAATGGACAATGTATGTACTCATATAGTTTTATGAATTTCAATTGTATTTGATCGCATGGTTTAGCTTGAATGAAGCCCAAAATACCAAAAGCTCAATGAAGGAGAAAAAAATCATTATGATAGTGTTTAGGAAAGGAATTGCAAATTTCAAGAAGCCGCACTGCACGTGTCAAAGTATAAAGTTTTATGGTTCTCTGTCCAAAACTCTGAAGAACCTTTTGCAGAGTAACTTTAATGCTTCCAGGAGGCATCTCAGTGGCTATTTTGCATGTCTGGTATACATTCAATCTGACCCAAATAGAGACTGAAGACTGAGGCACTGAAACACGGTTTGCGACCTCCTATGAAAAACAAACAATAGTAGCGGACTTTCATCACTGGCATAGACAGATTTTAAAACCCATTTCATGCCAAAAGTGTGACATTGCTTTTCTTACTGATGCTTAAGTGTAGGGGGAAAAAAAGAGGAATGAAACAGATGGATTTAATTTGAATTCTGTTCATTTTTGGTTTTCTACAAGATCAGGAAATGGATTAAGTACCATCTTTTCAAGGAAGAATTGAAAATGGGTTTTTTAATTGAAAAAACTCCTAGTTCAAAAACTCTCCTGCCTGAAAGTAATTGCTATGAGGAAACAAGGAGAGGCTTCCAGTCTAGGATTAAAAGGGGGTTTTGTAGGGTTCTAATGAACCAGGCTGAAAGTGCCACAGCAAAGGTACAGTGGAAGTCGCATCTTACACGGGGATTAGGTTCTAAAGTCAGCGCGTAAGGCGAAAATCGCGTATAGTCAAAATTACCCTTTAAAATCCCTTAAATTGCCCATAAAATACAGTATACTGTACATGGTTTTGTGTATACAACCCTGTACAGTAATATGTATACAGTAATGTACAGTATCTAATAAAGAGTACATATGCAAAATATAATTTTACAGTACCCTATTTTTAATTACAGGGGGTAAATACAGGGGGCCATCAGGGCTTGATGTCGATCCAGGAGACAGAGGTGACGGAGAGCTTGGGTGACGAAGAGCAAGTCGTAGACGAAGTGGTTGGCTCTGGTTCAGCTCAAGAAGTTGATTGTGTAAGCTCATCTGCTGCTGGTTGTTTTTCCTTGAAAAACATGGTGATCGGCAACTGTCACTGTTGTCTCTTGAGCTGCTCAAGCATTTCTTGATAAGGTCTCAAGTCGTCCATAATACTACGTGTGATTTTTTGAGGCTTCGTTCCATAGGGGAGACAGTATTAATTCTTCAATTTCTTCCTCAAGGATGTCGACAAAGCCATCACCACCCACTTGCCTGGCCACCTGAACAATGCCTCTCACTTCTTTGTCAATGGTCGGGAAACCCTTAAAAATGGTCGGGAAACCCCTAAAATCACACATTCTTTCCATAGGTTTCGCCAACATGCATTGACTGTTTCAGGCTTGACTGCATCCATTGTCTGTTTAATGTAAGTGATGCAATTGGCAATGTTGAAGGACTTCCAACACTCCATCACATTAAGACTGGGATCGGCATCCATAACGCTACGTATCTGTGAGAACGTAAGCCTTGTGTACGTGGCCTTGAAACAGCGAATCATGCCTTGGTCAAGAGGTTGCAGGATAGAGGTGGTATTGGGGGGGGGGGGGGGGAAGAAAGACTACTTCAACGTCGTTATGCACAAACTGGAGTGCCGCAGGGTGGCCAGGAGCATTGTCTATGATCAGCAATACTTTAAAGTCAAGTCCTTTCCTCTTCGAGGTACCGCCTGACCTCCGGAATGAAACACTTGTGGAACCAATCCAGAAATAATGCTGCTGTCACCCAAGCCTTTTTATTTGATTGCCAGAATGCAGGCAGGAGATTTTTGTTCTTGCCTTTTAGGGCATGGGGATTTGCAGCCTTGTAGAGCAAGCCCGGCTTTATTAAATGCCCCACCGCATTGCCACAAAACAACACAGTCACACGGTCTTTAGCTGCTTTGAAGCCACGGGCTTGTCTTTCTGATTTCAAAATGTAAGTGCAGTTGGGCATTTTTTTCCAGTCTCATCAGCATTAAAAACCTTGTTCCAGAAGATAGCCCTTTTCTTCTATGATTTTCTTTAATTGTTCGGGGTAGGCTTTTGCTGCCTCTTCATTGGCAGATGCAGCTTCCCCAGTAGTCTACACGTTTTTAAGGTTGAAGCAGTTCCTAAAACTGTTAAGCCGACCTTGGCTGGCTTTGAATTCCTTCTCATCAGAAGCCTGTCCCTCTTTGGCGGGAGGTTTGAACAGCACTTAGAGACTAAGAGCCTTTTCTCGCAACGTGTTGCCATTGATAGGCACATGTTTACGGTTCATGTCTTCCAGCCATAAGTTTAATGCCTTTTCAGTCTTCACTAAAGTCTTATCACGCACCTGGTTCATCACCTTAGCAGTTATTGGAGCACTTAATGCCACGGCTTGACGAATTTCTCTCTCTCGAATCTTGATGGCATGGATGCTAGATTCGTTGTGGCCATATTTACACACCATGTTGGAGACCGACATACCATCTCCCAATAAGTCCAACACAGCCAGTTTTTCCTCCAGCATTAGAACAGATCGGTGTTTCTTCAGCTGAGCACCAGATGAAGTAGTTGGCTTGCGCTTAGGGACCATGTTGTACGAAAAATACGTATCTTTAAACACTAGAATCACAGTCAGTGCGGCGAGATGATCACACTATGAGAGGCATGTGGGAACTGAGTCCGACTGAGGGAACAGCAGATTCATGTTGTCCATCTCACGCTCACTCCAGGGCATACACTCATTGAGTGGAATGGTGGGTGGAATCACCCGCACTATTTACAGGTATCTTGTTTTGTTTTGTTTTTTTTTGCCGAGCGCGTATAGTTGGATCTGCATAAGTTAAATGCGCATATATGTCGTCTCACCTGTAATTGTAGCAGAGCTCCAATTTTGTGGCTCCTTAGAAGGTCTCCATGCACATGGAACACCTTTTAAACATGCAATTTAGTCCATTTACTCATCATCATAATGCAGTACAACAATCAGAGAAGCAGCTCAGTGGGTAGCTTCATTTGGAAAAGAAATAACGACCGGGAAGCTGATTCTCTCATTGCTGCCCCCCAATTTTTTTAAACATTTTTATGTATTTAGATTTAAAATAAGAGAAGCTTTCCCAAGGATCTAGGTGCCCTAGTAAGTCATTAGTGATACAATAAAATCCTAGCAGCATCATTTCAGCAGGTACTCTCTCTCTCACACACACACCCCGCAACTCTTTTCTCTCTCTCTCTCTCACACACACACACACTTTTGCAGCATCCCAATTAAGGTCACTAAATTTCAGACCAAGAGGAGAGAAAGTTTCACAGCCCTGACAGAGAACCTCTTTTATAATGAGTGGGATCCAGCTCAGGTGCCCCTGCCGACTATAGTTGTGGTAATATAGCACAGGGAAAGAGATGATCCTTCAGGTAGAAGGTAAAGCTAGGACTACAATGGATGAGTTGATAGCGCTGAGTTAGTGCTCTAATTGCACTACCAGAGGCAGAACCTCTGGCCCGAAGGTGAAAGTGCTTTGACCCAAGCCCCAGAGGTTTCATGGAAGCGTTTAACCTACCTCCAGTATTTGCACAAACGAAAACGAAGCCCAGATTTCTCAGACTGAGGTTAGGTTTGGGGGGGAGGGAAGGAAACCTGCCTCTATTGTGGTGGAATGAGCATATCTAAACCACAAATAAGGTCTACAACAGTGAATGTATCTGTATGAAAACTGTTATTAATAGGACAGCAGGGTTCCTAGGTGATGGGAGAAAGGAGAAGAGGTCCAAATAGTCCAGTAAACATTAACCTTCTATTAGAACGTAAGAATGGCCATACTGGGTCAGACCAATGGTCCATCTAGCCCAGTATCTGATCTTCTGACAGCAGCCATTGTCAGATCCTTCAAAGGGAATTAATAGAACAGGGCAATCATCAAACGATCCGTCCCAGCATCCAGCAGTCAGAGGCCTAGGGCCACCAAGACCATGGGGTTACATCCATGTCCATCTTGGCTAATAGCCACTGATGGACCTATTCTCCATGAATTTACCTAATTCTTTTTGAATCCAAATAGTTTTGATCTCCACAACATCCCGGGGCAACAAGTTCCAGAGGTTGACAGTGTGTTGTGTGAAGAAATACTTCCCTATTTGTTTTAAATCTGCTGCCTATTAATTTCATGGGTGACTCCTGGTTCTCGTGTTATGTAAAGGGGTAAATAAATTCCTTATTTGCTTTCTCCACACCGTTCATGATTTTACACACCTCTATCCTTAGTTATCTCTTTTCTAAACTGAATAGTCCCACTATTTTCACTCTCTCCTTATACGGAAGATATTCAATACCATTAATCATTTTTGTTGCCCTTCTCTGTACCTTTTATATTTTTAATATATCTTTTTGAGATGGCGGCACTAGAACTATATGCAGTATTCACAATGTGGGCATACCATAGATTTTGTCAGTTATTTTTAGTAAAAGTCATGGGCAGGCTGAGGGCAATAAACAAAAATTCATGGAAACCCAAGACATGTCTGTGACTTTTAGTAAAAATAACTAGGGGTAGAGGGGAGGCCTGAAAGGGAGATGACTTAAGTGCAAGTGGGAAAGGAGGGATGAGAGCCCCAGCCCCACTGGGGGAATGAAGGGGTGCGATGTCCACCACCTGCTGCTACAGCTGGGAGCTCCAAGAGTCCCCACTGCAGCCCCAGCAGCTGTGCACTTCGGGCCTTCGCTGGCTGACAGCTAAGCAGAAAATGTCATATTCTGTTAGCTTTTTTGACTGCACACTGAGCTGATGTTTTCTGAGAATTATCCAGGATGACTCCAAGATCTCTCTCTTGAGTGGTAACAGCCCTCAATTTTGTTTGTATAGTTGGGATTATATGTTTGTCAACATGCATTACTTTGCATTCATCAACACTGCATTTCATCTGCCATTCTGTCGCCCAGTCACCCAGTTCTGTGAGATCCCTTTGTAACTCTTCACAGTCTTCTTTGGATTTAACTATCCTGAGTAATCTTGTATAATCTCCAGACTTTGCCACCTCACTGTTTATCCCTTTTTCCAGATAATTAATGAATATGTTGAACAGCACTAGTTTCTTTGATGCCTATTATATCAATATCCTCATTTAATACCAGGCACCCAAGTTCACCCATCTTAATATTTAGACTTCTAGCATTCATATACATGCACCCATAAAATTTAATTTTTTAATGTCTACCTTCATGTGAGGTAATTGAATGGGACTCTTATTTGACTGTGTCTCTTCAGTTTCTTCCTGTATTTTATCAATTTCTATCATTTCCTCTTTACCAGGATACAGAGAATCCTGTTAATAGATCATCCCCCTAAGGGAATGTCTCTGTCTGACGCATGTGATCTTTCACCTGTCAGCTTTGCCCCAGCCCTTAGTTTAAAAACTCCTCTACACCCTTTTTAATTTTACATGCCAGCAATCTGATTCCATTTTGGTTTAGGTGGAGCCCATCCTCCCTCGAGGAAGAAGTTGCTTGGATTTTTGATACTTTCGACATGGCCAAAAAGAGAGAGGAAGAGATCCTTGTCAAGGATATAAATTATACCTCTGGAGATGGCTAAAGTGTGAAGTATTTCTCTTGGGGAAGACTGTGGTTTCAGGAAGACAACTGGTAACATGAAGACTGATGTAGATGGAATTCCAAGACTCCCTTGGGGATGAACTTGGATTGCAGTCTCATCGCCACTTTGTCCCTGTGAAATTACATGTACAGTGGCATATAGGCTTGCTGATTCTCTGGGGGGAGGGATAGCTCAGTGGTTTGAGCATTGGCCTGCTAAACCCAGGGTTGTGAGTTCAATCCTTGAAGGGGCCATTTAGGGATCTGGGGCAAAAATTGGGGATTGGTCCTGCTTTGAGCAGGGGGTTAGACTAGATGACCTCCTGAGGTCCTTTCCAACCCTGATATTCTATGATTCCATGCTGGCATTATAGTAAGGTGGTATAAACAACACTGCAATTGTTCGCAGGCAGACTCAATATTAACCACAGAAGAATCAAATAAAAGTGCCAGGTGAGAGTCAGATCTCTAAGTGGGAAACAGGCATGAAAAAGGTCCTTCATCAAACTTGATTCTGTAGCATGTAAGAAACCTGAATGTGATCACCTGCTGCCAGTTGAACTTAGAGAGAGCTAAATGCCAGTCCTGCAGTACCCTCTTTCAGGAGCAAAACACAGGCCAGAATGTTTAAATCTGGGCTTTAACTGGATTCACATTATTTTGGGCTGCCCATACGAAAAACATTTTCCATTCTGAAGAATTGGCATTTCTACCAGAAGCCTTCCTGCCCGGTATAAGGACAGGTTTCAGAGTAGCAGCCGTGTTAGTCTATATCCACAAAAAGAAAAGGAGGACTTGCGGCACCTTAGAGACTAACAAATTTATTTGAGCATAAGCTTTCGTAAGCTACAGCTCATTTCATCGGATGCATTCAGTGGTCTCTTGCACCTGTTGGGAGCACTCCCTGTCAGCGATGCTCATCCAGATAGCATCCAGGCCATCGGGTGCAGTGACTGCAGATCTGGATGCAGTATCTGACCCTGGTTCCGAGTCACTGTTGTCTAAGCAAAAGGGAAGGTGTGTGGGTGATAGACCTATGATAGGTATCCAGCCACATGGTAACAGTAGCTTTGTCCTGTCTAATCTTGGATATTATTCTGCAGGTGAGGGGGACTGGTGGAAAGGCATAGGAGGACTCGAGATCACCAAAGAAGTAAAGCATCTGGCAGAGATTGTAGGCTCATGCCTCCCCTGGAGCAGACAGCCTTGCATTTGGCATTCTCTACCATGGCAAACAAATTTATGGATGGCGTCCCCCATTGTTAGAATACTGTATCTGATATGGATTTCCACAGCAACCACTCATGGTTAGTTACCATTTTTCTGCTCTAGAAGTCAGCAAGGTCTTTCCTGATCCCTGGTGAATGAAGAGCCGGTGGTATCACCCTGTGTCAGCAGTGATATTTCCGTAACTTGATGGCATCCCCCATTATTTGATATAGTGCATTCCTGGCATATTGTCCAGCAGAATCTGCACTACAGCGTTCCACAAAACAAGCAGGAATGTTATGCAGGCTAACCTGATGGTCTTCTGCTCTAGGATGTTAATGTGTAACCTCAGGTTGTCCAGAGACTCAAACCCTTGTATTTGGAAGTGATTCAGGTGGTCAACCCAACTTTTTCCTGAAGCACCAATAAACAGGTGTCATTACAAGGAAGGAGCTTGAAAAAGACCCTTCCTCACATTAAAGGGTTGCAGCCACCACATAAGTTCTCTCCTGTTCCAAGACCTGTGAGACACAAATCTGTTCATATGATATTTAGATGGAGGAATACACTGTCATTAGCCAGCATCATAATCACCACAGGCAAAGTCTGGCAAGCAATGTCACACATATATACATGTTTCTAGTAATCCCAGACACATGCAAACCATTGTGGAAAGTTTCATCCTTATGTCATGTATGAGTGACTGAAGGAACCTGACTCTATCCTCTAGCAGATATGCTCATGCTGACTAAGTCAAATAGGGCCCCAGTAAATTCTACTGGCCAGGATGATGTGGCAGACTGCTTTTGTAGTTCATCTGGAATCCTAACTGAGAGACCAGGGAGAGGACTTCCTCTAGGGCTATCTTGGTCTTGCCAAGCCTGTGCTCCTGAGAAATCTCCTCTATAGCTCCTAAATAGCACAACAAAGCCACTTGTTTGGTTTGTAAAAGGTCTCGTGAAAGAGGGACAGGGCAGAGCAAAGGGGAAGGGGTAAGGAAAGTCACTTCCAGTTCTCATCTCCCACCTCCACCTGTCAGTCATAATGTCTGACCAGGCCCAGTGAATGGGGCAATACTGCTTCCAAAAGAAGTGCTTCAGAGACTACTCCTGGTGCAGCTCTTGAACAAGCAGTCAAATTTACTAACTGGTGGGTTTAATAGTCTCTTACTTCTTGCTTATGAGGGCGATTCTGGGCAATTTTTATACTTTGGCAAGTGTGAGTGAGAGATCATTCAAAGAGTAGTATCACTAATAAAACAGCATCCAATTAAAAGAATCTGTATGTTCTCTGGTGATAGAATATAATCACTGCAAAGAATTGATATATCATCTTCATTATATTCTGCAGGCTCCAGAAATTTAGAGAATATTAAAGAAAAAGCAGCTCACACCAGACAGGTGTCTTCTGTAGAGCTTTTAAACAAGACGAGAGGACGAAAACACCACCCTATGCAAGTCTGTGCTCACTAATGAATAGAACCTTGTATTACCACATACAGTAGTGATTTGTGCCATCTGTATCTTTAGAGAGCATGTAAATCTCCTTGTGGTACTTTCATGACAGCACTGTAATAAGAGCTGCAGTTACAAACACAGGAAAGTCACTTCAATGGTGAAAGTAGGTGCCAGTGGAGTTCACTCCTAATAAATATTCTACTCAGCTTTGTTTGGGTGAGTGACCAAAAGGATAGTAGTGGCAGGAAGTTTATATAAACTGTGTGGAATGGAGAAAAAAAATCTGTTAACTACCTTTGTAACTGTTCTTCTTTTAAATGTGATGCAGACATGTATTCTACATGGGTGTGCATGCCCTGCACACTAGAGCTGAAGAGCTTTACCTAGCAGTACATGCAGGGCGATGCTCACGCCCTGCAACAACAGCCCCTCCCCTGGCCATATAAGGGTAGAACCACCCCAGCCCTCCTCAGTTCCTTCGCACCAAAAGGCAGAAGTACAGACTACAATGCAGAGGGCAAGTCATGGAATATACACCTGCATCACATCTCAAAGAACAATAGTAATGTCAACACAGAAAACAAAGCTGTACTTTGAATTGATAGGGTTGGTCCCTTCTGGATAATTCATAAATACAGACAATTTATTTTTTTATTATTGCAATAGAAATTACTGGAATATAGTCATACTGAAGATAGCGTCGGCATAATTTTTGAAATAAATTTACTTTGAAAGAATATTCTGTTTAAATTACTGGAAATTTTGTATTTAAAATGTCCTATTATGCGTAATATTAGTTGCAAACAAATACAATCAATGGCTGTCATCGGTACACTGGTAAACGCAGACTTTTTAAATGCTTTAGTCCTACCAAAGTAGAAAAATTCTGCTCCGCTAGTTATCCCTGAAAGGATATCACTTCTGTAAAAGCGATAGATTAAAGAGTTATCGGGCTATATGGTCAACTTGCTTAGAAATTTGTGATTAATGTACACAATGAAAATGCGTATTCATATAATTCTGTCACAAAATATTCTTAAAACAAAAAAAGGCAAACATTAAACAACTCTCTCATTCCTCAGTTCCACATATTGCTTAAAATCAAGTTGATATCCATATCACTTTCTATTTTGCTTCCTTTCATCATTTACTATACACTATACACTAGTACATGCCATTTATTTTATGAAAAGTTAAAAAATGAACATAGAATTATAAAATTGAATTGAGTTCCTAGACAGCGACCCAGGCCACACGAAAGACATGCTAATGGCAGTTTATCCACTGCAGCAGGTCAGTCACACAGAGAAACATGCTAGTACTCTCCGCACTCTCCATTTATACCTTCAGGCCGCAAGGAGACTTGCCAAACACAAGTTGACTAGAAACTCCACTTGTGGCCATTATCTTTGGTGTGTGGAAGGTCAGGTTCATGCTACATAGAGAAATATTAGCTGCTGCTAGATATCAGTTACTGCAATGCAAAAACTCTGCCAGTTTTCATTGTCGTTCAGGAAATTTAGCCACAATTATCACATCCCAAAATTATTTTTTTTAAACCACTTCATGTTCCAGTAAAAAATTACTTCTACAGCATGATAACTTGAAGTAAAACTGCTGAATCAACACAGTAAAAATTCTACTATTCTAAACAAATAAATACATGTGAAGGATATAAACAACTGGATCACAATAAAAAAGGAAAATCTCCCGATCACAGTTTACTATGAAATTTCAATTTATAGGCCTTCTGGCAATGGAACCACATTTAGACCTATGTTCGCTACAACAAACTAATTACTTTGTCAGTTGCTATAGTTACTGTCAGAGAGCTTCCTCAAGGTCAGCAAAGAAACACCAAAGGCCAGAAGTGTGAAATTCATACAAGATAAAAGATCAGTCATTGTTGGTTATGTGTTATTATTAGCAAATCTGTGACAAATGATTTATTAATTTATACAAAATCTACTTTGTACTGTAATAAAGTTCAAATATATATATAGGCAAGAGCCAAACAGGGTATGCATTTTTTTATTTTTACATTCATGTAAAAATAGTCTGGATGAAATAAAATGTTCCTGATCCCTGCAAAGTGCAGAAGGGCTTTCAGAAAGCGCTTGAAATCTGAAGCTTAATTTTACTAATTATTATTTCATCTGTCTTGAAATGAAAAGTGCAACTGCTCTATAGTAAATCAAAATACAGCCTGAAAACTAAGTGTTCCTGTTATATTAAATGCCACAACCCAGGAGAAGGCATGGGTGTGAATGGACCAAAATGAAGTGAGTAATCCTTCAGGAATGAAATGTATAAGCAAAAATCCACCATTCTGTTTTATTCTCCGTAGTATCATCACCTTAAAAGACATTATCAGCCAGGGGTGGGTTTTTTTGCAGTTTTTTTTATTTGTTTTTTGTAAACAGCCACCATTTGGGGAGAAAAATTAAACACAGGCCCAAGTTATAACATTTAGACATCTTACTACTTTGATATTGCACGTCAACTAGTTAGATACCCAGCAGTCTCATTTACATCTTCAAAATTTAATGCTGAGTTGATGCTCCTTTTAAAAGCTCGGTCCTACAATTCTTCCATATCCAAAGTCAATTTAGAAATGGAATGGACGAGGAATATTTTAAGAATTTTTGGAAACCAGACATATTGCTAACAGGATGAGTGAACATTTCTGCTCTTTACCAAGCTTGTCTCCCTGTATAGTATATAATTATAACAAACAGCCCGTTGCTGTGACATCTCATGGATGTCTAGCCATCAACTAAAGACCAGCATGGCTAAAACAGAGCTCAATCTTCCCTTCCCAGGCTTCCTTCTCTACCTTCCGTCTCAATCCCTGTGGACAACAGCACTACCCAGCCTGTCACTCAGACCTGTAACCTAGGCCTCATCTTCCATTCAGACCTCTCTGTAGTCATCATGCCCAGGCTATAACTAAATCTTGTTGATTTTTTCTGCATAACAATTCTAAGATAAGGCACTTCCTATCCCTTCATACAGATAAAACTCGTTCAGGATCTCATGTTGCATCCTGATTACTGCAACATCCTTTTCTCTGACTGACAAATATAATCTTGCCCCATTAAAGATGCTGCTACAAAGATCTTTCTCCTAGCTCCTTACTTTGACCATGTCCCCCCTCACTTGACAACAGCTGGGCTGCTAGTGCTTGGAGATCATTACCTATCATGCTTACTGACCAATACTGTTTCACAGTTTCCTTGTACAGCTACATCTTGTTTGTCTGTATCCTCAAGTTGTTTCTTGTCGTACTTAGATTGTAAACTCTTAGGGGCAAGGGCAGTCTTTTTATTCTGTGTATGTAGTACAGTGCCTAACACAATGGGTTGCTGGTCCATGACTAGGGCTCCCAGGTAATACTATAATATAAATTATTATTAATATTAACTAGCCTCTCTTTTATACTGTGTAAATTGGCCAGAGAATGACTTATTCCATGAAAATAGTTGGTAGACTGCTCAAACCATGCTATTACTGCTAAACAATCTTTACAGTTATCCAGGAATACAGTTCCCAAAATAAAAAGAAAATATCACCCTTATCTTTACCACATTCATTGAAAGTCATTTTTGGATGTATTCTAATCTTGAGTAAGAAGTCTAAGAACCTAAAAGGAAAATAAGATCAAACAAACATAAAAAAAGATAATTCATCGGCAATGTAAAGTTTAAGGTAAGATGTAATCACTATCTAGTTGCTATTCCAGTTATAGGTAAAACTAAAACCTTAGCCTAACCTATATTTTAGACAACCTACAAACAAAAATTGCTTAGTACAATGGTTTCCAAACTTTTTTCTCCAAAAGGACCCCTTTGGCAAAGTGTCTGCGAGGTTAGACTATGGCCCAGAATTTTAAAAGTATTCTAGAATCAAATTGTATATTAAGAGATTACACTGTATTTTATTCACTAGAATGTAATCATTTAAGGATCTTTAGTATTCAGTTAAGATCTCCTTGTGCCACAAAAACATGAATGCAATGAATTATGCAGTAAACTCAAAATACTCAGTTTGCAGACCCAAGTATATAAGCTTACATGATACTGAACAGCAGCTAACTAGGACATTTGGAAGGACCTCAAACATTTGCACAAGCTTTACAGCCAGAGTCCTCTGGCCAGTTCTCCTTAAAAAGTGAACTTTTGCCTGTTTGAATTATTTAGCTAAAAACAATCAATATGACTTAGTGTGAATAACTTGACAACATTTTAACGGACATATTTGTTATTCAATGATTTTATTGCATGATGATCGGTAAAATTTCAATCTAAAAAGTTGCTGTAGTCATGTGTTACTATATAGCCATGTTAGATTTTTTTTTTTTAAATAGGTGGTTTCTTAAAGAAACCTTAGAAGCGAGCACTTAGTCTATGGTGAAACTGACAGTTATTTTCTTCTAAGGGTTCTGAAGAGTCTTGTATAGCTCATCTCAACATTGTAACAAGTAAATTAATCTGAGGATAATCAGCAGTGCAGTCAGTCACAAACTAAAGAACTCATGTCAAACCACTTATCTGTCAACACTTATGTGCTCTCTGGTTTCTGGTGTACTTGAAAATATATAAAGGAAACAGGATACGATTTCTAACAAAGTAACTACCTACAGTTCATACAACAATGTATATCAGAGCCCTGTGCAGATACAAAATTTATATCCGCGGATATAGAGTGGATATCAGCGGAGCTGCAGGCCTCTATCAGGAACCTCAGCGGCAAAAGCAGCTGCTCGCAGGAGCCAGCGCCAAGACTGGGCAGCTCCTCCGCATGGCTGTACTGCCCCCAGCCTGCCCATTGGGGCGGGCACCAGGCTCACTGGCAGCTGGTCACGCTCCCAGACAGGAGTCCCTTCCACGCAGTGGTATGAGTCTCCTGTACTTTTAAAATTAACAACAATTAGAATTATTTTTTCTACTGTTTTCCTTAAGTGGAAATAAAAAAGGTTATCAAATTTAATACTAACCCATCAAATACTTTTTAAAGGTGAAAATAAACACATCATTGCATAACACTTACGCACATGCTTAACTTTGAGCACTTCAGTGGTTGACTTCAATAGGACTACTCACATGAATAAATGTAAGCACATTCGTAAGTGTTTGCAGGGTTAAAACCAATAAAACCAATGGGATATCCTCCTGAACCCTACTGTCTTTTTAAAATGAGTGATTTTTAACAACCAAGCTTATTTACATTTTCTTTTTATGTAATTCTTATGGGGGCCAAAAAGCAGCAGCATTCCCTACACCTAAGAAATAGTGAAAATAAGTCTGGGTAAATTCATAAGACTACCTTATCCTTGCAATAGGCATAGAATTAATTTTCAGTTGATAGCACTCTCCAGTTCAGAAATTCTCCTTGACAAAGTAAATACAACCATAAGTGCCACCTTGCTCAATTAACAAACAACAAGTGAGCCATCACGATCGCTGGCAGGGTCACCTTCACCAGCTCGTAACAGCAGCAGATGCAAGTTGTGATCCATGATGCTATCCTCTGGGCAGACACCAGGCCACTCTTCATCCTGTCTGCGACCACAAAACAAACAACTGTGTAGACTTACGGAATGGCTTCATTCTATCTATTTAGAAGGCCAGGGCCCATCTGACGTCCATGGTATGCATCTGTTGTGAGAGGCTTTGGACAAAGGACCAGCAAGTATATGTCTTAACCAGTATGGGAGACAACCTTGGGTAGAAAGGCTGGGTGCGGACTCACCTGGACCTTGTCTTTATAGAAGATTGTGTAAGGTGGCTCTGATGTGAGTGCCCTGATCTCGGACACCCTACGAGCCGAAGTAATAGCGACTAAGACGACCACCTTCCAGGAGAGAAACAGGAAGCCAGGAGCTTGAAGTGGGGACCCAAGAGCCTTGACAGCACAAGACTCAGGTCCCAAGTGGAAACCGGATCCCTGACATGCAGATAAAGGCACTCCAGGCCTTCCAGGAACCACACTGTCATGGGATGGGCAAAGACTGACCAGCCTTGAAAGGGAATGCCAAAATGGCCACCAGGTGCACCTTGACCTAAGACAGTGACAGGCCCTGGAGCTTATGGTGCAGCAAATAGTCCAGGATGCCTTGCAGCGGGGCCTCTGCTGAACAGATGTGACGATCCAAGGCCCAAAACGTGAACCCATTCCACTTTGCCACATAGGTAGCTCTGATGGAGTGTTTCCTGCTGGACATCAACACAACACCATCATTCATCCCCACTTAGTCAGGCTTAGCTACTTAGCAACAGCCAGGCTGACAAGTGCAGTGCTGCCAAGCTCAGGTGCAGCAGATTGACATGGCCCTGGGACAGCAGATCTGGCCGAAGAGGCAGCTGCAGGGGGGTGGCTGCCAACAGACACAGCAGCGTACCAAACCAGTGTTGACAAGGCCACGCTGCGGCTATGAGGATGACAGTTGCTTTGTCTTGCTTCACCTTTAGCAGGACCTTGTCGATTAACGGCACTGGTGGGAAGGTGTACATCAGCACTCCTGACAACAGAATCAGGAAGGTGTCCGACAGGGAGTCCTTGTCCCTGCCCTGCAGAAAGCTGAACACGTGGCACTTTCTGCTCTACCGGGATGTGAACAGGTCCACCTGGAGAGTTCCCCACCTGTGGAAGATTAGACTGACCACTTCTGGATGGAGCAACCACTCGTGGCAAGATGAGAAGGTTCTGCTGAAGCTATCTGCAAGAACGTTCTTGGTTCCGGGCAGATGGGCAGCTACCAGGTGAATGGCATGTCGCACACAAGTCCTAGAGGCTGAGCACTTCCTGACGAAGGGCCGAAGACCTGGTGCCGCCCTGCGGGTTGACGTACTACATCGCAGCAGTATCATCCATCAGGACTTGCACCATCTTGCCTTTCAGGTGGGGCAAGAAAGCCTGGCAAGCCAGGCGAACCACTTTAAGTTCCCTGACATTGATATGAAGGGCTAGATCATGTTGTAACCAGAGGCCCTGGGGGTTGACCTTTCCCAGGTGGGCTCCCCAGCCCAGATCCGACATGTCTGAGACCAGGGTGAGCGACGGAGATGGGGTCACGAAGGGAACTCCTTGCAGTAGTCCAACCACCAAGAATTACACCACCAGTCCAAAGACAGTAGGACATGGCTCGGCACCAAGAGCACTCAGCCTGGGGGTGCCTGCTGGGAATTTAAATCAAGGCTCGTCACGTTTGCAGAGGCCTCAGATGAAGCCACGCGGTCATGTGGTCCATCAGTCGCAAACATGTGTGGGCTGTGGTAAGTTGGTGGCTTTTTCTGTGGGAGATCAAGTCCACCATGGCCTGAAGCCACGCTTCCAGAAAGAAGGCCCTGGCCCGCGTGGAGTTGAGAACCACTCCAATAAACTAGAGTTGGACTGGCGTTAACATAGACTTTTCTGTATTTAACAACAGGCTCACGTTGATGCAGGTGGAACGCACCGGATTGAAGCTTCTTTGCACCTGCCCTGGACACTTGCCCTTGATGAGCCAGTCATTGAGGTACGGGAACAGGTGGACCCTCTGCTGTCTGAGGTAAGCCGCCACTGGCGCCATGCACTTGGTGAACATCCTTGGGGACGAAGATAGGCCAAAAGGGGGTGCCATGAACTGGAAATAGTGTCCTCCCACTATGAAACTGAGGAAGCGCCTGTGCCCCAGGAATATGGAGACATGGAAATAAGCGTCCTTCAAGTTGAAAGAGGCGTACCTGTCTCCCAGATCCAGGAAAGGGATAATGGAAACCAGGGAAACTATGCAGAACTTCAACTTGTTGAGGCAATGCAGGTCCAAGATGGGTCTTAGGACTGCTTTGGCCTTTGGGATTAGGAAATAACGGGAGTACAGAATCTTCTTCCAGGCATGCCCCAAGGAACGTCCCCCACTGCCCCCCCCAGGCACAGGAGCTTTTCAGCCTCCTGAATGAGGAGTTGCTTGTGAGAAGGGTCCCTGAAGAGGGACAGGGAAGAGGGGGAGTGGGAGGGAGGAACAGCCGTGCATTGCAGGATATAGCCCCGGAATACTCTATCCAGGACCCAGTGGTACGAGGTTCCCCTTAACCCAGACAAATGGAAAGGGCGGAGACAGTCCAGGAAAAGGCAAGAAGGATCTGGGGAAATGACTGGGGCATTGCTCTTGAGTGCACCCTTAAAATGCGCGCTTCTAAGCCCCAAGGTGTTTGGCAGGCCCAGGCTGCGCAGATGAGAGGAATGAAGAAGGGCGATGCCAGCTGAAGCTATTGTCCCTTCTTTTTGAGGAACTCTGGCAGGGCTGCCAAGGCCTTGGTGGTGGGGGCAGCTGGAAGAGCTTCCAAGCAGACTGTGGCATATGTATGCCCAATGAGCGAAAGGTGGCCTTGGTATCCTTCACGCCATGCAATCTGGCGTCAGTCTGCTCCGAGAGAAGACCCACCCCATCAAAAGGAAGGTCTTGGCTTGCAGTCTGCATGTCCTGCGAGAGGCCTGCTACCTGGAGCCAGGAGCTATGCCTCATAACTAAGGATCCGTGTTTGTCATGGAGGTCACGGATTCTGCGACTTTCCATGACTTCTGCAGCAGCCCCACATGGCTGGCCCAGGAGCCACCTAAGCAGCTCGGGCAGCCCCCAGGGCAGTCACACTGGCTGCTGCTGGGTCAGTCTCAGAGCCCCCCAGCAGCAGCAGGAGTTTGGGAGGGGCAGGGGGGCCTGAGGGCCTTGGCTTACCTGGGAGGGCGCCTCTCCCTCAGCTCCCCTAGCTCCACATGCTGCCTCTGCCGGCAACCAGGTACTGCCCCTGCAGCTCCCATTGGCCATGGTTTCCAGCCAATGGGAGCTGCAGAACCAGGTCTTGGGGTGGGGTGGAGCGGAGGCAGTATGTGGAGCTAGGGCCACTGCTTTCCAGGAGCTGGGTAAGGAGCCTGCCCAGTCCCCAGCGCCCCCCGCCATGCCCCTCTGGGCCACTACACTCCCCTCCCCAGTACCTGTGGCACCCTGAGCGCCCCCCCCAGTTTTGGTCAGGGGTATTATTAGTAAAAGTCATGGACAGGTCACGGGCCTTGAATTTTTGTTTAGTGCCTGTGACCTGTCCATGACTTTTACTAAAAATACCTGTGACTAAAATGTAGTCTTACTCATGACCACAGAAGATGCGACTGCCCAAGCCACATAGTCCACCTCATCCCAGGCCATTTGCAGAGAACACCTGGCTGCCGCTGTGCCCTCCTCCACCAAGATGCTGAATTTCTGGGCTAATCCCTGTGGCAAAGACTCCAGGAACTCGCATAGTTGAAATTGTACCTGCCCAAGAGGGCTTGGTGGTTTGTCACCTGGAATTGCAGGTTGGCAATCAACTAAGTCTTTCTCCCAAAGAGATGCAGTCTTTTGGCCTCTTTATTCTTGGGGGTACAGGAGGAATGGAGTTGCTTATCTTTTTCACTGGCAGCAGAGACGATCAACGAGCCCAGGGGAGGGTGGGTATACAGATACTCTTACCCTTTGGCCAGAACAAGCAGTTTTTCCTCTGTCCTGTTGGAAGTGGGAGGGATGGACGAGAGGGTGTGCCATAGGGCTTTGGCGAACTTGAAGACCCCTACGTGGGATAGCAAAGCAACGCGGGCAGGGTGGAAACTGAGAGGAGTCCCTCTGCTCTGCCATTTCCTCCACTTCCAAGCCCAGATTTTCTGCCACTGTTTGGAGCAGAGCCTGATGCTCCCTGAAGTCATAGAATCATAGAATATCAGGGTTGGAAGGGACCTCAGGAGGTCATCTAGTCCAACCCCCTGCTCAAAGCAGGACCGATTCCCAATTAAATCATCCCAGCCAGGGCTTTGTCAAGCCTGACCTTAAAAACTTCTAAGGAAGGAGATTCCACCACCTCCCTAGGTAACCCATTCCAGTGTTTCACCACCCTCCTAGTGAAAAAGTTTTTCCTAATATCCAACCTAAATCTCCCACACTGCAACTTGAGACCACTACTCCTTGTCCTGTCATCCGCTATCACTGAGAATAGTCTAGATCCATCCTCTTTGGAACCACCTTTCAAGGTAGTTGAAAGCAGCTATCAAATCCCCCCTCATTCTTCTCTTCTGCAGATTAAACAATCCCAGTTCCCTCGGCCTCTCCTCGTAAGTCATGTGTTCCAGTCCCCTAATCATTTTTGTTGCCCTCCGCTGGACTCTCCCCAATTTCTCCACATCCTTCTTGTAGTGTGGGGCCCAAAACTGGACACAGTACTCCAGATGAGGCCTCACCAATGTTGAATAGAGGGGAACGATCACGTCCCTCAATCTACTGGCAATGCCCCTACTTATACACCCCAAAATGCCATTGCCCTTCTCGGCTACAAGGGCACACTGTTGACTCATATCCAGCTTCTCGTCCACTGTCACCCCTAGGTCCTTCTCTGCAGAACTGCTGCCTAGCCATTTGGTCCTTAGTCTGTAGCGGTGCATTGGATTCTTCCGTCCTAAGTGCAGGACTCTGCGCTTGTCCTTGTTGAACCTCATCAGATTTCTTTTGGCCCAATCCTCCAATTTGTCTAGGTCTCTATCCTATCCCTACCCTCCAGCGTATCTACCACTCCTCCCAGTTTAGTGTCGTCTGCAAACTTGCTGAGGGTGCAATCCATACCATCCTCCAGATCATTAATGAAGATATTGAACAAAACTGGCCCCAGGACCGACCCTTGGGGCACTCCGCTTGATACTGGCTGCCAACTAGACATGGAGCCATTGATCACTACCCATTGAGCCCGACAATCTAGCCAATTATCTACCCACCTTATAGTGCATTCATCCAGCCCATACTTCAACTTGCTGACAAGAATACTGTGGGAGACAGTGTCAAAAGCTTTGCTAAAGTCAAGGAACACCATCTCCACTGCTTTCCCTTCATCCACAGAACCACTTCTCTCGTCATAGAAGGCAAATAGTTTTGTCAGGCACAACTTGCCCTTGGTGAATCCATGCTGACTGTTCCTGATCACTTTCCTCTCATCTAAGTGCTTCAGAATTGATTCATCTGGTGGTCTGGCTCGTGGAAGACCGGAGACTGCCTTGTCCAAGGACGAGGATGACTGGGTTACCGGAGGAGGTTCCGGAGCTTCAGCCACCAGCAGGGAGGGGAGATTTAGGGCTGGGTACTGCTTCCTCTATCCCAACCTCCGAGCGATCTGCACGCACTGAGCCCAGTGCTGTTAATGCACCTGATGCCGCCTGCTGTTGCTCTGAGGCAGCAGCCGATTGCTGGGAAGGGGGCATTGCCATGACTGTCATTCACCATGAACCCCAATAAGGCCACTGGCTTTGATGCCACTGCTGCACCGTCACAGTCGATGTGGTGTCAGGGCTCCAATCGCACCGGTGGGACTTGGGCAAGTGGCTAAACCCTCCCTCTGTGCTGGAGGAGTCCCCTTCCAGCGACCACAGAGGAGCCGACAATGACTGGGTGTGCCTGCTAACAGTTGCAGTCGGAAACGGTGATCGGAGCAGGAT
Source organism: Caretta caretta (assembly GCF_965140235.1). Taxonomy (NCBI): domain Eukaryota; kingdom Metazoa; phylum Chordata; order Testudines; family Cheloniidae; genus Caretta; species Caretta caretta. The sequence continues at coordinate 105,084,549 of NC_134210.1, read as the reverse complement.
GAGCAGTGTTGGTACTGGGGCGAATGGTACTGGCGCCCAGGAGTCCGGAGCCTGGATGGGGATCATTCTCATGTGGTAAGCAATGGGGATCTTTGACAGGAAGCCGACCAGTAGAAGGGCGAGCGGTGCTAGTAATATGGAGACCGGACGTTGATCTCTAGGTGAATCGCCTGAGTGGTGGTGACCACAATTGCAGTGCCAGTGATCGGGGGTGAGCCCCAGAGAATCGGGGCTGTGGATTTGGGGAATTGCGTCACTTGGGTGGGGAGTGCAGTCTTTTTATCAGAGAATCATCAGCTATCTCCCCCAGGAGTCACGGCGGCTGGCTTGCACTCCTAGGGAGCCTTTGCCGCATCCTGCTGCCTCAAGGGCACCGGTGGAGGCCTCTACTCTCTCCGGGCTGGGAAGGCCTGGGAAGGTGCCTGCAAGGGTTTCGGTCCCATACCACTCCTTTGAGTCAGTGACAGACCTTTTGAGGGGCTCAGAGCCCCAACAGGAGAGGCTCGCATTCGCAGCTCCGGAGTGGCTGGACGGGCTGAACTAGGTCCCTTGCCCGAAGACCCTTGGGCCTTTTTGCCCAGTGCTGGGGAGCTGTGCTTCTGCGCCTTCTTCTTCGGCGCCAGAAATGTTGATCGGTGCCAGGCAGAGCCCAGTGCTGGTGGTGCACGACACACCGATGCTGAAGCGCTCGCCGATTCTTGGTGGGAGGGCTCGAATATCAGGTGAAGGGCCGACTCCATTAGAAGGGCTCAGAGTTCAATATCCTGCTCCTTCTGAGTTTGTGGCCGAAAGTTTTTACAAACTCTTCTCTTTGGTGAGTGATTCGTCCAAGCACTTGAGACAACAGCCATGGAGACCGCTAACAGGCATAGGCCTATTACAGTCGGTGCAGTGCTTGAACCCGGGGGACTGGGTCATGCCCCACCTGGGGCAAAGTCCCACTGGGGACTCTAACTACGACAATAACTATCAAGAACAATTAAAACTATGTACAAAGCCCTAAGGCTGAATGGCTCTTAACAAGGCGAGAAAATCGCAAGGCAAGGGAGAGAGGCGCTCCAACTAACCACCACGGGTAGTAAGAAGGAACTGAGAGGGCATAGGGCCAACAGAGCTTGATATACCATGGCATGCATGCGGCATGCGTGCAGCACTCCAGAGGACACCACAGCCAACCCTACGGATACCACTAAGGCAAAAGTCTCCAATGACCATGCACATGGACGGGCACATACCTAGAAAGAAATAGACATGAACAAGCACTCGAAGAAGAAGGAGGATTTCCCCGGAGATGGCTGGGTATGGGCCTGTTGATTGATGCCAGAGCTAGAGAACCTTCTCTGAGGTCTATGATTTTTTCCAAAAAGAAAATCAAATTGCCTGGGCAGATATAGAGGTTGCCTAAAGTATTATGGGCAGTACTGGGTGTGTGGCAGTATTTGCTGTCATCTCTTGGGCTCAGGGGCATTTTCACCTAAGGATTAGACAGTTGCCTGGGAGTCTTTAAATTAATCTAACTTATTTTTGTCCAAGACTAAAAAAACACCATGAAAAGGTGGTCCTCTATAGTCGGTTTTACGTCGGGTGCTATATCAGAATTATGTAGCCACGACTTTTTTCATTATTATAACACAGGCCATAATACTGGAGGAACAATCCACCACATCCAGTGCAGACCAAAAGACTTTTTGCTGGCCATATGGCCCTCTACCATTAAGCCTTGAAGTCTTCCACTGTGTCTTCAGGAAGTTTCTCTGGTTATTTTGACAAAGCTTCCCAGCACTTGCAGATTAGCTATAAAATCTGGAGACACAAAGTGGAATATATTTTTCTGCCCAAGATGTCCAGTCATTTGGGCTCTCTTTGGGGGCAGACTTGTTTCTCCCCTGCCTCAATGTCTTGTTGGCAACCATAACCACCAGGGACTTCAGACCCAAATGAGAATAAAAACACACTAATCCACATTCAGGGACATGGGAGTGCTTGTCTGTGTGAGCGAACAAAGCTGGTGTGTTCAACAGGACCTTTTCTGGTTCCAAAAGGACCTCACTAATTAAAAGGGCTACTCTTCCTGGGATTGCCCCCTGAAGGCTATCCAGTAGCTTACAGGTATTCTTGTGCAGTAGCTCAGCTCATCACCAAGGTCCAGCGACTTTTTGAATGAGGTGGAGACCACAACCTGGCAGATTGAGGGACTCCCCAGGGATGACACAGAGACCAACAGAGAAGGGAGTAGGGCATAGGGAGACAAAAGGTGTCAGGCCATGCTGATCTGTTCTTACAATATCATCAGTACTAATCATAGTACTGACGGTCCCTCTCCAGAGGTAGTCTGGATAACTTACTGGACCTAGTGCACCTAGCTGGGGATGGTGAGGAGCTAGACAGCCCTCATCTTGAAGGGGGCCTCGGAATATTGAGTCAGCTTAGGTGGAGCTACTGGATGATCTGATTTGTCTCGCACCCAGCAAGATAGAGACAAGTCAGTACTGACGATGCACAGTGATCTGTGCCCAAAGAGTCCATGAGACATAAAAGGTCTCACATCCAAATAAGGTACACAAAGAAGCTTCATAGTCAATGCTGAGGAATAAACTAACAATTCCCTGGTACCAAAGCAATAGGCACCAAAGTTAAGAGCACCCATGCCAGAGTGGAAGGGTATCCCAGTATTGAGGAGCGAGGCGGCACAGCGGACTGTGCTGAGGTGGAGCCCTTAAATGGTCTCTTAGCCCATACCTAGGTCAGTGACTGCCCAGGTGCCAAAGTGGTCAATTGGCCAGGAGCAACAGGTGGCACCAAGGGACCAGTAAACACTTGTACTAAGGGCAAACTGGGGTCAGACAGGTACAGCAGGTCCCTTGCCACCATGTATGCCTATGGGGTGATATGTAGAGAGATTAACGCCACTGAAACAATGTCTGTCAGTACTGGACTCAAAGGCAGTTGCATGGACTGTTCCGCAGTCCACAGTATGGTACCTGGATCTTCTCACCTGAGCACCGGGGAGCACCTGGATCTTCTCACCTGAGCAGAGGTGGATGATTCAGCTCTACCCTAGGTATGTAGTGAGTCACAATGTTGTAGGAAACCCTTTTTCAAGGATGACAATGAACCTCTCTTGGAGCTAGAATGGCCTCAATCAGCCTTATGGATCCCCTTGAGAGGAACATCAGAGGAGGATTGGCCCCTCCTTCTTGGAAAGGAATCAGAGTCCAGAGGCCTGAATGAAGCTGTGGAAGGAGGCAGTGGTTGAATGAGTGCTAACAAGACGATTGGGAGCTAGGACCGCTGCCGAGGCAGGCCTCATGGTTTGCTCCATAAGGTTCTATTTGAGGTGCAGATCCCTGGAAATCTGCATATGCTTGCCAAAGGATAAGCAGATGCACATCTCTCTTTAGTGTCCCCCTCACCAAGGCACAACATAAAAAAAGTGGGGGGGGGGGATCCGTGGTACTATTGGGAAAAGAAGCCCCACGTGATAGATAGTGCTTGAAGCTTAGAAAGTGCTGCGTACCCTTGGTGCCCAGCACCAACTAAGAAAGAATAAAAACAGAGCAAAAAATAAATTTTAAAGGAAAACCTAAGTACAGGGTAGTAACTGCCAACTGTTTACAGAGCAATAGATGCTGACTAGGTGACTGTCCAAAAAGGGCAGAGGAAAATGCTACAGGGCATTCTAACTCAGACTGTGGGTGGAAGAAGGAACTGAAGGGGGTCAGGATAGCAGCACCCTTACACGGTCTCAAGAGGGACCACAAAGATATTAAAGATCCTGGTGGTTTTTTTTTCTTCAGAATGACAGCCCTATTTGAACTCTAAATACTTGTTTGTTTATTTCCATACTATCAAAATATAGTAGGGCTGTCAATCGCAGTTAACTCATGCAATTAACTCAAAAAAATTAATGGCGATTAGACGCACTTCTAACAATAGAATACCAATTGAAATTTAATAAATATTTTTGGATGTTTTTCTACATTTTCAATATTGATTTCAACTACAGAGAATACAAAATGTACAGTGCTCACTTTATATTATTTTTATTACAAATATATGCACTGTAAAAATGATAAAAGAAATAGTAGTTTTCAATTCACCTCAAAAGTACTGAAGTGCAAACTCTTTATCGTGAAAGTGAAACTTACAAAGGCAGATTTTTTTTGGTTACATAATTGCACTCAAAAACAACTCAGTGTAAAACTTTAAAGTCTACAAGTCCACTCAGTCCTACTTCTTATTCTGTCAATCGCTAAGACAAACAAGTTTGTTTACATTGACAGGAGACACTGCTACCTGCTTCTTTTCTACAGTGTCACCTGAAAGTGAGAACAGGCTTTTGCATGGTACTTTTGTAGTCAGAGTTGCAAGGTGTTTACATGCCAGGTATGCTAAACATTTGTATGCCCCTTCCATGCTTCAGCCACCATTCCAAAGGACATGCTTCCATGCTGATGGAGCTTGTTAAAAAGATGTGTCAATTAAATTTGTGACTGTACTCCTTCGGGGGGAGAATTGTATGTCTCCTGCTCTGTATTACCTGCATTCTGCATATAATTTCATGTTAGCTTAGCAGTCTTGGATGATGACCCAGCACATTTTCGTTTTAAGAACACTTTCATAGCAGATTTGACAAAATGCAAAGAAGGTACCAATGTGAGATTTCTAAAAATAGCTACAGCACTCAACCCAAGGTTTAAGAATCTGAAGTGCCGTCCAAAAATCGGAGAGGGACAAGGTGTGCAGCATGCTTTGAGAAGTCTTAAAAGAGCAACACACTGATGCGGAAACTACAGAACCCAAACCACCAAAAAAGAAAATTAATCTTCTGCTGGTGGCATCTGACTCAGATGATGAAAATAAACATGCATCAGTCCACACTACTTTGGATTATTATCAAGCAGAACCCATCATCAGCATGGAAGCATGTTCTCTGGAATGGTGGTTGAAGCATGAAGGGATATATGAATCTTCAGAGCATTTGGCATGTAAATATCTTGCAACGCCAGCTACAACAGTGCCATACTAACGCCTGTTCTCACTTTCAAGTGACATTGTAAACAAGAAGCGGGCAGCATTATCTCCTGAAAATTGTAACCAACCTTGTTTGTCTGAGTGATTGGCTGACCAAGAAGTAGGACGAGTGGACTTGTAGGCTCTAAAGTTTTATATTGTTTAATTTTTGAATGCAGGGTTTTTTTGGACATAATTCTACATTTGTATGTTCAACTTTCATGATAAAGAGATCGCACTACAGTACTTGTATGAGGTGAATTAAAAAAATTTTTTTTGTTTACAGTGCAAATACTTATAATCAAAAAATAAATATGAAGAGAGCACTGTACACTTTGTATTCTGTGTTGTAACTGAAATTAATATATTTGAAAATGTAGTAAACATCCAAAAATATTTAAAATAAATGGCATTCTATTGTTAACACCGCAATTAATCGCTCAACAGCCCTAAAATATAGCCTGTACTATCAACTGATATTTTCACTTCCTTTCCCCAAAAAATACTGTGTAATATTGGGATCAAATATTCAAAAAGTAGAGGTCTGACGTCAGTGCAAAAAAGCTATGCAGAAAAGTACACCTCCACTGGCACATCTTGTTATTTCTACTGTGCGTACAAAGAAGATAAATGTACATGCAAATTATTAGTTAGCTACCCACCTAATCTTTTTGGACGTGTAATTATTCAATTTGTATACACAACAGTAGCCCACAGTCCTGAGCATCTTAATTTTAAAATTCTAGCCAAGAATACCACATTTTTCCTAACAGATGGATGAAGTCATCCTATACAGAGATTCTATGAAATACTCTGGAATAATTCTGGATCAACTATATTTATAGTGGTAATAACAATACCACTATCAATTGTTTTTTGATTGACAATTCCTATGCACTTTTAGATAGAATCCAAGCACTTGTTGTCAGGAATGTTCTAGCTGTTAAAAATTAAAGAAATGAAAGAGTAAAGAAAATGCCATTAATTCAGTTACCTGTCTAATGTAAGATAGTTCTCAAAAAGCATTTCCAAAAAGCACATCACACTTAGCTTTCAAGACCGTAACTAAGTAAAGATTTCCTAAAGAATCTTAATATATAGAGTGAGAAGAAGTTGTGCTGCCCTCAAAATATTCAAAACAGAAAAGAGTAAGAAGAACTAAATTAATTTTATGGACTACTGTTACAAATACGAATTGGCAATGATACAACGTAAATCCCCAAAGAAGGGTAACTTGTAGATGGAGACAAACACTTGAAATATTGGGAAAAAACACCACAAATCAAAAGCAAACAAAAAGCCCACAAATACATCTCATATTTATTATACAAGGACTGTCACTCACTGAAATTATGTATTGTATTAAGCACAGACTCAATCCTTGTTTGGAGAAGTGTCTAAAAGAATAATACCCACTCAACAATTCAGTAAATAATAGGGATTGAAAGTAAGTAGCCCACTTGTTTTCTTAGAGATATGATCATTTTAATAGTCTTATAGGATTCCTGAAGAGTGGGTCTGGGTCTATGGAATAAATGGATATGGAGATCATGTGGGGGAAGGTTGTAAAGACATTCAGTCCCTGGAAATTATCACCACCACCAAGCTGGAAGCAGGCTGCTGAATAAGGCATTCTGTAGAAGAACAACTTCTGCTTTAAATGCCACCTGAAGAAGTCATTAAGCAAGTGATTGTTCACTCTGCTAAAGAGGGAATATTAGCTGGGTTTATAAAGTCATAGGACTAGTTATTTTACTCTATTGATCATGTGTTGCTGTGGCATTGTCTAAAAATCCTATGGCGACTGTTTCCAGAGAAAGAAAAAAAGCAAGTTTCCACGCTCTGCTCAACCAACTCACCACAGACCTTAACTGCATGACAGCTGGGAGTGGATACAAGAAATCCTCTGGATTGCTGTAGGAGGATTCGCCTTTCCTCATAAAACTGAGGCCTCATCCTACTCCTGTGGATGGCAAAACAAGCAGAACTGCTCTATTCAGGGCTGAAAATATGGAAGAACAATTAGTGCATTTTTTGACCTTGTATTTGCTCTCTACTCTTTCTGTCATCTTACTGCTGGAAATAATGTGGGGAAGAGAGAGGAGTCCTGCTTCAAAGACGACTGCTAAATTAAGAGCTTGTCTACACAGCAAGGCAAAACATGCCAGAGGTATGTGATCCGAGGAGGACTGCATCAACTTCTCTGTCAGGAAGAGTTTCAGTTTCATATCTCTCACCTTCCGGGTATGCTTGGAAAAGGAATAATGCATAATGTGTTCTTCCACAAGGCAAATGAAACACAAGGAGTGCCCATCATTTATAAGCATAGTGGAGTCACATAAGTAACAGCTCTTGTAGACTGGTAACTCAGCCTCTGCTATGATCCTAGAACCCTTATACAGAGGGCTGTCAAAGCTAAATGATACTTAATTGACCTAAACAACTATTTTTAAAAAATATATATGCCAACATGCAAAAGGAAATTTAGTTTATGAACTAAAACTAACTAATCAACTAGTCCTAAAATCTAAAGTGAAAGGCACAGTGTGCAAGAAAAGTGGATATTGCCAAGGGTTGCAATTTCCAGCAATGGGTAGTAAGAAGGACCTATAGGGTTGCTGGGACTACTCCACCCTTTATGTTCTCGGTGGAGGGCATGAGACCATCCAGCGCACCGGTGTGGCCCTAATGAACGCTGCTACCCAAAAATAATCAGATCGCACACACACATGTAATCCATGTGCACCAAAAGCAGAATCTATGTGGACAATCACTTGAAGCACTATAATTGAGAACTATACAGAGAATATAGTTAGCATCAAACTAGATTTTGGCCATGTCCACAAATCATAGATTTCCGCCCATTAAGTTATAGTTCAGCAGAAGATACTGAAGGTAATAACCTTCTATCTCCTAATAAAATGGACAAAAAGAAAGTTATTTGACTGTCTTGGTTAGCACATCCAAAAGGGGAGGATTTTGAAACAGATAGATAATACTTCAAATTTAAGATCAAGGATATTTACATTAAATAGGCATATTATGAAGGACTATTGAAACAGAAATTTCTATATCCAGATTAAAATATGTAACTCTGAGTCACATGAAGAGTCCTGTGTTGAGAAAAATGTTCTAAATGTATTCCAAAGGCTTTACAGCCTTCATTGCTAAACCCTGAAGCAGACTTGTTAGCAAAAATACTCTAGGGTGAAGGAAAGGATGCTTATCTGCCCAAAATTCACCATGAAGTCAACACAGAACTCAGATATCCTCAATTATAGCACTAAGAGAAAATGACAGAGTGGGAAAAAGGCAATCTCATTGCTTACCTCAAAATTCTGTACTACAGACTTGAAGTAAATTCAGCCTCTGAAGAGCTGTCCTCAAGCACCTTGTATAAGATTCAGTGAAGTAGCTGAATTTGTCTATATAGGAATCTCAAAGAGTTTGTTTTCTTCCATTCCACCATTAACCTACGAACCATCTGGCCCTGAACATTCTACTAGCAGACTGAGAAGTCTGTCTAGAGTGCCAAAGATAACTGTCACCCATTAGGATCTGGAAATTCCCAAAGGGCCTGAACAAAAAAAATCCACTGAAAATAGATGCTTCAGCCTTGGTAGTATTGAAGGAAAACATGTTACTAGTCTGATCCAATGGGATCACAGATAACAGATCACGCAATAAGATTAGCCCTGGCAATTCAATCAATCAAAGAACAAAAGAAACATGGCGGGAGGGGCACAAGAGAAGACAACCACATTCTAAATGCATTGATCCTAAAAAGTTTCCATCTGCTAAAAAATTCGAGTAATTCCAGGATCCAGACAGATACAGAGGTAAAACGGAAAGTTAAATTTTTAATCTAATGAAATGTAATGGCCAAAACTGATTTCTTTTTTTTTCCTGCATGCTTTCAAAACTGGTCAATATAATCTTACCCCAGAAGAATTTTGGCATGAACTTCTTTGTTAGTCCTTGAGATTTCCCTCAGAGAGGTAATTTCTGCATCAAACCAGAATCCTCTCTCTTCTGGAGTCTCTACATTGTAGTTAACCATCACCATATCACCCACATTGAGTTCACTCCACTTCAAAATGGTTCTTGCTCGTGGTCGAAGATTATTGGCACCCATTTCTACTATACCATTCTCTGGATACCTTGGGGGGGAAAAAAGTTACAAATTAGTACTTCCACTATTATATGAAATGAATCAAAGGGTAAAATTTTAAAAAGTGCCTCAACTGACTTAAGAGCCTGAGCCCCATTTTCAAAAGTGTTTTGGACTCCTAAATTACTTTTGAAAATAGGATTTCTGTTATTTTGACATTTTTGCCTGTTCTCTGACTATGGTCCTGGCTACTTCGGATTTGAAAAACAGTTTTAATCAAAACCACACAAAGAATCATGTTTATGTAAGGTTTTTGCTAGAAAGATGCTAAAAAAATTTAAAATCTGAGTATTAACCTGTCCCAGTCTTCCTCCTACTAGGGTCAATAGCAAAATGCCCAAACATTCCCACAATGAAAAGAAACAAAGATTAGAAATGGGATTTTCAAGATACTAGTCTAACTCTACCCCCATTAAAGTCAATGGGGAAATTCCCCTTGACTTCAATGGCAACACCGTTTTTGAAAATCCAGCCCTACGTGTACAGCATTTACCAACAAAATTATGCAAGATGAAGATAGCATAGGAAAAAAAGTATACATTTGTTCATCAAACAGTAAGTAGACAAATTCCAGAGACAAGCAAATAAACACTACTAATCACAGAAAGAATGTTTCTTGGACTCCCTATCATATAAAATGGCTGATAGTTTTAAAATGTTTCTCCTTTTATTTTAGTGATTAGCACTTTAGTAAATGATAAAATCTAAAAAACTAAACAGTACCATATTTAAGAATTTCTCTCACCAACCATGTAGTAAGGATTGCAATATTGTAAAAAAGGCTTCCTGAAGAATTAAAGATCTATTAAATCACAGAGTTTTTCATTTTTTAATAAAACCCCATTTTTTTTTTAAGTTATTTTAAGGAGACACGTGAATTGCTAGGTTTTTACAAGCAATCAATCTTATTTTCCTCTAAGTGGTGGGGCATATTATTCCAGCACAGACATACACCACACTAGAATTGTACTGTAAATACTTCTAATGAGCTCCATTCCTTTAACTTGGGCAATACCTATTTAGCAGGAGTAATGTAGTGATATCTATTTGAAAGATAGCTACAGTAAAATGGCATGAGCATAGAGTGTGCTCAGGCTTTTGGAGGAGCCAACTACTTAGTATAAGAACATACTCTCCTTAAATCCTCTGTATAGATCCATTCTTGCACAGAACTCTGAGCAGAAGAGGAACATGGGGGGGAAGAGAGAAGACCACAGCAGTAAAAACGCATCTGTCAGCAAACCTAAGGTGTTGTGTTATTCCTTGTTGCAAACTCCTCCACCTGGGGAGCTGCCCAGAACTGGAAAATGGATGTTCCTATGTCTGAGTGACAGGATCATTTGGAATGATTGAAAAACAACCTGCTCAGGTAATCTGCCAGGGTATTTTGAACCCCCAGGCCATGGGTCACTTTCAGAAATATACAGACAGGACTGCTTCCCAACAGAGCAGTGAGGACCAGGCTTCTCCCTGCTCGTTTACATAAAACACAGCAATTATATTGTCGATCAACACCAATACATCCATTTGCCTGATGTGAGAAAGGAACTCCATGCAAGCTAAACAGATGGCCCACAGCTCCCGGATGTTTGTGCGTAGACTGAGATCTTGGGGTGACCAGAGACCCTATGTCTGCAAGTGTCCCAGATGAGCCCCCAACCCCATGTCGGAGGCATCTGTGACAAAGGCAAGAGTGCTGAGGTGGGGCAAAAGTAACTCCCTTGCATACAGTGACCAGATGTGTCCACCCATCTAGAGAGGGTAAGATGTGACTTGATATGTGCACTAACATGTCTATGTGGTTCTTTCTTGGAGAATATACCTCTGCCACCCAGTCCTGATGGAGTCCCAGGCTCAGTCTGGTGTACTGGACCACATAAGTACACACTGCCATGTGCCCCATCCCCTTAAACAGCTTCTCACCACGGTGAGAGGATAAGCCTTCAAGTCCAGAATAAGGCTTTGAATTGTACAAAATCTTGTCTAAAGCCATAAAGCCCTGGCATCTGTCAAATCCAGGACCATACCAATAAATTCTATTTTCTACATTGGAGACATGACTGACTTGTCTGATTTGATCAGGAGGCCTAGCATGTCAAAGGTGGATCAGATTATGTGAATGCTGACCACCATCAGTGACACAACCTCCAGAGGAATGCTACCACCACCACCACAACCACATCTCTCCACTATTTTTGGAGTTGGAGGCAGGGAAGCTGGGGTCTGCCAGAGGACTCTGGTAGATTGTAAGACAGTCTCAATTAATCAGTAGAGCTATTCAAGCTAGAGCTGCAGATGTCAAAATGTCCACCAGTTTGAGAGATTTTTCCTTGACCTCCTCTGGTTGGATATCTAGGGCCATAGCCATTCTCCTCAACTCCTCCTAATGAGTCTTAAAATTGTCCCGAGGTGAAGAAATAGGTTCATCTGGGAATGAGGAAGAGGGGTGCTACCAGTACTAGGAGCAGGTCCAGTTCCTGTTCCTCTTCTGGCTGATCGTGTGAGAGACCCTGACTCTGCTTGGTAGTGATGCTATGGTGGTTGCAGAGACAATGCTCCTGACTCCCAGTAAATGGAGTTGGCTGAGATGGTTGTGGGGATGCTCTTGTTTGGTGGGGGAGCCCATGGATTCCAAAAGGGCCACTGGCACAGCTCAAGTCCCCAACTATGCATAGCCCAACAATCCCTCCCTACTGGTACTGAGGCAGAAATCAGGGTGGCCATTCCTCCTGATGGGACTGGCTAGGTTGGGATACATAGGAATCCACTTCAGTGTGCGATGAGTAAGAACTTTATTGCTGAGACCAAGGTGGTACCGTACACGTTGGTACCAGTAAAGAAGGCAGTCTCTGAAGAAAGGTGAGCCAGAGAGATCATCTATGGCTTTCCCCGAGATGGTCTCGACCTATCTGGCACCCTGATAGCCACATCCGATGGAGCTACTTAGTATGGAGGTGATGACGCAGGAGACACCCCTCAGGCGCCAGTGCCAAGAGTCTCTAGAACCCCTGGTGATGGTGACAACCTCAATTCTCTTGCAGCCTCAAACGCCTCAGGAGTAGACGGTAATGGGAACATACTCGACAGTACTGTGGCAGGAGGAGATGCTTCGGGAGCCAGTCTCAGCAGGCCCACGCTGGGCTCCGGGAATGTGCACTTTTGGGAATGCTTCCTCTTTGAAGACTTCAGTAGTGTGCTACTGACTAATGCTGAGTTGGTCAGTATTTGGACCAAGATAGAGGGCTCAGATGGAGGCTGTAGCAACAACTCCATCAACAGACTTTTTAATTTGATTGCTTTGTCTCCTCCTCTCCCCTACTTACAAATGCCACACTTGTCACTTTTATGAGCCTCCCCAAGCTCTTAAGGCAGCTGCGGTGAGGGTCACTATTAAGCATTGCCATGCCACAAGAGTGACAGCGTTTGAAACGCAGAGACCACAACATATCTGACACCGGGGCTAGTACCCAAACTGGATAGCAGAACCACATAAAACAAAAACCACCACAACCACAAATTATTTTTAAACTAAACTAAACTATACGAGGTACTATTTACACGTAACAAGTAAAGACCTGCAGAAGCAAGGACCAGGAGTTCCAACAATTATCACGGGCGGTAGGAAGGAACTGAGGGGGCACTGGGGGAGCTCTGCCTTTTATGCCTGCATAGTGTGTGCAAGACAGCAGATGGTGTTTGGGCTGCCCCAATGGGTATTGTTAAGGGTAAAAATTCTCCAACAACTGTGCACTAGAGCACACAAACACCTATAGTGGAATGGACATGTGAAATCAATCCACTTTTCATGTGTTCAAGGTAGATTAACTCGTTTGTTGTGTAGGCAAGGGTTGGGATAAAATTAAACAAGACCAGTGATACGTACTGCAGAAGAATAAGGTTATTTCCATTTGCCACCTCCCAAATTATTATGCAACTTTTTAGCAGTGGATTGCTCTAGTTTTATAAAAGGTGGGTCTATTAAATAGAATCTGCCTCCCATAGGGCCAAAAAAATTTCAGCTGCATTGAGGTTTACGATCCCAAAGGCCTGCTTCTGAAAATACTATCAGGCATAGGGCTAATTATTGAGAATAATAAATAATAATAACAATTTGTACTTCTATAGTAAAGTCTGACTTCTAATATGAAGAATGGTGGAATTCTACCAACCAGTAAGTTCCCTATCCTATCCCTCAAAAATCTCCTTCCCCAGAAAAACAAAACACAAAACAGAAGAGGTAGGAAGAGAAAGGATAAAACAAATCATACCCATTTCAGGTTTAGATCAGACCTCAGACAGTATGCCTACTTTTATCTGGCTTTACTTTAAAAAAAAATTCAGCTTATTTATACACCTCTAAACACAAGACTATAAAATCTAGACCTCAATTATTGTGGTAAAATATGCCACTACAGCGTTAGGAAAAGAAAAAAACGTAGGGCAGTGTAAATGAGCAGATATACAAAGGAACAAAAGAAAATCTTTTGAGAACACCAAAACTATGAAAACATTACAAAATTTTCTCAATTATTTTCACTAAAGAAAGTAGATTAACAGAATCCTAATACTAGAACTATTCATAGACTCAAATGAGGCTAGTAAAAGGTATTTTCTTCTTTATTGCCTTTCTTCTTTTTAAAGCTTCTGTCATATCCTACAGGAGGTAACAGAAGTTGTGTGCTCTTCAGCAGATTTCCTACCTATATAATACATACTCCTGAGAGCATTCTGCACCAAAAAATTAAAAATTCTGCACACAATATTTTAAATTTTTTCAAATTTTATTTGTCAAATAAATGTGGAGACTCCAGCATGGCATTTGGGTGCACAGGCCACTGGCTGCACAGAGGTGGGAGATTACTGGGTTTGGATGTGGGGAGCTCAGTGCAGTGGGGATCCAGGTGCAGCTGGTTGGTGCTCAGTACAAGGGGATCCAGGTGCAGGTGGCTTGTTGGAGTGGTCCAGGTGCAGCGGGAGTGGGGCTTGGTTGGTGCAGGAAGCACGGGGGGGAAGAGTTGGCAGAGCTTCCTATAACCGGGGGAGAAATCTGGGGGTGGGTCTGACATAAGCCCGGATGCTATGCACGGAAAGAGGAAGTCCCGTCCTCCCCAGCCCAGGCAGGACTAAGCTGAGCCCAGCAAAGGGTGGTAGTCACCAGCTAGGTCTTCCCCACTCCCACCACCCACTCCACAGTGATTTACACCTCTGCCAGCTGCCTTGGGCACCCAAAACATACTGCTGGAGAGGGTTGCATGATCGGTCTTGTGGCTTCCCTTTACTTCCCAATCAGAAAGTCATTTTTCTGCAGGGAAGCAAAGCAAATTCTGTGCATGCACAGTGGCACAAAATTCCCCCATAAGTAAATAAATTGACAATGAGCTAAATTCTGCTCTTAGAGTACATTCACTCTGCAATTAAACACCTGTGGCTGGCTGTGTCAGCTGACTCAGGCTTATAGGGCTCGAGATACAAGGCTGTTTAATTGCAGTGTGGATGTTTGGTCTTGAGCTCCAGCCTGAGCCATGGGACTACACGAGCAGGGAAGAGTCCCAGAGCCCAGCACCAGCCCAAGTCTGAACTATAATTAAACAGCCTTGTAGACTGAGCCCCCACACACACACACAAATCAGCTGATATGGGCTGGTCATGGATGTTTAATTTCAGTGTAGACATACCCTTAGTTGTACCACTAAGTTTGGTTTACCGCAGCTGTAGAAAATCTGATATAGTAACCTCAAGCTACAAAAGTTCTTTAGAAATTAAATTCACAAAGGGCTCCAGTATGGGTTTTTTTAAGTTATAAGCTTAAGCATATAATATTTAAAAAGGAGAAAGACAAAAAAGGAATAATAAGGATTAACAGATATTGCACAAAAGAAACTTTCTTTTTTAGCTGTATCCTTACTGAACCTACTTCTAATTTTAAATCTTAATACTAACATAGCAAAATTCTCATGTGGTCTCACATCTCTATGGAAACCTTTCTTAGCAATCAGTTGCCCATGGAGCTTTGGAGCGGAGCCCAGAGCTGGAGCATGGAGCAGCTCTGGAGCTGCAGGTTTTGCCTGGAGCTGGAGCGGAGCTCCAAAGCCCTGGTTGCCTATAAAGAAAGTTTCCAGTCTTCCTTGGCCACAGGCGGTATTTGAGCATTCCTAACATGTGATACAGAGAAATGTATTAACCCTATGTCACTATACAAAAATCTTTTCCTGGCACCAAGAAATTCCAGAGTATCCTTTAATCCTTTTCCCATCCACCATCAGAAGCTGATGTAACAGAAGAGAAAAGACTCTAAATTCACATACTGGAACCAAAACAGGACGTCAGGACTTTTTTTTGCTACAACGATATACAAGGTCAGTTCTAAGACTCAAGTTGTTACAACTCCTATTTAATTTTCCCCATATTTGTAATTTAAACAAAACCCAAGCTCATTACAATTTTTTTTTAAAAAAGAGTTTTTAAATACACAATCAGAAATGTGTAACACACCTAACTGAACAACAACATTACAGCATATCTTCAAAAATTAAAGATCTTTGCAACTTCTAAATTAAGGGTATATTCTACAGTATCTTACCACAGACCTAACTAAAGTTTTTCCTATTCATTTCCTTTTTAAAAATAAATGTTAAATGTACTATTACTTCACATTAACACTACCAAAATGGAAAGGAATTTTGGTTCTTGGTCTGTCTGCCATTATGTGAATTTGGACTTACAAATATCTTTTTCACCAACCACAGGCAGAGACATCACCCCCCACAAACCCAACCCTTTGGATCTGTTCCTCTTTACCAGTTCAGCCATTTACCATTATGGTAATCTAAAACAGGGTTTCCCAACCTGTGGGTTGGGACCCAAAACTGGGTCAACAGAATGTTTCAAAGGGTTACGTGGCAGCTCCTGTGGGTCCTGTCCCACAGGGCTGGCTGGGCTCGCTTCCCTGCTCCAGGCACTGCAACCTCCAGTGTCCCAGAGCCACTTAGGGTTTGGCCCAGCTGTCATGACAACAGGAGTCCAGGTAAGCCAAATTTGAGTAAGTGGCACTGTACTCCCTGAGCCAGGTCAAAACTCCACTCAGATAAATTTGATCCAGTCGGGGGGCAGGGCCAAACCTGACTGGCACCGCAACCCCCGAGGTTGCAATGCCCAAAGCAGAGAGCCAAGTCCAGCCAGTCCCACAGCACAGGAGCTGCAACTGTGGGGTGAATGCCAGGCAGCAACCAACTCCCCTCCCCTCCCCTCCCAGTAGGTAGGACCCAGCCAAAACCACCCTAGGGGCTGCACCCCCAAACTGTTTACTGGGTCACGACAGGCCATAAACATTTACAAATGGATCCTGAGCCCAAAAAGGTTTAGAATCACTGATCGAAAAGACATAGCTGACTCTTCCTTCTCTTTAGAGGCTTCTACAAAGTCATGCTTCCCTCACCCCTCAATAAATTGGGCAAGAAAGAGGAGCAAAAGAAAAAAAATTCATTCATTCAAACAGGAGGATTTGGTAAAAAATCTAATTCATTTTTCTCTAAATAATGCAGAATGTGGGCTCCTAGGGCTCGTCTATCCCACTTTGAAAGGGAGCAAATCAAAGTGCACTATGGAACATTTACTGAGTGGTGGCAGCAGGGTGTCCCCCCAACACACACACAGTTCACAGGAGGCTAGTGCAGGGTAGATTTACACCACAACTTGCCATGATCTAAATGTTCGTATAGACAAAGCCCTTACTGATTGAACCCAGAAAAATGCTACTAACAGGAGAGTTCAAGCTGTACCATTGTATACAGGTACTGGAGTTCATAAGTAAGGCTGCGAGTCTGTCATGGATGTCATGGAAATCACAGATTCCGTGACTTCCCGTTACTTCTGCAGCAGCGGCAGTTTGGGTGTGTAGGAAGGGGTTCAGGACTAGGGGCAGGAGGTTGGAGTGGGCAGAGGGGCATTTACCTTGGGGTGGGGGGCTCCCTGGCTCCCACTGGCAAGGCCCTGCAGCTCCTAGGCAGAGGGGCAAAAGGACTCGGAGCTGCCCGCACTGGCAGCTCCCATTGGCTTCGGGTCCCAGCCAATCAGAGCTGTGCAGCTGGTGGTCGTGGCGGGAGCAGCACACGAAGCCCCTTGGCTCCGCCTCTGCCGCCTCGGAGCTGCAGGGACACGCGGTGCCGGGTAGGGAGCCCCTGCGAGTCCTGCCAACCCTCCCCCTATCCAGCACCAACGGGGTCCCAAGCCATCTCCCCCCACATCCCAAGGTCTGCAGAGAAGGCATATTGTCATTCTCCCGGACATGATGTCTGGCTCATGACTCCCCCGCCCTTTTCTGACCGCCAAGATGACTAGTGCCAAGTAAAGACAATCATCACTCATACGGACCTAGAGGTATGTGGTTCCTAAATAGACATCTGAAGAAGTCTCATCAACCATGGATCCTTCTGGAGATTTCACTCACCAAAGCAATCTTACTAACAGATCTTTGCACAATTTGAGACATACTGCCTGGAACCTGAGTAGTCTCACCTCCTTTATAAGGATTATTCCCAGAATCTAGATTTCTTATTAAAACCAGAAACACACCAATTAAGTAAGTTTACAGAGGATTTGGGGAACAGTCCCACTGTTATGTGGGAAAGAAGGTACATTTCCTACATCTCTTCACTAAAGAGATCTAGGAGAAATTTCAAGATTACTTTGGTTTGGTTCCAAGTCCAATTTATCAGAAAGTGCAAGTCTCAGCTCTGGAAACTTTGAGGTCTCACTAATCAAATTCCAACATACTGCTTCAGCTGTACATTTCCAGATTTCATAAGTAAGTTTCTCAAAGACATCTACCCCACCCATTATTCAGGAACCTCAACTTTGTATTGCCAATCCCCGCTAATCCTCTCTCTGAGCCAAAGGGAGAAGCATCCGTGTCAAGATGGTTTTCCTCTTAGCAGTCTCTTCAGCTAGAAGAGTGGGCAAACTTGGGACACTAATCAAAAAGCCCTTATCTACCATTTTCCTTGACAGGATAGTCTTTATGCCACTTCCTCCATTTGTTCCTAAGGGGAATATGGCTTTTCACTTGGATCAATACTTTTCCTTATACTCTGTCCCACAACCTAAAGAAACAGTTGCACGATTGATATCTGATCAAGGTAGTATAATTTAGGGCTGTCAATTAAAATTAATTTGATTAATCATGAGATTAAAAAATAATCACAATTAACTGCCGTTTTAATTGCACTGTTAAACAATAGAATACCATGTCTTTAAAATATTTTTGGATGTTTTTCCTGCATTTTCAAATATATTGATTTCAATTACAACACAGTGTACACTGCTCACTTTATATTGTTTTTATTACAAATATTTGCACTGTAAAAAAGATAAAACAAACAGTATTTTTCAAGTCAACTTGTCCAAGTGCTAGAGTGCATCTTTCTTGTGAAACTGCAATTTACAAATGTAGATTTTTTTTTTTAAAACTGCACTCAAAAATAAAATAAAAACTTTAGAGCCTACAAGTCCACTCAGTCCTACTTCTTGGTCAGCCAAATGCTGACACAAACATGTTTGTTTACATTTATGTGATATAATGCTGCCTGCTTCTTATTTACGGTGTCACCTGAGAGTGAAAACGGGCATTCACACGGTACTGTTGTAGCCAAAGTTGCAAGATATTTATGTATCAGATATGCTAAACTCTCATAAGTCTGTTCATGCTTCAGCCACCATTCCACAGGACTTGCTTCCATGTGGATGACACGCATTAAAAAAAAAGTGTTAATTAAATCTGTGACTGAACCCTTTGGCGGGGGAATTGTATGTCTCCTGCTCTGTGGTTTTACCTGCATTCTGCCATAAATTTCATGTTATAGCAGTCTCGGATGATGACTCAGCATATGTTTCTCGATTTAAGAACGCTTTCACTGCAGACTTGACAAAACGCAAAAAAGGTATTAATGTGAGATTTCTAATGATAGCTACAGCACTTGACCCAAGGTTTAAGAATCTGAAGGTACCTTCCAAAATCTGAAGAGGGACGAGGTGTGGAACATGTTGTCAGAAGTCTTAAGAGCAACACTGCGATGCAGAAACTACTGAACCTGAACCACCAAAAAAGAAAATGAAAATTTGTTTGTGGCATCTGACTCAGATGATGAAAATGAACATGCGTCAGTCCCCACTGCTGTGGATCATTATAGAGCAGAATCAGTCATCAGCATGTAAGCACATCCTCTGGAATGGTGATCGAAGCCCACAAATGTTTAGCATATCTGGCAATAAATACCATGAAACACTGGCTATAACAGTACCATGTGAATGTCTGTTCTCACTTTCAAGTAACACTGTAAATAAGAAGCAAGCAGCAGAATCTCCCATAAATGTAAACAAACTTATCTGTCTTAGCATTTGGCTGACCAAGAAGGAGAACTGAGTGGACTTGTAGGCTCTAAAGTTTTTATTGTTTTATTTTTGAGTGCAGTTTAAAAAAAAAAATCTGCAATTGTAAATTGCAACGTAAGAAGAAAGATTACACAATAGCACTTGTATGAGGCAACTTGAAAAATACTATTCCTTTTGCTTATCTTTTTTAGAGTTTAAATATTCACAATAAAAATATGAAGTAAGGATTGTACACTTTGTATTGTGTTGTAACAAATCAATATTTGAAAATGTAAAAAAAATCCAAAAATATTTATTTATATTATAATACATTTAAATTGGTATTCTATTATTGTTTAACCGCGTGATTAATCGTGATTAACTCAAAACAAATTAACAGTGCCTTGGACAACAGGGTCCTGGTCCCTGACTAGAGCTGCTAGACACTACAAACACACAAATAATGATAATGCTCCTTTTATATAGGGGACAGAGTACACAGCTAATATTTTCCACCCAGAAAATATTTTGTCTACTGAAGACCCCCAGGGGCAGACAGGGCTCATCTGGCAAGGTGCAATGGCTACTTCAAAGGTACAGCAGGACCATATAATAAAAACTGCCTTGCAGCTAACATGGTCTTAAGCCAACTTCCTTTACTTGGCTCACACAAGATAGTATTTTTGGCCTCATCTGGCACACTTTTTGAATAAAGGGCCTTCTAGTTTCAATTCTGTGTTCTGCAATAAATCCTTTAAAAAAGAAAAAAAGTGGATTGGTAGATAAAATTTTGTTTTGGTTCTCATGTCTATTCTCCTCCCCCTCCCCAATTTTCTTGCAGGATTTTTATTACTGCTTGCTATTTCCCATCAGTACTAGACTAATGGAACAGTGGGTACCCACATAGGAGAAAGGTAAAATTAGTTTCCTTACCTGTAGTGTTCCCACTGTTCCATTAGAACCCACCCTGTGCTTATATATTTGTTGTTCTAAGCCTCAATGACTTGAAAGAGCACAGGAATAAACATTTCTGGTTTGATAGGAGGACATCTAGAGAGTGAGTAAGAGAAAGTGTTTTTAGTGAAGCACTTCAATTGTTAATCTTTTTATAAAATTATATATATAATGGTCCCCGCTGAGAGAAATGTGGGAGCTGACAATCAATTGGGATGGGGGGGAAGATAAGAGGGATCTTGAGTCTACCTCAAAAGTATGAAAAGGCGGCTGAGAGACCAGGAGTAGAGGTCTAACAGAACAGCTGATGCCCACTTGGAGAAAGTTATTGGCAAGATAAAACTAATTTTCAATGGTGTCTAACGGTGAGACTTTCACGTTAAAAGACTCAAAAGACTATCCGCTGGGAGATGGATATGACTGTGCTAACTCCATTTATATTTTAAGGCAAGTTCAATTAGTGTGAAGATATACCCTCTGATACAACACTGTCAGACTGTGTAATTTTTTCCTACAAATTTCATTTGTTTGACTGTTCTACTTAAAAGGATGGAGGCTGATATAACAATTCTTGGAAAAATACTGAGTGCTGCTTTTTATTTCTTCTATAGGGATTTACTCTTGGATAGTGGTGGCATTTGCACAATATTTCAAATTTGTCTTTAATAAAGGTCTTTGAGAGAGGGACATTTTTGTTGTGTGTTTGTACAGTCCACCTAGCACAACAGGAACCTAGTCCGTACCTGGGCTAATAGGTGCTACCACAATGCAAATAAATAATAAAGATACATGTGGACACAATCTGTGGTTTGTCTAGATTCAGAAGAAGCTGTCATTTAAAGATGAACAGAAATCTTACTAAACTCTCTAATTACTTAAAATGCTCTGTGTTTTTCCACACAGAAGAATAAGACCACATCATTTGATTAAAGTTGGACCTTGGTGGATTTGCACCACTCATTGCTAGCTAGCTGTTTTGTCTGCCAGGGGATAACTTTATATCTGAAGCTCTCACTACTAACTGAAAAATGCAGAGATCTTGCTCTCCACACAGCCTCAGAATAACTGTTTTCTCAGAAGCTCACACTTAAATATTTAGCAAGTTCATTCCAGTGAAAGTAGGTAATCATGACTTCAAGGCAATTTCAGACAGTTAAAAAAAGAAAACAATGCAGTTATGATGGTCACTAGCTAAGAATACAAACCTGCTGCAGATCATATTAAAGGAAGCCAAAAAAGTTGATTGTCTCCGCCTGCTAGAAATGCCCAGCTAAACCTTAAGGTACAGACAATAGAGGAACAGAATTGAAACTGTTTGTTGTATGTCTGCGCAAGTGACATCATGCATCCTATATCTTCTAACTCCAGGGTTGCTTCACCTCTCCAGTAATTCTCTGACTTATACGAATTGACAATAGCTGAGCGGATTAAACAATTTCCTTCCATTGGTCACAAAAGCCATTTCCACAATTTTTTTATGCTTTTTCTTGTGCCACCATGTCTCCTTTAAACAACTCTGTTCTACCTTAAAAAGTCAGTCAGTCTTAAAACTGGATCTTTAAAATCACAGAATGATTCACTTCTGTCACACTATAGTGAAATTTTAATTATATCGAGGGCTTTTAAGGTACTTTGCAGGATTTTCTTGTAACTTTTTAATTTTACTGATATTTTATTATGATATTGAGGGGGGGAAATTGTATTTTACATATAAGGACACATGACTTGTTTGTATAGATGCATATATAAAAAAACTAACTAACAGATGGTGCACAAAGATCAAACTTGTATGATCCTCAAGCATGAGCACATTAAAAAACCCAGCTATCAGGAGTAGTTAAAAGAAGTTATGTTCAGGTCCCCAACAAATAGCAAATCAATTTTTACTTCTCCTATTAATAATTGTTTTATTGTATTATATTGGAAAAATAAACTTAAAATTTAACAGACAGTGCTGATTTAAAGTTTCTTTTGAAACTCTGATAAAGAACATATTATAATTAATTCACCCTCAGCAAGATATACCTCATTTATACTCCTGTACAAGGGTACATGCATCATCCTCTACTATGAAGACTCGAAACACAAAGGCACCATGTATTTTAGTCTCAGCAATGTAACGGAATATTCAACATTATTCCTTTAGTTGCTAAAAGTCTGTTTAAATGGAAGGATGCTTTTATTTTCTTGGTCCCAATTCTGTAAGCTGATGCACCAGTGAGGACTTCTGTGTTGTGAAATCCCATTAAACTCTATGGGACTCTGACACAGGAGTCTGCACTGGCACATTCATTGCAGGTTTGAATCTTTATTTCTTCACCCAATATTCTCATTCCACACTGAGATTATGGAATTGCTTTCAATCCCTCAATTGGGGGATTGGCTATAAAGATTTACACAAAAGGCAGACTGGTAACTGTGTGTATCAATATTACCCTTGAGTCAGATTCATCCAATTCAAGCACCAGATTTTGCTCCCATGAGAGTTTTGTCTCTCCATTTGGACGTCAATGGGAGTAATATAAATTTTAAAAAGTTATGCTTTACTTATACTCATATCTTATGCAGCAAAACAGATACAGCAAATCTGATTTTTAATGTCACTTCCTTGTTAAGGGGAGGGTTTTAAGTTTCATAAAGGTGAGCCATAAAAGTTAAATATTTCATAGGAATTCAGGAGTAAAAAAAATTCTTGTCACACCCCGATTAGTCATTACATCCAAAAGAAATGTATTATGGCTTCTTAATACCGCTTTTTGGTTGTAATTTTGAACTTGCTCTCTCTAGGATCCAAGTTTCTTCAACAATATTCTTGGTTTACACAAACCAAATAAATTCACATTGTGTCCTCATAACAATATCAGGAGCACTTACTCATCATACTTGATATGATAAATAGCATCTTCAGTGTCCATACAGTCTGAATAAGATGTTGAAGGTGCACTGTCCAAATTATTTGTATTCTCTCTAGAATGATCTTGGCTTAAGTTTCCGTTAGTCCTTCTGTAAGTATTGCCACTTTTTGCTTGAGCTTTACCATTTTTATGTCCTTTTGTTGCTCGGGTTACATTTTCTATGTGAGCTTCAAACCAGGCTCCAATGCTGACATCACGGGCATCCACCAATTCATTTATCTAAAAATAAAAGTTTAACAAGGAGTTAATGTTTATTTCCTAAAAATCAGGTTAAATGGGGAAAGAGAACAACTGGCTAAATAACTTGGTCATTCTGAGCTAACCTGTGCTCTCAGTTTGTGTAACAAAACAATATTCATGCACCCACTAAATTTAAAAATATATATCCTAAAAACACAAAATATAAATGTAGGGTATTTTGTGCTTTTAGGATATATATTTTTTCAATTTTAATATTTGACTCAGCTGTAATAATACTTAACATGAATATCATTTATAAGTAAACAAAAACTACTGTTAGGTTTCTATAAGATAAATTAGAATAGTAATCTATCATTCTCCTCCTCCACAATATTGTTCCCAATCATCAAGATTTATGCCTTTAGGAGCTGCCTTCCCAAGGGCAGGAACTCAGAATATTAGCTCACAACCTACAGAGTTTTTTGACTTCAACGGTTCCTCAATATTGGAATAGTTATTTTTCCCCAGATGTTTCCTTTAATCCTGCACTGCCCCCGATTCCTCCAGCCAAGAGCAGAAGAAAAGGCTCTCCAAACCTACCAAAGCTATTACCACAGCTAACCAAGACTGAAATTTCCATTCATCTTACACCTCTAACGGCTGGTCTACACTACCGCTTAAGTCCATGTAACGTATGTCACTTGGGGTGTGAAAAAGAGACATCCCCCCCCCCCCCTTAAGTTACATCAACCTAAGCACTGTCCACACCAGTACTATGTCAGCAGGAAACACTCTCCCGCCGACATTATTTCACCTCCACCAGAGGCAGAGGCTATTATGCCAACCGGGGAGCACTCTGTCGGCACAGTGTGTTTACAGCAACACAACTGTATCAATGCAGCTGTGCCAATGTAGCACTGTTGGGTAGACTTGCCCTCAGAAACACAACTCTGGTCACAACAACATTCCTAGCTTCTGTCAACTTGAACCTGGAAATGAAGTACAATTGCTCAGAAATTGCACCACCACCAGGCAACTAGGCTATTCCATAATACATTTCACTTAAAGTAGATAGTTTGCCTAAGTTTTTCTGTTGACTAAAAGTGTTACTTTGACAGTGCAATGTTTTCTCTATGATTAAAGTTACAAGACGACTTATGCAGAAAACATCAGTTACTTAGGGTTAGGTGGTTATTTTTTTTTAAACTTGATTTCTGAACAAATAAGTACAGATATTTGAAACATGAACCTGGATTCAAAACAGTATCTACAAAAATCTATCACTCTTAATACTGTAACACCTCCATCCACTCTGTACTCCGAACATAGAAATATTGTAGCAGTCTGACAGAATGGAGCTGTACCAAAAGAAGAAATGACAAATAAAAGGAGAAATATATACTACCAAATTAAAAGTACATTCTAATATTGCTCAGACCAGGCTCAAGTTATTTAAAACAAACTTCTAAGATGTGGCTTTTTGTTCCTGCTGGGCCCACATCAACTATTAATACTTTAACAGAGGCTTTCCAGGGTTTCATTTAGTTTTAGTTATCTTGTCAAAAAACATTTTAAAAAGAAACTACACTTACACCCCTTTCTTCTTCTGTAATAATACATTCCTTATATAAAAGATTTCCCTCCCCTTTCCAAAAAAAAAAAAAAAAAAAAATTAAAAAAAAAAATCTCGAAGTGGGTATTATCCCCATTTTACAAGTAGGGACACTGAAGCTAACAAGCAATGACAGAAACAGCCCTTAACTACCCACTCAACAATACTGCCTCAAAGAGTAATCTTTCTGAACCTATGCAAACAACCTGTTTATATAAGAAAGGTGCAAAAAAATTTTAGTAGTGGTAGTAATTACCACTATTATTTCAGATGTGAGAGTATTTAAGTACTTTGCAATCACAAACGAAGTTATAGATCCTACCGTAAAGAGCATAACAGATGAAGAATGGAGGATAAAGACACAAAATACAAAAGACCATGGTGAGAACAGGTATCTATCATAGTAGTTACATGGTTTTGGAGTTCAAATAAATAAGTTAATAGATCACTAAACCCCCTTTCTCTTCTCTCACTCCCAACCATCTTCTACGATTGAACCCTCTCATCTTTCTATAATGTAAATTCCCAGGTTCCACTCTCCTCCAACATTCAATAGTTCTTACATGCGATAAATAAAAGATAAGTAGATGGCTTAGGTCCTGATTTTAAAAACACATGGAGAGATAGCTATGGAGGCGACATTTCTACATCACTGAGTCTGCATTATAGTGCACTTCCCCACTTTCAACTTCCTGACAACCAAGCTGTGAGGGAATGACAATACCACAGATTACCCGATTGCAGCTACTCCTGGAATTCTCTGAGAGGATTCCATGGAAGTTGTAATATAGTTCCAGATTGTAGAAATTTTCCAGGTTAAAAAAAAAAAATCAGCAAAAAGATAAGGAAGACAGTGAGAGTCCCAAACACATTCCTCTGTCTCAGAGTAGCCCTCACCAATGTTCCCGCTAATTTTTTACGTCCATGTGTGGAATGAATTTTGTTATGTGCACCAATATGGAGGTGATGTGTGGCAGGGGTGGGGCCAAGGGGTTTGGGAGGGGACTCAGGGCTAAGGCAGAGAGTTGGGGTGTGGGCTCTGGGGTGGGGCTAGGGATGAGGGATTTGGGGGAGTAGGAGGGGGCTCAGGGCCAGGGCAGAGGTTTAGGGTAGGGGTTCTGGCTGGGAGTACAGGCTCTAGGGTGCAAGCTGCCCAGCCCTCCCAGTCTCTCCCTGACACAGCAGCCCAGGGCAGCAGCGTCTCTCCCCTCTGGGGCCAGGGAAACTCCAGGGCCGGGGAAGCAGCGCCTCTCCCTGCCTGTGCAGTCCTTGATAGCCTGCTGTGTGCCTGCACAGCTTAGAGGGAACTCCGTGCCCTACACCTGCACAACCTCCACTGGGTTTGGAGGAGAGGGAGATGGAAGGCAAGGGTGACTCAGCCCACCTTCTGTGTGGAAGGGAGAATCCCAGCCTTAGCTCACCTCTTGTGGAAACTTCAGAAAAGGTAACTACTTACAAAAGATTTTTAAAAGGTATAATGGCTTTGTGGGACAGCTATGGAAGGGCATTCCATGCACAAAATGTATTGAAGAAAGCAGGGAGACAATTGTAGGATAAGCAGACAAACACAGATTGGCACCACAGAGGATGGGAAGTGATCTGACAAGACAAGAGGAAATAAATAAGAAGGGACAGAGTTGTATAGGCCCCTGAAAGCAATCACAAAAAGCATGCACTTGATGCAATGAAGTAAGCCAGTGCAGGGATCCAAAGAAGGAGTGAGATGGTTAGATTCACATGCAAAGAAGATGATCTTAGCAGCTGCATTTTGTATGGATTGAAGGAAGTTACATAGCTATTAGGATGGCCTGTGAGGAGGTGGTGGTGCTGGTTACAGTAATCAAGAGGTGTGATGAAGACCCAAAGAAAGGTTTTAGATATGTAGCCAGAAAGAAAAAGTTGGATCATAGAAATGCAAGTTGCACAGGCAAAAAGTGGTAAGATTTGGACGCTATTTCAATTTCTGTGGTGAGGAAGAAGAGAGTCAATTTGTGTAATAGCACAAAATCTTCCTTTTCTGATCTGTGCTGAACATATATTTTATGTAGAATCTAAATTCAGGGATCTACATTGTGATAGGTTCGGCCACAGAGATCCCCTTGGGACTGTCATCTGACATGCTGAAACTACCTCTAAGCCCGTTTTCCCTGTCAGCTTGGGGCTTCAGAACCCTGTCTTGTTGAGCCAGACACGCAAGCCTACTGCAACACAGACCCAGGGTTTGAACCACATCTCCAAAGCTGCAGGCTTTAACTGAAAACCACTCAGAATAAAAAGTAGGATTTAAGTGGCTTCAAGTAATAACAGACAGAACAAAGTAAGTTACCAAGTTAAAAAACAAAAACACACAAGTCTAAGCCTAATACATTTAAGAAACTGAATACAGGTAAATCTCACCCTTAGAGATATTCCAATAAGCTTCTTTCACAGACCAGACTCCTTCCTAGTCTGGGCCCAATCCTTTCCCCTG
This sequence comes from Caretta caretta, assembly GCF_965140235.1. NCBI lineage: Eukaryota > Metazoa > Chordata > Testudines > Cheloniidae > Caretta > Caretta caretta. Next base: position 105,056,869 of record NC_134210.1, on the reverse strand, counting down.
GTACAGTCCTTGTTCCAGCTCAGGTGGTAACTAGGGGATTTCTCATAACTAGCCCCCCCCCCTTGTTCTGTTCCACCCACGTATATATCTTTTGCATAAGACGGGAATCCTTTGTCTCTCTAGGTTCCCAACCCTCCTTCTAAATGGAAAAAGTACCAAGTTTAAAATAGATTCCAGTATCAGGTGACATGGTCACATTTCCTGTGAGACCTCATTCTTTATTACCCACAGGCTGGCCCCCCAATGTCCACAAGAAGATTTGCAGGTAAATAAACCATCTACAGCCAATTGTCCTAGTCAGTGGGTGCCATCAAGATTTTAACCCACCACTAATGGCCCACACTTTGCATAATTACAATAGGACTTCAGAGTTAACTTTATATTTCTAGTTTTAGGTACAAGAATGATACATTCATACAAATAGTATGAACACCCTCAGTAGATTATAAAGCTTTGCAATGATACCTTACAAGAGACCTTTTCATAAAGCATATTCCAGCTACATTATATTTACACTCCTAAGCATAAAGAAAAGGAGTACTTGTGGCACCTTAGAGACTAACCAATTTATTTGAGCATAAGTTTTCGTGAGCTACAGCTCACCGATGAAGTGAGCTGTAGCTCACGAAAGCTTATGCTCAAATAAATTGGTTAGTCTCTAAGGTGCCACAAGTACTCCTTTTCTTTATGCGGATACAGACTAACACGGCTGCTACTCTGAACTCTGAAGCATATTTCCATAAACATATGGAGTGCAACGTCACATACATAATTTACCAGTTAAAGGTATTTGATCAATTTTTCATGTACAGATTACCTTTGTTTGAGGGATGACATCCACTTGAGACAATTAAAAATAGCATCAGTGAAATTCAAGTAATTTCGAGTCCATTATGTGTCTCTTCTTAAGGGTATTAAAATTCATAAATATTTAAGATTTCCTAAATGTTACCAAGTTACAGGTACACAAATAAGAGGAGCAGCTGTTAGAAATTAAGACCACCAGAAAAAGAATCATATAAAACTAATAGAAATAAAATTACCCCAATTTTAAAAATTTGGATAAGAAAAAGGGTGAGAACAGGAAGAGGTGTGAGTAAGATCCCCACACCTCTTAAGGACAGTGGTGAAACTGACTTCATTAGTTATGTAAATAGGCCAAGTTTGCCCCTTTCTCGAATCTGAAATGCTATGACCTACTTCACTCCATTGTGTCACCTCTGCTCTGCAACACTCAGGTGAGCAATTTTATTATTTCCGTTGCACTCTGAAGACTGATAATAAGTGGAGTGTAAGAAACGAACCATTAGCAATGCCTCTACACTCCAGCTGCAGTGGTATGCAGTTCAGTATCAGCAAGTTTCCATGGTAACTGAATATTAAATGAGACGTGAAAAGGCCTCTAGTTTTTTCAGACAAATGTAACCACCACTGCAAGCTCACTGAGTAGCTATGAATACAGAGCAAAAAATCATGAAAGAAAATGTTCTGCCATGACTTCAAAAGTCAAAGAAAGGTACATGCATTTATCAGGTAACATATATAATCAGCAAGAGGGAACAGAACATATTATCCAACAAATTCCACTGTATTTCTTACCACATCTGAACCTGATATTAGAAGGATTTAACAGCTGCAGGGAAGAGAAGCAAATTCCTGCATCACTCAAATTGTTAATATGTGAAGAGCCATGGCAATAAAGCAATTTAAGAAATATGCACAAGTAAAATACTTGTTTAAGAGACCTGAAAAAGCACAATAAGCAGTGTACAGGGTCAAATTTTGCAAAGATGGTGCAAGGAATAGAAAGTTGCATGATGTGATCTAGCCTGTACTAACAAAGTACTTCATGCCCCAGACAGGATACTGCCCTTGTCCAGAATTACACTAGGGGAGGCTGGTGGAAGGGCGACTTCAATTTACAACAGAACTCTATGAGGTTCTAGCCAGAGCATGCATCTTAAACCTATAGAATCACCACATAACAGCTGTTCTGGCTACCTCCCATTTTTTTGGCCCTGCTTACTTTAGTTGCTATGCTGACCTCTTGTGTCCACTCTCCTCCTTTGCCACTTGCTAATGCAAATGTGGCCCTTTAAAAAAATAAAATAAAAACAAAAAAACAACCATGATCCTTAATCACAGTGGACCATTTACACTGGCATACCCCATGCGGACAACGTTAGCGAATTTAGTCTACAGTAATCAGGAACTAACAAAATCATTGGTTTTAATTTGAAGAAATAAACCAAAAACTGAAGGAGATTTCAATAGCAGAGCCAAGTTTGCAATAAATAATACATCTGTAGTCTTGCCAGAATTCAATTTTTATAATAATTGTGATGGATAATATCAATGTTTATTTTTAAGCATTATTCTTCTATTTGTATCAATTTACATTTTCATAGTTGTGAGAAATTATGGGGAGGGGGAAAATCTGATAATTATTTAACAGGAGAAATTGAAAAAAAAATTAAAGCTTTATAATACAAATTATCAACATCACATGTCAAAATATGCAAAGTAAATAGCATTAAATCACGATAATAAGCTCTCAAGCAGCATCTTTCTTACTTTGCCTATCTGTATATTAATATTAATGGCAGGGGTTTTCGTATATATATAGTAAAATTGACATTTACTGATACCTAATCCTTCCAAGCCTATATATGAAAAAAGCAATGAAGTGTGTAACACAGCACTGGAATATTCAGGTAAATACTGATTAGAGAATCCCGTATTTCAGAATAGAAAATCATGGCAATTCAAGCTGTGGGCATACAGTTGTACCAAGAATAAAGGAGCTTTTAGGATTGCCAATATTGTAAACATATAAAAATACAAAAGTTTACTGAATGTTCTAAAATAATTAAGTAGAATTTATTTGATTTTAAAAATTGAGACAAGATAATTTGACAGCAATAAAGATTCAAGACCAGTAGAAATGTTTTCCAAATTATCAGGAAATGCCAAAAGAAAGACACTCTAGAACTCTTTGTCCTGGATCTAAAGAGTCTTTGAACTCCAAAAGGAACAGGTCACCCAACGGTACTAGCATGCATGAGGAATGCAGATGGCATGCCCAAAGTACCTCTTAGAGCGGGGGTGGGCAAACTACAGCCTGGGGACCACATCAGGCCCTTCAGACTTTTTAATCCAGACCTCGAGGTCCTGCTGGGGAGCAGGGTCCGGGGCTCATCCCGCTCCAGCACTCCCGGTGGGAAGCAGGGTCTGGGGCTTGCCCCACCATGTGCGTACTGTGTCTCCACATGGCTTCAGGAAGCAGTAGCATGTCCCCGCTCTGGCTCCTGCACCCCCCACCCCAACCACCTGCCCCAGCCCGGAGCCTCCTCCCACACCCTGAACTCATTATTTCTGGCCCCACCCCAGAGCCTGCTTCCCCAGCCAGAGCCCTCATCCCCTCCCACACCCCAACACCAATTTAGTGAGCATTCATGGCCCGCCATACAATTTCCATACCCAGATCTGGCTCTTGGGCCAAAAAGTTTGCCCACCCCGTCTTAGAGTTAAAGAGACCTTGCCACACAGGTCAGGAAGGACCACCTTTGAAGTTCCATGCCACATGTGCTCTCACAACGAAATGAATAGTGGGTACAAAGCCAAAGTGGCAAAATTGAGAACCTCTTATCACCCTGTTAAAAGGGACCTGATGCTACAGGAAGAGGATTGCAACAAAATGTAAAAAGGACTCGCCAAAACTGAGAAATTGATAACAACCCAATCTGCTGGAGCATTGTTGAGAGCTACTCACCAGCAAAAATGCAAACTGACGGAAGCATGACTGTTATAAATCTTGAGGTAGGGATCCAATATAGTAGGTTGGAGAAGGGATATAGAATTGCATAACTAATCAGACACTGGTCAGTACCAGATGTCTCATAAGATACAAATCCACTATAATGGACAATTATGCAAGCATTATTATGGAGAAGTTTCCTTCAAACTTGTTCTTCCAAGTTAAGGTCTCAGCGTTAAATGTTTATAGCACTTACAAAGTTTTACCGTCTTATTATTCTCAAAGCATGTATAAATATTTTTGAATTTTACTGTGATAGGGTGCATACTCCACACAGGTGATGAAAGAGTTAATGTGGGCCTGAAAGACCAACTATATTACCTAGCTGCACTTGGAGGGACAGCCAGACTTAATTGGAGATGATGCCCAGCTGGAAAGGGGTTGGGTGGTGATTATACTGACAAGATTAGAGCAGAACGAAGTCTGTAGTTACTTGCAGAATTTGAGAGTAGGGAGACCAAGCTGTGGGATCCTCACATGAGCAGGGGAAGCTGGCAGTCACCAGAGTGAAGCCAGCTCTCATGGGAAGCCCTGATAAAAGAACAGCAACTCCCAGGGAGGGAGCCTTATGAGTCATTTATTTGAGACAAACGTAAGATCACCCCATAGGTAAGCAGAAGTGGGATTTTGTTCATACTTCAATGCTCGGATTTTATTAGGTGATTCCAGGGGAGGGCCCTCAGTCCTAGCCTTGAAGCAAGTGTGCACGTAGAGAGGCTTTGGGAGAGAAGGCCTGAGAAAACCTGGATAGGAAGAAGTCCAGGTAAACAGCAGCAAAGAGTTGGACTGAGCAGACTGTGGATCTTGGTTATAGGAACCCAGTATGGAGGGAAGGCCTGGGTTCCCCTACCAGCCACCCGAGAAAATGACATGAAGCCTCTGAAAAAGGGACCAACAGAGAGCCCTGAGAAAAGGGTGCAACTGAAGACTTTTTGGTGACGGTGTCTGGACTGTTTATTTGTATGGACTACATAATTACCTGGCTCAAGGGCCAAGCAATGGAAAGAGATCACCAGACCAACAATCAACTGAGGGATGCAAGATGAGGAGAGAGTTGCTACACTATACTTGGCCACAAGGAGGTGCTCTAGCACTCAGTGAACTCTTTCATACTTACTAAACTCTCTGTCTAGCTAACAGTTTCATACAGTGAGATCACCAGTCAGTGTGATGGACAGTAAAATATTTCCCCTACTCATTTTCAGTGCTGCCTTTTAAATTTTGTTGGGTGTCTCACTCTTGTATTATAAGAAACAATAGGAGCACTTGGTGCTCACTCTCAATTAAACAACCCTAATCCTTTTCACCTCTCTTCATAGGGAAGATTTCCATCCTGCTCATATTTTTTGCTCATCTTCTCTAGACTTTTACCACTGCTGCTAGGTTTCTTTTGAGATGGAGGAACAGAATGGAATACAAAATTCTAGCTGAGCGCATACCCAGTGCCTAGCATAGTGGTGTCCTGGGTCCATGACTAGGGCCCAGAGGTGCTACGGTAATAATGGCATATTTTCAGTGATTTTTTTTATCCATTTTATAGCAAACTGCAACATCTTGTTTGCATTTTTGATCACTGTTGCTCAAGGAGTTACTGTTTCCATTCAGCAGCAGTACACAGTGACACACGTCTTGTCTATGAATGGCCACAGTAAACTCAGAACCCATCAATCCTTACTAGCAGTTCAATTTTCTCCTTCCAGTGTGGAAAACTTCACCAGTCTACTGTGAATTTCATTTGCCAACATGCTGCCCAGCCACTCAGCTTTGTTGTTAGGTCCTTCTGGAGTTTCTCATTCTCTAGTCATGACCAAAACACATCCCACCTGCAAATCGCTGCCTCATTAACAATTAATGTGCCATCATTAAGAGATGTAATAAAGCATACCAGTCCTAGAAAGAATCCTTTGGACACCTCACTATTAAGACTGATCATTTATTTCTGTTTTGTTTTCTCTATCAGTTTCTAACCCATGACAAAATGGTAGCCTCTCAACTTGTGAGAGAGGGTTACTCACCCTGTGCAGTAACTGAGGTTCTTAGAGAGGTGTGTCCCTATGGATGCTCCGCTGTAGGTGCGGCAGCATCCCCTGCAACTGGGATCTCAGATCTTCACTAGCAGTGCCTATCAGACCACTTGAGCACCTCCCCTCTCTTGCACTGTGTGCGGGATGTACGTATAGCGCTGTGCAGTCAGAACGCTCCCCAGTTCCTTCTCTGCCGCAGAGGTTATGTTTTCGGCTCCGAAGGAAAGGGGAGTAGTAGGGCACCTCAGTTACTGCACAGCGCACAACTGTAGATAGGACAGCATGTCCGAAGAGTGTGTTCATTGCGACCTCGGGCGTAACAATATAATGCTGGGAGAAAGTATCTGTCAATGCCCATGTGGCAGCCTTACAAATGTCATCCATGGGGACATTATTAAGGAAGGCAATAAAGGCAGATAGCAATTGTGTGGAATGTGTTCTGATTGCGGTAGGCTGTCTCTCGTAGCTCGTAAGATAAACATACAATGAGATCCATTTAGCAAGGGATTGTTTAGATAAAGCAGTTTAGATAAAGCAGTGCCTCTGGATCTTTCGGTGGTGGAGAGGAATAATCATGGTGATCTCCGTAAGGGTTTAGTCCTGTCCAAATAGAAGGCTGTGTGCCACACATCTCGGGTGTGTAGCACTGCCTCCTGTTGATTACTTCTGTGATTACTGTGAGGCTTCAGGGGGGAAAAAAAAGGGGGAGATGTATCGGTTGTTTGAGATGAAAAGACATTGGGACCTTAGGTAAGAATCTTGAGTGTGGGTGTAGCGTAACTGTCTTACGTATCAGAAGAGTAGCCATGTTTGCCGCTTTTACAGACCCAGACTAAGAGTCCTGTAGCACCTTATAGACTAACAGATGTATTGGAGCATAAGCTTTCATGGTCTATAAGGTGCCACAAGACTCTTTGCCACTTCTGTCTTTATAAAAGACGTATGGTGGATGCCATGAGGGCCATGATTTCGCCCCTCCCCATCTAGCAGAGGTGATGGCAACAAGAAAGGCTGTTTTCACTGGTAGGTGTATGTAAGAACAGGTTGCCACTGGTTCAAATGGGGGGCCTAGACCTAGGGTTCTCACAACAAAATGTTTTGCTGGTGGTCGCTTGCTGGTGGCCGCTTTGAAAATTTTTCCTAAAATACTTAACTTTAGGAAAAACAAATACATATGTACATATACATGTCCAATCATAGTAATCTATTTATGTAGGGGTGTTTTTGCAGATTCAACAACATACAGTTGTTTCTATTCTTTACTGGACCTAAACAGAATAGAAACAAATAAATAAGGTGCTTTGCAAGTTCTTATCTTTTTTGTTATTTCTTTTGCTTTTTTGGTTGCAGGGCTTTGCTTTTTTTTTAAAAAGAAAAACAAAAAGACTTGCTAGCTAATAAGTCTGCTTCTGTGAAAAGTGATATTTGTATGTTTGTTAATATCACTTTTCAAAGCAGAGACTTGTTAGCTAGCTGGGAGGCAGTGAAAAGTGATATTAACCAACATGCAAATATCACTTTTCACAGCAGATTTACTCAGCCCTGGCAATCTGGGGGACAAACTAATCCTTGGATGGGAAGGTGGGTAGGGAAGCAGTGGAGGCCAGGGGGTGGTGGGGTGAATGGGTGAAGGGCAGCGGGGGCCAGGGGTGATAACAGGGAGGGGGTGTGAGCCCAAAGCCCAGCAGCTGTAGCCTGAAGCCCAGTGGCTGGAGAATGGAGCCTGTTGCTGTGCGGCCAAAGCCTGAAGCCCCACTGTCAGAGCCTATGGTCAGAGCCCGCCGCCATGTGGCCAGAGCCTGCTGCCTGCCACACCAGGACTGAAGCTAGAGGCCTGAGCCTAACCACCCCCCGGAAGGTGGGGAACTCACAATGGCTGTCTGCTCCTCCAACATTTGTGGCTCAAAATGGGGGTAGGGCCCAACCACTTCTTGCTGCCCCGCCCTCCCCCAATCCACTGCCCAGGAGGCTGTGGCTTCAAGAAAAGCCCCTGGTGACCACATGCAGCCACAGTGGCTGCATTTGAGACACACTGGTCTAGACAAAGAACGCAGGACTAGGCTAGGTTCCAGGCCGGGGTAGGGTCTCTCATATGAGAATAAGATTTTCAGTACCCTTCAAGTAGTGCTTCATGAGCGGGTATGCGAAGATGGAGTGACTATCAATGGAGGGAGTGAAAAGAAGGGATTGCTGCCAACTGTACCCTAATAGAGCTACTGGCCAACTGTGACTGCTTAAGATGTAGAACGTAGTCAAGAATAAGTGTGCTGCATCAACTGTGTGTGAGGTGCACCAGCCGTAAAAAATCTCATTCATTTGTGTGGGGGGTGGGGTGGGGGGAGGGTTGTTGTGTCACACCTGCTATTCAAAAGTATCTGTTGACTGCATCTGAGAAGGTTAATTTCCTGAAACCAGAAGAGGAGCCAGGCTTTGAGTGGGAGCATCTGGATTGGGATGGAGAATGTGTCCCAAGTCCTGTGAGAAGAGCCACAGTGTTAGGTGGAGACAAGTCAGTCAGCATACCATCACGCGTGAAAGTTAAGTATACCAGACTTGTCGTGGCCAGGTTGGAGCTATTAGTATGACCTGTGCTCAGTCCAACTGTATTTTGCAAAGTACTTGGAATAGGAGGGGGAAGGGAGGGAAGGCATATGAGAGGTGCATCCCATGTTATGAGGAATGCGTCCCGCCCCAATCCCACTCTGGAACGGAACAGAGGGCAGCAGGAGTTGTGCTGAATGGCAAAAAGATCTACGGTGGGATGGCCCCATTGGTTGAATATGCTTGCATATCCACCTCCCACTTGTGATCGTGTGAGAATGTCCTGCTTTGTGTGTCTGCAGTGTCTGTGTACCCAGAAGGTACACAGCTGAAACAGAGATGCTGTTCTGGATAAACCAGTTGCACAGTTTTTTGTCTCCATGCATAACATGTGGGACCTCACTCCTCCCTGCCTGTTGATACAAGACATGAAGGCAAGATTGTCCATTACCATTCTTACAGTATACTGCTTGAGAAGAGATAGGAAATGCCAGCAGGTATTGCGGACCACTTGTAGCTCTAAGAGGTTGATGTGTAAGGTGGATTCGGTTGAAGACCATCTGCTCTGCACTATGTTTGTGTAGATGCATTCCCCAACCAATTAGGGAGGCATCAGTGGTTAGGATTATAGTTGGCGATATTGGTAGGACGTTGTTGGGCTGTTTCCATCACAGTAGCGAATCCTTGACTCACCTTGGCATGGATAAAAGTTTGTGTTTATGGGGGAGGTATACAGAATGAAGCCATACTTGAAGACATCACGTCAGTCTTGTATGTCTGACCACAAAATGTGGCTCCTCCCATGTGATGAGGTGAATAGACTCCAAAACGGGAAAAACGGAGCTAATCAGTTGCCAAACTGTTGGAACGTCAGAGACGGTGGAGATGACTTGAACAAGGGAAGGCGTCTCAGGGCCTCGACCACACGTTCAAAATAGTTGCTTTGATGCTGGTGAGTGAGATGTAGCCCCTTCAGAAGCAGGCTGGTTACATTTAGTAGGAGGTTTTTGTCACCGTCATTGGGTGTCAATGTCACTGAGGGGTTCGGGATCACCAGTGGAGTTGGTACTTCCCCAAGCGTGTCTTTGGTTCTGGCGTGTTTTTCCTGAGAGAACAAAGTGTAGCTTGGGTGTCTTTAAGGGAGTGCAATGAGTTCTGTGTGCTCCCAGAATAGTTTCTGGCTTTTGAATGGTAAGTCCTATACTGCGGTTTGTACCTCCATAGGAAAGCCTGATAGGTGTAGCCATGATGAGAATCTCATGACCATAGCAGTCGCAATGGATCAGTGATTGGAGAGTCTAATGAGGCTTGTAGGGTCGTATGGGCTAGGTGGTATCCCTCCACTATCAAGGACTAGAATTGCTCCTTTTTGGACTCTGGAAAAACTTGGCCATGATTTACCAATTTTGAGTAGTTCAGATTATACTTGGCCATGAGAGCTTCATAATTTGAAATCCTCAACTGTAGAGTGACTGAAGAGTATGTCTTGCATCCAAAGAGGTCTAGGCATTTCCAGTCTGTCTGGATGACTAGCTCGAGATTGGTAAAGTTGCTCTCTCCTTCGTCACACTGACCACCAAAGAATTTGGGGTGGGATGCGAAAATAAACATTTAGTATCCTTTGCTGGAATGTAATATTTTTCTGTCAGCGTGTTTGCAGGTAAAAGGGATGTCATCCGGGGTCTGACACAGAACCTTTGTAGGTTTGAGAAGAGCTTCACTGATTGGTAGTGTGATCTTTGCGGAAGAGGATGCGTGGGGGATATCCAGCAGTTTATGCTACCGGACTTTGACTTCCTCCAGCAGCATGTGTAGGGAGTCTGCAATCCTATGGAACAGATCTTGAAACTGCCTGAAGTCATCAGCAGATGTAGGGGGTGGAGACTTAACTGCCTTATCAGGTGAGGAGGAAGAAAAATGTAAATTTGGGTATGCCTGCTTTTCCTGATCTTCCTCCTCAGTTGGTACTGGTGGTGGCTCAACCTCCTGAGGGCAAGACACGAATGGAGAAGGGAGAGCAGTAGGTCTCCAGCTTTAATCTCTGGGATGGTTGCTGAATCGTGCCCCATAAATAGCCCACGGGTCCCAATATGGCCAGTTTGGTGGGAGTGGCACATGTGGCTGCATCCATGGTAGTCCCTGACAGGATTGGGGGTCATATAGTGATGATAACCAGGTGCAATTTGTCCAATAGTAGAGGGAACAATGGAGTCCTCATCCTCCTCCTCACTGGGGAAGTGAGGTGCCATCCTCTGTGGAAAGAGGGAAGAATGTTGAGAGTCTAGAGAGGAGGGTAGAAGCGGGAGGAGGTCCAGTCAAAGAAGCGGAGACTCAGCCTAAAGACCTTCTGGTATCTGACACTCCTATCTAAAGAGTCTTGTGAAGGAGGAAGGAGCATCATCGGTGCTGTTGTAATGCCCAGTGCCGAAGAGAGGGTCTATGTTCCCGAAGTTTCAGAAGATGACACCACAGATTTAGCTGGTGTCAAAGACTTGCTCGGTGCTGATGGCTTCATTGGTGCCAGAAATGGAATTAGTGCTGTAGCTCCTGTAAGTGAGCCGCCTCAGTCCCCAAAACTGGGAAACAGCACTGAGGGCTGACAGTCTGCCTGGATAGGGTCTTTAGACAGTTTCTTTGAGTCAGCATCAGAGATACTTAGACGAGCCCTGGAGCCATGTCCCCTGTCAAATGAGGTTGAAGCCACCAACCTAGCTGGGGAAAGTGTTCTGGTGGGCTGCGCCTCAGAGTGAGAGGAGGAGGAGGAAGAAGCTAATTTCTTGTCATCCGCACGCTCACAGGAGGACTCTCTTGACAGGGTGTGGAAAAGTAGGGGCCAACAAATGACCTGGTAGAGCATGAGGGCCTCTCTGTGGAAGAGTCCAGGTCTGATGCCAGAAGTAGTGATTTCTCCATGAGAGGTTTCAATCTAAGGTTCTGGCTCTGGGTTTCAGGTCGAGGCAGTGGGATCACTTTTGAGGGATGTGTCCCTCTCCCAGACAGCAGATACACTGTGGGTGGCCATCCGTTATCAAGAAGGCAGCCCAGCATGAGAAGAACTTCTTAAACCCAGGAGAGCTGGGCATAAGAGTGAAGGGGAAAAGGCTTCCAGTTGGGAAGTGGGAAAAACAGAAACCTAATCTAGGAGAACTGTAAAGATAAAAAAAGTTAACAAAAAAAACGTTTACACAGCTAGAAGGAGAATGAAGAAAAACTAGCTATACTATCAGGTATGGCACTATATTTCTGAGGGAATAGGAGAAGCAGGCTCTGCTAGTGGATTCCGTCCCAGATCAAAGGCAGTAGAGAAAGAATTGGAGGTGGCTGGACCACACAGCACTGTATATACACATCTCATGCACACCACGAGAGAGAGGAGCTGCACATGTGCAGTCCAACAGGCACAGCTAGTGAAGATCTCTAATCCCAGGTGCAAGGGGCACTGCTGCACCTACAATGGAACACCCACAGTGATATCACTCAAAGAATAACTATTCAGTTTCTTTCGTAAAGTCTTATAAAAGAATTTTTGCCAAAGGTTCATGGAAAGTCCAAGTAAATTATATCTTTATTGCCTCCTTCAAGAATTCAGTTAGGAGAGGTATAGAAGTAACACAGATTAAATATCATAGGGATAAACCGAAGTGTTTAATAACTGTTTTATGTTATTTCAGCTACTATACCTGGTAATGATGTTAGGTTCACTGATCTAGAATTTTCAACATCACGCCTAGCACTTTAAAAAACCCTCCAGCAAAGTTGCTGATTTTAATGACAGGTATATTTTTGCTAGCAGCTAAGCTACTTCATTCTTAAGGTCCTTCAGAACTCTTGAGCATTTGGTCCTGGTGACTTGCTGCAAATTAAATCATCACTTTGCTTATAACACCTTGTCTTTGGATACCACAGTTTTTGAGAGCTTCTTTTTAAATCACCTGAGAACAACAGCCATCTACACATCCTCTGTTGTAGAGACTGATGCAATGAGTTCAGTTTCTCTGCAATGTTTTTAATCCTCTACAATTTATCCCTTTATGACCCGACAGTCTAGCAGATCCAATGATTCTCTTGCAGGCTTCTAGGTAAAGTATTTCTCAATGTTTACAAAGCAAGTAGCTAGACACACAAAAATACTTTTTGCCATCTTATACCTAAGCATGTCATAGTTTACATTCCTTTCCACTGGTTTCCCTTGAGCAGGATTTTTTTTTTTTAATTATATTTTTGGCTTGAATAAAATCTTATAAGCACCATTTAATTTGAGTGTTTAGGGAAGGATCCCTAGTCAACAGAATGCACCTGACATCTAGAAACTGCAAGGAATACAACACCTGTATCCACATATTAAATACTTTTCTGTAGATCCTAAAATTGAAGTGCTTTAAGGCGATCTTGGAGAAGATTTGGCAGTCCTCAACAACGTCGTGATGGCAGAATTTTCTAACTGCCTCCCTGGAGATGGTTCACTGAGGCAGATGTAGCAATCAGGTGGTCCCTTTCTGGGCAAGAAGAAGAAGGATAATTTGCCCTCTCCTTTTCACTCTAAAAAAAGGAGTTTAAGTTATTTTCTAAAGCCCCTACCTTAATTTCTTAAGGTTATTGATAAGTGCCTATTTTAGCACCTCTCTTCTTTGAGAAATCCATCTTTTCTAATGTTCTTTCTGATTTGTGGTATCTTCCTTTGTCTTTTTCTTGGTTATGTCTACACTGGCAACTGAATGACAAAACTTTTGTCGGGGGGGGGGGAGGGGAGGAGGTTTAAACAACTCTGAAAGACAAAGAAGTTCTGCCCACGACAAGTGCCAGTGTGAACAGCGGGGGTGGAAGCTTTTTGTCAGCAGGAGAGCTGACAAACAGCAGCTATGCTGCGCCCCTTTTAGCAACACGGCTGTAACAACACAGCCATGCCGTTAAAAGCTGCGTAGGGTAGACACAGCCTAATGAAAGGTGAAAAGGGAGCACAGGGACTGAAGAACGGGCTTTATGCTTCTAGTGAAAGGAAGGAAGGAAGGAAATTAGTGGATAGGAAGTGGGAAAGCTGGTGTCGTTTACATCAGATGTAGTTGACAGGTTTTTTGCCTCCTTACTTCCTAATAGGTGGTGTAATAATGCCAATTGTATGGGATGTTGTTGGACAGTGCAAGTGATGTATGACCAAAAAAATTATCTCCCGTCTGTTACACTGGTATTGTAACAACCACTTCTAGGACATATTAAAGTGACTTCATATCAAGAGAGTGAGCTTCATGAAGACGTTTCTCCAACTTGCAACTCAAACTGTAAGCCTCAGCTCGGGTACATGTAACACACTTTTCTTCTATCGCCTTGAACACTACCCTGTACACAGGACTGCTCTCAAAATTCTCACAAGGTAGACCGAAGCTGGACAAAGCAGAAAAGTGGCTGCCTACCATGAAATCTGTAACTTCTAGTTTTTCCATCTACATTGCAACAAGACTAGATCTGCCCAGATGAGGAGAAAAAAGACCAAGTTTTTATAATACATTTGACCTCTTACTGTGCAAATTTAAATCTAAACACTTTTTTTGTAAGACTGCTTACTATTTTAGGCCCAGTTCAGCAAGTTACTTACACATGTCTAACCTTAAGAATGTGCCTTCAGTATATTGATCAGAGCCTTAGACATCATAAACTAAACACCTAAATCCCATCATAATGAAGTTACCTGCTGTACCCGGATGCTGTAGCAGATATTTTTAATTGAAGCATATGATCATCATTTTTACCCAAATACTTTAAATAAATCTCTAATTAAATCTCTAATTAAAACAATCCAGACGGTACTACTGGCCCTGATTCTCCTAATACTTATACACATGCTTAACTGTAAACATGAGCATAGACCCATTGACTTCAAATTTGACATTAAACACATAAGAGTGTTTCAAGGATCTGGGTCTATATAAGCTATAGAACTGAACCTAGAAATACAAAACAAGAGGACTTCAAAACTTGCAAATACCTTATACAATCCAATGCCAGGATCAATGAGAAATGACCGAGCAGATGTAGATGGCTGATTGGGCGATCCACTCCCTGTTGTTCTCTTGACTTTGTTCTTACAGTTGGCAACAGTACACGGGTTGACTTCTCCATCCTTATTAGTCAAGGAACTGGTAGGAGCATCAGACTCAGTCCGTATCAAAAGCTGAACTATGTCATTTAGTCCAACATTGTAATCGAATAAAGTATGTCCATCTTCCAGCTGTCAAAAAAGTAGATTTTATTTTGCAAAGGTCCATTTTAAGAAATATTGCTAAAATTTCCTCTTAACACAATAATTCCATTGAATAGAAAATGGTAAAGCATTTTTTAAAATACTAATTAAATTACTTCTATGTGGTCATTCGTTTTATAGTTTTCTTGCTAGAAGTGAACAGAAAACCCCTTAAGCTCAACGGGACCAAGATTTCATCCAATGAGATTACTCACAGGCATAAAAACTATACTTGTGCATCTTGGCAGGATTTGGGCCTTACCACATGAGGGACAATCTTCACGCATTGATATATTTTGCATTCCACAACCAAGTCTCCTTACAACTTTTCATGAGTGATGTACCCGAATACTTGGATACTAATATCTAAACTGTACTCTTAAATATATTCACCTAATTTTGAGTTATTGCTGATTATGTACTATATGTATCATTTGACTTCTAAAAACAAACTTTGTATTTGTGGATAATCTAGCACTATACCCAGATACACAGGTTGAGAAAAAAAGTGTCTGTTCATTATATAATTTTAACATTAACTTTAATAAATTTTTTAAATCTGGTATACTCCAGTTATTTCCTACTCAGAATGCAGACCATAACCACATAACTACACTGTCTCCAATACTATTAAGTGTGGGGAAATGAAGTTTTACTGACAACCACTCTATTGCGCACAATTCACACTTTCCCAATCTTTTCAAAGCAGCAAGTCAATATTTTAGACTTAAATAATCTTTCACTATCACAGTTTTCTAAAATATCCAGACAGCCAAAAAAGGGGTAAAAATGTAATTGGAAAAAAAATTTGTTTACCTTTTGAAACAAAAACAAATACTTTTTGTGAGAGATTACAATTAGAGAAAGAATGCAATGACATATATTAGGCCTTCGGGGTTCTAGTAAAGAACTCATCTGTATCAAGAGCACCCACAAGTTGGGCTTAGAAAAGAAAGCTTGCTACTCCAGGTTTCTTTAAGACCAGAAGTGGTTAAACATTATTTCACAAGCGAGTCTTGTTAACTCGCCAGTTAGGAACTATGGCCCCTGAGCTACAAAGGCATTTAAGTGCCTAAAGCTTAGATTTAGATGCCTAAATCCCAGTTTTAGGCTCTACTGCAATCCACGAAACTCCCACCCAGCCCTGTAGGCACCTAAACTCGGCATCCAAGTCTTCAAGTTAAAGTTCCATAGGCACCACTGGGCATACACAATGCTGACTCTCTAGGCCAGGGACGTCCCTAGTTATTCTGGGGCCCTACGCAGCTCCCCCGCAGGGGTCGGAGGCTGGCCTGGCGGGCAGGGGGAACTGCCTTTCTCACTGGGTCTTAAGACAGGCAGGGCTTAGGACACTGCCCTCACTGGACTACTCCCAGGGAGTCAGAGAAATAAAAAACTTATCCTATATCAGAAATGTAATCTTGTATGAGCATACGAAATGCTGGAAGACCAAACAAGAGTGGGATCAGTATTCTTTCCTTCCATGCAAGGAAAAGTGAGGGAAGAAGATTTCCATAAGAATACAAGAACGCCCATACTGGATCAGACCAATGGTTCATCTAGCCCAGTATCCTGTCTTCCAACAGTGGCTTTGAGCCCCCACAGTTCTCAGTGCCTCACTTCAGTGGCAGGAAGTGCTCCTAGCAAGGACATACACCACTGGCAGGAGAGGGTAATATGGACACCAACAGCCAATATAATTGCTGCAGGGGCTGTAAGTCAACCTAATTTGTAGTGTAGACAAGCCTTAAGACACAAAATTAGTTACACCTACTAAGGGACATAAAAGGCAATTAAGAGGAGCATCTATAAATACATTAAGAGAAAGATGAAGAAAGTGTACGTCCTCTACTTAGCAGGGAAGGAGAGCCAGTAATGAATGATATCAAGGAAAGAGGTGTTTAATGCCTATTTTGCCTCATTTTTCTCTACAAAAGTCAGTTGTGATTAGATGCTTAACACAATTAATATTAACAACAAAGGGGAAGAAACTCAAGTGAGAAGGGGGAGGAGGGGGAGTATTTAAGTAAGTTAATGTATTCAAATCTGCAGAGTCTGAGAAATTCACCTTATGGTACTTAAGGAACTAACTGAAGCAATCTTGGAACCATAATTATCTTTGAGAATTCATGGAGGATGGGTGAGGTCCCAAAGGACTGGAGAAGTGCAAACAGAGAACCTGTCTTAAAAAAAGGAGAACAAAAGAGAACCTAGAAATTATAAACCATTCAGCCTAACTTTGAACCTGGATAGATACTGGAACAAAATATTAAACAATAAATTTAAGCTTCTACAGGGTAATAGCATTTTAAGGAATAGCCAGCATGGATTTACCACAAACAAATCATGCCAAATCAATCTAATTTCCTTCTTTAACAGCGTTATTCGCCTAGAGGATATGGGGAAGCAGTAGACGCACCATTTCTTGACTTTATTAAAAAAGGCTTACTATAGTCCTACATGACAGTCTCATAAACTAGGGAAGCATGGTCTAGATGAAATTACTAGTACAACTGGTTGAGAAGAAGACCACGCTCAGCGTTATCATTCAAATTGGGAGGGTGTATCTAGTGGGGTCCCGCAAGGGTCTGTCCTGGGTCTAGTATTATTTAGTATTTTCATTAATGGACTTGGATAATGGACTGGAAAGTACACTTCTAACATTTGTGGATGACATCAAGCTGAGGAGCTGCAAGCACTTTAGAGGACAGGTTACAATTCAGAACAGTCTTGATCAATTGGAGGAGAACTGGCCTGACGTGAACAAGATAAAATTTAACAATGACAAATGCAACGTTCTACACTTAAAGGGGGGGGGGGGGAATCAAATGCACTATTACAAACAGAGGAATAACTGACTAGGTGGTAGTCCTGCTAAAAAGGATGTAGGAGTTATAATGGATCACAAACTAAATGTGAGTCAACGATGTGATGTAGGTGCAAAAAAAGGCTAATATTCTGTGGTATGTTAACAGAAGTGAGGCCTCAGCTGGAGTACTGGGTCCCAGTTCTGGGTGTCACACTTTAGGAAAAATGTTTAGAAAATAAAAGGTTTAGAAAAAGGTTTAGAAAAACCACAAATAAAAGGTTTAGAAAAACCTGACTATGAGGAAAGCAGAACAAACTTAGTATGTTTAATCTTGAGAAAAGATGACAGAAGATCTGATAACAGTCTTCAAATGCGTTAAGGGCTATTATGAAGAGGATTGTGATCCATCGTTCTCCACATCCACTGAAGGCAGGACAAAGACAATTTGCAGCCAAAAGATTTGCAGGATAGTTAAGTATTGGAATAAGCTTCCAAGGGAGGCTGTGGGATCCCCTTAATTGAAGGTTTTTAAGAACAGGTTAGACAAACTGTCATATATGGTCTAAGTATATTTGGTCTTGTCTCAGCATAGGGGGCTGGACACAATGACCTCTCAAGGTCCCTTCCAGCCCTACATGTCTGTGATTGATGAACTTCAGTAGAAACTTGAACTGTTCTTTGGTGTAAAGCAGTGGTTCTCAAACTTTTGTACTGGTGACCCCTTTCACACAGCAAGCCTCCGAGTGCAACCCCCTTTAGAAATTAAAAACATTTTTAAAAATATTTACCACCCTTATAAATGCTGGAGGCAAAGCAGGGTTTGGGGTGGAAGCTGGCAGCTTGCAACCCACCATGTAATAACCTCGCAACCCCCTGAGAGGTCCCTACCCACAGTTTGAGAACCCCTGAGGTAAAGGCTTCCTTACAGGTGAGGTTCCACATTAGATTTACCCGTTAGAGGATTCTTCCTTTCCTGAAGTCTTTATTAGCATTTCAAAAGACACAAAGGCAAGGGGAGATGGAGACAGTGGGTCAAAACTCACTGCAAATGTTTCAGTGAATAGCTACAGTGGCTGCTATAACTGAGTTGGCAAGTTTCTGTTTCTAAGTGCTTTCCAAGATAAAGGGCTTGGCTACATTTACATTTTATAGCGCTCTAACTTGCTGGCTCAGGGGTGTGAAAAATCACCCCCGAGTGCAGCAAGTCAGAGCGCTTTAAAGCGCTATTATAAACAGGCTCTGAGCAGTGGGAGCCGCGCTCCCAGTGCTCAGAGCTAATTCCCTCGTGGCGGTGGATTACCAGGAGCACTAGGAGTGCTCTCTCCCAGCGCTCACGCACTACCACACTCACACTTCAAAGCACTGTCGTGGGAGCACTCCTGCAACAGTGCTTTGAAGTTTCCAGGGTAGCCATGCCCAAGGAAGATGTATATTGAACTAAATGGTTAAGATGTAATGAATTCTCTAGAAGAATCTTCCCCTCCCCGCCCCCAATGGTGAGCCAAGTATAAGAGCGTGTTAAACTGAATGCACCTGTTAAGACAGAAAGGCATCTGTATTTCTAGGCACCCTGCTGATGCAATGGATTCAGTTTCCTCAGGGGGGTAAGCAGACTTCTTCCACTTGCCATATCTACTATTTCTGACCACACCATCTCTTGGATAAGGATAATTTTATAGCTTGAGTAACTAGCTAAAAGTAGTTCTAAATTTCTGTGAGCCAGTACTAGAAGTAAATGAGGTTAACAATATTTGCCAACTAGAGCAACAGCCTGCAAGCTATACCCTGCAAAACTGCAGAATTGCTATACAACAGCTTCATGGTACAGAATGTTAAATGATTCTTCGGTGCCATGTCTCCACCTGCCCAGGCTATAGAGTTAAATGTATCAAACTTTTTTAGCTTCATTGCCCTTCCTTAGGGGGAACCATATTCCCCTCGTAAGGGTTATCAATATAGTCAAAGAGTGACCGGAAATGTGTAAAGATAACTTTCCTTTATATTTGAACATTTTCCCATGTATGTGTGTCAACTTTAGTGAACCAAAATTGTTTACCTCCTTTTCTCCCCCACAAAAAAATCTGATGATAAAAGTCCTAAAGCACTATGGCAAAGTAGGTAGAAAGTTTTATCAGAGAGTTAGCACACTTGCATTTTGAGCCAGTTAGCTAGTGTTTTTTGTAGCAGACAAGAAGCCTTTATCTAGTTATTTTTCTGGGCCACAAGAAGTTCTCAAACTATCCAGGATTAGTTTTGTAGACTGTTGCCAGGGACAGTCACTCTGTTTCCCAGAGAGAAAAGTCAACTAATCTATGAGCAACAGATCAGGAGCATGACTGGCATTAGCACCCAAAAAAGCCATCACTGCCCTTTTGAGCCAGCATTCCTGCTACTCTCCTCCCCCTCCACACAGACTATGTAAAAGTAATGAACTACTTCTGATCATTAGTACTAATAGATATAAAAGAGTGATAACAATGGCGACTGTATGTCTTCATCCTTATTCCTCACAAAGGATTTCTTGTATGTTTAATTTTTATTCAACTCAAGTTCAGATGAGCCGTAAGTCTTGCTATTAGAGCACCAGGGAGAGTAGCATGGACATAGCTGTGGAAACAGGAGTTAAGTGGTTATAAAGAGGAGCAGAACAGGAAAAGCAAACTACTTAATGTTTAGCCTGAATTTCCTCATATTCCCAAATAGTTGGGTTTTTTTTGAAGGGGGAGGAGGTTGTTTGTCAATTTGAGATTTAGTTCAGGTAGGTTTATTTAGCTAATTAAAATAGAGATTTAAAAAAGAATCGCTTTATTCACCCTGAACTAAATCTCAAATTGACAATCTACATTAAAGCCTAATGTTACTATAACCTAGGGCTGCCGATTAATCACAGTTAACTCATGTGATTAACTCAAAAAATTAATCATGATTAAATCGCACTGTTAAACAATAGAACAAATGAAATTTATTACATATTTTTGGATGTGTTCCTACTGTTAAAATTCTGATTTCTATTACAACACAAAATAGAAAGCATACACTGCTCACTTAATATTTTTATTACAAATGTTTGCACTGTAAAAATGATATAATATTTTTCAATTCACATCATACAAGTACTGTTGTGCAATTTCTATCATGAAAGTGCAACTTACCAATGTCTATTTCTGTGTGTTACATAACTGCACTAAAATACAAAACGCAAAAAAATTTAGAGCCTTTAGAGCAAAAAAATTAAGTCCACCCAGTCCTTGTTCACCCAATCACTAAAACAAGTTTGTTTACGTTTACCGGAGATAATGCTGCCCACTTTTTATTTACGTCACCTGAAAACGAGAACAGACGTTCACATAGCACTGTTGTAGCCGGTATGGCAAGGTATTTACGTGCCAGATCTCCTAAACCTTCTTAAGCCCCTTCATGCTTCGGCCACCGTTCCAGAGGACATGCTTCCATGCTAATATGCTTGTTAGGGGAGGAAAAAAAAAAAAAAAAAGTTACTCACCCTTTTTGTAACTTGTTCTTCAAGATGTGTTGCTCATATCTATTAAAGTTAGGTGTGTGCACATGCCGCGTGCATGGCTATTGGAAACTTTTCCCTAGCAGCTACCTGTTGGCCCATCTGTGGAGCCCCCCGGAGTGGCACTGGTATGGCGCTCTATATACGACCCTGCTGGCCCAACCCCCCTTCAATTCCTTCTTGCCGGCTACTCCAACAGAGGGGAAGATGGGGGGAATGAAATAGATATGAGCAACACATCTCGAAGAACAACAGTTACAAAAAGGACGAGTAACTTTTTTTTCTTCTTTGTGTGCTTGCTCATATCAATTCCAGTTAGGTAACTTCCAAGCCTTAGCTCTGAGGTGGGGTCAGAGTCAACGTATTGCTGACCGAAGTACCGCTCTGCCGAAGGCAGCATCGTCCCTAGATCGTGGGACAATGGCGTAGTGCAATGTGAAAGTATGCACTGAAGACCATGTCGCAGCCCTGCAGATCTCCTGGAGAGGTACATGGGCCATGAAGGCTGTTGATAAGGCCTGCACCCTCGTGGAGTGATGTGTGATGGCAGGAGGAGGAACCTTTGCCAAGTCATAACAAGCACGGATACATGCCATAATCTGGGAGGAGATCCGCTGGGAAGAGACTGGTAAACCTTTCATCCGCTCCACCACAGCAACGAACAACTGGGTTGTTTTGCGGAATGGACTCATGAAGTTGATATAGAAGGCGAGTGCTCTCCTGACATCCTGTAAGTGTAGCTGTTGTTCGTGAGAGCTGTTGTGTGGTTTTGGATAGAAGACTGGCAGGAAGATGTCCTGGCTAATGTGGAAACAGGACACCACCTTGGGGAGGAAAGCTGGATGAGGTCTACTCTAAGCTGTACCTGGTCTTTATGAAAGATAGTGTACAGAGGCTCCGGAGGTGAGGGCCCGTAGTGTTACACTAATAAAATAATACCAATAGAATCTTATAAGAGGAATAAGGCAAAATGCCGCATTTATTGTAAATACAACAGTTAGCATATGCTTTTCAATCACACACACACACACACACACACACACACAGAGTCCTGCCAGTTGATGTTTACAGTTACCGGTCCAGAGTCTGGATCAATCTAGAGGCCAGCCAGATTGGTCGCAGAGGGGAGCAGGGCTCTGTTGGTCACGATCCGATACTCCTGGAGTGTGGCAAGACAAACCCAAAGTCTCATGGCCAAGCATCCTCTTCTTATAGTTTTTTTTCTCCTCTGTTGAAGTCTATGGATTTTGCTGAGTCAGTTTCTGACCGGTTACTCTTTGATTGGTGTTAACATTTCAAAACACCTTTGAGAGGGTCATCCTGTCCTGGTTTCGATTTAATCAATTGTCTTTAACTTTAGGGATGCCAGCATTCTCCTCAGGGTCATCAATCTGCCCTTCCTCCATTATGGACGCGCATTGATGATTTTCTGGTGTCATGAAGTCTCTTCACTCCTCCTTCCTTGACCATCTGGCTAGAACAATGGCCTTCACACCTTATCTTTTCCTGATGCATGCATTCCCCATTCACAGTGTCTCTCACAGAGAAGACAAATTAAATTTCACTAAATCTTGTGGTCAGAAACAGTTTACATTGTGCTCAGGCCTTCGACATTCCTTTAATCTAATTAACAAGACAATAAAAAATCCTGTCTCTTATTAACTAAACTTTATAACAGGTCCTAATTGTAATGCATATAGGAAAACAATCTCATAGAACCAGAGGGTCATTCCTTTCTGCTATTCAAATGGGGAGGGCTAGCAGGATGAAATCAAGACATACATTAATTCTTATAGTACAAATATAAAATCCTGCTCCTACAATAGTTCAAACATGCGTCATGCTGAGGTGATAGCCACCAGAAAGGCAACCTTCCAAGAGAGGCAGAGGAATGAACAAGAAGCTAACAGCTTGAAGGGAAGGCCCAGGAGGCAGGAGAGGACCAGGTTAAGGTCCCAGGCCGGGATGGGGCTTCATGGGAGGGTTAGGGAGGAGGAGAGAAGAGAAATGTATCTTTTCCTTACAGGAAACATCCCATGATGGGGTGCATGAACACCAAAACGCCCGGAATTGCCTGGGTGAAAAGCCGAGATGGCCGTGAGGTGGACCTTGAGAACATCAAATGCCAGACGCTAGTCTTTCAGGTACAGAAGATAGTCCAGGATACAAGGGATGGGAGCCTGGAACGGGAGCACCTGCCTTTGGGTGCACCAGCTAGAGAACTACTTCCATTTCACCCTGTATATGACTCTAGTAGATGGCTTGCAGCTCTCCAGAAGCACCTGTCTCACCGGATCCAAACAGGTGAGACCTTCCTGGTTCAACCATGGGATGAAGAGACTGAAGGTCTGGGTGAAGGAGGCGACCATGGTTCTGTGTAATGAGGTCGGGAGTGAGAGGTAGCCATATCGGTGACTGGATCGACAAATCCATGAGCGGGGGTACCAGCACAGGTGAGGCCAAGCTGGGGCACCAGAATGACATCCACCTTGTCCCTGTGGACTTTGAGAAGCACCTTGCAGATAAGCAGGAAGGCATATAGCAGCTGATCGGCCCATGGAATCATGAATGCATATGTGATCAAGCCTGGACTGTGGCTCCTGAAGGAGCAAAAGGTTGGGCACTTCCTGTTGGCCTGTGTGGCAAACAGGTCGATTCAGGGAAACCCCCAACTGCAAAAGATAGAATGGATGATATCAGGGTGAATCGACCACTCGTGCGTGAGGAAACGTCTGCTCAGGCTGTCCGCCAGCACGTTCTGAACGCCCGACAGGTATGAGGCCTGGAGAAGGATGGAGTGGGTAGACAAAATTCCCACAGTAGGAGGGCTTCCTGACAGATCAGGCTCCGCCTTGCCTGTTTACATAAAAACATGGCAGTGGGATGGTCCGTCAATACCGCTACGCAGTGGCCCTGCAAGTGAGACAGAAAGGCTTGGCAGGTGAGGCGGCTTGCCCTGAGTTCTTTGATGTTGATACCAGTTCCTCTACCTGCCATAAGCCCTGAGTTGTCAGGTTTCCGAGATGCGCTCCCCAGCCCAATGTGGACATGTCTGTGACCAAAGTCAAGTGGGTTGGGGTGGGTGAAATGGAACAGTGGTGCCCACAGTGCGGGGATCCAGCCACCACTGTAGGAAATCGAAGGTGTGCTGAGGGATGGTCAGCACCATGTCTAGGCTGTCATGGCCTGGGCCATACACAGATGCAAGCCACGCTTGCAAGGGCCTGAGTTGTAACCTGGTGTGTTAAACCATGTAAGTGCAGGATGCCATATGGCTTAGCAGCCTGAGACACTGCCTTGCCGTGGTGGTGGGGAAGCTGCAAAGGGTGCAGATTATCTGTGAGAAGGCCAGTTGACTAGTCTCTGGCAGGACCGCTCTTGCTTGAGTTGCATCCAGAACTGCTCTGATTAACTCTATCCTTTGAGCTGGGGGTCAGCATGGATTTGTTGACATGGAGAAGGATACCTAATCATTTGAACACATCTATTTGCACCTGTGACTCTACCTGCTGACAGGAGTGGCCTCGAAGGAGCCAGTCATCCAGGTATGGGTAGACATGCACGTGTTGGCGGCAGAGAAAAACTGCTACAACCGCCATGCATTTGGTGAAGATGCGAGGTGCTGTGCACAGCCCGAATGGGAGGGCTGTGAACTGATAATGCACCTTGTTCACCACAAACTGAGGAACTGTCTGTGAGCCAGGGTGATAGATATGTGAAAATAAGCGTCCTTCATATCCTGGGTCTAGGGAAGGGTTTGGATTACCCCTGGCCCTGCCCAAAGGGAAGACGCGACAGCTTGCGTCAATTGTATCTGATTCTCTTATGGGAGAAGTCCTGCCTAGGCCTAGGGGGGAAAAAAGACCGCTGCTGGGTGGTCTGTGGTTTAAAGGGCTTCCTTTGGGTCGCCGGAATGTGTATGCCGAGGGACTGTGTGTTCCAGAAGTCCTTTAGGCTATGCAGTCTGGAATTTGTTTGTACAGCAAATTGGCCCTGGCCATCAAAGGGAAGGTCCTGTATGGTCTGCTGAACTTCCAGGGGAAGACCAGAGGATTGGTGCCAAGCATTGTGCCTCACTGCAATCCTGGATGCCAGAGTACGTGGCATCCAGGGAGCCTTGGAGGGAAGTCCGGACAACAGCTTATCCCTCTTCAGCAATGGCCACCCAACTCTGCTTGTGACTCAAAGGGGAGAAGCTCTTAAAATTTAAAGATCAAGGACCACAAGTTATAGTTTTATCTACTCAGGATTGGAAGTTAATTAGTAATCTTGAGAGAGAGAGAGGAGTGCCCTATGGAGTAAATTTCCCTTCCATACAAATCAAGCAGTTTAGCATCTCTTGATTTGGGCATGGGGGCCTGCTGACCTTAGAATCATAGAATATCAGGGTTGGAAGGGACCCCAGAAGGTCATCTAGTCCAACCCCCTGCTCAAAGCAGGACCAATTCCCAGTTAAATCATCCCAGCCAGGGCTTTGTCAAGCCTGACCTTAAAAACCTCTAAGGAAGGAGATTCTACCACCTCCCTAGGTAACGCATTCCAGTGTTTCACCACCCTCTTAGTAAAAAAGTTTTTCCTAATATCCAATCTAAACCTCCCCCACTGCAACTTGAGACCATTACTCCTCGTTCTGTCATCTGCTACCATTGAGAACAGTCTAGAGCCATCCTCTTTGGAACCCCCTTTCAGGTAGTTGAAAGCAGCTATCAAATCCCCCCTCATTCTTCTCTTCTGCAGGCTAAACAATCCCAGCTCCCTCAGCCTCTCCTCATAACTCATGTGTTCCAGTCCCCTAATCATTTTTGTTGCCCTTCGCTGGACTCTCTCCAATTTATCCACATCCTTCTTGAAGTGTGGGGCCCAAAACTGGACACAGTACTCCAGATGAGGCCTCACCAATGTCGAATAGAGGGGAACGATCACGTCCCTCGATCTGCTCGCTATGCCCCTACTTATACATCCCAAAATGCCATTGGCCTTCTTGGCAACAAGGGCCCACTGCTGACTCATATCCAGCTTCTCGTCCACTGTGACCCCTAGGTCCTTTTCCGCAGAACTGCTGCCTAGCCATTCGGTCCCTAGTCTGTAGCTGTGCATTGGGTTCTTCCATCCTAAGTGCAGGACCCTGCACTTATCCTTATTGAACCTCATCAGATTTCTTTTGGCCCAATCCTCCAATTTGTCTAGGTCTTTCTGTATCCTATCCCTCCCCTCCAGCGTATCTACCACTCCTCCCAGTTTAGTATCATCCGCAAATTTGCTGAGAGTGCAATCCACACCATCCTCCAGATCATTTATGAAGATATTGAACAAAACCGGCCCCAGGACCGACCCTTGGGGTACTCCACTTGATACCGGCTGCCAACTAGATATGGAGCCATTGATCACTACCCGTTGAGCCCGACAATCTAGCCAGCTTTCTACCCACCTTGTAGTGCATTCATCCAGCCCATACCTCCTTAACTTGCTGACAAGAATATTGTGGGAGACCGTGTCAAAAGCTTTGCTAAAGTCAAGAAACAATACATCCACTGCTTTCCCTTCATCCACAGAACCAGTAATCTCATCATAAAAGGCGATTAGATTAGTCAGGCATGACCTTCCCTTGGTGAATCCATGCTGGCTGTTCCTGATCACTTTCCTCTCATGCAAGTGCTTCAGGATTGATTCTTTGAGGACCTGCTCCATGATTTTTCCAGGGACTGAAGTGAGGCTGACTGGCCTGTAGTTCTCAGGATCCTCCTTCTTCCCTTTTTTAAAGATTGGCACTACATTAGCCTTTTTCCAGTCATCCGGGACTTCCCCGGTTCGCCACGAGTTTTCAAAGATAATGGCCAATGGCTCTGCAATCACAGCCGCCAGTTCCTTCAGCACTCTCGGATGCAACTCGTCCGGCCCTTGTCTCTCTTTCATTCACCACCTCTACCACAAGAGAGCATGGGGGAGGATGGATGAAGAGACACTCATATCCCATAGTGGAAACAAAGTATTTATGCTCAGCCCCCTTGGCCATAGGGGGAATGGAGGCAGGGGTTTGCCAAATAGTTTTGGAGTTGGACTGAATAGTCTTTATAAGGGGTAAGGCCACCCCAGGGGTGCCCCTCTGGTGCCAGGATGTCCACCATAGGGTCCTCCTCTTTGACCACTTCCTTCATCTGGAGGTTTATATTGAGGGCCACCCGTCAGAGGAGTTCCTGCAGGGCCCCGTAGTCCATGGGTGGTGGTCCATCCATGGAAGTGCCTGCCACCGCCTCATCAGGGAATGGCAAAAAGGAAGCCACCAGCAAGACCGGTTCCGTGGCAGACTCTGGATCCTCAGGGACCAGGTCCTTACGGCCACTGGGGGTAGCCTCCACAGGCGGCTGTGGGGCTGGGGCTGGGTTTTGTGGAGGGTTCTGGGGTGAGTGGCTGAAGGTCGCCTCTGGGAGGCGAGATCCCAAATGTGAAGGTGAAGGGACGCCAGGAGGGGCACCCTGGGCCTGATGGTATGCCCAAGGCATCCAGAATTGCCACTGGGGTGCTAAAGAGAGTCCTGCCTTAGGCTCCCTGGCCCTGATCTGGGTGCCTCACACGCCCCGATGCCCTGCCTGATTGGAGGGAGGGGGATCTCGAGCAGGACGACCAAGGGGAAGCAGTGTGAGACTGCACCAGAAAGGCATCCTCCTCCAATGGACTGGGTTGGATGCTGTGAGGGGTAGCGGGGGTCTCGATGTTGAGTGGTGGGACAGTGCAAGGTGGTGCCGCTGCAGGGAGCAACAGCGGGATGTGGAGTGGTGCTGCGACGTAGAGCAGTGCCGGGAGCAGGGAGCAACACTGGAAGGTGCAGGCTGAGGCGGGTGCTGAGAGCGGAGCTGCGAGGTCACAGAGCGGGACCTGGACCTCTAGCAGGACCACAACCAATCCGCCAACGATCACCTCGAGCAGGAGTGGCTCCGATGGTCGGGGCTGCGAGACCAGTGCCGTGAGTCAGATTGGTGCCGCAAGTCAGACCGGTGCGGGGCACAGAGCAGGGGGCAAATGGGACGAACATGGCAGGCTTGCCTCTGGACAGTGCTGTGCCTCGAGAGAGTGGAGACCACGTAGTTGGAGACTTGGGGGCTTATGGAGATGACTGCACCCTAGCGGCTTCAAAGGTGTCCAGAGTGGAGGACATCATAACTTTCCCCACATGCAGCCACAGTGAGTCCAGGAGAGCAGGGCTTCTTGGAGACAGGAGCCCGGAACAATTATGCCCGGCCCGAGCCTCATTCCCTACACCGTACCCTTCCGGGGGTGTAGTTTCTGTGGCAGGCCGCTGCGGGGGGGGGGGGGGGGGTGTGGAAAGAGAGAGACGGACACAGACGGGACTTCGCCTTGGCCTGTTTCTTACGGGCAGCCAGTGACTGAGAGCGGTGCCGGGGAGAAGGCTTCTGTGGCCTGGGGGACTGGTGGCTCCTGGGTTGGTGTGCCAAGTCCTTTCTCGGCACTGCAGACAGCACCGCAGGAGGAGTGCTCCGCACCGAGGTGCTCAGGGCCGGGTTCTGCTGCGGACAGAGAGCTGACTCCAAAAGGAGTTGCTTTACGCAAATGTC
This sequence comes from Caretta caretta, assembly GCF_965140235.1. NCBI lineage: Eukaryota > Metazoa > Chordata > Testudines > Cheloniidae > Caretta > Caretta caretta. The sequence goes on along the minus strand of NC_134210.1, from coordinate 105,028,355 downwards.
CCTCTCTTTCCTGGTGCAAGGCTTGAAAACCTTGCACTTGTCCAATGATGGGCTTCTAACAGACACCGGAGAGTTTGGGGGGGGGGGCGGGGGGGGGTCGCCCGTGGGCATAGGCTTAGTGCAGGAACTACAGGGTTTGAAGCCCTGGGACGGCATGCCCCAAGGGGCACCTGTTGGAGGGGAAGCCCCCGCAACCACTAAAGACTACAACTAACAACTAAGTAAGAACTATTAACTAACAATGGGTAACTATATACAGAGATTAGCAGAAGAGCCAGGGATTAGTGGGACACTTGTAAGCAAGAGACCACTGTTCCAACAACCGTCACTGGTAGTAAGAAGGAAATGAACGATGAGGGCGTATATAGAGCGCCATACCGGCCCCACTCCAAAGGGCTCCACAGCCGGCCTGATAGGTAGCTGCTAGGGAAGAGTTTCCAACAGCCGTACACACGGCGCACGTACGCACGCACACACCTAACTGGAATGGATATGAGCAAGCACTCGAAGAAGAAATAATGCATTAAATTAAATTTGTAACTGAACTCCTTGGGGGAGAATTTGTAGGTCTTTGACTCTGTTTTACCTGCATTCTGCATATATTTCATGTTATAGCAGTCTGTTTTAAGAAGACTTTCACCCCAGATCTGACAAAAAGCAAAGGTACCAATGTGAGTTTCTAAAGATAGCTACAGCACTCAACCCAAGGTTTAAGAATCTGAAGTGCCTTCCAAAAATCTGAGAGGGACAAGTTGTAGGGCATGCTTTCAGAAGTCTTAAAAGAGCAACACTTTGATGCAGAAACTACAGAACCCGAACCACCAAAAAAGAAAAAAAATCAACCCTCTCCTAGCGGTATCTGACTCAGGATTAAAATGAACATGCATCGTTCCGCACTGCTTTGGATGGTTCTCGAGCAGAACCGGTAATCAGCATGGACGCATGGCCTCTGGTATGGTGGCTGAAGCGATACATGAACCTTTAGCACATCTAGTATGTAAATATCTTGCAACACCGACTACAACACTGCCATATGAATGCCGGTTCTCACTTTCAGGTGACACTGAACAAGAAGCAGGCAGCATTATCTCCTGCAAATGTAAACAAAACTTATTTGTCTGAGCGATTGGCTGAACAAGTAATAGGACTGAGTGGGCTTGCACGCGCTAAAAAGTTTTACATTGCATTCAAAAATAAGTTATTTTTTGTATATAATTCTACATTTGTAAGTTCAACTTTCATGATAAAGATTGCACTACAGTATTTGTATTAGCTGAATTGAAAAATACAATTTCTCCTTTTTTTACACTGCAAATATTTGTAATCAAAAATATAGCACGCATTGTACTATTCCTATTGTGTTGTAATTGAAATATATTTGAAAGTGTAGAAAATAGCCAAACATATTTAAATATATGGTATTCTATTGTTTAACAGCGTGACTTAATCATGCAATTACAGTGGTTTTTTTTAAAATCCCTTGACAGCCCTACTATAATGTATTAGTCATTTCAATTCACTGTTTTTATTTAATCAATTTACTGTCAAAGTTTTAATTAAAGTCAAACCATGGAATTGGTGGAAGACTGTAGTTAAATACCTGGGAAACAGTGTTTGTTGCAGTTTTAAACCAGTTTTTGACAACAGTAATCTCTCCTGCTGGTGCAGAACATGTTTCCTTTCAATTTATTCAACTAGTTCAATTCAATAACAAGCTCATACAAAGGTGAGAAACCAACTGGGAGTTGGAAAAAAAAAAAACTTATTTTTATTCCAATTCATGGATTGGAAGGGGAAAACAAGGTGTGAGAGGATGGTATCTACTAGTAAAATGTCTTGAAAGACATTGCAATCAAAAAAGAGAGACTACAGATAATGTTTTGTTGTTTAGTTTTAAATGCGACACGTTTCAACAACTTTATTTTTGTGTCCAGCACATTTAAGGTAGTTTTATTTAATAAAAAGCCATTCTTGTGCATTTAAAAATTTCTACCTAAATGATACAAGTCATGAGAAAAGTTAACCATTTTCTAAACAGCTAAAAATTAAATCTGACTAAATATATTTTAAAGCTTTAATTGCTTGAACAAAGGTATAGCTAATGTGTCCCCTGGTTAGCAAAAAGTAGTACTAAATTTAATGTAAAGGTTATATTTAGTTGTAAATCAGTATGTTCTAGTGTTTTAATAACCAAATGACAAATCAACTCATTAGGAAAAGAACTGGAGCACAAAAACAAAATTAGAAGTGAATTATCTACATTATGGTTTCCCGCTTGCCAATTCAAGGCATGATTAAAATTGGTAATTTAAAAGTCATCCTGCTGTATTCCTCCTCTACCCAAAGCGCCTCAACAAGTGATTTCTTAGCAGACTGTACTGAGTAAACAAAGATCCACACTGATTCTTAATCCTGTAATAGATGTTGCATATTGGAAAATTATTTAAACCCCTTGAGATCTGTCAGAGTTACTATATCTTCAGCTAATATTACTTTTACGTTAATCTACCTAAACAGTAAAACTAGCTAGGATTCAAAATAGCTTGTTACTCTGGCTCAGGAAAATAAACCCATCTGAGTGTTCACTGAGCTAGTTACATTACCAAAATTCAGTTCAACTAGAATTCAGCAAAAAGCAAGGCACTGCTTCTCATTCCAAGTGACTGCTTTTACAGCCACAAACTGTATCAACTTTCCTTGTAGTAAGTGTGTTCAATACAGCTTTGAAAAGATAACCCTTTAACTGAAAGTAAGCCACTTCATAAGTTTCAGTAATGTTACTTCCATGTAATCCTATTAAAAGCAATTTTCCTCAGATGTCTAAAGGAAAATTCAAGGTGTTTAATTCAGTTTCAGTTCAAGTAGTAATCTTAAGTTTTATAAGAAAAAAAAAGAATAGCAGCACCACACTGGTTTCACTTATTCCAAGTTTTTTTAAACAGGGATTGCTTAATTAAAAGCACTCTAAAAGTGCTGTTCATGATTCAGCTGAAGTTGTGTCCCCTTAGAAGGATTTTACTTAATATTTCTGAAATTCTTTATTCAGTTTTGAGAGACAAAGTGGGGGAGATATCGTCTTTGGACAAACTTCTGTTGGTGAGAGACAAACTTTCAAGCCACAGAGAGCTCTTCTTCAGATCTGGGAAAGGTACTCCCAAATACACAGCAAAATGCAAGATGAAACAGATTGTTTAGCATAAATAGTTAACATATATTGCAAAGGCACCATCCAGTGGGCAGTTAAAAGGGCAAAAAGTCTGCAGTCCTAGGGCAAAAAGTAGGGGCTAGTAGGTTACAGATTGTTGTAATAAGCCATAAATCCACTGTCCGTGTTCAGTCCATGATTTGTAGTGTCTTGCAGAGTAATGAATTTAAGCTCCCAGGCTCATCTTCTGAAAGCGTGTGCAGTTTTCTTTTGAGGACAGGATAGTGTGATAGAATGATCACTTTGTAAGAAGAATTCATCCAGAGGCGATAAGGTGTTTTCATCTTATTTTCCCATGTGAGTTCATTCAAAAGTGTAGTCAGATTGTCTGGTTTCATCCACATAGTTGTTATTGGAGTGTTTAGTGCACGAGATGAGGTACACCAAATGTTGTGATAGGCATGTGTTGGATCCATGGATCTTGAAAGGTGTTATGGGAGGTGTTGACCACTGTAGCAGTGGAGATACGGTCCAATAAAAGATTATCTCACCCACTTTATCTTGCTAATATTCTGGGATTGATACAGCTACAACTATACCACATTATTCAGTTCCAAGCAGTTCCAGTGTTGGTCTGTCCTCTAAAAATTATATAGTAGTGAGAATTTTATGCTGCAAGTACTAGACATTAAAACAAGTCATGGAAAATTTAAAAACAAGTGAAATTTTAGTACAACATTTCTGAAGTTATAAAGTGTTTCTTCTGTATCTGCAGGGTTCTAGTACTGTAATTTTTTTTCCCCTCCAAAACTATCTTGCACCTCAATCAAGCTACCTCACCCTTCTGGTTACTGTGCAGCAGTGTAGTTCCAACCGTCTTTTAGCTGAATGAAAAGGGAAAGACTTCTGGTGCTTCAATTCTAGTGAAAATAGCAGCTGTAGAATTCTGGTCCATTGGTATGCCAAGTCAACCACCTTCTTCCAAAAGCCCAGATTCTGCTGAATCTATCACATGGCTCATAACACATTAAGTAGGTCAGATCCAGCCTACAGGTTAGGTATTGAACACCACCAGCCTAGTGGCAGCCACCTGATACTGTGCACCTGGTACTAGGAAACATTTAGTTTCCTTCAATACCTTCTCTCGTGGGAGGGGAGCGCCAAAAACCAAACTGCATTCAGCAAGACAGGCAGTGTGTGGCAGATGCCTTCTGGACTCACTCAAACGGTCTCATTCAGTACCACAATGCTCTTACCGCAGCCCACAAATTGCTATGATTTGAACTAAAATGATACAAATCTTGAGATGCCCTATGTAGACAGTTAGGAGCTGAAGTCAGAGCATACAACAGCATGAGACAGAGGCAAGTATCCTGGAGAGAGCCAGAAGCTCTTAACCATTCAAGTGAAAAGTCCCAAAAAGCACATTAGATTTGGTTTACAAAGGACTGAGGATCCTGAGCTGTTGTCTGTAAAACACTCGCTGGTGATCTGGAGAGCACCTGGTTCCATGGTGGTTGAGTTTCCAGATGCTAAAACTATATTAAATTTAAAGAAAATCCTTGTCCATACTGATTTTTATGACTCATAAGAATGTCAGCCCTGAGATGCCTGGCTGAAGGGAAGGTGGTCCATGAAAGCCAACTGCCCAATTTTAAGAAATTTGTGCAGCATGGGGTAGGACTTAGGGATCGGTAGTACTCTGTTAGAATTCTTTTTACATATGACTGCCACTACTGCCTCAGACTGACAGACAAGGTGGGTGAGGTAGTATCTTTTATTGAATCAACTTCTGCTGGTGAGAGAGAAGTTTTCGAGCTTATTCAGAGCTCTTCAGAGTTGTCAGGCAACTAGTTAGCACAGTCAAGCTGCATTTTGTGAAAGTTAATATATCTGCAGAGATTTTATAAATTTTACCGAAGTTAAGGTGCATAAAGTCATTTAGCACTGATTTCATTAAAGCTTTCTTTCAGATTTTTGTTTAGATGTTAGTTCTTCCCTTCTCATTTTGTCTCTTAAAAAGCAAGAGACATTCACATTAGCGATCTGCCTTCCTAATTATCTATAGACTTTCTATTTACATGGTTTCCTATTAAGGAGCATCATTTAATATATCCATCTAAACCAAGTAAGTTCTATGGGCCTATCCTATCATTAACATTCTTTGAGAACACCAAAACTCAATCAGGAACTTAAAATATATCCAGGTTATCTGCTTTGTGTTACCACCAACTTCCCATGAATGTTCAGTGTATTGGGTCAAGAAACATGAAATGATTTAGCCAGTTCTCCAACCGAGTTACTGTGGCTAGGCATCTTTAAGTATTTTAAAAAGGAGGAGACTGAACCGGACTACACTTGAAATATTTATAATAGTATTGCTTAATGGATATCTATGCTAGTGAAAACCTCCAGTGCTGAACCAATATACAACCAGTGTCATTACATCGGTATAAATATCCGTCATACAGACAGACCTTAACCATCTTCAGAAGTATGTGCATATGAGTATAGACAGGTAGCACAGCATTCACAAGTCTAACTGTATGTACTACAACAACTCCCAAGAAGGGAGCTGTTTATCTGTAATACATTAATATAAGTGACTAGCGATATCAACTGCAATCGCTAATAAAAAATAAGATACATGTGGGACTAGTTTTGTGATGGAATACAGCTAATATAGCTGAGAAAGTTTTGAAAGAAAATTAGTGTAGGTATTGTGACAGGGTCAGGCCAGATGGCTCCAGGAGAGTAATCCTATTGGGATCCAGAAAGTGGGTGGGCGCTACAGGAGAGTGATAGAAGGCAGATATATTAGCCCCAGGTTAAGTAGATCCCTTTTCCCTGGGTAAGGTAACAGGGATGGTTCCAGAACAATCAGGAACTTTCTGGAAACAATTAAGGCAGACAGGCTGATTAGAACTCCTGCAGCCAAGCAGAAGCGGCTAGAATCAATTCAGGAAGGCTAATCAGGGCACCTGGGTTTTAAAAGGCGCTCACTTCAGTTTGTGGTGCATGCGAGGAGCTAGGCGCAAGAAGCGGAGAGTGAGAAGGCGTACTACTGGAAGACTGAGAAGTACAAGCATTATCAGACATCAGGAGGAAGGTCCTGTGGTGAGAATAAAGAAGGTGTTGGGAGGAGGCCATGGGGAAGTAGCCCAGGGAGTTGTAGCTGTCACGTAGCTGTTACAGGAGCCACTGTATACAGCTGCAATCCACAGGGCCCTGGGCTGGAACCCAGAGTAGAGGGCGGGCCTGGGTTCCCCCCATCCCTCTATTCCCTCCCTACCCCCCCAAACTCCCTACTTGATACTGGAGGAGTTGAACTGGACTGTGGGTTCCACCAGATGGGAAGGTCTCTGGCCTGTTCCCTGATCTACTAGGTGGATCAGCAGAGAATGCAGGGATGATTGTTCTTCCTTTTCCCCCCACACTGGCCAGTGATGAGACTGAGTGAATGGCAGATGTGAGCCATGAAAGTGGCCATACTGAGGGCTGCCATGAACCTCTGAGGGAGAAAAATCAGCCAATAAGTGCAGGACCCACCAAGGCAGAGGAGGAATTTTGTCACAGTATGCATGGCTTTCTGTATATATTCCAGAAGTTACTACCTAAAGACTTAAGGGAAACAAATCACATTATCTATTCCCTGCCCTTGGTCCGGTGATGTAATGTATGTGGGTGAGCCCGAGATGGCACAGAGTCCCATTGATACCAATGAGACCTCCATGAACCCATTTGTGGGATCAGAGCCTACATGGATTAAACTTCTTTTGCAACAGCCACTTTGCAGCTGCCAAATACAGCTGTATATTTTTCATGTCTCAAGTAAGAAAGTAGAATGCTTTTGAAGATTACCTAAAAATTTGTTTCAGGATTAACCAAGAACTTGTAACTCCATGCTAGAATAAAAATGACCACAGGAGAGGCACAGACACATGCTCGTTAGTTAAACCGCAAGCCTGCTTCTTGGTCGTAGGTTAAGATTGAAACACTGTTTAATTCACGGGTGATTAATATGGTGAGGTACTTAGAGAGAAACAAATAGTTAAATTAAAAAAAGAGGATGCTGATCATTTGCTAGAAGCTAACAATATTCTAAAAGGTTTGCTGAGGAGTTCCTTCAAATATAGGACCTAGTAGAAACAGAACTTGATTCTAGAGAAGGAATTCATGTTCAACAGCTGAAGCTATTGAAATGTTCAAGCCTGAGAACTCAACTACAATTAGATGTTAGTATATGACAGGTCATTTTCTAGCATGTGCGGGTTTATCACATGCCACTTCACACAAGAATGAACACTTGATTTTGGATATATGGAAGTGGGTTTCTCCTAGAAGTAATTAGATGTTGTTCAGCTCATGACAGTTTTGGAAAATTCAGAGATATTCTTTTCCATGTTACCAGTGGGTATCTAAAATTATATGGGGAACTAGTCTAAAATTGTAATAGCAACATAATTTCAAGCTACGATGGAACTTTTAAAATTACCTGAATCACCTGGATTTAAATTGCTCCACCCTGACTACAATATAACATGCTTGGAAATCTGTACAAAGTCTGAATCTCAAAATCCGATCGCTTTTTAAATGCCCTTTCAAGAACTCTAGAGACGCTCACTACCACTAACTTCAGGTGCTCCGATACTAGAGTGATTGTACAGAAGGGAACAGAATTGCTTGTTTATTCAGTAACTTTTTCTAACAGTAGGTCAAAAACAGATTTCTTATTCTATCCAGATTTTACACACTCAAAAACTAGGACTCCTTGGAAGGAAAGAGAAGGAATAGCTTTGGTCTAAAGACTGTCCCCAGGATCCTCCTTGAAGAGTTTTGTAGCACAGCTTCACTGGAACCATGTTACCAGGAAACCAGGGAAAGGAAAAAGCCAACACCCCATATGGCATGGAAGCACAGGGTTTTTCAGATGAACCTAGACTCCTGCAGATCCCAAGGAAGTTGCAGCTGTTGAAGGATCAAAGACTCATTGCGCGGGAGGTCCCTGCCTCCATTTGAATAGTCTGGAGGAAGATCTGTAAAGGGAACCCAGGAAGTTTCCCCTTTAAGGACTTTGAGGGTTAATTCAGCCAGTCATGTTACTAACGTATAAAAACCCTGAAATTGTTTTATGGTGTTTATCAAGAGATATTTCTGGACAAACAGAAGCAGTGATCATAAACAAGAGAAACTGATATCAAGAAAGGAGTTAACACTCATCAGGAAACACTTTCACAGAGAACAGTTCATATTCTGAATAACCAGAACAGCCTTTGTGACCCAAGGACATCTTGATGCCAACAGGCAGAGGGCATGGTAGGGGCATAAGGATTACAGGGATCCCCTGGGTCTGGTATATACATATCTCACATGACATTCTTTGATGAATGCATCCGATGAAGTGAGCTGTAGCTCAGGAAAGCTTATGCTCAAATAAAATTTGTTAGACTAAGGTGCCACAAGTACTCCTTTTCTTTTTGCAAATACAGACTAACACAGCTGCTACTCTGAAACCTTTGATGAACTGCTATCTAATGAAATTACATGTACCTGTGTTACAATGGTCAAAATCTTTGTAAAAATATGTATATCTAGACTAGAAATTATATACTTACAGACTTGAAGTTAAACTGAAGTCACCCAGAAATGACATGCCTTAAAACAGGTTCCTCCAGACAAGAGATAGGAGACTTATCTCCCTGACTGACTATTGTGTATTATATGTCTTATAATAATCTATTTGCATACGGAGTCAAATGTTAATGAAGAGATTGCAGGGACTTCAGGATACAAAATTAACAGAAAGAGGTGAACAGTGGGAGGAGAGGGGGAAATGCCATTTACAGGTTAAAAAAAAAAAAAAGATTGATCTAATATATTTAGGGGTGCAGTGACACCCTAGCATTCTTCAAGCAGGCTTCATCTTACAAAAGGAGGGTCTGCCAGTCATCCTAGTTGAAAAAATGCAGCGAAGGATTTTGGGTAAGTAGTGCCTTATTAGATGAGATGGCACCTCGTTAGTTAAATCTGGGCTCTAGTATGTGTTTTCTTTTACATGTAAACATTTGTTTCCTTTATTTTTAAGAATGAGAATATTTTACAGTAGAGTCGCATCATATGCGCATTTAACTTACTTTTTGCTGAGCATGTATAATTGAATTCTTGTAACTCACAGCGGTGGAGTACTGTACAGGAGTCGACAGGACAGTGCTCGGGGGGGGGAGGGGTTTGAGTTATAGTGTCTACTCTAGATGCAATAAATCAACTCCCGCTAGATCAATCGCTGCCCGCAGATCCGGTGAGCATCTCGCCGCACTGTGATTCTAGTGTTTAAAGATACATATTTTGTACATGGTCCCTAAACGCAAGCCAACTACTTCGCTGTTTCTTCAGTTGAACACCAGGTGATCTGTTCCAACGCTGGAGGAAAAACTGGCTGTGTTGGACTCATTGAGAGGCAGTATGTCCAACGTGGTGCGTAAATATGCCTCAACAAATCCAGCATCCATGCCATCAAGACCCGATAGAGAGAAATCCATCAAGCCGTGGCATCAAGTGCACCAATAACTGCTGAGGTGATGAGCCAGGTGTGTGATAAGACTTTAGAGAAGTCTGAAAAGGCATTAAACTTATGGCTGGAAGACATGAATCGTAAACATGTGCCTATCGATAGCAATACGTTGCGAGAAAAGGCTCTTAGCCTCTATGCGCTGTTCAAACCTCCCGCCAAAGAGGAGGGAGTTTTAGGAACTGCTTTAACCTCAAAAACGTGCAGACTACTGGTGAAGCTGCATCTGCCAATGAAGAGGCAGCAAAAGCCTACCCCGAACAATTAAAGAAAATCATAGAAGAAAAGGGCTCTCTTCTGGAAAAAGTTTTTAATGCTGACGAGACTGGGCTCTCCTGGAAAAAAAAAAATGCCCAACTGCACTTACATTTTCAAATCAGAAAGACAAGCCCCGGCTTCAAAGCAGCTAAAGACTGTGTTTTGTGGCAATGCGGCTGGGCATTTAATAAAATTGGGCTTGCTCTACAAGGCTGCAAATCCCTGTGCCCTAAAAGGCAAGAACAAAAAAAATCTCCTGCCTGTGTTCTGGCAATCAAGTAAAAAGGCTTGGGTGACAGCAGCATTATTTCTGGATTGGTTCCACAAGTGTTTCATTCCAGAGGTCAAGCGGTACCTTGAACAGAAAGGACTTGACTTTAAAGTGTTGCTGATCATTGACAATGCTCCTGGCCACCCTGCGGCACTACAGTTTGCGCATAACTATGTTGAAGTAGTCTCCCTTTTTTATTCTTTCATTCTTCGACTTTTTAAGTATACACTATTTTCGTCTTACACGCTGACTTTAGAACCTAACCCCTGCGTAAGATGCAACTCCATTGTATTCTTGTTTTTGTAACAAACAAATCTAAATGCTGTGTGTTAAGCAGATCTGTGATCCAAGGTGTAAGTAATAAGCTGTGGTGTACTGTTCCTTTCAGAGAAGAGGATCTATATAATCTGAGTGTGTCAGGTGGGTCATGTGGCCACTCAGGGGAGGGGGAGGAGAGAGGAGGCAGCAGCGCACCTGGAAGACTTGGGGGTTGGAGTGCATCTACTGCTAACCTGCAAAGGCACAGTGGAGCCGGAGTAGGCTGAGAGAATGCTTGTGTTGCTTATAGCTAGTGCAGTCAGGGAGCTGACCCCTGACAGGCACAGACTTGACATCCTCATGCTAAGGGAAGGTGGTAGCAAGATGCTGCACAACCTTACGTACCCCTAGAAAGGGTCACAGAACTAGCCATTCAAAACACAATTTGATTAGCACTATTCCATAGGATACTAAAAATCAAGAGGACTGTAATTCACAAGTAGGCCACCAATGTATGCCCCTATCATAAACTTAAGGAATAATGGTGAGAAAAAGGCAACTCTCATCTTTAAAATTCCAGTATATGTTACTGCGCGCGGGGGGGTGGGTGTTAAGCTTCCTCTGCCAATAGTCAATGGTACCACAAGCAAAGTAGTGCAGCAAAGCAATTTACACATATGCATATTAGCATGGTTGTGTGTGTCTGTTAGCTATAAGGACTAAGAACAGTAGATGATTAAACAAACCAACTGCATTAAGATTAACAGAAAGTATAGTATTTGACTAATATTGGATATAGGGTTGTCCAGTGATTAAAAAAATTAAGTGATAGTGTGATTTATGCTGTTAACCAATGATAGATTTAAATATTTTCAGATGTTTTCTACATTTTCAAATAAAATTGATTTAAATTACACAGAATACAAAGTGTACAGTGCTTACTTTATATTACAAATATTTGTACTGTAAAAAAGGTATTTTTCAATTCCCCCATTACAAGTACTGTAGTGCAATCTCTATCATGAAAGCTGGACTTACAAATGTAGAATGTACAAAAATAACGGTATTCAAAAACAAAACAATGTAAAACTGTAGAGCCTACAAGTGCACTCAGTCCTACTTCTTGTTCAGCCAATCGCTCAGAGAAACAAGTGTGTTCACATTTGCAGAACATAATGCTGCCCACTTTTTGTTTACAATGTCACCTGAAAGTCAGAACAGGTGCTCGCATTGCACTGTAGTAGCCAGTATTGCAAGATATTTACATGCCAGATGCTCTAAAGATTCAAATGTCCCTTCATGCTTCAACCCCCAATCCAGAGAGGGTGTGTCCATGCTGATGACAGGTTCTGCTCAATAATGATCCAAAGTAGTACAGACCGACGCATGTTCATTTTCATTACCTGAATGAAAATCATCATCAGATGCCACCAGCACAAGGTTGATTTTCTTTTTTGGTGGCCCAGGTTCTGTAGTTTCCATATCAGTCTTGCTCTTTTAAGACTTCTGAAACCATGCTCCACACCTCGTCCCTCTCAGATTTTGGAAGGTACTTCAGATTCTTAAACCTTGGGTCGAGTGCTCTATCTTTAGAAATTTCACACTGATAACTTCTTTACGTTTTGTCAAATCGGCAGTGAAAGCATTCTTAAAACGAACATGAGCTGGGTCGTCATCATTCAAGACCGCTAATACCCGGATTCTGCCATATATTTGATGTAAGAGAGCCAGAGACATACAATTCTCCCCCAAGGAGTTCAGTCACAAATTTAATTAATGCATTTTTTTAAACAAGCATCATCAGCACAGAAGCATGTCCCCTGGAATGGTGGCTGAAGCATGAAGGGGCATACAAATGTTTAGCATATCTGGCACGTAAATACCTTGTAATAACAGCTACAAAAGTGTGAATGCCTGTTCTCACTTTCAGGTGAGATTTTAAGTAAGAAGCGGCCAGCATTATCCCCCAAAAATGTAAATAAGCTTGTTTGCCTGAGCGATTGGCTGAACAAGAAGTAGGACTGAGCATACTTGTAGGCTCTAAAGTTTTGCATTTGAGTGCAGTTATGTAACTCCCACCCCACCCAAAGAAAAACCATTTCTAAATTGCACTTTCACCATAAGGAGAATGCACTACAGAACATGTATGAGGTGAACTGAAAAAATACTATATCACTACAGTGCACACATTTTTAATACAAATATAAAGTGAGAACTGTACACTTTGTATCCTGTGTTGTAACTGAAATCAATCTATTTGAAAATGTAGAAAAGCATCCAAAATGTTTAATAAATTGCAATTGGTATTCTATTGTTTAACAGCATGATTAAAGCTGGGATTAAGTGATTTTTAATTGCTATTAATTTGAGTTAATCACACAAGTTAACTGCAGTTAATCAACAGCCATAATTGGATGGCATTCCATGCTTTAAGTTATAAGAGATACAGCTCCAGACAGTTAATCAAGACAGTTAATCTTTAACACATCAGCCTTTTGACAACCAGGTCCCAACTTTAACATGGTTTAAGTGTATTAAGTCTTCCCTCCCCGCTTAATAATTGTGACACTGCCCTACCAAACACACAGCCATGAAAAATGCATCATGGACTGTGAAATCTGGTGTCTCCCCCCGGGAAAGCTTGTCTTGTGTGTGCTTTTGCCCTATACTATACAGATTTCACAGGGGGAAAACCAGCATTTCTCAAATTGGGGATCCTGACCCAAAAGGGAGTTGCGGGGGGAGGGGGTCACAGACTTATTTTAAGTGGATCAGGGTTTTGCCACCCTTATCTTTGCACTACTTTCAGAGCTGGGCCGATAGAAAGAGGCGGCGGCTGTTGGCTGGGCACCCAGCTTTGAAAGCAGCACCCCACCAGCAGCAGTGCAGACGTAAGGGTAGCAATACCATACCATGCCACCCTTACTTCTGCACTGCTGCCTTCAGAGCTGGGCAGCCAGAGATTGGCAGCTGCTGACTGAGGGCCCAGCTCTGCAGGCAGTAGCACAGAAGTAAGGGTGCCAATACTATACCACACCATCCTTACTTCTGCACTGCTGGTGGCAGCTCTACCTTCAGAGCTGGGATCTCAGCCAGCAGCCGTCACTCTCCAGTTGCCCAGCTCTGAAGACAGCACCACCGCCAGCAGCAGCAGCCCAGAAGGGCAACAGTACTGCAACCCCCTCTACAATAACCTTGCAACCCCACCCACAACTCCTTTTTGGGTCAGGACCCCTATAATTACAATACCATGAAATTTCAGATATAAATAGCTGAAATCATTAAATTCTAAAAATCCTATGACTGAAATTGACCAAAACGAACCGTGAATTTAATAGAGCCCTAGACATGTCTTTGAAAGTTGAGAAAAAGCTTCAAAATTCTCACTGATAGTCTGTTGGTTTTTATTGCATTAGAAACCAGAGAAGTGTTTGTGCTTCTCCAAGACATATGGTATTAACCGTACAAAACTGAAAGTGGTTTCAGTAAGTAATGGCTAGCAACAGCCCAAGGACAAAAGGATCGCACTGCATCAGAGCTTCTGTACAGGAAACCCTGCACTGGCCAAATCTGGTCGATGTCACATCATTTTGGATATTTTAAAGATTAAATAAAATTGTGACCTAAAGTCACTTTATCCAACCTGGAGTGCCTGTTTTAGACTAGAGTGCCTGCTTTTCTTTAAATATTAATTTAACAGTGTACACAAAGTGAAGAAAGCCATTGAGCTATTGTACATAGGTGACTAAGTCACTCAAAACCCATAGCCCAGAAGCAAAATAATTATCCTACAGGAACTCTGTACCTTGCAGAGGATCTTTATCTCCCACTGATTTAGGACATGTCTATGCTACAAATTGTGTGTTAAGCAGAGCTCTGATCCAAGGTGTAAGTGATATAAGCTGGGGGGTACAGTTTCTTTCACAGAAGAGGTGTTGATACCAAGTGTGGTGGCACTATGGGTAGGTATCCGAGTGTGCCACCATGCTGCACTCCAGCACAATGTCTTTTGAGAAGTTTTTGGAATGTGTTAGAAAGAAATGACTGACCCAAGGATCTCTGGAAGCTCAAGGTCAAGTTCCCAGCATGCAACTTTCTCCATCCCATAATGCCATCCATATCCCATATTTTTATTGAGGTTTTTTTTAAAATCCCACTAACTCCCACAGCATTTTTGCTGTCTCCCATCTCTGACAGAGGCACAGAGCCTACAGACTTAAACACTATTCTCATGAATGCTGCAGACACAGGACGCACGATTCTCCTATATTTGCAGATCACAGGAAGAATCACAACAATGGGAGACATGACAATTTCTCTGAGGACAGCCTGCTGAGCGACACAACAAAACAATTCCAGGGGACTGGCGCTGTTCAGAGCAGTTGCATATGGTGGAATGCTGCTTCTGAGCCTGAGAAAGGAGCACTGACTGGTGGGATCACACCATAATGAAGGGATGAGCAGTGGCTGCAGAACTTTTGGATATGAAAAGCCATATTTCTGGATCTGTGTGCCAAGCTTTCCCCAGACACCAGACCGAGAGCAGCATTCAAAGTGGAGAAGCAAGTGGCGACTGCACTCTAGAAGCTATGAGAGAGCAACATCTGACCACCACCAACCTGGGCCCAAATTCAGTGACCTAGAAACAAGACTTACCATCCACTTTCCAGTACTGAGCCATGCAACCCCCATAAACTTGTTCTAGATTTAACTTGTTTGAACTAATTAGCAAGGGCAGACTAGGTTTGAATACTTATTTAAAAAGTAAGTAAAGTCTAATTGTATGTTTTACAGACAATTGACATTTCTTCCTAAAACTTAGTACTGTGCAAGTACAGTGATTAAGAGTTCACCGTTCGTCAAATTGCAGCCCCTAAAAAATGTTCATTTATAAGACCATTACCATGAGTGTTTAATAAAACGTGCAGCTCAACTTCAACTGCAGCACAAATAGTACTTGTAGTGTATTAGGCATGTTCATTACATTTTCCACATGCTTAAGTTCTCATCTACCAGAGATTTTACTTTTAGAGCCCAAGTGTCTATTATGTGTGTCTTACAAAGTATATTTTCAGGTACCTATAGAGACTGATGCCAAATACCACTAAGGATAATTACATTTCAGAAAGGTTTGGGCAATTTCCAAGAGAAATAGGTTGCATTTTGATTGGAGAGTTATTTGGTAACATAGAAGCAACTGATTTTTCGTTGTAACCCCCACTGAATTGCATAGCTTGAACCTATTGTCCTACCTAAATGGCCATTAACCTCAGCATTAGCTCACTGTCAATCTTGTTTCAAGTATACTGTAGTACAGTACTAATCCAGCTGGACTTCTGCGCTCTTGCAACAAAGGTATTCAGTGTCAAACTACCACAATCTAACAAATTATAGCTGGAGCAGATAGTGCTACCTATGGTTATAGTTGGCAAATACTTCCCATTTTAAGATCCTGTTTTTAGTTGCTTAAAAACTTAACTAAATTTTAACTACTTAACCTGAAGTTTCCCCATGCTGGCTCTCTGCCTGAGGCCAAAAAAAAAAAATTTAAAGTTTCAGCTAAAATGGTCAAGTAATTTCCAAAAACAAAATTAGGGGAAAATACAATAGTTCTCACAACCGTTTCATTCAGAAGCTCTAGCCCATCCATGGTTTGGAGCAAGGACTGGAAGTTGGAAAGGAAGAAGTTTGCCTTGTTGTTGGGACAAGAGCTTTATGCTGTCCCCACGAAAATTCACTCAAGTTATGAATCTGAAAAATTTGTTCGCAAATGCTCAGTAGACTCGTTAGAGTTTGACAGACAGCATCTCAGGAGAACTTGTCTGCATAGTACATGTTCCAGCACAGCAGGGGCTAAGCACAACTTTCCCTAGAATTGCTCTTTCTGGCACCAAGGGGTTGCTGTGGTGCCAGGCAACAAAACTGAGAGCAGGGAGACAGTCTATCCCATACTCTCCATGCTCCTGCTAATAGAAACCAGGCTGCCTGGAAGAAGAAGCAGCCTTATTTTTTATCCAGAGGTGTAATGAGAAGGTTAGGTGGGTGTATAGAGAGCAGAGGAGGGGGGTCTGGATCACAGATTATACACCCTTGTGCCCTGAGCCTATCCATGTCTCCATTTTAACTCTATCTGCTAATTTTCAGGAGCAAAGATTATGAGGGAGCTTTAGTTTTAACCTCACCTACTAACTTATTAACTATGAGCTGCCTTGCCCTGCTAGGATTTTACCTCATTAGTTATATATTAGCTGATGCATTAGCACACCTTTCTGCCTAGTGAAGTCAAGGCCTAGTGTAGTTCTTCCCACCACTCCCTACCCCCCTTCCATCTGGCAGCAAGGTTAAGTTGCCATGGTTGATGGTTTCACTAACACCCAATAGGTTGTGATCTCAAGCAGCATCAGAACGAAGCTGAGACAGTTATGAGCCACAAAGCAGCAATGACAGCATGTAGGCATCTGCAGAATCATTAAGACACAGCCTTGCCTTACATTTGGATTACTTTCCTTTGAAAGTGTTATGAACTTTATTGTATTTTTTTTTCATTCTATAGTCCTGATCAAAAACACCGAATCCCATAGCACAGGGGTTTTCAAATTGTGGGCTGCGACCCGGTACCATGGCATGGTGGCTCTGGTCAGCTGCTGATTGGGCCATTAAAAGTCCCGTCAACGGTGCTGCATGGCTAACACAAGCCATTTCCTACCTATTCTGATACTGTGCTGTCCCCGGAAGCGGCCAGCAACAGGTCCAGCTCCTAGGCAGGGGGCTATGGGCAAGAGCCACATGCACACCTCCACCTAGGAGCCTGACCTACTACTGGCCGCTTCCAGGGCGCAGCACAGTCTGTGGTGCCAAGATATGCAGGAAGCCTTCCTTAGTACCCCCACTACGCTGCTGACCGGGAGCCACCCAATCTCCTGCCCCAGCCCTGAGCCCCCCCAAACCAGAGCCCCCTCCTGCACCCCAAATCCCTCATCCAGGCCCCACCCCAAAGCCTGCGTCCCTCCCACACCCCAGCCCAGAGCCCCCTCCCATACCCTGAACCCCTCATTCCCAGCCCTACCCTGCAGTCTTTACCTCCACTCCACATCCCTCTGCCCCAGCCTTGTGCCCCTCCCATACCCCAAACCCCTCACCCCCAGCTCCATTGGGTTGCTGGCATCAACAATTTTCTTCAACTGCATCGCCATAAAGTTTGAAAACCACTGCCACAGTAGTATGCACAATTTCCTATGCTGCCACACTACCTGCCTCAATCCTGTACTGGAGAGGTGTAAAAGGACAGTTTAGACTGCAACTCCCTTCCATATCTGACCACTAATAAGATCGCCATGAAGGATGCCAGTTTTGCTGGTTGTTTCTGTAATATGGACAGATACCCAATAACCTCTCATGAGCTAAACTCCTCATGCAACAGTGAGATACAAGTTAGTTTCCAGCCTAGATAAGATTTTAACCAAGAACCTGACAATTCCATATCCCCAAACCAATCTCTCATCCTGAAGTAACTTTCGTATTTTGTGATCTGAAGTAATAACTGTTAAAGCAGGATACCATGTAAGTTTCAGTTGTACAAACCCAACTTTGCAGCAGGAATTTGTTTGAATTCCTATGCAGGCTTGTGGATCAGTTTAAGTTTTGTGGCAAGTTTTCAAGCTTAAACCTCAACATTTTTTACTGCTTGTTTTTCCAGTAAAGTAACTGAAGCTAGGGATCCCACAATGATTAGAGTTTGGTTCTTTGAAAATAGTTTACTGTATTAGTTCTAAAAAAAGTGTGTAGAGTAAGTCTACTCAAACCAAGATCTCCTTTACTTCCCTTACAAAAACTTTTACTTGGGTATACAAGCATTTTGCCATTTCCTGTAAAATACAGTTAGCATTTTTGCAGTACATGCTCTTAGTTACAAGAATTATCTACAATAAACTTCAGTGTACACACAGGCCACAACCAGTTTACTAAAAGGAGGATTTGGGGAATCTTAATCAACCATTCTATACAAATCAAATAGCTTTTTGTCAAATATGGCATATCTTACTGTTTAAAGCAAAGAAGCAATTTATGCCTTTTAAAGTACAAGATTACCCATGTAATCACAAGATCACTCCAAGTGATTTAAAAAAAAGACTACTGGAATACTTCACCACAGAAAGGGAGGAGTCTTGGATAATGTTTCTTGCAATACAGTTTCTGAATTGCTTGCTAGCTACAGAGAGACCTGTAATAAATGGCCACAGACTCAGAACATAACTGTGTAGGGATTTTGAGTTGCTTCTGCAGGGAAAACTGTCATGCTACATTCCTCCTACATATATGACCTTGAAGGGTACATTTACATGTACTATACAGAGAAATTAGAGGACATTACCCTCTCTTGGAAAGCAGCTGTTTAAAACATATACAGCCCTAACAGTATTACTTAAATATCCAAAGCTGGGCTTTTATGTAAAAAGCTAGCCTGAAAAGGTTTTCAATTTTTTTTCTGTTTACATGAGCAGCTCAGATCTGTCTTTGATGAAAAACTGACAGGGATAAGTAAAATGGTGACATGAGCCCAGGGTGAAAATTCAGTAATCAAAAGGAAAGGATTACTCATTGTTTAAAGCTTGTTCTCCTCCCTGCCCCCTTTCAGATTTTGGATTAAGGGGGCCTTTCATTTTTACACCCCAACCTTGTCAATTAAGCAGAGAAAGCTCACCATAAACATCTGAGACCTCACAGAAGTCCTCCAATAAAACCAGAAACCCAAGACTTTACAGGCCTAACATTTACAGTTAAACAAGCAGGAAAAATTTTACTCTCATTCAGATTCTTTTCTAAAAAAGGGGCACAGAGGGACTAGCTTTTTAAAAGTCTTAAGACTTCATAAAACAGGAAGTTAGCAACTAAGGAAGAACAAGGCAAGTCTGCAGAAACTACAGACTTCCTAAATATCTTGACATATTTCCCAGATTAATCTAATTTAAGGAATCCTAACTCTTTCACATTGCCGAGAGCCTTTATAAAGTGAGCCACAAGTGACAGACTGCAACCATGAATACTGCCACATGTCCTTCTGTACAATCCTGAATGCAGTAAAAATTCATGTTTCTATACAAATGTTTTAGTGTGAAACTTTAGCTGCATACAGGGTCAATCCCCTGCTTAATTTTACTCCCTATGTTACTACACATCTCAAAGGTTTAATGCTCTTGCCCAAAAGGGAAATGAGATGTCAAGAAGCTACAAAGGTTAAGCTTATGGTAGTGTATGTGCCTGAACTGCAGTAGCGTTGGGAAGTTTATCCTGAGAATGTGTGTCTCAAGGAGTAACAAACTAGTTTCTTTCAGAATGCGGATGCACTCATTCATTTCTGTTAAAATCAAGTGAGTAGATACTAACTCTTTAACTGAGCACAGTACATCCTCATGTTCAACAGAGTATACTTTAGGGGATAAAAATCTCTTCAATCTTCAGTTCCACATGCACAGCTGACAAACTAACTTCCAGCAGGAAAGGTGTTCAGAACCAGAATCTATTTGTTTGAGCTCAAACTAGTTCGTACATTCAAATAAAAAAAAAATTGCAACTTCCACTCCTTTGTCTTACAAGGAAAGTAACCCAAGCTTAAGTCAGCCAAAATGTCACCTTAGCCACACAAGATTTTCTTTTTTTTTTTTTTTTTTGGGGGGGGGGGAGGAGGGGAAGAATCAAGGTGGAAACAAAAGCAGTGACTTTAAGCTCTAACCAGCCTTGTGTCACCGCAACTAACAAGCCAGACCCGAATCTCCCCTTCAGGAAGTGCGTAGATGTACTGACATCAATGTGACTGAAAGGTCAAACTGACACCAACTCTGCCCACTTTTAACTGCTCAAAACTCTGCTTCAGCTTCTGGCTTCATAATTATTATAACTTTAATCCTCCAGTAAAATTTTAAACTTCCAGATTAACACTCCTGCCATAAGAATTGCAATCTTTCTATAGCATCTTTCACAGACATTTCCTCACTCTATGGAGCACTAGATACAGAAAAACTTATGTTAGTGGTCACCTGTTGATGACTAATATTAAATCCCATTCCTTGTGACTGCTTCTATTATTCACACCAATATATATCCAATCTGTTAAATTTAAGGTTTAATCTTAGAGACATAACCTGGCCATACTGGTTAGAGCCACACTGCATCCAGTGGTAGCCCAGATCACTCTTCCTATTAAAAAAGGAGATTCAACCACACTGAAGTGTGCAACCTCCCTTTCCTTTTATGCCCTTCCTCTACTACTCTTGCAGCATTCTGCATGCCTCATTTGCCACTACCCTATGTCTATATGATGATGAAAGCATCTACAGCTATAGGCACAGACACCGGGAGGTCCTCTTTGGCTAGAGCAATCCTGGGTACCACTGTGTCCACAGCATAGCCCACACAAAGATTTTTAGGCACAGTTCAATTCAGGGACAGCTGATGCAACTTGTCTGACACCAGTAGGCACTGGTACCTTGTCTGTGGTAGCTCTCCCATTGGAGAAGCCCCAACTGTGGGCAATTTCGGGGTGTGGGGGACGAGAAGGGCTAACACAAACAGGGTGCAAAAGTCCTGCTAGGGCAAGCTATGCTCAGGCTTATTCGGTTTCTGCAAGTGAAGCTAAAGCCAAGGCGGGTAAGAGGCGATTTCTTGGAGCCCCCCACCCCACGTGGTCTAGTCACGTGCGCGCCCCCCCCCCAATTCTGCAGAGCTGCCCCCGCTCCCCCCCCCCCCCCCGAGAGGGGAGGGTTCGTAGCCAGGCCCAGTAGTTCCACAAAACCGTTAATCCTTGGCGCGAGGCCGGGGAGGCGAGAACCCCCCTCGCTTCAGGCACACGCCCCCGGCGCCCCTCCCCACGCCACATACACACGTGCGGGGCCTGAAAGCGGCGCTCCGCCCTGGAAGCCGCTTTTACACACAGCGGGGGGAGGCGCCTCCCCTGCTGAAGCCAACGGGGACACCAAGGGGGAAGCCTGGAGGAGCCGCCGCGTCTCCTCCCATCCCCGGGCACGGCAGGGGGGGAGGCGCGAGGCTGTCCAGCTGGGAAAGCCGACACAAAGGAGTCGGTCCGACACCCTTTCCCCCCGGGGGCGCCGCCTGGTCCCTTGGTCAGCAGCGCCGCAGGAAGGGGGAGCCGGGCTGCTCCTGCCCCTCACGTTGCCCTAGGCCCAGCGAGAGCGAGTAAACAAAAGCCGCAGCCAGCGGCTCGCATGGCCGGGCAGCCTGGAGCGCCGCTCCGGGGAGCACAAAGAGCGCGCGGGGGGTGGCGGCAGGTTTGGGGGCACTCCCGCCTCACCTGCTTGCCCCGGTAGAAGAGGCGCTGCCGCTCGGGGCTCACTCGGAAGCTCTCCTGGATCTTCTCCCGCAGACACTCTATCTTGGTGAGGCGACTCAGGTCGTCGATGGTCTGGGTCTCGGTGCCGTCTATGGTGCGGACCTGGATCCACATGGTGCGCGGCCGCCCACCGCTCGGGAGGCTGCCGGTCGCGGCTCCCGCCCGCTCTCCGGGGGCGTGAGCGCCTCTGCCGCTTCTTTGTTTTGGCTCAGTGGGGCAGGATGGTAAACCCGCGGAGCAGCCCGAGCCTCCCGGGCCGACGGCCTCGCTCACAGGGGCGAGGAGACCAGACCCCCGCCCCCGCCGGTCCGAGTGCGCCCGCAGCGACGTGTACGCGAGGCCGCGAGCTCCCTGGTGCAGCACAATGAGTAGAAGCACCCTGAGCGAAGCGCCGCGGCCAGGTCTAACGGGCACCGCCGGGAGCCATGTCCGAGCCCCGGGGAGTGTTTACCAGCAGCTGCCGCTCTCACATGGAGGTCACGGCGCCAAGGCTGATATCGCGAGAGTCTCCCGCTCCCTCTCCCCCCCGCCCCGCCGCCTTAAAGAGACCACAACAACAACATCGAGGAGACAGGGCCGGCTCCCCCCACCTCCGCCTTCGCTACCCGCAGGGCCCCGCCTTACGCCCCGCCCCCAGCCGGCCCCCTTTTCCCGCCTTGGGTCTGACGGGCTGAGGGTTCGCGCGGTGACGAGGTGTAAGGGCAGATCTGCAACCATCTCCGCGGGGAAGGGGAAGAGCGAGTCTTTCGCCTTGTCAGGGCGGGAGCAGACTCTGCGTTGTGGGGCGCTCGGGGCCTGCGGCTTGTCTCGGTCCGGGGGACCGAGACCTGTTAGGGTGCATCTCAGCTTCATTGTTAAAGGAAGAAGGTAAGGGCAGGGTCTACACGGATCCTGCACCCAAAGCTGTGCTAGCAGCACAGAAAACAATTGTTGCCTCGTGACACTAACACCAAACTCCTCCAGACCCCTGCAAGGCACGACTAAACCATACCTCAAACACGCAGACCCGATGCCTGGATCCTTCCAGAGTCTGGTGGACCCGAACCCTCCAACGTTCTCACAGAGATAAAGAACAGATAAAACAATTGTGAGACCACCACTAAATCTGGACCCAGAGCCGCAAAAACCTGGAGTTAGCCAGCTTCGTGCCCCGAACCCACAAATCCCACTGACTAAACACAAAACAAATCTAACTGCTCTTGTTATACAGGGAAGATCTAGATCCTGACTCATCCCAGCACAACAGCATAGAAGAAAGAGGATTCTGGCACCTAGATCCAGCTTGCCAAATTTTGGGCCCAAAACTCCAAAGAGAACAATTTTAAATAAAGAGCAAGCCTCTCCTGCTTCACTGGAAAGCTAAATAAAGAGCTAGCTGCTCCTACTTCACAAATCTGGACCCTAGTGTATCCTGACCCAATGCACAATAAAAATGTATCTGGCACCTGGATTCAACAGGATACAGAATTTTGTGATATCGTTCACTGTGGAAGCACTGAGGTCTATATGTTCTACAGGGACTCAGAGCAGCTTTACTTGTACTCTGTGAGATAAAATTTGGGGATTGCGCTCAGAAATTAATAGACTATGATAGGATTCAGGTGTTAAAGATGTTTTTATGGCACTCTTACATTGGAATGAAAGCAAACATTCCTGCATGTCTAATTCCGGTTCTAACCGGACTCCCACTGTGGCCTTGACCAAGTAATATAGGACCTGATTTACAAAAATGCTGAACACCTGCAACTGCAGTTGAAATAAGTGGGAGCTGCTAGTGCCTATACTTCTGAAAGTCAGCCCCTTGCCTTTTGCCTTCATCTCTAAAATGATTATGACAACACACAGGGGAAAAGGCTTATTATATAATTCAGTAACTGACCCCACTACAGCATACATGGTCCAAGCATTAGGCACCTCAAGCTCTAGCTTTCTGGGGGTCCCTGTAACGGTCAGGGCTCACACCTGCAGCACCTCCTTCTGGTCATCCTTGGGAAGTAGCTCTTCCAGCCTCCAGAGCACCATCTGCAGGCCAGAGTCCTGCTGCCACTGGCTCCCCCATGTCCCTCCCGGACCACAGTGCCCCTTTACCCAGGGTGCTGCCCCTGAAGTACCCCACAGATTTGGGTCTCCCCTCCCCAGGGAACTCCTGCCCTCTATCCCCACCTCACTTCAGTCTCTGGCCACTCCCAGTTCTCAACTAGCCCCCATTCCCTGGCACCAATTGTAGTGTAAATGCCACTTATCATAGGCAAGGGGGGGGGGTTGGATCTGCTGCCCCGGCCTACCCCTTGGGCTGCCCTCTACAATCCCAGTACCTATTTAGCCTTCTACTAGGCCTACAGCCTGGGGGGTTTCCAGGCCAGAGCTCCCCAGCTCCTCTAGCCTTCCCCCCAGCCCTGCTCCACCTCAGGTACTATAGTACACTCCCCAGCAGCCAGGCCCATCTCCCTCTACAGCTAAAGGAGACTCTCTCTCTCAGCACTTGGCCCACACCCCTTTTATAAGGGCCAGCTTTGGTCTGTTTGGGGCATGGCCATAGCTGAGGCTGCCTCCCAATCAGCCCAGCTTTTCCCATGCCCAAGCCCTCTCCCAGGGCTGTTTTAAGCCCTTCCAGGCAGGAGCGGGTGACCATCCTGCTATGGTCCCCATTAACACTACCACATGTCAGGTAACAGGTTTTCTTTACTAGAGAGACCAGAAGTAAAGGGTGCAAGTACTGTAGGAACAGTTGTTTTAATAGTTATGACCAAAGAGAGATACAGCCACCATTCTCTCATCCTAACCCTTAGAGGCAGTCCAGTCCAGGAGTGTGAGTCAACAGAGTTCCAGTATAACACCTCCACATCATTTTCTTTTTCTGCAGGTTACAGCCCTGTGTCCTCCTGAAGCTACTGCTTGCCTCCTGCCAGCAATAAGTGTCTCTCTCCTCCGGTTTAGAGAGAAAAGAATCCTGAAGGTAAACAGGAGGGTGAAACAGCTAGGTTGGTTGGAAACAGGGTCAGTATTCTGAGGAAAACCTTTGTGGAGATCACAGGATCAGTTTGCTCATGAGGGGAACATAGGATCAGTTTTTCTGGAAAGACTGGTGACAGAGGATTCATTTGCTCAGAGATCATGCTTGGGGATCCATTGGCTGGTCAGGCATGTTGGGGATAGAGGATCAGTTTGTTGGTATCAGGGTTGCTGGATGGGAGGATCAGATCTCTGAATTGTCATTCACAGACAATGAATTGGACTGTTGTGTGGAATATTGCTTGATGGATTTAGTGTGACAGGATGGATTAGATGCAAGAAGAGAAACCATTGGAAGGGAAGATGAAGAGTGGTAAAGAGATTTTATTGGGAGTCTGTGAGGGGAGATGAGAAGAGACAGTTGATTTAATGGAAGAAGGGAGCTAATTAGGGACAGAATATCTTGATGGGGCTGGTGGGTGCTCATTGGCAAATGATGTACTGATGAAGGAAAAAATTGGCTGAGGAGTACAGAATATACTGGGGACTGAAGCAAAAGCAAAAGGTGAACATAAGAACGGCCATACTGGGTTTGACCAAAGGTCCATCCAGCCCAGTATCCTGTCTACCGACAATGGCCAATGTCAGGTGCCCCAGACGGAGTGAACCTAAGAGGTAACGATCAAGTGATCTCTCTCCTGCCATCCATCTCCACCCTCTGACAAACAAAGACTAGGGACACCATTCCTTACCCATCCTGGCTAATAGCCATTTATGGACTTAACCTCCATGAATTTATCTAGTTCTCTTTTAAACGCTGTTACAGTCCCAGCCTTCACAACCTCCTCAGGCAAGGAGTTCCACAGGTTGACTGTACGCTGTGTGAAGAAGAACTTCCTTTTCTTTGTTTTAAACCTGCTGCTCATTAATGTCATTTGGTGGCCCCTAGTTCTTATATTATGGGAACAAGTAAATGACTTTTCCTTATTCACTTTCTCCGCACCACTCATGATTTTATGTACCTCTATCATATACCCCCTTATCTTTTCCAAGCTGAAAAGTCCTAGTCTCTTTAATCTCCCCTCATATGGGACCCATTCCAAACCCCTAATCATTTTAGTTGCCCTTCTCTGAACCTTTTCTACTGCCAGTATATCCTTTTTGAGATGAGGAGACCACATCTGTATGCAGTATTCAAGATGTGGGCGTACCATAGATTTATATAAGGGCAAAAAGATATTGTATGTCTTACTCTCTATCCCTTTTTTAATGATTCCTAACATCCAGTTTGCTTTTTTGACTGCTGTTGCACACTGCGTGGACGTCTTCAGAGAACAATCCACGATGACTCCAAGATCTCTTTCCTATTCAGTTGTAGCTAAATTAGTCCCCATCATATTGTATTCATTGTTGGGGTTATTTTTTCCAATGTGCATTACTTTACATTTATCCACATTAAATTTCATTTGCCATTTTGTTGCCGAGTCACTTAGTTTTGTGAGATCTTTTTGAAGTTCTTCACAGTCTGCTTTGGTCTCAACTGTCTTGAGCAGTTTAATATCATCTGCAGACTTTGCCACCTCACTGTTTACCCTTTTCTCCAGATCATTTATGAATAGGTTGAATAGGATTGGCCCTAGGATTTGACCCTTGGGGAACACCACTAGTTACCCCTCTCCATTCTGAAAATTTACCATTTATTCCTAACCTTTGTTGACTATCTTTTAACCAGTTCTCAGTCTATGAAAGGATCTTCCCTCTTATCCCATGACAACTTAATTTACGTAAGAGCCTTTAGTGAGGGACCTTGTCAAAGGCTTTCTGGAAATCTAAGTACACTATGTCCACTGGATCCCCCTTGTCCACATGTTTGTTGACCCCTTCAAAGAACTCTAATAGATTAGTAAGACATGATTTCCCTTTACAGAAACCATGTTGACTTTTGCCCAGCAATTTATGTTCTTCTGTGTGTCTTACAATTTTATTCTTTACTATTGTTTCAGCTAATTTGCCCGGAACTGACATTAGACTTACCTGTCTGAAATTGCCGGGATCACCTCTAGAGCCTTTTTTAAATATTGGCGTTACATTAGCTATCTTCCAGTCATTGGGTAGAGAAGCTGATTTAAAGGACAGGTTACAAACCATAGTTAATAGTTCTGCAATTTCACATTTGAGTTCTTTCAGAAGTCTTGGGTGAATGCCATCTGGTCCCGGTGACTTGTTACTGCTAAGTTTCTCAATTAATTCCAAAACCTCCTCTATGTCACTTCAATCTGTGACAATTCCTCAGATTTGTCACCTACAAAAGACAGCTCAGGTTTGGGAATCTCCCTAACATCCTCAGCCGTGAAGACTGAAGCAAAGAATTCATTTAGTTTCTCCGCAATGACTTTGTTGTCTTTAAGTGTTCCTTTTGTATCTTGATTATCCAGGGACCCCACTGGTTGTTTAGCAGGCTTCCTGCTTCTGATGTACTTAAAAAACATTTTGTTATTACCTTTTGAGTTTTTGGCTAGCTGTTCTTTTCTTATTACATTTTTACACTTAATTTGGCAGTGTTTATGCGCCTTTCTATTTACCTAACCAGGATTTGACTTCCACTTTTTAAAAGATGCCTTTTTATCTCTCACTGCTTCTTTTACATGGTTGTTAAGTCACGGTGGCTCTTTTTTAGTTCTTTTACTGTGTTTTTTAATTTGGGGTATACATTTAAGTTGAGCCTCTATTATGGTGTCTTTGAAAAGCGTCCATGCAGCTTGCAGGGATTTCACTCTTATCACTGTACCTTTTAATTTCTGTTTTACTAACTTCCTCATTTTTGCATAGTTCCCCTTTCTGAAATTAAATGCCACAGTGTTGGGCTGCTGGGCACCACAGCTATGTTAAATGTTATTATATTATGGTCACTATTTCCAGGTGGTCCTGTTATAGTTACCGCTTGGACCAGATCTTGCGCTCCACTCAGGACTAGATCGAGAATTGCCTCTCCCCTTGTGGGTTCCTGTACCAGCTGCTCCAAGAAGCAGTCATTTAAAGTATGGAGAAATTTTGTTTCTGCATTTCATCCTGAGCTGAAATGTACCCAGTTAATATGGGGATAATTGAAATCCCCCACTATTATTGAGTTCTTTATTTTGATAGCCTCTCTAATCTTCCCTAGCATTTCATCGTCACTATCACTGTCCTGGTCAGGTGGTTGATAATAGATCCCTACTATTATATTCTTATTAGAGCATGGAATTACTATCCATGGAGATTCTATGGAACATGTGGATTTATTTAAGAGTTTTACTTCATTTGATTCTACAGTTTCTTTCACATATAGTGCCACTCCCCCCACACATGACCTGTTCTGTCCTTCCGATATATTTTGTACCCTGGAATGTTTGTGTCCCATTGATTGTCCTCACTCCACCAGGTTTCTCTGATGTCTGTTATATCCATATCTTCCTTTAACACAAGGCACTCTAGTTCACCCATCTTCTTATTTAGACTTCTAGCATTTGTGTACAAGCACTTTAAAAACTTGTCACTGTTTATTTGTCTGCCCTTTTCTGATGTGTCAGATTATTTTTTATGTGAGAGTTTCTCGTCTGATCTGGCCTATACTTTATCCTCTTCCATCCTCTCCTCCTGACTAAAACCAATAGACTCTCCTTTAAGAGAAGTCTCTGTCTGATCCACATGCTCCTCTGCAGCAATTGGCTTTCCCCCATCTCTTAGTTTAAAAACTGCTCTGCAACTTTTTTAATGTTAAGTGTTTAAGGTGGACTAGGAAGAGATATGTAGGGGCAGAGGATGGATTGGAGCAGAAACTTTGGAGATGGATGACAAGAGATGGTGGGGCTCGTGGCAGAAAACAATTAGTTTGAAACAGGATTGATTAGACTGGGAAACCAGAGGATCTATGAGGAACAAAAGATGACTGGACTGGTGGGAACATAAGGCCAACTTTGTGGGTGCTCTGGGGCTGGAGCACCCACAAGGAAAAAATGGTGGGTGCTGAGCACCCACTGGCAGCCCCCCATCAGCCCTCCCCCCCCCCAGCACCTCCCACCTGCCATCGGGCCCTACAGATCAGCACCTCCACCTCCCTCCCCGTGCCTCCCGCCCGCTGCGATCAGCTGTTTTGCGGCGTTCAGGAGGGGAGGAGCGAGGATGTGGCACACTCAGGGGAGGAGGTGGAACTGAGAGGGAAGAAGCGGGGCAGGGTGGGGCCTTGGGGGAAGGGGTGAAATGGGGGTGGGGCCTGGGGCAGAACTGGGGGTTGAGCACCCCCTGGCACTTTGGAAAGTCGGTGCCCGTGGGTGAGACTGTGGGAGAATGAGGAAGCCTAGGTGTAGGAAACAGACGCAGGGAAAAGAGAGAAGAAAAATGTCAAGTGGAGGAAGACACAATACATTTGAAACTTGTTTTAAGTATCTAAAAGAAAGTTGTATTGTAAAATATTAAAAAATCAAGCATTTGGGCTTATGGTAACTTTTTGTGGGAAAATGGGGGCTTTGGAATATGTGAATATGGATGGAAGGTGGGCACGGTGCTACTGTGTTTGCATTACCTACTAAGAAAAGTATAGGCTGGTTTTGAGAGAGAGAGTGTGTGTGTGTGTACACAAATGCTTGATTTTTCTGTATTTTACTGAACAAATTTCTTTTAAACACTGAAAACAAATTTCAAACATATTGTGTTTTCCTCAGTTATATTCTTCCTCTTTCTCTCTATGTAACATTTTGACTGCTAAGAACAGCTTGAGTGCTTCTGGAGCACAGGGGTTTTGGTGCACTCTTATTGGTGTCTTAATCGTCTATAATTTGCCATTGGCAAGTTAATCTAGAATGTTAAGTAAATGTAATTTGTTGTTGTTTGATTTGTGTCTAAAACTTTTTCTGAAATCTTCAAAAATGTAGGAAATTGTACTTCCTATCTTACAATTTCCCAAGAAAGGATCCCTGATTTAAATATGAATTGCCTCACTACAGCATCTCACAGACTCTCCATTTTTGTTTGCTTAACTACAGGCCTGTGAGAGCAGCTGGGGAGAGCATATAACCAGACAGACTCACACCAAGCAGGAGTCTCTGCTCTCTTCTCGGTAACGCTGGGGACAGACACTGAGGGGTTAGACAGAGGGAGAGATGGAGAAAATGTGCAGAGTCATGGAGCAGACAAAAGAAGCCATAGATGAGCCCTGGGGACACATGAGTGGAGAGATAGAAGGATGGAGGCCTAAGAGGACACAGGGTTAACAGAAGGAAAGAGCAAAAGGAGAAAATGTGAGCTGTTGAGGTAGAACATGGAGCCATTGTAGAGAAGGGGGAAAATTATAAGGGAGCCTTGGGGGAAGAGAGAGGAAGAGGGGGACAAAATCTTTATAAGGGATGTAAAGATTTTTTTCAAACAAGATGTCGGTCTGAGAGCCACTGCAAACATTTTGGTGTATTTTAGGGTTTTTTAGGGCTCCCCCCCCTTTCTTTCTGAGGGAAACTGCCCCCCCCCCCAAAAAAAAGTAAACCTAAAATCCACTGGCATGTGCACAGACCTGCTCAGCAGCTAAATTTTGTACAAAAATGTTTACATTGGCAGATACTTAACACCCTTGAAACCAATGTACTTACACCAGTGTAAAACTGACGTGAGTGGACGATCAGGCACTTTGACTACATTGAAGTTAATCTTAATTTACACTGGTTTAAGAGAGATCAGAATCAAGCCTAGTAAAAGTAAACACTTGGTGCAGAGATGCACCAAGCATTTGTAATAATACTTGTGTGTTACTTATGTAGAGCTGACTGTTTCTTGCATCACGTGAGGAGAACTATGGTAGGGGTCCTGGTTTTGACAATCATCTGGTCCTGTGGTCCTTCCATATTTTTGATGTACCTGTGAAGAAAAGCCACCATTACATGTGTCCTCCTGCAGCTGTATATATAATGGATATACATGGAACAATATACTTTTCCTCTCTGCTGCTATTGAGACAAGAAGGGCTGAAATGTTGGAGCGAGTTGATTCCATGCCCTTCAGAATGACAGTGAATGGAGTGAGAAGAGCTGCCCTTAAGTAAGGGCCCAGGGAATAGAGAAGTGACTGCTTTTGAATAACAAAGTAGTAACAAGAGGCTATATAAACATACAGTGAGACACAGTTCCTGTCTTGCAAAGATTATAGTCTATGAGCCAGGTTCTGCCACCCTTACTTAGGTTGAAATCAAGTGGACTACCAAGGAACAAGGTGCTACTCAGTGAAAGTAAGGAGAGCCCTAGACTAAGGGCTGGTCTACACTTACAGTGCTCCAGCGGCCCAGCTGCACCAGCTACCTACACCAACAGGAGAGCTTTTTCTGTCTGTAGGTACTCCACCTCCATGAGAGGCAGTAGCTAGGTTGACGGGAGAAGCCCTGTCTACACCGGGGGTTAGCTCAGTATAACTGTGGCTCATGGGTGTGGATTTTCCACACCCCTGAGAAACATAGTTACGCCAACATAACTTGCTAGTGTAGACCAAGCCTAAAACAAGATGCAGTAGTTGTATCAGACAATGCACAAAGATAGGGAGACATAAAATAAGGGCACTATCATTTAATAAACGTTTAACTAAAACTGAGTCAAATTGCCAAATTATTCCCTTGTGTACATTAATTTCATTGGAGTTACACTAAGAATTAATTTAACCAAGTGTGCTTTTCATTTCTTTTAAAAATCACCTAATTAACTGTAGAGTGAATAAGGATGTCAATTTTAGTTTTTTAGGTGTCAATCTTAAAATTGACTAATAGCTCAGAAAATAGCAGTTTCTTATCTGTGTATGGTTGTTAAGACCCATTTGCTTAATTTTCAATGGTCTCTGGCACTGTTTACTACAATGAAGGTATCACTGAAAAACGTATTACAAGAAATAAACAAACCTGATTGCATTGTGATAAGTCAGAAGCCTATCCAAGATTTTAATAATTTTATTTTAGCATTCAGATACATTCTGTGGCCCCAGTCCTGTTTACACATGTGCGGTGCTGTATTTTCTTTCAAGATTTATTTACAAATGTAATGGCACAAAGATCCTTTAGATGATTCCCTTATATCAAGAGGCCTAACTTGTGAGTAAAATCATTGTGTTGATTATAGTAATTATAATATAGTTAATTATAGTATAGATAAACATTTTCTATACATGATAACAGCCTATTATAGAAAAATAAGGTCATCCATTTAAAGATCTGTTAATAACCACTTAAGAAATAGATGGAAGTAACATTAAGTTTAGGGGTTAAGAGTCATTAAGGGTCAGTTCATTCGCCCGGCTTCAAGTACAGAAATCAAACTTTTGTTGTCAGTGGTGAGGGGAGGATATGTTTGAGCTTTAGCTCCATGAAGCCCTCCTTTCTCTAACTCACAGATACATCTGTAAGCAACTTCTGTACATTTGGGATTCTTAAGTTTTTTGAAGTGGTATAGCAGGGAGGAGGCGGGGCCAAGGGAGAAGCACTCTCCACAATATCATTACCCTCCAAATCTACAAGGATTTCCCTGTAAAGGATAGTACTGTCTGCATTATGTTATTGAAAATTATACTCTGCCCTCAGAACCTTGTCATGGTGTGTGGGAGGGGGGCTGACCCAGGGAATTGCACTGAGGCACTGGGCTTCTGAGGAAACACATCTACCCTCTGTGAATGTTCTGAGTTCCTCACAGCTACTCTTACATCTTTCTCTCCACAATAGAATGATTTGTGCAAAACTCTGCCAGTTGAAGCTCATGAAGTTTCCTGGCACTTTGTGCATTTTTCTTATCTAGGTCATGATTTGGTCATAAAATACATAGTTAGCATATCACTCAGTTGGGTGAAATTAAGGATATCGCTATCTTGTTTCCCACATGTGGCTGCATTTTTTTGAGAGTTAAAGTGAATTTTAATATGTAGTGTGATACAGGAGGGCCAAGGAGCAGTGGTAGAATGGTCGAGGGGAAATATATAATCCCTAGGCTAATTAAGGCATGGTTCTCTGTAGA
Source organism: Caretta caretta (assembly GCF_965140235.1). NCBI lineage: Eukaryota > Metazoa > Chordata > Testudines > Cheloniidae > Caretta > Caretta caretta. The sequence continues at coordinate 104,995,550 of NC_134210.1, read as the reverse complement.
CTAGGGAGGGTTGCTACAGGTTAATTGGAGTACCTGCAGTCAATTAAGGCCCTGTCAGGAACCTAATAAAAACCCCCTGCTTCAGGCAGTCAGGGGAGGAGGAGGGAGAGAAGACTGGAGCTTGGAGGTGTGGTGTGAGAGCTGAAAAACCAGAGCACCTAAATAAGGGAGACTCCCTCCTGCATCTAAGGACTGAAGGTAACCCCACCCAAGGAGGAAGAGGGTAAGAAACCTGCAGGGGTTAAGAGGGGCTGGGACTCAGAGCGAGGAGCAAATCCAGACCCCTCCCCTGCTTCCCTCCTCTACCATCTTCCTGGGCCACTAGCGGGGCCTTCGGCACCCAAGAGTAGGGGAAAAGGGAGGTATCTTAGTCCTACCCCACCCACCCCTGCAAGAAAAGCAAAGAACCCACCATGTGAACATTGGCCATTTTTTCACAGTAGTTTGTAATTCTGTAAAGTGTTTATAGGTTTGCAAATAAATAACTAAATAGTAATACTAATTAATAAATGGAGCCCTATTGAAACTAAACATTGAGCTATTGTGACAAAGCATTAGTGTATTATTCATACTAAACATTTATAGGATGTAGAGAGAATGTTAGTGTTGACTGTTAAGGATAATTTCTTTTAAAATACATATTTTATACCAGTCTGAATATATGGTATTCGCACAGTAAAATTTTTGTTCAGATACTGCATCTCTTCCTTCAGAACGGAACTGATAGCTGATGGGCCCAGGCAGGAACCTTCACCATTGCCATGGCAGCATTGCACTACTGGTTGACTGTATTGTGAGGATTACATACCTTGTTCTGAAGTGTTAGCTACTGGAAGCAGCTCATGTGAAGTTAATAAAAGTATTGTGAGTCAAATCCTCCATTGGTTTTGCAGGAACTTTTCCAGTGAATCCTAAATCCTGCAGCAAAAAAACTTCAGGATCAGACCTGATGATCACTTTAGATAAGCTATTACCAGCAGGACAGTGGGGTGGGAGGAGGTATTGTTTCATGATCTCTGTGTGTATATAAAGTCTGCTGCAGTTTCCACGGTATACATCTGATGAAGTGAGCTGTAGCTCACGAAAGCTCATGCTCAAATAAATTGGTTAGTCTCTAAGGTGCTACAAGTACTCCTTTTCTTTTTGCGAATACAGACTAACACGGCTGTTACTCTGAAACCTGCTGAGCTTCAGTTCATTTGCAAATTTGACACCACCAGCTCAGAATTAAACAAAGACTGTGAATGGCTAGCCAACTACAAAAGCAGTTTCTCCTCCCTTGGTGTTCACACCTCAACTGCTAGAAGAGGGCCTCATCCTCCCTGATTTGAACTAACCTCATTATCCCTAGCCTGATTCTTCCTTGCATATTTATACCTGCCTCTGGAAATTTCCACTACATGCATCCGACAAAGTGGGTATTCACCCACGAAAGCTTATGCTCCAATATGTCTGTTAGTCTATAAGGTGCCACAAGACTTGTTGCTTAAGTTAGGTTGTATGTGATAGAAATCTTCTGTTAGTTTCAATTGAGAATTAGTATTGCATCAGAATCAAGATTTGATAGAAAAGCTAATTTTAAAATCAGTGGAACATCTCTAAAGCATCCATCTTGATTTAAGATTTGATAAAAATCCTCCAACCAATGAAACAATCCTACTGAATCTGCATGACTAGCAAATCTATAGGTCATCTTTAATTTTAACAGTTTTATACTTGGGGGTAACAGAACTCCACATCCAATTTTATTACTTACTGGCATGCATAATAACTACCTGTCCTGCTGTCTGGAGTGGCTCACAACAGTGGTTGCTAACCTCAGGGCTAAGAAAAAAAAAAAAAGAGAGAGTTATTACAAGGTTAAATCAGGCAAGTATATGTAGACAAATGAGTTAGTCATCCAAAAGATGACCGTTCTAGTAATCTGTCAATTCTGAATGTCTTTTACCCAGGTTGACCCAGGGTACCTCTTCTCTTTCGTAGCTCGGCCCTATAAAAGTCCAAATAGCAGAAGAAATTAAACATTTTTCTTATCAGCTGTTTTTATTTACTTTTTCCAGAATTCAAGCTGATGGGATGAGCCCTTTTGCATGTAGTCCCTTCATAGGAATAAGGGGCAATTAACAAAGTCTTTGTATTGTGATGTCCTACAATGGCCCATTTAGTTTTGATAGGCCATCTTGATTGGGTAGGAGACAATCCCTCCTGACTGGGTTCAGTTTCAGTGCAAACTTTTTTTTTTAAAGTTGCAAAACAAAAACTTAAATAGTACCTTATAACGTGATAAAGAAATTGTAAGTGAAAGTAATGCATGTAGCAAATTACAAGCATTTCATAAAGTTTAAACACATTGTTATATGTTCAATTACCATCTTAATCATACTAACAGGTGAAACAGACTGGTTTCTAGCAATGAATTTGTCAGTGCTCAAATGAGGCCTAAAGCCTTGGCAAGAGCAGGAATCTCTTCTGCCAGCATCACACTATCTTCTGAGCATCCATTTTTCAATTGTTTTAAAATATTACTCCAAATGTCTAGTTTAGAGTCCTAGAGCTTGCAAAATTGCATAGAGCAACTCATTAAAGAGGTTTTTTTACTTTCATTTCTGTTTCTAAAATAACTTGGGACCTAGTTTAGTTCCCATTGTAGTCAGTGGAAACACTCCTGTTAACAATAGGTTTCAGAGGAACAGCCGTGTTAGTCTGTATTCGCAAAAAGAAAAGGAGTACTTGTGGCACCTTAGAGACTAACCAATTTATTTGAGCATGAGCTTTCGTGAGCTACAGCTCACTTCATCAGATGCTGTAGCTCACGAAAGCTCATGCTCAAATAAATTGGTTAGTCTCTAAGGTGCCACAAGTACTCCTTTTCTTTTTACTCCTGTTAACATCAACAAGTCCTTGCTAAAGTAGTTTTTAAATATTAAAAACACTTTTTTTTTCTCCTGAAACAATGTGGAAAATTTAAGTTCAGTCTGAATCTTTATTGCAAAATAATAAACCTACAAAAACAGATTTATATAGAAACATTAATGTAACTGTAACTATCTGGGTAATACTGACATCCAGTGCCAGTCTTACATGTCCTGGAGAAATTGGTAAGAACTGCCGTAGGGTGGGCTGAAGTAGATTTGTTCCAATACCCTTTTCTTCTACTTAACAAGAATCTCCTGCAATCATTCCCACTGCCAGTGAGGCAAAGAAGAACCTACTTTATTTACCATCTTTGCTGGAATCTCTTTAAGAAAAAGGTAAATAAGAAAATAATCATTTAAATGGCCACATTAAACAAGATACACTGGCTACATTTTTCAGAGTAACAGCCGTGTTAGTCTGTATTCGCAAAAAGAAAAGGAGTACTTGTGGCACCAAATAAATTGGTTAGTCTCTAAGGTGCCACAAGTACTGCTTTTCTTTTTGTGGCTACATTGTTACCTTCACCTCTCAAACTCAGATTCTTCTTCGAGTGCTTTCGCAGATTGATTCCAATTAGATGTGTGCCGGATGTTTCCCCTAGCAGTACCCGCCGGGTAGGCTGTGAAGCCCCCGGAGACACACCTTCATGGCACCACATATAGGGCCCTGCCGACCCGCTGCCTCTCCAGTTCCTTCTTGCAGCCAGTGACAGTCGGCACATTTAGTCTCTTGTCTTCATGAGCGATCCTCTAGCATAGTTTCTGTAAATAGTTGAAGAGAGAGTTTTAAAATTTTACAGTTAGTTTAGGTATTTGAACTTGGGTTACTGGGGGTTCCCCCCCCACAACCCTGTTTCCTCTTCCCTCTCCTGGGCCCGGGGTATGCCTCAGACCCCAGGATTTAAACCATGTGGGGTTTGCCAAAAGACTGTGCCTAAGGGAGACCCACACATGGCTTGTCTAAAGTGCATGGGGATGTCCCACCAAACGGACAGGAGCAAGTTCTGCAGGAGTTTTTGCCCCCACACAAAAAAGAAAGGGACCAAAGACTGAAGCTGCTGCTAATGGAAGCAGCTCTGTGCCCTCAGTCTGAGTTGAGCCTCATGGACACGGCACCAGGCTCCTTGGCATCGGTGTGCAGCGCACCAGCTTCAATACAGGATGCAGCACCAAGGAAGGGATCTGGGGTCAGAGACCCTTGGCACCAGCACTCCCTGGCACTGAAGTCTGCTGCATGGGAGCAATCGCGGCACCAATCACAGTCACCTGTGCTAAGGAAGAAGTACAGGAAGACTGACAGGTGGCGCTCCCCCTCTCGAGCAACAGAACGGGAGCCACCCTCTGCCAGGGAGTGCGACCTCTGCCAGGCCACCTCTCCCCTCTGGCTCAACAGCCAGCACTGTCGACTCGGGGCCCCTAGCAGGAGTCATTGAGTCCATGAGTCCAGTGCCACCAGAGAAGACCCAGGTGGAAGACTTAGACATTCCTTCCACACTGGAGACTTTCGAGGTGGCCTGAAACCATATAGCCCTGACCAGTCTGCACTCTCCCAACCAGCATGAGAGTTCACTGGCCCCAAGGCACCACAGAGACCACTGGTGCAGTCCAAGGGCAAGTCTGCTATGACTGGGTGCCGACCTCCATATTCCTGGCACCCGATGGGCATGGCATTGCCGTGGTCTCCATGCTCGGACTCCTTGGAGTCCGAATCTGTGGTAGACTCCTCTGTGTCCCAGAGGCGCTGACACCGTAGCCGTCGGCACTCACAGACTGCGGGGATGACGCAGACCTTCCCTCCAGTGCTATGGCCAACACAAGGGCAGGTACCAGCCCAGAGGCTGGCACAGTGGCCCTTCTGGACCCAGTGGGCCATACCATCAGTCCCAGGGGTCCGTCTCCTGGTGCTCCTTTTCGTCACATCCAAGGGAAGGACTGCATCCAGGACCAGGGACCCCTCTTGGGCATCGGCCACTGCTAGTGTGACTACCACCAGTACCGTGCCCGGTACTGTGCCCAGGAACGGCACCAGGCCTGGCACCATGCCCGGCATGGGCGCTACAACCAGCGCTGCAGAAGGCACTGCGACCAGCACCATGACCAGTACTGCAACTGGCACCGAGGTGGATACTGATTTGGGGGTGGAGCCATAGCAGTTTGAAGAGCTGGATGGGCAGGACGGACCCTCCCTGGCTCAGGGCTCCTTGTCATCGTTACCAGACGAGGCAGTGTCAGGAACCTCCTTGGGGCTGCCTCCTCCTGACAGTAGAGCCCACCTTGAACTCCTGAGGCGGGTTGCTCAGAATCTGGGGATACAAATGAAAGAGGTCACCAAGGTGTGAGACCCAATGGTGGACATTTTATCCCCCACGGGGCCTACCCGGGTGGCTCTTCCCCTGATTTAAAACTATTCAGGAGAACACGCAGACCTTCTGGCAAATGCCGGCCTCTCTAGCCCCTACAGCTAAGGGGGTCAAGAGGAAATAGTTTGTTCCCTCAAAGGGTGAACAAATATTTGTTCACCCCTCTCCACCCCCCGCCCCCGGCCTCATTGGTGGTAGTGGCTGTTAACGAGTGGGAAGTTAAGACCAAAGCAGACTGAAGAACTTCAAAAAGATCTCACAAAACTAAGTGATTGGACAACAAAATGGCAAATGAAATTTCATGTGGATAAATGTAAAGTAATGCACATTGGAAAAAATAACCCCAACTATACATACAATATGATGGGGACTAATTTAGCTACAACTAATCAGGAGAAAGATCTTGGAATCATCATGGATAGTTCTCTGAAGATGTCCACGCAGTGTGCAACAGCAGTCAAAAAAGCAAATGGGATGTTAGGAATCATTAAAGGGATCAAGAGTAAGACATACGATATCTTTTTGCCCTTATATAAATCCATGGTACGCCCATATCTTGAATACTGCATACAGATGTGGTCTCCTCATCTCAAAAAAGATAAACTGGCAGTAGAAAAGGTTCAGAGAAGGGCAACTAAAATGATTAGGGGTTTGGAACAGGTCTCATATGAGGAGAGATTAAAGAGGCTAGGACTTTTCAGCTTGGAAAAGAGGAGACTAAGGGGGGTATATGATAGAGGTATATAAAGTCATGAGTGGTGTGGAGAAAGTGAATAAGGAAAAGTTATTTACTTGTTCCCATAATACAAGAACTAGGGGCCACCAAATGAAATTAATGGGTAGCAGGTTTAAAACAAATAAGAGGAAGTTCTTCACCCAGCGCACAGTCAACCTGTGGAACTCTTTGCCTGAGGATGTTGTGAAGGCTAGGACTGTAACAGGGTTTAAAAAAGAACTAGATGAATTCATGGAGGTTAAGTCCGTAAATGGCTATTACTCAGAATGAGTAAGGAATGGTGTCCCTAGCCTCTGTTTGTCAGAGGGTTGAGCTGGATGGCAGGAGGGAGATCACTTGATCATTACCTGTTAGGTTCACTCCATCTGGGGCACCTGGCATTGGCCACTGTCGGTAGACAGGATACTGGGCTGGATGGACCTTTGGCCATTCTGACCCAGTATGGCCATTCTTCTGAGAGGCAAGGTCAGCAGTGGCCTACCTCTAGAGCTAAGGACACAAAGAAGCTGGACCTCTAGAAACACTGGAATGCGTTGTCTAGGGAGGTGGTGGAATCTCCTTCCTTAGAAGTTTTTAAGGTCAGGCTTGACAAAGCCCTGGCTGGGATGATTTAATTGGGGATGGGTCCTGCTTTTGAGCAGGGGGTTGGACTAGATGACCCTCCTGAGGTCCCTTCCAACCCTGATATTCTATGATTCTGTGATTCTCTTCGGGAGGAAGATATACTCCACCGGAGGGCTCCAGCTTCGCATTGTAAACCAGTAGGTGATCCTTAGCCGATATAACTTTAAATCATGGTATGCAATGTCCAAATCCTTGGACCTTGTCCCAGTGGACGCTAACTCTGAATTCTCGGTCCTGGTGGATGAGGGTAAGGCAGTCGCCAGAATATCACTGTAAGACGTGCTGGCCTCGGCAGACTCTGCAATGTGCCCCATGTCCTTGGGTATCGTGATGCGCCATTGCTCCTGGCTGTATGCCTGGGGCCTCCCCATGGAGATCCAACAGACAATCCAGGATCTCCCATTCAAGGGCGCTACACTAATCTCAGAAATGATGGACTTGAAACGCCATAGCTTAAAAGACTTCCGAGCCACTCTAGGATTGCTGAGGCTGCACGCTCCGGCTACCCAGCATAGACAATTTAGGCCTCCGCACACGCCACAGCCATACCAGGGCCAGCCCCGACAGGACCATAATCGCAGGCAACCCAGAAATCAGAACCGCTGTCACCAACCCCAAATGCCGAACAACTGGGGATTTGCGTCATTTAGGCACCAGGTCCTAGGCAGACCTTTTGAGGATGCGCCCGAGGGTGATATACCAACCAGTGAACTGGATCCTTCTTTCCCCTTTTCAGTACATCTATTCCATTTCTACTGGGCATGGTCCTAAATTAACTCAGACCGTTGGGTAGAAAGGGGATACTCTCTCCAAGTCTCTTCAGCCCCCCTCACCTCCCTTCCCCATCCCTCTTCAGGGGCCCTTCTCACAAGCAACTCCTTATGCAGGAGGTACAAACCCTCCTATCAGTAGGAGCTGTGGAGGAGGTTCCGCTGGAGCTCAGGGGCAAGGGGTTTTACTCCCGGTATTTCCTAATACCAAAAGCAAAGGAGGGCCTCAGTCCCATCTTGGACCTGCGCAACCTCAACAACCTCATGAAGAAACTAAAGTTTTGCATGGTCTCTTTGGCCGCTATTATCCCATCCCTGGATCCAGGAGATTGGTATGCCTCTTTCAACTTGAAGGACGCATGTGTCCACATTTCCATAATTCTGCCCCACAGGCACTTCCTAAGGTTTGTAGTGGGAGGCACTCATTACCAATTCACAGTGCTACCGTTCAGCCTGTCATTGGCACCTCGGGTGTTCACCAAATGTATGTGAGTCATGACTACCTTCCTGCGGAAAGGGCAGGTTCAGGTATTTCCATACCTTGACAACTGGCTAGTGAAGGGCCGATCCAGGACACAAGTGAATCAACAGATCAGTCTGATAAGATCCACCTTCGACTCATTGACTCCTCCTAAACATTCAAAAGTCAACACTCGCCTCTAATCAGAGAATGGAGTTCATGGGGTAGAGCTAGACTCAAGACAGGCAAGAGCTTTCCTACCTCAATCCTTCTTTCAGGCCAGTCATGACATCATACAAGACCTCAGACGATTCCCTACAACCACGGCAAGGAGTTGCTTGAAATTCCTGGGTCACATGGCATGTTGCACATATATGGTGCAATATGCAAGACTCAGACCTTTCCAGGCTTGGCTAGCATCTTTGTATCGACCAAGCAGAGAGAGCCTAGACAAAGTAGTCACTCTTCCACCGTGGGCTCTCGAGTCTCTTCAGTGGTGGCTCGACCCTCACATGGTGTGTGCAGGGGTGCCTTCTCCAAACCTTGCCCCTCATTATGTCTGGCCACCGATGCCTCAACCATGGGGTGGGAGGTGCACCTCGGAGAGCACAGAACTCAGGGCCTCTGGTTTCCAGAGGAGGTGCTGCTTCACATCAACATCAGGGAGCTGAGAGTGGTTCATCTGGCGTGTCAGATCTTTTGGCCTCACCTGGAGGGCAAATTCATATCAGTCCTGACAGACAATACAACAGTGATGTTTTATATCAGCAGACAGGGGGAGCATGCTCCTCTCCCCTATTTCAGGAAGCCCTCAATCTCTGGGAGTTATACATAGGACGCTTCCAGGAGTATCGAGTGTTATATCTCCCTAGATCTCAGAACAAGCTAGTGGACCATCTTAGCAGGTCTTTTCACAGTCATGAGTGGTCCATTCTCCCGGACGTAATAAATAATATCCCCCACTGGTGGGGAGTTCCCCAGATCAACTTGTTCGCCACAAGGACAACAGGAAGTTCCTGTGATTCTGCTCCTTCTTAAACCACAGCCTGGGTTCATTGAAGATGCATTTCTTCTTCCACGGAAGGACCACCTCTTCTACACGTTCCCACCTATTCCGCTCGTTCACAAGGTCCTCCTCAAGATCCAGAGTGACAGAGCCTCCGTGATCTTGGTGGCACCAGCCTGGCCACATCAGCATTGGTTACTCCTGGGGGAATTGTGCGGCAAAAAATTAAAACTTTTGCACACAATATTTGAAAAGTCTGCAAAATTCAGCATATTGTATTTGTCAAAATAACAATATAATCATGCCAGTTACAATTATTTTGGTCATTTATTTCAAAATATCTGTCAGCAAGTATGTCTGTAACAATAGAGACCAAAAAAAAAAGATTCCTTACTAGACATATTAATACAGAACTTCTGTATTGTAATTTAAATGAATTACACGAACTGTATTTCCTGCATCTGTCAGAAGCAGTGCAAAGGCTTGGGGAATCAGGGGTAACGGAAGAGCGAAGGAGCCTAGGAGCGAAGCTGGAGGGTGTTGGGGGTGTGTGGGAGGTTTTTCTTTGTAGGGGGGAAAGATTGTTATGGTGTTGGGAAGCCTCCCCCAGGCAGACCCTGGCTGACCCCAACTCTCTCCCATTCAGTCAGGCACATCTGCCCCTGTCCCCGCAACCCTCATCCCCATGGGTCTCTGCACCCCCCCCATCCCCAGGCTCAACGCTGTCATGCCACTAGCTCCTGAGTCATGCTCCAGTCTGTCCCCCCACCCCCCCACTAGCCAGTCTGAACCCTGGTCTGTGACACACATACTCCAGCAGCACTGTGTGCCCAACTCTGTCCTAACCTGGCTCTGTGGGCAGGATGCTGTGATGAACTCTACTTCTGGCCATAGAATTTTGTATTTTCCCGCTTTAAAAAACATTTTGCTTAGGTGCTGCAGTTTGGCCTTTTGCCCACCAGTGGCCGCTGTGGCGCTGGGACAGCCGGCATGAATGCAGATGGCTGTTCTGACACCACAGCAGCCTCTGGTGGGCAAAAGGTGGAACTGCATCACTTCTTAGGCAAAATGTTTTTATGTGACAAAATTATGTGAGGCAGATGAATTCTGCACGTCTGCAGAATTCCTCAGAATCCCCCCACAAGTAATTGGTACACCATGCTACTGGAGCGATCACTGGATAGTCCAATCCCCCAGCTGTTAATTTCAGGCCTTTATTACTCAACGTCATGGCCGTCTCCAGCATCCCAATCTCAAGTCTCTCCACCATCGACCAGAGCTAGCTACTTAGCCAAGTGGAAAAAATTTGTGATTTGATGCTCGCAGAGCCGTATCCCTCTGACACAATTGTCTGTTCCCTTTATCTTGGACTACCTGCTAAAATTGACACAGCAGAGCTTGTCACGCTCGTTGATAAAGGTTCACTTGGCTGCTGTCTTGGCTTTTCACCCAGGAGAACATGGCCGCTCCGTCTTTGCTAATCCGATGATGTGAATGTTTCTTAAAGGGTTAGACAGACTATATCCTCAAATCCAGCAGCCCACCCCAGCTTGGGACCTTAACCTGGTATTCTCTAGACTGATGGGGCCTCTATTCGAGCCCCTACCGACATGCTCACTACTCTATCTGTCTTATAAGGTGGCTTTTCTGGTCGTGATAACTTCATCCAGGAGGGTGTCTGAGCTCAAGGCCCTCATATCCAACCCTCCCTATACCATCTTTTACAAGGACAAGGTGCAACTTCAAGCTCACCCAGCGTTCCTCCCGAAGGTGGTCTCAAACTTCCACGCCAACCAAGAAATATTCCTTCCAGTTTTTTTCCCAAAGCCTCATGCCAATAGCTACGAGCAGAGGCTCCACTCCCTGGACATTTGGCATGCACTGGCCTTTTATATTGAACGAACTAAGCTGTTCCACCAGTTGTACCAGCTGTTTGTCACAGTGGTGGACAGGATGAAGGGCCCCCCAGTGTCCGCCCAAAGGATATCATCGTGGATCAGGTCCTGTATCTGGGCATGTTACGACCTAGCAAAGGTCCCTGCCCCCGTTCTGACAGCGCATTCCACCAGAGCTCAGGCATCTTCGGTGACCTTCCTGGCCTAGGTCCCGATCCAGGAGATCTGTTAGGGCAGTAATGTGGTCCTCGGTCCACACCTTCACTTCCCATTATGCTATCACCCAGCATGCCAGGGACGATGCAGCATTCGGCAGAGCAGTACGTCAGTCAGCAATTCCATGAACTCCAATCCTACCTCCTAGGTAAGGCTTGGGAGTCCCCTAATTGGAATCGATATGAGCAAGCACTTGAAGAAAAAATGGTCACCTATCTTCTCGTAACTGTTGTTCTTTGAGATGTGCTGCTCATATTCATTCCAAATCCAACCAACCCCCCCACCCCACCCCCTGTCGGAGTAATCCGGCAAGAAGGAACTGGGGAGCCAGCAGGTCGGCAGGACCCTACATGCGGTGCCATGAAGGCATGACTCCAGGGGGCTCCATAGCCGACCCAACGGGTACTGCTAGGGGAAAAACCTTCCGGTGACCGTGCACAGGGCGTGCACTCACCTAATTGGAATGAATATGAGCAGCACATCTCAAAGAACAGTTACGAGAAGGTAGGTAACCGTTTTTTCATGAACCTTGGGATGGAGATCTAGTGATAGTACACAAATCTTTTTTCCCCCCCTAATATAGCTAATTTCATGCACATTAAGGGCCATATTTTCAAAGTGGCCTCAGCCTGGTATCTAAATTTATGTCCGCCATCTAAAACTTAGATATGCCAGCACAAATTGTGTAGTTTGTATACACAAAAACTTGTTTGTTCTGATTGTGCACTGACAGAAGAATTTGTCACAGATATCCTAAATACTAATCTGTCTGGAGTACCAAAGAAAGAATTTATAAAAATCAGCACTGGATATTCAAGTTATATGTATAGTAGCTCTATCCAGAATTAATTCTGGATACTGTACCTTATTTTTAACTGTCTCCAATAATTAAACAAAGGCATCTCTAAGAGAATGGGGTAGGTATCTAGTATAGATAAGGGAATGTATTCCTGTTAATCTCAGTCTGAAACCAGGATAACTGGTGTGAGGCCCTGAAGAGAAGGGGTCCACCATGATTTAGACCTGAAGCCAAAATCAGCCAGTCAAAGTAACAGATACTGTAACTACAACAGCGTTTCCTAAGAGAATCCCAACATGTTCATCTGTTCACCTGTTGCAGTTTTGTTAATTTAGATCCTGAAAAGATTTACATATTTGTGCACTGAAATCTGTGGGATTAACGTTAAACACATGCATAAAATTAGGTGTCCATGTTGACGCTGTTAGATCTGTCAGCAGCCTTCAACACCTTTGCTCATGAGTGTTTGTGAATTCCCCTGCAGACTGCAGTAATGGATGGTACCGTTCTGGGGTGGTAATATGTGGAGGTTGTTCACCTTAATTTGGAGCGCTATTATTTGGAGTTCCTGCAGGAATCTATCTTGGCTTCTCTCCTGTTCAATGTGTAATTGAAGTTGTTAGGAGGGTAGTTTAAAGATATGGGCTGCAGTGTTTTCAGTAGGCTGATGACACTCGGGTCTATGTGTCTCTCTCCTGATCCAGCCAGTGCTGATTATCGTCTAGCTCAGTGTCTAAGGGAGATTGTGGCATGGATGAGAGCTAACTGGCTGAAGCTCAGTCCAAATAGGACTGAGGTAATGCTCATAGGTAGGGTACCTTGTAGAACCAAGACTTTTTAGTTTGTAGCTTACAGAGAAATGGCCTCAATTGTTTACTGATTCATCTAAAAATCAGATCTCTTGTTTCTGCGTTGATATTAAATGCAGTTTTCATTTCATTTGGCTAAGAACTGAAAAAACAGTGAAATGCACACATACAATCTGTAGTTTTTCAAGCAATTATATTTTTGTTATTTAAATGTATATTCCCAATACACGAAGTGATTAGTCCTCAGTAAGGATCATTTGCTTGCTAAATTAGGTTTTCTAAAACACAGCTATTTTTGAGTTACGCAAGCAAAAAAACAACTCTGAATCTGATAGAAATACACATTCCCAATGGCTGGACCATTTGTTAAAAAGAATTGAAAAAATCATTTACAGGGTGAGACTTTGTGTACCAAGGCCAGAAATAATTGTTTTTTCACAGTCAGAAACCTCAGAAAACAAGAGTTTACAATGGAACTGCAATCTCAGCCACAACTAATTTGTCACTCATACATTGCTATTCACCTTCCATGCACTGAAGCAATCATAAGGAAAAGGATGAATACTAACAAAGGACTAAATCCCACAAACATATAAGTAACCTAATTAATAATAACAACTCATGAGAGCATTCACATTGATTTCAACTGGACTACTCGCATGAGTAAAATTACATATGTTTCCAGGATCAGGCCCAATGACGAGAGTCTTACTAGGGACACTGATTATCTAAATCAGGGCAGATTTAGGTTATGGTCAGAAAGGGCCATTGTTATTACCTAGTCTGACCTCCTGTATAACACAGGCCATAGAATTTTACCCATTCATTCCTGTATGAAGCTGAATAATGTGTGATGAGACTAGAGCATATCTTTTAGAAAGACATCCAGTTCTGATTTAGGAATTTCAAGTAATAGAGAATCCACTACAAGAAACATTCTGGTTTGACAATTGGACATTTATAGCCCACAACGGTGCTAACAGTGCACGTTTGAGACTTCATCGTCAAATAAGAGAGGCAAATCCATATATTAGCTATGTTAAAAATATTCTACACATGTACACCAGGAAGGAGAGAGTTCCGGGCTCACTTGGTTAACACATGCACCTCACAAGTCCCAAGGCAGTATTTCCATTTTCCTTACTAGTATGTCTTATTTTATTAGGAACTGTTGTTCATAATGTAAGAATACATTGCATTAAAAAATGTGTTTCAATTAAATGACTGATTGGGGCCAGCCACCACTTTGGCCCTTAGCCCAGACTAGGTCAGCCTTAAGCCACCACCCCACTGCTGTAGCTTTTATGGACATTGCAATAGAACAGAAGAGTCAGGGTGTGGGGATGTCCTGAAACATTCCCTGCAGTAGGGCTTCTGTTGTGAGCAGGGGACACAGAGCTGGCTTTGTGCTTAGCAGAAAGTCCCCTCCTCTAGAGGGATAAGGGCCATAAGGCAGTGACGGGCTGGACCTTGAGAGTTCATTGATCATTAGGACGGGTGTCTACAATTAGCAAGTGACCAGTAGTACAGGTTTAAATGTCTTTGCTTTAATTAAAAGGGACACTTCCAAGATTATTATACCTAAAAATCAAGCTACTGTTGGACTTTAAATATATTCTTTACGTCTGTTTTTTAAATTCTTTGTGACAATATACAAAGTCTTCCACATTTAATATTCTTCCATATTTAATATTAAATATTAAACTTTAATAGCTCTGCAAGTGCCTGTCCAGGACTTTCCCTTCTACAACTAGTATCTGGTGCCAGGCCTGCTCAAAGTTCTCACATTTAAAATGTTCACTGTTAACTTTTGAGATTGAACATTTGAAATGGTGATTTTGGTGACAATGCCCCAGTCACTAATGGTGAATAAGACTAATAACTATTTTCTAAATTCTTCAGAAATATTGTATGCATAAATGTTCATGTTCATTTGGCAATGCAGGAATTTGGGAGTGTGGATAATTAACATCCTTCAGAGAAGGATGAGAAAATAAGAGAATATTAAATTCAAAGGGCTTATTTTTAAGTTGCTGTATCTTACAATTTTTTAATGAATTCACTTGCAATTAAAGCTAGAATAATTCTAGCCCTCCCTAATAGTAATAACAAACAAACAAACATCATAAATCCCTCCCCTCTTTTAACAGAAGCCTTTTAGCAACCTAACAATGGATATTATATTGCAGGAGTGGCTAAATTTACTACCCTCTGAGACACATATGACAATCTTCAGAATTTTGAAAGCCAGGGCGTGCCTGCTGTGGCTTCAGCCTTGAGGGGACGGCGGTCTTGAGGCTTCAGCCCTGCAGGATGTGCCTGCCAGGGCTCAGGGCTTCAGCCTTTCAGGGAGGAGGGTCTTGAGGCTTCAGTCCTGAGGGAGGTGCCTGTTGGGGTTTGGGGCTGAAGCCCTGAGACTTGGCAAGCATGCACTGCTGGGCTCAAGTCCCAAGACCCCACTCCCCGCTGGACAGCAGCCAGAGACAACATGGGGAGGTAAGGGGGTCATGTGCCCCTCCAGATTTTTGCCAAGGTTTGCTAGCCCTGCTTGGTCACATGGTGCTGCCCAGATGCCTCCCTGCACAGCAGCTGCTGGAGCAGCAAGCTGGGAGCTGCAGCTGTGGGGAGAGGCAATGGTAAACAGCAGTGACAGCCACTGCTTTTGCTGCTGCCTCTCCCTGCCAAGCCAAAGCAGCAACCCCTCCCTGCAGCTCCCAGCTGTTTCCCACTGCCTCTCCACAGAGAGCTATCTGCAGCTCCCAGGTGTGAGGGGCCACTGAGGGTAAGGGGGCAGTCTGGGGGACATGACTGAAGCTGTTGGGGGGGTCCCAAACCTTTAAAATGTGCCCCCCGCTCTCAGCAGGCACCAGTTGTCTCTGGCAGAACCCCTAGTCCCACCACCCCCCCTCAGGGCAGAAACCCTGAGCTCTCCCCCTCCAGTCTGGTAGGCAGAGAATGGGAGGGGGCCACACTTTAACTGTAAAAGAGCCTCATGCGGCTCACAAGCCACAGTTTGGCCACCCCTGTTATATGATGTGTATACTGTGATGGATAGCAACTGCTGGATTTGTGTTGAGATTTGCACTTAAGACAGATTCTCTGTTACCATTTAATCCCTTTGTACCATTCAAATAGCATAAAGGGTCTGGATCCTGGCCACAAACAGCAAGCGAAGAATTCCTCTGAAGGAGGGAAACCCTCCACAAGAATAAATCCTTAGGTACTTCAGCCTTTGGAGTAAGTTAGAGTAGATCAATCCCCAGATTCAGGGAGTAGTGACTGGCTCTGAAGTCCCCCATTCTATGTTAAGGAGAGCTCAGATGGAGGGGAGAATCTAGTCCAATGTGTTTGTGCATATATGTGTATGTAAATTTTAGCCCATGTCACAGGATATTGTGAAGGCTGGGAGTACTAGGTGTTAATTTTTTTTTACCACTGGACAAAATATGTGTCTTTCCATTGATGTTAATAGAAGATGGATCAGAGTCTGCTCCTATTGCAAGCCTGGTACAATCATATAAAAGGTGAGACAGACACTGTGTGTGTTCACTTGTGTGTTTTTTGTTATACTTTGGCCCATCAACCAGAAGAAAAAAACAGCTGACTGACTGAGAGAGAAAAATATAGTATAAAACAGTGAAATACTAATCTAGTGAGAATTTTTTTTGTGACTGAGGCAGATAAGTATTTGCAGGTAACTTTAAAAAAAAAGCATAGGGCAAACAAATGAAACATTAGTCCAGCAAGAACATTTCTGCCTTGCCTTTTGGGAGGCTGTGATACTTCATATTAATTTTAAATTTGTAAAATCTCCTTTTTTGCTATACCACAGTGTAACCCGAACGCCATAAACAAGACACAGAGACACCAATCTACTGCATATCACATGTGTGAATAAGAGGGACATCTGCAATTACTCAAGCTAGGATCAAAATTATGAGGTCTTGCAAGTCTTAACTTTCAGATATAAATTAAATGTCTGTTAGGAGACAGAAAGATATTCCCCCTCTACCTTCATGATATAGTATTACACAAGTGGCTAAGCAAACTGCAGGAGGCATTGCCTTCCTCTGAAGGAGCCGGTATAGGCCAGGTATAATTCCACTGTAAAGTTACCATGTATCTAATCATCTCAGTCACGGGAGCATATCAATCCTCTATGTGACAAGCCACCCTCTTTTTAAAAAAAAAAAAAAAAAAAAAGATTCTTTGGAAAATAGAAAATCAAACTCAAGTTCATCACCTTTTGCAAAACAAGTGTGTGTGTGTGTGTGTGTGTGTGTGCATGTTGTGGGGGGAGAAGCTCTGTAAATTAACGGGCACTTATCTTGAGTTTCAGCAAAAAGGGTACTTCTCCAAAATCCACATGCGCACACGCACTGACACATCTGGATGGTCAGACTGTAACTATATTTCAGAAACCACATGTTCTCCAAATAATTTTCTTCCTCTCCCTTCTTTTTCTTCCTAATTTAAGTTATTTATTTTTTCTCTGGGAACGAACACATTTTCTTTCTTGCTTCTTTCTGAACATATTGGGCTCAATTTAGGTCTGATCTACACTATCTTCAATCTCTATGGAGATGCAGAGTGTAAATCCGTATTCTTTTGAATTACCTTTTGGTTCAAAGCCCTAAAACCTCTGTCTCCTGACTTAAGTAGGAGTTTTGGTTGAGTAAGAGCTTCAGGACTGACCCTTTAGGTACACCTGCATGGCAAGCAGAAACCTGTGGCAGCAGACCCAGATCTACAGACTTGGGCTCACACTGTGGGACTAAAAATAGCTGCTTAGACATTCAGGTGTAGGCTGTGAAGCCCATCCCGTGCCTAGGATTCGGAACACAAACCTGAATATCTACACAGCTCTTTTTAGTGCTATAGTATCAGCCCCACGAGTACGTGTATGTCGACCCTGGCTCTGAGACTCACTGATACAGGTTCTGCTTGCCATGTAGATGTACCCTTAGTTACCTTAGGGCTTGAGCCAAAGCCAATTAAAGTAAATGAAAAGACTCCAATTGACTTGAATGGGGCTTTGAATCAGTCCTATATATAATCTATCTTCAGAACCTCTCTCCACAGTCCACCTGCCAGGCGCGCTCAGGAATTTTTGTGCTAATTACAAACCAGTCATCAGAGATAACAAATCTATAAAGCAGGGAATGTTTTGTAAAAAGGATTCTGGAGCTTCTCTGATAAATGTAACCCAAGGTTCTACGGGAGATAAAGTGAGAGTGAAAAGTTATATAGGCCAAACTGTAATTAATAAAACAGTACTCAGACATCCGTGCACCTTTTATATGGGCAGGGACTTGAACTAAGGTGGAAGGATTTGTAAGACAATAATTGTGAGCTTTGACCTTAATAGTCCTTTTCTCTTATTGTTTACCTTGTGACTTTAGAAAACTTGCTTTGTATCGTAATATATAAGGAAGCCACTTGAGATAAGAAGAGTGGTGTTTATTCAATAACCCTTAGGAAACTTCTTTAGATTATAGAAATTTAACATCCATTTCAGATACTATTAAGGCATTTTAGGACCCTGCTGGGTGATTTTAGTAGAAAACAACTAGTGTAATAAAATCTAAGGGCTAGATTCTGCACTGCATCTCCTTGGAGACACATCACAGAAGGTAGAGGCAGGGATATGGAGTGAGGCATGGGAATGTTAGGATGTTAGTTATTTTTGACAGGGGTTTTTTTTGGGGGGGGGGTGTTTGGAGACTGTTTTTCTTTTGCTTGACTCCTCAGGTGGTAGTATGGTATCAAGTGGCTGTGCATAAATTCTCAGGCTTCAGGAACTTCCCATCATGCAGGATAGTTATGCAACTAAATTACAGGCAGATGAGGTGCCTCATCTGCTTTGGAATATGCTTTGGAATCGCTGATAGATGTGCTGTATGCAAATCCTTCTCTGAGTAGACTCAAATATCTAGAGTCCTGATTCAAGATACACCTCATGGAGAGGTCAATACTCTCAGCCTCTGATCCTGGCCAGTCTGGGACTGACCAGTTGGAGTATGTGTCTCAAATACAGTTTTGCAAGGTTCCTGGGAGCAGCCAACCCTCCACCTGGCAGCCACAAAGCCCAGCTCCATAGTCAGGGTCTGCCCCTGAAATCCAACTGGCAGAGTTCCAGAGTGGCTGATTGGACCGCTGGCCCTACTTAAGCCAACAGAAGGAACAGGAAGCTGTCTGAACAATTGGGCTCCACCCTGCTTTGAACTGCATGCCTTGTGCTTTCTGCTACCCACTCCTGCTACCTACTACCCATTCCTGGTTCCTCAGCTTGATCTTCTGGCATCCCAAGTCAGCTTGACTCCTGGCATCAGACATGTGGTTCTTGACCTTCAGTTTTCTCCTCCCTCTGACCTCCTGGTATCCTGACCTGACCTGCCTCTGGTTCCCAACTCATGGTTCTGATCTCCAGTTTGTCTCCTGCTTCTGACATCCTGGTGTCCTGATTCAGTTGATCCTTGACTCTGGCTCATGACTGTGGACCTTGGCTCTGACTGCTAGGTCTGGCCGCCCACTTCCCAACTGTTGCAGCATGCCTCCTCCAGAAGTAGTCTGACCGTGACTTTTTCATCTGGTCTTTTGCTGAAATGTTCTGTCTCTAACAGAGGAAAGAAGTACCACAAAACTTCCGTGGAAAAGAGGTGCTGAGCTCCATCCCCAGGCCCATCTTGAAGCCCTAAAACCTCTGTGTCTTTGGAGTATAAGGATAACTGAACACACAAGAAGGGTTCCTTGGACACCTGTGAGAACTGAACACTGTATCAGCTGAAAAATTACCTCATAAGTGGTGCAGTACTGATCCAGTTGAGGCTTCTCTGCCTAGATTTCAGGGATCCAGATTTTTGTCCCCCCTCTTACCCTTGGACAAGACTCTAGAGCTGAATCGTACCACCAAAGGCACAAGTCCCTTACTAAGGACATACATCCTTGGTCCTCCACATTGGCCTCCATCCCCTTATGCTTACTCTTCTATGCCTTACTGGATGCCCTGATGGCAGGACCTCTATATATGGTCTTCTATAAGGACCAGGCCTCATTACAGCCTGTCAAGGTTCCTCCCACACTCTGAACTCTAGGGTACAGATGTGGGGACCTGCATGAAAGACCTCCTAAGCTTATTCTTACCAGCTTAGGTTAAAAATTTCCCCAAGATACAAACTTTGCCTTGTCCTTGAACCGTGTGCTGCCACCACCAAGCGTTTTAAACAAAGAACAGGGAAAGAGCCCACTTGGAGACGTCTTCCCCCAAAATACCCCCCTAAGCCCTACACCCCCTTTCCTGGGGAAGGCTTGATAAAAATCCTCACCAATTTTTCCAGGTGAACACAGACCCAAACCCTTGAATCTTAAGAACAATGAAAAATCAATCAGGTTCTTAAAAGAAGAATTTTAATTTAAAGAAAAGGTAAAAGAATCGCCTCTGTAAAATCAGGATGGTAAATACCTTACAGGTTAATCAGATTCAAAACATTTGCCTCTAGGCAAAACCTTAAGTTACAAAAATACACAAAAACAGGAATATACATTCCATCCAGCATAGTTTATTTTACCAGCCATTAAATAAAAGGAAAACTAATGCATTTTCTAGCTAGATTACTTACAACTCCTGTTAAGTTAGTAAGTAAGTAAGTCTGCATTCCTGATCTGTTCTGGGCAAAAGCATCATACAGACAGACCAAAACCTTTGTTTTCCCCCCCCCTCCAGATCTGAAAGAATCTTGTCCCCTCACTGGCCATTTTGGGTCAGGTGCCAGCGGAGTTACCTTAGCTTCTTAACCCTTTACAGGTGAAAGGGTTTTGCCTCTAGCCAGGAGGGATTTCATAGCACTGAATACAGAAAGGTGGTTACCCTTCCCTTTATATTTATGACACAGCCTCATTCAAAATTCCTGTCAAAGATGGTCTCAAAATTCCACCTAAATCAAGTCATACATCTTCTGATATTTTTTTTCTGAAACTGTATGCTTACAAAGATGAAGAAAAGCAGGACTCACTGGATATCCATAGGATGCTCTCCTTATACTTGGACAGAACGAAATGTTTTCAAGTTTGTTTTTTTCAAGTCTCTTTGTGGCTTGTACAGAAAAAATGAAGGGTCATCCTGTCTCAGCCCAGAAAATATCCAGTTGGATCTTTCTGCATCAGAATTTGTTATGACTTAGCTAATGATACACCATCATCAAGAATTATTGCAAATGCAACTAGAGTTCAGGCCACATCCATGGCTGAGTAATGTTCCCATACAGAACTTTTGTAGAGATGGTACATGGTTATACATTCACTAAACATTATGCCTCCATGGAAGCCTCCAGAGCCAGTGCAAACTCTGGAAAGATAGTTCTTCAGTCACTGTTGAAATAGACTTTTCATCCCCCACCTTCATCCTGGGTACTGGTTGGGAGTACAAAGAATGGAATATATATGTGGACAGTCACTTGAAGGAGAAAGAGAGGATTACTTACCAGTACAGTAATTATTTTTTGAGATGTATTGTCTACATATATATGTTCCATGATCCGTCCTCCATTCCATCTACTAGAGAGTCTATTATAAGTAAGATTTTGGTGGCAAAGGAACTGAGAGTCAGTTGAAGCAGCCCTTGGTTGAAGGCACGAGGACACATGTGCCATCCTATTAGATACTGCCAACCAAAAGTCACCAGCTTAAGTGGCTGGATGCGCGCACATCAAGAGTGGAAAATATGTATATGTGGTCAGTATATAACAGTTACTGTGCAGGTAAGTAACTTTTTTTTTATAGCACAAGAAAGAGAAAAGGGAAATTGCCAATCACTCCCTGCCTTGGAAAATGTCCTAATGGAAAATTCATCCTGACCTCATTGCTGACATAGAGATCATTGCCTGAATTTGGTCACCAAGTTTAATGAATACTTTCCCAACAGCATAGCAAGTGAGAATTGGGTCAGGGACCCATTTTCAATAGAAGATTGTCAGATGGCTTTTCAGCAAAGGAAAAGGAAGAATTTATTGAACTATCATGTGATGGTGGATTCAAGGTCAAACTCAACAAAGTAGAGCTCAGTGACCTTTGGCTGAGAAGGAGAGAGGAGTTTGCCCTGATATCAAATAGAGCTTTGAAATTTTTGGTGCCCTTAGTGCTACATACTATGCAAGACTGGTGTCTGTCCTGATCACTATTAAAACAAGTATAGGATGAAACTCCATAAAGAATTGGATCTTCAGCTGAATCTCACAAATCTCACCTGACATAAATTAACAATGTGCTGTGAAGCAAGTACATCATTCTCTTTCTTTTTTGTTTTGTTTTGGTTGTTCGTTCTCCAAGATACTTAATGTTTTGTAACAATTTGAACTTTGGCTCAGGTTCAATAATAATCCACATAGAATTAGCAGAAACTTTGAATTTAAATTAGACAAATCAAAAAGTCAAGCCACTGACATTAGTTTAGCAGCATTCCAAGAATATAACAAGATGTCATTTATGACATATTTAATTATGTCTTATAATTTGAATAACACAAGACATTAATAATAATAATGGCTACTTCATTGTATTTCCTTTTGATTCACTGTCTGAAAATATAAGATGTTTTTGAAAGGATGTTATAATGGAACATCTTAGACTTTCATATTCATTTATTTTACTATAGAGGTCAGAAATCCTTAATTTAAACCTATTGAGGTATAACACAAATGTGTACCAAAAAATTGCATATGGTACTTCGAACATAAATTTATTTAAGGTGGCAGCACATGAACCAATACAGTTTTGGAATTGCTGCAATATGCCATATTACATGTTCACCAGCTATTGTGCCCTAAAAATCCCTTGTGTACTTTAGACATGTTTTTATCCTATTTAAAAACAGCTGAATTAGAGAGCACAATGAATATCTTTGTGGTCAACATAGACAAAAAGAAGTTGTATTCAGCATCATGTCAGCTAATCATGGTGAAACCTTCCTGGTTCCTCCATCTTTTTAGGTAAGATCCAAACTGTGTTGTGCAGCTGTGACATGGAGGCCCATTGGTGGTTCACTACTCTGTGTCAGCAACTCTTGACAGGCCTGACATACTCACTACTCCTAACACTCTGTTGCCATAATCTGTATCTAAAAGGTGTCATGTAAGGTATCCTCTACAAACTGGTAACACACTTGTCCTGAAAATCATTTTTTGGTGTATGTATAAGGTGTGTACAAAATGTTATGTGTTGGAAAGCGACACCTGTTCCAGACAAAGGAATGTAGTTCTGCCTGCTTGAATGTGTCTCCGAAGTAAGGTATGACCAAGGACTAAGAAAAGTACATGTACATGCAAAGTAAACAAAGCCTCAGGAGAGCAAGTGGGGAAAGATGACTACTTAACAGTCTCAGAGGATGGAGACTGCACCACCCAATAAGCCTTCCTGCTTTTGAAGCAGGCCCAATTAACTTTGGGAAGATATAAGGAGAGAGAAAAAGCCATTTTTGCATCCTTCACCTGAGGACGCACGTCTCTTTTTCAGCACACACGCTTGATTTTGTGTCAAAGGCACGTTTCCTTTTAAGGTATTGAGCACTACTAAATCGTCGGAGGTCGAACAGAGTATAGCCCTCCTTTGCTGCGGGGACGATTTGCTAAGTAATTTTAAAAGGACCAGGTTTCTCTTCACGCAGCTAGACATGTTTTCGGTCAGCAGCCCTGGCTGTTTAAAAAGGGGCCTGCCAATAATTCATCTCTTTTTATTCCCAGCTGTTGTTCTTTTCAAAGTATAAACCGCTGGCTAGTCTCGAGGGAAAAGATCAGTTCTTAGTCTATAAGCTTCTGGTGTGGAAGCATTTAAATCCACCACCAGCTAGCCATAAGGTCTTTTGGTAGCATCCTCAAAAGCTTCTAGAAAGAATTGAGCTTTGCCGGGGTACGTTTGCCAAGTGAGCGTAGCAATTTGTAATTTATCCCTGGGGTTTTTTAACAGAACCATGCACTTTGTGTTTAGGTTAATTGTGCGACTCTTTTTTTTCCCTGACAAAATATGTTTTGAACTATATACATAATGCTCAGGTTTCTGTGATGCATGTACTTGGTAAAGGCTTTCTTGATTTCTTCACTTTCACAAGCAGAGTTCATCAGTTCTATGATAATCATATTTACTTTATTGGTAGGAAACAAACAGTCATCGTCAAAAGCATCAGGCAGCCCCTCCGCAAAATTGATAAAGGGATATTTACAGAGTAGCTCTTTATACAGAGGTTGCCAACAACTGTAACACCACACAATATTCTCAAGCATAACAGACAGTGTTTGTTTGGCATTATCCAACACCATTTTTTATAAAGTAACTTTCCCGCAGTTGCTAGGCCCCGCAAGAATTGCAGAAAAGGGATGTTTCCACCTCGTATCCATTTTTAAAAGCCGTAGGGCAGGGTTTTAAACCCTTCTCTTAGGACCCTCTTGTTGTAAGCGACTCTCTGTGTTTTCTTAAGGGTTTTTGCCTCTATTTGCCACTGATTTTTGTTCCTTTCGATAGAGGGCTGCTGCACTCTCTTTTTTGAGGTGTTTTCTCGCAGGCCCATGCAATAGTCCAGGACTAGATCTTTCAAACTGTCAAAGTTGATCTTTTCACAGTTTGCTTTGACTTTCATACAGGCCTTTCCTCCTGACAGCTTATACCCGTATGTTTTCGGGCCTGCCAATACAAACTCAGTGATGTGTTGATCTGGTGGGATCTCGCTCGTGAGGTCCCCTAAATAATTCCCCAGAGGGGGATTCCAGTCACACTTCCTTGTCACAAATATCACCGAGTCAGTGTCGTGGGTACAGGCACCGCTCTTGCAACCTGTCTAAGAGGTTGTATAGTTCTAAGCGGGCATAAGCGGTGGTGAAACAGGCTATGAAGACGTTGGTATTGCCAGAGGCAGAATAACGCTCTTTTGCGTGCTTCCAAGACACACACGCGGTTTCATCATTGATAAACTCGCAGGATGAAACCTCGTAATTGGGGGGGAAACAGGTGCTGAAAGAGTTCGTCAGGGTCTCTCACAATGCTGGTGTTGCGTATGTTTGTTCTTTGGTCAAATTTACCCCACAGAGAATTTAAAAATAGTTTATCGATTTGGAGTTTAGCAGGGTTCGACCTGATCTTGTGTTGACATAAACGCATGCCTTCTTTCTGGTAGAAATTGTTGACGTACTTATTTTGTTTTTCTTCGTCTGTGCACCAGCTGGGATACCCTGTCTTGTTTCTGGCGGAGGTGTAATTTTATGTACTCTGAAAAGAGTTCATCAGATTTTTCATTAAAATGCCAGATTTCATAGATTTTTAGCCACTGCATACCCCTTCGCTATGGCCACGTTCAATTCCACCGTGCACCAAGTCCCCAGGATAGCCCTCTCCTTGTCAGTATGGGTGCATGTCTCCCGCTGCTCGGTTTCCGCACAGGTTCGGTATAGCGGGAACATAAGCTTGCCATCCACTCTGACAGGTAATAATGGGAAAAAGAGGCCTCGCGGGGGGGGTACACTTTAACTTTTGCAGTTCCAAAATAATTTGCAAGGGGTCCAAATTTGTCAAACTATATTGGGGTATCTGATAGTGTATTCTTTGGTTTTGTTTATGAAAGGATACAGGCTGGTAAAATCATAATAGTGGATTTCTTCCCCAGGGTTAGGTTTTTAATACAGGTGGATAGCATTTGTTCTCCACCAAAAAGAGCATCCCTAGGTATGAGAGACTGGGGCAACTGGGCTCGGTTTAAAAAAATCTGCAAGCTCCCTGTCTGTTTCTTACATCACCTCCCACTCGTGCTCTCAGAGAGTCCTCACTACAAAACCAAGTCTTTTCAGATAGTCGGTCTTGAGCTGCATCTTGTAATAAAGAAACCCCAAAGTTGTCCCCGTCATAGTATTTTGTGCTTTTTCACAATAACAGGTGACACAGCCGTAGAAAAAACACCCGTTAAACTCCACTTGCGTACCCTGTCAACATTGGCATATCTGCCTAAAAAGTAGGGGCTTACCTGTAGTTCCGCACCCTGTAAAGCATGCTGTATTTGTATATTTTCTTTGAGAGGTATACAACAGCCACTGAATAGATGGGGTCGAATATCTCTTTTTCTGCCTGTGATAGTTGTCTGGAGGGAGAAGAGCTACCGTGTTAGGCTCCAAAAACATAAACCTGTACATAGCCATGCAGACAGATGCCAGCATTATGTACTGGAATGGATCTATACTCAGTTTTATTTCAGTGAATTTATCAGGTTCTTTCTCTACTATATCTCCCATCTCTGTCATTTTCATAATCTTTCTGTATAGGATACAAACCTGTCTCAAAATTTTGACATCCTGCTGACAGTAATACACAAGCTCTTTCTGCAAGTCAAACATCTTGTAGCTGTGGTCCCGATACCAGTTGAGAAACTTTCTCCCTAGGCATCATACTTTCCACACCACAGTGCTCCACACTGGGCATAGGCCCCATGTAATTTTGATTTTCTAAAGTGTTAAAAAAAAAAAATGTGGAAAATATCCCTTGCACACTCCAAACCCTATCGCCTGCGGGAGCTTGCTAAGCTTCATGGGCAAGAAGTTTAAAGTCTATAAAACAAATGCCCAGGGCCTTAACTTCCAGACACATTAGTTTACTATCCTGAGTGATTAGTTCTGTGCACATCTTTTCCTTCAGTAACTGTCTAACGATGAATTATGCATCATAACCTTTGGAATTGTGTGCTAGGAACGTGTAGTCCCGGAACTCTTTGCCAATAAAGGTCTTAACAAACATAGAAAGACACTCGTCACCCTTAAATTCCCAGGATTTTTCTGGCTTTAGGAACATAGCAAGCAAAAAGTTAATTGGGCATATGCAACCCAGTCTTCTGCGTGCATTCAAAATCATAAAAAATAGCCTGAATCATCAGAAAAGTATTTCTAATGCTGTCCACAAAACAGAGGTGGCTGTCTACGTCACCAGCGATCAAACCTTGACACTGCTTACAGCACTTCCCTTTACACTTGTGCCACTTGTCCACATAAGACTGACACTTATCGCACAACGTTTTAGACAGGCATTTGACTTGTTTTTTTTTTTTTTTTGATGCACAGTCAACGTGCCTGTCTAAACACTCTTTGGACCGACAATACAGTCTACAGCTAGGACACCTCAGCTGCACACCCATGCTGTCCGAGCACGTTATGCTCAAACAGAGGCAGCAACGATACCTGCAAGATTGGTTGTGACTGTACACTGTGTGGCAAAACTCACAATTTTTCACACCAAACAACTTTTTCACATCCAGAACCCCATAGTAATGCTCATTGTGCAACAAGATGAAAAAAGTCTTGGGGTACACTGGGCCCCTTGTTTTAAAAAAAAACCCCTCTGCCTTTCGTAGCATACAGCACCACCTGTGTGTTGACTCATAAGTGCTGTTCAAACGTTGCTACATCACTGAGCATAACCTTTTTTTGATCTGACTGCCCCAGTTTCTCATGCAACTTTCTCGCCCCCGCTAACAATTCCGCGTCCGAAGGTTTACGGTCGGACATAACGGCCAAGAGTCCACCCGCAAAACATAGATTGGTACCGGTGTAAGTCAGGTCTAATAAACATGGTCTTTTTTTATGAGTGATTTGACTGCTGAGGATAGAATTTAAAACTCTAAGCACGCGCCCCCACCTCTGTTTTTTACAACTGTCACAATGAGGCGCAACATCCCATCAACATGCAACTCTCTATTGCTCTGTAGCAGCTTTGAGGTCTGATTTAAGAAATCCTCAGCAGACAGTTCATCCCTAGTTGTTCTGACTGAAAACAAAGGGTTAGTTAAATTTCAGCTCTCTAAAAATAACTGAACATAATCCTCAGGGCCTACCCTACCATTAATGTCATCGGGAAGTAACTGTATCCCCCTGTGTATGGCTTCAACAACCTGCTGAGCTGAATTTATTCGCTCAAGATTGACAAAACGGAATTCCTCACAATACACCGACCCCCCCCAAATCTAGGTAATTCATGTTGCCAACTTCTCGCTCTCTCCATATACACCTCTGCATTTTCAGAGTTACTTGGGGGTTCCTCTATGGGACCATCAGCAGCATCTTCTATATCAGAGGCTATTTGAGAGTCAGACTCTGAGGGGCCTCCGTGAGGGTCATCAGGAGTAGAAGGGGACCCATCTAGAGAGCCCTCTAGGGAATTTTCTAAATCAGACTCTGTGTGAGAGTTGGGTTCCAGCTCCCCAGTTTGAGAGCCTCCAGTAGGGGGCATCTCATTTTGGTTTTTTTCCTCATAACCTCTTTAGCCTTTTAAAAAAAATTTACAGCAAACCTGGCCTGGAACTTTTTGGCAGCCGTCTGTTTATCCCCCAAGAGCTGTCCCCGCCTTTTGTTTACACCTGAGCTGATGTGTATCCTTGAGGTTGCCCTTTTTACCCAGGCTCCTTTCCACAGCTAGTCACCCCTGCTCAGAGCTACCTTTTGGAAAATTGAAGTATTTTTCAAAAAGTCACCCACCAGAGCTTTTGCATTTTTGATGTGGTTTCCAGTCCTCCTTTCTTTTAGACCCCCTGAGGATACAGCAACCACGAATTTTCTGAACGAAGCGTCATATTTTCCCCAAATCTTTTTAGAATACTGTTCTTTTAGAACCCCCGAGGATACGTCCATCAGTTTTCTGAATGAAGCATCATACTTTTCCCAAATACTAGAATGTGGGGGAGCTGTGACGAGCTTATGGTGCTGGGAGAATGGTTTGTCAGTCCTTGGTTTTTTATTCACAACCCCTAGAGCTTGTGCTCCAGGTTTGTGAATGTGGACATTTTCACTCAGTTTTCTCAGGGCTTGGTGTGGTGGTGGCCACTGAGGAACTGGAGTTGTGATTGCAATACCATAGCCTTGCAGTGGAGGGCCTTTGAAGATATCAATGAATGTCTTGGGGCTTTTTTTTTTTTTTTAAACATGTTTTTTCATGTTTAAAGTTTGGGGTGGGGAGTGTTTTCTAGAAAGAGTGACCCATAGCATTCAACCAACTCCTGGGTCGGATTTAAACTGTCCAATAGCTTTCCACCAACTCCTAGGGTTCTATTTAAACTGTCCAATAGCATCTGTAAATTCCTGAGGTTTTATTTCATTTCATATTAATCAGAACTCACCATCCTCATCCACGCACCTCCCTTTCTGTGGGTCCACACCCATCAAATTTAACCCTATGGCAACAAGGGTGAGTAATCACAGTCACCCTGGCTATTCAGTGGGGGTGTGGTTAAAACCATTCAGTTCAACAGGATAAGTCAGCTCTGTTGTACTCAAACACATGTCTGAACCATCCCTGGTTTGTTTGTTTTTTGTTTGTTTTATTGTAAACACATTTTTAGGAATATTTTTCCCTGCCACAACATACATTTCAGCTTTTTGCTGTAAATGGGTCTCTTTTACACAAAAACACAAGAGCTAGGTTCTCACAAACAATTTATTTTTTATTTAAAAGACATACACCTCCTTGAAAACAAACCAACATGCTTCATTAAACTTTTAGCTCACTTAAGGGCCAAAGGCCTTCTGACAGAAACACAGATAGTCACAAAGCCCTCACGAAAGCTCATTCTCAAATAAATTGGTTAGTCTCTAGTCACTTTGGATGGGCTATCACCAGCAGGAGAGTGAATTTGTGTGGGGGGGTGGAGGGTGAGAAAACCTGGATTTGTGCTGGAAATGGCCCAACCTGATGATCACTTTAGATAAGCTATTACCAGCAGGACAGTGGGGTGGGAGGAGGTATTGTTTCATATTCTCTGTGTGTGTATATAAAGTCTGCTGCAGTTTCCACGGTATGCATCCGATGAAGTGAGCTGTAGCTCACGAAAGCTCATGCTCAAATAAATTGGTTAGTCTCTAAGGTGCCACAAGTACTCCTTTTCTTTTCAATAGTGTTTTTTTTTTTTTTTTAATTTACAGCTATCAAGTTTTGTATTGCATGTTCCCTCACCATTCTCTAACTTAATACTTTTAGATTTCTTACAAATAGTCTTTTTCTTAAGCAGGGTTCTGTAACTTTTTGTGCAGACTAGACAGTCAATATAACTCTGTAAGCAGGCATAGAATCATAGAATATCAGGGTTGGAAGGGACCCCAGAAGGTCATCTAGTCCAACCCCCTGCTCGAAGCAGGACCAATTCCCAGTTAAATCATCCCAGCCAGGGCTTTGTCAAGCCTGACCTTAAAAACCTCTAAGGAAGGAGATTCTACCACCTCCCTAGGTAACGCATTCCAGTGTTTCACCACCCTCTTAGTGAAAAAGTTTTTCCTAATATCCAATCTAAACCTCCCCCACTGCAACTTGAGACCATTACTCCTCGTTCTATCATCTGCTACCATTGAGAACAGTCTAGAGCCATCCTCTTTGGAACCCCCTTTCAGGTAGTTGAAAGCAGCTATCAAATCCCCCCTCATTCTTCTCTTCTGCAGGCTAAACAATCCCAGCTCCCTCAGCCTCTCCTCATAAGTCATGTGTTCCAGACCCCTAATCATTTTTGTTGCCCTTCGCTGGACTCTCTCCAATTTATCCACATCCTTCTTGAAGTGTGGGGCCCAAAACTGGACACAGTACTCCAGATGAGGCCTCACCAATGTCGAATAGAGGGGAACGATCACGTCCCTCGATCTGCTCGCTATGCCCCTACTTATACATCCCATTGGGATGCATTGGGTTCTTCCGTCCTAAGGGTATGTCTACACTACGGAATAAGGTCGAATTTATAGAAGTCGGTTTTTTAGAAATCGGTTTTATAAATTCGAGTGTGTGTGTCCCCACAGTAAATGCTCTAAGTGCATTAAGTGCATTAACTCGGCGGAGCGCTTCCACAGTACCGAGGCAAGCGTCGACTTCCGGAGCGTTGCACTGTGGGTAGCTATCCCACAGTTCCCGCAGTCTCCGCTGCCCATTGGAATTCTGGGTTGAGATCCCAATGCCTGATGGGGCTAAAACATTGTCGCGGGTGGTTCTGGGTACATATCGTCAGCCTCCCGTTCCCTCCCTCCCCCCGTGAAAGCAAGGGCAGACAATCATTTCGCGCCTTTTTTCCTGAGTTACCTGTGCAGACGCCATACCATGGCAAGCATGGAGCCCGCTCAGGTAACCGTCACCCTATGTCTCCTGGGTGCTGGCAGACGCGGTACGGCATTGCTACACAGTAGCAGCAACCCCTTGCCTTGTGGCAGCAGACGGTACAGTACGACTGGTAGCCGTCATCGTCATGTCTGAGGTGCTCCTGGTCGCCTCTGTGAGGTCGATCAGGAGCGCCTGGGCAGACATGGGCACAGGGACTAAATTTGGAGTGACTTGACCAGGTCATTCTCTTTAGTCCTGCAGTCAGTCCTATTGAACCGTCTTATGGTGAGCGGGCAGGCGATACGGACTGCTAGCAGTCGTGCTGTACCATCTTCTGCCGAGCAGTCATGAGATGTGGATGGCATGCAGTCCGTCTGCTGCCAGCCAAAGATGTAAAAGATAGATGGAGTGGGTCAAAACAAGAAATAGACCAGATTTGTTTTGTACTCATTTGCTTCCCCCCCCTCCCCTGTCTAGGGGACTCATTCTTCTAGATCACACTGCAGTCAAGATGCAGCGAGGTAAATCTAGCCATGTATCAATCAGAGGCCAGGCTAACCTTCTTGCTCCAATAAGGACAATAACTTAGGTGCACCATTTCTTATTGGAACCCTCTGTGAAGTCCTGCCTGAAATACTCCTTGATGTAAAGCCACCCCCTTTGTTGATTTTAGCTCCCTGAAGCCAACCCTGTAAGCGCCCCTCCCAGCGTCAGAGCAATGGCAAACAATCGGGCATCTGAGAGTGCTGTCCAGAGCAGTCACAATGGAGCGCTCTGATGGGGCTAAAACATTGTCGCGGGTGGTTCTGGGTACGTGTCGTCAGGCCCCCGTTCCCTCCCTCCCTCCGTGAAAGCAAGGGCAGACAATCATTTCGCGCCTTTTTTCCTGAGTTACCTGTGCAGACGCCATACCACAGCAAGCATGGAGCCCGCTCAGGTAACCGTCACCCTATGTCTCCTGGGTGCTGGCAGACGCGGTACGGCTTTGCTGCACAGTAGCAGCAACCCCTTGCCTTCTGGCAGCAGACGGTGCAATACGATTGGTAGTCGTCCTCATCGTGTCCGAGGTGCTCCTGGCCGCGTCGGCTGGGAGCGCCTGGGCAGACATGGGCGCAGGGACTAAATTTGGAGTGACTTGACCAGGTCATTCTCTTTAGTCCTGCAGTCAGTCCTATTGAACCGTCTTATGGTGAGCAGGCAGGCGATACGGACTGCTAGCAGTCGTACTGTACCATCTTCTGCCAGGCAGGCAAGAGATGAGGATTGCTAGCAGTCGTATTGCACCATCTTCTGCCAGGCAGGCAAGAGATGGGGATGGCTAGCAGGCGTACTGTACCATCTTCTGCCAAGCAGCCATGAGATGTGGATGGCATGCAGTCCTTCTGCACCGTCTGCTGCCAGCCAAAGATGTAAAAGATAGATGGAGTGGGTCAAAACAAGAAATAGACCAGATTTGTTTTGTACTCATTTGCCTCCTCCCCTGTCTAGGGGACTCATTCCTCTAGGTCACACTGCAGTCACTCACAGAGAAGGTGCAGCGAGGTAAATCTAGCCATGTATCAATCAGAGGCCAGGCTAACCTCCTTGTTCCAATAACAACGATAACTTAGGTGCACCATTTCTTATTGGAACCCTCCGTGCAGTCCTGCCTGAAATACTCCTTGATGTACAGGCACCCCCTTTGTTGATTTTAGCTCCCTGAAGCCAACCCTGTAAGCCGTGTCGTCAGTCGCCCCTCCCTCCGTCAGAGCAACGGCAGACAATCGTTCCGCGCCTTTTTTCTGTGCGGACGCCATACCACGGCAAGCATGGAGCCCGCTCAGCTCACTTTGGCAATTAGGAGCACATTAACCACCACACGCATTATTCAGCAGTATATGCAGCACCAGAACATGGCAACGCGATACCGGGCGAGGAGGCGACGTCAGCGCGGTCCCGTGAGTGATCAGGACATGGACACAGATTTCTCTGAAAGCATGGACCCTGACAATGCATGCATCATGGTGCTAATGGGGCAGGTTCATGCTGTGGAACGCCGATTCTGGGCTCGGGAAACAAGCACAGACTGGTGGGACCGCATAGTGTTGCAGGTCTGGGACGATTCCCAGTGGCTACGAAACTTTCGCATGCGTAAGGGCACTTTCATGGAACTTTGTGACTTGCTTTCCCCTGTCCTGAAGCGCATGAATACCAAGATGAGAGCAGCCCTCACAGTTGAGAAGCGAGTGGCGATAGCCCTGTGGAAGCTTGCAACGCCAGACAGCTACCGGTCAGTTGGGAATCAATTTGGAGTGGGCAAATCTACTGTGGGGGCTGCTGTGATGCAAGTAGCCCACGCAATCAAAGATCTGCTGATATCAAGGGTAGTGACCCTGGGAAATGTGCAGGTCATAGTGGATGGCTTTGCTGCAATGGGATTCCCTAACTGTGGTGGGGCTATAGATGGAACCCATATCCCTATCTTGGCACCGGAGCACCAAGCCGCCGAGTACATAAACCGCAAGGGGTACTTTTCAATAGTGCTGCAAGCTCTGGTGGATCACAAGGGACGTTTCACCAACATCAACGTGGGATGGCCGGGAAAGGTGTATGATGCTCGCATCTTCAGGAACTCTGGTCTGTTTCAAAAGCTGCAGGAAGGGACTTTATTCCCAGACCAGAAAATAACTGTTGGGGATGTTGAAATGCCTATATGTATCCTTGGGGACCCAGCCTACCCCTTAATGCCATGGCTCATGAAGCCGTACACAGGCAGCCTGGACAGTGGTCAGGAGCTGTTCAACTACAGGCTGAGCAAGTGCAGAATGGTGGTAGAATGTGCATTTGGACGTTTAAAGGCGCGCTGGCGCAGTTTATTGACTCGCTTAGACCTCAGCGAAACCAATATTCCCACTGTTATTACTGCTTGCTGTGTGCTCCACAATATCTGTGAGAGTAAGGGGGAGACGTTTATGGCGGGGTGGGAGGTTGAGGCAAATCGCCTGGCTGCTGGTTACGCGCAGCCAGACACCAGGGCGGTTAGAAGAGCACAGGAGGGCGCGGTACGCATCAGAGAAGCTTTGAAAAACAGTTTCATGACTGGCCAGGCTACGGTGTAAAAGTTCTGTTTGTTTCTCCTTGATGAACCCCCCCGCCCCTTGGTTCACTCTACTTCCCTGTAAGCTAACCACCCTCCCCTCCTCCCTTTAATCATTGCTTGCAGAGCCAATAAAGTCATTGCTGCTTCACAGTCATGCATTCGTTATTCATTCATCACACAAATAGGGGGATGACTACCAAGGTATCCCAGGAGGGGTGGTGGAGGAGGGAAGGAAAATGCCACACAGCACTTTAAGCACAGCACTTTAAAAGTTTACAACTTTAAAATTTATTGAATGACAGCCTTCTTTTTTTTGGGCAATCCTCTGTGGGGGAGTGGCTGGTTGGCCGGAGGCCTCCCCACCGTGTTCTTGGGCGTCTGGGTGTGGAGGCTCTGGAACTTGGGGAGGAGGGCGGTTGGTTACAGAGGGGCTGCAGTGGCAGTCTGTGCTCCAGCTGCCTTTGCTGCAGCTCAACCATACACTGGAGCATACTGGTTTGGTCCTGCAGCAGCCTCAGCATTGAATCCTGCCTCCTCTCATCACGCTGCCGCCACCTTTGAGCTTCAGCCCTGTCTTCAGCCCGCCACTTACTCTCTTCAGCCCGCCACTTACTCTCTTCAGCCCTCCACCTCTCCTCCCGGTCATTTTGTGCTTTCCTGCACTCTGACATTATTTGCCTCCACGCATTCGTCTGTGCTCTGTCAGTGTGGGAGGACAGCATGAGCTCGGAGAACATTTCATCGCGAGTGCGTTTTTTTTTCTTTCTAAGCTTCACTAGCCTCTGGGAAGGAGAAGATCCTGTGATCATTGAAACACATGCAGCTGGTGGAGAAAAAAAAAGGGACAGCGGTATTTAAAAAGACACATTTTATAAAACAGTGGCTACACTCTTTCAGGGTAAACCTTGAAAGTTAACATTACATACATAGCACATGTGCTTTCGTTACAAGGTCGCATTTTGCCTCCTCCCACCGCGTGAACGGATTTTGGTTGAATGCCAGCAAACATACACTGCAATGCTTTGTTCTACAGTGATTCCCCAGTACGTGTTGCTGGCCTGGAGTGGTAAAGTGTCCTACCATGAAGGACGAAATAAGGCTGCCCTCCCCAGAAACCTTTTGCAAAGGCAGAACCGCAAATGCCAGGGCAAAGTAATCCTTTCACATGCTTGCTTTTAAACCATGTATAGCATTTTAAAAGGTACACTCACCAGAGGTCCCTTCTCCACCTGCTGAGTCCAGGAGGCAGCCTTGGGTGGGTTCGGGGGGTACTGGCTCCAGGTCTAGGGTGAGAAACAGTTCCTGGCTGTCGGGAAAACCGGTTTCTCCGCTTGCTTGCTGTGAGCTATCTACAACCTCCTCATCATCATCTTCTTCGTCCCCAAAACCTACTTCTGTATTGCCTCCATCTCCATTGAAGGAGTCAAACAACACGGCTGGGGTAGTGGTGGCTGAACCCCCTAAAATGGCATGCAGCTCATCATAGAAGCGGCATGTTTGGGGCTCTGACCCAGAGCGGCCGTTCGCCTCTCTGGTTTTCTGGTAGGCTTGCCTCAGCTCCTTCAGTTTCACGCGGCACTGCTTCGGGTCCCTGTTATGGCCTCTGTCCTTCATGCCCTGGGAGATTTTCAGAAAGGTTTTGGCATTTCGAAAACTGGAACGGAGTTCTGATAGCACGGATTCCTCTCCCCAAACAGCGATCAGATCCCGTACCTCCCGTTCAGTCCATGCTGGAGCTCTTTTGCGATTCTGGGACTCCATCATGGTCACCTCTGCTGATGAGCTCTGCATGGTCACCTGCAGCTTGCCACGCTGGCCAAACAGGAAATGAGATTCAAAAGTTCGCGGTTCTTTTCCTGTCTACCTGGCCAGTGCATCTGAGTTGAGAGCGCTGTCCAGAGCGGTCAGAATGGAGCACTCTGGGATAGCTCCCGGAGGCCAATACCATCGAATTGTGTCCACAGTACCCCAAATTCGAGCCGGCAACGTCGATTTAAGCGCTAATCCACTTGTCAGGGGTGGAGTAAGGAAATCGATTTTAAGAGCCCTTTAAGTCGAAATAAAGGGCTTCATTGTGTGGACGGGTGCAGGTTTAAATCGATTTAACGCTGCTAAATTCGATCTAAAGTCCTAGTGTAGACCAGGGCTAAGTGCAGGACCCTGCACTTATCCTTATTGAACCTCATCAGATTTCTTTTGGCCCAATCCTCCAATTTGTCTAGGTCCTTCTGTATCCTATCCCTCCCCTCCAGCGTATCTACCACTCCTCCCAGTTTAGTATCATCCGCAAATTTGCTGAGAGTGCAATCCACACCATCCTCCAGATCATTTATGAAAATATTGAACAAAACTGGCCCCAGGACCGACCCTTGGGGCACTCCACTTGATATCGGCTGCCAACTAGACATGGAGCCATTGATCACTACCCGTTGAGCCCGACAATCTAGCCAGCTTTCTACCCACCTTGTAGTGCATTCATCCAGCCCATACTTCCTTAACTTGCTGACAAGAATACTGTGGGAGACCGTGTCAAAAGCTTTGCTAAAGTCAAGAAACAATACATCCACTGCTTTCCCTTCATCCACAGAACCAGTAATCTCATCATAAAAGGCGATTAGATTAGTCAGGCATGACCTTCCCTTAGTGAATCCATGCTGGCTGTTCCTGATCACTTTCCTCTCATGCAAGTGCTTCAGGATTGATTCTTTGAGGACCTGCTCCATGATTTTTCCAGGGACTGAGGTGAGGCTGACTGGCCTGTAGTTCCCTGGATCCTCCTTCTTCCCTTTTTTAAAGATTGGCACTACATTAGCCTTTTTCCAGTCATCCGGGACTTCCCCCGTTCGCCACGAGTTTTCAAAGATAATGGCCAATGGCTCTGCAATCACAGCCGCCAATTCCTTCAGCACTCTCGGATGCAACTCGTCCGGCCCAATGGACTTGTGCACGTCCAGCTTTTCTAAATAGTCCCAAACCACCTCTATCTCCACAGCGGGCTGGCCATCTCTTCCCCATTTTGCGATGCCCAGCGCAGCAGTCTGGGAGCTGACCTTGTTAGTGAAAACAGAGGCAAAAAAAGCATTGAGTACATTAGCTTTTTCCACATCCTCTGTCACTAGGTTGCGTCCCTCATTCAGTAAGGGGCCCACACTTTCCTTGGCTTTCTTCTTGTTGCCAACATACCTGAAGAAACCCTTCTTGTTACTCTTGACATCTCTGGCTAGCTGCAGCTCCAGGTGCGATTTGGCCCTCCTGATATCATTCCTACATGCCCGAGCAATATTTTTATACTCTTCCCTGGTCATATGTCCAAACTTCCACTTCTTGTAAGCTTCTTTTTTATGTTTAAGATCCGCTAGGATTTCACCATTAAGCCAAGCTGGTCGCCTGCCATATTTACTATTCTTTCGACTCATCGGGATGGTTTGTCCCTGTAACCTCAACAGGGATTCCTTGAAATACAGCCAGCTCTCCTGGACTCCTTTCCCCTTCAAGTTAGTCCCCCAGGGGATCCTGGCCATCCGTTCCCTGAGGGAGTCGAAGTCTGCTTTCCTGAAGTCCAGGGTCCGTATCCTGCTGCTTACCTTTCTTCCCTGCGTCAGGATCCTGAACTCAACCAACTCATGGTCACTGCCTCCCAGATTCCCATCCACTTTTGCTTCCCCCACTAATTCTACCCGGTTTGTGAGCAGCAGGTCAAGAAAAGTGCCCCCCCTAGTTGGCTCCTCTAGCACTTGCGCCAGGAAATTGTCCCCTACGCTTTCCAAAAACTTCCTGGATTGTCTATGCACTTCTGTATTGCTCTCCCAGCAGATATCAGGAAAATTAAAGTCACCCATGAGAATCAGGGCATGCGATCTAGTAGCTTCCGTGAGCTGCCGGAAGAAAGCCTCATCTACCTCATCCCCCTGGTCCGGTGGTCTATAGCAGACTCCCACCACTACATCACTCTTGTTGCACACACTTCTAAACTTAATCCAGAGACACTCAGGTTTTTCTGCAGTTTCGTACCGGAGCTCTTCCCATTTGGTCATTTTCTTTAAAACACGGTCAGGGTCTCCATTGAATTGCACAGCATTTATCAAAGTCACCCCTTGCACTAAATGTTCTTGGGTGAGGCACAGACATTGCATAGCATAACCTATAGCAATAATAGTGTTTAATAAGCTTTCTAAACACAGCTCAGCACGCAGGCCCTGGAGCTTGCAGTTTATATCCACTGCAGTGCTAGTCTCACAGTCATGGTGCTGTTGGGCTGATGTATCTGTGACATAGCTCTCACAAGCTTCAAAAAGCTATTTCCTAAGGCAGTGATTAAGGACAGCATAAACAGCAATGCGTACAATAGTCCGCATAATTTTTTTTATGCTCACGATGTAGCACTGGCTCAGTAAGTTCCATGCCAAGCCTCCTCATAGTCGTCATCCTCGGAGTTCTCTTCAACAATTTGTATCGGCGTTGAGCAAAAACAAGGTGGGCCCGGTTCATCTTCGCTGCTTGATGCAACGCTGTCCAGGGCCTCCGGGTCCTCTAGAAAGGCATCGTCGAGCTGTCGAGAGATTTTAAGACAAGAAACAAGTGTAAGTTCCCACTGCTCGTTTTTATATTTACACAACCCCTGGTTCCTAACCCATTACACCCCATCATCATCCGTCACTTCTTATTCATTCATTTACCTGCCCTGTTTTTTCCTTCTGCTTAGGCCAATATAAAAGTTCCTTATTTTAATATATTTTTATTAAGAAGTACTTTCTTCAAGAGTTTTACTTTTTAAATCAAACGTCAAGAAAGTAAGAACAATAACATGCATTTAATTCCCCTGAGCAGTTACTATAATTGATGGTGGCAAACAATTCAAGCTTCAGCAAGAAGTAAGGCTTTCACCACCTAATATAGTACATATTGTATGCCACATTTCCTGCTAACCAAAACCAAATGGAAAATGTACTTACTAGTACTTTATTTTCTCATAATAACTCTATTCTCTGGCCTCCTTGCTGCTTGTTTTTCTCTTTTTATTCATTTCTTCGTAGTATTGACCAGAAGAACAATCTGTTGCCAAAGTTGGGTTTTTATGTGTTGGAGGGGAAGAAAGATCAACAAATAGACCCTCTGTATTGACTTAATTGACAGCTGTGAGGAAGTAATCCAAAACCAATACTTCTCTCACCTATTTGTAAAGTTTTGGGGATTGATGAAGAAATTTCTGTGTTTAAAGGACAATAACAGAGCTTAAAGGACATGGAAGTTTAAGAAATTGGGTTTGCAGCTTGGAGAGGATAAGGAAACAAACATTGAAAATGTACTTTCTGTTCTGGTAGATTATTGTCCTTTCATTTTTTACAATATTACGTATATTAGTATGTTACAAGTTTCAAAGTTACTGTAAGAACAATTCTATTAAAGACGTTAAACTGCTAGCTGGGAAAATAGAGCTTGATTCTCTCCCCCTGTACAGTTCTTTCAGTCTCCTCAGATGGTGAATGGGGACCATAAACTGGCCAGATCAGAGCTAAGAATTACCTCAGCATGGAGGAGCTCTCAGCTGGCACAGTGCTGCCATAGCCATCTTGTATGCCACCCTCCAAGTAGCTGCTGGCAGAAAGGGGTGTGGCAGAAACGGGATAATTGTTATGTCGAGGTCCCTCACTCTCATGGAGGGAGGGAGGCCACAAACCGACTATACCAGTGGTCCCCAACCTTTCTGTGGGAATAGCCAAATGCCCCACCGCTGAAATGCCACCAAGAAGCAGCAGTGGAAAGAAGTGTCGCCGCCAAAATGCCACCAAGAAGTGGTGCTGTATCTCGGCGGCATTTCAGCTGGTGTTTCTCCATCGGCCGTGCTCCGCAGCGGCATTTCGGCGGCACGGTGTCCTGCAGGTGCACACAACTGCCCCAGTGGGCGCCATTGCGCCTGCGGGCACCGCGTTGGGGACTCCGGTCTATAGCCCAGCACCTTCTGGCTGGAGCCAACAGTACTTAACAGTCTATAAGGGAGCTCGAGCCCCCTAGGCAGGGCAGAGCACAAACAGTCTATAGCTCTGGCCTGCGGTCAGGGCAGAATAGCAAAGGAGTCTAGGGGACCAGACCCTCGGGCAGGGCAGGGCACCAAACAGATGGAAGTTCTTACTCTAGTGGATGGCTGATAAACACAGGCTTCAGGGCCCACAGGTGGGGAGGCTGCCACTCCAGGTGTGGAGTGGCAGGGGTAAGGGGCAGTGTTCCCTCTAATTTTTGCATTTCTTGTGTGTAAATTTTTGTGCGTGCAGTGTTTTGCTGTGTGCGCAGGGTTTAGGATCTGTGTGCGCGCGCACATGCGCACAGTTTAGAGGGAACAGTGGTAAGGGACCCCTCCTGACTCCACCAGGTCCCAGCCCAGGGCCCTAATAGTGGTGGAGTGTTCCACCACTGGGTCATTGGGGAATCCCACCGTAACATGCTGACTCACACTCCAGCAGCAGAACCGGGCCAGAGTCTGGTTCCCTTAGGCTACATCCTACCACAGTCTGGGTTTAGGGCTCTGTAGTCCAAACGTTCTCTGTCTTCTCAGGGTACTCGGCCGCCAGCAGTCCCCACAGCTCCTCAGGGCATTCATCTGACGGCGGTCCTGGCAGATCCTTGAGACACTCATCTGTCTCCTCTGGCTGCAGGGCACAGCTCCACTCGAAACCTAGTCCGGGATCCTGTTGAGATCCCAGCTTCCTGGAAGAGCCGTCTGCTCCCTCTGGTGCTCCAGCCCCATCTGAGCTCTGGGGCTCTCCTTTTGTACTTCCTGTCCCACCCCAGGACTTCCAGTGAGTCAGGGTGGATTTAGCTCTGCTCACCAGGGGGAGTGTAGTGGTCCCTCACTCTTCTGCTCGGAGGGAGGCCACTCCACCTCACTACATGCTAGAATATATTTTACATTTCCATACTAGCACAAAATAAATTCAGGGTATGTTAATACAAAGGCTTAAGCTAACCTGTCTTGATGCATGAAAGTCCTCTTTGGATTCTAGGGGATTCGGCCATGTGGAATAAAATGTTTTATGCTAATTGTACAGTTCACGAATATAATGATTTTTTTTTTAAAAGGAAATATTAGCCACAGGCATCCTTTGTGACCCTATGCTTGAGTTTCCCCATTGGCAAATTAAAATTATAACAATATAATAATACCTAACTCTTATGTAACACTTTTCCTTTGCATAGATCAAAGCACTTTACAAAGAAGGTAAGTATCCCTAGACCCATTTCACAGATGGGGAAACTGAGGCACAGAAGTGATGTGACCTGTGCAATGTCACCCATCAGGCCAGAGGCAGAGCCAGGAGCAGAACTTAGATTTCCTATATCCCAGTCCAATGCTCTATTTATTAGGCCACACTGCTCTGAAGAGAAACCATAACATACTTACCTACAGAAGAGTTAGGAGGCTTCATGCATTAACATCGGTAAAGTGTTTTGAGATCTTTACACAAAAGGTGTTGTAGAAGTGCAAAGTGTTATATTATTACTAAAGTAATCCATTTTACAGGGTATTATCATGTAGCATATAAAAGCATCAGATGAGTTTAAAAGTCACTATGTGCTCTAGGCCTCAAACTTTAGGCTCAGTCCAGAGACCCACTCCAGCCCCTTTGCACTGCTTTGGCAGCCCTAAGGTCCTATAGTCCTGGCTTGAACAACCAGCTGAAGAGTCCCCTGGTATGGTGGGACTCCATGATTGGTGCAAAGCAGGTATAGCTGGCTTCAGTTCATGAACAAATACTAACATATATGGTTTGCTTAGAGTTTATGGGTTTATGCAAATTAAAGTCAATAGGAACTGTAGGAGTTCAGCACCTCTGAAACTTAGGCCTTTTCTGTGTAGCATTCTACTCAATAATATGGGTCCAACAGCCTTGGAGGCTCTAAGCTTAGTAGAGCAGCAGGCAGAACTGTCTATTTCCCGCTCAGCTGCTGCAGATCTGGGGTGAGGTGGGCAAAGTAATACACTGTGGAGCTACCTAGTCATGAGTATCAAGATACACTTAACTAGTCAACAAGAAGTAGTACAAGTAGTCTGAGGCAGATCCTGAGAGTGTGTGTTCCTGTGTCTGTGTCAAATTTGGCTAACAAACAAATATTACAGTTTTGGCAATGAAGATGCCAGTTAATGGAAAAACCATAGAGGCTCTGAGTATTTCTCAGAAATGAGAGAAAACATTTGGATTGTTTGTTGCTGAAACTTGGAATAACAGACAGTACATGAAAAACAATTCCTGTTACACCCTTTCCTACTTCCAACCCTCTGTAAATCCAAAACTACAGAACATGTTGACAGCTTTGAAGAATCCTTGCTTTCTGAGG
Organism: Caretta caretta; assembly: GCF_965140235.1. Classification (NCBI taxonomy): domain Eukaryota; kingdom Metazoa; phylum Chordata; order Testudines; family Cheloniidae; genus Caretta; species Caretta caretta. The sequence continues at coordinate 104,953,466 of NC_134210.1, read as the reverse complement.
CTGACTGGAATTAAAATCACAGAATATCTTTAGCCAAAGAAAAATGTATTCTTTGAATGGCACATTTGCATCCGATGAAGTGAGCTGTAGCTCTCGAAAGCTTATGCTCCAATAAATTGGTTAGTCTCTAAGGTGCCACAAGTACTCCTTTTCTTTTTGCGAATACAGACTAACATGGCTATTACTCTGAAACCTGAAATTTTCAGTTATGTAACTCAGAATCAAGGCTGAGTGCTTTGATGTTTTTGTAATATGGGTAGAGACAAAAATATGAACTGGTTCTTATCTGGCCCAAACTGGTTCATCCATATATAATTTGCATAGGTTATAATGTTGCTGATGGTAAAATTCATTTGTATACTTAATTTAATGTTTTTATCAGGTGTGAATTTATAGTACTATCTAATGATCAATCATCTGGGCTTTCTTGGAAGGTAAGCACTGCTTATCTGTCTCTACTCATTCAAATGCTTGGCTCACAGAGTAGAAATTGTTTTCATATTTAAGGGCAACAGGCTCTCTCTTATTAATCTTAGTACACGATGAATTTCTTTTTTCCTTATTGGCTTCTTATATGCCCAACCCACCTGCCAAGTCACATGACACAGGTGGGATGAGGAAGAAAACTTCCTAAGAACTGCCTCCTACTTAAAGAACTCACTGAAGCATGTTCTCCATTTTGGAAAGCTGATCCCTTAATACACATTAACATTAATCAACCTACTGTGATGACTGGTATGTGCGTTGCCTTCCTACTTCCTGCTCCCCTTTTTGTGTTTAATTTGTTTTTCATTTTTCCTCAATGAAGAGTGAGAGGAAGGAATGCCTAGTGTGCAGCTCAGCTTTTGAGTTTTCTTCTATACACGTATATTCGCTCATCACCTGCTATAAAACATCTTCACAGTGTGCCCTCAGACAGACGTACAATAAAATCCATTTTTTACAGGTGGGTTTGCATAATTATAGATTTTCTTCTAGATCAAGAAAACTTAAAGATCAACTCAAGTTCTCAGTTACACATCAATTCTTCCTCCTGAGATATCGGAGAGAAATTTAGCCAGGCACTTCTGAATCTCTATCTTATATATAATCGTAAAATGGAAAGGCTGAAAGGTAAGATGACATTTCATGAAATTCCCATTCTCCTTTTTCTTTTGTTGCTCTTCACTCTTCCCACAGAACTGTATACTACATGTCTTGTCTCCCCGTAATTAATCCATAAAATAGGAAAGCATATTTGCATCATTGTCTGCTTTTAACTTTCATCATTTTTTTTCTTTTGTTTCATCTCCATACATCGTTTTCCCCTTCTGCCTGCTCATAGGCTCATAGACTGTAAGTCCAGAAGGGACCGTCATGATCATCTAATCTTAACATTGCAGACCACAGAACATCACCAACCCACTCCTGTAATAGACCTGTAACCTCTGGCTGAGTTACTGAAGTCCTCAAATCATGATTTAAAGACTTCAAGTTACAGAGAATCCACCATTTACACGAGTTTAAACTTGCATGAGAATCACTGCATTCTCAGTACTGTAAATCATTCTCTTTCTATTCTATCTATCGCTGTAAAGTATTGGTACACTATATGAAAGAATGCAGATGCTACATAAAAAGTTACTGTATATTGTCTGGTAATTACATTCCTAAATCACACATAACCACTGACAGGCATTATGCTGTTCCTAGATTACATTTTCAGCCTGTTAGATCATATTTAGGATTGTCAGTTTTGGTTGGACATATTCCTGGAGGTTTCATCATATAACATAATCTTTAATTAAAGATTAATCTTTAAAAACACCAGGTCAATCCTGAAGTGTTGACAACCCTAATCATATTTCAGATTAAGGGACAAATCTACTTGAAATCTAGTCAATTTCAAACATGTGTTAAAAGCACTTTCAGATTTTGCCTCTGTCCCTGACTTCCTTCTCCCAATTTTTGTGGTTTTTCAATTACATTTTCCTATCTTTAAAATGATTTTTTCTCTCCCATTGCTGTGTGACAGACTGATGCAAACAACAGGGGACTCTAACCAAGATCCCCATCCTACACATGAATCCATACAATCCCTAGCCAGTGGAATGGTCCTTAGGAGACCCTTCCTAGTCGCATAATTGAGGGTAACCATAAAGCTTCTGCAAAAAGAAAAGGAGTACTTGCGGCACCTTAGAGACCAATACATTTATTTGAGCATAAGCTTTCATGAGCTACAGTTCACTTCATTGGATGCATGCAGTGGAAAATACAGTGGGGAGATTTTATATACACAGAGAACATGAAACAATGGGTGTTACCATACACACTGTAACAAGAGTGATCAGATAAGGTGAGCTATTACCAGCAGGAGAGCGGGGGCGCGGGAGAATCTTTTTGTAATGATGATCAAGGTAGGCCATTTCCAGCAGTTGACAAGAACGTGTGAGGAACAGTGGCGGTGGGGGGGAATTAACATGGGGAAATAGTTTTACTTTGTGTAATGACACATCCACTCCCAGTCTTTATTCAAGCCTAAGTTAATTGTATCCAGTTTGCAAATTAATTCCAATTCAGCAGTCTCTCCTTGGAGTCTGTTTTTGGAATTGGGATTAATTTGCAAACTGGAAACAATTAATTTAGGCTTGAATAAAGACTGGGAGTGAATGTGTCATTACACAAAATAAAACTAAAGGAGTACTTGTGGCACCTTTAGAGACTAACAAATTTATTAGAGCATAAGTTTTCGTGAGCTACAGCTCACTTCATCCCTTTTTTCTTTTTACGGATACAGACTAACATGGCTGCTACTCTGAAACAAAATAAAACTATTTCCCCATGTTTATTCCCCCTACCCACCCCCGTTTCTCACACGTTCTTGTCAACTGCTGGAAATGGCCCACCTTGATTATCACTACAAAAGGTCCCCTCATCTCCTCCGCCCCCGCTCTCCTGCTGGTAATAGCTCACCTTACCTGATAACTCTCGTTACAGTATGTGTGGTGACACCCATTGTTTCATGTTCTCTGTATATAAAATCACCCCACTATATTTTCCACTTTATGCATCCGATGAAGTGAGCTGTAGCTCACGAAAGCTTATGCTCAAGTAAATTTGTTAGTCTCTAAGGTGCCACAAGTACTCCTTTTCTTTTTGCGGATACAGACTAACACGGCTGCTACTCTGAAACCCATAAAGCTTCTCTAAGATACAGCTGGGGCAAAGCATACCCCCAGCCTGGACCAGGATCAGGTGAGTGGAAAAATAGCACAGACACACTTTTCTTCCCCTAGCCCAGCCCCACTCCTTTGGGTCCTGGACCAAGCATTTGGTACAGAGACCGGTAGTATCTCCTAAACCTCTTTTTTTTTTTTTTAAATCTTAGGTACCTGTGATTTACCTCTGCATTTTGTTTAGTAGGAGATACTACTACGTCTAAAATGTTCTCCTACTTGGATAAGAGCATGAGTAGCACAAAATGCAGTAGTATCCTAATGCTAGTTGAGGGGTGAAATTCAGGCCCCATTGAAGTCTATGGCAAAACTCACTGATTTCAATAGGGCGAGGATTTCACTCAAGATCTGATCTTTGTAATTCAGCAGAGAAATATCTACCTACTTTTATTTCTTCCAGGTTTATAGCTTTTCTCTGCCCTATCTATCTCCCTCCAAATAAATGGCTTTTGTCTGTACTCAAATAATGTACCCAATAAACTTTGCAATAAAATTACTTTAACGTAAATCACTTGCAAATTATCATTTTAGTGCATAACTAGTCGCTTGTGATGGCCAAATCTAAGTAATGTTGTGACATAATGTGTTATGGGGCCTAACAATGGACTTACTCCAAGTATGAATTTGATCTATTATATCTGTGTTTTTTGGTGTCAGTGACTATCTGGATATGCATTAGCTTTATTATTCATTAGTATTATTAGAGAGGTGATAACTATAGTGTAAAGCATGCCCACATTAATTCCAAAATGTCAGTATCTGTTCTGGAGAATTTAGAACTGTACATTTTCCCAGCATGAGTATGACTATTGTTATTAGGCTATTTTCATGATTTTTATTTCTATAATATCAGAATGACTAGACCATTGGTAAGAAAGGCCATGAAATATTTCCTTATCTATCTATCATACAAGTTCTGTGTGCAGTTTTTACTGTTCTGTCAAAATATTATCTTCATGTAGGTAAGTCTCAGTATCTATTTTATACCTAGAGTAGCTCAAAATAGCCAAAAATCCTAAAAAGCTATTTTTCCTGATGGCTATAAAAGCTGTAACAGTTGTAATTTCCTTATTCCAGAGTATTATTCAAAGTCAAAAGGATAGTGTATGAATATTAGAAATACTGCAGCAGATTTTACTACAGTACTGGAGAAATGAGCTCTGCTTGTGAGGGCATGAGTTCTAATCCTAGCTCTGCCAGTGATTTATTGTTTGGCCTTGGGCAAGTCACTTCACTTTTCTGCCTCAGTCACCCCATTTTTAAAATGAAGATAGTAATATTTACCTACTGACCTCACAAGAGTGTTGTGACGATTAATATTTAATAATTCTACAGATATTTGACCCTATGAGGTGCTCCAAAAATGTTGTGTATTTTTATTACAGTGTGTTATAACAACATAATTGTCTATAAAATGATGCCTGCAACCACATTCTTCTTTCACAATTCTCAGGCTATGGAATAACTCACTGACTGTGGCATTTCTTCATCCAGCCAGTGTACTTTGAAGTACAGTGTATATCCAGGGAAATGTGAGGAAGCTGTACATCATGAAAAAACATGATGAGAACTGGAGGATGCATGTACATGACTCTGGATGGTACAGCAACTGTTGTTGAAATAAGTATTTTATGTAGTTAATCTTTCTACAGAGAAAGATAACACTACATTGGACATAAATAGCACAGAACACATGGAATGAAAAAGAAGACAATCCAGGACTCTTTTCAGCTGTCCCATGAGACCAGAGTGAATTTAAACTAAACAGTTTAGTCCCGCCCAAAACTTCAGTCCCTTTTGAATGGATTTTTCCTTCCAGCCTAGCATTTTCCTCTGCACCAGATGGATTTTTCCTCCTTGGGATGACCTCTTGTCTTCCTCCCATTCCGGAATTCTTAATGTTCTTCCTAAATGTGGCAACCCAACCAGCCTTACTTTATTGTAGCAGAAGGCAGAATGGCAGCCATCAACTGTGCACCTCATCACTTTCTTTTGTGTGGCTGCGGATTCACTGCTGAACACGGGCTTCATCTGACCCTAAATATATTGTATTTATTTAACCCATGCTACAGGCATTGATTTTTGTACTGTGTACACATCACCTTTTTGTGAGATCTAGTTGCCAAAATTATTGAGCAACCGTCAGGGCCAGCTCTAGGCACCAGCAAAACAAGCAGGTGCTTGGGGCAGCACATTTCTAGGGGCAGCTTTCCAGCCCTGCCGCCCCTAGAAATGTTCTCCCGCCGTCCCAGCTCGCCTCCGCTCCGCCTCCGCCTGCTCCCCTGAGCACGCCACCGCCACTCCGCTTCTCTCTCCCTCCCTCCCCCCGACTTGGTACGCGCAAAACAGCTGTTTGGCGCAGCAAGCCTGGGGGGGAGGCAGCATGGTGGAGTGGAGGCGAGCTGGGGTGGGGAGTGGTTCCTCTAACCCCCCCCAGCCCCCCGTTATTTCCTGCACTCCCCCCGCCCGCTCACCTCCACTCCACCTGCTCCCCTGCACGTGCTGCCTCTCCCTCGCCTGAGAGGGAGGGGGAAGAAGTGGAGCGGCGGCGTGTTCAGGGGAGCAGGCAGAGCGGAGGTGAGCTAGGGCTGGAGGTTGCGGGGGGGAGCCGCAGGAAGCAATGGGTGGGGGGAAATGCAGCACGTCTGGGGGAGGAGGTGGGGATCTGGGGCAGAGGCAGAGTTGAGGAGGAGCCGGGGGCAGGGGGAAACGAGAAAAACACGGGGGCAGCCAAAAATATTTTTGCTTGGGGCAGCAAAAATCCTAGAGATGGCCCTGGCAACTGTTCTGGTTGACACTGACCTTAATTTTAACTTCAAGCTCTTTTCAGTGCCATATAAATGTTTACTGGCCAGCCCCTGCAATGCCTCCAGCCCTTCTTCTTTACCAGAGTCATCGAATTTTGACACTCTGCTGGTAAGAAGCAGTTATGTATCCTTGGAACAATCACTTGTACTGAAAGAAACTGAGATTGTGACATCTTGAAATCTGCTTCTTAGCAGAGAGATGAGATCATGTTCTCCTGAGAACATCTCTAAAACAGAAGTTATAGGATCAGGATCCCAATGTTAGCCCTTATATTTACTTTATTAGGCAGTTATTACATTAACATAAGTGTTCTGAAAGACTCAGATACAGGGAAGAAGTATTCTCTGGTAATTAGGACAGGACTGGGTATCAGGAATTCTGGGTTCTGTTACTGATTGCCATTTACTCATAAAAAGAAAAGGAGTACTTGTGGCACCTTAGAGACTAACAAATTTATTAGATTTCAGAGTAGCAGCCATGTTCATCGGATGAAGTGAGCTGTAGCTCACAAAAGCTTATGCTCTAATAAATTTGTTAGTCTCAAAGGTGCCACAAGTACTCCTTTTCTTTTTGCGAATACAGACTAACAGGGCTGCTACTCTGAAACCATTTACTCATGTGTGACTTTGGGCAAGTAGCTTAATCTTTCTGTGCCTGAGTTTCTGTATCTATAAAGGGTGCTAATGCTTGTCTCAGTGTAGTGAGGCTTGCCTAATTGTTTGTGAAGATGTCTTTGAATGAAAAGCGTTCTATACTTGCACAATACTATTATTAGTAGATAAATGTATATGATATATAACATTTCCTTTTCAATGACTTTCACGTTGAAAGGTTCCATTTTGAATTCTTAGCCCAGATATCAGGGTCCATAGTCTTCTCAAATACTATACATTTCAGTTGTAGATCCCTGTTGCTGTAGAACTGGTTGACATTTAGAAGTCACAGCTGAAAGTGAAGCAAAAAAGCAACTCAGAGCAGGAAGCTGTGTTAGTAACTTTCTACCAATAGGTTTCAGAGTAGCAGCCATGTTAGTCTGTATTCGCAAAAAGAAAAGGAGTACTAGTGGCACCTCAGAGATGTGAAAGAATGAATTATGTTGAAATTATAATTCATTAAAGAAATGCTACTTGAAGGGTTTGTTGAAATATAGTTGTCAGGAAGAGAAACATTAAGGCGTGTGAGACAATGGGTTCTCAAACTAATTAACTTAGAGCTCCTACTGAGCTAGGAGATTGGTAAACATTAGTATGCAAATAAGATATGTATATTTGTCAGTTTCTGCTTCCTTTTGTCTCTTATGTTAAATTGGCTTTGGCTTAGCTGTATAAATTAAGTTATCTTTAGCCTCAGAGAGGGGCTCACATCTGGGTGCATTGGCAAAGCGCTTTGCTAATAAACAGAGTGGTCTGACAAATGATGTGAGTCCTGAATCTGACTTTGACAGAGACTAACCAATTTATTTGAGCATAAGCTTTCATGAGCTACAGCTCACTTCATCGGATGCATTCAGTGGAAAATACAGTGAGGAGATTTATATACACATAGAACATGAAAAAATGGGTGTTATCATACACACTGTAAGGAGAGTGATCACTTAAGATGAGCTATTACCAGCAGGAGAGCGGGGGCGGGGGGGGGAAGAAAACCTTTTGTAGTGATAAAGGTGGGCCATTTCCAGCAGTTAACAAGAACGTCTGAGGAACAGTGGGGCCAGGGGGCGGAGGGAAATAAACATGGGGAAATAGTTTTACTTTGTGAAATGGCTCATCCACTCCCAGTCTCTATTCAAGCCTGAGTTAATTGTATCCAGTTTGCAAATTAATTCCAATTTAGCAGTCAGAGATTCATAGATATTTAGGTCAGAAGGGACCATTATGATCTAGTCTGACCTCCTGCACAACGCAGGCCACAGAATTTCACCCTCCAATCCTGCAAAAACCCTCACACCTATATCTGTGCTATTGAAGTCCTCAAATCGTAGTTTAAAGACTTCAAGGAGCAGAGAATCCTCCAGCAAGTGACCCGTGCCCCATGCTACAGAGGAAGACGAAAAACCTCCAGGGCCTCTTCCAATCTGCCCTGGAGGAAAATCCTTCCCGACCCCAAATATGGCGATCAGCTAAACCCTGAGCATATGGGCAAGATTCATCAACCAGATACTACAGACAATTTTTTCCTTGGTAACTCAAATCCCACTCCATCTAATATCCCATCACAGGCCATTGGGCCTATTTACCATGAATATTTAATTATCAAAACCATGTTATCCCATCATACTATCTCCTCCATAAACTTATCGAGTTTAATCTTAAAGTCAGATAGATCTTTTGCCCCCCCCTGCTTCCCTTGGAAGGCTATTCCAAAACTTCACTCCTCTGATGGTTAGAAACCCTCATCTAATTTCTAGTCTAAATTTTCTGGTGGCCAGTTTATATCCATTTGTTCTTGTGTCCACATTGGTACTGATCTTAAATAATTCCTCTCCCTCTCCGGTATTTATCCCTCTGATATATTTATAGAGAGCAATCACATCTCCCCTTAACCTTCTTTTAGTTAGGCTAAACAAGCCAAGCTCCTTGAGTCTCCTTTCATAAGACAAGTTTTCCATTGCTTGGATCATCCTAGTAGCCCTTCTCTGTACCTGTTCCAGTTTGAATTCATCCTTCTTAAACATGGGAGACCAGAACTGCACACAGTATTCCAGGTGGGGTCTCACCAGTGCCTTGTATAACAGTACTAAAACCTCCTTATCCCTACTGGAAATACCTCTTCTGATGCATCCCAAGACCTCATTAGCTTTTTTCATGGCCATATCACATTGGCAGCTCATAGTCTTCCTATGATCAACCAATACTCCAAGGTCCTTTTCCTCCTCCGTTACTTCTAATTGATGCATCCCTAGCTTATAACTAAAATTCATGTTATTAATCCCTAAATGCATGACCTTACACTTCTCACTGTTAAATTTCATCCTATTACTATTACTCCAGTTTACAAGGTCATCCAGATCCTCCTGTAGGATATCCCTGTCCTTCTCTAAATTGGCAATACCTCCCAGCTTTATATCATCTGCAAACTTTATTAGCACACTCCCACTTTTTGTGCCAAGGTCAGTAATAGAAAGATTGGTCCCAAAACTGATCCTTGAGGAACTCCACTGGTAACCTCCCTCCAGCCTGACAGTTCACCTTTCAGTAGGACCCGTTGTAGTCTCTCCTTTAACGAATTCCTTATCCACCTTTCAATTTTTCTGTTGATCCCCATCTTATCCAATTTAACTAATAATTCCCCATGTGGCACGGTATCAAATGCCTTACTGAAATCTAGGTAAATTAGATCCACTGCATTTCCTTTGTCTAAAAAATCTTACTTTCTCAAAGAAGGAGCTCAGGTTGGTTTGGCACGATCTACCTTGTGTAAAACCAGGTTGTATTTTGTCCCATTTACCATTGACTTCAATGTCCTTAACTACCTTCTCCTTCAAAATTTTTTCCAAGAGCTTGCATACTACAGATGTCAAACTAACAGGCCTATATTTACCTGGATCACTTTTTTCCCTTTCTTAAAAATAGGAACTATGTTAGCAATTCTCTAATCGTATGGTACAACCCCTGAGTTCACAGATACATTAAAAATTCTTGCTAATGGGCTTGCAATTTCATGTGCCAATTCCTTTAATATTCTTGGATGAAGATTATCTAGGCCCCTCGATTTAGTCCCATTAAGCTGTTTGAGTTTCTCTTCTACCTCAGATATGGTAATATCTACCTTCATATCATCATTCCCATTTGTCATGCTACCATTATCCCTAAGATCCTCTTTAGTCTTATTAAAGACTGAGGCAAAATATTTGTTTAGATATTGGGCCATGCTTAGATTATCCTTGACCTCCACTCCATCCTCAGTGTTTAGCGGTCCCACTTCTTTCTTTGTTTTCTTCTTATTTATATGGCTATAGAACCTTTTACTATTGGTTTTAATTCCCTATGCAAGGTCCAACTCTACTTGACTTTTAGCCTGTCTCACTTTATCCCTACATGTTCTGACCTCAATAAGGTAGCTTTCCTTGCTGATCCCTCCCTTCTTCCACTCCCTGTATGCTTTCTGCTTTTTCTTAATCACCTCTCCGAGATGCTTGCTCATCCAGCTTGGTCTACAGCTCCTGGCTATGAATTTTTTTCCCCTTTCTTGGGATGCAGGCTTCCGATAGCTTCTGCAGCTTTGATTTAAAATAATCCCAGGCCTCCTCTACCTTTTAGATCCATAAATTCTTCAGTCCAATCCACTTCCCTAACTAATTTCCTTAATTTTTGAAAGTCAGCCCTTTTGAAATCAAAAACCCTAGATTTATTTTTGTTAATCCTTCTGTTCAGTTTGAACTGAATTAGCTCATGATCACTTGAGCCAAGATTATCCCCTACAACCATTTCTTCTATGAGGTCCTCACTACTCACCAAAACCAAATCTAAAATGGCATCCCCTCTAGTCGCTTCAGCAACTACTTGATGAAGGAATCCATCAGCTATCACATCTAGGAAAATCTGAGCCCTATTATTATTACTAGCACTCATCCTCCAGTCTATATCTGGGAAGTTAAAGTCTCCCATGATCACACAGTTTCCATTAGTATTTACTTTATTAAAAACATTTAAAAGGGCTCTATCCATATCCAAATTAGATCCCGGCGATCTATAGCACATCCCAAGCACTATCCCAGGGGAGGCTCTAATAGTTTTCTTCCCCAATTTAATTTTTGCCCAGATGGACTCAATCTTATCCATTTCATCACTTCTTATTTCTTTACATTCTACATCATCATTGATATACAAGGCTACTCCACCACCTTTTACCTTTATTTCGGTCTTTCCTAAACAGCACATACCCTTCAATACCTATAGTCCAGTCATGACTACTATTCCACCTTGTTTCTGTTATCCCTATAATATCTGGTTTCACTTCCTGCACCAGTAGCTCTAGTTCCTCCATTTTGTTACCTAGGCTCCTCGCATTGGTGTACAAACATCTTAATTTTTGCTGTTTGGCCTCACTCACATTCTGTACCCTATTAGGCACGGTCATTCTACAGCCAGTATAACCTATTAGACTGATATCTACACTGCCCTTCCTCCTACCCATGGCTGTATCCTCTCTCTTACTTAGTTTTTTTCCCTCTCAATGCTAAAATCTGGCGTGGAGATTACCTGGACATCTCCCAACCATCTCCCCCAAATTCCTAGTTTAAAATTCTCTTAATCAGTTGTGCCAGCCTCCATCCTAGAAGTCTATTTCCTTCCCTACTCAGATGAAGTCCATCCCGAGAGAACTGTCCTCTGTCCCATGAATGCCTCCCAGTGGCCGTACATCTCAAAGCCCTCCTTATAGCACCACTGCCTAAGCCATCTGTTCATAGTCATAATCTTGTCACACCTTTGTTGCCCTTCTCTAGGAACAGGCAGAATCCCACTAAAGAACACCTGAGCCTCGATTTCCTTAAGCGTCTTCCCCAGCCTAACACAGTCTCCCTTAATACTTTCCAGCGAGAATCTAGCCGTATCATTTGTTCCCACATGAAGGATAATTAGGGGATTCTTTCCTGCTCCCTTTAGAATCCTTTTCAACCTCAGGTCTACATCCCGTATCTTAGCACCTGGAAGACAGCATACCCTCCTATTCTCTGGATCAGCTCTGGTTACAGGCCTGTCTATTCTTCTCAGTAACGAGTCCCCAATCTCATAGACCTGCCTTTTCCTGGTGACGGTGCTATTCTCCAGTCTATCCCCTGTTCCCGCTGGCTGCAAGTTCTTTCCATTCCTATTCTCCCTTGTAATCCTCTTTAACCCATCCTGTATCCTCCTGGGGCTCATATTTGGTGTCGTCTCCATTAACTCTTGCCCTTTTCCTATAGGACTAGCCGCTCTTCTCTTCTTCCTTGTCCTTCCACCTTCAGTGACTACCTGCTGAGCTCCTTCTTCATTTTTCAATTCTGCAAACCTATTCTTGAGCTCTGTTTCTCCTTCACTAGCCCGTCTTTTCCTCTGCCTGGTTCTTTTAGTCACATGCTTCCACTGACCACTTTCCTCACCCAGTCTCCCCTCAGAATTCCCCAGTCCTGCTTCCATCTGCAAGTCTGAGCTTTTCCCTTCAGATACCTCATGTCTTTGCTCCATAATCTGCTCAAACCCCTTTCTAAACTCTACCAGACTTTCCACCTGCATCTTCAAACCTCGGATCTTTTCCTCCCTCAGCTCTATCAGACGGCATTTCATACAGACAAAACTTACCAGGTGCCCCCTCCAGGATCATGTACATACCACAGCTTCCACATCCAGTCATCCTCATTGTGTCTTCCACGACATGGATCACTCCCACTGCTGCCTCTGTATCTGTCATAGCCTTCCCACCTAAATCCTGTTAATCTGGGAAACACAAACCACACCCAAAACACCACCACCCACAGAGAAAAAAACCACCCCAAACAAGCACCACAAGACAAACTCCCCTTTCAAACTCCCACTCAAACTCCCCTGTTTACAGCTCCGTTTGCTAACTCCTGTGCCGCTGCTTGACTGGCTGGCTATCTTTTAGGACCCCTAGTCAGAGAAGCCCCACCCCCTAATTAGGGCTCAGCTTCTCTCCCAGCACAAAGCCCCTACACATACAAATACTACAAAACCAAAACCAAATACAAATACTTTCTCCTCCAACAGAACTCCCACTCAAACTCCCCTGTTTACAGCTCTGTTTGCTAGCTCCTGTGCCGCTGCAGCTGTCTCTCGTTGTAGTCTGTTTTTGAAGTCTTTTTGTTGTAATATTGCAACATTTAGGTCAGAGATCGAGTGACCAGAGAGATTGAAGTGTTCTCTGACTGGTTTATGAATGTTATAATTCTTGACATCTGATTTGTGTCCATTTATTCTTTTACGTAGAGACTGTCCAGTTTGACCAATGTACATGGCAGAGGGGCATTGCTGGCACATGATGGCATATATCACATTGGTGGATGTGCAGGTGAACGAGCCTCTGATAGTGTGGCTGATGTGATTAGGCCCTATGATGGTGTCCCCTGAATAGATATGTGGATACAATTAGCAACAGGCTTTGTTGCAAGGATAGGTTCCTGGGTTAGTGGTTCTGTGGTGTGGTGTTTGCTTCAGGTTGGGGGGCTGCCTGTAAGCAAGGACTGGCCTGTCTCCCAGTATTTGTGAGAGCGATGGGTCGTCCTTCAGGATAGGTTGTAGATCCATGATGATGTGTTGGAGAGGTTTTAGTTGGGGGCTGAAGGTGATGGCTAGTGGCATTCTGTTATTTTCTTTGTTGGGCCTGTCCTGTAGTAGGTGACTTCTGCGTACTCTTCTGGCTCTGTCAGTCTGTTTCTTCACTTCAGCAGGTGGGTATTGTAGTTGTAAGAACGCTTGATAGAGATCTTGTAGGTGTTTGTCTCTGTCTGAGGGGTTGGAGGAAATGCGGTTGTATCATACAGCTTGGCTGTAGACAATGGATAATGTGGTGTGGTCTGGGTGAAAGCTGGAGGCATGTAGGTAGGAATAGCGGTCAGTAGGTTTCCGGTATAGGGTGGTGTTTATGTAACCATCGCTTATTAGCACCGTAGTGTCCAGGAAGTGGATCTCTTGTGTGGACTAGTCCAGGCTGAGGTTGATGGTGGGATGGAAATTGTTGAAATCATGGTGGAATTCCTCAAGGGCTTCTTTTCCATGGGTCCAGATGATGAAGATGCCATCAATATAGCGCAAGTAGAGTAGGGACATTAGGGGACAAGAGCTCAGGAAGCGTTATTCTAAGTCAGCCATAAAAATTTTGGCATACTGTGGGGCCATGCGGGTACCCATAGCAGTGCCGCTGATTTGAAGGTATACATTGGCCCCAAATATGAAATAGTTATGGGGGAGGACAAAGTCACAAAGTGCAGCCACCAGGTTTGCTGTGACATTATCGGGGATAGTGTTCTTGACGGCTTGTAGTCCATCTTTGTGTGGAATGTTGGTGTAGAGGGCTTCTACATCCACAGTGGCCAGGATGGTGTTTTCAGGAAGATCACCGATGGACTGTAGTTTCCTCAGGCAGTTAGTGGTGTCTCGAAGATAGCTGGGAGCGCTGGTAGCGTAGGGCCTGAGGAGGAAGTCTACATAGCCAGACAATCCTGCTGTCAGGGTGCCAATGCCTGAGATGATGGGGCGTCCAGGATTTCCAGGTTTATGGATCTTGAGTAGCAGATAGAATATCCCAGGTCGGGGTTCCAGGGATGTGTCTGTGCGGACCTGAAAAAGCACAGGAACAAATCCGCACAGACACACCTCCTCAGGCTGCCTTTGAGAACACAGATAATAAATTTGAGAATCCTCTCCCCTTCATTCAATCCTTGCTTGTATTTCATCCTCTCCGCATTTGTTCTTGATGACTGCTCAGTTTCTGTCCTCTCTTCACATTTTCCCCTTTTCACTCAATTTTGTCAGATTATTTACATTTTTCTCTCCTGCATTTTTGAGTCCCTTTTTTCCAACCCCTCCCTCATGTTTGGTGTCTGCAAGACAGCAGAAGTGCACTTACCAATGGAACAGCTGAAGAGGGACATTAACCAGCATTTTAGTCAGCTTTCCTCAACAGTTCTTGAGTGCATTTGCTCTGAAAACAGAATTTGCCTTACAGCACGCTATTTAGAGAACCTGACTAGAGTAATAAAATCCTAGTAACTTTCACTTTGTAGCCAGCCGGTACAGGCAAAGCACTGAAGTGCTAGTGTTGTTTGTGGCACTTGCTGGTGGGCTGAATTACAATACAATTTTAAACTGATCAAGTAGAATGTACCCAGCCAGTGGGTCAGAATTTTGATACCTTTGAAGGAAAACCTATTCATTAGCCATATTGACCATCCCTGTAACATATATATAACTCACATGTACAGTATTACCTGATTTATTTCACTAGGTATATTAGATGCTGATTTTGTAACATTATTGGAATAACTTGTTTCTAATGTGCATTGTTTTCTTTCATAAATACATGATTTAGTCATTTTTTCTGTTGACAACGGATTTTGTAATAGGTGTTACACATGGATGTGCAGAATTCAGTGCTTTATACAATGGAATGTACTTACATTATATTCTGTATGTTTTAGAAATACAAACAAGGGACTGACAATCACAGTTAATGCACACGATTAACTGAAAAATGAATCACGATTAAAAAATTAATAGCAATTAATCACAGTTTTAATCGCACTGTTAAACAATAGAATACTAATTGAAATTTATTAAATATTTTGCATGTTTTTCTACATTTTCAGATATATTAATTTCAATTACAACACAGAATACAAAGTGTACAGTGCTCACTTTATATTATTATTACAATTATTTGCACTGTAAAAATGAGAAAAGAAATAGTATTTTTCAGTTCACCTCAGACAAGTACTGTAGTGCAATCTCTTTATCGTGACAGTGCAACTTACAAATGTAGATTTATTTATATATATATATATAAAAACTGCACTCAAAACCAAAACAATGTAAAACTTTAGAGCCTACAAGTCCACTCAGTCCTATTTCCTGTGCAGCCAATTGCTAAGAGAAACAAGTTTGTTTACATTTATGGAGATAATGCTGCCTGCTTTTTATTTACAATGTCACCTGAAAGTGAGAACAAATGTTTGCATGGCACTTTTGTAGCCGGCATTGCAAGGTATTTATGTGCCAGATACACTAAACATTCATATGCCTGTTAGAGAAAGTAAGCAGATTGTATTTATCGCTACTAAAGATAGTATACAAAGTATCAAACGTGTTTCTGATATCTGTGTTAAAGCTCCAGAATTGATACCTCAAGGTTTGGGATCAGGAATATCTTGCTGTATTATCTCCTGATTGTTCTAAATTTACATATTAACTTTAAACGTGGCTTTAATTGGAGTTTGTATATATTTTTTCTTTTTTTATATAACAGTTAGATTGTTCCCGTCAGCAGATAATTTAGGAATTCGCTAAAACCCTAGAGTTTTCAAGTGCCTAAATAGTCCCTGGAATCATGGTTAAAGTTTCCTCCCACCCCAGTGAGCCAGGAGTGGTCAGAGGGCTGCAGGAGGGCCATGGGCTCTGGCAAGATGCAGCTCCTGTGTGACAGTGCGAAGCTTGTCTTGAGCCACAAGCTGAGCACCAGGCACCACAAGCCTGCAGCACAGAAGTAAGGTTGGCAGTACACTATATAGAAGAAGTGGGCAAACTTTTTGGCCAAGGGCCACATAGGGGAATAGAAATTGTATGGCGGGCCATGAATCCTCACAAAATTGGGGTTGGGGTGTGGGAGGGGGTGAGCACTCTGGCTGGGGGTGCGGGGCCTGGGGATGAGGAGTTTGGGGTGTAGGAGGGTGGTCTGGGCTGGAACCAAGAGGTTCGAAGGCAGGGGTGGGGGAAGGGGTGCAGGTTCCAGCTGGGGGTGTGGGCTCTGGAGTGGGGCTGGGGATGAGAGGTTTGGGGTGCAGGAGGGTGCTCCAGGCTGGGATCAAGGGGTTTGGAGAGCGGGAGTGGGATCAGGGGTTTGGGGAGAGGCTCAGGGGTGCAGGCTCCGAGTGGTGCTTACCTCAAGCAGCTCCCAGAAGCAGTGGTATGGCCCTTCTCCAGCTCCTATGCAGAGGCACAGCCAGGTGGCTCTGCACGCTGCCCCATCCACAGGCACTGCCCCTGTAGCTCCCGTTAGAGCACCAGAGGGGACCATTAGAGCACGTAGGATCCGGACCGGGGCCACACCGCAGCTTCCGGGAGCCACATGGTGCAGCCCCGATCCTGTGTCCTGGCTAGAGTGCTGGAGCGGGGCCAAGCTGGGTGGTGCGGCCTCTGACCCTGTGCCCCGACTGGAGCGGTGCTGAGCCGCGTGGTGCGGCCTCGACCCAGCACCCCGGCTGGAGCAGGGCTGCACCTTGTGGTGCGGCCTCTGACCCCACTCTCCAGCGGGAGCTCGCTGGCTGGCATAAAACAGCTCGCAGGCTGGATCTGGCCCACAGGCCGTAGTTTGCCCACCCCTGCTATATACCATGACACTCTTACTTCTGCGCTGTTGCTGGCGGTGGTGTTGCCTTCAGAGTTGGGCGCCCAGCCAGCACCCGCCAGTATCAGGACACCCTGCCAGTGTGTAATTTATGCTGGGGCTGAGCTCTGGCATCTCTTTCAATACAAATTAAACACTGTGGGAGGCAGTGGGGCCCAGAGGTGATGTGGCCGGGAAAGCCCAGGGAGCCCGTGGGGGTCAGGAGTGATGGGGGTGGGGCTGCCAAAATACAAGTTTGCCCAGAGTGCCATTTCCTTTAAGGCTGGCCCTGTATAAGAGCAACACTCTCATGTGGGAACTACAGAACCCGAACCACCAAAAAAGAAAATCTACCTTCTGCTGGCGGCATTTGACTCAGATGATGAAAACGAACGTGCTTTGGTCTGCAGTGCTTTGGATCATTATCGAGCAGAACCCATCATCAGCATGGACACATCCTCTGGAGTGATGGTTGAAGCAAAGGGACATATGAATCTTTAGCGTATCTGGCACATAAGTATCTTGCAATGCCTGCTACAACAGTGCCATACAAACGCCCGTTTTCACTTTCAGGTGACTTTGTAAACGAGAAGTGGGCGGCATTATCTTCTGCAAATGTAAACAAACTTGTATGTCTGAACGATTGGCTGAACAAGAAGCAGGACTGAGTGGAGTTGTAGGCTCTACAGTTTTACATTGTTTTATTTTTGAATGCAGTTATCTTTTGTACATAACTCTACATTTGTATTAAGTGAATTGAAAAATATTTTATTTTTACAGTGCAAATATTTATAATAAAAAATATAAAGTGATCACTGTACACTGTATTCTGTTGTAATTGAAATCAATGTATTTGAAAATGTGAAAACATCCAAAAATATTCATATAAATGGTATTCTATTATTGTTTAACAGCATAATTGATCGCACAATTAATTGCAATTAATTTTTTTAATCGCTTGACAGCCCTACTATGAACAAAGACAATTTTATGAGACCAGAAGCTAAAATGTGTGTCACATTAAAACTCCTGATCTGGAAGAGTGTGCTGCACTTACAAATGTCTGATTTTAAAAATAATCCTTTTGTTAATATGAAAAACATCTTCAAATTATTTCCTATGTTTTAATCACTTGTTTACTTGGAGGTAGCTGCTTCTTTTCAGGATCGGGGGAATTTTTCAGTGCTCATGCTTTTGCTCTACGTTGAATAGGTTTTCGCTTGATTGGGCCCAATCCTGAAAATACTTCTACTGATCATAGTGCCTGTTCGTGTGAAGTAAGAAGGGCAATGTTCAGTAGTATGTGTTTGCAGGATTGAACCTTTTTATTTATTTTTGTTCATTCTTGGTATACTGTAATATTTTTGTTCATTTGTGGCATGATCATTTAAAAAATATAAAGGAACAAGGATGGGAGAGTTCTCATTGGACTGCTGCAGCCATGTAACATCTCTTCTTTGCCTAGTCCTACACAAATATGTCTTTGTGTTTGAAAAGAGGAAGAATTCTTATTTTTCACCTGAAAAGTCTCATTTATGTATTCTAGACTGTAGTAGTTTTGTATGATTTGAAAAAAAGTAAAGCTTGTAGGTGTTTCTCTAGCATGATTGGGTGGATCTGAGGGAAAGACTCATATTTTTTCAAAGAATTTTGCCGGTTATGCTGGAAGCTATTACCTTTTCCTATATGGCACTAAGGAAGCAGCTATTCAGGTATATTTTATGTCTGAGTTGTGTGTTTTTGGTAATTAATATTTATATTATTCATATTAAGTGTTTGTAATACATCAGAATTCTTTTTGTATGAAGTATCTCAAAATACAGCAAGAAGCATTACAACCCTCAGGACTACACTGTAAGATGGTTACTTAACATGCCTATTAGTTACTCTTGACTGTGGCTTGGGAGTCAAAATGAATAGAGGTGCTAGCTAGAGTGGAAACCTCCTCCCGCCTAGTCTTGGAGGACAGAATATGGGAACAATATCCATCAGGTACATATTCTCAGAGAATTGGGAGTGCACACTATCTTTCATCCTGTACAAATCCTGGTCTACCTGTCCTGATAAAACAAACAAAACTATATTTGAATAGATGTTGAAGCTTAACCAAAAGCAATACTCAGCATAGAATACTTTTTCCTATAAAAAGGAATGTAAGATAAGCACTTTTCCATCTGTATAGGGAAGATTGCAGCCATAGGTGCCTACTCCATGGGTGTTCCAGGGCTGGAGCACCCACAGGGAAAAATTAGTGGGTGTTCTGCACCCACCAGCAGCCAAGCTCCCCGCCCCGTCCCCCTGTCTTACCTCCTCCTCCACCGCCTCTGCCTCCTCCCCTGAGCGCACCATGTCCCTGCTCCTCCCTCCCTCCCTCCCAGCGCTTGCCGCTGCCAAACAGCTGTAGTAAGCTCCAGGAGGGAGAGTGAAGGAGCGGGGATGTGGCACAGTCAGGGGAGTGTTGGATCATATTAAAGAAGTTCTGTATCAAAATCACAAATGAGTTTGATTCCCCATAATTTAAATTCCAGGGTATTACTAATTAAGAGGTCTCTTGGTTTTTGGTACTGTTTCTCTCTCTATATGTGTGAAATTTGCAAGCTGCTAATTGTGTTAGTACATTCTAAGACAGAGTCTGTTCTCAAAGCAATTCTTTGTAACAACAACTACTCACACAGAGAGAGTCTCAAAGCAATACTCTGTAACAACGGAAACAGCACCCAGAGACTCCCCGCCCTTTTGTTGTATTCATCTCGCTTTGTTAACAATTGTGATTAAAATAGAGATAGAGGATGTATGTGGATGGATGCTTGGTGTGGATAATAACTGAATGATCAGGGAGGTGCCAGCCTAAGAATCCAGTGTCCATCGGCTGAAGAAGGCGTCAAGTGGAAATAACCAGAGGATCCCTGGAGGGCAGAATGGAATCCACCCAACAGCCTCAAGAATGGGAGAACCAAAGAACAAGATAACATCTGGCAGACCGGAGCTGTCAGGAATGTGCCATCTGCTGATTGATTCAGGAACAGCATGATGAAGCAATTCCCATAGACTGGCATAGGAAGAAATTCCTATAAAAATGGATTCTAGAAAGTGAGAACTTTGGGGTCTGATTCTGCAAACCAACTTCCAGGAACATCAGATGAGCATCTGACAAGGCCCTGTTCCCTCCTCATGTCCAGGTCACCTGGGCAGTGGCTTGGCATGAGTAACTCTAAGGCTGGTAACTATGATAACAACCTTACAGAACCTGTTTGTGTGTATGAATGAATGTGTGAATAAATATGAGATTGAATAGAATGTTATAGCTATAACTAACTGCTTACTATGATTCTTTCTGTATTCACAATAAATGTGGTATTTTGCCTTTTCCCCTTTAATAAGATCCTGCTGGTTTTTATTTTATTGGTATAACAGGAGGAGGTGGGGAAGAGGCAGAGCTGGGGTGGGGATTTGGGGAAGGAGTCGGAATAGGGGCAGGGAGGGGGCAGAGTTGGGGCAGGGACTCTGGGGAAGGGATTGGAATGGGGGTGGGAGGGGGCAGGGCAGGGGTGGAGTCGGGGCGAAGCTGGGCTGGGGGCAGAGGTGGGGTTGAGCACCCATCGGCGCCATTAGTAGTCGGCGCCTATGATTGTAGCCTTCATGGAATAAATATGTTGTACCATTCTTTGTCATATAGTATGTTAATAGGGAGAGAAAAGCTTTATTTTTGTATGAGTTTGCATGATTATGGGCTTTTTGAAATCACTAGCATTTTCCCTTTAAACCAAAACTTTCATCCAAATGAAAATAGGTTTAAAACAGTGTCTCAGTCTTCTCATTGCCTCTCAATGTTTAAGCATAATAAATCTGAAAGTAAAACTTGAATGGTATACACTGTATACCTTTAAAAACATATCTGGTTCTTAATGTTATTCCAGAAACACTCAGATGTATGTCTCTATTCCACAAAAAACTTAAGCACTTGCTTAAACTTGTCCCAGTGGAGTCAAACATATGCTTTAAGAGTTTTGCTGAATGGGGGCCTCAATTAAGTTTGTATATAACTTGCCAACAATATTTGAGAATCCCTACTTTGAAATTGAAGCAGAAAATGTTGAAGAAACTTGTGCATGAAATCAGTGGCAGACTAAGGGACAGAATCTAGCAGACCTGACTGCCAGGCTCCTGCTCTAAACACTAGATCACATTAATCCTTTCCAGTTAAACAGAGGCTTGAATGTAGTGATTCTCTACCACATTGCTGTGATCTTTTTACAGTGAATCGATACAATGGAAAAAGAAAAGGAGTATTTGTGGCACCTTAGAGACTAACCAATTTATTTGAGCATAAGCTTTCGTGAGCTTCAGCTCACTTCATCGGAGGAAGTGAGCTGTAGCTCACGAAAGCTTATGCTCAAATAAATTGGTTAGTCTCTAAGGTGTCACAAGTACTCCTTTTCTTTTTGCGAATACAGACTAACATGGCTGTTATTCTGAAACCTGTCAATATAATGGAGTGGGTTTACATCATTCCTCTCCATGAATGAAAAAATCTGGATCTCTCCAAAAGTTGCTGCCTGTTACTGGGAAGAGACTTTTTCTCAGTAGCATAGTTATTTTGCTTTTGTCAAAGTAATTATCAAAGTAAGAATTAAAGCTTTGATGGTAAATGATGATTTGGCTTTAGAACATCTTTTCCAATTCACTTCTTATTTTTTTCTTTGTTCCAGCATGCTTTAGTTACAAGTGTACTGTAAAGATCATAATGACTAATTACCTCTAACAAGAATAACAAGTCAATTACTAGTTTTGTCAGAATACCTGACAGCATCTTACATAAAATTAAAAACTTCATGTCTTTGCTTACATGACATTTAAACAGGGCCATCCTTAGGCATACACAGCATACGCGGCTGCATAGCGCATCCGAAAATGTGGGGCACCCCTGGGTCTTAATATCCACCCTGCCACCTCTTCCTATCCCTGTTCTGACCCTTCCTGCAGGCTCCCACAGCTAGCTGTTGCAGCCAGGTGACTCTTACTCCGGAGGGGATCTAGTATCTTAAAAATGTAAAAGCCTTCCAGCCTGCCAGACCTATTAGCACAACACTGAAACTGTTAAAGAGCCCTTCAAATGGTAATGAAGCCATTTAACAGGCATTTGCCAACCCCCAGGTATATACTGTCAGTTTCTGAATTTACTGACAAAAACAGTTGTGCATTACTCTAATATTTACTGAGAACATGTTAGTCTACAGGACCTTAGTTTAAAACTTGCTTTAAAAATATTTCATTAGTGTGTTGCTGAAGATGATAAAATCACATTTCTCAAAAATCCTTGAAAAGAGCCCTTAAAGGGACAACACCCCTTTCCTACCAGATAGCTGGACAAATGAGTTTCCCTTTCTTTACTTCTGATTATTTGATTAACTGGTTTTAAGAGAACCGTCTAGCAAAATCAGTACCTTAGTAAGATATAAAATCCTTTGTCTAAAAATCTTTGGAAACATTTTTTAAAGTTGGTGAAATTTCATAAACATGTCTTTTTATGGAGATCACACAGAGTAAATTAGTGTTCCCTTTTTCTAAAAGTAATGAACATTGTTATGAATACACTAAACCTCTGTGACTCATTAATTTAAAATAATGTTGTTTCAGTGAGTTAAATATGTAGTAATCTGGAATGATTACTTTATGAAGGCTTAAGAGAGTATTTAAAATACAAAATCAGCTTAGAAATACCAATTGAGAAAATGTAAAACAGAAGAGTTGCATCATGTATTCCATAATATTTAATGTTGTATTCAGCAGGACAGCTGACTTGCCCTAAGTACAAAGTTTTTGCAAATAAATTTCTGACAAACTTCAGGGTATATCAAAAAACCTGTGACTGACATTTTTTATTCCCAAATTTAGTGCTTTTAATTAGGTACGTTCTGCATGTCCAGTCTTCACCTTCTGGCATGCAGTGGAAAACATGCTCCATTTTCTTTAGAAAGAAATTGCAGAAGAGTGTTTTTTTTCAAATGTCATTTGCTTCATTTGGGTTCAGGAATTTGACTGGAAGTGGGTGATCGGTGAGGAGGAGGGAGACAATGAAGAGAGGGTGGGATCTGGGCAGAGTGGGGGCAGGGCCTGGGGCAGAGCAGGGGTGGAGTATGGGCAGGGCCACAGGTGGGCTGGGGAGCTAGCCTCTCCAAAGCGGCAGCTTCACCCACTGCCCATGACAGCAGGTAAGAACAGGTCGGCTCCCGCCCACCCAGTGCGCACTGCAGTTTCCTTAGGCAGGGGCCGTATTCACAGAGCCGAATGTGTCAGCACTGCACATTCTGCATGAGGGAGAGGATACGGGGGTCTCTACAGGGAACTGTGACTCTCCGCCGCTGTGAGGTGGGCCGGGCGGCTCGGAATCCTTTGCTGCCTCGTCCCTCCCCCTGCGGGGCTGTGAACCTGGGCTGCCGTCGGGCATAGGGGCACCAGTTTAATAATACTGTGTAGGGTCCCATAAATCCTAAGGATGGCCCTGCGTTTAAAATGAAGTTCCAATACACTTATGAAAGGTGCCCAGTTTATTAAAAACCTATATTTAGATGACAAACTTTATACCAAATATCTGTTTGTAATAGTACATGCAAAGTAAAATATTGTATATCACATTCTTACAGGTCTAGCAATAATATTTTCAGAATTATATGAAATTTTACATCTCTATTTACTACTGAATGCATAAAATATATATTTTTCATACTGCTAAATGTTAGGGCTTAAATTTTCAAAAGTTCCCATTAATTCTGGTTGCCTAACTTGAGCTACCTGATTTTCACATGTGCTCTGCCTCAACACATCTGAAAAATCAGACCCTAAGTAAATCAAGTTGGGCCCTCAGAATCACTGGGCACTTTTGAAAGTGTTGGTTCACATTTTTTACATACATAAATTAGATCAGATTTCAGCAATTCACCTATTTTACTATGAATTCTGTTTACAGATTATGTTAATGAATTTACCATTTGCTCTGTGTTTTCTGGAAGGTTATAAGTGAAATTACAATGTCCAAAACCACTATCTATCTAAATCCTTACAGGAACTATCAATGCTGTGCTTTATACTTGTTTATTTCCTTAAACATAAAATGTGATTTTAAAAAAGGCCTTTGTTAAATATTTGAAGTAGGGCTGTCAATTAATCACAGTTAATTTATGCGATTAATTCAAAAAATTAATTGCAATTAATTACACTTATAACAATAGAATACCAATTGAAATTTTTAAAAATACTTTGGATGTTTTTCTACATTTTCAATATTGACTTCAATTACAATACAAAATGCACAGTGCTCACTTTATTATTTTTTATTACAAATATATGCACTGTAAAAATGATAAAAGAAATAGTATTTTTCAGTTTACCTCATACAAGTACTGAAGTGCAATCTCTTTATTGTGAAAGTGTAACCTACAAATGCAGATTTTTTTGGTTACATAACTGCACTCAAAAACAAAAGTGTAAAACTATAAAGACCACTCAGTCCTACTTCTACAAAAACTACAAGTCCACTCAGTCCTACTTCTTATTCTGTCAATCGCTAAGACAAACAAAAAGAACAGGAGTACTTGTGGCACCTTAGAGACTAACCAATTTATTTGAGCATAAGCTTTCGTGAGCTACAGCTCACTTCATCCGATGCATTCAGTTTTTCATGCTTTGTGTGTATAAAAATATCTTCTACACTTTCCACAGTATGCATCCGATGAAGTGAGCTGTAGCTCACGAAAGCTCATGCTCAAATAAATTGGTTAGTCTCTAAGGTGCCACAAGTACTCCTTTTCTTTTTGCAAATACAGACTAACACGGCTGTTACTCTGAATTCTACATTTGTAAGTTCAACTTTCATGATATTTGTATGAGGTGAATTGAAAAATATTTTTTTTACAGTGCAAATATTTGTAATAAAAATAAATATAAACTGAGCACTGTACACTGTGTTGTAACTGAAATTAACATATTTGAAAATGTAGTAAACAACCAAAAATATTTAAAATAAATGGTATTCTATTGTTTAATTTTTTTAATTGTTTGACAGCCCTAATTTGAAATAGGAGAGAGTGAAAAAATGAAGCTGTGCATGTAAACAGGCCAAGTGCAAAATAACTACATACTGTACATGTGGCACCACAATTCACACTTTTACTACAGGCCCAGTCCAAAGGCCACAGAAAAGTCAGGAAGAATCTTTCCAGGGACTTTGACTCACTATCAGCTTCATCCTAAAACCAGTGAAGGAACAGTTCCAGGAATTTAGCCACTAGAGAGAGTGTTTTGTACATGAATAGGACCATCATATTGCTAATCTTAATCAGTGGCACAACAGGGTCTAGAGCAGAGGTGGGCAAACTACGGCCCAGGGGACACATTCAGCACCCAGGACCATCCTACCCGGCCCTTGAGCTCCCAGCTAGGGAGGTTAGCCCCCAGCCCTCCCTGGCAGCCTCAGCTCACCGTGCCGTCAGCGCTCTGGGTGGCGGGGCTACGAGCTCCTGCCGGGCAGTGTGGCGGTGTGGCTGGCTCCGGCCAGGCAGCACGACTCAGGGGCGGATTTACCTGTAAACACAGGTGCCCTGACACAGGTCCTCCAACAACAGGGGGCCCCAGGGCCAGGCACTCGGGCAGATCAGCACTGGTGCACTCCCCACGGGAGGGGGGGGGGCTGCTCTGTGAGGGAAGGGGAGAGCAGGGATGGAGGCTCACCTACAGCCTTAGGAGAGCAGGCGGGAGGTGTGGGTGATGGGAGTGCTGCAAACGCAGGTGGAGGACTCTAGAGGAGCAGCGGCCGGCCACGCAGCCGGCCAGAGAGAAGCAGTGCTTTGAAGGAGAAACCGCCGCTTCTCTCCGGCTGCGCAGTTGCCCCTGCTCCTCCTGAGTCCTCTGCCCATGTTCGCAGGGCTGCATTCTGAAAGGGACTTGGGGGGGGGGAGGGGGGTTGGGGTCCTGGGGGGGGGGCAGTTAAGGACAGGAGGGGGCAGTCAGGGGACAAGGAGCAGGGGGAGCTGGATAGGCTGGAGGTTCTGAGGCAGGCAGTCAGGGGGTGGGAAGTCGAGGGGGTGGATAGAGGGCAGGGGCCAGGCTGTGTGGGGAGGCACAGCCTTCCCTACCTGGCCCTCCATACAGTTTTGCAACCACGATGTGGCCCTCTGGCCAAAAAGGTTGCCTACCCCTGCTCCAGAAGCACAGAATGAATCCAAAATACCTGCACTTGGAAGCACTTTTCAAATATTCAAACTGAATTAGGGTCTTTGTTCTCCTGCCCTCTTTCTCAAAATAAATGTATTATGAGATACTGTTGTGTAATGACATTTAGTTTAATTAATGGGTGAGCAACATAACAGATAGTTCTATTTATCAGTTAAAGTCACTCAAGTCTGTGTTTCATCCAATGGAGATTTCAAATCATTAAGATCCAGTGCAATGCACATTGAAGTCAATGGCTGTCTTTTACTGATTTAAATGGTGTCTGATCAGACACCTGGATCCATAAGAATTTTTAGTCAAAATGAAGGGGTTATGTCAGAATCTCTTGTTTATTGAGCAGCAAAAGTTGTTAGGTTTCTTCACAACTTTGCACACATTCTTACTATTTAAAGAGTATAACAGGTGTTAGCTCAGCAGTAGCATTACGCATGGCGATGTGTGAAAATTAAGTTCTGTTTCTCTTCTTGCATGGTCTCACACAACTTTGAAGCCTACTAGAGAATTGCTTGGTTGCAACTTAGCCTAGTACAATTGAGTGTCCACATTAGGTTTCCTGTTTCAGGTGCACAGTGTTCTATATCCACACAGAACACTCTCTGCAAATGTTGTGGGACCTGTGCATTGTTGCACCAAACCTGCAGTTCCAGGTATAGTACCCTGGAGTAGTTGTGTAATGTCTGATATTTAAGGCCTGGTTCACTGTTGTGTAGTCATTTACACCAGAGCAAAATGAGTTTAATAGGTTATGAAATCAAATGGTAGTGTTTTACACCCACTTTACATGGGTAAATAATGAAGTAAGGTGCTGGGAAATGGAGAATCAGAGCCTTGATGTCTAGATCAACCACTTCATATTTTTGGTTTGTTCCTTTGCCTATTTCAGATGGCTCTGTCCTGCACAAGGGCTGCTGCAAGCCCAAGGTAAGAAGCGTGAGTTTATTCTTTGAATTCATTTATTCAGACACTTATTTCAATTTTTGTTTGTACTGTTTTGTACTTTGTTCTGTACCTGAGCTAAAGATTTCCTTCTCTATTGTATTTCCCTCTAGGATTCAGAGTTAGGAGTTGACCAGACCAAAGTTCACAGGGAGCACATCCTTCCATGATGTCCAATCTGCCTTCTTCCCGCTAATGCAGTGGGATTCTCAGGCCATGCTGTTGGTTTTTTTGGTGGGGGGTGGAAAGATGAAGAATTAGGGCTGGAGCAGCCTGGAGATGCAAATGGATTTACTTGAGGGGTGGTAAAGAAGGTGGAATAGCTTTGCTGTTAGCCTTTAACTACTAGCCCTCTGTCCTTAGGCTCTTTTTTTCAGATTTCCAGGGTGGGAGCAGAATGGCTACTGCAGCAAAGCCTCAGTAAAGTAAGTACATAGTGCACACATATTCACGTACATGTAGTGGCTGCTGAATAATTATTTTTCTCCATGTTTTTCAGGTGAATTGATGTGGGACATTTAAGAAACAAATTTTCTTATTACAAAATGTAATATTAAAAGTGTTTTCTATTTTATCTTTTCTGTGATTCTCGCTTCCTATCTTGGGGCCTCTGCTGTTGTTTCCCACTTCCCAAATCAGCCTCCTTTAAAGTATAAAGTCAAGAAAAAAAGTTACCAAGAAATTGCTTTTTTCTAAAACACTGCTAGCCATCCCCCCTTTAAGTTACATATGTCACTCAGGTACAGTATATTTAAAACACAAACTGATCTCTCTCAGACATCAAAAATAGTGAATCTCGAAACAGAGACTATTGAAAAACTTTATACAAAACTAAGGAACTTGATCCCCACATGATCTCAATCTCCCTTCATTTCTATTTTGTGTTGGCTCATTTTAGGGGCTTCGTACATACTTGAGACATTGCAAGGCCTAGGGAACTATGTATCACACATATGCCACCTTGAAATAGAAGTCTTTTCCTGTATCACCATCGGTTTCTTCCATCTTGCATAGATCAACGGAGTCCTTGTTCACATGAAGGTAGTAGTTCTGATCCTTATAACACTGAAATCTAACTGAATCTTCTTGGTTGTTATGCATGATGAACAGCTGGTTGTCTTGTTCAGTCAACTATGAAAAACATACAAAGTGATGCATGTATAGTAAGGCCTGTGTTTCTAAAAGATATCTGCCATGAAAAGTTAAAATGGAAATGCTGCTAACTTATTTCATTTTTAAAAAAAATGTAATATTTTTCCCTTTGTCAGGTGAAGTGCGTCTGTCAGTGCAGAGTCTGAACCTCAGGGAAGACCTGCTCACCTTTAGGACAATACAGAGATAGCGGTGAAACAACTTTCCTGCCAGGTATCCAAGGCACTGGAGCTGGGTAGGCCCAAACACCTAAAGCACTCTTCTGCCACCATTAAGAGCAGCAACATTTTTCCTCAGGGCCATTTCTTTGCTCAAGACCCTTTCTGTTTTTCATCTTATTCTTTTCTTACCTTCTCTTCCTTTCTCTGCTGCCTTCAAGAACTGCCTCCAGCTGCTAATTTCAGGCCAAAGTTCTAAGAGAGGTGAAGACCATGCCACCGGCATCAGTGAGAGCACCTTCTCAGATGGGACTCATATGCTACACCTACCACTGCCAGACTTACCCCTCCCTTAATGCTTTTGATACCATAATATTGAGACGAGAAGGAGCAAGACAAAGAGCAACACACAGGTATGGATTAGACAATCTCCCTCCCCCAACCACACACATACTGATGGCATACTATTCCAGGCTCTGGTTCCAGTGAGTCCTCTCAGGTTTCCCATCCCCACTCCTTTAAGACAATCCTTGTAAACACCCTCCATTCTCGCGAGGCTGGGGTCTACTATCAGATTGGACACCCTGTATTATTGGAATTGGCTGGCCCTATACTACATGCCATGAGATCCCAACTGCCCTGGTTTTACCCCATGTAGTTCCCTTGGGAACAGTTCCCTCTGACTAAGATCATCCTGACCTGGCATTTCTTTATCTACACCAGTGGAGAAGCAAATTAAAGTGTAGTAGGTAACTCTTAAAATTGTCAAAGACTTCAGACCTCTGAAAGCTTTGTCCTTCTCAGAAAGGGAAATTTTTCTCACCCTCTGCTCCTTGGACTTCACTTTTTACTCTGTCTCCAATTCAGAGACTTGTTCCAGAAATGCAAAGGAAACTATTTTCTAGGACTTCTGTCCTAGAAAGAGAAAGTGCTCCCAGGAACATCTTAAAACAGAGGGGAGGAAATAAACAAAACACAACCAACCTTCCTGCTGTTCCTCTGTTTTCTCAGGTTACCAGAAAGATCAAGAGAGATCTAGTCAAAGTTATCACTCCTTTCTGGCTTAGGAGACATGCTCCTTCACTTGTTAGAAATGGCAGCTGTCCATCTTAGTTTTTTTCCAATTTCTTCAGATCAACTTTTCTGGGATCAGTTCTGTACCTGAACCCATGCAGTCTGAAATTTATTGCCTTTAAGTGGAGAGACTGACATTTAAATTTGCCTAGACCTGAAAAAGGACTGTGTAGCTCAAAAGCTTGTCTTTTTTGCCAATCGAAGTTGGTCCAATAAAAGATCACCTTGTCAATTTAAATTTGAAGACCATTAAGTTAACCTGGTTGTGCCTTAGGGTGCTACCATAATATAAATGCTTTTGAGAATAAATTAAGTTGTCTGAAACTTCCATTTTCCACTGGATTAGGATGTCTGTTCAGAGAAAATATGCCAAAGCCACCATACTAATGTATTTTTGTGTGCCCACAAAATATCCATTATCCATTTCTACCTACAGGCCAGTTAAAAACGAGACTTTCTACACTGAAATGTGGTAAGCTGACACCCAATTGCCTGTTCATACATTCACAAGACATTACCATGTTGTTTCATAGTCTTCTACTGATACAGATTTAAGTCTCAAGGTCCTGCAGTGGAGTAGTTCATTCTGAATTTCTGGTTTATGTTTGGTGTCTGTCAACTTTCCTTTTCTGAGTCTACTGCTTGTTATTTCCCAGTAGTTCTGACTTCAGGTGAGTGCACTGCTCTTGAGAATGGGACAGTTTTGCTTTCCCTGTAAGTTGGTCTTCTCATAGAGGTATATCCATCAGGCCAGAGTCCCCTCCCTTTTCTTCTTTCTGTTACAGCTGTGATGTGGACTTTAGCTTTTGTACTGGAAGTCTCTGCTGGCTCACATGTCTGGGCTTTCCCAACCGCAGTCCTCTGGAATTACTGTTGTCAAGGTTCCTTCCCCACTCTGAACTCTAGGGTACAGATGTGGGGACCTGCATGAAAGTCCTGCTAAGCTTATTCTTACCAACTTAGGTTAAAAACTTCCCCAAGGTACTAATTTTGCCTTGTCCTTGAACCGTATGCTGCCACCACCAAGCGTGTTAACAAAGAACAGGGAAAGATCCCACTTGGAAACATCTTCCTCCATATCTCTCCCCAAGCCCTACACCCCCCCCCCCTTTCCTGGGGAAGGCTTGATAAAAATCCTCACCAATTTGTACAGGTGGACACAGACTCAAACCCTTGGATCTTAAGAAACAATGAAAAAATCAATCAGGTTCTTAAAAGAAGAATTTTAATTAAAGAAAAGGTAAAAGAATCACCTCTGTAAAAATCAGGATGGTAAATACCTTACAGGGAAATCAGATTCAAAACCTAGAGAATCCCTCTAGGCAAAACCTTAGGTTACAAAAAGACACAAAAACAGGAATATACATTCCATCCAGCACAGCTTATTTTACCAGTCATTAAACAAAAGGAAATCTAACACATTTCTAACTAGATTACTTACTAACTAACGGTTGTAAGGCTGCATTCCTGATCTGTTCCCAGCAAAAGCATTACACAGACAGATGAACCCTTTGTTCCCCCCCACCCACTTCAGATTTGAAAGTATCTTGTCTCCTCATTGGTCATTTTGGTCAGGTGCCAGAGAGGTTATCTTAGCTTCTTAACCCTTTACAGGTGAAAGGGTTTTGCCTTTGGCCAGGAGGGGTTTTATAGCACTGTATACAGAAAGGTGGTTACCCTTCCCTTTATATTTATGACAACTGTGGAGAAACTTCTCTGTATCTTCTATGTTCTAGTCTAAGCCTAAAGATTGACTCTGAACTGATGGATGCACTCCTAGAAGATGACCACCAATTCACAGGTGAGACATCATTACTCTTTCACTTAATGTTAAAAATCAGAAAGAATAGGAGTACAGATAATTGGTGAAATGTAAATGATATCATTTGTAGCAAATGGGATTGAAGCATCAGGGTTGTGCCCCTTGTACAGTTCCACCCCCCGCATAGGTGTGTACACACACCACACATATTTGGCTGACCACATACCTGCCTGGGGTCAGGAGCTCCACCTGTAATCACTTCCATGCCGTCTTCTTCCACCATATGACCCTCTGTTGTCTTACCATTTGGATTCAAGACCTGTGAAGACAGCCACCAAAATTGGTGTTTCCCTTCCTATTCTGAATTGTATTAACCATGGGTTGTACCGTCAATGGCTGATTAATTCTAAACAAAACTATTCCAATCCCTCTGATGGGAAATTTAAAGAATTTTTAAGAGACTTAGTGACCACCTATACTGCAGAATGAACTGGGTGGAGACCAGTTACAATAAGATAGTTCCTCAACTTGGTTCAAAACATAATTCCATCTTGCAGCATAGATGGGACTGAATCATGTTTTTATTATATTCTCATAGTATGTTACAGCCATGGGGATCTAATTATGCCCATTGAGCCCAAGGAAAATGTTTATATCCTGCTGGAGGAGAATAGGGCCCATGAACTTTCTAAGGTTGTCAGTTTTGAGAAACTTAAAACATATTAATTGAAAGCTGGAACCATGTCAGGGAATGCTGAGTTATGATCTGGAACTTCAAAACAGTTCATTTACCAGTGACAACTTGGGGCACAAGGTTCAAATCTTTCTAGATTCTGTGGTACCCATTTCAGACAAAAAAAAATTGTGGACATTTAATCTCTGAATCAGGTAAATCCCTTCTAAGTGCTTGTTCTCCTGTATTTTAATAGGAATGCCTTTACTCATTCTCTCACAAAATGCTTTCCATAGAAAGTGAATTGTAACTTAAAAAGAAACAAAAAATGGTTTTTCAAATTTAACATGAGGAAGTGACACAGGGTTTGCCTACACTAAGAAAAGCAGTCAGGGTTAGCAATCCTGTTTCCCATAGCATACATACCTGTTGACACCTTTTTGCCTCAATTTAGTTGGTTGAGATCCATCTTAGATATCCTCCTGGAGTCAATCAGAACCAGTTAACTCAAGGTTAAAGTTGTTATCTTATAACACTAGGGTAACCAAACCTTGATTGCTTTCCCTAATCTAGACAAACCCTCAATGGCTTGGAGAACAAAACAAAACAAAAACAAAAAATTCTAATTACACAGGGTAAGAGTATTTAAAAGCATGTTAGCACACAGATCTGTGGTTTCTTTTCTTAGATCAATATTCCTGTCTGAATATTGAAACTCCAGTTTGTCCTGAGAAGAGAATTCCACTCCCAAGCCCTCCTCTTTCACATGGAGTACTTTATTCCTCTTTTCCTCCCTTCTCTTCCTGCACATCACCTCCTGTTGCAGCAATCTCTCCCTCTCTACAGGAAGCTAGAACCTAGCTTCCCACACTGGGCTCTAATGATGTGCTACGAAGTACTAACATTTGCTTTCTAGCTTACTCGATGCTTTGTATGCACTTTGTATTCTAAATCTCAGAGCATGCCATATATACACAAGTGTGCTCTGAGATTTAAAATACATTACCAAGAATAGCAGTGAAAGAGATAGGAGGCTGTCAGCATCCAAACACCAGAGCTCAGCATAAGCAGCTGAGCTCTGATTTCCTTTAACAGGAGCAGAAAGGGACTTGGGAAAACTGAAAAAGGATGAAGAAAGGCAAAGACGATTTGATGAAAAGATGAGGGGCAAATATACTACTTCTTACCTTCAGGTACAGTTGTTTCTTATTCTTGCCCAATAGGAGAAAGTTATTTTTTGATCGCTGGGTCATGGTCACCAAATTTTTACAACGTTTTTTAATTCCGTTTCTGGCCACTGGAGCTAAAGTATAAATTTAAAATACAGACTCTTTTTGTGAATTGAAACATAACTAGAAAATCTTCTGCAGAGGCAATATTCAGTTTTCACTGTATACTGATAGACACAAGAATAACAACACGCCTAAGCACTCCAGATATTGACCATCTTTGTAAAGTACTTTGGGATCTACCAAAAGCATATACAACAACCATGGCTTTATATCCTCCTTATAAAAATGAATGATGTGTACACCATGGATTCTGAGTCATTCATGGGATGGTTGGATTGACTCCTATTTGAAATGACGTTCTCTAAATAGCATAAAAACGAGGGAAATAATAGGGCAGTGCGAAGTTTTAACTAATTCTAACAGTAAGTGAAAAATATCCATTTCTGTTGGCCATCTCAAGACCAAAAACAAGGTTTAGATTAAAAAACTGGGAAAACTAATAAATAAGGATCATAAGCAGAAAGGATATGAACCAAGAATACCTTCTACCAATCTATATGAAATGGTAGACTGAAATGAGGGGTTGTTGATAGGCCAGCTGCAGGAATTACCAAATAGGGGTCCCACAAATAATACAGTTCTTTCTTTAAAAGGAATTCCTATAGTAAATAGAGTATGGCTAAGTCCAACCAGGTCAGGCAGTATTTTTTCTGTTTAGAATATGTCTGTCCCCATAGTATCACCGTACCTTTACAAGTTCTACAAGTCAGTGCAATTAAAGAGATTTTTTGTTGTTGTTCTGGAGAGCTTTGTACTCTTTAAAAACTATTTGGAGTCAGTGGACCAAATTCATCCTTTGTGCCATCCAATGAACCTCTGACTGGCTGGTGTGCACTCTATGGGAGACCCCTGGAAGGAACTATGTCTGAGTCAGCCTTCTGGGTATTTTAACTACATGGAATCCCTCTAAAAATCCTTGGTAGACTGTGGGACACGTTCTAGCACAGTCTATTTATATGCAACTACATCTAAATAAAGATAATGGCATTTAGATGGACTAAATCTGCAAGAAGAAGTATAAAGTACACCATTTAGTTGTACCTCAGCAGGTAAATTATACTAATTTGAAACCTGGGAGGATATCTCCTGTAACGTGCAAGATATTTCAAGTTCTTTATCCTTGTGTTATACCCTTTCACTCGATGGGCCAAATTCAGAAGTGATGTGCAAATTGCACATCAATGAGTTCAACTGCATGTAAGGAAGCCATAAGACTAATTCACATTCCAACAGGCCAGGAGAGAGAAATGTAGCAATAAAAACAGATGATAGGAGGATGTAAGTTAAAGGAAGCCATTCTCCTGCTTTAATCCTCACTTTTCATCCTCCTTCTAGCTGCCCAAATGTTTGTAACACCACCTAAGACTCCCATACACATTGGTATTCTGGTGTAAGCAGATCTAAGGGAGTCTAATTTATATATCACCTTTGAATATGTTTGAAGCTTGACCATGAGCTTGGAAGCCAAGAACTTGTTGTAAATGTAGCACTGCCTCATTGAATTCTGGAATTAAACACATCATTCAAACTCTCTTAGCCCACCTATAAAGTGGGTTTAATAAGGACTTCCTTACCTAACGAGCGTGTTTTGGTAACTAATATTTGTATAGCGCTATATAAGTGCTAAATATTATTAATGTTCTGAATATTAATGTTAGTCTTAGCAGTGCTTTGTTACTACACTGATGAGCATTATAGAAAACCTTAAGATAGACAGGAATCTCTAAGATCAGTAACACCTTCTTGTTGCATTACTAACCCTCTGTATTTCCCTTGAAGGTCCATCAAAAACCTTTTCAAAACCAAAACTCTAACATAAACAAATATAGTTTTGCTCTCAGGGCCACAGTAACCAAAATCTTACCACAGTTATTCAGTTTGTTGCTTGTGAATATGTCTAACCATGCAATATCTAAAATATAAAGAATATTTTTGCAATTAAACATACATAGGATGCAAACTAAGAATATTTTTTAAAAGTATTCTGCAAAAACTCAACATTCAGTTTTCCTGGAATATTCAGTAACAATAGGAGTCAGGCTTCATTTCCTTCTAATTCTTAACCACGGTTTTGCATTCATATACACTTACAATGGCCTTATCAGCCACTTGCAGAGTAGGTGTAGCTACACAGGACAATGAAAAGGCAGGCTGTGCCGAGGCTGCAGTGTGTATCTGCACGCAGCAGTGAAAGGCTCTGGCAGGGGAAAGGCAGTGGGGGAAAGGCTCAGCAGTAGGGAGCTGCTGGCCTTTTCCCACTACCTCCCCCTTGCCAGAGCCTTTTTCCACTGCTGGAGCATTTCACTGCAGTGGGGAAGGGCTCTGGGGAAGGGCTCTGGCAGCAGGGAGGCAGTAGGACACTATGTTGCTAAAAGTAATGTAGAAGTGGGAGGCCCTCCTTAGGCATGTAGGCAGCCATGTATACCCTAAGGTCCTGGTCTTTCTCCACTAGCTTAAGCAGTGCCTCGCCATCTACCCTGATGTTCTAGCTGGGCATACAGTGTCTGTACTCTATATGCTGCCTTAAGTGTAGGCCTACTTAAATGGAGTTGTGTACCATTTTTGTCCTGATATCTGTATTGGGGAGGAGGAGAGTATGACAATTGTAGTTATTCACTTTCTTTTATAACAGAATAAATCCTTGAAGATAGAGGTTAGTAGTGCAGTGAGAGACTAATCTGAGTTTTAAGCACCAGTCTAGTAACAAGGGGCCAAATTGTGACTAACTCTTATGTGAGTGTATAATGGTAGGAAGGTAGCTTGTGCCCCACCTTGCATTCCCCACTCAGGGCCTGGCCACAGTTGCAAACACTGTGCTCCTCCAGCTGTTCAGAGTTACAAACTTTGCACCAGCCCCTCCAAAAGTCTGTGGCTCCTCTCTCTGCAATGGCAGACCCGGTCAGTGTGGAGGGGAGCACATGCTGCTCCCTTCTCCATCATGGTGCAGCAGGTCTGCTTCCTGTGAACTTGGATGCCTCTTAGAGCTTCTGTTGTGGTGGTGCAGCTCTAGTAGACATTGTGGAGCTGTAGCTAGGAGACAAAACTTAACCCTAACTACGCAGGGATTGCTGACCAGCAGCTGACAAATTGGTCACCAGATAATGGGAAACCCTCCCATACACATACATGCAAATTCATATTTAAAAACTAATTATGGGCCCCATTCTCCACAGCTTATTTTCTCAGTATAGAAACTTAAGTTCCAAATTGCAGAGTTTCCCTGGAATACTTCCCCTAGCCCTATCTGTAGAAGAGTCCAGGAGTTCAGTGCTGTAAATCCACAGATGTCCCCAGTCAGGTTGGATCTTCAGCAGTCCACTGGGCCTGACTCCCTTCCCTAGCTCCTTGCATTACTTGACAGCACATCTTGACTGTCATGGTCTTCTTCAACTGCCAGCTCCCTCTAGATCCCCGACAATGGGGGCCTTCTGCTGTACAGAGGTAGGATCAGATACAGATCCTCAGCTGGAGTAAATTGACATAGCTCCCATGAGGCAGGAGTTATGCTCAATTACCCAGGTAAAGTGCTGGCTCTAGGTCTGCAGTGTCTTGCACTGTATAGATCTGCAGTTTGAGGAGGGGAGGGCATACAGCGAAGAACAGCTCCTCCCAAACTTATCCCAATTCTGGAACCCTGTCAAATTCCCATTCCACACCTCCTCCGCCATGATCTAGGATTGTAAGCTCCTCTCTGTCCGTGGAAGTCGAGGGCAGCATTTAGCTCTATATTTAACCCCTCAAAACGGATAAACATTCAAGGAGAGGATTGTTTTACCCTAGGAAAAAGGTAAAATAAAAGGAGTCTTGAGTATTTACTGCTTTTAACCTGTGAAGCACATTAGAGGCACACATAGCGCAACCAGTGCTTCCACTCCCTTCAACACATTGGGGCTGCTCAACTCAATCATTATTTGTATTTTCTCCCTCTACCATTTCCTCCCCCAAAATGTCTAGCAGCTATTCTTTGAATGCTAGCTGGGGTGCCATTTTTGTGCATTGATTAGAGAAGCCCAGTCACAGGTCAGGAAGGAGTTAAATATGGCCACACCTCAAAGTTTCTGTATCTCCTTTTATTTCTCCCTGCAGTCTTCCCAAATGATTGCAATCCAGTAGGTGGAGGGGGGAGAAACAAACATGCTTTTACTCTAGTGGCCAATAAACAAGATAATCTACTTTTCATTTAAAATTATACTGTTCTTACTTTAAGCCTGTACTAGTTGTTTTTGTTCTGTAACTACCAAAGCATCATACTAGTGGGATCAAATGTGTCTAATGCTGACTGATAATACAGAGTAAGTGAAAGCAAGTACATGGAAATACATAGAAGTGTCCCGTTAGACAATATATATTATTTTGATATAGAAAGAGAAACTGTACCTTCAGTGGATTGTGAATCCTCAATTGATATTTTACAATGACCATACTCGTCTAAATCAAAACGCAGCGTTTTTGAGTCCCTTGTCAGTATGTAACATTTCTTTCTGTCATAGTGTTGGTATGCTAGTCACAAATGAATTTCAGTTAGTTCTGCTGGTCACAGAAAAATAGAAAGGTTACCTAACAGAATATTCCTATGGCAACCCCTGAAAAGTAGAAAAACTAAACAAAGTCTTAAAATACAGCCACAGGCAACATGAATGTAACAGAGTGGGCTCAGGCAGCTATGATTTTGGGTTTAACTAAACTTCAGTCATCTTTTTTTTTTTGCCTTTGTAATGACAAAACCAAACCCAATGCTAACTTTAGTTTTAAATTCACCACCTGTAGGAAATAGTAAAAGACAGAAATGGCTTGTCAGTAGGGGCTAAGCCCCACCAATAATGTCACACAACAGTATAGAATGGCTGATGTACCTCAGGGTGCAGAACCACCTGCAGCCATTGTGGGCTACTGGAGATACTGAAGCTACTCCTATCCCAGAGGCTATCCCAGAGAATGTTGGGAGACACCTGGTGCTGCAGCATACAGGTTACAGGGCAAAGTGGGAGGAGGCACAGAGCACGACTGTCTGCTCTACAGTTGCCAACTTTAGTTGAATGAATTCCTGGAGATTTTCTCACATGACACAATCTTCCATTGAAGATTACGCTTTCATTCCTGGAGATTCCAGGACAATCCTGGAGGATTGGCAACCCTACTCTGTTCCAGCTTTTCCGAAGTGAACAAGTAGGTGGAAGGCTCTGAGCCTGGTGGTTGTGATGGGTGTCAGGAAGGAGGTGGGAGAATGTTTCTCGTCCTGAAAGTGTGTGTGTGTGTGTGTCCTAAGCCTCAGAGTGTCAGCTGTGCAAAGGTTGAGGGCCCAAGGGGCTGGTGGATAACTGTGTTGCAGGAAGCCGATGTGATTTGGGTAGGGTGACTAGACAGCAAATGTGAAAAATCGGGACAGGGTGGGGGGTAATAGGAGCCTATATAAGAAAAAGACCCCAAAATTGGGACTGTCCCTATCAAATCGGGACATCTGGTCACCCTAGTTTGGGGAGCATGAGGCATAAAGAGGTTGCATTAGTAGGGTTGAATCCAAGGTGGAATGGAGTCTGTTGGTGAATGAGTGTGTGGGTGAACTGGTCAGGTGTGTTGGGGTGAGAGACAGTAAAGTAAGAGCTAGATTGGATAGGGAAAGGTTTGGATTTAGAAAACAGCAAAGGGGTCAGGGAGGGATACAGAACTATTTTCTTCCACCTTGTGTTTCCCTGAGAAGTGTCCCAGTTTTCCATTCTGAAAGAGAGAGGAGGTGAGCTAGAAAGAGAGACCACCTATTCTTTCTTCCCATTTTCCCATTGCAGCAAAACACATCCCTGTAGCCTCCTGAGCCTAGTGCTCCAGTTTTGCACTTTGAAAATAAGATCCATCTGCAAAGTAGTGGCCTGGGGTGTTACCTGCAGCTCCAGCACTTATTTTGGGGACCAACCACCACTGGTGAAAGACCCCAAATCTTCCTAGGTAAGTGCTACAAGGAAAGGTATTTGAATTCTAGGAAGCCCTAGTCCTGGGAACAGGATACAAATAAATGTTAGGTTTCAGAGTAGCAGCCATGTTGGTCTGTATCCACAGAAAGAACAGGCGTACTTGTGCCACAAGTACGCCTGTTCTTTTTGCAAATAAGTATTAGAATCAAACAGTTATTTTAAAGAGAGAAAGGAGCAGAATGCAATGGATCATGGCAAGGAAAACCCGATTATCCTCAATCTGAGGCATCAGTAATATAGTAGGTCAAACTGGAAACTGGCAAGAGCATAGAGGTATTGCTGAAACTGCTCAAAAGGGGGGTGGATAACAGAGCATGTGCTTTACTTGATTATCCTCCTCAGAGTTTCACACCTTGGTGACTTGAAGGTCAATTAAGGATGAAGAGACATACACACAGCCAGCATCAGGGGAAAGAAATGTATCACATTTCTAAACAAAGTCCAACATGCACACTTCTTTCAGTCTCTCGTCATACCTTTCTTTTGGGGTATATTGATACTCAGCACATCAGACAAATGAGAATAACGTCCAGAAAGGAGAGTGCAAGCACTGATTGAAAATACTGGGGCCAATCCCATTAATCAATGGGAAAGTAGTTTTTAAAATAGGTTTCCAATATTAAAACCCAAACTAAAAAGGGGTAGAGGTCTGTGAAGAGTTTGTGTACATACCTTAGAGCTCTATTGATTTTACAGCTGGTCTGAGGCTAGCATTTTCTCACCCTCTACTAAGGTAAGATGTTTGTTTACTTAATACTGGCCGAGTCTATACTAAACACAGTCCCAAGACAGTCAGACATTTCATGACAGAGGCACCAAGTCTCATCTGTCCTATATCGTATCCTATACTGAATAGATCTCCAGTGCCATGAGACATCAGGAGAATGATATGTAATGTGTAGGGGGACCATGGCATTGAATACGAGGTTGGGTGAATTAAGCAGCATCTTCTTGGGCTTGACTTAATGCTTTGGAATACAGGAGGAAGGGGGTGTTACTAAGTTGGACAAAATGTAACTTCAGAGCCAGCACAAGATGAAGAGTAAATGAGTACCATAAGGTAACATTGATTTTTCAGTGCTCTGGCCAGAACATAAGGCAACTGAAGGAACAGGGTAGAAACAGGAAGCTTTCAGGGGATCCAGAAATGCAGCGGGAATTAACGAATTGTGCTGAGAATACTGGGTTGAATTCACCATGGCATTACTCCAATTATACACTGATTTAACTAGAATGAAACCTCTGTTTTTGCTAGAGTTGTGAAGATACAATTGTTTCTGGGAACCTTTGCTGATGCTTCTACCCTCTTTGTTTAAGGTAAACAGGAACTGAGTACACACATAGTGAATAAACAGACTAGGAAAGCATATGGTGAGTGCCTGCTTCCGTCACTTCTCTTCCCACAAGGAATTGACCTGCTCATGACATTTCAAGTTCTACTTTTGGTTCTGGGACAGGTCTCAGGACACTGATATGACAGGAAGTGCATTTAGACTTGTTGTTTTAGTAGTGAGCTTTGTTTTGGTGTGTGTAGGGAAATGTTTGTTGCTGGAACCGGTCATTTTTAGGCTGCTCCAGATACTTAAATAGGATCTGGTCCAAGAGGTGAATATAGCTGGACTGCTTGGTAATAGTGACCATAATATAATTACATTTAACATTCCTGTGGTGGGAAGAACACCTCAACAGTTCAACACGGCGGCATTTAATTTCAGAAAGGTGAACTATGCAAAAATGAGGAGGTTAGTTAAACAGAAATTAAAAGGTACAGCACCAAAAGTGAAATCCCTGCAACCCGCATGGAAACGTTTTAAAGACACCATAATAGAGGCTCAACTTAAATGTATACCCCAAATTAAAACACACAGTAAAAGAACTAAAAAAGAGCCACCGTGGCTAAACAAAGTAAAAGAAGTACTGAGAGGCAAGAAGGTATCCTTTAAAAAGTGGAAGTTAAATCCTAGGGAGGAAAATAGGAGCGTAAACTCTGGCAAATTAAGTGTACAAATATGATTAGGAAAGCCAAAAAAAGAATTTGAACAGCTAGCCAAAAGACTCAAAAAGTAATTAAAAAAAAATTCTAAGTACATCAGAAGCAGGAAGCCTGCTAAACAACCAGCGGGGCCACTGGATGATCGAGATCTAAAGGAGCACTGAAGGACAATAAGGCAGTTGCAGAGAAACTAAATGAATTCTTTGAGTCAGTCTTCACTGCAGAGGACATAAGGGAGATTCCCACACCCGAGCCATTCTTTTTAGAGGACAAATCTGAGCAAACTTAATAGGAGTTGTAAGTCTGCATTCCTGATCTGTTCCCGGCAAAAGCATCACACAGACAGACCAACCCTTTGTCCCCCCCGCCTTCAGATTTGAAAGTATCTTGTCCTCTCATTGGTCATTTTGGGTCAGGTGCCAGTGAGGTTATCTTAGCTTCTTAACCCTGTACAGGTGAAAGGGTTTTGCCTCTGGCCAGGAGGGATTTTATAGCACTGTATACAGAAAGGTGGTTACCCTTCCCTTTATATTTATGACAGGGGTATTGGTTTTCATAACCATTTGTCCCCATTACGAGTGGCACTTGTGGGGATACTGGGAAACTGGAGTGTCTAACGGAATTGCTTGTGTGACTTGTGGTTAGCCAGTGGGGTAAAACCAAAGTCCTCTGTGTCTGGCTGGTTTGGTTTGCCTTAGAGGTGGAAAAACCCCAGCCTTAGGCTGTAACTACCCTGCTTTAAGCAATTTGTCCTGAATTGGCACTCTCAGTTGTGTCCCACCAAAGCCAGCATCGTTATACATGTATTAAATGTATTGGTGTATGATTTGATCATATTCTGCCAGCCACCCTTTTTGAATGGCAGAAAGGAATGGCCTAATGGGTCATTTGGTAAAGATGCATCAGCCAGAATCTGTGTCTGTGCTGATTTCAAAGGCAGTGACAGACCTTAGAGGGTCACCAACTTGTTGTAGGTTTAGCATTTTAAAGTAAGTAAAAGAATGCAAGGATTGTTTTTCTTTTGCATTGCAATTTGATGTTCCTGTTCAAAATGTCCTATGTAAATTAATTTTGTTTTGTGTGTGAATGAGGAATGTGTGTGTTAAGAGATACGTGTGAAGGCCATCGCTGAGCCAGATGTACGAGGGAGGAACCAGAAACAGACGCAAGGGCGCCAGGAGGCACAACATGTCCCTATTGAAATGTCAGAGGAGGGCAGATTGACGACTTTAAAGATGAGACAGGCACCTATCAATGGGGACAACATAGCTGTGATAAAGAATGAGAAGGACAATTTAAGAAAACAAGCACTCGTCAAATTACAATTGATTACAGCATAATGGTGCAAAACTCATTGGTCCCAGTGAAGGAAAATCACTATATAAACAGGGTGCCTTGCCATGAAACTTTGGGTTCGTCCTGCCAAGACTTCCCCGGAGCATCGTGTTGCGACCAACGGAACCCAGCTCCTCCCTACCAGTGATCAACCTAGCTGGCCACTAGGTTGATCCAAACTCTGGACTGGTAACTGTAACATCAGTTGGTGGGACAGTGTGTTTGTGTGTGTGCGTGGTGTGATTGAATGTATATGCTAATTGTTGTATCTTCAATAAACGCGGCGTATTGCCTTTTCCCCTATAAAAGATCCCGTGTGCTTCTTATAAGCATAACATGCCCACATCTTGAACACTGTGTGCAGATGTGGTCACCCCATCTCAAAAAAGATATATTGGAATTGGGAAAGGTTCCGAAAAGGGCAACAAAAATGATTAGGGGTATGGAATGGCTTCGGTATGAGGAGAGATTAATACAACTGGGACTTTTCAGCTTGGAAAAGAGACAACTAAGGGAGCATATATGATTGAGGTCTATAAAATCATGACTGATATGGAGAAAGTAAATAAGGAAGTGTTATTTACTCCTTCTCATAACACAAGAATGAGGAGTCACCAAATGAAATTAATAGGCAGCAGATTTAAAACAAACAAAATGAAGTATTTCTTCACACAACACACAGTCAACCTGTGGAACTTTTTGCCAGAGGATGTTGTGAAGGCCAAGACTATAACAGGGTTCAAAAAAGAACTAGATAAGTTCATGGAGGATAGGTCCATCAATGGCTATTAGCCAGGATGGGCAGTGATGGTGTCCCTAGCCTCCGTTTGCCAGAAGGTGGGAATGGGCAACAGGGCATGGATCACTTGATGATTACCTGTTCTGTTCATTCGCTCTGGGGCACCTGGTATTGGCCACTGTTGGAAGACAGGATACTGTGCTGGATGGACCTTTGGTCTGAGCCAGTATGGCCGTTCTTATGTATTTCTGTGCTGAATGTCCTTCTCAGCCTGTTTTCTGAGGCCATTCAGCCCAAATTTCAGTACTGAATTCAGTCCTGAATTTTGCTTTGCACATTACCTCTCTCAGGCACACGCTTTAGTTATAGTAAAGAAAAGTTTACCTTCACATTTACTTGATGATTTCTTTAGGTTTTGATATTTACGTGTAGTTTCCTGGTCCACTGGTATCCGAGATGCAGTTGATTTTTTCTGTTTATTTTTACCACACCTTATTTGTTGTTTTCTAATCTTCACCTCGGAAGGCTTTTGGAATCTTGAGCGCAATATCATTGTTGAAGACACTGGAAAATCCTGGTAATCTGTCTTGAAACTCTCTTCTAGTCCTAAATATAAATGATAGTTCAGTCACAATACTTCGCATTAGAGATTAGAACCAGTTTTTATTTTGCAAAGATTGTTAACATATTGACTTCTCAAGTTTTAACAATTGAGATAAAGCTGGGGTAAATTTAGTAAATTGTTGCTTGCTTATATTTTCTACTGTTGTAGCTGATATTTATGTGCCAAATGCGCTAAAGATTCATGTGCCTCTTCATGATTCGGCCATCGTTTCAGAGGAACGCTTCCATGCTGATGACGCTTGTTAAAAAAAATAATGTGTTAATTAAATTTGTGACTGAACTCCTTGGGGGAGAATCGTATGTCTCCTGCTTTGTTTTACCCACATTCTGCCATATATTGCATGTGATAGCAGTCTCGGATGATGACCCAGCACATATTCATTTTAAGAACACTTTTACTGCAAATTTGATGAAAATGCAAAGAAGATACCAATGTGAAATTTCTAAAGATAGTCACAGCACTCAACCCAAGATTTAAGAATCTGAAGTACCTTCCAAAATCTGAGAGAGACGAGGTGCGGAGCATGCTTTCTTTTTGAAGTCTTAAAAGAGCGACACACTGATGTGGAAACTACAGAACCCAAACCACCAAAAAAGAAAATCAGCCTTCTGCTGGTGGCATCTAACTCAGATAATGAAGTTGAACACGCATCGGT
Source organism: Caretta caretta (assembly GCF_965140235.1). Taxonomy (NCBI): domain Eukaryota; kingdom Metazoa; phylum Chordata; order Testudines; family Cheloniidae; genus Caretta; species Caretta caretta. Next base: position 104,908,818 of record NC_134210.1, on the reverse strand, counting down.
CAGCACTGCTTTGGATCGTTATCGAGCAGAACCCATCATCAGCATAGGCGCGTGTCCTCTGGAATGGTGGTTGAAGCATGAAGAGACATATGAATCTTTAGTGTATCTGGCACATAAATATCTTGCAACACCAGCTACAATCGTGCCATGCGAACGCCTGTTCTCACTTTCAGGTGACATTGTAAATAAGAAGTGGGCAGCATTATCTCCTGTAAATGTAAACAAACTTGTTTCTCTTAGCAGTTGGACTGAGTGGAGTTGTAGGCTCTAAAGTTTTACATTGTTTTATTTTTGAATGCAGATTTTTTTTGTACATAATTCTACATTTGTAAATTCAACTTTCATGATAAAGAGATTGCACTACAGTACTTGTATGAGGTGAACTGAAAAACATTTTTTGTTTATCATTTTTACAGTGCAAATATTTGTAATCAAAATAATATAAAATGATCACTGTATACTTTGTATTCTGTGTTGTAATTGAAATGGATATATCTGAAAATGTAGAAAAACATCCAAAAATATTTAATAAATTTAAATTGGTATTCTATTGTTTAACGGTGCGATTAATCACATTTAATTTTTTTTAATCACAATTAATTTTTCTGAGTTAATTAATGTGATTAATCGACAGCCCTACTAAATAGTAAAGTCAAACTTGTCTGGATTAAAATCTGAGAGATCAGTGGTTACCATGGAGCCTATTACATCAGAGCTGACATGCATTCTAGCATGAAGTCCAGCATGAAGTATTGCAGTAGATTACTCAAACTCAGTTTTAGGAGTCAGACTGAAAACATCCCACACAGTATATAGGGAAGTATACTGTTGGCACCACCCTGGTGGCACCAAGCATGGCGTCATGTTGGTAAGGGGTGAGGTGGCATTCATTAACTGTAATATTGGAAACTATCAACCATACTGCCATCCAAAAAGCAGAAGTGTCTGTTGGGGCTGAAAAGTGAAAATGGCAGGTTACCAGAGTTGTTACTATACAACATCAGCAAGCCTAGGTGGCTTTTTGTCCTAGGTACAGAAGGAAAGAGATTATTTAGGATTTAGTGCATCAGTGGCCACAATGCTGTAGCCAATGTGGTTTCCTGAAGAACGAAATATGTAATGTGATTCAGTGGCAAAATCCAGACCTTAGTTTCACTTTCCTATATATAAATTGGTGATAAATAATGCTTACTTACCTGCCCCAGTGGTAAGAATTGTGTATCAATAGACAAAACCACTTGATGAGTGTTAAGCCTCACACAGCATTGGCCAGAACAGCAAATGCTGTGCCTGGAAAGTATACTGTCTGCACTAAAAGAGAGTCTTACTGAACAAGAGAGGAGCATGTCTGCAACTTCTAAAATTGGGAGAGGTAAACAATGACAATTTAAATGACTATCTGTTCCTATTTGGCATGAAGATGATGGTGATGATGAATGTATCAGCTCAGCTTCCTTATAAAGTATCCAAGAAGAAGTCCAAAGCAACCCCTCATCACAAGACAGAATGGGCAAGATCCAATGTGGCCACATCCCCATGAGCTTTCAAGCTCCATTTTTTTAACCTTATTGATATTTTTTGTGTTTGGTGCTGTGGCGCACACCTGTAATCCCAGCTACTTGGGAGGCTAAGGCTGGCAGATCGCTTGAGCTCAGGGGTTCTGGGTTGTGCTGTGGTATGCCAATCAGCTGTCCAGTGCCACTGACAGCTTGGCCAGTGGGTGGCTGAAGGACTGGCTACAACACCACGAATGGGGTGTTGTGATTGCGCTCTGTCTGTGAGGGCTGATGGCCCAATTGACCAAGGTGATATTGTTTGTATATAAAATAAACAAAACTAAATGAAATACCATATAAATAACAAAATTCAATGTTCATTTGTAAAACCTGAAACAAAACAAACCCTGAACCCATAGTGGTGGTGCAAGGTATCAATTATTAAAGTGACTAAACAGATAAAATGAGAACATACCCTAGGAATATCAGGGACTAATATATACTAAACTGAAAAAGTATGCAGTAGGTTCATGTGTGACCAGACATCCTCATTTTTTCCCCAAGCATTTCTATTAGGCCAAATCATTTTTTCTATTGCTGCAACAGAAGAGAGCTCGCGAAGCCAATCTGTGTGAGAGAGAGGAATTGCAGATTTCCATTTTCTCAAATTAACTCTTTTGGCCACTAAAAATTTACTGCAACTTCTTAATGTTAACTACAAGAGGCCACAGCAATGGTTCCCTAACCCACCCAGCAATATTGTTAATCTATCCAACTATACTCTTAGCCCAGCAGAAGAATCTGTCCTATCTCGGGGCCTGTACTTCTGCCCCTCCACCCCCACGAACATGATACAGTTCTGTGGTGACCTAGACTCCTATTTTTGACGTCTCCAACTCAAGGAATATTTCCAACACACCTCTGAACAACATACTAATCCACAGAGACCTTCCTACCAACACTACAAAAAGAAGGATTCTAGGTGGACTCCTCCTGAAGGTCGAAACAACAGACTGGACTTCTACATAGAGTACTTCTGCCGATGTGCATGGGCTGAAATTGTGGAAAAGCAGCATCTCTTGCCCCATAACCTCAGCCGCGCAGAACACAATGCCATCCACAGCCTCAGAAACAACTCTGACATCATGATCAAAAAGGCTGACAAAGGAGGTGCTGTTGTCACCATGAATAGGTCGGAATATAAGAGGCTGCTCGGCAGCTCTCCAACACCACTTTCTACAAGCCATTACCCTCTGATCCCACTGAGGGTTACCAAAAGAAACTACAGCATTTGCTCAAGAAACTCCCTGAAAAAGTACAAGAACAAATCCGCACAGACACACCCCTGGAACCCCAACCTGGGATATTCTATCTGCTACCCAAGATCCATAAACCTGGAAATCCTGGGCGCCCCATCATCTCAGGCATTGGCACCCTGACAGCAGGATTGTCTGGCTATGTAGACTCCCTCCTCAGGCCGTACGCTACCAGCACTCCCAGCTATCTTCGAGACACCACTGACTTCCTGAAGAAACTACACTCCATCAGTGTTCTTCCTGAAAACACCATCCTGGCCATTATGGATGTAGAAGCCCTCTACACCAACATTCCACACAAAGGTGGACTACAAGCCGTCAGGAACACTATCCCCGATAATGTCACGGCAAACCTGGTAGCTGAACTTTGTGACTTTGTCCTCCCCCATAACTATTTCACATTTGGGGCCAATGTATACCTTCAAATCAGCGGCACTGCTATGGGTACCCACATGGCCCCACAGTATGCCAACATTTTTATGGCTGACTTAGAACAACGCTTCCTGAGCTCTTGTCCCCTAATGTCCCTACTCTGCTTGTGCTATATTGATGACATCTTCATCATCTGGACCCATGGAAAAGAAGCCCTTGAGGAATTCCACCATGATTTCAACAATTTCCATCCCACCATCAACCTCAGCCTGGACCAGTCCACACAAGAGATCCACTTCCTGGACACTACAGTGCTAATAAGCAATGGTCACATAAACACCACCCTATACCGGAAACCTGCTGACCGCTATTCCTACCTACATGCCTCCAGCTTTCACCCAGACCACACCACACGATCCATTGACTACAGCCAAGCTGTACAATACAACCGCATTTGCTCCAACCCCTCAGACAAACGCCTACAAGATCTCTATCAAGCATTCTTACCACTACAGTACCCACCTGCTGAAGTGAAGAAACAGATTGACAGAGCCAGAAGAGTACGCAGAAGTCACCTACTACAGGACAGGCCCAACAAAGAAAACAACAGAACGCCACTAGCCATCACCTTCAGCCCCCAACTAAAACCTCTCCAACGCATTATTAAGGATCTACAACCTATCCTGAAGGACGACCCATCGTTCTCACAAATCTTGGGAGACAGGCCAGTCCTTGCCTACAGACAGCCCCCCAACTTGAAGCAAATACTCACCAGCAACCACTCACCACACAACAGAATCATTAACCCAGGAATCTATCCTTGCAACAAAGCCCGTTGCCAACTGTGCCCACATATCTATTCAGGGGACGCCATCACAGGACCTAATAACATCAGCCACACTATCAGAGGCTCGTTCACCTGCACATCTACTAATGTGATATATGCCATCATGTGCCAGCAGTGCCCCCTGCCATGTACATTGGTCAAACTGGACAGTCTCTATGTAAAAGAATAAATGGACACAAATCAGATGTCAAGAATTATAACATTCATAAACCAGTCAGAGAACACTTCAATCTCTCTGGTCACTCGATTACAGACCTAAAAGGTGCTGTTGTCATCATGAATAGGTCGGAATATGAACAAGAGGCTGCTCGGCAGCTCTCCAACACGAGTTTCTACAAGCCATTACCCTATGATCCCACTGAGAGTTACCAAAAGCAACTACAGCATTTGCTCAAGAAACTTCCTGAAAAAGCACAAGATCAAATCCGCACAGACACACCCCTGGAACCCCGACCTGGGATATTCTATCTACTACCCAAGATCCATAAACCTGGAAATCCTGGGCGCCCCATCATCTCAGGCATTGGCACCCTGACAGCAGGATTGTCTGGCTATGTAGACTCCCTCCTCAGGCCCTACGCTACCAGCACTCCCAGCTACCTTCGAGACACCACTGACTTCCTGAGGAAACTTCAATCCATCGGTGATCTTCCTGATAACACCATCCTGGCTACTATGGATGTAGAAGCCCTCTACACCAACATTCCACACAAAGATGGACTACAAGCCGTCAAGAACACTATCCCCGATAATGTCACGGCTAACCTGGTGGCTGAACTTTGTGACTTTGTCCTTACCCATAACTATTTCACATTTGGGGACAATGTATACCTTCAGATCAGCGGCACTGCTATGGGTACCCGCATGGCCCCACAGTATGCCAACATTTTTATGGCTGATTTAGAACAACGCTTCCTCAGCTCTCGTCCCCTAAAGCCCCTACTCTACTTGCGCTATATTGATGACATCTTCATCATCTGGACCCATGGAAAAGAAGCCCTTGAGGAATTCCACCACGATTTCAACAATTTCCATCCCACCACCAACCTCAGCCTGGTCCAGTCCACACAAGAGATCCACTTCCTGGACACTACAGTGCTAATTAACAATGGCCACATAAACACCACCCTATACCGGAAACCTACTGACCGCTATTCCTACCTGCATGCCTCCAGCTTTCACCCTGACCACACCACACGATCCATCGTCTACAGCCAAGCTCTGCGATACAACCGCATTTGCTCCAACCCCTCAGACAGAGACAAACACCTACAAGATCTCTGTCAAGCTTTCTTACAACTACAATACCCACCTGCAGAAGTAAAGAAACAGATTGATAGAGCCAGAAGAGTTCCCAGAAGTTACCTACTACAGGACAGGCCTAACAAAGAAAATAACAGAACGCCACTAGCGGTCACCTTCAGCCCCCAACTAAAACCCCTCCAACGCATTATTAAGGATCTACAACCTATCCTAAAGGATGACCCAACACTCTCACAAGTCTTGGGAGACAGGCCAGTCCTTGCCTACAGACAGCCCCGCAACCTGAAGCAAATACTCACCAACAACCACATACCACACAACAGAACCACTAACCCAGGAACTTATCCTTGCAACAAAGCCCGTTGCCAACTGTGCCCACATATCTATTCAGGGGACACCATCACAGGGCCTAATAACATCAGCCACACTATCAGAGGCTCGTTCACCTGCACATCCACCAATGTGATATATGCCATCATGTGCCAGCAATGCCCCTCTGCCATGTACATTGGTCAAACTGGACAGTCTCTACGTAAAAGAATAAATGGACACAAATCAGATGTCAAGAATTATAACATTCATAAACCAGTCGGAGAACACTTCAATCTCTCTGGTCACGCAATCACAGACATGAAGGTCGCTATCTTAAAACAAAAAAACTTCAAATCCAGACTCCAGCGAGAAACTGCTGAATTGGAATTCATTTGCAAATTGGATACTATTAATTTAGGCTTAAATAGAGACTGGGAGTGGCTAAGTCATTATGCAAGGTAGCCTGTTTCTTCTTGTTTTTTCCTACCCCCCCCCCTCCAGATGTTCTGGTTTAACTTGGATTTAAACTTGGAGAGTGGTCAGTTTAGATGAGCTATTACCAGCAGGAGAGTGAGTTTGTGTGTGTATGGGGGTGGGGGGGATGTGAGAAAACCTTGATCTATGCAGGAAATAGCCCGACTTGATTATGCAAAGAGTTGTCACTTTGGATGGGCTAGCACCAGCAGGAGAGTGAATTTGTGTGGGGGGTGGAGGGTGAGAAAACCTGGATTTGTGCTGGAAATGGCCCACCTGTTGATCACTTTAGATAAGCTATTACCAGCAGGACAGTGGGGTGGGAGGAGGTATTGTTTCATATTCTCTGTGTGTATATAAAGTCTGCTGCAGTTTCCACGGTAAACATCTGATGAAGTGAGCTGTAGCTCACGAAAGCTCATGCTCAAATAAATTGGTTAGTCTCTAAGGTGCCACAAGTACTCCTTTTCTTTTTGCGAATACAGACTAACACGGCTGTTCCTCTGAAACCAGACCTAAAAGTTGCAAATCATCAACAGAAAGACTTCAGAAACAGACTCCAACGAGAGATTGCTGAATTGGAATTAATTTGCAAACTGGATACAATTAATTTAGGCTTGAATAGAGACTGGGAGTAGTTGAGTCATTACACAAAGTAAAACTATTTCCCCCTGTTTATTCCTCCCCTCCCCCCCACTGTTCCTCAGATGTTCTTGTTAACTGCTGGAAGTGGCCCACCTTGATTATCACTACAAAGGGTTTTCTCTCTCCCCTCCCCCCACTCTCCTGCTGGTAATAGCTCATCTTAAGTGATCACTCTCCATGCAGTGTGCATGATAAACACCCATTTTTTCATGTTCTGTGTGTATATAACTCTCCTCACTGTATTTTCCACTGAATGCATCCGATGAAGTGAGCTGTAGCTCATGAAAGCTTATGCTCAAATAAATTGGTTAGTCTCTAAGGTGCCACAAGTACTCCTTTTGTTTTTGGTATTACCCATTCATTCCTAAAATACATGAGCTTGGAGAAGGAAAGATAGCACAGTTAATGTTTGAGAGAGCACTGAATATGGTGTTCCAAAACACATGCACTTTTTTGACAGGTATAGAGGATGTGTGAAAGATTGGCTTGGGACTGTTTGCATCGCAACATTCAGTATGTTGCCAATCTAGCTTTCAGCAAATGTTCTGGAATCCAGTAGTGCCTGTTTAATATCTTGTTCTGGAAGAATTGCAAGGATAAAGAACTTGAAGAATATTTCACATTATGCCAGATATTCTCCCATGTTTCTGTTGTCATGATAAGGCTAAGTTCTTTTTCCCATTTCTCTTGGACACTGAGAGTGAGAGGGTAATGCAGAGTTGGGGTGTGGGGTCTGGGCTGGAGCAGGCAGTTAGGGTGCAGGGGACAGGCTCTGGGAGGAAACTGGGGTGCGGAGGACAGGCTGGGGCAGGAGGAGGGGTGCGGAGGATAGGCTCTGGGAGAGAGTTTGGGTGCGGGGTCTGGGGTACAGGAGGGGGCTCAGGGCTGGGGCTGCGGTGCAGGGGGTGACAGCTCTGGCTAGGGGCACGGGCTTTGTGGTGGGATGGGGCTGGGGATGACTAGCTTGAAGTGCAGGCAGGCTGCCCCAGGGCTAGGGCCAGAGAGGAGAACTCCCCCCAACCCTCTCCCGCCAGCAGCAGCAAGCTCCGGAGGAGGAATCCCCATCTTCCCCCCTACCCCACCCCGGCAGCACGCTTACCTCATACCACTGTCACTGCACGTGCTCCTAGGGCCCCTCTCAGGTCCAGGAAGCCCCCTCACCTCCCGCTATGGTGGGTGCCAGGGGAGGGGGGGGGGAGAAGAGGCTGCCATCACATGTGGCCTCCTACCCTGCTGCTGCCCCTCACTGGGGGTGGGGGATGGGGCTGCTCCTTGCCCAGTGTGGGGCAGGAGTGGTGGCTGCGTGGCAGGGGGAGAAGGGGAGGGTGTCACAACACTCACCCAAGCCCCAGCTGCTCAGGTCCAGGAAGGCCCCCCCTCCCCCGCTCACCTCCCCTGTGGTGGGTGGGTGCTGGGGGGGGGAAGGGGGAGCTGCCATTACATGTGGCTTCCTCCCCTGCTGCCTGTCACCGTAGCCTCACGGGGAATAGGGCTGCCCCTTACCCAGCATGGGACAGGAGCGGTGACTGTGGGCTGGGGCAGATCACAGGGTCAAACACTCACCCAAGCCCCAGCAGCTGCTCAGGTGAGTCCGGTCCACTCCCGACGTCTCCCAGCTGGAAGCCCCCTTGGTGTTACCTCCCGGTGGGTGCTGGGGAGGGGAGGGCTACCAATCATGCGTGTGCCCCCTCCCGCTCCTCAGCTGCGGCGGCAGCAGCCACCTGCCTCAGCCTGCCGCCGTCGCTCCCCTGCTGCAGCCTCGCCGTGGGCAGCGGCAGCGGCCGGCAGCTCAGGCGAGGGAGAGCAGCGCGGAGCGGCCCGGCAGCAGCCCGCTTTCAACCAGGCCGGGACGCTCTGGGGCCCGGGGGAGGCGCGCAGGCGGGCGGGAGCCGGGGGACGCTCCAGGCGGGGCTGCGGGAGAGACCCGGCTCCAAACATTGGTGGGGCAGAGTCCCCGGCCCTGAATATGCCTGGAGCCCGAGCTCCCGCGGCCCGGGCCCATCTAACTCCCCACTCCTGTTTATCCCTAATTAGGGCTAGCCCACCCTCCCTGTGCAAATAGGCAGGCTAACTGGCTTCTCGGACACGTACTGACCTTTTCATGATGTGTGGGCTGAACACCTCATCGCTCTATGGCTTTAGCTGAACCCTCTTTCTCCAAGTTAATGCCCATAAGGACATCTTTACAGTCTCAAATGCCGCAGTAGAGCTTGAGTGCTTTCGCTCTGTTCAATGTCCAGTTGGTAAGCAGTTGGACTTCACAGAATTGATTGATATTTTTGCAGCCATAAAAGCAAGAAAGATTGTGTTGTGGTGATTCTGTCTGGATACGGGATTAATTTTTTTTATTAATTTAAGATGAAGGGCTATCTTACTTATTCCAGGTGAGGGACTGGTTGCTGGTTTAACTCTTCAGTTTTATGTAATTGATAATCTGAAGTTGATTCTGCATGATCTACTCCAGTGTTTTGCTTTCATGGACATTGTGACTAAGTGGGGATTTTCCCATGTTGTGTTGTATGTGAGTCTTACTGTTGAGCCAATGTGAGTTTTAATATTTTTGCATGAATACTGTGTGTGCCTTGGTTTCCCTGTGTGCTGCACCAATATCTCGTGGTGGGAATAGGGTTGTGTGACTTTGGCTGAGACCTCTGGGGCAGGTAAGGCTGCTTCATCTGCCTGCACCTATGCTATGACCGGTGTCCTTCATAACCAGAGACCCAGGATGGGGATCCCAGAGCTACCACCAGTTGTCACTGAGTGATGCTCTGGAACTACTCCAATGAAGCCAGTCAGGACACTCAAATCATCCCTGATTCAATTACGTATGCAGTATAGTTGTAGTTTTCCCAGGATATTAGAGAGACAGGGTGGATGATGTAATATCTTGTCAGACATATTTTGTTGAGGACTCAGAGTAGCAGCTCTGTTAGCCTGTATTTGCAAAAAGAAAAGGAGTACTTGTGGCACCTTAGAAACTAACATTTATTTGAGCATAAGCTTTTGTGAGCTACAGCTCACTTCATCAGATACAACTCTTTGCCAGAGGATGCATCCGATGAAATGAGCTGTAGCTCACGAAAGCTTATGTTCAAATAAATTTGTTAGTCTCTAAGGTGCCACAAGTACTCCTTTTCTTTTTGTTGAGGAAGAGTCAACATGGTTTTAGTAAAGGGAAATCATGCCTTACCAATTTACCAGAATTCTTTGAGGAGGTCAACAAGCATGTGGACCAAGGGGATCCAGTGGATATAGTGTACTTAGATTTTCAGAAAGCCTTTGACAAGGTCCCTCACCAAAGGCTTTTATGCAAAGTAAGCTGCCATGGGATAAGAGGGAAGGTGCTCTTGTGGATTGGTAACTGGTTAAAAGATAGGAAACAAAGGGTAGGTATAACTGGTCAGTTTTCAGAATGGAGAGAAGTAAATCATGGTGTCCCCCAGGGGTCTGTTCTGGAACCAGTCCTATTCAACATATTCATAAATGATCTGGAAAAAGGGGTAAACAGTGAGGTGGCAAAACTTGCAGATGATACAAAATTACTAAAGATAGTTGAACCCAGATAGACTGTGAAGAGCTGCAAAAGGATCTCTCAAAACTGGGTGACTGGGCAAGAAAATGGCAGATGAAATTCAGTGTTGACACATGCAAAGTAATGCTCATTGGAAAGCATAATCCCAACTATACATATAAAATGATGGGGTCTAAATGATCTGTTACCACTCAAGAAAGAGATTTTGGAGACATTGTGGATCATTCTCTGAAAACATCCACTCAATGTGCAGTGGCAGTCAAAAAAGTGACCAGAATACTGGGAATAATTAAGAAAGGGATAGATAATAAGACAGAAAATATTATACTTCCTCCATGTAAATCCATGGTATGCCCACATCTTGAACACTGTGTGCAGATGTAGTCACCCCATCTCAAAAGAGATATATTGGAATTAGAAAAGGTTCAGAAAAGGGCAACAAAAATGATTAGGGGTATTTTACTGCTCCAGGAGCAGTAAAACCAACTGCCCCTGTTTTGTTTGTTTTAATATAAGCTGAGTATCAAGGGAGCAAAGATTAACTTGGACTACTGAAGTGTTTAATCTTGCAGCCAAATAAATCTGAATGGATGGGATGGCTTCCATATGAGGAGAAAATAATAAGACTGGGACTTTTCAGCTTGTAAAAGAGACGGTTAAGGGGAGATATGATTGAGGTCTATAAAATCATGACTGGTGTGGACAAAGTAGATAAGGAAATGGTTTGTACTGCTTCTCATAACACAAGAACTAGGGGTCACCAAATGAAATTAATAGGCAGCAGGTTTAAAACAAATAAAAGGAAGTATTTCTTCACACAGCACGCAGTCAACCTGTGAAACTCCTTGCCAGAGGACGTTGTGAAGGCCAAGACTATAATAGGGTTAAAAAAGTAACTAGATAAGTTCATGAAGGATAGGTCCATCAGTGGCTATTAGCCAGGATGGGCAGGGATGGTGTCCCTAGCCTCCGTTTGCCAGAAGGTGGGAATGGGCGACAGGGCATGGATCACTTGATGATTACCTGTTCTGTTCATTCCCTCTGGGGCACCTGGTATTGGGCACTGTTGGAAGACAGGATACTGGGCTAGATGGACCTTTGGTCTGACCCAGGAGAGCCATTCTTATGTTCTTATCTTTTATTTGACCAACAAAAGTAGGTCAAATAAAAGATATTACCTCACCCACCTTATCTGTCTGCTTCCAACATGTTAGCCTGTGTGTTTATGGGGCTTTTCAGTCAGATTAAGTTAACTCAATTGTATTAATGCAGTCGAAAATTTTCAAAGGTGAAAATATGAGGAATTAGTTAATTGCATACTATGCACTGTCATTGTTAGTGATCACATTATAAAGGAAGCCAGTAGGATATTATAGTACAGTTAAACACTCATTTAAACTTGTTTACAATACACTACTGCTATCTTGGGTTGCCCCCTCTAAATTCCTAAAGTGGGGTTCAAGACACACTGTATTTTGTCTTCACAGCAATAATATTTCCACTTTCAGAGAGGTATACAGTGTTAGCCTGCAAGGAGTAGGATCTGAAAACTTTCCTGGGAATGTTTGACTGTCATACGTGCCATTTTTGAGCAAAACAATGTTTCTGACCAATAACATTCACCCACATTTCCAAATTATTAAACCATTCCACATAATTTATGCATTTGATTAAAATTTGCATTGCATCTGAATTTCCAAATAAGCTTGCTAACTTGTGCTTATGAAGAAATTTACAAAAACAATACTCTTTAGTCACTAACATACTGGAGCTACCAACCCCCTGCTCGAAGCAGGACCAATTCCCAGTTAAATCATCCCAGCCAGGGCTTTGTCAAGCCTGACCTTAAAAACCTCTAAGGAAGGAGATTCTACCACCTCCCTAGGTAACGCATTCCAGTGTTTCACCACCCTCTTAGTGAAAAAGTTTTTCCTAATATCCAATCTAAACCTCCCCCACTGCAACTTGAGACCATTACTCCTCGTTCTGTCATCTGCTACCATTGAGAACAGTCTAGAGCCATCCTCTTTGGAACCCCCTTTCAGGTAGTTGAAAGCAGCTATCAAATCCCCCCTCATTCTTCTCTTCTGCAGGCTAAACAATCCCAGCTCCCTCAGCCTCTCCTCATAACTCATGTGTTCCAGACCCCTAATCATTTTTGTTGCCCTTCGCTGGACTCTCTCCAATTTATCCACATCCTTCTTGAAGTGTGGGGCCCAAAACTGGACACAGTACTCCAGATGAGGCCTCACCAATGTCCAATAGAGCTTCGATGGAGCTTCATTTTTTGTTGGCCTTGTAGAATAAATAACCAAGCCTTTTCCCCAAAAAACATTTTTACAACTGTAGTAAAAGGAGCTCTTGTTGATTATGACAAGGATTTTGGAACTGGACTTGCTCACAGACCCATTGAGACAGACTGACGGGCACACTCTTAACCCCATCTCCCCACCACTATCACCAAGACATCCCCCTGCAGTTATCACCTTCTCTGCATTTTTCTATTTTCTGTCTCTTACTCCTGGCTTTTATTAGCCTTTGTATCTATTTTGTCTCTCTTTTCCTGTGTAATTTTTTTGGCCTTCTACTTTCTGTCACACTTTTTTTCCTTGTTATTTTGTTCTTCCTGTCCATTTTCTCCTCCTTCTTTCCTCCCCTTCTCCCCTCCGCCCCCCAACCCTCTCAGAGAGACCATGATGTACACATACACTACCTTAACCAGAAAACTATGTACTGCTTAGGGTGGGAAGTTTGATACATAGTTTGCTCCAGGAGCAGTAAAACCACCTCTGCTGTTCTCTTTGTATTAACATAAGCTGAGTATACAAGGGAGCAAAGAAGATTAACTTGGGCTGCCTAAGTGTTTGATTTTGCAGCCAAATAAATCTGAACAGATCCCCTGACTGATTTCAACGGGGTCATCCCAGAAGAAGAGAGCGTTAGAAAAATTTGCCTGATGCATTCGCGGCATCTGGGTGAATCTAAGGAGGGGACAAGACAGATCCAGATTATGCAGCTTTCCTTATCCCCACTACAGTTCTCCTTTGCCCTGAGCAGCTGCTCCCATTTCCCCAACACACAAAATGATAGTATTTCTATTGTAAACTAACATAGAATACTGTATATAAAAGCAGAATTTAAAAGCCTTGGAACTCACTTCCAATGCAACATGATCCAAATGTTATTTCAGTCTATATATAAACCCAAGGTAACTTCATAACTAAATCTCTTCATGAGAAGGGACAGGCATTTTTCACTAAACGAGATGGAGGAGCAGTTTATACTCAAGTTGAAAAAATCCTATTTAGCAAAGGTGATCAGTAACTCCTTTGGGTTTGTTGTAAGCCTTTAAATATTACAATTAAACAATAGATTACATAGAACCTATACCAACCTGAAGCACAGTCTTGATCAGCTGAATTATCTTGCAGTTAGTTAATCTTTAGTAAATCCACAGATTAAAAATGGGAAAGAAATTCAGAGTGAAAAATAATCTTAAAACAAAATCATTTTAAAGCCAATTGTAGAATAATTTTTAGTTTCTAAACTTGCTGTCTGATAAAACCATTTTAAGGGAAGCACTTCTAGAAACCAGTTGTAGCCTATCCTTGCTTACCTTATTGTGCTGGCTAATGCCTTGGCTGGAGTAATTTGGTTCAGAAATTGCTCCGTTACAGCCAATTTATTCAGTAGACATGTGGCAGAGATCCAGACCATAAAAGAAAAAAAGTTGGATGTGGACCTAGTCCTTTCACAGGATTAAATCATGAGTGCTTGTTGCATTCATACTCCCACACATCCACAAATGTCCAGTTAAATAGCCTTTGTGCAAGAGGACTCTATGGGGTTTGGAAATGATCAAAACAGGGCAACCTTTTCCACATTCCAATTATTGTAGATCTACCCAAATGGTGGAAAGAAATGCCCAGTGTTTTGCTAGTGCCAGACACTTTTCTAAAGGCCCACAGGGCCAACTGCTAGAAATAAGGCTTTCTTCCAGTAAGTACAAAAAAAAAAAACATGAGGAAAACAAGGTCAATACTAGTAATACAGTTTGAGTAGCCTGTTAAACTTTGCAAAGATTATGCAACAGTTTTATAGCCTGATTCACAGCCTTTCAGTGGGTGAAAGAGTAATATATCAGGAACATGGCCTACACACCACCCACTTTATGAAAAAAAAGAGGGCAAATAAGTGCAAAAAATCAAAACTTAAAACACAAAAATACAGCATCTAAATATGGACAATTTGATTCCAATGCCTTGCCAGCTTTATGTTGGTGGAAGAGCTGGTCCACAAATGATTAGGGTTGCCAACCCTCCTGGTTTCGCCAGGAATCTCCTGGAATCAGTCTCCATCTCCTGGAGGCTACTGAAGCAAAACAGGGAGATTTTAGGCGCTTAAAGTCCAGCGGTACAGTGGAGCCAAGGCAGGCTCCCTACCTGCCCTGGCCCTGCACTATTCCCAGAAGTGGCCGGCACGTCTCTGGGTCCTGGGGTGGGACAGGGAGTCTTCGCCTGCGCCTCAAGTGCTGATTCCGCAACTCCCATTGGCTGCACTTGGCAACTGCAGCCAATGGGAGCTGTGGGGGCAGCACTTGTGGGCACAGGCAACATGTGGAGCCTCCTCCCAAAAGGCCACAGGGACGTGCTGGCCGCTTCCAGGAGCGGTGCATGGAGCCTGCCTTAGCCCTGCTGCCCGAGGTAAGCGCCTCCTGGCCAGAGCCCACATCCCTCACTCCCTCCTGCCCCCCAAGCTGCTGTCCCAGCCCTCAGCCCCTTCCTGGAGCCAGCACCCCAAACTTCCTCCCACACCCTCTGCCCCAGCCCTGAGCTCCTCCAGCACCCAAACTCCCTCCCCTGCCCCAGGCTCAGCCTGCACCCCCTCCCACAGTCCAACCCCCTGCCCCAGCCTGGTGAAAGGGCTCAGAGAAAGGGTGGGGTGGGGGCTTGGGGCAGGGGACAGGGCAAGGGTATTTGCGTTTGTGTGATTAGACAGTTGGCAACCCTACAGATGGTAGAAATCTGGAAGAGCTGATCTCATAAAATTTCTACCAGCTTGGATTCCAGCTTACTTGGACCTGGAAAACAGGCATCTTTAGATTTTGGATCTCACTTAGAACCAAAATGTTAAGTGTGGGTTTGGCTCTGATCTTTTGGGTCTAATCCCAATGGATTTTAAGGAGTGCAGATTAAATATTGTCTAACTCCTAATTCAATGCAAAAATACAAATTAGGTTGTGACAATGAAGTGTTGGCATCAAAAGTTCCTCTGATACATTTCTTCAACTTAATGTTTTTTTTCAAAGTGGTGAAGTTAGTAATTATATTTGGTTTTAGGGACTGTTTTACAGCAGCTTCCTGAAGCAGACAAAGTCTGACATGGCATATCTATCAATGCATTTTTTTTCTTGGAATGTGCAGTTCTGAGGATCAGTTTTTCTAAGAACTAATATCCATTGTTATCATGCTTCTTTTCTTGTTTCCATAGGATACTACAGTTGTACTATATAGGCTATAGCATACTCATTTTTAGTCCTATCTGCTGCTTACAATACTTCCAAACTGTCATTAATGAGTTTGATTTATTGCTGAGCAATAAAGCTCTTTTCTTGCATTGTATGCCATTCAAAACTGTAGTCTGTCCTCACTTTAAAGCATTTGGGCACACTTTTGGCCTCATTTACACCTATTTAACTTCCTCGATTTCAGAGGTGTTGTTTGGGTACAACTGAGGATAGAATCTGGCCTTTTACAACTAATAAACTTTGAAAAGATTGCCGATGACTGTATTGATTTGGCCTGCACAACGTGATCATGTCTATGCTAACAATCCTACTAGAGTCTTCCAATTCTAAGAATACTTCCTTCTTAAAAATACACAGGAAAAAAATGTGAAAGATAATGCTGCCCAGCTGCTTGTGTATTTCTCTGAGTTCTAAAAGCTATATCAAATGTTATTACAATTGTTTCCTACTTATTGTGAGCCAGATTGTGCTTGATCCATACATAAACCACAGACATGAAGGGAAAGGATCCTGAACAAGGGAGTTCTTGTATTAATTTTGATGGAGTATATGGGCCCAAAGTGTTAAAGGTGTTAGCATGACCCTGTTATTGTTTAACATTCAGCTGTGTTGTCAGATGCCACCGGTGTGGTGCTCTGTTCCATTCAGTGTTGATCAGAGTAGGCTGCGTGGGTGTGTTCCCTCTGTGTGCTGCCCTGGCTCTGCAGATAGCTGACACAGCAGACCCCTAGAGAACCACCAAAGACCACAGACTCCGATAAGGTACGAAGGCACCCGACCAGGTTTATTGCCAAATGAAAAACAGTCTCTAGCTCCCTGGATTAGATGTCTGCAGTTCTGCTAGTACGTATGTGCTCCCTGACAATGGGCATAGCTCAGTCAGTGGTGGGACACTCCACTGCCCCCTAGGCTGGGCAAAGACACCACCCCAGGGATGCATTCTTATACATGAGTACAAACAAGTTACACATCACTCGACTTATTGAGGTGCAACCCCTCTATGTAACAAGTGTGACAAAGCTCTGTCCTTGCCTCCATGGGTACCACATTTCCTGGCAGATTTCGCTAGCCTCAGAGGCTCACTGTGACCCTGCACGTAACCCTTCTCTCTCTAGGGACAAAGGTCACAGTCTACTGAGCCATTTTCATCATAAGCCAGCAAGGGAGGTGAGGAGAAGTTATCCTTCCTTGCACAGTCTCTGTTGTCTCCCAGTCTCAGTGATTAATCAGGGGGCAAAGGTGTGCAGGGGGGGAGCCCAGGCCTACCCTCTACTCCAGGCTCCAGCCCAGGGACCCTAATAGTATCAGCTATGGTAGCTGACCTTTCAGGAACATGACATGTACAATTCCCTGGGCTACTTCCCCCACAGCAGCCCTCACTTCCTCAAGCTCCACTTCACCCTTACCTCAGGGCCTCCTTCCTTGTGCCTGATATGGTGTGTACTACTCAGCCTCTCCAACAGCACAACTTCCTCCCACAGCTCCTGACATGCACCCCCGCTTGGGCTAACTGGGAGACTTTTAACTAGTTTCAGCCAGCCCCTGATTGGCTTCAGGTGTCCCAATCAACCCAGCCTTCTCCCTGCCTTCTGGAAAGTTCTTAATTGGCCCCAGGTGTCTTAATTGACCTGGAGCAGCTGCCATTTCACTTATCCTGGTACCAGGGATTTGTTTAGCCTGGAGCTAATATATCTATCTCCCACTACTTTTCTATAGCCATGTGGCCTTGCCCCGTCACACAAGGTACAAGCCCTCTGTGCAGAAAGGTGCCGCCTCTCACCTTGCACATGTTGGTTCGAACAACTCTATCCATCATATTACCCTTTTGCCCCTGTCTTTAGGATGGGTAAGCTTGTTCCTTATTATGTGTGTGGAATGTGCAAGTATTGGAGTGTTCTGATATCTAGTGTCCAGTACCTTTTAGGTAGTATCTTTTTGCAGCATCAGCCCTTTCCTTGCCAGGTTCTGTGAGCAGGGCCTGCCTCTGGCTCACAGCTTAACTTTGCTTTATGTTAGCAAAGTCTTGACCATTACTTTAGCTCAGACCTTAGGCCTCATACAGGGCCTCTGATACAAGGGTTTATGTTTCAAACAAGATTTGGGGTTTACGGGGCTGGATTAACTTTTTGTGGGCCTGGCGCCAAACATATTTGTGTGCCCCCCTGGGAAATGATTGTAAAAGGGGCTGACGGCAAAAGCACATGGGGCTGGAGCTAGGGTTGGTCCATGGAGCAAGGGAGGGGCTGGGGTAAACTGCAAGGGCAACAGAACTGGGGAGGGGGTAAACAGAATCCCCCGCACCCCTGCCCACATAAAGTGGGTACCTACCTGGTTCTAGCCCATTCTCTTTGTCTCTCTCTGCACTGAGCTGCCCCTCCTCCCACAGGGCCATGTCTGCTGTACTGCCCAGGTAGGTTGGAGACTGTGGGGATCAGCTGACATAGTATCTACAGCCCAGGTGACGTGACAGCCAGTGGTGGATTTAGAGTTAGTGGGGCCCCCTGGCCCTGTGCTCAGCTTCATTTTTGGGGCCCCTCCTTGGGACCAGGCCAAGAAAAAGAACATTCTCTCTTATCTCCCCCTGCCCCTGCCCCTGCCCCTGCCTTTCATTCTTTTTTTCTTTCTCCTCCTCCTATAAGTAATAACAAGTAAATGAAAATAAAGTGTGGTACCTTGATTGTTCTTGTAGTCTAACTTATTTTTCCACTGACCACTTGAAAATCACAGAGGGTCTCGACGGACACTTAATGATCTCTCCAAATATTGTAAAAAATAAACATTGAGGTGTGGGGTCTGGCCAGGAGCTAGGGTGAGGAAGGGGGCTCAGGAGGTTGGGGTGTGGAGCGCTTACCTGGGGCAGCTTCTGTTTGGTGTGAGGTGTGCAGGTGTGAATATGTGTGTGTGTGTGTGTGTGTGTACAGGAGCTCCTGTTTGGTGCTCAGGATGCAGGTGGGGATATGTGGGGGGTGCAGGAGTCAGGGCATCGGGTGTGGGGGGGCTGGGTATGTGTGGGGGGTGCAAAAGTCAGGGCAGGGAGCTGGGGAGGTGTGAGGGGGGTGCATGGGTCAGGTCAGGGCAGGGGGCTGGGGGTGTGTGAGGGGGATGCAGGGGTCAGGGTGGGCAGAGGACTGGGGGTGTGGGCTGGGGTCGTGGGGTGCTCACGGCAGGGGGCTTGAGGGGGTATGCCCCGATTCCAGCCCCTTCTCCAAGGCCCCATCCCCGCCTCTTCTCTGCCTCCTCCCTGGAGCGGTGAGCACACTGAGGCTCTGCTCTTCTCCCTCCCTCCTGCTGGCAAACAGCTGATCGGCGGCAGGGAGAGGGAGCGGGGAAGGAAGGAAGCACGCTGTGGGAAAAGGCGGGGAAGGAGCTTGGCTGGTGGCAGAGCCTGCCCTGCTGCAGCAGGAACCGGAAGCATCAAGCTTCTGCCCCCACAGGAGAGAGCGGGGGGGTGGAGAAGAGCGGGCTGGGCCCCCTTTGGACCATGGGCTTGGTGCCATGGCACCATGGTAAATCGGGTACTGGGGGTTTAGTATATAGCAGTGGGTCCCAAACTTTAACAACCCGCGAACCCCTTTCATGAAAATATCAAATCTCACAAACCCCCTCCTAAAAATGAATATTTCCAGGGATTTTCTCCCTTACCTGAGCATAAATTATAGAAGCAGTGATCTTGGAAATAATTTGTTTTTTTTTATGACACATTTATTGCACACTATTTATTATTACATTATTATTTATCATTACATTATGAAAATGGCAACAATCTTCCAAGATTTCACTTTTGTAGCTCGTATCACTTCAGTTAAGCCTGTTAGAGGACAAGGCTCCTACATTTTTCATCAAGGAGTACCAGACATGAACCAGCATGAAGGTATGTATTTAAGAAGCCAACTCAAATAAAGAGTTCCTCCCACAAGCGTTCGGGTCATGAGCAGTCCAGGCAAACAACGCACGACTATAACAAAGCTTAAACTTGTTCTTCATAATCATTTTGGTGGGGGTGCAGGCCCTGGGACAGAGTTGGGGTGCAGGCTCTGGACTAGGGCAGGGGGTGGGTGTACAGGAAGGGGGGAAGGGTGCAGGCTCTGGGGCAGAGTATGGGGCAGGCTCTGGGAGGTAGTTTGGGGATGGGAGAGGGTGCAGAGGGAGGGTGCAGGCTCTGGAATGAAGTTGGGGTGTAGGCTTCGGGCTGGGGCAAGGCGTGGGGGTGTAGGAGCGGGTGAGGGGTGCAGGCTCTGGGAGGGAGTTTGGGTGCTGGGTGCAGGCTCCAGGCTGGGAATTTGGGGATGGGAGGGGGTGCAGAGGGAGGGGTTGCAGGCTCTGGGAGAGAGTTTGGGGGCGGGAGGGGGTGTGGAGAGAGGGGGTGCAGGCTCTGGGAGGGAGTTTGGGGGATGGAGGGAAAGGGATGGGGGTGCAGGCTCTGGGAGGGGATTGGGGGGTGCGGCGCTTACTTGGCGCTCCTAGGCAGGGCGGACCGGAAGTCTCCATGTGCTGCTACCCCCCAGGCACTGCCCCCGCAGCTTCCCATTGGCCGCCGGGGCGTTTGGGGCGGGACACAGACCCACTCTGCCTAGGGGCCATAGGGAGGGGCCGGCAGCCACGTGGAGTGAGCAGGCAGGAAGCTGCTCAGCTCTGCTGCGCTGCCAGTGGTGAGTGGGGGCCCTGGGCTGTTTTAAATGGCCTGGGGGATGCGCAGCGGGAGGGGGGGCAGGGGCAGGCGTGGAAGGTGGGGCAAAGGGAGAGACCCGGCTTCAAACAGTGCTGGAGCCGGGCCTGTGGTACCTGGGTACCAGGCATTCCTGGTGCCCAGGCACCACAGGCCCATAGAACTCGCTGCCCATGAATGCATTGTGACAGGGTCGGGCCAGATGGCTACAGGAGAGTGATAGAAGGCAGATATATTAGCCTCAGGCTAAGTAGATCCCTTTTCCCCTGGATAAGGTAACAGGGAAGGTTTTTTTTTTTTTTTTGAAACAGAAAGAAAATTTATTGGTAACGCTTACAGAATTACCAAAAAAACAAAACAACTATGCAACAACACAACGCAATCAGAAGGTACAACTCAGCAGCTTTCAGGAGGGAGAAGTGTTTAGGCTAGCCTGGGCCCAGAGCGGGGGGGCTTCCTCGACACTCGTGGTCTTCCACCCTCCTGAGTTACCTGGTGGCCTAGAGCGGGGGGGCTTCCTCGACACTCGTGGTCTTCCACCCCCTCGAGTTACCTAGCGCCGCGCCCAGTGTCACCGATCCTCCCTCTCCTGAGAGTGCCCGGTAAGATGGGCACGGCTGCGGGGTGGGCGGTTTGGGGGGGGGTGGGGGGGTGGACACCCACGTATTATGGGACCCCTCCTAGATGACAGGAATGATGGTATCCCCAGCGGCAACGGCTGGGGCTGGCGTCTCTCGCTCTTACCCTCAATCAAAGGGTCAGACGGAGGGAACCGGACGGGGTCACCGAGCAGAGAACCCCAGACAGCGCCCACCGCTCCTCGAATGCTTCAAGGGAGTCGGTGGATGCCGCCCAGAGGAACTCCGCCCGGATACGTGAATGTACTGAGGATCGGAAAACGGCCCCACAATCGCAGGACGTTTCGTGGGCCAACCTCCTCTCTCTGGTTTTATAAATGGCTGTTTTAGCCAAGGCTAGGAGGAGGTTGACCAGAAGATCCCGCGACTTTGTGGGGCCATGGATGGGAAGTGTATAGATAAAAAGGTGGGGGGAAAAATGAAGCCAGAAGCGTAATAGAATATTTGTGAGGAGCCGGAAAAGGGGCTGCAATCTGGCACACTCTAAATACACGTGCGCCAGGGTTTCCCTCACATTACAAAAAGGACAAGTGTCCGGAATGGGGGTAAACCGTGTCAAAAACACGCCCGTGCTCACAGCTCCGTGAAGGAGCCGCCAACTGATGTCCCCGACGGGCCTTGGGACCAAGGTGGAATACAGGCTGGCCCACCGAGGTTGCTCACCCTCCAAAGGTGGCAGGAGATCCCGCCACTTTGTATCGGGGCGGGACACCAGGGTGTGGGCGTGAAGGGTGTGAAGCGTAAGTGTATATAAGTATTTCCGTGAAGCAATTTGAAAGCTAACCGGCTGCAGTTCGTGCAGCCGGCTTGCAGTGAAAGGGTGAGGGGTTTGTTGGGATCTACGGGGTGGGGGCCCGATGGAAAGGTCCAGCGGGCCTGGGGTAAGGGATGGGCGGGGTGCGCCCTCGCACAAGGCTCGGCTAATGTAAGCCCGAGCAGCGGGGGGTCAAAGCGGCCTTCACCTCCTGAAGTACGCGCCAGGGGGTTCGGAGGCTGGAGAGCCCCATGCGCCGAGCAAGCATCAGGGGATCCAGCCAGTCTCTCCGGTCGTAGTCCAGGAGGTCTCCGACCCTTGTGACTTCCGCCAGGACCAACCTCTGGCGCACCGAGCGGGACTCCGCCACCTGCACACGGAGCTGGGGATTGTGTAGCAGGGGCTCCGTGAGGAGATCTGCTCCCACGGTGGCCGCCACGGACCTGGTTGTTAGAAACAATTTCCAGGCCCGGAGGAGGTCCTGGTAGAAGACCGGCAGCCCAGAGAGGTCTCGTGGAAAACCCCTCGGTGAAAGATAAAAGAGCTGCCGGTCATATCGAAACCCTTGGAAACGGCGCAGGAAGGCGTGCGCCAGTATGCTCCACGCCGAACTACGTGCACTATAAAAGAGCCTCTGCAGGGCCTGGAGGCGGAAAACGCAGACCTGAGTGTACAGACACTTCAGGCCCTGCCCTCCTTCCTTCAGGGGTAGATGAAGAACTCCAACAGGGACCCAGTGCATTCCTGACCAGAAGAACTCTAGAATCAATCTCCGGAGGTGGGTCAGGAAACCCGGGGCCGGGGCCAGGGTGTTGAGCCGGTACCAGAGCGTGGACAGGACTAGTTGGTTAAGCACCAGTGCTCTCCCTCGGAGGGAGAGACATCGGAGTAGCCTCGTCCATCTCCGGATCCGCTCTATCACCCCGCCCTCTAAATTTTGCCAGTTCTCCGGCGGGGAGGGATGCGTGGCGGAAAGGTAAACGCCGAGATAGAGCAGTGGACCCGCACTCCACCGGATGGTCTGAAGTGTGGGTGGGAGGGAGCTTACCTGCCGCCAGTCCCCCACCGCCAAGCCAGAGCTCTTGACCCAGTTGACTCGGGCGGAGGAGGCTGCCGAATAGATGGCTTGGCATGCCTCCACTCGCGCCAAGTCTCCCGGGTCCTGGACCACGAGGAGTACGTCATCGGCGTACGCCGACAGGACCAGCCACAGCTCCGGCTCCTGCAGCACCAACCCTGTCATCCTCCTGCGGAGGAGACAGAGGAAAGGCTCGATCGCCAGAGCGTACAACTGGCCCGAGAGGGGGCACCCCTGCCGCACTCCTCGCCCGAAGCTGACCGGTTCAGTCAGGGTCCAGTTGAGCCTAACCAAACACTCCGCGGAGGCATACAGCACCCGGAGAAAACTCACAAACTGAGGTCCAAATCCAAACGCCTGCAGAGTGCTCAGGAGGTACCCATGGTCTACTCTATCGAACGCCTTCTCCTGATCAAGAGACAGGAGGGCGAACGATAAACCATCTCTCCGCCCGAGTTCCAAAAGGTCTCGGACTAGAAAGAGGTTGTCAAAAATGCTGCGACCTGGGACAGTATAGGTCTGGTCTGGGTGGACCACGTCCGCCATCACGGACCCTAGCCGCAGCGAAATTGCTTTTGCTACAATTTTGTAATCCGTGCTAAGGAGTGAGACGGGACACCAGTTTCGTAGATCGCGGAGGTCCCCTTTCTTTGGCAGCAAAGCGAGCACTGCTCGCCTGCATGACAAAGGGAGGACCCCGCTCTGCAAGGACTCAGCCCAGACGATGACTAGGTCTGGGCCGAGAATGTCCCAGAACGCGCGGTAAAACTCCACGGTCAGCCCGTCCATGCCCGGAGATTTATTGGTGGGCATGCGACGGAGGGCTTCCGAGAACTCGGCCAGGGTGAGAGGCAACTCTAGTCGGTCTCGGTCGCCCACGCTGACCGTGGGGAGTTCCTCCCAGAGCACCTCACAAGCGTCAGGATCGGTCGGGTCCGGGGAGAAAAGGCTTGTGTAGAAGTCACGGGCCCTCCCACACATCTCCTCCGGATCCGTGAGGGGGGTACTGTCTTCTGCAAGAAGGCAGGTGACGTGTTTCTTGGCCCCCCTCGTTTTCTCCAGGGCATAGAAGAAGCGGGAGCCGCGGTCCATCTCCCGAAGGAGGCGGATGCGGGACCGAACAAAGGCACCTCGGGCCCGGTGGTCCTCAAGGGCCTGAAGCTCCTCCCGCTTCTCCCGGCACGCTCCGCAGAGGGACGGGTCCTCGGGATCGGCGGCCAGGCGCCTCTCCATCTCTAAGACCTCCCGTTCCAACTGCTCTATCGCCGCATTTCGCCGTCGGCTGGTGCCCCGAGTGTAGTCACGGCAGAAGAGCTTGGCGCGCACCTTCCCGAGATCCCACCATCGCCGCACCGAGGGAAAGGCACGCCACTGCTCCCGCCAGGCCAGCCAAAACTCCCGGAAGGACATCACAAAGCTCTCGTCCTCCAACAGGCTGTTATTAAAGTGCCAATAGGCCGGCCCCGGTCTCTCTGCACGGAGGGAGACCGTTACAGTGACTAAATGATGATCGGAGAATGGGGCCGGCCGAACGGCGGAGGAGTGGGCTTGTGAAAGGTGGAAACGGGATAAATAAACACGGTCCAACCGAGAGTGGTGTGACCGATGGGCCTCCACCCGAACAAAGGTGAACGTGGAGGTGTCATCTGGGTGATGGTCACGCCAGACGTCCACTAGGGAGTGATGGTCAACTATCCCTTGGAGAATATTTGCAGCGGCCGGACTCGGTTCGGCCCCTGAGCGATCCCGTTCCTCGAGGGTGGTGTTAAAGTCCCCTCCCAGGACCAGGCACTCGTGCGAATCCAGGGTGCCGAGAAAGTCGGACACCTGCTGATAAAATTGTGGCCGCCTGGAGCTCATTTGTGGGGCATAAATATTGACAAGATTAACCACGAGCCCCTCCATACGGACTCGAAGGTGCAGCACGTGGCCTGGCACGGCCTCATTAACCCCTAGCACCTCAGGCCGTAGGTTGGGGGAGAACAGGGTTGCCACTCCAGCCTGCCAGGTCGCGAAGTGGCTAAAGTATACCCCGTCCCCCCACTCCAGCCGCCACCTGTCCTCGGCGGTCGGGTCCGTATGAGTCTCCTGCAGGAAAACTATAGAATACCTCCCTTCCCGAAGGTAAGAGAGCACCTGGGACCTGCGGAGAGCCATCCTACAGCCCCTGGTATTCAGGGTCGCAATAATAAGAGGCGTCATGCGGAGGGCTGGGGGGGTGGGGGCCTCGTATTGGCGGGGAGATTCAGGGCCCCCGGCGGGTTGCACAGCAACCCATGACCCATCCCGTGGGTGAGTAAATCGTGTCGGAAGTTGCGGGCTCGCTCGTAGGCCGCAGCACCGCGCTTTCCTTGCCCCCTGCTTTCCTTTATAAGGGCCCTTGTGGCCTGGAGGATTTGATCAAAGTCCCCCCATAGCCGAAGGGCCAGCTGTGCCTTATCGCGGGCGCCACGGGTGTGCTCTAGGAACTTCCGTAGCGCATGCCGCAGCTCATGGGGGGGTGGGGTTACAATTCCCGGGGTATTCCCTAATGGGCCTCTTAATACAGCCTCGTGGTCCGCTAAGGCAGGTAAACAGGGTGCGGACCACCGACGGGGCGTCTGACAGGCTGGGGTTATTAAATTCATTTCATGCCTTGGGGTGGAGGGGGATGGCAGGGGAAAAATTGCCACTCCTAATGGGTCGCGGCTAGAAAGTGCAAAGACTGCTCCCTGGGGGGAATCTGCAAAAGGCGGAAAGGAAATAACCCCAGGGGCGGCATTAACATTACAGGAGGAGGGACCTTGGGCAGGGGCAGGGGTGGGGGCAGGGGCAGGGGTAAGGCTCTGGGGTGCAGGAGGCAAGCAGCTAAAGGAAAGTGCCTCCTGAGCAAAGTCAAGGGTTAAGGGGTAAGGGAGGGGGCTCCCAATAATGCTAGATGCTGGCTCCATGGTGGTCTTGGCGGCCATGGCATCAGGTGGTGGACCACTTTCTGCAGAGTGCTCACCCGGGAAGACAATTAAGGGGAGGGAGCATGGGGAAAGGGAGGCTGGGGTAAGGCTGCCCAGCTCAAGGCCAGCCGGCAGCAAATCATCCCCTCCCTGGGTGACCGGGGTCAAATCTAAGGCCTCAATCTCCGCATACACGGGGGAGAGGCCAACTCCTGCCACCCCGGGGGCCTCTCCTCTAGGGCCCGCCTCAATGGCCGCCTCAGGATCCGCGGGGGGTTCGGGTAGCGTCCAGGCAGAAGGGGCGTCCTCAGAAATCTCGGAGGGGAGGGTCTCCCGTGGAGGGGGGATTCTGCCCTCCAATGCCAGTCCGTCTTCCCCTCCCGACACCAGCGGATGGATCTCGCTCACGGCCGTAGCGGGAGGCTCGATAGCAGTGCCTCCTTTCCTGGTCTTCCGGGGGGCTTCTGCGTCGGGTGGATGCAGCGGAGCTCGAGCCTTCCGCTTGCCTCGCTTCCCCTGGACTAAGGTCCAGACCTCCATAGCATCATCTGGGGGCTGGTTAGCAGGGGTCGTGTCGGGGGGCGGAGGCAATGGTTTAGGGGTTCGGGGAGGTAGCGGTGGGGCAACATGAGGGGTGGGGGCTTCTCCTTGGGGAGGGCCCTCTCCTATACCCGATAATATCCTTGCCCCACCCTCCTCCATGGGCTCTGTTGGGTTGGTACTAGCAAGGGTGGAACTCCCTTGCTCGCCCGGGCGTTGTAGGGAAGGTATCTCCTGGGCCCGGATGGGAGCAGCAATGGGTCGAGTAGGAGGAGGGTTGGTTTCAGGTGCCGGGCAGCCAGGGGCGTCGGCAGCAACGGGGCCGATGTCCGGCCGGGTCTCGGGGGTTTCGGGTGCCCCTCCCCCCCGGGCCAAAGGGCAATCTCTGCGGACATGCCCCGCTGAACGGCAGAGGTAGCACCGGGCCTCTCCGGTAGAATAAAAGACCCGATAGCGGGCTCCCTGGTAGGGGACTAGAAAGGACCCCTCAAGCGCCTCTTCGTCACGCGCTCCTGCCGGTGGTAGAAGCTGCACTTGCCGGCGGAACGAGAAAATGTGACGGAGGGTGGGGTCCTTGCAGCCCAACGGGAGAGGGCTGATGACAGAGACAAGTTTCCCCAGGGTGGAAAGAGCGGGTAACAGGGCAGCATTGGGTAAGAAGGGAGGAACGGAGGTAAGGACGAGGCGGACGCCCAGGTCTTCTAACGGTTCTAGGGGGACAAACACCCCCCCCACCGTCAGGCCCCTCTCTACCGCCTCCTGGGCGGCATCCTCCGAGGCTAAGAAGAAAACAACCTTCCCATACATCTTGGAGGCCGCCACAATAGCCGTGGGTCCTACCACCTTCGCCAACGCCTGCACGTATATCTCCACGTGGGGCGAGGCGGGCACCAGGAGGCAACGGACGCCGTGCTTCCTGGTCAAGGCGGGGAAAGGGCCTCGGCCACTGGTGATGGTGGCGGAGGCGGGGGGGGGCGTGATGACGAGGCGGCAGGTAGGGGAGAGCCCGCCGCCGCTCGAGCATACGTCCTGGGGGCCGGAGGAGGGGCAATCGCAGAGCTGGTGGAGGGAAACACAGGGAGGGGCGCCACGGTTGATGACGAGGCCGCAGCGGTGGGGGCAGCCCCTGCCATGGAGGGCTCAGTGATTTTAGCGGGGCCCTTTCCTTTCCACCCGCCCTGGCCCTTCCGGCGAACCGGGGGGGGTTTCCTAGAATCTGGGTGGGCGGTGGGTGCAGCAGCAGCAGCAATCACCCTGGTGCCTCCTGCTACCGGTGCCCCAGCAGGGGGGGTGGCAAGTATCTTTGCAATAGTGGCAGGGGGGGGACCTTGGGGGTCGGGCAGGGGTGGTGGTGGGGAAGGGACAACTAATTTTGTGGAAACAATCTCACCCCTCTCGTTCCCCGCCATTGTGAGCAGGGAAAGACAGGGAGACACCGAAAGGAGGAGGGGGGAGGGGAAAAAACGGAATAGCCCCTCCTTCCGCTAGGCTGCGGACAGGAAGAGAAGGAATGCCGAGGGGGGGGGGCTGGGAGGAGGGGGGGGAACAAAATCGGGGTCCAGTAATAGGGGTAAGCTGTAGAATAAGCAATCCGGGGGGGGGGGGGTGCAGACCCACACACGTTTGTCCAAAGAGTCTCGGTTGGTCGGCTGTTGTGTCCGGTCCGGAAGGCAAAGTTCAAAGCGAACAGCTGGATCCGAAAGGAGATGGCAGATTGCCAGCAGAGACAGACGGCGGGGGGGCCGTGACAGTTGTAATAACGATGGGGGGGTAGGGGCACCGATGGATCGGGGGTGGGGGTCTCCACGCCACACCCCCTGTGCCGCCACAAACGCAAATAATCACAGTCAAACTCCCCCCCACGAGAGTATAATTCAGAAAGTTACTCAATCTTACGGCCCTCTTCACGATGATTTATAGCTCCCTTGAATTATTTCTTCTGTCTGCTGAATCTTCTTCTCCGGCTGTGTTGGCTGTGTTCCAAGGCCTTCGGCATGTTAAGAATGTTGTAAAGTCCGAGCTGCTGGCAAGACGGCTGGGTCTGGGGGTTTCCACTCCCCCCCCCCGGACAGCAAATCGGCAATCTTCCCCCCCCCTCCTCTGGGGGCTCAGCTGAGGCAAGTAGCTGCGCCCGAAAGCAGGCGTGGGGGGGGGGGGGGGCGGGTGCTGGCGAAGGACGTAAACAGAAAAAAAAAACACAAAAAATGAAAAGAAAAACCAAAAAGCGTCTGACCCGGTCGGGGGGGGACTAAGGCAGGTGCAAAAAGTAAGAAAAATCCGGGCCAGGGGGCTTTAGGAAAGAATAGAAAGCAAATAGCTGAGGAGCAAGCAAAAGACGTTCCGTTTCCTAACAGGGAAGGTTCCAGAACAATCAGGAACCTTCTGGAGACCATTAAGACAGGCTGATTAGAACACCTGCAGCCAATCAAGAAGCTGCTAGAATCAATTAAGGCAGGCTGATCAGGGCACCTGGGTTTTAAAAAGGAGCTCACTTCAGTTTGTGGTGCACGTGTGAGGATCTGGGCGCAAGAGGCACTAGGAGCTGACAGTGAGAACGCGGACTGTTAGAGGACTGAGGTGTACAAGCATTATCAGACACCAGGAGGAAGGTCCTATGGTGAGGATAAAGAAGGTGTTGGGAGGAGGCCATGGGGAAGTAGCCCAGGGAGTTGTAGCTGTCACACAGCTGTTCCAGGAGGCACTCTAGACAGCTGCATTCCACAGGGCCCTGGGCTGGAACCTGGAGTAGAGGGCGGGCCCGGGTTCCCCCCAAATCCTCCCAACTCCTGATCAGACACAGGAGGAGTCGACCTGGACTGTGAATTCAGAAAAACGGCCAGGCCGAGGGCTGCCGTGAAGCTCCAAGGCGAGCAAATCCACCAATAAGCACGAGACCCACCAAGGCAGAGCAGGAACTTTGTCACAGCATATAAAGCCATTTTTTATATAATCGTTGTCTTATTTTCTTTTCTTCATAAACAACTTTCCAGGACCATCATGATCATTGACATTTTCCACACTTTGGACTTGACGAAACGCTAGCTGATGTCAAAGGTTTGTTTTCTCGTGTCTTTACACTTTCTGTTTTCAGCCACAAGTCCATATTGGGTGTACAACAGTTCAAATAAAAATAACACACTGAGAACGCTAACAAAGAACAAACTAGAAAATGAGACGATTCACTCACGTCTCATTGGAGCAAAACAGCACGCTACAGAGAATGACGGAGTATGGACTAACTGAGAGTCGTTTCCGCCACATTGGGTACAATGACCTTGGTTCCGGCTGATTTGGCACACAAATACTTTTTCTTCCACCATCAGGGGGGTGCGGGGCCAGGGTCAAATTAGCCTGGATGGCCCCCCCAGATACAGCATGGCTCCCCCTCCCACTCTGCCTCTCATGCCGCCCAACTTCCCCTGTCAGCCAAGGACAGGGTCCCGGTTGCCACCCTGCCTGCCATGGTGCTCGGTGCCTGGGCTGCCGACCCTGCACTCCACGGGACTCCAGCTGCCTGCCCCAATGGCTATGGGGCTCCAGCTCCAGCCCCACATACCTGGGTCCCAGCTGCTGCCCTGCACGCCCGGGGTCCCTAGCGACAGCTCTGTCCGCCATTACAGAATTTTTTCTGAGAACCCCCTGATACATTCCACAAACTCCAGTTTGGGAACCACTGATTTAGAGTCTGATTTTTAAACAAGGAAAAAGCTCTAAAAGGACAGAGCACACAGGTGCTTTTTCTGTTTTGTTAGTGTGACGTTATCTGATTAAAATCTGACCATATAGATCATTTTTGCAACCACTGTTATATATTTGCAGCAAATATTGTACAAAGGTTGTCTAGTGAGGTGTCTATAAAAAGGTTATGTTTTTCTGGTTATGATTATGCTATCTGTATGCATGTGTCATTTTTGTATTTAAAGTGCTATAAAATCCCTCCTGGCCAGAGGCAAAATCTTTTCACCTGTAAAGGGTTGAGAAGCTAAGGTAACCTCGCTGGCACCTGACCCAAAATGACCAATGAGAGGACATGATACTTTCAGATCTGGAGTGGAGGAAAAAAGCTTTTGTCTGTCTGTGTGATACCTATGCCGAGAACAGATCAAGGATGCAAGCCCTCCAACTCCTGTAAAGTTAGTAAGTAAACTAGCTAGAAAATGCATTAGGTTTTCTTTGTCTTGGCTTGTAAATTCGCTGTGCTGGAGGAAATGTGTATTCCTGTTTTTGTGTCTTTTTGTAACTTAAGGTTTTGCCTAGAGGGATTCTCTATGTTTTGAATCTGAGTGCCTATAAGATTATCTTCTATTCTGATCTTACAGAGTTGTTCTCTTATCTTTTTTTGTTCTTCTAATAAAGTTCTGATTTTTAAGAATCTGACTGGGTTTTTTGGGTCTTAAAAATCCAAGGCTGGTTTGTGCTCATCTTGTTTATTCTCAAGCCTCCCCAGGAAAGGGCGTGTAAGGGCTTGGGGGAATATTTTGGGGAACTAGGAACTCCAAGTGGTCCTTTCCCTGTTCTTTGTCGAAATCACTTGGTGATGGCAGCATACTGTTCAAGGACAAGGCAAAGTTTGTGCCTTGGGAAAGTTTTTAACCTAAGCTGGTAAAAATAAGCTTAGGGGGTCTTTCATGCAGGGCCCCACATCTGTACCTCAGAGTTCAGAGTGGGGAAGGAACCTTGACAGCTCTATCCCTGGATTTCAAATGTTTGCTCCTGGGGTAATGCCCACAAAGTAATCAGCCAGATATGCCATGTAAGATATTTGCAAAGATGTCATAATTTGCCAGATATGATAATCTTGTTTATATGTTTGTATTACCTTTGTATTATGAGTTATAGATACGTCTGTATTTCAAACTCGTGCTATGCTTCTGGGTAACACCCCAGACAGTTTGGCATCAGCACTGCCTAGTCTGCTTGATGGCCCATTAAGGACCATCAGCTATACAATTGACCCATTGAGGGAAGCAGATACATCTTATGACTCAGCAAGGCATGCAGGGGCATTTCTCTTAAAAGAACTCCAAGACTTCTAAACCATGTGCTGGGCAGCTTGTGTTTGAAACAAAGGAATCACAGGCCACATGGCAAGAGACTATAAAAGGCAGCTGCATCTTCTCCATTTGGTCTTCAATCCTGCTTCTTACCTCTGGAGGAACTTTGCTACAAACTGAAGCTCTGAACAAAGGACTGAATGACCCATCCAAGCTGTGGCTGTACTCCAGAGACTTGATGTAAGCCAGCAGTTTATTCCATCACTGCTACAAGCCTGAGCCGAGAACTTTGCCCTTAGTGTGTAACTGATTCCTTTAACCAATTTGAACTCTCACCTTTTCTTTATTTTTATAAATAAACCTTTAGATTTTAGTTAATAAGAATTGGCTGTAGCGTGTATTTGGGTAAGATCTGAACATTCGTTAACCTGGGAGGTAATGTGTCCAATCCTTTGGGACTAGCAGAACCTTTTCTTTTATACGATGAAATGAGATTTACAGAAATTTTCATCATATTTGACATGGGTACCTGGATGGAGGCCTGAGGCTGGATCACTTTAAAGGAACTGTATGTCTGGATTTATGAGTATCCAGTAAGGTAATAAAGAAGCTGTTTTATGCTGTCTTGGTAAATCTACGTATTGGAATATCCACCAGCTTTATGGGGACTGTCTGCCCCATTCTTTGCAGTTCATCCTAATTGAGTGACCACAGCTGGCTCTACCCTAGAACTCTGGTCACAGTTAGCTAATATAACTCACTGGCAGTGATGCTCTTCTTAAGAAATATAAGATATTAGTAATAAGTACACTGTCTCCCTAACGGGAACACAGTATGAGTAATGGCAGGAAGGGGAGGAGTAGTGTGAGAGAAAATGAAGAGGTCAGCCAGAATCCACGTGGAACTCCTGTTTTCTCCACACATCAGAGATACACAAGATCTCTGTATAGGATCTGTTTTGTACAGCAAAATCCAAAAAGAGGGAGACATTTCTTGCTATTTATATCAACAAAAGGAATATGCAGTAAATTGGGCATAACATAAACTAAACTGCTGTGAATTCCCCTTCTCCCACTGTAGTAAACGCAGCTGGTTTCACTTTGCTGTTTGGTCTGCTGCCCTCCTGTTTAGAATCTGTGAATTCTGTGAGTGAATCTGATGACACTTTGCTCTGCCTGCTGTGGCTAGGTCCACCTACTGCTTTTACTCTACCTGCTGCTCAAATGACCAGAACTGCTTCTGGGGCCTGATCTTTGTTTTCCACAGGCAAGACAACTGGGACCTTTAGTGAGCTCTGCTCACATAAAACAGTTGCAGCTGTTAGTAGTACCGCATTGTGACGTTCCCCTCTGGTGTTATCTGGACCAGTGATCTGCTAGGTCACTCCAATCCCTGTCTCTGGGAGCCAGCCTTACCCTGCTCTGCTGTGAGAACCCCCACTCCTGGGCTGTTCACGCACAGTCTCTGGCATGTAAGCTGCTCCCAGCTACTTGCAACCAAATGACACTAGCCAATATCTCCGGTCCCAGACACAACCCTGGGAACCTCTGTCTTGCAGTGTCCAGTTATGTCCACTGGACGCTGTAAGCTTATATGAGTTCATAATTTAACAAAGAAATTGATATGTACCAGGCTTGTTATCCCAAGGGGAGTCTCTGTCACACTTCAAACCAAACGCACTGT
Organism: Caretta caretta; assembly: GCF_965140235.1. Classification (NCBI taxonomy): domain Eukaryota; kingdom Metazoa; phylum Chordata; order Testudines; family Cheloniidae; genus Caretta; species Caretta caretta. The sequence goes on along the minus strand of NC_134210.1, from coordinate 104,875,751 downwards.
TTCAGGTAGAATAAACAAACAGATTTATTACTATAAAGATAGATTTTAAGTGATTTTAAGTCAAAACATAAATCAGATTTGGTCAATACTTCCAATGCCCTTACAAACTTAGATACTTCTCACCACAGGCTGGCTGGTTGCTCTTCAGCCAGGCTCTCCCCTTTAATCAGTGCTTCAGTCGGTTGGTGTGGTGTCTGTAGATGTCAGTGGAAGAGAGAGGAAGAGCATGGCAAACATCTCTCCCTTTTATCATGTCTTTTCTTCCCTCTTGGCTTTGCCCCCCGCCCCCCCAGAGTCAGGTGTGCATTACCTCATCACAGTTCCAAACTGAGCAAAGGAAGGGGGGTTACTCCTTCGAGAGTCTAACAGATTCTTTTGTTGCTGCCTAGGCCAGCGTCCTTTGTTCCTCTGAGGCTGAGCTGGATTTGTCCCATACCTGCACTGATGAGGTGTAAACTGCCTCTCTGTTCTTGGAGAGATTTTACCTGGGCTTGCTTTAAGCCATGAGGATACATTTTCATCCCCATAACTATATACATGAAATTATAAGCTATAAAATTACTGTAACAATTCCTATAACAACCATGCGCAGTGCATCATGAGCCTTCCAAAGACACTTGACAGGACAAATTTTGCATTGGATACCACACAATCATTTTACAAGGATGAACATGGGGGTGCTGGGTGTTCCCCCAAAGTACAGAGTGTCACACGCACATAAAGGCTTTAAATGCCTGACCCTTAGCTTCCACTTAACGAGAGGCCTGGACTTGACTCACACAGCCATCTTGTGTACGGACTTAGCATAAACTGCAACCACCTTGTATGCTCAGCCACCATAAGTTGGAATCAAAAACTAGAGTCAAGGGAATTCTGCCTTGCATGGCGGTGGGTGAAACATGGGCTCGGGAAGGCTAGTCTCTGGCCCGGCCCACCCTTTCCACCTGAGGCCCTGCCCCTCCTGCTCCTTTCCCCTGACAAAGCCAAGAGACCCCCAAGTCCGCCAGCCCCTGCCAAGCCCTGGGCCGCCCAAGCACCTCCAGCCCTGGAGCGATCAGCCTCAGAACACCGGGCAGACATAGGGGTGCCAACTTTCTATTTGCAGAAAACCAAACACCCTTGCCCCGCCCCTGCCCCGCCCCTTCTCTGAGGCCATGCCCCCAGCTCACTCCATTCCCCCCTCCCTCCGTCAATCGCTCTCCCCCACCCTCACTCACTCACTCACTCATTTTCAATGGGTTTGGGCAGTGCGGGTGAGGGAGTGAGGGCTCTGGCTGTGAGCTCTGATGCTTGGGGTGCAGGAGAAGGCTCTGGGGTGGGGCCAGAGATGAGAGGTTTGGGGTGCAGTAGGGGGCTCTGGGCTGGGGTAGGGGGTTGGGATGCGAGAGGGGGTGAGGGCTCCGTCTGGGGGTATGGGCTCTGGGGTGGGGTCGGGGTTTGGGGTGCAGGATGTTTTCCTGAATTTGATGAGTTAGTTGTTATGGCTCGCCACTGATCGCATCTGACCAGAAAATTTATAGGTTCTTATCCAATTCAGACTACAGAGTTCAAGAACTCAGAGAATTCTATATTGGGAGAGGACTCTTGGGGTGCTTGGCAAGAACATATATACTGAGGACAATACCAAATTTATTAAAAACTTTATTGAAATTAACATAAGAATAATAAATGCTATGAAACTTATAACTGCAAAACAGTAAAAGAATTCAAAAACTCCTGGTGGTAACATTCTATTATAAGTACCTTAACCTAACATACTCACACCCTTTCTTGAGGATCTGTAATAGGAGGTGAAGGACCAGCCTCACTCCTGGCATGCCCGAAAAGATGATGGTGCTGGCTTCCCCAATAGTTAGGAATGTTGAGTAGTTATACTATACTACATAAGCTGAGCTGATAGTACGATAGAAGATAGTCTACAGAATATAGGAAAACTGAAAAAAGCACTCCAAGAAAATGAAGCTTCAGGAGTTACAAGAGCCTAGAAGAACCTCCTGACTCTTCCTTACAAGGTATTTTATAGGATTCTGAGACTATGTAATTCAGGCCCAACCTACTGTACCCTTAGCTTACTTCCATACCCTAAGAAATTTATGGGTACCCTTCTCCTATAGGTTAGTTAGTGGATTATGACACTTATTTTCTAAATATATTAATAAGGATTATCTCACTCCAAAACGGCCAACCTAGGCTCTCTTGGTGACCTCCAAGTTGTGGTGTACCCTGCGGTTACCAATCGGTTGTAGATGCCGGATAAATCTGTTGAGTGATGTGGATAGTTCCTCCCTTTGGTTCCCCAAAGTTCAGGGACCATTCTTATCTGTGCCAAAGGTTGCCAGCTTTTATACTGACATATTCTTAACTGATTATACTTTTTGCTATATAGCAGATCTTACCGGATCTTACAGACCGGTAGGCTTCTTGCATTTTAGCATTTCAGTAAAACTTATTATTAGGAAACACATGCCTCAACACATTCTAAATTCAAGGAATTAATACTGATAAAATATAAGGATGAAATAGATTAACTTCAGAAAAAGAAACATATTATTTGATACAGCTGGCTGGATTAGTAGGATATAATAGCAAAATAATCCTATGGGCTACAAGGAGGGGGCTCAGAGCTGGGGCAGGGGTTTGGAGTGCAGGAGGGGATTTGGGTTGTGGTCTCTGGGCAGTGCTTATCTCAGGCAGCTCCCGGCAAGCTGCCGACATCTCTCTCCAGCTCCTAGATGGAGGCGCAACCACGTGGCTCTACGCACTGCCCGTGCCTGCAGGCGCTGCTTCCTCATTTCCCATTGGCCGCGGTTCCTGGGGGCAGGGGCAGCGTGCAAAGCCCCCGTGGCCATCCCTCCACCTAGGAGCCAGAGGGAGATGTGGGCAGCTTCTCAGGAGTTTCGCAGAGCCGGGTAGGGAGCCTACCTGCGCCATGAACCAGACTTTTAACGGCCCAGTCAGCGGTGCTTACTGGAGCTGCCAGGGCCCCTTTTTGACCAGGTGTTCTGGTTGAAAACCAGGACACCTGGCAACCCTAGGCAGGAGGGTGGGTGGTGAGGGTGGGTAGCGCATGCTCCCTCCACCCCCCAGTCCTGGAGCACTGGGTGGGCTGGTGGCCGGTGTGTGGCCCCGCCCCCAGCCCCAGAGTGCCAGGCTGCATGGCCCCAGTGCCCCTAGCCCTGGAGTGCTGGGTGGTGCAGCCCCAGCACCAGGACCTCCCCCAGCCCTGGGCAGCCCAAGCCTCGAGCACTTCAAGTCCCAGCTGCCCTAACCCCAGTCCCAGCAGGTTCCCTGGAAGAGGAGCAGCCTCCCTGGGCTGGGGCCAAGGGGGAAGGGCAAGCAGGAGGGGGCCTCAGGGCGGAGCATAGGCAGAGCCACAAGGGACTGTTTGGGAAGGCACAGCCTTCCCCAGCCTATTATACCCGCCACCATGTGGCCTTTGCTTAGACAGATAGAGACATATCAGCTGCAGCTTACCAACAGGGATAGATTCAGTAAAATCACAGGTTGATGGGAATGGAAGGTAGAATGGACAGCTACCTTGAGTTTCTGCAAGTTTCTTACTGGATATCTGTGTTAATTTCTTGTAAAAAGTTGCTTTTGCTGATAAGTAGAAATTATGAGGTTGTGCTCTTGCTAGGAATATTGTTTTAGCTCAACAGGTGTTGTGACTGGTTAGCATTACTGTATAGTTATGTTTGATTAAAATAGTTGGTTAAGGTGTAAATAAGGACTCTCATTTTAACTATATAATGAAGGTCAGCTGAGAGGCACATTGGAACCTAACTCCGGGACACAGCTCAAGACCAAAGCTGCTAGAAATCTTAACCCCTGCATGACCATACTGTGCAGAAGCTGGAGCCCTGGATGAGATATGACCCTGACTGGCCATCGGAAGATGTCTGGCTGCTTTATTGGGAGTGGTGACCATTAGATGCTTGGTTGGTGGATTCTGCTGATTAATTGATAATACATACATGTACATGTTTAATGATGTTCACTGTGTGAAGGCTTGTTCATTGGGAAAAGGTCGTGCTAACCTGTAGAGGGCCATTGGAATCCCGGGCCCAGGGAGGATAGAGGGTGAGAGCCCTAAATTATGTGAGTAACGCCACAACTGCTCTTTTGGCTATCTTCTTTACCGGCTTGCATTTCTCATAACTTCCCACCATTCCTACTTTCTGCCATTGCTTAAACATTTAGTTATTCTTTATTGCCTCCTACACATCGTTGGACTACACCACATTTCCGTGTCATGAAATTTCCCACCATTGGTTTGGACACAGCTGCACTTTCTGTAATAAATTTGGATATTTCCCCCTAAGCCTCACTGATATTATTGTGGTCAGTTTGGTTGTTGCTCAACCTTCATAGAACCTCATCCTCAAATTTCATACTAATTTCTTTATCCACAAGCCTCTGTCACTATCCTTTATTCTTCTTCACATCAATTCCGATCTGTGTGCGTGCTGCATGCACGGTTGTCAGAAAGTTTTCCCTTAGCAGCTCCGGTCGGGATGGCTGTGGAGCCCCCTGGAGTGGCACCTTCATGGTGCTCAATATATGACCCTGCTGACCCGACCCCCCTTCAGTTCCTTCTTACCGTCCATGACGGCCATTGGAACAGTACTCACTTGCTCAACAAGTGCTCCCTTAGTGTTCTTCTGTTAGTTATTACAGTTTATAGTTAGTGTTATAGTTAATTTAGTATAGATAGTTTAGATAGTAGGTTGGGAGCAGGGTCTCTCCCCAATCCCTAACCCATCCGCTGAGCTCCGGGGCATCCTGTGAGCCCAAGGCTTTAAGCCCTGCAGTGCTTGTAATAAACCTATGCCCCTCAGTAATCCCCACAACTGTTGTCTAAAGTGTCTGGGGGAAGCGCACCAAATGGAAAGATGCAAAATCTGCAGGGCTTTTCAGCCAAGAACCAAAAAGTAGCGTGATTTCCGACTAAAACAAATGTTAATGGAACCCGCTTTCCACCCACAGCCGGTTGCAGTCTGCCAGAACCCGGCACCAGGTGCGTGTGTACGGAGTGCTCCGGCATCCATACGTGACACGGTGCTGAGGAAGGACTCTACCACAAGAGACCCTTGGCACTGGTGCTCCCTGGCACTGCACCCAGGGATAGGGTGGCCAGACATCCCTGTGGCCCGCACTGCTTCCTGCAGCTTCCATTAGTTGGGTACAGTGAACTGCGGCCATTGGGAGCTGCGGGCGGCCGTGCAAATATAAACAAACTGCCTGGCAGCCCACCAGCGGATTACCCTGACAGGGTGCGTGCAGCCCGTGGGCCGCAGATTGCACATCACTGGTCTAGAGGCAAGCCCGCTATGATGCGGCACTCGCAGTCCCCGGCTCATACCTGGCACTGCTCTCAGTCGCCTTCGCCGTGTCACTGCTCCCTGGCATCAAGCCACACGAGAGCCCCTCTAGCACTGGCGACATGATGCTCTCCCTCCCTGGCAGCAAAGCCAGACTGGCACCAATCCCCAGTGCCAGCAGAGAACCATCACCGACCCACGGTGACATCAGAGGATCAGCACTGACCTGTGGCACCGGGCCTTCATTCTTGATCGCAGGCACTGGATACCCGCTATTGGTCCCCATCGCCGGATCCCGGGCACCGGTCACCCCAGTGAGATCATCCTGGCACCAGTCTCCTGCTTCTTCGTGGGACTGGTTGTCGGTGCATGGGCCCTTGGTGCCACCATGGTCCTCACGATCAGGATCTGCTTCCTCGGATTCTGATGCCGACTTGTACTACTCGAGGAGCAGTCAACATAGGTCCGAGAGGCAACAAAGGAGGGCACTGCTGGCCTGGCAGCCACAGTGGCAACCCCCGATGCAGTGGCTTACCATCAGGCCAAGGGTACCTTTTCAAGGGGGGGGGTCGAGATTGGTAGTCTCAGAAGACCAGTTACTCCACTCTCCTAGGGACAGGCCTATGCCTTGCGGATCTGAGGCCACGCTGTCCCAACCTCCCCTTCAGGCTCCAGTCACGGCCGAGGCGACCCCAACACGGGACCAGCTGCAGAGTCAGGCTACAGCGTCCCAGGATGTAACCGCCACAGGGGCGTGCACTGAGTAAGAGGAGGTCAGGGAGCTGGAGGGGCAGGAGGACCCGGTACACTCTCTGTCCACCTCGTCCTCTTCCCCTGATGAAGCTGTGGCAGGGGCATCAGCTTTGGGCCCTCCTCCAATTGACCATAGGGCACATCAGGACCTCCTTAGGCAGATTGCCTGCAACATGAGGTTGCAAGCGGAGGAGGTGGTGGAGGCCAAGGACCCCATGGTGGATATTCTCACTCCCAAAGGTCCATCACGGGTAGCTCTGCCTTTGATCAAAACTGTTCAAAACGATATAAAGATCCTATGGCAGATCCCGGCCTCAATTCCGCCGACCACCAGGGGTGTGGAGCGCAAATACCTTGACCCTTCCAAGGGCTATGAATACTTATTCTCACACCTGCAGCCATGCTCTCTGGCAGTGTCAGCACTCAACAAGAAAGAGCGTCAGGGACAGCAAGGATCAGCCCCCAAATCTAAGGAGTCAAAATGGATGGACCTATTTGCTAGAAAGGTCTATGCCAAGGGAGTCTCCAGCTGAGGATCGCTAACCAGAAAGCTATCCTCAGTAGGTATAACTTCAATTCATGGGCCTCCATGTTCAAGTTCAAAGAGCTGATCCCTGCGGACTCTAGGGCTGAATTCTCCTCCATCACAGAGGAAGGGAAGGTGGTAGCGTGGACCTCTCTGCAGGCGTCTCTAGACTCAGCAGATTTGGCCGCCCATACCCTCTCCTCAGGCATAGCCATGAGGAGAACATCATGGCTTCAAGCATCTGGGCTACCCCCGGAAGTGCAGCAAACCCTGCAGGACCCTCCCTTGGAGTGAAAGAGGCTCTTTTCGGAGCAGACGGACTCCACGCTGCGCAGCTTGAAAGGCTCCAGAGCAACCGTGAAGTCACTGGGAATGAATATGTCAGCAACCCAACGCAAGCACTTTAAGCCCCAACCACAACAACAACGCTCATATCCTCCTCAGCTGAGGCAGGACTTTTATAGACAAAGGGGCAGGAATAGCAGGCAGAAACCTTCCAATCCCCTTCAGGGCAAGGTCATGGCCAATCTCAGCCTCCATCAGGCTCTAAACAGGCCTTTTGAAGATGCGCCCAAGGACGGTGCACTCACCACACCATCGGATCCATACCCATGTTTTCTGAATCCTCTATCCCACTTCTAACGTGTTTGTTCCCAAATAACATCGAACTGCTGGGTTCTTCGCATGGTAGAAGTGGAATATTCTCTCCAATTCTGCTCCTCCCCTCCCTCCCACCCCCCTTCCCTGTCCCTCTTCAGGGACCCCTCTCATGAACAACTCCTTATCCAGGAGGTGCAGGTGCTCCTCACCATAGGGGCAGTGGAGGAGGTTCCTCAGAATAGAAGGGATTCTACTCCTGATACTTCCTTACCCCCAAGGCAATGTGGGGGAGTCTCAGACCCATTCTAGACCTGCGAGGACTCAACCAGTCCATGGTAAAGTTGAAGTTCCACATGGTCTCCCTTAGCACAATCATCCCTTCCTTGGATCCAGGAGACTGGTATGCTGTCCTCGATATGAAGACGCGTACTTTCACATAGCCATTTGACCTGCACACAGATCTTTTCTCTGGTTTGTGCTCAACCACAAACACTATCAGTTCACAGTCCTCCCATTTGGTCTGTCGACAGCGTCCCAAGTATTCACCAAGTGCATGTTGGTTGTAGCAGCCTTCCTCCGGAGGAGGCAGGTGCAGGTATACCTCCACCTAGACGACTGGCTGCTCAGGGGCCAAACCAGGGAGCATGTAGAGTCTCATGTATGATTGGTCAGGTCCACTTTCCAGAGATTGGGACTCCTCCCCAACGTGAACGAGCCAACCTTATCACTGACCCAAAGAGTAGAATTCATCGGCGTGCTGCTGGACTTGGTACAGGCAAGGGCGTTCCTGCCAGAGACCCGTTTCCACGCCATGACAGACATTATTCAAAGCCTCAGTCGGTACCTGACCACTACCACAAGGGGATGCCTGAGTCTCCTGGGACACATGGCAGCCTGCACGAATGTAGTCAGGCATGCGAGAATGGGGCTCAGACCCCTTCAAGCGTGGCTCGCACAGATATACCGACCAGGGTGCGATAGGCTGGACTCGGCAGTGATGGTGCCAGGACACATACTTGAGACCCTACAGTGGTTGCTCAACCTCAGATGGTATGTGAAGGTGTCCCCTTCAACAGCGCACCATCCTCCTTGTCCCTAGTAATGGACGTGTCAGATTTGGGTTGGGGGCACACCTGGGAGATCTCTGAACAAAGGGCCTGTGGTCACAGGACAAGCTCTCCTTTCATATCAATTACAGGGAACTGAGAGTAGTGCGACTAGCATGCTAAACTTTCCAGTCCCAGCTGGACAAACCGTGGCAGTGATGACGGACAAAACCACTGCTATTTTTTACATCAACAAGCAGGGTGGAGCCCATTCCTTCCCCCTATGTTGAGAAGCCCGCCAGCTATGGGAGTTGTGCATAGCCCACTCCATTCACCTGGAGGCGTCCTATCTCCCAGGAGCGCAGAACGAGCTGGCGGATCACCTCAGCAGACCATTCTGCAACCACAAATGGTCTGTCTGTCCAGATGTTCTTCACCCCATCTTCCAAAGGTGGGGATTTCCCCAGGTCGACCTGTTCACCACCTGGAGCAACAGGAAGTGCCCAAATGTTCTGCTCCTCCCAGAAACACAGCCCAGATTCAATCATGGATGCGTTTCTGCTACCTTGGGGAGACAGCCTCATGTATGTGTTCCCACTGGTCGCACTCGTATACAAGATGCTGCTCAAGATCTGCAGGGACAAAGTGGAGGTGATTCTGCTGGCCCCAGCGTGGCCCCCGTCAACACTGGTACACCACGCTTCTAGAGCTGTCAGTGGACACCCCGATCGTGCTACCACTCTGAACCGATCTGATCACTCAGGACCACGGCCGCCTCCACCACCCAGACCTCCAGTCCCTCCACCTCACGGCCTGGAAGCTTCATGGTTAAACCCCATGGAGCTCCTATGTTCGGAGCTGGTAAGAGAGGTTCTACTCGGCAGCAGGCAACCTTCCACCAGGGCTACTTATCTAGCCAAGTGGAAGAGATTCACTTGCTTGTGTGCCCGGCAACACACCTCCACTCCAGGCATCTATACCACTCATCCTGGAGTATCTTCTGCATCTCAAACAGCAGGGCCTAGCTGCGACATCCATCAAATACCATCAAATCAAGATACCTTTCTGGTATCTCAGCCTTCCACCCGGGAACGTCTGGATGCTCCATGTTCGCTAATCCCATGGTAGGCCGTTTCCTCAAGGGCTTGGAATGCCTATATCCACAGATTAGGCGACCGGTTCCTGCAAGGGACCTTAACCTGGTCCTCACCAGGCTCCTGGAGCCCCCTTTTGAACCACTGGCAACTTGCTCCCTGCTCTATTTGTCATGAAAGGGGTTCTTCCTGGTAGCCATCACATCAGCCAGGCAGACATCTGAATTAAAGGCTCTGATCTCCGGCCCACCCTACACAGTCTTTCCCAAGGACAAGGCGCAGCTCAGGCCTCACCCAGCCTTCCTCCCCAAAGTAGTGTCACAATTCTACACTGGTCAAGACATTTTTCTATCTGTCTTCTATCCTAAGCCTCACACCAGTACCCAAGAGCAGAGGCTGCACTCACTGGATGTTCGGAGAACACTAGCATTCTACATCGAGCGCACGAAACCATTCAGTAAGTCAAACCAACTATTCGTGGCAGTAGCAGACCAGATGAAAGGACTCCCGGTCTCATCTCGAAGAATGTCTTCCTGGATCACATCCTGCATCTGCACATACTATAACTTAGCCCAGGTCCCAGTCCCAACTCTTATGGCACATTCCACAAGGGCACAAGCCTTGTCAGCAGCATTCCTGGCCTAGGTCCCTATACAAGAGATCTGCAGGGCAGCAACTTGGTCATTGGTGTGTATGTTTACCTCTCACAATGCCAGAGTTTGGCAACCTTTGGCATGCGGCCCATCAGGGTAATCCGCTGGCAGGCCGCGAGACTTTTTGTTTACATTGCCTGTCCGCAGGCACAGCCCCCCTGCAGCTTCCAGTGGCTGCAGTTTGCCGTCCCTGGCCAATGGGAGCTGCGGGAAGCGGCGGTCTGAGTGCTGTCATAGCTGTCACACCGCTTGACAATTTCTCCCTCCCTCCCAAAGCAAAAAACGCTGTGTAGAGCAAATAAAATCTATTTACTACTCCTTGATCTCCACAGCCCGACGTGGTGTTTTTACACACCTCCTGTAAGTGCAGATTCCTGCTTTTTCAGAGTCTGGGACACGGTGGCTAATATATCAGTAAATATTTCTGAAGTGCCTATCACCAAAATCTCAAGTAGATGCGGTAGTAAGCAGCAAATACAACGGCTCCTCAGAACCAGGAATCTCTCCCGAAGCTGTGAGCTTCTAAACAAGGTTTGAAATCTAGAAGCCTGTGTTCATTGGCTGAGCCTTCATCAGGGGGCGGGGCTATCAAGGAGGCCAGGGCTTTATAAAGCAGTGAGCAAGCAACCAGGGAGCTTTGCGAACAGGGGCCGCTAACAGGGAGGTTGGAGAGGGAGTGTGGAAGGGGAGTGGGAAGGGGGAGAGGTACACTTGCCATTCTTTAAAACCTTTACACTAAACTATAATCAAAATTCCCTGATTTAAACAAAAACCCTATCATTAACCTAGGTAACTGTAGGAGAAAATGCAGGCAGAAGCCCAGCAGCAAAGTGGGGGCTATCCTGTTTATTGTACTCAGTGTAGCACGTTTGATTACCTGCCCTATGGGCGGGTGGCGTATGTGTGCATTCAGTGCAAGAAGCTCCTGGCCCTCAGAGACCGTATACAGGCTTTGGAAGCCAGGGTGGCGGAACTGGAGGAGCTAAGGGAGGCAGAGAGGTATGTTGATGAGGCTTTCCGAGACACTGTAGATGTGTCCCACCTCTGGTCGGACAGCCCCTGCGCTGTTAAGGAGGATGAAAAGCCCAGAGAAGGAGAGCAGTCAACGGGAACAGAGGGAAACCTTCCCATCGTCGGGACCCTCCTTCCAGATGATGTTGGGGTATCCTCTCGCACTGACGTTACCTCTCTGTGGGAGGAAACTCCAGTCATTAGGAAAAGGCAGGTGTTACTAATGGGAGATTTGATCATTAGAAACATAGATAGATGGGTCTGTGATGATCGGGAGAATCGTATGGTGACTTGCCTGCCTGGTGCGAAGGTTGCGGATCTCTCGAGGCATCTAGATAGACTTATGTGTAGTGCTGGGGAGGAGCTGGTGGTCGTGGTACATGTAGGTATCAATGACATAGGAAAGGGTAGGAGAGATGTCCTGGAGGCCAAATTTAGGCTGCTAGGAAAGAGAATGAAATGCCGGACCTCTATGGTGGCATTCTCAGAAATGCTTCCAGTTCCACGTGCAGGGCCAGGTAGGCAGGCAGAGCTTCAGAGTCTCAATGCGTGGATGAGACGATGGTGTAGAGAGGGGGGATTTAGATTTATTAGGAACTGGGGAAACTTTTGGTATAGGGAGAGCCTATACAGGAAGGATGGGCTCCACCTAAACCAAAGTGGATCCAGACGGCTGGCAGTTAACATTAAAAAGGTTGCAGAGCAGTTTTTAAACTAAGAGATGGGGGAAAGCCGATTGCTGCAGAGGCGCACGTGGATCGGACAGAGACTTCTCTTAGAGGAGAGTCTATTGATAGAGATTCTCTAGGTTTTAGTCAGGAGGAGAGGACGAAGAGGATAAAGTATGGGCAAGATCAGACGAGAAACATTCACATAAAGAATCTGACACATCAGAAAAGGGCAGACAAATAAACAGTTACAAGTGTTTGAAGTGCTTATACACAAATGCTAGAAGTCTAAATAATAAGATGGGTGAACCAGAGTGCCTCGTGTTAAAGGAGGATATTGATATAATAGGCATCACAGAAACCTGGTGGAGTGAGGACAATCAATGGGACACAATCATTTCGGGGTACAAAATATATCAGAAGGACAGAACAGGTCATGCAGGGGAGAAGGGGGAGTGGCACTATATGTGAAAGAAACTGCAGAATCAAGTGAAATAAAAATCTTAAATGAATCCACATGTTCCATAGAATCTCTATGGATAGTAATTCCATGATCTAATAAGAATATAACAGTAGGGATCTATTATCGACCCACGTGACCAGCACAGTGATAGTGACGATGAAATACTAAGGGAGATTAGAGAGGCTATCAAAAGAAAGAACTCAATAATAGTGGGGGATTTCCAGTTATCCCCATATTAACTGGGTACATGTCACCTCAGGATGAAATGCAGAGACAAAATTTCTCAATACTTTAAATGACTGCTTCTTGGAGCAGCTGGTACAGGAACCCACAAGGGGAGAAGCAACTCTTGATCTAGTCCTGAATGGAGCGCAGGATCTGGTCCAAGAGGTAACTATAACAGGACCGCTTGGAAATAGTGACCATAATATAATAACATTTAACATTCCTGTGGTGGGAAGAACACCTCAACAGCTCAACACTGTGGCATTTAATTTCAGAAAGGGGAACTATGCAAAAATGAGGAGGTTAGTTAAACAGAAGTTAAAAGGTACGGTGATAAGAGTGAAATCCCTGCAAGCTGCGTGGACACTTTTCAAAGACACCATAATAGAGGCTCAACTTAAATGTATACCCCAAATTAAAAAACACAGTAAAAGAACTAAAAAAGAGCCACCGTGGCTTAACAACCATGTAAAAGAAGCAATGAGAGATAAAAAGGCATCTTTTAAAAAGTGGAAGTCAAATCCTAATGAGGTAAATAGAAAGGAGCATAAACACTGCCAAATTAAATGTAAAAATGTAATAAGAAAAGTCAAAAAAGAGTTTGAAGAACAGCTAGCCAAAAACTCAAAAGGTAATAACAAAATTTTTTTTTAAGTACATCAGAAGCAGGAAGCCTGCTAAACAACCAGTGGGGCCCCTGAAAGATCGAGATACAAAAGGAGCACTTAAAGACGATAAAGTCATTGTAGGGAAACTAAATGAATTCTTTACTTCAGGCTTCATGGCTGAGGATGTTAGGGAGATTCCCAAACCTGAGCTGTCTTTTGTAGGTGACAAATCTGAGGAATTGTCACAGATCGAAGTGACACTAGAGGAGGTTTTGGAATTAATTGAGAAACTTAGCAGTAACAAGTCACTGGGACCAGATGGCATTCACCCAAGAGTTCTAAAAGAACTCAAATGTGAAATTGTGAAACTATTAACTATGGTTTGTAACCTGTCCTTTAAATCAGCTACTGTACCCAATGACCAGAACATAGCTAAAGTAATGCCGATATTTAAGAAGGGCTCTAGAGGTGATCCTGGCAATTACAGACCAATAAGTCTAACATCAGTACCGGGCAAATTAGTTGAAACAATAGTAAAGAGTAAAATTGTCAGACACATACAAGAACATAAAATTGTTGCAGAAAAGTCAACATGGTTTCTGTAAAGGGAGATCATGTCTTACTAATCTATTAGAGTTCTTTGAGGGGGTCAACAAACATGTGGACAAGGGGGATCCAGTGGACATAGTGCACTTAGATTTCCAGAAAGCCTTTGACAAGGTCCCTCACCAAAGGCTCTTACGTAAATTAAGTTGTCATGGGATAAGAGGGAAGATCCTTTCATGGATTGAGAACTGGTTAAAAGACAGGGAACAAAGGGTAGGAATAAATGGTAAATTTTCAGAATGGAGAGGGGTAACTAGTGGTGTTCCCCAAAGGTCAGTCCTAGGACCAATCCTATTCAAGCTATTCATAAATGATCTGGAGAAAAGGGTAAACAGCGAGGTGGCAAAGTTTGCAGATGATACTAAACTGCTCAAGATAGTTGAGACCAAAGCAGACTGTGAAGAACTTTAAAAAGATCTCACAAAACTAAGTGATTGGGCAACAAAATGGCAAATGAAATTTAATGTGGATAAATGTAAAGTAATGCACATTGGAAAAAATAACCCCAATTATACATACAATATGAGGGGGGCTAATTTAGCTACAGCTAATCAGGAGAAAGATCTTGGCGTCATCATGGATAGTTCTCTGAAGACGTCCACGCAGTGTGCAGCAGCAGTCAAAAAAGCAAACGGGATGTTAGGAATAATTAAAAAAGGGATAGAGAGTAAGACATACAATATCTTTTTGCCCTTATATAAATCCATGGTACGCCCACATCTTGAATACTGCGTACAGATGTGGTCCCCTCATCTCAAAAAAGATATACTGGCATTAAAAAAGGTTTGGAAAAGGGCAACTAAAATGATTAGGGGTTTGGAACGGGTCCCATATGAGGAGAGATTAAAGAGGCTAGGACTTTTCAGCTTGGAAAAGCGAAGACTAAGGGGAGGATATGATAGAGGTATATAAAATCATGAGTGGTGTGGAGAAAGTGAAAAGGAAAAGTTCTTTACTTGTTCCCATAATACAAGAACTAGGGGCCACCAAATGAAATTAATGGGTAGCAGGTTTAAAACAAATAAAAGGAAGTTCTTCTTCACTCAGTGCACAGTCAACCTGTGGAACTCCTTGCCTGAGGAGGTTGTGAAGGATAGGACTGTAACAGGGTTTAAAAGAGAACTGGATAAATTCATGGAGGTTAAGTCCATTAATGGCAATTAGCCAGGATGGGTAAGGAATGGTGTCCCTAGCCTCTGTTTGTCAGAGGGTGGAGATGGATGGCAGGAGAGAGATCACTAGATCATTACCTGTTAGGTTCACTCCCTTTGGGGCACCTGGCATTGGCCACTGTCAGTAGACAGGATACTGGGCTGGATGGAGCTTTGGTCTGACCCAGTATGGTCATTCTTATGTTCTTATGTACTGTATTTAGCAGCTATAATATTTCCTCCTATAAATGGCACTCCGCTCTGTGTGAGATATTCTCCCCTCTCCTTTGTTTAAAGGCTCAGATATTGCAATCATTTGCCATCACTTTTGACACCTGAAAGTTCAGTCCCTAATCCGGAAGAATACCTGGATAATATTGCCAGTTTCATGCTTCAGAGTCACCTTGTACTCCACTCTGTAAAAGTAGGAGTCTTTCTGCTAGGTAAAAGCCTTTGCTGTGAAGAGACTCTTTCTCAGTGTCCTAGTTTATGCACAAAGACTCATTCAGAAGCAGAGAAACAGTTTGAGAATTATTGCATCACTCTTGGCCAATGTTTTTCCTTGGAAAAGGACATGGTTTGATAATGCTCCATGGATTGGACATTATTTGAAAGTGGTTTAAGTTTTTATTTAAAAAACAGAACAAGCTGCACCCTTATTTATCCCCTAACAAAACTGTTACAGCAGACCATGATCAAAAGGCTCAACTATTGTAACTCCCTTTTAGTGGGGCTTTCCCTATACTTTCAGCTTGCTTTGAATGTAGCAGCATATTTGTTCACTGGCTTCAGCAACCATGATCATACTTTCACCCCATGTTCTCTACATTGTCCACTCATAAATTGACACCAAATTGAATATTTGTTGTTCTTTTATATAAAAAGAGCATTCAACAATATTACTCCCAGCTAATACGATAGATTCAAGTTCTCCTCCTTGGGTCTTTGCCTGGTGCATATCATAGTTTCTTTTCTTAAACCAGTTCTGAAGTAAGAGTGGCTAAAGATTACAAAATCTTCACTCTTACTATGATGTTGTTAACTCTACACCAGAGTTCAAGATCTGGTAAAGAATTTCTCTTTAAAATGTTCTTAAAACCAGAACTCATTTATTTTTAATTTAAAAGATTCAGGCCTTTTTTTTTTTAAATTGCAAGTATATGCTATTTTAATCCAGTACATGCCAATCACAGCACAACTAAAGCATATGCATGCTGAAAGGTATTGTGCTGCCAGGCCAGCAAAAACATTACCATGTGAAAAAATTCTGTGCATGAAATTCTCTAATTAACTGCTCCTAGCACCAGTCTCTAAACCCAACGACATAGGTCTTAAATGGAAAAATATCGTCTACTGGCAACTACCAAAGTAAGAAAGAGAAATAAAAATGCAACTAGATTAACTCTATAGAAAACATCACTAGATTGGCACTAAATGTCATTACATGGTAGACTCATATGAAATAAATATCTTCTCTCACATAGCCCAAAACTTTTACTTTGTTATAAAAATTGATGTATCCTGGTCACGTGAACAACAGAGGGTATGATGTATCATGGGGATAGGCCAGTGGTTCTCAAACTTTTGTACTGGTGACCCCTTTCACATAGCAAGCATCTGAATGCGACCCCCCTTATAAACTGAAAAAACTTTTTTACATTTAACACTATTATAAATGCTGGAGGAGAACATAAGAACATAAGAGTGGCCCGACTGAGTCAGTCCAAAGGTCCATCCAGCCCAGTATCATGTCTTCCAACAGTGACCAGTGCCAGGTGCCCCAGAGGGAATGAACAGAACAGGTAATCATCAAGTGATCCATCCCCTGTTGCTCATTCCCAGCTTCTGGCAAACAGAAGTTAGGGACACCATTCCTGCCCATCCTGGCTAACAGCCATTGATGGACCTATCCTCTATGAGTTTATCTAGTTCTTTTTAAAATCCGGTTATGGTCTTGGCCTTCACAACATCCTCTGGCAAGGAGTTCCACAGGTTGACTGTGCGTTGTGTGAAGAAATACTTCCTTTGATTTGTTTTAAACCTGCTGCCTATTTTCATTTGGTCATTTCATTTCATTCAGTTCTTGTGTTAAGAGTGGTAAACAACTCTTCCTTATTTATTTTCTCTACGCCAGTCACATTTTATAGACCTCAATCATATCTCCCCTTAGCCATCTCTTTTCCAAGCTGAAAAGTCCCAGTCTGATTAATCTCTCCTCATACGGAAGCCATTCCATCCCTCTAGTAATTTTTGTTGCCCTTTTCTGAACCTTTTCCAATTCCAATATATCTTTTTTGAGATGGGGTGACCACATCTGCACACAGTATTCAAGAGGTGGGCGTACCATGGATTAATATAGAGGCAACATGATATTTTCTGATCTATTATCTATCCCTTTCTTAATTATTCCCAGCATCCTGTTAGCTTTTTTGACTGCCTCTGCACACTGAGTGGATGTTTTCAGAGAACTATCCACAATGACTCCAAGATCTCTTTCTTGAGTGGTAACAGATAAATTAGACGCCATCATTTTATATGTATAGTTGGGATTATGCTTTCCAATGGGCATTACTTTGCATTTATCAGCATTAAATTTCATCTGCCATTTTGTTGCTCAGTCACCCAGTTTTGAGAGATCCTTTTGTAGCTCTTCGCAGTCTACCTGGGTCTTAACTACCTTTAGTAATTTTGTATCATCTGCAAATTTTGCCATCTCACTGTTTAACCCTTTTTCCAGATCATTTATGAATATGTTGAATAGGACTGGTCCCAGAACAGACCTCTGGGGGACACCACGATTTACCTCTCTCCATTCTGAAAACTGACCAGTTATACCTACCCTTTGTTTCCTATCTTTTGTCTGGTTACCAATCAATGAGAGCACCTTCCCTCTTATCCCGTGACAGCTTACTTTGCATAAGAGCCTTCGGTGAGGGACCTTGTCAAAGGCTTTCTGAAAATCTAAGTACACTATATCCACTGGATCCCCTTGGTCCACATGTTTGTTGACCCTCTCAAAGAATTCTAGTAGATTGGTGAGGCATGATTTCCGTTTACTAAAACCATGTTGACGCCTCCTGAGTCATCTGGAAGATGCTTTTGTGGCACACAGGTTATACAGGGGATGGCCATGCAGATGTGATTCCCAGTGATGCAGGTGATAGAGTCACGCCAGCTGTTGTTGCTTACTCAAAAAACAAAGAGGTTGTTGGTTTGACAGCAAAACAAAGTAGAGGAAGAAATATTGCAAACACAGTAGTGAAAATAAAGAAGATTCTTGGGAGAAGCTCTGGTGACCCACAAGCTGAGAAATATATTGCAGAAAGCAAATGTCCAGTCACTGAGAAGAATGGAAAACTCCAGTATGAAACAGATAACAAACTTGTTTGCCCGGAAGAAGTTGCAAAACTCATATTCAGTAAAATGAAAGAAATTGCTCAGTCTCCTTTGGGTTCCAATGTCAATGATGTGGTTATTACTGCCAGGGCCAGTGCAAGGATATTTTGCGCCCTAGGCAAAACTTACACCTTGCGCCACCCTTCCCCTTTCCCCATTCTCCCCTCCCCCTGGACTCACAGACCAATTGACAGAAATTATTAGCAAAATGATGTAGCAGCAATTGCCAGAGTCTTATATCTGAAACAACTCAACAAAAATAGTTAGCCTCAGTCGACAACCTCCGAAAACTAGTAAACTTAGCATTATAAACAGCCTGTCAGAATGGGTAACGGCTGCGCGTGACAAGAAAAATGACATCATTGCCACTTTGTACCGTAGTGAAGCAGTGCGCTTATCCCACCCACCCCCGACACTCTCCCCGGAACACAGCCCTCCCCAGAGCCCCCCGGCACACAACCCCTGTGCCTCTCCCCGGAGCCTGGCAAGGCACATGGTGTCCCTCCCACCTACCCCCAAAACCCAAACCAGCACACTCCGCCTCACTCCATAGCCCCCTCCTCAGCCGGCTTGGCCCGCTGGTCCTCCACCTCCCCCCCAAAGTCTATCCCAGCACACAAAGAGCCCTCCCAGCCAGGCATACAACCCACCCC
Organism: Caretta caretta; assembly: GCF_965140235.1. Taxonomy (NCBI): domain Eukaryota; kingdom Metazoa; phylum Chordata; order Testudines; family Cheloniidae; genus Caretta; species Caretta caretta. Next base: position 104,856,977 of record NC_134210.1, on the reverse strand, counting down.
CCCCTTCACAGCGCCCAGCCAGACATGCAGCCCCCTTCAACCTCCCTCCGCTTTCTCCCTCCCCAGCACACAGCCCCCTCCTGCCCCCGCCTTTCCTCCCCCCCGGCACAGGGCTGGCACCTGCAGGGAGAGAAGTGGGGGGAGAGTGATCAGCATGGGGAGGGGTGACCCCAAGCCCACCTCCCCTCCGCCCGGCAGCCTTCCACCTGCAAGCTCGTCGCCGCTTATCCTGCCGGAGCCCTTTTTGGTGCCCCCCAAATCTTGGCGCCCTAGGCGGCTGTCTAGTTTGCCTCATGATTACACCAGCCCTGACTGTACCATTTGAGTTTGGAGAGAACCAGAAAAATGCCCTTGGGCAAGTAGCTTGGGCAGCTGGATTTAATGTTCTGAGATTAATTCATGAGTCATCTGCACCTCTCTTTGCATATGGAATTGGACAAGATTCACCCACTGGGAAAAGCAATGTGTTGGTTTTTAAGCTTGAATGGAGCATCGCTTTCTGTGATAGTTATAGAAATAAATAGGGGTATATATCGTGTTCTTGCCACAAACACAGACGATAGTATAGCTGGTGTCTGTTTCACAGAAGACTTAGCACAACATTTAGCTTCTGAATTTCAGAGATCTTATAAACATGATACAAGAGGAAATTTCAGAGCTATGATGAAGCTAATGAACAGCACTGATGTTGCAAAACACTCTTTGTCAACCTTGGGAAGTGCAAACTGTTATGTCAACTCATTATATTATGTTCATGGATTTTTGACTCCCTTTCCATTTTGTCTCTTGTATACAGGCAATGGGTACTTTACTACTTTTCAACATCTTTTACTTCTTGATTTCCCAATTATTGTTCCCATGTTCACGGAAGCCAAATGTAGTTCTCAGTACATGTACCCAGAATGTGGTAGCCTTTTCCCACTTTCCACAGCCATCAGGCAAAGCAGTTGTGCATTGCTTACAGGGGACACCCTCGTATGTAGTGATACACTCCCTGAAGACAAGAACCCATGTGTGATTGGTGCAATTTTTACAAACTGGCTCGTCAACCCTGACCTTCTTGAATTGAAATCAGTCACTTTTCCTAGGTGGACTGCCTACCGTGGCTAATGAGTTCTACCTGCCCAGAACAATCTGGTTACAGGGTGTCAGACCACCCATCTTTAACACTCTCATTTTTCAATTCAGAACACCTTTGCCAAGAGAAGGCAAGAGGTCGGAGTTTAGCTGTGAGAGGCTAATATATTTTGCTAGCTGCATGAGGCATTTTCTAGGGAGTGAGAGCTCCTCCTCAAACCCACTTTGACCATGACAGCTTGCTAGGAGGGTCTTTAATAAATCTGAAAAAAAAACAAATTATGAAGTACTAGCTACCAAAGAGGAACTGCTGATGCCTTTTGTGTGACTCATAATAATAGGTAGCAGAAGGAGACCGGGAGATAACTTGTCAGAAAGGCTAGTGTATGCTAAATAGAATAGGAAAGATATAAAATTCTAAAGTGGTGGAAGGAAGTCTGGCAACAAAAATCTGTCTGATAAAGCCTCTGCATATGATAGAAAAGTTTTAATGTGGTTAAAATTTAATTTCATGGCTATACTGAGCTTCCAAATGGACTCAGAACATGAAATATAATTGTTGGTACGTGATACTTTATCTATGCTCCAATTTTTTCTCAACTGAAAGGTTTTATGCAGCTGATGATTCTGTGCCTGAAGATAAATGTAACTAATAGCAACAGGGAGATCCTGGGTTTCATATTACTGGACTATAATATGTACCTTTCTTATAACTTAATCATTCCATTTACTGCCACAAGGATCTTAACAACCAAAAATAAAAGGAGTACTTGTGGCACCTTAGAGACTAACAAATTTATAAAGTACTCCTTTTCTTTTTGCGAATACAGACTAACACAGCAGCTACTCTGAAACCAAAAATAAAATGATTCCCTCTTCTTCACAGGTAGAAGCATAATATATTTCCTCCCCTCCAAAATGTAGAAAACTGTCTTAAATATAATATACTTTCAGCTATATTTTCTATGGAAATATGCCTAAATGCCTGATCTGAAATATTTTTAAACAGTTACATTCTTCAGGAATTTTTTAACCTCAGTTTAATTATAGGCTGAAAAAGTTTACCATGATCTGATATTTATTTTCCAAAAAGTCACACTCAATATATACTGACATATTGAAAAGATGGGTGAAATTCATCCCTATATAGAAAGCTAACACAAGGCCTATGAAGGAATTAAATTTATAAATTATATTTAATCTGATAGTTGGATGATCTTTACTTGTGGTCTTAAAATATCATACCACCTTCTTGGACATGGCATGTCACAAATACTTTCCCTCATGGCTCTGTATAACAAACGGTATCTTATCACTTTGTTTCATATTTCATTAGTAGTTTTTATGCTGTAAGAGCCACATCCTGGTTTTGTTTAAAATTGATGGGAATTCTGCCTTTAACTTCAGTGGGACCAGGATTTGGTCTTTATGCAACATCACTCTCCTGTGGTAAGACTTACAAATTGCATTTAAAAATATATTTGTTTTGATTTTTTGCATTTAGCACAAAATACACTTCTTTTTATCCTGTGTATGGGGTGTGTTTTTTTTTTGTGTGGGTTTGTTGTTTCTTTGGCTTGTGTTTTTTTGTCTTTGTTTGTTTTTAGAAGAGAGAACACAAGTAAGAGCTGGATTCATTACGCTGCCGAACACTTTTTTTACTTACTTATTTTTCCTCTGGTTGTCCAGGAGTAAATTTTATTTATATGCTTGCATAATTGTCTCTTTTAAAACAAAAAGGGCGGGAAGGATGAAAGCAAAAAAAAGTGTTATGGCATTAAGGTTCAGATTCTATGTGCATTAAAATTAGGAAATTCAAACAGGGATGGGCTGTAGAGCCCCACATCCCATGGAAGGGTGGCACATCCCATGGAACGGTGGCATTCTGTAGCTGGGAATGTGCCTTAGATATCCAGACCTAGGAACGGCAGTGTAACCAGTTAGTTCATTTTATCATCCATTTAACATATTATGTGGGGTTATGGTCAATTCATATGCTATTTCATCTATAATCCTATGCAGTTTAAATCTATTTATCACACATTGATTATATGAGTATAGGATGGATAAGTATTTGAGTGAAGTGTGAACTTTTATAATGTGGTATGCTGACACCCTATGGGTTCATACATATTTAGGAAGGCTTTAACCCCTTTTTCTCACTTGAACTTCCACACCCATAAGAACGGCCATACTGGGTCAGACCAAAGGTCCTGCTAGCCCAATATCCTGTCTTCCGACAGTGGCCAAAGCCAGGTACCTGAGAGGGAATGTACAGAACAGGTAATCATCAAGTAATCCATCCCCTGTCGCCCATTCCCACCTTCTCGCAAACAGAGGCTAGGGACACCATCCCTGCCCATCCTGGCTAATAGCCACTGATGGACCTATCCTTCATGAACTTATCTAGTTACTTTTTTAACCCTATTATAGTCTTGGCCTTCACAACGTCCTCTGGCAAGGAGTTTCACAGGTTGACTGTGCGTTGTGTGAAAAAAATACTTCTTTTTGTTTTAAACCTGATACCTATTAATCTCATTTGGTGACCCCTAGTTCTTGTGTTATGAGAAGGAGTAAATACCACTTCCTTATTTACTTTTTCCACAGCAGTCACAATTTTATAGACTTCTAGCATATCCCCCCTTTATCGTCTCTTTTCCAAGCTGAAAAGTCCCAGTCTGATTAATCTCTCCTCACATGGCAGCCGTTCCATACTCCTAATCATTTCTGTTGCCCTTTTCTGAACCTTTTCCAATTCCAATATATCTTTTTTGAGATGAGGCAACCACATCTGCACTCAGTATTCAAGATGTGGGCATACTATGGATTTATATAGAGGCAACGTGACATTTTCTGTCTTATTATCTATCCCCGTCTTAATAATTCCAAACATTCTGTTTGCTTTTTTGACTGCTGCTGCACATTGAGTGGATGTTTTCAGAGAATTATCCACAATGACTCCAAGATCTCTTTCTTGAGTGGCAACAGCTAATTTAGACCCCCATCATTTTATATGTATAGTTGGGATTATGTTTTCCAATGTGCATTATTTTGCATTTATCAACATTGCATTTCATCTGCCATTTTGCTGCCCAGTCACCCAGTTTTGTGAATCACGCACTACTTTTTGGGTGCTCCAGTTTTCATAGACTCTTATTATCTCCCTTTATACTCTTTTCAGAGGAACAGCCGTGTTAGTCTGTATTCGCAAAAAGAAAAGGAGTACTTGTGGCACCTTAGAGACTAACCAATTTATTTGAGCATGAGCTTTCGTGAGCCACAGCTCACGAGCTGTGGCTCACGAAAGCTCATGCTCAAATAAATTGGTTAGTCTCTAAGGTGCCACAAGTACTCCTTTTCTTTTTGCTTTATACTCTTATTATCACCCAGTCACCATAACAACTTGTGGTTAGCACACTGTAGACACCCTATGTTTGCAAAATACTCTAAACGACTTTAACTGGTACACTGCAATATGTATTTCTTAAATATTAGCAGTTAACACTTCTATTCCTGTGACTAATATAGGATCACTTATCAGTTAGCTACTCATGTGAGATTCTCTTTAGGCCTGAGGCCTTGTTCGGCTAAGCTAAATATCTTACAAGCCTGAGGCCTGTTGGCCCAGTATTACAACATTAATTCTTATTTTTCACCTTTATTCCTAACTATACCTGATAACTTTTATCCTTTGCCACAAACAGGAAATTCAGATTTCACTCTTCCATTGGGTGTATGCATCCAAGTTGGATCTTGGTATGGAGTCACATAACATATAAGCAGTAATACAAAACACATATATGTGTTTAAGATCACAGAAATAGGAGCAGCTCCTTCTGTGTTTTTCTGCAGCACACCAGACTGAAATTCTATAGCAAGTGTTCCTGTTTTCTCTTGTAGACAGTACTGAATTCTGTGGCAGGAACAAACAAGTCAGAAATATTAAAATTAATAATAAATCTTGTTTGTTTTATTAAAGACCTTTCTATGAATTTTATCATAAAACTTGGAATTATGCTACAGAATTCAGTCTGTTGCTAAAGAACGTTGGGAGCAGCCCTAGAAGGGGGATAGTACTTGCATTCCTCCTAGCTGTTGGCACAGGTCAGTGTGGGGTTCAACTCTCTTCTGGGGACTTTCTATTCTTCCTTCTGCCTTATCATCCTGCAAAGGGGTAGGTTCAGCAGCTTCTCTTTCCCACTCCTTGTCTTTGTATGGTCCCTCAGGAATGGCAGTTGTACCCACATCTTCACTCTCCCTGCAGCTTTTCATTGAGGCATTGAATCATTTTCAGCTCAAATCATCAGCAATTAGTTCCATCTTTTACAGAATACCTCAGAGATGGAGGACATGATATTTCAATACACCACAGGAGCTAAAGCAATCCTATAGTTCCATTAAGGTTTTATGCTTGGAGTTAGCTGGTTCCATCCATCTAGAATTACTCTCTCAAGTTGTTGTAAAGTTAGGTCTCTTTTCCCCCTTTACTCACTTGAGCTTGTCCATTTTTTGTTTTGCAAATGGCTAAATCATATTTACGTCAAACTTTCCTTCCTGAAGCTTCTTGCTTCCACTGATTACAGGTGACATGCTTTCAAGAGCACCAGTATGAATCTCCTTCACATTCCATGTTTCACAAGCAACCAGGCCCCTCTCATCAGGACTCTGAGTTAGATAATACTGCTGGTATCTACCCAGGATGTTAATAATCTTTACTCCATATCATATTCCACCTATGACAGATGTATCACAAGTTTTATGGATTTAATATTTAATGACCTAAATAGAATTAGAAATATACAACAGGGACAGTAAGGATGCCAGAAGTAGGGAAAATGAAGTGTAGGTAAGCGGGGAGAAAAGGGTTTTCAGCAGATACTTGAAAAGAGATGAAGAGCTGATAAGGCAGAAAGAGAAAGATACAAGAAGCCTGTTGCAGATGGTAGGAATTGCATAAGGGAGGCAAGTGATCGCTGAATTAGGCGGGATGGTAGTGGGATGTATATACCCTATCACTAATTGAACCTAGAAGAGGTTGAACCCTTTTACTTGTTGGAGGGGTAAAGCCTCTTCCAGAGAGAGGTGTCAACCTGGAGAAAGGAATAAACAGTTGGAGCCAATTATGCAGCAGGGAGGTGGAGTCTACAGTTGTGCTGCCTCAGCTGAAAAATCATAAGAAGTGATGAGATTGTTACAGTGAGGGATTCTGAATGGACAAAATCTCTCCTCTTCCTGTTTGGTTGGGAACTAGGGAGCAGGGTTCCTGAAGTAAAGAACTAGTTTAGAGTCAGGGAAGAAAATCTCTGAAACTTACTTCCTTGCTCCTCAGAGAAGATATGCCAGATGGAAGCTGAGACTCAACTTTTTTTTCTTTTTTTTTTTAAATCTGGGCTAGGCTGAAAGAAGTTGGCCTGTTTCTTTTATCACTGGGACTGTGCTGAGGGAAGCCAGGACTGGAAAGGGGTGGTGGCCGCAAATCAGTTTGGGCGGCTGTTCCTTTATATTGAGAGAGAGATCGATCATATTGGTACAGTTTGTAAATTGGAATGTGAAATGGAAGAGAAGTCAGTAGGGTTTGTTGTCAGACGTCACCGGTGTGGTGTTCTGCTCCGTTCAATGTTGAGAACAGTTGGCTGCATGGGTATGTTCCCTCTGTGTGCTGCCCCGGCTCTGCAGATAGCTGACACAGTAGACCCCAAGAGAACCCCCAATGACCACAGACTCCGATAAGGTACGAAGGCACCTAGCCAGGTTTATTGCCAAACGAAACACAGTCTCTAGCTACCCGGATTAGATGTCTACAGTTCTGCTAGTACATATGTGCTCCCTGACAATGGACACAGCTCAGTCAGTGGTGGGACACTTCACTGCCCCCTCGGCTAGACAAAGACACCGCCCCAGGGATGCATTCTTACACAGGTACAAACAAGTTACACATCACTCCTGACTTATCGAGGTGCAACCCCTCTACATAGCAAGGTACAAGCTCTCTACGCAGTAAGGTGCCGCCTCTCACCTTGTACATGTTGGTTCGAACAAAACAACTCTATCCAGCATATTACCCTTTTGCCCCTGTCTTTAGGATGGGTCAATCTGTTCCTTGTTATCTGTGTGAAATGTGCAAGTATCAGAGTGTTCTGGTACCATCCTAGCATATGTTTATCCTATTAGTACTTGATACCCTTTAGATATGTGTATACGTCCAATTAGCAGCCTTCTTCTTGCCAACTTCTGTGAGCAAGGCCTGCCTGTGGCTCACAGCTTAACTTTGCTTTATGTCAGCAAACTCTTGACCATTACTTTAGTTCAGGCCTCAGGCCTCATACCGGGCCTCTGATACCAAGGGTTTATGTTTCAGGGCCTCATCTTACTACAGGGTTCTTTGAGGATGGAATTATATGTTTGCATTGTTTCATATACATGAGAAGTTGAGAAGTAGCATTCTGTGTTTCTGGAGAGCCAGGACTTGGGAATCCATAGTGTATGAATTCATAGTGTCAAAGCCAGGAGACTTTTGGTTTTGCCTAAATGTATGGTAGGTACTTATATGGAAGAGAGTTCCAGTAGATGTAGGCAAAGCAGCATTACAAATGGCTAATGAAGAAATAATTATCAGTATATTTACTGATGTAGGAGAAGCAAGTTCAGGGTCAAGAATAAACTCCAAGATTATGGACAATGGAGGCAATTTAAGAGATTGAGTTGTACTCTTGTATTAAAGAATCACCTCTATGTTAGAGACTCTTACTGCATCTGAAGAAAGTGGAGACAAAACTATACATTTATTTGGTCACTGTGAGCAGGGGGTGTCATTAAAGGGTGAAAAAGATCTGGATAGCTGAATATCAGCATAAGCGTGGTAGTTAACCTTACAGGAAAAAGTAATGACCAGTCAGAAGAAGATATGGTACACAGAAGAGAGCAGAGGGTTAAGAATGCAACTTGTGTTTTAGTTCCTAGGGAAGGGGTCATGGTGAACAAGAGGAACTGCCAGCACAGTTGGGGGTGAAAAAGAGACAGACTTGTTGTTTGTGAAACAATTATAAGTAATTATAGATGCCTTCACAGCTATGGAGACTTTTTTAGGATGCTGAATGGCCAACAGTGATTAAGGCTGTACTGAGGTCAACAAAAGCTGTTGAGACTTATTTATATTTATAAAAATGCATTCCTGAGTCTCAGGCTACATCACTAATTTCAGTAAGTGACAAAGTGGTTTCTGAGCTATTGTCATGATACTATAATCCTTTAGAGATGGGCAGTACTGGAAGGAGTCTCTTTCAATAAATCTTCACAGAATAATTGATATATCAGTCCCTTCTATGTGTGCCCTCAAAGGGGCAGATATAGAAAAGAGTTCTCAGGAGGAAGGAATCAGATCTATACAACAGATATGGTAGGTGTTTCAATGTGTATACCTGACAAACAGAGTCCTTGAAAGAACCAAATATTGAACTTTAAAATTTCATAGGTCTAATTTCCCATCACCATTAACCTTGTGTAGCCACTTATACAACTGTAAAGTGAGTAAATTGGGATCACTAGTGTGAGTGGAGATAAGAGGTCTGGGTCCATGACTAGGAGGCTGAGACTGTGTGTGGTGTCTGAAATGTGCCAACAGAAGACTGCCTACTACAGCTATACAGGCCTCCACTGAAACAGACACTAGATTAACCTCTCTACAGCCTTCCCTCACCAAGAACTACACAATGTGTCCTGTACTCACAGCTGTTTTGAGAAGAGCAAAGGGATTATGCAGCAGAGAGTAAAAGCTCTTCCCAAACTAAGGTTTACCAAAATTATCAAAACAATTTCTAGATTCCAAAATTATAGGCACCTTAGAAATATTTTGTTAAACCATACATAAAACTTCTTGAGCAAAGAAAACTGAGAGGGAACCTGATAACAGTCTTTAAGTATTTTATAAAGAGTACGGTGATTGTTCTCCATTTCCACCGAAAGTAGGACAAGAAATTTACTGCATTTGCAGCAAGGAAGATTTTGGTTAGATATTAGGAAAAACTTTCTAGCTACAAGGATAGTTAAGCAATGTAATAGGCTTCCAAGGGAGGTTGTGAAATCCTCATTACTGGAACAGATTAGACAAACACCCGTCAGGCCTGGTCTACTTGGTCCTGCTTCATTTCAGAGGACTTGCCTAGATGACCTCTCAATCTCCCTTCCGGTCCTACATTTCTATGATTCTATAACTTATCCAACAGGCTGCCCTTTGGCTTTGGCTTGACTAGTATAAAATTTAATTCCCTGAGTGAACTTACTGAGAACCTAGGAACCATGATATGATGGGAACCTTTGAAATATTTTTCATGTATGTATGTTCTAGCATCAGAAAACCTATTTTTGAAAGTGAATGATTTTCAGTTACAGTGAAATGTGTGGCCACTTCACTCTTCCTTGGACAGATGAAAAGTAGCTTATAAAACAATCTGAACTAAGTTGGTGCTGTTTTCTTTTCGACAAAATACTATATTTGGCAGGCAGGAGACCCTGGTGTTGACTGAGGGGATCCCATATCCCAGCCCATCCACCTGAAACTACCCCAGCGACCCAGGGAGGTCGGAAGTAGCCCCAGAAATGGACAGTGCTCCCGATAAAGCGATAATTCTGTTGAAGTAGGGCAAGTGCTCAGTGCATATCAAGGGATAATACCAGGGAGAAACCCTACAGGAAGTTACAAATGCACAGTCCCCAACAGTTATACCGTGTTCTTCTTTGGCCTGGGTTACACTGGGGCGGGGGGTTCGAACTAAGATATGCAACTTCAGCTACGCAAATAGCGTAGCTGAAGTCGAAGTATCTTAGTTCGACTTACGTAGCAGTCCTCACGGTGGCGAGCTGACCATGGCGGCTCCCCAGTCAACGCCGCTTACTCCTCCTGCCGAGGTGGAGTATTGACGTTGATTCGGAGATTGATTTATCACGTCTAGACAAGATGCGATAAATCGATCTCTGATAGATTGATCACTACCCGCTGATCCGGCGAGTAGTAAAGACGTAGCCTTTGAGTAGTGTCCCCATGGGTGCTTCCCTGTAGGTGTGTCTGCATCCCTGTGCTGCTGATCGGAGAACTTCGATTTTTAGCTTCCTTTGAAACCTCTTTTTTTTTCCTCATTCTACTTTTATTTGGCTGTTGCCTAAAAAAAAGAAGGAAGGAAAGATTTCATTCCTTTGTCAACCCCCGGTGCTGGGGGGGGATGGAACACCCCCCTGGACAAGGGTATGCCCAGATCTCCAGGATTTAAGAAGAGCTGCACTTGGAGTGAGGCGATCCCAGTTGCGGACAAGTATTCCAAGTGCATCCGCTGCCTTGGCGAGGGCCACATCCAACAAAAGTGCTCCCTCTTCCAGCAGCTCCAGCCAAGATCCTGCAAAGACAGAGAGCTTTGCCAAAAAAATCATCTTTACAGAGGCAGTATTCTGACCCCAACTTTCCGGTGGGTATGAGTCTTCCCCTCAGCCTTCAACTTTGAAGAATAGTGGGTCAACGAAACAGACTGAGGACTCCTCCCACAAGTAAAAAAATAGAGTGGGAAGTCCCCTCAGTGAGCCCAGGAATAGCCGTAAGCGATCACCATCTAGCTCGGTATCCTCAGCACCGCTGGCACTGGGACCACAATGTGGTACCCATGCCTCACAGCGATGGTCAGTATCCGGTGCCACTGATGGGCCCACAGACCCTTTGGCCATGGGCACTGAATCTTCAATGCTGAGAGGGCAAACACCCTAAGGAGACGCTCCCAGTACGCGAATCCACATCGGTACTGCCAGTGACAATAGCCCACTCAGCACCGTAGAGATTGGTACAAATGAGGTCTCCATCTTCCCCAGCTCCACTACCACGACAATTGGCATCAGTGGAATTCCATCAGGCCAGTGACCTGGGCATGACGGAGACACCCAGTTCTCCACCCCTCAGTACCGAAATCATGGCACTGAGCCTTGGCTGGGCAAGGGGCATATCCCTGCAATCATGCCATGGCCCTCCACTGTCAAGTCAGGGGTCGGATAGTGAGCCTGAGGAGGTTTCACAGCACTCCTTCCAAGCTCCATATGGGACCCACTACTAAGAGGGTCCAGGAATGTACTAGCAGATGGTGGCACCACCACCATCTTGGTACAGCTATCCATGGGCACCTCCACCAGGTGCTATGCCACCGCAATAACCATACTGGGACCCTTGGGTAGCACACTGCTAGCCTGCCTTGTGAGCTTTAAGCATTGCCTGACAACTCTCCAGGCACGCTCCTTCAGCCACAGCATCGAGGGCCTCAGAGCCTCGGGAAACGGAGGAGCAAGAATGGGACACAGAGGAAGAGGTAACACCTAAAGCCATATCCTCCTCTGCCTCAGACAAAACAGTCATGCCCTTACCCCCATCCATGTCAGACAATTTTCATCTGTTCCAGGAGCTGGCAAAAAGAGTAGCAGATACCCTCCACATACTGGAGGAGATCAAAGACACACACCACCTCCTCAAAAATTACCCTCCCAATCAACGAGGGATCCGGCTACAACAGTGTGGCAAATCCTGGCATCGGTAGCCCCAACGTGCAAGCATGCAGACAAGAAATATTATGTTCTCGCCAATGAATCAGAATTCCTTTTCTCCCACCTGCCACCCAATTCCTGGATGCTGTAAATTCTCAAGGCTCTCACAGCAAATACGATTACACGAATTGCAATAAACAGAATGACTTTACTGGTAAGCGGCCAGAAGGGTGAGAATCCTTCAAGGCATCTTTTGGGAGGGTCAACTGGTGGCAAAAACATCACTCGGCCCTTGATGCCACTGACAGGGCAGCCAGATCCATCTCTCTGGCTGTGATGATGAGATGGGCATCATGGCTCCACTTATCAGGATTCCAGAAGGAGGTGCAGACCATGGTGGAAGACCTCCCCTTCGAGGGTGTGAGGCTCTTTGTTGAGAAGACAGATGCCTTCCTCCACACCTTGAAGGATTCTAGGGCCACCCTCAGGTCACTGGGAATCTATACACTGGAACAAAAGAGATTTTCAGCCTGCAATCCCAACACAGGCCTTATTTGTCCTAATTCCCATCACAGATCCATTTATGAGCCCCAAAGAAAAAGGGGAAAATTCCCAACATGTAAGCCGTTCATTCCACAATCTTCAACCCAGCCCCCGCCTCCAAGCACCACTTTTGATGGTCAGATTGAGACACCACAAGACCACTCCCCACTACTACCTATGACCATGCACCTATTTGGCCACCACTTGGCAGCATTCTGCAATGTCAGATAGATGGGTCCTAGAGATTGTCCAATCTGGGTACTCCATCCAGTTCACCTCTCTACCTCCTCTACAACACCCTTCCCCGTCCCTCTTCAGGAACCCTTCTCATGAGAGTTTACTGCAACAGGAGATAGACTGACTCCTGAAATTAAGCGCTATAGAACCAGTACCTCATCATCTATGAGGCAAGGGGTTCTATTCTTGTTACTTCCTAATACCCAAAAGAAAGGGAGGTTGGAGACCCATTCTGGACCTCAGAGCTCTCAACAAGTTCCTCAAAGCTCAGAAGTTCAAGATGATCATCTTATCAACAATCATTCAATGATTGGAACAGGGAGACTTGTTTTTGGCCCTCGACCTAAAGGCTGCCTACTTTCATATTTCAATACTACCGACTCACAGACGATTTCTCAGATTCACTCTGGGACACGACCATTACCAGTACAGGGCCCTCCTTCGGACTCTCATTGGTCCTGTCATAAACATACAGCTAAGGGTAGCATAAAATCCCTCCTGAGCAGCTGTACTGAATCTTTACCTGTAAGGGGTTAAGAAGCTCAAATAACGTGGTTGGCACCTGACCAAAAGGACCAATAAGGAAAGAAGGTGCTTTCAAATCGGGGGCGGGGTTGTTTGTGCTCTCTTTGTTTGTTCCCTCTCCGGACGGAGGGCGAGACCAGGTAGGTAAAACATCTCCTGAAAACATACCTTAAATGACAGGTTTCAGAGTAACAGCCGTGTTAGTCTGTATTCGCAAAAAGAAAAGGAGTACTTGTGGCACCTTAGAGACTAACCAATTTATCTGAGCATAAGCTTTCGTGAGCTACAGCTCACTTCATTGGATGCTGTAGCTCACGAAAGCTTATGCTCAGATAAATTGGTTAGTCTCTAAGGTGCCACAAGTACTCCTTTTCTTTTTGCGAATACAGACTAACAAGGCTGTTACTCTGAAACCTTTCCAAACAAGGTTACTCTCAGGCCGCATCCAAAGTTTAACCCTAAAGTAGCCTCCCCTTTCCACATGAATCAGTCAATCCACCTTCCAATCTTCTATCCCAAGCCTCACCAAGATAACAGGGAAACTATGCTACACACCTTAGATGTTAGGAGAGCCCTAGCATTTTACCTTGATAGGAAAAGAGCCTTTAGGAAGTCACCTAGACTTTTCCTCTCTATGGTGGAAAGATCCAAGGTCTCAGCAATATGAGTCCAAAGACACTAAGTGGGTCTCAAATTGCATCATGCAGTGCTACCAAATTCAGAACATGACCCCTCCAGATTCCATCTGTACACATTCCACAAGATCAATCTCCTCATCTGTCACCTTCTTCAAGGATGTCCCTATCTCAGAGATCTACAGAGCAGCAACATGGGCATCAGCCCACACCTTCGCAGAACATTACGCAATCACTGGGGCCTCTGCCTCTGATGCCATTTTCGGTTCCAAAGTACTGTCATCTGTAACTGACCCAATTCCGAAGCCCCAGCTGTCCAGGAGGGGTACTGCTCAGGTGTCACCTATCCCGGAGCACCCATAGGGACATTACTTGAAGAAGAAGAAAAAATTACTCACCTTGTACAGTAACAATGGTTCTTAGAGATGTGTGTCCCTATGGGTGCTCCACAACCCTCCCTCCTCCCCTCTATTTCAGAGTTCTTGTTTATGACTCTGTGGTGGAGAAGGAACTGAGGACAGTTAGGTCATGCGCGCTGGCTAGCCTCATGATGCAGCATGAGGCGAGATAGCAAATGTGTGGGCCCAACAAACAGTACTTCCAAAATTCTCTGATCAGCTGTACAGGGACGCAGACACACCTACAGTGAAACACCCATAGGGACACACATCTCTAAGAACCATCATTACTGCACAAGGTGAGTAACTTCTTCCCACAGCCTAAATGTATAGATTAATGCTTTCTGACCCAATTAATAGTTCCAATAACCCCTGTCCAACCTTTCTGTTCCCTGTGGAGTAAGAACTAACCATTTACTGCAGTCATTGATGCTGTGTGTGCTGCAAAGTAATAGAGAGTTGGGTTCTGATTCCTTTTGGCTGAACCATCATCCTCATTGCTGCTGGGTTGGTCTTCACCTGCCACTTGAGTCCACCTGTTCTCTGGATCAAACCCCTCCACTGCAGCTCCCAGCTCAGTCCAGCTGATATCTTGGCACACAAATCAAACTCCCTATGCTGTGGCAGTGTCTTCTCTACCCATTCCCCCAAGGACATCTGACTGACCCAGACCTAGTATCACCCAGGTGATCCTCCCACCCCACCCCCGCTAATCTCTCCTGTTGATTGTGCAGTGACAACCATCCCCTTCAATAAAACTCAAATCACTGGCAATTGAACCCCACGTTGGTGAGATCCTATAACCTTGACAGCAGCAGGTAACCTAACATCATATACTCCTGGGGGAATACTGCATCAAAAAATTAAAAATTCTGCGCACAACATTTTAAAATTCTGCACATTTTATTTGTCAAAAATAACACTACATAATCACTCCAGTTTCAATTATTTTGGTAATTTATTTCAAAATACCTGTCAGCAAGTATGTCTGTAACAATACAGACACACACAAAAATACCCCCAGGAGTAGAGAGTTAAAGAAACCCAGTTCTGCTTCGCTGCCCCTCCTGCCCCCAGAGCCTAGATGGGGGGGCAGACACCCACAACCCCTCTCCCCCAGAGCCCAAAGGGCCCTGCCTTGCGCAGACACCTGCACCCCTCCCACCCAAGCCTCAGCTTCAGGACACCCAGCCCAGACACCCACCCCCCTACTCCTCAGGGCCCACGGATCCAGAGGGAGAAACAGCCTGATGCTCAGTACCAGGCTTGTGTGGCATTTCCTGCGCACTGCCACCTCCTTCCCTCAGGGCGTGTGGGGAACCGCAGCTGACAGAAACCCTGTAGCTCCCTCCCCCTGACAGTGTCTTCTATGTGCTCTGCTGGGTCCAGCGGCCCCTAGTGGCAGCCAGTAGCACTTCAGCCCATTTCTGTGGGGGGGGGGGGGAAGGAAATTCTGTGCAAAAACCCATTAATTTTTGCAAAATTCTGCATTGTGCAGTGGCGCAGAATTCCCCCAGAAGTAATCATAGTGTATTAGACTTTCAAAATCCCCAGTCATGTCCTCAAATTAGTATCGGGTTGTCAAACATGAAATCCTTGTTCCTTTGACAGAGTCACAAAATGACTTACCTTTTTAGCTTGACTTCAACATAGACATTCCTCGTTCCTCATGGAGTTTCTCAGAATCAAATCAAATGCTTTTACAAGCACACTTGTAATTGTAGCTAACCTTCAGATTGCTGATTCAAAAAATGGTGACTGTTCAGCATGTTCAAAGAGGAGTGCTTCAGTAGCTACTAGAACTGGGAGTACATGTAAACCTAATCCTCTATTACTGATGGTCCTGCTAAAAATAAAAAAGTACAGAGCTCACGATTGCTCCTATTTGGCCGAGACAGACCTGGTACCCTTACCTGATGCAGCTTAAGACATACATCCTGATCTCCCTTCCAACCAATCCGCATCTCCTCTTGCAAGACAAGTGACAAAATAACCCTCCAGACTTTCCTTGTGTTTTTGGATAGAACATGGAATGGAGAAAAGAACCCAACCCACAGGAAGGGAGGGCCGTATTGTAAAATAGCTAAAGAAGGCTGACCTGACCAACTGCAATAACTAGAGAGGAATCAGATTACTCTTAATGCGTGGGAAAATCATGTGCAACATCATCTTGGAACGTATGAAGAAACAAATAGACTTGCAACACAGAGAGAAACAAGCAGGATTTAGACCGCGGATATAATTTGCAGACCATATTGTTGTTCTCAGGCCCATTATAGAACAAAGTGTGAAGCACAAAATTGTTCTAGAATGCAACAAGTGGAAAATTAAAGTTAGCATCCTGAGCAGAGATGGGTGCTGATGCTTTGACAGCAAACAAGAGAGGATGGGCTGGGGGTGAGACAGGCCTTGACAGTGACCAGCAGCAGCTCCGTTTGATGAGCTAGTAAAGGGGGAAGCTCGTGGAGGGATATAAAGCGACAATGATCGATGCAGCAGCATGCTGAGGCGAGACGAGCAGGCCAAGGCTGCATTTGCCAAAGCCAGAGCAGAGGGCATTGCAGTGGCTGAGCTGCAAAATGATGACAGCAGTATTCTCATCTTGCCCGTAGCGTGCAAACACCACCACTTCAGCAAGGGGTAGCTCTGGTGCACCTGTCTCCAGCAGCACCCTGGCTGATGCCAAGCTGCTCTACCCTGAGGTTAAGGCCAGCCCCACTTTCCCTGGCAAGTGCCATCACAGTGCGCCTTCAGATTGCGCATGCGCACTGATTTACCCACCCATGGGTAATGCCCCCAGACTGCGCATGTGCCTTAGATTCGCACTCCGTCCCACAATAAGTCGCTGTCTAATGACGGCATCTCAGCTGGCATCCAAAACAACCAGCGCACTATTTCGCAGCCGCCGCTGCTATTACGCATGCGTGTTGGAGGGACTGGGGGGGCTCCTCTCTTTCTCTCGCCCCTTCCCAACCTGCCCGGGGGGCCGAGCCGATGCCCTCCGCGGCCATTAACTGACAGCGCTGCCGGCGCCAGCCGCCGCCCGCAGCCATGTCCTTCCGCGGGTAGAGGGGAGGGGGACAGGACACCCGGCCGGTCCCCGCCGCTCCGTGAGCCGCTCCCGGAGCGCAGACACGGGCCCCACAGGCAGCTGCAGGCGGAGACAGGGCTCCGCTCCGGCCGCCGCCGCGGACCCAGGCCCCGCAGCCTGGCCGAGGCGCCGTGCGACTCGCGGCTGAGGAGAGGGGGCCCCGGCCGGGCTTGGCTACGGAGTCTGGGCCGGGCACGGAGAGCGGCCGCTTCCCCAGCTCCCGTGGGAGGTGACACAGCCTGGGAGCGGGGCAGCAGCCTCTGCCGGGCCCAGGGGAGAGCTGGGCCGGCTCGGCTCTCTCGCCGGGCCAAGGTAGGGTCAGCCCGGCCAGACCCGAGCGGCTGCTGGCGGGGGCGGTTTCCCCTTCCCGCTTAGCTGGCTGGGGGAAGACAGAGCCGCGACAGAGGGAGGCCGATACGGGCAGAAGACATGCCCGGATATGTGCCATAGCCTCCGTGTTACCCGGGAGAGGGGAGGCCACGGACCCTTTGGCGGGCGACGGAACCAGGCACAAAGAGCAAAAGCGGCTGCCTCGGCGCTTACTAGGGCGGGCGGAGACCCCGGCAGGGAGGGAGGCTGGCGCGGGTACAGACCGCGGCAACTTCTCGGTGAACTGTGAATGGGAGACAGCCGGAAGCAGGCAGCACCTTCCCTCCGGCTGGCAGCGAGGGCGGACGGGCCCCCAAGGCATAGGGCCGGACTGAGCGGCACAGGTGAGCCTGCCTTCCCGCCCGGCCGCTGAGTGACTGGCCTGAGGGGGCTCTGACTGATGCTGAGGAGCCCGGTCCCAGGCTCGGTCGCCGGCGGGTAGCAGCGGAACCCGGGCCCAGCGTGTGTGGGGTGCATGAGCCTGGCGCGGCCGGAGGGGGACATGGAGTCTCCGGCCGCCGGAGATGCTTCAGAGGCTGCAGCTCCAGTCGGCGACCCGCCAGAGGAGAACGAGCAGCAGCCAGAGGAGGAGAATGCGGGGGACAACAGCCCTCGCTACCGCTGGCAGCAGAACCTGAGCCCGGAGCTCCAGCAGGGTTACCGGATCCTGTGTGATTTTTTGCTGGAGAAGCACCGGCCACTGACGGCTCCTTTTCTGAAGCCCCAGGGAGACCAGGCAGCGGTCGCGGAGGAAGGAGGAACCGCCTCCCTGGCAGGTAGCAGCGACAGCGACTCCTTTCCACAACAAGCGGCCGGGATGTGGCTGCTGAAGATGGAAGAGAGATTTTCCAATGGGCAGTACACTGCGATCACGGATTTCGTCGCCGATTTTCGACTAATGCTTGAGACGTGTTACCGGTTGCACGGAGTGGATCACTGGCTCTCCAAACAGGCCCAGAAGCTGGAGATGATGCTAGAACAGAAGCTGGCGTTGCTGTCCCGGTAAGTATAGCAAACACTTGTCTGTCTTCCTGAGACACCAAAGAGATTCTGACAGGTGCCAATTATGTGGGTATGGGGTACGCTCCTGTGTGGTAGCCTTATTGGGTTTGAGGACTAACTCCTGGCAAAAGTCACTTTCTGCCTCACTTTCCTTAAATTGTTTGT
This sequence comes from Caretta caretta, assembly GCF_965140235.1. Classification (NCBI taxonomy): domain Eukaryota; kingdom Metazoa; phylum Chordata; order Testudines; family Cheloniidae; genus Caretta; species Caretta caretta. Next base: position 104,838,426 of record NC_134210.1, on the reverse strand, counting down.
TTGTTTTTTGTGACCCAAATATGTAATGAAAACCACATGCACACTAGGGCTCAACTCTTTGTGCTTAGGAAACTTGTTTCTGAAGGAGGGGTTAAGCCCAAGCCTCTCACCTTTAATGACAGCTAAAAAATGTATTTGTTTATTTTAGTATTGCCTTCAAGCTACTTCCTCTTGGATATTTGATACTGGTAGAACCAAGAAAGGGTGCACAGCCACTGGAGAAACTCCTTGTGAAAGGAGAGCTTTACTGCTAGAGGTAGATGATGCATCTTTTAATTTTGTTTGGCACTTAGGATGCAGTGATAAGCATTCTAATGTTATTTTACTTACAGATATCGCTAAAGATCCATAAACCTTCAATGTTCGGCACTACTACGATCTACAAAACCCCTGCCTGGCTGCTGTCTAATGTGATAGGCACCTAAATTCACTCAGTGCCTACGTTTCTGCTATAAAAATTCCATGCGTGGTGCGTGCAAAAACTTTGGGGGAGGCTGGGCCCGCCCCTTCAGCCCAAGGCCTCTCCACCCTCCCTGCTCCTTCTGCTCCCACCAGAACCCCGAACCCCTCCCTGCTCCTTGTGCCCGCCGGCCTTGCTTCCCCAGCCATGCTACCCCAGCTCTTGCCTGCCCCACTTGAGTGCCCCTAACCCCTGAGCACCAGGTGCTGCAACCCCAGTGCCTCCAGGACCCAACCCCAGGGTGTTGCAGCCCCGGGGTGTCATGGCCCCACTGCTGGGTGGCCCAAGCACCCCCAATCCTGGGCGCTGCGGTCCCAGCGCTCCCAGTCCCAGTGCCGCCAGCTCCCCGAAGCACAGGGTGGGCAGCCGCAGAGCCTCCAGCCCTTCCGGGGTCCAGGGCCCCAGCCCTGGAGAGTCGGGTTCCGTAGACCAGTGCTGGGTGGCGTGAGCGCCAGGCAGCACAGCTCCAGCACCTGGGGGCCCCCCCAGTACAAGCCGCAGGCCCAACACGCTTCCTGGAAGAGGATCAGCTTTCCTGGGCTGGGGTCAAGGGTGAAGTGGCAAGCAGGAGGGCGCCTGGGGGTGGAGCCAAAATTGGGGGTGGGAGAAGTGGTGGTGGTCACTTCATATCTTTTATCCCAGTGATTAGAGCTCTCACCTGGTTCAGTTCCTGATGGGACTGTGATGGAGAAAGGATTGGAACAGGGATCTGCCACCTCTCAGGAGAGTGCCTCAGCCACTGGACAGTAGGATAGTCTGATGTGAATCCCCCTTAGTCTTTCCTGTTGAAGCTGTTCTACTTTAGATAGTAATTGGAGCAGGGGGAATGGAGCCTGTGTCTTCTACCTTCTGGGTGGATGCCCTTTTCACCGGGTTAGAGTCATTCTCACTCTTTCTCTGTCCCAGTGACTCTTAAGTATTTATACGCAGTGGAACATCTTCAGCAGAAGAGATTGAGTACCCTCTCCGTGGCGTCTCCTGTTGGCTAGTTTAGGCACACTCTGCCTAGCATGTTGACTTTTGTGATCTCATTCTTAGGTGCTATCTTTCCTTATGCATTTTATAGGGAGACTAGGGTGCAACTAAATCAGGTTTTGTGGCTCCCATTGTTGTTCCACGGATTTTTTTCTAGGCACCTAAAAGTTAGGTGCTGCAATACCTAAGTCCCTTTGTGGATCTGGGCCAAAGAATAGAACCAAAATAAAAACTTTGCATTAGACCTCACTTCAGGGGTGCTGGAATGGATGGTGCCATAGCCCCTGCACTTTTTACTGGATGTAAGGGCAAGCGATGGGGATGGGGTGGAGAGGAGTGAATGACGGGGTAGGGTCTTCGGGGGGGGCAAAGGGGTGGGGTGGGCTCTTGGGGGGGAGGGGAGGGAAGAGGTGGTGTGAGGGCAGGGCCACCATTCGGGTGCCTCTGGTCCCCCCACTTTCAGGGTGCTTCCACCGCTCCTGCCTCACTTCATTTGGTCCATAAATTTTGTGGTTGGTGCCACAAAAGCAGAGGAAGATTCAGTACCTACTCCGAAGTCCCTAATCTAAGGAGGAGAAACAGACACAATGATATCGATAACCATATAGATCCTTAGCAGATTTCTTTTTAATATTGATAGGCATATATATCCCTAGTAGCATCTTTCTTTAGTCAAGACAACTGAAGAAAGTGATTAAATTTAATAATAATTTTTCGTCCTCTTCATTTCACATTCTCAGAAGTTTCTTTTATCAGCAAAAGTAGAGTTTAGGCTAGACTTCTTAATCTGTATCTGAAACTGGTGGGCAGGTCAGACAGTGAAAGATGAATCAGTCCTTAGTGGGAACATCTATGGGTGTCTCCTGCAATACAAGTATTAATTCAGATAGGTGCAAGTGGATAGCTCCTGGTGACTGTGTGTGTGGACTAGCTTCAGATTTATTGATGGTTTAGAATAATAATGGTTTGTAAATAAATCATTACTTGGGTGTAACATACTTTGTACCTTCTGCAGGCTGAGGTCATTGGACATCAGGGACTTCTTGCATCCCTCTGTTGTAACACAAGGTCCCTGTGTGCCATCCTCCCATTGGCGTCTTTCAGGAACTTTCCCCTCATCTTTTCCCTTATGCCTGGAACTCTGTGCACCTCCCATTCCCTCAAATCAATGTCTCTGTATAGGTTCCCATTCATGAGGCTTCTTGTGCTCCCTATTCTCCCCTCACCCCATACAAAGGTCCCCAGTTTCCTCTTTACCAGGGGTTCTGTATGACTCCCATTCCCTCTTCCTGCTATTTCAGGGGCCCATGTTCTCCCATGCAAAGGGGCTGAGTACACGGTCACATCCCACCTTCCCCTATCATTATTTGTCTAGGAGATAAGTCATTCAAGGTTAAACTGTATTGGGATGCTGGGCATAGATGAAATATAGGTATTGTTGTGCTGGAAGGCATTAGTGCCATCAACCATTTGTTTGATCAATAGGCAATTGCAGAGATGAATCCTCCATTTTCACTCTTGCAGTTTTCTGATTTTCCAGGGTTCTGGCCACTGATGCCTAAAACTGATTAGATGTGGCATTGAGGTGGATAGACAAACAGAGATATGCCATCCAGTTGAGTATATGGCCTTCGAAGCTTGGCCCGTTAACCAAATCAGATTACACAGTTATACCTTTACAAATGGCTTTATAATTGTGACAGGGATTCCCAGGGCACAATCTGGAACTGTGGGACCGCTGTGCCTCCTTAGCTCTCTAGCCTGGCTTGTCTCTCACAAAGCTATGCCAGTGACAAGAAGAAACACCCCTCCAAGCGCTGTAATCACTCAGCCATTAGCATTTGGAGCCACACACCTAGCTAAATTGTATGAATGTTCCTTGAAACACTTATGAATCATACAGGAAGAGGCACCAGCCAATCACCTCAGCCTTGCACCCCAGAAATATACCGTCTTACACTGCTCAAGACGCCCATGGACAGTGCAAGCTCATTAATAAGATTGCCACTTCTTTAGAGGAAAGTGGACCTACCCCAGCCTTTGTAATCTGAGCTGAGATTCCCCAAGCACTTCAACCAAAACCACACTGTTTTAGGTAAAATATAAAACAGATCTATTAACTACAGAGAGACTGATTTTAAGTGATTATAAGTAGCAGGCATAGAGATCAAAGTTGGTTATCTTAGAAATTCAGTCTAAATTTTAACTTCAACAGACTAAGCAAAATTTGAATCAAACAATCTCTCACCCTGGTAGAAGTTACAGGCAGTTTACACTTCTCAATACTCATACTGAACTCCCTTCCAGCCTGGGACCAATCTTCCTATTTCAAAGTCATTGTCTTCCAGACGATCTTTCAGGTGTTGAGATTTGGGGTGGGGGGAGAGAAGAGGCCAAGTGATGTCGTTGTATCTCTTTTATACTTCCTTCCAGCTGCTAGAAAGATCCTTGCCCTGACCTGGGGGAGTGCCCATTGCATATGTGTCCTCTCTGAGAAGTCTCTGGGATCGTGGATTCTTCGTGATGGGCCATTAACCCCAGTCTGGCCAGTGATGGTTGCTCCTTTGTCCCTATGAAGGGCCAGCTGTGGGCATCTCCCAACCTCATAAAGTATTTCAGTAATACATACAGCAATACTTCATAACTTAACATACAATGATAGTACATACAATTCAACAGGATATTAAGATTCAACAGATCAAGACTTTTAAAATGATACCTCACAAGGCATGCATTGTACAAAACATATATTAGTTAAAGGACACTGTGAATATGGGCATTCCAGGATGCTAATTTGAGGTACAGAGTGTCACAATAATGGAATGATAACAAATGAGTTTTATCATGAGGGATGTTATACTTCTCTATTTTGAAAAAACAGGTAGTGTTAGTACTAAGAGTAATCACATTAGCTTCAAATTAGGCCATCTGAGTTGTTATGATGATGACTGAACCTCAAGAAAGCGGAATCTGGGTAATAAGTGAAGTCTTGGACGTTAGTAATTTCTCAGAGGGACCTAATTCTATAATTGTTATAAAAGTATAGCTGCAACATCTAGTTAAATTCATATTCTAAACTGCTGATGAAAAAATAGGAACCCAGTTAATCCAAAATGGCAAATATAGCAGAAAATGGCAGAAGACTCTAAAAGAGCTATATAGAAACTTTTCTAGTGCTGAGTCCTGGATTTCTCACCTGCTGCAATGGACTGTGAGCATCTCTAGAACAGGAATTGAAGAATGCCTTTAGATTACTACATCTAGTCTGAGTGATGTGTACACGAGAATGGTGTGAGAATAGGATCTGAGGTTTACAAGAAGATGAAGTAATAAAAAAGCCCATTGAGGGTGTTCTCACCAATATAATCAGATGTTTTGTCTGGGTGGTGAAAGATGCCAACTTCTAATGTATTGTACTCTTTAAAAGTAGCACAGGTATGAACAGACACTAAGTTGAATCTTTGTATTAAATATTTCAGGACTGAACTGCAGGGATATGTACAGGATTTTTGTAGTCAGCTTGGTTGGGATTCATAAAATAGCATGTAGAAAGAAATGGTTGGAGGAAGGTGGTCAACTACAGGGACAATGATTTACTCCAGAAACCTTTTTGCTTTTTAACTGGTGTATTTCAGGCCTTGGCTTGGGAACTTGGTTGCACCAATGCCATTAGTGGGATTGGGGCTTAGTTGCTTGTGATTATCTGAAGCAGCTCCCCTTAGACAACACAGGAGACTGGTTTTGGGGTGCACTGTGTCTAGCTCTCCGCAGTTAGAAGGCTTTTCCAGTCAGATATGGGACATCTGAAAAGAGAAAAATGATTTCATATCTGTGAAGAAATGAGGTGACTCTGTAACAGAAGTTTTCTAAGTGTGGGGCACAACATACTAGCCCCCATGACTATCGGTGACCCCTTGGCCATCTGTTTCTTATAAACAAGCGGGTACTCATGGAACACTAATCTTGGAAGAGTGGTTTGGCAAAAAATGTTTTGGGAACCTTTGGTATATAAGGTTGCATTTTAGAATCAAATTCTCTATAGATCTAAAAGATACGCTGAAAACCACTTCCTAAACAAACTGACACAGTGAATTTGTTGACCTTGAATTCTGTTTCTGAATATAAGTGAATACTGGCAATCACTCAGTAACTGGCTAAATGAGGTACCATACTGTTTAATATCCTTAAGAGTTAGGGGCTGATGAAAATGTGTATAATTTTAAAGCTTCAGCTGAACTTGATGAAATACAAAACATTTAAAATCAACACAAAAGCCCCCTGTCCCCAAAAAATCAGGTAAAAGTGAGAAGAAACTGGTCATAAAATATTAGAAAACTGCACAGCTGCAAAAGATATTTGAATGGAACACAAAAGAAGGTAAAAGAAGAAAATTCATATTGCTTTAATATGAAAATTTTCATAATATTTGCAACCAAGGAGGAAAAAAATTGTCAGTACTATCACGCTAACAAGGATTTTTGTTGAGATTTGTGGCATAAAAAGCAGGTGGTATTCTTTAGCAATAAATGGTAAAATGAAGGCTGCCTACTAGTTGTCTGGCATGTGAATATACAGATAAACAGGTGGTGAAGATCTTGTGCAGTAAAGGTTTTTTAACCTAAACACACAATGTATTATAAAAATATTCTTTGGGTATGAAAGCATGACTTTTGATTAAAGAACAATCTTTTTACAAGGGTAGTGGGCAGTAATCCAATCCCCAACTTGAATTATACACACATCTCTGCATTTAAAGATGTTAAAAATCTAATAACTAGTTCTTTCTTCTGGTACTGCATTGGCTGTGAAATATATACAAATGGTAGGTGCTGGATTGCTTTTCTGCTAAGCACTCTAACACCTGTGCAAGGTGGAGTATCAGAGATTACCTTGTGTTAATCACCTGTGCACTCATCTCATTGCTAGGCAGCCTAGTTGCTACCTAATTCTGTTCCTTCCTTTCACCACTCTAGATCAGACTGTAATTAGAGTTAGTGTACACGGGGACACTCCAGAAAGTTAAGATGAAGTAACTAAAGTTTTGAAGCTAATGTGCTTTAGCTTAACTTCAGTTTTGATTAAGTCGTCATAACTTCTCACGTAGACAAGCTCTTAGGCCACGTCTATGTGAGGATGTTATATCCAATTAATTTGTTTGCTGTAAGTGAAGCTATTTAACTCCATTGAATTAAAGTGTGTTCACACCACTGTGTTATTCCAGATTAAGGTACTTTCCTTGCTAATCATTGTGTCCATGCAGCTCTGCTTGTTTGAATTAATCTCAGTATTCTGGATAGACATCCCATGGTGCAGCACAGCCTTCATTTTACCATTTATTGTTAAACAATGATACCTGTTTTTTATGCCACAAAATGTACATGGGTTTTCTCATGGTACATTGTGTGGTGAAACTACAGGAGTTCTGGCAAGGTTGGGGTAGGGAGCAAATTAACAAATGCCGATGATTCCTTTGTTGCTCACAATGTTTACCCTGTAGTAAATAGAGCTAATCTTTCTTCTCTTTTTATGCCAGTTTATTGGGTTGGTGGTTCATTCCTTTTGTGTTGAGTAATTTAGGGGACTACTCTAAATATGGTTAGAATTGGACTCAGCTTTATCTCCTGTATATATGTATTTCATAATCGTGGGCTCTTCACCAAGGATAGTCTTGTCCCAAATTTCCTGAGCTCAGATTTGGATTCCAGCAGCCAAAGGATTATCACTGAGGATAAGAAGTGGGGTGGGGGTTGCAGAGCAAGTGGCAACCATTCTGATAAATTATTTTTGTTACAGCAGTGCCTGGAACAGTGGTCTTCAACCTTTTTAAGCCCAAGATCACTTTTTGAATTTAAGGGCAACTGAGGATCTACCCCGCCCCTTCCCCCAAAGTCTCGCCCCACTCGTTCCTCCCTGCCTCTCTCCCTCACTCGCTCTCTCCCACCGTCACTCACTTTCACCAGGCTGGGGTAGGGGGTTGGGGTTCAGGAGGGGGGTGTGGGCTCTGGGCTGGGGCTAAGGGGTTCACAGTGCGGGAGGTGGCTCTGGGGCAGGGGATTGGGGTGCAGGAGGGGGTGAGGGGTGCAAGCTCTGGGAGGGCGTTTGGGTGCAGGAGGCCGCTCTGGGCTGGGGCAGAGTGTTCGGGTGCAGGAGGGAGTACAGGGTGCTGGCTCTGGGAGGGGGGTCAGGGCTGAGGCAGTGTGTTGGGGTGAAGGAGGGGGTATGGGGTGTTGGCTCCAGGAGGAGGCTCAGGGCTGGTTTGGGGTGCTGGCTCTGGGAGGGGGCTCAGAGCTGGAGCTTGGGGTGCAGAAGGCAGTTCAGGGTACAAATGGGGGTTCAGGATGCTGGCTCCGGGAGGGGGCTCAGGGCACGGGGTTGGGGTGTGGCCTCCTACCTGGCAGCATTTACCTCCCTCGGCTCCCGTTTGGCAGCGCAGTGTGGCTGCCACTAAGGCAGGCTCCCTGCTTACCTTGGCCCCATGCCCCTCCCAGAAAGGGCCAACGCTCCCTGTAGGGGAGGGGGTGGGTGGCACATGGCTCCATGCGATTCCCCTCTCTGCAAGCACTGCCCCCGCAGATCCCATTGGCCACGGCTCCCCATTCCCAACCAATGGGAGCTGCGGGGGCAGTGCTTACAAGCAGGAACAGCATGTGGAGGAAGACCCCTAGGGCCGTAGTGGCCACTTCCAGGAGCGGCGTGGGGCCGGGGCAGGCAGGGAGCCTGTCTCAGCGGCAGCCCTGCTTGGAGATCATCCAGGATCGACCAGTTGATCACAATCTACCAGTTGGTGACCACTGGCCTAGAATGTACTAGGTTTTGTACAGACCTATAGGAAGACAAGTTCCCTGCCCTGCAGAGCTTACATCCTAAAAAAGAGATTACAGTCTAAAAAGTAGAATTAGGGCATTTAAAATGAGAATCAAGGGCATGAAATGGACCTGAAATGCATTTGGGAACCAATGCAGACTGTGAAGCATTGTGTGATGATGATTGCATCAGCCAGCGCTACCCTGTTGTTGCCTGCTGCATTCTAATCCAGTTTGTTTGCAGGTGGGCCTTAACAACATCCTCCGAGTAAATTGCAGTATTGTCTATCAATGACCAATATATGGATCTTTTTATTATGCTCACAGTGGAGAGGAACAAGTAAATGTAGTGTACAAGTACAGGTGGGAATGTTCCGTTCTTGACACTTCCCAGGATTACACTTTTAATTGCGTCCTGTTCGGGCCGGGATAGTGGGGAGACATTGCTTTAACTTGGGTGTTATATAAATACCTATATTTTGCTTCTTGCTCTCCTGTTCATCCTGAGTGTGATGAGTGATGTTGGAATGGCATTGTGGCTTTTGCACACCCTATGAATCTGAATGTGAGAAGTTTGTTTTTGTTGTTGTTGTTGTTGACAATAGCTCCCTTTTGTGCATTCTTTGTGCTCAAAACTTCTGCATCAGTATGTTAGGGAATATATTAATAATAATAAAGGTCCTCAAATATGTTGGCAGCCAATATCTGTATTTTTTGCCTTCATAAAATTTTACAACCTGAATTACTATTATTTACATCTTAGCTTACAAAATATAATTGCCTAGTTTTATTAACTTGTAGCTTGTTTTCTGTTTTGCTGTTAATACTCATTACAAAACAACCTCTAACTCTTCAGTCTTTAACGATTCTAATATCTTGTGTATATATATTTTCTCTATTCATTTGTAGTAGAGAAAGACATTCTCTATTTTGTTAGGTCCAGTCTGGGAAATTGGTGGTGGTTTGGGTTCTTACCTTTTGTAACCCAGGAAGTGTGTGTAATTTTTCTTGATTTTTTTGACAATCTAAGGTGATGACTAATTGAATAAAAATACAATGTTGTGAAAAGTATTTTTTATCATTAAACTTCATGACTTCATTTGAGTTTCCTAACACAGTGTAAGAGAGAGATCCAAAACAAGAAAAGATTATTCTTTTTTCAGCCATTTCATTTTTTAAATATTTCAAAGTAAAATATTCCCAATTTTGTAATCTAAAATTTAAAATTTTGGCAATCTGTCCTGTTGAGTTTGCAACAAATCTTTTGTTTCAGAATGCTTTTGTATGTTCTGAAAATGGCCTTATCTGAGCTCAAGTATATAATATTTGTGTGTCTAGATGTTTACAAAATATATAATGTAGAAATTAATTTTGAAAATCTAATCATTATTTATTTAGGAGATAGCTATTCACCATTTTTAATAGTGTAGGTTTTGGCATGTAAGTTTAATATTTTGTAAAGAAGTGGTCGTTTGATCTCTGAAGAATTTGGCAGTTCAGTTGAGGATAGTAATGACACTATAACAATATCAGTTTTTTCTGACCTAACCCAGTTGTACATTTTAGAGGTGTAGGTAGTGGATTACTGCTGGTCAGGAAAAATTATTGTGCATTGATCTATTTTTTTTTGCAAGGCACTTGAGAGAGAAGACAACAATAGCAGTAACATCCAAAGGGTACTATGGGTTGGAAGATGAGAAAGGAACAGCATGCACTTCAACAAGGCGTCGTTCCACACCTCGCAGTTTAGCAGGCTTGGCAACAGGCATTTTTGAGTCCATAATGGTTCAGGTTCTGAGACAAGAAGAGCAACAGAGAGCAAAAGAAGAAAAGAGGTAAAAGGAAAAAGTTAATTTTTTTTGTAGTCTTGCCTTTCCATTTCTCAAATGTTTCTCTTCTGGAACACCAAATACATCACCTATTGTTTTGTGATACAGAGTTCACTATTGAACCCTGGACTACAATATAGTTAAGAATGCAATTACATCATGGTGATTACCACTGTCACAGAACCCATGAATTTTGCCATATATTTGGACTTGACTCTAAAAGGTCACCACTGTCATGGAACCATTTTGACATTTATATGGACCCTGTGGCTACACATTAGCAATTTGTTAGTTTTGTATCAGTCTAGTTCTCAGTGAAAAAGGGCCAGATCCAAGTAAACTAACATACAGTTCATGTGCAGCATATGGTCAGTGCTTACTAATAAGCTGTTCATGTAGACCCTGCTGCTGCACAACAACAGGTCATAAGTTTGCCTTGATCAGCTGCTGTGCCTTAACAGTTGATTAGTTCACCTTGATCTAGTCCCATTTTAAAGAGAACTAGATCAAAGTGAACTAACAAACTGTTAATGTGCGACCGCAGGGTCCACAAGGTTACTGTGACCATAGTGTGAAATTGTTTTTTTTTTTTTTTTTTTTTTTACTGCGACTGTGCCATGAATTACACACGCTTTTACCATTAGAAGGTATCCGCAAAACCCTAGTTAGTCTTAATTCACTTTTGTTATTGGAAAATTTCCCAAACACCGTAATGGTGTAAATCATTTTAAAACTTCTGATATTTTAATATCGGAAAATTTGTAATAGCGTTTGAAAGCCAGTAGTCTATGGACATATTCCTTGTTTGCTGAATCCTGATTTACTGTACTTCCCCATGACCATTTTTTTGTATGACTATAGCAGAACTATAAGCAGTCACGACTGAAGTACTGAAAACAAGTAACTTGAAACATTCTTAATCCATGTTTGTTGAAATAAAATACTACATATAATTTTTAGTCTAGAACAACACATTCCTTATAATGGAAGAGTATGTTGTTTCTTAATTAAATACATTTTGAGAAGTTATATTCATCCTGATACCAATAGCATATAATCACCTTTTTTTATTCTCTCTGTATGGTGTGTGTCCATTTATATGTTCTGTATAGGATGTTTTAATGTATTCAATAAATATTTCATTCTGTGGCGTACTTTGAAAGAGGTCCACTTATGGACTGTCTCCTATCAATCCCTAACTTATCCCACAGAATTCTTTTTCTGTTCTGGGGCTCTGTGAACTATGTTTGAGGATCGTTCTTAAAAGGACTGTATGTTGATAGGGCATATCGCTTGTTCTCCTTTTCATTTGTCATAATGTGTAGTAGTTCAAGGTCATAGTATCGACTAAAAGAAAACAGGGGAAAGGGAGAACATACTTATTAAATCTGAAGTCTTCTTAGGGAGCCTATTTCTGCGCTATCATTCTGCTCCAAATGTGAAAACAGTAGACTGGAAAGGAACTAGGCTGGAGAGCTGCAGGATCTTGGCTCATGTACCTTCATGATGCCTCTGCATAGTTCCCAATTCTCTTCTCCGGATCCCTCAATGGCAGCATGACCATTAAGGTTATCTATGCTGGAATTGGCTCACATCTATTGCATATGACTTTTTAGTGGGGACCACCATTAGGAGAAACTAATGAAGCTTCAAACATCAAACAACATTAACTTCCGTGGTTGCTTAGTCCCCATTTCTGCTTCCTTGGGAGTAGAGTATGCTGTGTCAAGTGGTTATTCTCTGACTCTAACTTCTTGGGTAGTTAAGGTTGTTGGGGGTGTGTTGTTTATAAACACCAGTTTCGGGCCTTAAATATCTGAGGGCAAGTCTACACTACAAAATTAAGTTGACCTAAGTTACATCGACCTACAGCCATGGAGTAATTAAATTGCTTCTGCATGTCCACAGTACGCTCCTTGTGTCAGCAGTGCCTCACCAGGAGTGCTTGGATTGATTTAACTGTCAGTGTAGGGCATTGTGGAACGGTTTCTGAAGCAACAGTCTATTTAAGCAACTCAGTGTCTACAATGACATTGAGTCAACCTAACCACATCAACCTATGCACTTTGCCTCTTGCGGAGGAGGAGTTAAGTAAATGTAGTGGGTGAGTTTTATCAGTTGGAGCTACATTTTAGTGTAGACGCTTACAGAGTTAGGTCAATGTAAGCTGCCTTATGTCAACCTAACTCTTAAGATGAAAGCACTGCAGAAAAAAAATACTAAAAAAAATAAAACGTGCATGCATGCTAATAACCTTACCAGCGATTCTACCCTTCCCCAGCTCCAGTAGGGGCTCTCGTAGGAGTCAGTCCTTCAAACCATGGAGTTTTTCTGTGCTTACTAGTTAATAACAGCTTTAGCTCAGAACAAGCAGATCATCCTGTTTGTTCATGCAGCTTGGACCTTTGTTTTCAACCTTCAGGAACAGATAACCAGCAGAAAATGGTTTGTTCTTCAGGGTGTAGTATCAAAAACTTTGGGTTTTTGATTAACTGAAGATGGGGTGGAAGGAATTTGCATTCAACTCCCTCTGGACATTTCCCAGGAAATCTACTTCACGTGTATTATCCTCCAGAAGCCCATTCTGGTCTGCCTCGTTCAGTATAGTTTTTTGATAATCCATATCCACAATAATATATAATCTTTGCATTTAATAGGATGGACTCCAAAGATACTAAAACTTAATTCAGTAGGGTTTTTCCAGGATATTGCCACATCTGCTACTTATCCATGTAAACAGCAATCACATCAAGAAAGAGTGCTAGATGGGAAATACTTTGTTTAAAACTAATAATTCATCTTAATGTAACTTTTCTGCCAGTCAGAGTTGGCAGCAGCAAGGTCTGGGTTCAGTATCTAGGGATTCCTTTTCAATAACACAATGCAAAACCGTCTCGAGCCCCTACCCAGTGACCTGGGACACTTCTGTACCACCCCCCTGGGTGCCTCTAAGAGGCAGTACTTCCCCTCTTGCAAGCAATGAGTCTGAGTGGAGCAAAAGCCTTTTAAAGAGGAGGGAAACAATGTGGCATTATCTGGGGAAATACCACAAACAGGATTCATAACACAAACCATGAGCAAAAGATCTGCCCTCAAGTAAGTTTGGCAGTGTGTTGTACCAATAAAATAAAAAGCAGGATCTTATTAAAGAGGAAAAGGCAAAATGCCACATTTGTGAATACAGAAAGAAGCATCGTAAGCAGTTATAGCTATAACATTCCATTCAATTTCATATTTATTCATACACACACAGGTTCTGCAAGGTTGTTATCATAGTTACCAGCCTTAGAGTTGCTCATGCCAAGCCACTGCCCAGGTGGCCTGGACATGAGGAGGGAGCAGGGCCTTGTCAGATGCTCATCTGATGCTCCTGGAAGTTGGTTTGCAGAATCAGACCCCAAAGTTCTCACTTTCTAGAGTCCATTTTTATAGGAATTTCTTCCTATGCCAGTTTATGGGAATTGCTTCATCATGCTGTTGCTGAATCAATCAGCAGATGGCACATTTCTGATAGCTCCATGCTGCCAGATGTTATCTTGTTCTTTGGTTCTCCGATCCTTGAGGCTGTTGGGTGGATTCCAGTCTGCCCTCCGGGGGTCCTCTGGTTGTTTCCACTTGACGCCTTCTTCAGCCGATGAACACTGGATTCTTAGGCTGGCACCTCCCTGATCATTCATTCAGTTATTATCCACACCAAGCATCCATCCACATACATCCTCTATCTCTATTTTAATCACAATTGTTAACAAAGCGAGATAAATACAACAAAAGGGCGGGGAGTTTCTGTGTGCTGTTTCTGTTGTTACAAAGTATCGCTTTGAGTCTCTCTCTGTGTGAGTAGTTGTTACAAAGTATTGCTTTGAGAACAGACTCTGTTTTAGGATGTACTAACACGATTAGCAGCTTGCAAGATTCACACAGAGAGGGAGAGAAACAGTAAAAATAAGAGACCTCTCAGTTAGTGATACCCTGGAATTTAAACTATGGGGAATCAAACTCATTTGTGATTTTAATACAGAACTTCTTTAATATGATCCAACAAGTGGCATTTTCTCCTCAGGGTCTTAAGTCCAGCAACCTAAAAGGCACCCCTCCCACAGTTTCTGTCCTTGGTCAGTGCAGCCCCTAGAGTTCAGAAGTTCATCTGCAGCTTGTATCCCCCAGCCTGAGTGAAAGTGTGTGGAGGTATGGGGGCATCTTACATGCTCCACTGCTTGGGTCACCGGCTGATTGCCATGCCTCTCTGTGGGGTTCTGCTGCAGTCTTCACCACCAGTCACGCCTCACCACCAGTCACGCCTCTCCGCCAGCTGTCCTGCTAGCCATTCCTCTCACTGCTCACCAAAATGTCTTCAGCCCCCCCTTCCACTTAACACAGCTTTCAGCTCTTAATGATTTCACTATTAGTAGGGGAGCCTCAGTGATGGCACACTCAGAACCACTAGCCCAGAGTAGGTGTAAGGCTTAGACCTAGGAGTTAGTGATTTCAGCTCTGCAGCATGTAACAAGATTATCCTAATGGAGTCAAAATTAGCTTTATTAGACCCTGGAGAGAGGAGGGGTCAAAGTGCTGTTTGGGGCCCATACTACCAGGTACACATATCTATTCCTAGCCTCTCTCAGTTCACTGGGTTTTGGAACCCATGTCCCTTGCCTAGCGAGTGCTACTTAGTTGAGGGTGAGTCCCTCATAAAATGCCAAGTACAGTTCTACTGTCCTTGATTCAAATAACCAGGATAACAACACTTTACTTCTGTTTCCCTAATAACAAAGAGATCGTGGAGCCCACAGCAGTCCCATCATGCTAGGCAGGGTAGGTGTGCCCATGGAAATGAGGTTAGCCTCTGAAGTCCTTTTCCACAGCTCACCCCCAGAAGTCAGGGTAGAGCTCATTTTGACTCTGTTTACATTAAGAACAATTTAATAACATTAAAGATCATTGATATTTTTACCAAAAGATTAATCAGTCTTTTTCAGATTACAGAAAATTAGTTTACCATCCCTTTTCCCCCCATGCAATGTTAAGTATGCTAATAAGGAACATTCATGGTATAAAACTGGATGCCTGAAGAATGCTCAGGGTCTACTCGAGAGGGATTCAGCTAGCCATTGTTACTGATTATTTCATTTCATTAAAGGTGTAAAAGGAATGAAATTGTCAAAATCTGTTATCACAGGATGGATCAGATGTTGTATGTCAGAAGTATAATAATCTATGGATAATCCTACTCAATCAGGCATTAATGTACTCAGTCTTATTTTGGGCGGTAAGAACCTTTCCTTCAGTGAAAGAAATATATAAAGTAGCAGCTTGGTTTTCCATTTGTGATTTTGAAGACTGTTACAAATTGCATTTACAAGTGTCTTGGGATACATCTTTTGGGAGATGAGTACACCAGACTGTGATGTGTTTTCTAAGGTTATTCATACAATACTACCATTCCTTTTAGTGATTTTTTTGTCACTTCCCACTTAGAATGTATTCACAAATAAGCCATGAGGAAGAAAAGAGCAGGCAAGAAATGTATTTGTTTTTTTTTTTCTCCTCTCTGAGTGGCATGTTTACTAGTGGACCTAATCTGAAAAGAAACCCTTGAAGAACCAATGGGGGTGAACATTTTTAATAGAATGTGTTTATTTACAGTAGTTTATTTTACTTTATTAAAATTGATATTTTGTGTTCTTGTTACATTGGCATCAAATTTATATTTTGTTTTCAATTGTGTATATACATGTGTCATAAATATAAAGGGAAGGGTAAACCCCTTTGAAATCCCTCCTGGCCAGGGGAAAGCTCCTCTCACCTGTAAAGGGTTAAGAAGCTAAAGGTAACCTCGCTGGCACCTGACCAAAATGACCAATGAGGAGACAAGATACTTTCAAAAGCTGGGAGGAGGGAGAGGAACAAAGGGTCTGTGTCTGTCTGTGTGCTGCTCTTGCCAGGGACAGAACAGGAATGGAGTCTTAGAACTTTTAGTAAGTAATCTAGCTAGGTATGTGTTAGATTATGATTTCTTTAAATGGCTGAGAAAAGAATTGTGCTGAATAGAATAACTATTTCTGTCTGTATCTTTTTTGTAACTTAAGGTTTTGCCTAGAGGGGTTCTCTATGTTTTTGAATCTAATTACCCTGTAAGATATCTACATCCTGATTTTACAGGGGGGATTTCTTTATTTCTATTTACTTCTATTTTTTATTAAAAGTCTTCTTGTAAAAACTGAATGCTTTTTCATTGTTCTCAGATCCAAGGGTTTGGGTCTGTGGTCACCTATGCAAATTGGTGAGGCTTTTTATCCAACATTTCCCAGGAAAGGGGGGGTGCAAGTGTTGGGAGGATTGTTCATTGTTCTTAAGATCCAAGGGTCTGGGTCTGTAGTCACCTAGGCAAATTGGTGAGGCTTTTTACCAAACCTTGTCCAGGAAGTGGGGTGCAAGGTTTTGGGGAAGTATTTTGGGGGGAAAGACGCGTCCAAACAGCTCTTCCCCAGTAACCAGTATTAGTTTGGTGGTGGTAGCGGCCATTCCAAGGATAACGGGTGTAATATTTTGTACCTTGGGGAAGTTTTGACCTAAGCTGGTAAAGATAAGCTTAGGAGGTTTTTCATGCAGGTCCCCACATCTGTACCCTAGAGTTCAGAGTGGGGGAGGAACCTTGACAACATGTAATAACCTCGGACCATTTTTTGTTTAGTCTCCTTGTGTTCAGTTTTCCCCCATCTTCCTGATTCTGTGGATTATCAGCTCTGTGTTGTGGGAGCTTTGTAAGACTCCATTGACAGCTTGCTTGAATTAAGAATTAACAAGAATAAGTTGTAAAACTGGGTTTAGAGATGTAGAGCCAGATTTTCAAAGGTATTTAGGCACCTAGTGGAATAATCCCACTAGGCACCTGTCTGCATTTTAGACACCTAGTATTTTTTCAAAATCTGACCTTTAGCTATTTTATAGAAAATTGTTTTTAAAAAACCCAACTGTGACAGGTTGGATCACAGAAACCCCCTTGGGGCTGCCAACAGATGTGCCACAACTACTTCTGCCCCTGCCTTCCCTACCAGTTTGGGACTCCAGAATCCTGCCTGGTTGCGCCAGACATGCTTGCTGGCTACAAACACAGACCTAGGTCTGAACCATGTCCCACAAACTGCAGGCTTAACTGAAAGCAGCTTAAGAAATGTTCTTGTCCCTCACACTCAGATACCCAACTCCCAATGTGGTCCAAACCCCAAATCAATCAGTTTTACCCTGTATAAAGCTTATACAGGGTAAACTCATAAATTGTTCACCCTCTATAACGCTGATAGAGATGCACAGCTGTTTGCCCCCCCCCCCCATATTAATACATATTATGGCTTAATAAGTAAAAAGTGATTATTAAATACAAAAAGTAGGATTTAAGTGGTTCTAAGTGATAACAGACAGAACAGAGTAAATTACCAAAGAAAACACACAAGTCTATGCCTAATCCAGTGGGAAAACTGAATACAGATAAAACCTCACCCTCAGAGGTGTTCCAATAAGCTTCCTTTTACAGACTAGTCTCCTAGTCTGGGTCCAGCAATCACTCACACACCCTGTGGTTACTGTCCTTTGTTCCAGTTTCTTTCAGAGATCCTTTGGGGTGGAGAGGATATCTCTTGAGCCAATTGAAGACAAAATGGAGGGGGTCTCCCAAGGCTTTATATAGTGTCTCCTTGTGGATCTAAACTCCTCCCTCCACTTGTGCAGAATTACAGCTACAAAATGGAGTTTTGGAGTCACATGGGCAAGTCACATGTCCATGCATGACTCAGAACTTTACAGGCCAAGCCACATAGCCAGGAAAGCTCAGATGTGGATTGGTGTCTATCAAGGTCTATTGTCAGCTTAAGTGTTTCTTGATTGGGCACTTAACTTGCACATTCCTTTCTAAAGAAGGGGACTAAATGCCTTACTAAGGCTACTTAAAATCAACAAGTAAACAGCCAATATTCATAACTTTGAATACAAAAATGATACATGCATACAAATAGGATGAATATGTGCAGTAGATCATAACCTTTACAGAGATATGTTACATGGCATATGTAGCATAAAACATATGTGGCAGAATTAAGGTGGTGTGGTCAATCATAATTCTAGTATTTCAGAACTATTGAGTGCTTGATTGAGCAACATAAACAACGTTTAACATAGTAATATTGAATATAATTTCCTAATTTGTATTTTTAAAGAACAAACATCCAATAAAATGTATTCTGTACAACTGTAACATGCACGGGGCATGGGCATGGCACATGTTTGTTGTGCCAACCTGCACTATGTACCAGTTTAAGGGCCACGCATTAAACTAGCTCAGTGGTCCCCAACCTTTTTGTGGCCAATAGCACATTCATGTTTTCAGAAGAGTGTGGCGGACACCGAAATTTTTCAAGGCTTATTTTGTATTTGTACATTAAATAATATATTAATATTACATAATATATGAATCCATAAGATAAAAAAGGTAATTTTACTTGTAAAAGGTATTAATTAAACTATGCGGCAATTATTCTTTCACCTTACCATGTGAATTTGCTCTTTTTTATCTACCTGTAAGAAAAAATTATGATTTATTTTGTAAAAACTCCTTAACAGTTTTCATCTTATTTATTTTTTAAAAAATAAAGTTATTTTTGATTGGACAGTTTTTTGGAAACATTTAGACTAGCTGAAGCAGAAAGTGAGGCTAGTAATATTTCAGTCCTATATATAAAACATTGTTGAACTGCTGGTCCAGATATATTTATTATTCTTACTTTAACATAGATAGCCAGTTATGGTTAATTAAAAAATATTCTTTGTGTTGTTACTTGTAACTGGATTTAAATAAACAAACAAACATTTTAAAAAAAAGTTAAATACAAGTTAATCATATGCGCTCATCAGCACTTAATGGAAAATAGGTATCATTAATTCATGTGTTTTTTTTTTCTAATAAAGTCAATGTGATTTTTGGCACTGCATTTCTTCAGCCAATTTTTTGTAGTTGGGAGAGTAGGATGATAGTCCCATTTGTAAGCAATCATCAAGATGGGCATCTGTATGCCGAGATCTGTATTTTGATTTTATGATGTTCATTGTTGAAAACAGAACTTTGCATAGATAAGTGGAACCGAAATAAGATTTTATTTTGTGTGCTACATTTTTTAAGGCAGGAAACTTTTTTCGGTCAAAGTTTTCATCTGTTGCGCAGGATTTTAGAACAATATCATTTTGAAGGTCCAAAATCTCCCATTCCACGTCTTCTATTCTTTCTTGAATGAGACTCACAATTGATGTAGCCATTTCTGTTACCTCTATTTGGCAAGTGAAAGGATTCACAAGAAAAGCAACTACAGGCTCAATGGTGGTGAACTGTTGAAATCTCTTTTCAGATTGTTCTAGAAGTGTTTGAATGTGGATAACAAATGGTGATGGGTTAAAATCACTGTCACATACCACTTTCTTCATACTTGGGAAATGTATGAGAGACTTCATCTTCATATGTGACATCCACAAGATCAGTTTTGCTTTGAATGATTTTACAGAACCTATCATTTGAGCCACGTTTGTCTTTTCCCTAGAGCTCAAGATTTAAAATGTTCAATTTGTCAGTGATGTCGGCAAGAAAAGCCAAGTCCATTAACCAGCTGGAGTCTTCTAGGTGCTCAAAGTTCTGATGTGTGGACTTCAGAAATTCTTTGATGTCTTCAATTAGGCTTAAAAAACATGTGAGACCTTTACCTTTGCTCAGCCATCGTACTTCTGTGTACAAGATAAGATCAGATTGTTTATCATCAACATCTTCCAACAGGGCCTTAAAAAGTCGGTGTTGCAAAGGTTTAGCTCAAATAGTGTTAATTATTTTAATAACGACATTCATGACGTGTTGAAAAGAAAGAGCTTTGGCGCACAAAGCTTCTTGGTGGATAATGCAATGATAGAACATAAAGTTCGGAAAGGATTCATTCTTCTTGCAGAGTGCAATGAATCCATTGGTGCTGTCCATCATTGCTGGTGCCCCATCAGTGGTGATTGCAGACAGCTTGTGTAGTGGCATACTAATTGAAGTTGCATATGGTTTGAATAAATTACAGATGTCCTCACCCTTTGTTTGCCCTTTCATAGGCAATACTCTGAGTAACTCTTCTTTTATGGTGAAGTCACGAAATACCATCCTCACCATAGCTGCCAACTGCGCTGTATCTGATATATCTGTCGACTCATTGAACTGCAGCGAAAACCAGTCACATATTTCCAAGTCATCCTTTAGCTGAGTTTGCATGTCGCTTGAAATTGCATGTATCCTCCTCGTAACTGTGTTGTCTGATAACTGCAAGTCTTGTATTACCGACAAAATCTCACGTTTGTTAGGAAATCCTTGAAACAGGCAATCAGCACCAGTCAAAAATGCTTCCTTCAAGAATTCACCATCTTCGAAGGGTTTTTTCTTCTTGCAAGCAGATGAGCAATTTTAAAGGAAGCAATAGTAGCACTTTTAGACTTTACCACTTGTCTAGTGAAAACAGATTGCGGGGCAGATAGGTTTGATTTGAGTTGATTAATTTTCTTCTTTCTCAACTCCAGATTTAAATGGATGGCTAATGTCAAAACAGCCGTGATTAGTTTGGAAATAGCGTTCAACATTGTTTTTTCGGCACTGCAACAGTACCACCGCACAATAAGCAAACATATTTCCCTTTATTTTCAACAAAACAATGGGATTCTTCCCACTCTGCGTTGAAATAATGCGTACGTTGTCTTTTATTTGAACCACTCATTTTGGGGCAAAATGTTAAAACAATAATAAATTGCAAAGCGCGAGAAAACAGCAGTATGAGTGCAGCAGAAGAATACTCACAGGGCTGGCTTCAGGCACCAGTGGAGCAAGTACATGCTTGGGGCGTCACATGCTAAAGGGCGGCATTTCGTCCATTCTTGTGGTGGCAGAGTCTGAGCGGGGTTTTTTTTTTTTTTCTGTTTCAGCAGTTCGGGCGTGATGCGGTGTTTTTTTGCGCTTTGGCAGTTTGGGCGGCGGCAGTCCGAGACACTTTTTTTCTTTCTTTTTTTTTTTTTTTGGCAGTTCTGGGCAGCGCGGAGAGAAGCTGGAGAGAAGCCGTGGCCCCGCGCCTGCCGGGAACAGAGAACACCAGCGCCTGCAGCCCCAGAGTTCTCTGTCCCCGGCAGGCGTGGGGCCGCGGCTTCTCTCCCCTGCTGGGCATTACCTTTCACACCGTGTCACTAGGCAGGCACGCATATATGCCCTGGCGGGTGCCATAGCACCCAGGGGCACCACGTTGGGGACCACTGCACTAGCTGACTCTACACAAGATGCAATCAAGTGCACAAAATAAACAGAAAAAATAAATAGTTTTTTAATTTCTTTCTGTTATACTTTGTTACTTTTAAAAGTATCAGGTAAATAATTTTCAGGGAGAGTATGATTATTTTTTTCTACATGTAGAGTTTTAATGCTTTGCTTTCTTAATTTGTTTCAGATCGATTTACCATCCAGCAGTTATTTTTATGTTAATTTCAAATAGCTAAAATTTTGAAAGTTCTCTCTCCACACAAAGCATAGGAGGAATCTTTAGGTGCAAGACCCAGAGTTGACAAGTTCATATGGCCGCTAAAATTCAGCTAGAGCCCTTATTCAGTGTAAATCCAGTTGAAGTCAGTGGGAATTTTTGCTTGTCTAAGGAATGAAGGATTCCAGTATAAGATGAGGAAATCTATTTGACAGTTTGTCGGACATGTCATTCAGAGAAATATGTTTGGATCAGATATTTTTATTTGTCAGATAATAGTATCGTTTTGTTGCAGCCACTCTTTACAGTGATTTCATCATGTCAGTGTTTTGACATTACCAAATGTACAGTGCTTCCCATTATTACCAATGTGATTTGCAAATAAAAATATAAAATACAGCCTCCTTTTTAAATGTTACTTTATACACAATCACACACCAAGTATTGAAATCATGTTTTAATTTTATGTTTCTCTTTCCAAACTAGATATGTAAGACTGGAGATAAAATGTGGCCACAGGAAAATATTGTGTGATAACATGGAATGGTGGAAAATATGGAAAGACTTTGTGCAATAAATATTTATTAAATGATGTAGATTCATTCTCAAGAACAGGTTTTAAAAACAATAAAATTTACACTAGTTTCGTGGGTTTTTGCCAAGCAGTAAGCAAAGGTGTCTTTAGGATTTTTTTTAGTAATAAAGGGAAAATATTTTGACAAAAATGATATAGTTTAGTGGAATTAGAGTATAAACGTTGCACTAACAAGTACACAGTGGCATACTTTTTGTAGTTTGTTTTAGTAAAACCCATCATAGTTCCATGTAAACTGTGCAGGAATCTTATATATACAGCGCAGATCAGAAATCACGCTGCTCGTGTCTCCTCTGTGCGGCCCCAGCAAGGCTGTGGTGTGGCTCTTTTAAGAATCTGCTTGTTCCCTCCCCCGTGACGGTGGGTTTGGACTTCTCTCCTTACTGCAAGGGAATGCAAGCCCTTCTGTTTTTGTGTCATGCTTGGCTGAGCCAAGAGGAGGTAGTGGCTCTGAGATGCCCCTTGGGCAGGAGCTCAGATGGGGCCTGTCTGGGTTCTGTAGTGCTGGCCTGGGTTAGCGGAAGTTCCAAAGCTGTGGCCTGAGGGGCAGAAGCACACACCCCTGACCCCATACCCACATCTCATCTGCACAATAGTTGGTGTCTAGGGCCATGGCAGTTGCTGCTGCCAAGAGGCAGCAGGGGAGTGAGCTCCAGCCTAGCCCCCTTCCTGGGAGTCCCCAGTGGGCATGTCTGGAACCCCTGGCCCAGGGAACTTGCGGGGGGTGTGTGTGTTTGTCTCTCCCTGTCCCTCCCTCTCCCAGGCTCTTAAGACAGCTGCTGCATAGCAAATCATTTCCCTCTGGGACATCATGAATGGGTGTAATAGAGACTAATGTGTGAGACTGGGGAGGAGCCACCCTGGAGCAGCCCTCCCTGCACCCTATTCTCCTGGCTGCCCCCCAGAACTTCTCCTAAACACTCCGTAGCTCAGACACACACACAACCCCTCCTATACATACCCCTCACTGCACACACACAATCCCCCTCCCATGCTCACCCCTCGCTTTTTTTTTTTTTTGTTTGGCTGGAGGACAAAAATGTAATGTTCAATGGAGTTTGTGGCCCCCTCAGTACAAAATAATAACAACAATTGAGGGAATATTGATGCCAATACATTTCACCAATGCAGTACAATGCAATACAGTAAATATGCTTTTTCCTACTGATACACTGAAAAAATTTATATAGCCAAATTTATTATTTATACTCTGCATGGGTGTGCCTGCATGCAATCTTTAGCTGTAATTTCAACATCTTTAATAAATTAAAGATTGGTTTTGGTTATTAATAGCTATTCTTAGTGATTGGCCCCCTTCACCATCTGCTAAACCAGACCATTCCCTTCCCCTCCCATCTCCAAGGTGCAGAAACCCTTTTGGTCCCACCTTTTTTCAAGCCCAAGTGCTCTAATATACACAACACCTGTACATTTATTTCAATGTAGAGTTCATATATTCAAATAAACACATTACCATATGTTAGAGTATTTAGCTGCCTAAGGCATTTGGAAATAAGGCATTTGGAAGCCGCCTTATGTAGTTGCGAAGGAACGGCAGGCTTCTCGCAGGTGGAGGAGAGGTTTAAGAGTGCGTGGCAATTGAGTGGGTGTTTGGATGGGAGCACTTCACTTTTTTTAAAAAGAAAAGGAGTACTTGTGGCACCTTAGAGACTAACCAATTTATTTGAGCATAAGCTTTCGTGAGCTACAGCTCACTTCATCAGATGCATACTGTGGAAAGTGTAGAAGATCTTTTTATACACACAAAGCATGAAAAAATACCCCCCACTTTAACTTTAGGAACCTAAAGTTAGATAAGCTATTACCAACAGGAGAGTGGGTTTGTGTGTGTGGGGGGGGGGGAACCTGGATTTGTGCTGGAAATGGCCCAACTTGATTATCATACACATTGTAAGGAGAGAGATCACTTTAGATAAGCTATTACCAGCAGGAGAGTGGGGTGGGGGGAGGTATTTTTTCATGCTTTGTGTGTATAAAAAGATCTTCTACACTTTCCACAGTATGCATCCGATGAAGTGAGCTGTAGCGCACGAAAGCTTATGCTCAAATAAATTGGTTAGTCTCTAAGGTGCCACAAGTACTCCTTTTCTTTTTGTGAATACAGACTAACACTGCTGTTACTCTGAAACCTGTCACTTTTTTTACTTTCTTTTTTCTATTCTACTGCCCACCCTCAGGAAATTAACTGAAAAAACCCTGTGTTAATACAATATTGAGGTATAACATTTCAGTGGACAAAAGTTAGAAAATGTAGACGTGAAGATTCCCAATTAATTCGGACACCTTTGTATATGTGTGTTTGTTAATGGCATATATTTAACAACTTAATAGAGGCACTCATTGGACTTACAACACAATTGGTTCCTGAAAATTGCGTCATAAGTCGAAATGTCATAACTTGGAACCACAATACGCTCCATTGCGGGACCAAGGGTTGTAAAGTCGAAACCAGTTGTTGTAAGTCAAATCAGGGGGTCAATTCAGAAACGTTGTAAGGTTGTAATTCGAACGTCGTAAAGTCAGGGACTGCCTGTATTTGCTAACCTTGAAATATAATGCAGGACAGATACAGCTCACTCTACTCATGTAAGTAGTCCTATTTACTTCAATAGACTTAATCATCCAAGTAAGGCAAGCAAGATTTGACCTCATATGTATAACGTGGCTGTATTAACGCTGATGTGGAAACATCAACTTTTGAATTTACTGACATTTTTTAATTTAAATTTTTTGGTGTTGCATTAATATATCTTTCTGCATTTAATAGATAAATAAATAACAAATACCCAACAATATAGTATGAGGAAACTTCATCTTGGGGTTTCAGTTACAAACCATTTGAACTTTCTTCGTGATTTGTGTCAGATTAAACTTTCATTGGAATTACATTTTGATGGCTACTTCTCTGTAGTTCTTGCACATTCATAAATACATATAGCACACTCACTTAGTGAAAAGTGCTGGTCTGTGGTATATTACTCCCTTTTTGCGACAAAGATACAATCTAAACTAGGCTATTAATGCAATACATATACATAAAAATGTATAAAGTGGCAGAGTAATGTCTATTTTAGAGCAGTGGTTCTTAACCTGGGGTGCACACACCCCCTGGGGGTGCAAGATGCTCTTTCTGGGAGTGCGAGACATGCCAGATTTTTTTAGAAGGTAAATCATCGAAAACACAAATTAAGCACAGGCACCTAAGTACAACTACTTTGTTTCATCAAAACTATGTATTTATTAACATTATATATTTTTTAACGATTACTGTAATATACAAACAAAAAATATATCTAGGTTTAAAGAACTGACCTACTTCAATGATTTTTGATAAGAGGTGAGAGAACATATTTTGAGAACCAAAGGGGTGCAGGCTGCAGTAAAAGTTAAGAACCACTGTTTTAGAGGCTAGTACTCATTAATAGCTTTCTGTCATCAAATGGAGAAGTCTGTGTTTGGTTAGGGTCTTTTGGCTTAATTGGGAGGAGTTTATCCTTTCAATTTATATTTCATATTAATTTATTTGTGTGTAAGAGGGAGAATTGGGGCAAATAGTTTGAAAATAAATAAGATAATAGGAACTGCAATATTGGGTCAGACCAGAGATCGGGCTAGCTCAATATCCTTGTTTCTGACAATGGTCAGTACCAGATGCTTCAGGGGGAAAGTGTAAGAAACTCTGTAGTAGGCAGTTATGGAATAACTTTTCCGTAGGGAAAAATTATTCCTAAACCTATGAGTTAGTCTAGTGTATGCCCTCAAACAAGAAGGTTTATACCCCATTCAAATTAAAAAAAAAAAAAGAAATCTTTACTAATGAAACTCTGGATGTTCTCATTATTCATATATATGTCCAGTTCTTCTTTGAAATCTGCTACCTTTTGGCCTCTATCCTATCTTGTGGCAATTAGTTCCACAGGCCAGTTTTGTGTAGTGAAAACATTTCCTTCAATCAGTTTTAATTGTGTTGCCTTTGCATTTTATTGAATGTACGTATATACTTGCATTATGAAAAAGATAAATAGAAGTGCCCTGTCTGTCTTCTCTATACTAGTTATTATTTTGTATACATCTATCAGATTCCTTCTTATTAGTGTGTTGTATAAAGTAGTTTTGCTCTTTTCAACCTATCGAAATTTTTCTAGGTAGGTTTCTATTTATATCACCTGTTTCTGAATACGCACTATTTCTGCTGTATCCTTTTTGGTGTGGCACCAGAACTGAATACATTATTCCAGCTGAGGGCATACCATTTGTAAATGTAATATCATTATATTTTCAGTGTTATTTTCCATCTCATTCTTTATGCGTCCTCACATTTTATTTGCTCTTTTTAACCCACATTGCACATTGATTAGTAAAACACACATGGAAAAGGGGCATGTATACACTAGAATACCTTTTGTTAAGTGTGTATATTTGTGTATAAATCAGAAAGATGTTAAATGAAAACAAGAGACAAGATAGCTGTTCGAAGTCACAGTACAGCAGTGTGAGGGTAAAATCTCAACAGGTATGCAGTTGGATAGGATTTTAATTGGATACTTGATGAGAAAACAGTGTCTGCTGATAAAAGGGCTGTAGAATTGTTATTGGGAGAACACCTGATGGTATCTGCCAAGATTTTCTCATCCCCTCACCTCTTTTTCCAAGTGGCAGCAGTAAGAAGTGTAGGTAAGATATAATCACCTATACGTTCCCATTTTGAGTACTGATGTGTTATGTAATCCATCTTAAAGACCAACTGAATTCTGATTTTACGTGCTGTGTTCATTGTTGCTTTAAACAAAATCTATTGGTTTTTCATTCTGTATTTCTGACTTTTCTCCTTCACTATTTTTTAAGGTAAATCAGATATCTTAATTTTTGTGGCATTTCTTTTATTTCAATAGGCTACGAGAGCAAGAACGAAAAGAGGCAGAAGAAGCTAGTCAGAAAGAAATAGAAGAATGGGAAAAGTCACTTTTAGCTGAAGCAGCACCTACAAGGATGGAGACCATGTGGGAAATTCCAGCTATTGGTCATTTCCTTTGTTTAGCACAACAAATTCTAAACTTGCCTGAAATAGTCTTCTATGAGTTGGAACGTTGTCTTCTAATGCCTCAGTGTAATGCTTTTTTATCCAAAATAATGACTTCTTTGTTAAGTCCTCCTCATCGAAGATCTACCTTGCATCGAAGACCAACTCTTCCTTACAGGACTTGGGAAGCAGCACTTAGACAGAAAGTGCAACAGTGGTACACTGTTGTAGGGCAAACTGACAACCCTGATGGCTGTGCAGAAAAGCTTGGGCTATGCCCCCAGTTTTTTAAAGTCCTTGGGGAAGTTAATCCTTTGGAGGGAACACCATTTCATGAGCTCCCATTTTACCAAAAAGTATGGCTGCTAAAAGGCCTCTGTGACTTTGTATATGAAACACAAAAAGATGTTCAAGATGCTGTGCTTGGGCAGCCTATCCATGAGTGTAGGGAAGTGATCCTTGGTTATGATTTCTTGGAGAATGCCTATGTTCATTTTCCACAGTTCTGTGGTGCTGATGTACGGATTTACAAACAGAAGCCTTTTCAAGCTCCTGCATTTCCAGCTCCCCCCATCAAAGTAAAAAAAGTACCACGGATTAAATTGGAGAAAGTGAAATGTGAGTATGTCAGCAAAAGCAATGGGGAAGTCAGATTTGGTGGCAGAGAAGAGCTGCTACCTCACTGTAAAATAGAAGCAGGGAAAAGTATGGATTCTCTTATTTGTTGTCCAGCAAAAATTCACTTGGATAGTTTCAGTGTCACCACGGAAAAAGAAATGAAACCCAATTGTGAAATTAAAATGCATACAGCCTGTGACATAAAAAAAACTGGCTGCTGTAAAGAGAACCAGGAGAAGCCAATTAGTCCAGGAGAAATTGTTGGCTTTGGGGAACCTCTCAGCCCAGGAGAAATCAGGGTTGTAGAAAATGGAGAGAAACATCATGAAGCTTCCCTAATAAAAACTGAGCCCAGCCCATTAAAAACAAATACCCTTAAAACCTGCCAAGTGCATGTGAATGGGAGTCATAGCAACAATCCAGACATGAATTGCCACAAAGTTGCTAGAGAAATGTTTCTGGAGAATTCACTATGGAATAATAAGAAACTAAAACTTACTAAGATGCGAGCAAAAAAGAAGAAAAAGAAAAAAAAGAAACTGAAAGACATTTTGAATGCACATCTGCAGAGAAAACGTGATGACCTGCAAAGAAAGCGTGAGATTCTTCCTCACCCATTCAAGACTTACAAACCTGAGATCCAGAATAAGTTGTTCATCATCAAAAAGAAAGCAAAACACAAGAAGCACAAATCTGGTAAGTTGATTTGATTATACTAAAAGTGAGAGAAAGGGTGATAGTGGCGTGTTCTTAAAATAGACTTTGTAGCTGTATTTGTTATATTTTATTTTGTGAATGGGAACAGTATCATGCCTTTTAAGTTTCTGATATTAATTTTAGATGGAAGAGTTTCACATCCAATATATGGTATGCACAGAGCAGGTCCGTCAATTGATAAAACTTGACAAAACATGATTCATGTACAGTTTTCAGGGTAGCCTGTAGTCAGTGTAGTTTGCTGTGAGACGTTTTACTTGACGCAAAAAGCATCTGAGGCTATATCTACACTTAGGGCGGCGTGTAGAGCACAGATACCACACGCTCCATACCACAGGTAAAATAGCAGTGTGGTATTTAAACAGGATATAAATTGTGTAAGCTGTTTTACATGTTGCTGCTATACTTATATTTGTCAAACTCTTTAGCAAGGTGGTCATCACTAGCAGTGCTCTCAGAAATACCAACTGTATTTTAAAGAAATGATTTTACAAACTAGTTTGCCATGTGTACATAGTGAAAAGTTTTTTACATTTTCAACATTCAGATTGTTGGGCTGAGAAAAGGGCCTGACCTTGCATCATTGAAATCAGTGGAAATAATGCTATTGACTTCAAAGGGAGCAGGAGCAGGCCCTTAAAAATTATTCTGTCTGATTTTTTTTTAACTAACTATTGTTACAAGTAATACTATTTTTAATATGATTACTTGATTACTGTAAAAGAGAGATCAGGGAAAAATTGCAATTTTCTGTTTGTTCACTTTGTATATCTTATATATAGTGCATTGAGCATTAAAAATCTTACTATCACAAATTCCTCATCTGTGTTAGCTGCTATAGTGTAATTTGATGCCCAATGTTTGTAACATACTAACTTTTCATTTTGTTTTAATGCTTAAAACATAAACAACATTATCTTGCTTAAGGCAACTTCATAAACTAGGATTTGCTGTCAGATGAGTCTGCAGACAGTTGATGTAATTTGTTTGATCCTATTTTAAGGGCTTCTTTATTTCTACTAATCTTTATTAAGGTATATTTTGGGTACCAAGCATGTTATGTTGGGAGAGCCTGTTATAACAGAAATAAGTATGCTAGGCTGCAAATTAAAAAAAAAAAGTGGGCAATGAAATTGTATTATATTAGTCATAAAATGAGCTTCTGTAACTAAGTAGTAAATCTAGCTCATGGAAGTACCTGGTTATTTATATCAAATTGCACTTGTGTGGTAAGGAATCCTAGTTTCACACTGGAATTGTTATGGTGAATTTGTCAAGGGAAATATTAAAGAATATAAATGATTTGTTAAAAAATACATTTCCCTGTAATTCTAGTCTAGTAACTACACTTTCCCTTCATAGATTCCCACTCTTAAATTGTGGGCTCCAGCAGATGTCTTGGGAATGCTCTCACACATTAAGAGTTTTTCAGAATTTCCTGTATCAAGGTGACTGTTGGGAATGTGGGAGAGAGTGTACAGAGTCTCCATATGTTTTGTTTGTGTAATACATTTATAATGTGCTTATCACAAGGCATCTGAGTACCATGCAAAGGAGACAAATACTAAAGCGAAATCAGCTAAGAGTACAATGTGCTGCATAAAAAAAAAAACCCCCAAAAAACAGAACACCTCCAAAGGATCAGTTTCGAACTGGTAAGAGGAATAAATAAAAGGTAGACAGTTAATTAAAAAAAAAAAAAAAAAGCTCAAGGAGGGAATCCAAAGACTAAAAAAATGGGTCAACTGAAGTAGATGAAACTTCTAGCATGCACTAAAGCGGAATCTAAACCACAAGGGCCACATAAGGACTAGTACATTGGCCCGAGGGCCGCATCACTGCCCCTCCCCCCACGCTGCCCCTGGCCTCGCCCTCACTTCACCCCTTCCATGAGGCCCTGCCTCTTCCCACCCCTTCCCCGCCCCCATTCCACCCCTTCCCCAAATCCCCGCCCCTGCCCCACCTCTTCTCTGCCTCCTCCCCTGAGCGTGCGGCTCCCTGCTCCTCCACCCCCCCCCTCCTGGAAGGCGTTAAGCCCTGCCAAACAGCTGTTTGGTGGTGGGAAGTGCCTGCAGGTAGGCAGAGGAGCGGGGATGCGGCGTGCTGGAGGGAGGGGAGCCTGGCTGGCCACAGGACATAACTCCAGGGGGGCACGGGGAGCTTGGTGGACAGCATGGCGGGCCGCAGGAAATAACCCCGCAGGCTGTATGCAGCTCGTGGGCCGCGTGTTTGAGACCCCTCACTAAAGAGGGTGAGTGAGGTGCTCTGTGGACCTCTTCTAGGAGGAATTTCCACAGTTGAGACCCTCAGACAGACATGGAACTTCCCTACAGCCTTGTCCTGATTGAACCTAGAGACCAAGGGTATGTCTACACTACGAAATTTGGTCGAATTTGTAGAAGTTAGTTTTTTTAGAAATCGTTTGTATATAGTCGATTGTGTGTGTCCCCACACAAAATGCTCTAAGTGCATTAAATGCATTAACTCGGCAGAGTGCTTCCACAGTACCGAGGCTAGCGTCGACTTCTGGAGTGTTGCACTGTGGGTAGCTATCTCACAGTTCCCACAGTCTCCGCTGCCCATTGGAATTCTGGGTTGAGATCCCAATGCCTGATGGGGCAAAAAAACATTGTCGCGGGTGGTTCTGGGTACGTGTCGTCAGGCCCTCTCTCCGTCTGTGAAAGCAACGGCAGACAATCGTTTCGCGCTTTTTTTCCTGAGTTACCTGTGCAGACGCTATACCGTGGCAAGCATGGAGCCCGCACAGCTCACTGTCACAGTATGTCTCCTGGGTGCTGGCAGACGCGGTACTACATTGCTACACAGCAGCTGCAACCCATTGCCTTGTGGCAGCAGATGGTGCAATAGGCCTGAAAACCATCCTCATTGTGTCCAAGGTGCTCCTGGCCGCCTCGGTAAGGTCGGTCAGGAGCACCTGGGCAGACATGGGCACAGCGACTAAATTAGGAGTAACTCGACCAGGTCATTCTCTTTAGTCCTGCAGGCAGTCCTGTTGTACCATCTTATGGTGAGCAGGCAGGAGATGAGGATGGCTAGCAGTCCGATTGCACCATCTTCTGCCGAGCAGCCAGGAGATGTGGATGGCTTGCAGTCCTACTGCACCGCCTGCTGCCAGCCAAAGATGTAAAAGATAGATGGAGTGGATCAAAACAAGAAATAGATCAGATTTGTTTTGTATTCATTTGCTCCTTCCTTCCTCTCTCCCCCCCTCTGTGAAATCAACGGCTGACAGTCGTTTTGGTGAGGTCTGTCAGGGGCACCTTGAAAACTTTAATGGAGATACAGTCCTGCCTGAAATACCAGAGGGAGGGATAGCTTAGCGAGTTGAGCATTGGCCTGCTAAACCCAGGGTTTTGAGTTCAATACTTAAGGGAGCCATTCTGTGTGACAGTTGTTTTTGTTTCTCCTTGATGTAAAGCCACCCCCTTTGTTGATTTTAATTCCCTGTAAGCCAATCCTGTAAGCCATGTCATCAGTCGCCCCTCCCTCCATCAGAGCAACGGCAGACAATTGTTCCACGCCTTTTTTCTGTGCAGATGCCATACCACGGCAAGCATGGAGCCCGCTCAGATCAGTTTGGCAATTAGGAGCACATTAAACACCATGCACATTATCCAGCAGTATATGCAGCACCAGAACCTGGCAAAGCGAAACCGGGCGAGTAGGCGACATCAGTGCGGTGATGAGAATGATGAGGACATGGACACAGACTTCTCTCAAAGCATGGGCCCTGGCAATGCGGGCATCATGGTGCTAACGAAACAGGTTCATGCGGTGGAACACTGATTCTGGGCCCGGGAAACAAGCAGAGACTGGTGGGACTGCATAGTGTTGCAGGTCTGGGACGATTCCCAGTGGCTGAGAACTTTCACATGCGTAAGGGCACTTTCATGGAACTTTGTGACTTGCTTTCCCCTGCCCTGTAGTGCATGAATACCAAGATGAGAG
This sequence comes from Caretta caretta, assembly GCF_965140235.1. Classification (NCBI taxonomy): domain Eukaryota; kingdom Metazoa; phylum Chordata; order Testudines; family Cheloniidae; genus Caretta; species Caretta caretta. The sequence goes on along the minus strand of NC_134210.1, from coordinate 104,805,894 downwards.
CAGCCCTCACAGCTCACAAGCGAATGGCAATAGCCCTCTGGAAGCTTGCAATGCCAGACAGCTACCGGTCAGTCAGGAATCAATTTGGAGTGGGCAAATCTACTGTGGGGGCTGCTGTGATGCAAGTAGCCAATGCAATCAAAGATCTGCTGATCTCAAGGGTAGTGACCCTGGGAAATGTGCAGGTCATAGTGGATGGCTTTGCTGCAATGGAATTCCCTAACTGTGGTGGGGCCATAGACGGAACCCATATCCCTATCTTGGCACCGGAGCACCAAGCCGGCGAGTACATAAACCGCAAGGGGTACTTTTCAATAGTGCTGCAAGCACTGGTGAATCACAAGGGACGTTTCACCAACATCAACGTGGGATGGCCGGGAAAGGTACATGATGCTTGCATCTTCAGGAACTCTGATCTGTTTCAAAAGCTTCAGGAAAGGACTTTATTCCCAGACCAGAAAATAACCGTTGGGGATGTTGAAATGCCTATAGTTATCCTTGGGGACCCAGCCTACCCCTTAATGCTATGGTTCATGAAGCCATACACAGACAGCCTGGACCGTAGTCAGGAGCTGTTCAACTATAGGCTGAGCAAGTGCAGAATGGTGGTAGAATGTGCATTTGGACGTTTAAAAGCGTGCTGGCGCAGTTTACTGACTTGGTTAGACCTCAGCAAAACCAGTATTCCCACTGTTATTACTGCTTGCTGTGCGCTCCACAATATCTGTGAGAGTAAGGGGGAGACGTTTATGGTGGTGTGGGAGGTTGAGGCAAATCGCCTGGCTGCTGATTACGTGCAGCCAGATACCAGGGTGGTTAGAAGAGCACAGGAGGGTGCGGTGCGCATCAGAGAAGCTTTGAAAACCAGTTTCATGACTGGCCAGGCTACGGTGTGAAAGTTCTGTTTGTTTCTCCTTGATGAAACCCCCCGCCTCTTGGTTCACTCTACTTCCCTGTAAGCTAAGTACCCTCCCCACCTCCCTTCGATCACCGCTTGCAGAGGCAATAAAGTAATTGTTGCTTCACGTTCATGCGTTCTTTATTAATTCATCACACAAATAGGGCGATAACTGCCAAGGTAGCCCAGGAGGGGTGGTGGAGGAGAGAAGCACCGGGAGGGGTGGTGGAGGAGGGAAGGACAAGGCCACACAGCACTTTAAAAGTTTAAAACTTTAAAACTTATTGAATGCCAGCCTTCTGTTGCTTGGGCAATTCTCTGGGATGGAGTGGCTGGGTGGCCGGAGGCCCCCCACTGCGTTCTTGGGTGTTTGAGTGAGGAGTCTATGGAACTTGGGGAGGAGGGCGGTTGGTTACACAGGGGCTGTAGCGGCGGTCTGTGCTCCAGCTGCCTTTTCTGCAGCTCAACCATACGCTGGAGCACATTAGTTTGATCCTCCAGCAGCCTCAGCATTGAATCCTGCCTCCTCTCATCACGCTGCCTCCACCTTTCAGCTTCTGTCCTCTCTTCAGCCCGCCACTTACTCTTTTCAGTCCGCCACCTGTCTTCCCGGTCATTTTGTGCTTTTCTGCACTCTGACATTGTCTGCCTTCACACATTCGTCTGTGCTCTGTCAATGTGGGAGGACAGCATGAGCTCAGAGAACGTTTCATTGTGAGTGCATTTTTTTCGCCTTCTAATCTTCACTAGCCTCTGGGAAGGAGAAGATCCTGTGATCCTTGAAACACATGCAGCTGGTGGAGGAAAAAAAAGGGACAGTGGTATTTAAAAAGACACATTTTATAGAACAATGGGTACACTCTTTCACAGTAAACCTTGCTGTTAATGTTACATACATAGCACATGTGCTTTCATTCCAAAGTCGCATTTTGCCTCCCCCCACCACGTGGCTAGCTCCTCCCCCTTCCCCCTTTCCGTGGCTAACAGCGGGGAACATTTCTGTTCAGCCACAGGCAAACAACCCAGCAGGAACGGGCACCTCTGAGTGTCCCCTTAAGAAAAGCACCCTATTTCAACCAGGTGACCATGAATATCATCACTCTCCTGAGGATAACACAGAGAGATAAAGAACCGATATTGTTTGAACGCCAGCAAACATACACTGCAATGCTTTCTTCTACAATGATTCCTGAGTACGTGCTACTGGCCTGGAGTGGTAAAGTGTCCTACCATGGTGGACGGAATAAGGCTGCCCTCCCCAGAAACCTTTTGCAAAGGCTTTGGGAGTACATCCAGGAGAGCCATGAATGCCAGGGCCAATTAATCATTAAACATGCTTTTAAACCATGTATACTATTTTAAAAGGTACACTCACCAGAGGTCGCTTCTCCGCCTGGCGGGTCCGGGAGGCAGCCTTGGGTGGGTTCGGGGGGTAGTGGCTCCAAGTCCAGGGTGAGAAACAGTTCCTGGCTGTTGGGAAAACCGGTTTCTCCATTTGCTTGCTGTGAGCTATCTACAACTTCATCATCATCATCTTCCTTGTCCCCAAAACCTGCTTCTGTGTTGCCTCCATCTCCATTGAAGGAGTCAAACAACACAGCTGAGGTAATGGTGGCTGAACCCCCTAAAATGGCATGCAGCTCATCATAGAAGCGGCATGTTTGGGACTCTGACCTGGAGCGGCCGTTTGCCTCTCTGGTTTTCTGGTAGGTTTGCCTCAGCTCCTTAAGTTTCACACGGCACTGCTTCGGGTCCCTGTTGTGGCCTCTGTCCTTCATGCCCTTGGAGATTTTGACAAATGTTTTGGCATTTCGAAAACTGGAACGGAGTTCTGGTAGCACGGATTCATCTCTCCATACAGCGATCAGATCCTGTACCTCCCATTCGGTCCATGCTGGAGCTCTTTTGCGATTCTGGGACTCCCTCATGGTCACCTCTGCTGATGAGCTCTGCATGGTCACCTCTGCTGATGAGCTCTGCACTCACCTGCAGCGTGCCGCACTGGCCAAGCAGGAAATTGAAATTCAGAAGTTCGCGGGCCTTTTCCTGTCTACCTGGCCAGTGCATCTGAGTTGAGAGTGCTGTCCAGAGCGGTCACAATGGAGCACTCTGGCATAGCTCCTGGAGGCCAATACTGTCTAATTGCGTCCACAGTACCCCAAAGTCGACCCGGCAAGCCCGATTTCAGTGTTAATCCCCTTGTCAGGGGTGGAGTAAGGAAATTGATTTCAAGAGCCCTTTAAGTCGAAAAAAAGGGCTTCGTCGTGTGGACGGGTACAGGGTTAAATCGATTTAACGCTGCTAAATTCAACCTCAACTCCTAGTGTAGACCAAGGCCAAGAGCAAATCAAGGCATCCACGTACCGATGGGTTTGATGTAAGCACCTAGAGAGTAAAAAATATTCACCCCAGCCAGTGTCTGACAGAAACATAGAGCAAGAGATACTCACTGAAGTTAAATTCCAGAAATTGACGTGGCAGGGAAGAGGGAAGGAAAAGATGGGAGGGATCATCCTAGCTGGGTTTGGGGAGAAATGTGACCTACATTTTTTCTCAGCTTGTTCTCTTGTACGGTGAAAATCCTCATCTTCATAAACAGAGGAACTGGTGCTGTGGAGATACTGTTCTATGAAACATGGATCTCAAAGCAGTAAGAAAACCCCTTCTCCTTAGCCTTAGGAATATGGCACAATATGGAATACATGACCACGGGCCATGATGAGGGACGTATAGGATCAGGAAGATAGCTTGAGTGAATGAGATGAGAAATTGTCCTGTTTCTGCCCTAGCCTGTTCAGGATTTATGGCCCAGAGTGGTAGATACATGGGGTTCCAACACTGGTAGGCTCACCTCTCTGGCTCCCTCTTCTCCATCTGCTCCCAGCCCTAACATCAGCCCTTACTTACCCCATTCTCACCACATCAACAGGGGAGGGAGAAGAGGTTACAATAAACTGTGAAGGAGATATTTGGCATCCCTCTCACCCCATCAACACTAGAGATGCTTGAGAGAGGGAAGGTAGGGTGAAATCTGCCTTGCAGAGCTCTGCTTCTGATGAACCACCTGAGGTTTGTTGAAGTGAAGATACGCAGTCAGGATGCTCTGCCACAGCAGATTTTGTAGCTACTTCAAGGCACAAAGAATGGAGAATAGTAGTTAAAGGCAGATGCAGAGTGGATCTGTAAAATCTGCTGGTACAGCTCTTTCAGACTGTCAGCCCTTTAATGAGCCTCAGATATGGCTTGTTTACTCCTGGGGGAATTCTGTGCCAAAATGAAAGATTCTGTGTACAATATTTTAAAATACTGCATATTTTGTCAAAATAACACAATATAATTGTGCCAATTTAAATTATTTTGGTAATTTATTTCAAAATACTTGTCAGCATCTATGTCTGTACCAATACAGACAGCAAAAAAGATTCAAGAAATGTTTTTTGACAAACGGATTTCTTACTAGGCATATTAATACAGAACTCTTGAGTAATAATTCATTTAAACTACAATACAGAAATGTGTTTCCTGCACTCCTCAGAAGCAGTGAAAAGGCTTGGGGGAGTCAGGGATAATGTAGGAGCTGAGGAAGAGGGAAGTAATTGCTGGGAAGGAGCCTGGATGTGAACTTGGAAGGTTGTTGCGAGTGAGTGGGAGAAGTATGGAATAGGGATTGTTAGGGAGCCTCCACCAGGCAGACCCTGGGTGGCCCTGAGCCTCTCTCATTCAGTCAGGCACATCTCCCCTGTCCCCATGCGTCCTTGCACTGCCACTCAGCCATTCCTACTCCTCCATCCCCAGGTGGCCCTGCACCCCCTCCTCTTGTCCCCATGTGTCCTTGCACCCCCACTCAGCCACCCCTTCCACTCATGTGTCCCTGCTTTCCGTCCCCCATGTGGCCTTGTGTCCCCACTCATATACTGCACCCCCACTTACGTAACTGCACTCAAAAACAAACCAGTGTAAAACTTTAGAGCTTACAGGTCATAGAATCATAGAATCATAGAATATAAGGGTTGGAAGGGACCCCAGAAGGTCATCTAGTCCAACCCCCTGCTCAAAGCAGGACCAATTCCCAGTTAAATCATCCCAGCCAGGGCTTTGTCAAGCCTGACCTTAAAAACCTCTAAGGAAGGAGATTCTACCACCTCCCTAGGTAACGCATTCCAGTGTTTCACCACCCTCATAGTGAAAAAGTTTTTCCTAATATCCAATCTAAACCTCCCCCACTGTAACTTGAGACCATTACTCCTCGTTCTGTCATCTGATACCATTGAGAACAGTCTAGAGCCATCCTCTTTGGAACCCCCTTTCAGGTAGTTGAAAACAGCTATCAAATCCCCCCTCATTCTTCTCTTCTGCAGGCTAAACAATCCCAGCTCCCTCAGCCTCTCCTCATAACTCATATGTTCCAGACCCCTAATCATTTTTGTTGCCCTTCGCTGGACTCTCTCCAATTTATCCACATCCTTCTTGAAGTGTGGGGCCCAAAACTGGACACAGTACTCCAGATGAGGCCTCACCAATGTCGAATAGAGGGGAACGATCACGTCCCTTGATCTGCTCGCTATGCCCCTACTTATACATCCCAAAATGCCATTGGCCTTCTTGGCAACAAGGGCACACTGCTGACTCATATCCAGCTTCTCGTCCACTGTCACCCCTAGGTCCTTTTCCGCAGAACTGCTGCCTAGCCATTCGGTCCCTAGTCTGTAGCTGTGCATTGGGTTCTTCCGTCCTAAGTGCAGGACCCTGCACTTATCCTTATTGAACCTCATCAGATTTCTTTTGGCCCAATCCTCCAATTTGTCTAGGTCCCTCTGTATCCTATCCCTCCCCTCCAGCGTATCTACCACTCCTCCCAGTTTAGTATCATCCGCAAATTTGCTGAGAGTGCAATCCACACCATCCTCCAGATCATTTATGAAGATATTGAACAAAACCGGCCCCAGGACCGACCCTTGGGGCACACCACTTGATACCGGCTGCCAACTAGACATGGAGCCATTGATCACTACCCGTTGAGCCCGACAATCTAGCCAGCTTTCTACCCACCTTGTAGTGCATTCATCCAGCCCATACTTCCTTAACTTGCTGACAAGAATACTGTGGGAGACCGTGTCAAAAGCTTTGCTAAAGTCAAGAAACAATACATCCACTGCTTTCCCTTCATCCACAGAACCAGTAATCTCATCATAGAAGGCGATTAGATTAGTCAGGCATGACCTTCCCTTGGTGAATCCATGCTGGCTGTTCCTGATCACTTTCCTCTCATGCAAGTGCTTCAGGATTGATTCTTTGAGGACCTGCTCCATGATTTTTCCAGGGACTGAAGTGAGGCTCACTGGCCTGTAGTTCCCAGGATCCTCCTTCTTCCCTTTTTTAAAGATTGGCACTACATTAGCCTTTTTCCAGTCATCCGGGACTTCCCCGGTTCGCCACGAGTTTTCAAAGATAATGGCCAATGGCTCTGCAATCACAGCCGCCAGTTCCTTCAGCACTCTCGGATGCAACTCGTCCGGCCCCATGGACTTGTGCACGTCCAGCTTTTCTAAAAAGTCCCTAACCACCTCTATCTCCACAGAGGGCTGGCCATCTCTTCCCCATTTTGTGATGCCCAGCGTAGCAGTCTGGGAGCTGACCTTGTTAGTGAAAACAGAGGCAAAAAAAGCATTGAGTACATTAGCTTTTTCCACATCCTCTGTCACTAGTTTGCCTCCCTCATTCAGTAAGGGGCCCACACATTCCTTGGCTTTCTTCTTGTTGCCAACATACCTGAAGAAACCCTTCTTGTTACTCTTGACATCTCTGGCTAGCTGCAGCTCCAGGTGCGATTTGGCCCTCCTGATAACATTCCTACATGCCCTAGCAATATTTTTATACTCTTCCCTGGTCATATGTCCAACCTTCCACTTCTTGTAAGCTTCTTTTTTATGTTTAAGATCCGCTAAGATTTCACCATTAAGCCAAGCTGGTCGCCTGCCATATTTACTATTCTTTCGACTCATCGGGATGGTTTGTCCCTGTAACCTCAACAGGGATTCCTTGAAATACAGCCAGCTCTCCTGGACTCCTTTCCCCTTCAAGTTAGTCCCCCAGGGGATCCTGGCCATCCGTTCCCTGAGGGAGTCGAAGTCTGCTTTCCTGAAGTCCAGGGTCCGTATCGTGCTGCTTACCTTTCTTCCCTGTGTCAGGATCCTGAACTCAACCAACTCATGGTCACTGCCCCCCAGATTCCCATCCACTTTTGCTTCCCTCACTAATTCTACCCGGTTTGTGAGCAGCAGGTCAAGAAAAGCGCCCCCCCTAGTTGGCTCCTCGAGCACTTGCGCCAGGAAATTGTCCCCTACGCTTTCCAAAAACTTCCTGGATTGTCTATGCACCGCTGTATTGCTCTCCCAGCAGATATCAGGAAAATTAAAGTCACCCATGAGAATCAGGGCATGCGATCCAGTAGCTTCCGTGAGCTGCCGGAAGAAAGCCTCATCTACCTCATCCCCCTGGTCCGGTGGTCTATAGCAGACTCCCACCACTACATCACTCTTGTTGCACACACTTCTAAACTTAATCCAGAGACACTCAGGTTTTTCTGCAGTTTCGTACCGGAGCTCTGAGCAGTCATACTGCTCCCTTACATACAGTGCTACTCCCCCACCTTTTCTGCCCTGCCTGTCCTTCCTGAACAGTTTATAACCATCCATGACAGTACTCCAGTCATGTGAGTTATCCCACCAAGTCTCTGTTATTCCAATCACGTCATAGTTCCTTGACATCACCAGGACCTCCAGTTCTCCCTGCTTGTTTCCAAGGCTTTGTGCATTTGTATATAAGCACTTGAGATAACCTGTTGATCGCCCCTCATTCACAGTATGAGGCAGGAGCCCTCCCCTCACAGACATTCCTGCCTGTGCTTCCTCCCAGTATCCCGCTTTCCCACTTACCTCAGGGCTTTGGTCTCCTTCCCCCGGTGAACCTAGTTTAAAGCCCTCCTCACTAGGTTAGCCAGCCTGCTCGCGAAGATGCTCTTCCCTCTCTTCGTTAAGTGGAGCCCGTCTCTGCCTAGCACTCCTTCTTGGAACACCATCCCATGGTCGAAGAATCCAAAGCCTTCTCTCCGACACCACCTACGTAGCCATTCGTTGACTTCCACGATTCGACGCTCCCTACCTAGGCCTTTTCCTTCCACGGGGTCCACTCAGTCCTACTTCTTACGCAGCCAATTGCTAAGAGAAACAAGTTTGTTTACATTTACAGGAGATAATGCTGCCCACTTCTTATTGACAATGTCACCTGAAAGTGAGAACACATGTTCACATAGTACTTTTGTAGTCTGCACTGCAAGGTGTTTACATGCCAGATGTGCTAAACATTCGTATGCCCCTTCATGTTTTGGCCATCATTCAAGAGGACGTACTTCCATGCTGATGACACTTGTTAAAAAAATAATGCGTTAATTAAATTTGTGACTGAACTCCTTGGTGGCAAATTGTATATCTCCTGCTCTGTGTTTTACCCGGATTCTGCCGTATATTTCATGTGACAGCAGTCTCGGATGATGACCTAGCATGTTGTTTGTTTTAAGAACACTTTCACTGCAGATTTGACAAAACACAAAGAAGAAACCAATGTGATATTTCTAAAGATAACTACAGCAGTTGACCCAAGATTTAAGAATCTGAAGTGCCTTCCAAAATCTGAGAGGTACGGTGTGTGGAGCATGCTTTCAGAAGTTTTAAAAGAGCAACACTCCAATGCGGAAACTATAGAACCCAAACCACACACACAAAAAGAAAATCAGCGTTCTGCTGGTGAGATCTGACTCAGATGATGAAAATGAACATGCATTGGTCTACACTGCTTTGGATCATTATTGAGCAGAACCCATCATCAGCATGGATGCCTGTCCTCTGGAGTGGTGATTGAAGCATGAAAGGACATATGAATCTTTAGCGCATCTGGCACATAAATAACTTTCAACACCACTGGCAACAGTGCCATGCAAACACCTGTTCTCCCTTTTGGGTGACATAAACAAGAAGTGGGCATTATCTCCTTGTAACAGTGTCCCTGCAGGGTCCTCCTGGCTCCTGCCCCCGCTGGGCTGAGAAAGTCACAAAGAGACCTTTTGGTGCAGTGCCCACCTGGTGCTTTTATTTACAGACTGTGCTCCCACCACCTTTCCACCATACAAGTAGTCCTCTTCTTGCAGTCCACCGGCAGGAGAGAGGGGGCAAGCTATCTCTCTCTGCTTCCCCTCACTGCCTTTCCTCTGCTTCAGCTTTCCTCTTTTGGCCTTCCTTCCCCTGGGGCTCTTATTCAGCCCCAACTTGATGAGGCAGCAGCTGTTCAAGCTTCCTCAGTCAGGGCCAGGTGGTCTGCCCAGCTCCAATTCACCTCCCTTAATTGGAGCTGGAGTGACAGAGGGTTGGCTAAGCAGTTTTCTGCTTAGCACCCTGTCACACTCCTGCAAATGTAAACAAACTTGTTTGTCTGAGAGATTGGCTGAACAAGAAGGAGGACTGAATAGACTTGTAGGGTCTAAAGCTTTATATTTTATTTTTGAATGGAGTTATTTTTTGTACATAACTCTACATTTGTAAGTTCAGCTGTCACGATCAAGAGATTGCACTACAGTATATGAAAAATACTGTTTTTTATTTTTACAGTGAAAATATAATAAAAATAAAGCGAGCTTTGTACACTTTGTATTCTGTGTTGTAATTGAAATCAGTATCTTTGAAAATGTGGAAAACATCCAAAAATATTTATAGAAACGATATTCTATTATTGTTTAACAGCGTGAATAATCACACAGGTCAGACCGGCTAAGATATATCATACAGGAGACTGCAACTCAGGGCCTGGTCTGAGTGTGGGACAATTGTGTGAATCCACATTAAGTGGTGACAGCTCCTGTGGCTTGAGATCTAGAAGGGCTTAGAGAGACCAGGAGAGATTAGAGGTGCAGTACCGTGACAACTCTGCTAAAGTAGAGATTAAAATAATTGTTATTTTGATTCTTGTCAGTCTGATTCATTGATGTAGAAAGCCCATTCTGGGATAGTGTGGCAGCTCTGTCAGAATGCAAGAGATTCCCTGAAATAATTTGTTTCAAAGGAGCTTTGATATAAATCCTGAACCTCGTAATAATGTTCTAAGAGCTTCAAACTAATACACTTGCTGAGTATTCACTGTTTCTCCCTTCTTTGTAGTTGTCATAAACATACAGCTAAGGGTAGCATAAAATCCCTCCTGGGTAGCTGTACTGAATCTTTCCCTGTAGGGGGTAAGAAGCTCAAATAACCAATTTGGCACCTGACCAAAAGGGCCAATGAGGAAAGAAGATACTTTCAAATCTGGGGGTAGGTTTTGTGTGTGCTCTCTTTGTATTGTTCCCTCTTCTGAATGGGGAGCGAGAGACCAGGCAGGAAATATATCCCCTGAAAACATACCTGAAATGAGCATCTAAGATTACAAAAAATTGTAAGTAATGGCAAGGAAATGCATTACATTATCTTTTGTTTTAGCTTATGAATTTTCCCTGTGCTAAGAGTGAGTTTTATTCCTGGTTTTTTTGCAGCTTTGAATCTGATCCTATAGGGAAATCCTCTGTGTTTTAAATCTTTTTATTACTCTGTAAAAAGTACCTTCCATCCTGATTTTTGCAGGTGTGATTCTTTTACTTTTTTTTTTAAATAAAATTCTTCTTTTAAGAACCTGATTGATTTTCAGTGTCCTAAAACCTAAGGAGTTTGGTCTGTGCTCACATTATACCAATTGGTGAGGATATTATTTTCAAGCCTCCCCGGGAAAGGGGGTGAAGGGGTTTGGGGGAATATTTTGGGGAAACAGGGACTCCAAGTGGCCCTTTCCCTAAATCTTTGGCTAAATCACTTGATGGTGGCAGTAATATCGTCTAAGGACAAGGAAAGGATTTGTGCCTTGGGGAAGTTTGAACCTGAGCTGGTAGAAATAAGCTTAGGGGGTGTTTCATGCGGGTCCCCACATCTGTATCCCAGAGTTCAGAGTGGGGAGAGAACCCTGACAGTAGTCAAAATTGCAAATACTTATGTAGAACATAAAGATGGTTTGTGTTTGGTATGGAATTCAGACTCTGAGATTGAAGTATTAATTCCTTTTAACATGTATGTAATTAAGCTGGTGGTGTTCAGTATAAATTCCATCCACACCCTCAACTATGTTCTCGGAGTTGTAAAAATTATGTTACAATAGCATCAGATGTCATGTAGGTCAGTGGTTTTCAAACTGCGGGTCACAACCCAATAGTGGGTTGCGGAATGTAAGGCACTGGATCATGGTGACTCTGGTTAGCACCACCTACTGGGCCATTAAAAGTCCCGCTGGTGGTACTGCCCAGCTAAGGCAGGAAGGGTAGTCCCTACCTGTTCTGACACTGCGCTGTGCCCCAGAAGCGGCCAGCAGCAGATTCGCCTCCTAGGTGGGGGGGCCATGTGGCTCTGCGCACTACCCCCACCCCAAGCATTGGTTCCTGCAGGTGAGAGCTGCGCGGAGCTGCTTGCGCGCCTCTGCCTTGGAACTGGACCTGCAGCTGGCTGCTTCTGAGTCACAGCGCAGTCCTTGGTGCCAGGACAGGCAGGAAGCCTGCCTTAGCACCCCCGGTGCGCTGCTGACCGGGAAGTGCCCGAGGTAAGTCTGCGCCCCAATCCCCTGCCCTAGGCCTGAGCCCCCCATCGAACCCCTTCCTGTACCCCAAACCCTTCATCTCCAGCTCCACCCCAGAGCCTGCACCCCCCAGCCTAGAGCCCTGACCCCCTTCCACATTTCAACCCCCTGTTCCAGCCCTGAGCCCCCTCAAACCCGGAGCCCCCTCCTGTACCCTAAACCCCTCATCCCCATCCCCACCCCAGAGCCTGCATCAAGCCCAGAGCACACTCTGAACACCTCATTCCCGCCCCACCCTGCAGCCCTCACCCCCGCAGCCCAATCCATTGCCCCAGCCCAGAGCCCCCCAAACCCCTCATCCGCAGCTCCATTCGGTCGCAGGCATCAACAATTTTCTTCAACTGGGTCTCCAAAAAAAAAGTTTGAAAACCACAGATTTAGAAAGGCCTATCAACTAGGTTATGAGCATATAATGAAATACTGTAGGACCACTTTATTTTTCTAAGTTGTAACAGAGTTCTTGAAGCATCAGGCCTCTGTGTTTGTCATTCAGCACCAATGTCCTCAGAAATATGTGTCACTGAGATTTCATTTTATTTGCTAACATCATTCTGTGTTGCGAGTCAGTTAATTATTCATTTGTTGTAAGACCTCTGCTGTTTTGAGACAAGGCAGATGCAGACCATGTCAGCACAGAAACCCCTGACGTGCACTCTGTCTTGCGATTTGCTGGATTCCTGAACCTTGTGTATTTCTAGATGAGGAGCTATTGGGTGGGAATAGAATAGTCTACATTTAAAAATAAGCACCTAACAAATATGAGATTTCAGTTGCCCTCTGAACTTCAGGGAACAACAGGAGGTGATAAAGTGTGTCCTATGCCCTTGTAATGGTAACTGGGTGTTACTATTTCTGTTAACAGATAGTTCAGGCTTACAATTCAATTTAAGATCTGGTAGGGCAAATCAAATTTTTTGATGGAATTTGGTTGGAAATGTTAGAATTCGTGGAGTTAAAGAGGCCTGAGGACCAGGTGGCTGTATGAGTTCACCCTTAGACCTGGTCTACACTAAGAAATTAGGTTGGTGTAACTGTGTTGGTCAGGGGTGTGAAAAATCCACACTAACCCCTGGTTAGATAGTGCTAGAATTCAGCTGCAGCATTTTAACTGTAGATAAGCCTGTATTTTGCCATGGCTAATGGCAAAAATTAGCATGATTTAAGACACTCCCTGTTTTTAGTCCCTCCTTTTCTGGACTTCAGGTCTCAAACCATATTTTTCTATGCAGCAAACCTTCACCTCACCTCACCCTTTGTTATTATAAGAGGTTCCAGATCTTGTAAACCATTACAATTTGAAGTCAAGAGGAATTCCTCACAGGTTACAGGTGAATAGCAATTGCAACATTTTGTCTAAAAACCTTTTCCAAAAGCTAGGTTTTGAGCATTGTTAAAGAGTCTCAGTTAAAAAAATCTTTCTGAGATGTTCACTATATTTGCCATTGTGAGAGATTTTGAGAGAATTGCATCAGTGACAGCTTACTGTGAAACTTACAAATACAAGTAGTCTTCTTAAAAATAGGTCAGAATGGTAAATATGATCTCCATTGTCCCTGTTAAAATAAATCATGGTTTTCAAAAAACCACATGATTTAATTATCAGATATTATTTTAGTGGTGCATCACTTGATAAAGTTCCTTTCTAGGCTAGTGTCAGCTCTATCTCATCTATTCAGTGAGTGAGAATGTACATTTTCAAACCTGGAAATCTGGCTCATCAAAGAGAGCTTTGAGGAAGGGATTAAAATATCAGAATATAAAACCTGCAGAGTGTAGAAGTTATTCGGGTATTTGATAAATTTTTTTTGCTTAGACTAGCTATAAATTTATCTTGTTACTCTGTCTTACTGGACCTCTGCAGAGAGGTCAAGGTATATCAAGTATAGGACTACACTATATTCTTGCATTTTAAAGGTGTTCTTCTAGGTCAGAGTGGAGGCCCATGGACATGGCATTACGGAGGAAACTTGTACTCTTATTGCCAATGCCCGATTTGTGTAGTAGTCCCCAGGGCTGTCAATATGGTAATTTAAGCACTAAAACTTAAGAAAAAATAAGGTCCTTTTTTTAGAAGAGACCAGTGGAACTTTATATAGTACATATTACTCCAGTTCAGAATAAGGAAGGAAAGCTCTCTCTGTATATTGGAGAAAAGAGAGAGCTGCAATTAGATGTTTCCAGGCTGGGGAAAGTGAATTCTGATGATTTCTCCACAGGCACCTCAGACTTCAAATTTAGTAGTCCAACAAGAATTTTTGTTGTTGTTTTTCCCGTTCGTTGGGCTTTGGTCTCATTCTCGCAAATAAAATAAAATATTGTTACCACTGGAAGTTACAAAGGATTGGAAGAAAGCTAATGTAGTGCCAATATTTTAAAAAGGTAAACGGGACCAACTGGATACGTATACATCGGTTAGCCTGACATCAGTCCTGGGCAAAATAATGGAATGGCTGATATGGGTCTTAGAATCATAGAATATCAGGGTTGGAAGGGACCTCAGAAGGTCATCTAGTCCAACCCCCTGCTCAAAGCAGGACCAATCCCCAATTAAATCATCCCAGCCAGGGCTTTGTCAAGCCTGACCTTAAAAACTTCTAAGGAAGGAGATTCTACCACCTCCCTAGGTAACGCATTCCAGTGTTTCACCACCCTCCTAGTGAAAAAGTTTTTCCTAATATCCAACCTAAACCTCCCCCACTGCAACTTGACTAATAAAGAATTAAAGAAAGGTAATAAAATTAATGCCAGTCAACATGAATTTAGGGAAGGTAAATCTTGTGAAGCTAACTCTTTGAGATATAAAGTTTGGGTGATAAAAATAGCTGTGTTGATGTAATATACAGGCAGTCCTCAGACTTAGGACACAGTCATTGGTTTCTGAAAATTGCGTCATAAGTCAAAACGTTGTAACTCAGAACTGCAACCCACTCCCTTGTGGGACCGAGCGTTGTAAAGTTGAAACCAATTGCTGTAAGTTGAATCAGCGTGTCAATTCAGAAGCGTCGTAAGTGCTGTTTGTCGTCAGTTGAACGTCGTAAAGTCAAGGACTGCCTGTACTTAGACTTCTGAAAAGCTTCTGGCTTGGTACTGCACAACATTTTGATTAAGAAACTAGAATGATACAAAATCAACATGGCACACATTAAATGGATTAAACTGGACAGGTTTCAAAATGTAAATGGGGAATCGTCAAGAAGCAGTTGTGCTTCTAGTGCTGGTCCTATACTAGTTATTTTTACAAATGACCTGGAAGAAAACGTAAAATCATTACTGATAAAGTTTGCAGATGACACAAAGATTGTGGGAATGGTAAATAAGGAAGAAGATTGTTCTGGATCTGTGACCTATCTGGATCGCTTGGTCAGCTTTGGCACAAGCAAGCAATATCCATTTTATTATGGCCACGTGCAAAATCATACATTTAGGAACAAATAATGCAGGCCATACTTATGGGATGGGGGACACAGAAGCTATGACTCTGGAAAAAGACTTGGGAGGGTCCTGGTGGATAATAGCTGAACATGAGCTCCCAGTGTGAGGTTGTAGCCATAGATGCTGACTTTTGGTTTCGCCAGTGGGTGCCCCATCCCGGCTCTGCCCCCTTCCCCAAGGCCTCACCCTCACTCTGCCCCAGTCCACCTCTTCCTGCCCCTGCTCTGCCCCCTCCCCTTAGGTCCTCTTCCCAGAGCATCTCCTTCCCACTGCTCACTCCTTTCTTCCCTCTCCTGCCTTGAAGGCGAGGTGTGTGTGTTTGGGGGGGTGGGTTCAGCCTCCCCCCAAAACTGGCAGTGTTCAGCATATTTATACACTTGTTCCATATTCTGTTATTGAATGTGTGTCTATCATTGGCATCTTAACAATGTAATCATTATTAAAATAGTAATGAAATATATCATTACATTATCATGAATTACCGTATATTAAAATCATTACACTCAGCTACAAGCTGTCTTCACTAACGTCCTAGTTTAAAGACATTATGTTCACTCTGGGCTTTACACCTGCTTAGGGCCTGTTTGGGAGCTGAGGGCTGCTGCTGGCTGTGGGAAGAAGGTGGATGAGAGGGACAAGCAGTGGAGAGTCTTTCCCCTCTCCCTGCCCCTTTCTCCTCTCCCTTTCTTTCGCTCTCCCTGCCCCTTTCCCTTTCTCTTGTTTCTTCTCTAAGTCCTTGCTCCCCTTCCTGATGTTTCCCCATTCTTGCTTCTCACCCATGTCCCTTTTTCCATCTCTCCTCCCCAATTCCTGGTGGCTCTATCTAGTGCCTGCTCCCACCCGCACACTCAAAGTGGCAGAGGAGGTTCCCCCTCCTTGGGTGGGAAGGTTGCCAGTGGTTAAGGCGCAGGCCTCGGGCTCAGGTGTTCTGGGTCTGCTTTGCCACAGACTCCCTGCTTAGCCTTGCAAAAGTCACTTCACCTCTGTGTCCCCTAGATCCCACCTGCCAAATGGGGCTAATGCTAACCCTGCCTCCTAGGCTAAATCCATTCATTGCTGTGTAATGATGGGGGAAATGGAGATATAAAGGTGGGGAGATTTGGGCTGAATTTCTCCACAGCCTGGGAGTGAAAGCTAGCTCCGTGCAGGGGGGATGGGGGAGAGAGGAGCTCAGGCCAGCTCCACACAGAAGGGGGTTGGGGCCTCAGCCCTGCAGCTTCTGCCACTAGGGTTCCTGGGGCTCCCGAGCTGGGGACTTCAGCCCCACATCTTCTGCCAGGGTCTGGGGCTTCTCCTCCCCTCCCCCCCACCCAGTGCAGCTCCTGCCGGGGTCTGGGGCTTCTCTCCCCCTGCCTCCCCCAGTGCAGTTCCTGCTTGGGTCCAGGGCTTCTCCCCTGCCCCCCGCCCAGTGTGGCTCCTGCCGGGGTCTAGGGTTTCTCCTCCCCCACCATCCATCACAGTGCAGCTCCTGCTGGGGTCAGGTCTCCTCCTCTGTTCCCCAGCGTGGTTCCTGCCGGGGTTGAGGCTTCTCCTCCCCCTAATCCACCACTGCACCCAGCCCTAGCCTAGCTGGGCTCCCGTGGATCACCTGATGCCTGCTGTGGCTGGAGTGGAGCCTGGCTGGTAGGGAGCAACCATATACATAGACGCCATGGCCATCAGCCCAAGAGGTGTGGGGCAACCCTAGGTGAGTAGGGGCTGGCTTTGCTGCTACTGTTAGCCCAGCACTCCCACCCACACCTAACCCTTAAGATTTTTTTTTTTTTGTGAGACTCACTCAGCCCCTGTGGGAGCAGGGAGGTGAGAAACAGCTGATCTAAGCCTGCCCACCAAAAAGCTGATCGCAGTTGCACGCAGGCTGCCCCTAGGAAACAGCTCATAAGTCGAGGCACCCGCAAAACAGTTGATCGTTGGCTGCCAACAGCTGGTCATCCCAGTGGGTGCTGAGCACCCCCTATTTTTTTTCCGTGGGTGCTCCAGCCCCGGAGCACCCAGGAAGTCAGTGCCTATGGTTGTAGCCGAAAGATCTGATGCTATCCTTGGGTGCATGAACAGATGAATATCGAATAGGAGTAGTAAGGAGGTTATATTACTTCTGTATTTGGCACTGGTATGACCACTACTGGAATAATGTGTCTGCTCAGTCATCTCATTGGCTTACATTTTTCAGATATTTAAAACAAAAACCATATATAATTTTTATACACTTGTGCTTGAATAAGTGTGTAATGCAAGGAGTGATTTGCAAATTAAACATCTTGGCTCTGACAGCACAATTGCAAGGCTGTCACATAGTATTAGAAGCTTGCCCCACCCTGCATGTGCCGTGGCTCCGCACAGCTCCCAGAAGCAGCGGCATGTACCCGCTCCGGTTCCTACGCATAGGGGCAGCCAGGGGGCTATGCACACTGCCCCTGCCCCAAGCACTGCCCCTACAGCTCCCGTTGGCCAGGAACCACGGCCAGTGGGAGCTGCAGTGGTGGCGCCTGCATATGGGACAGTGTGCAGAGCTGCCTGGCTGTGATTCCACATAGGAGCCAGAGAGGGGACATGCTGCTGCTTCCGGGAGCTGCTTGAGGTAAGCACCACCCGGAGCCTGCCTCCCAACCCCCTTCCATATGCAACCCCCTGCCCCTGCGTGGTCCCCCTTCCACCTGGTCAAAAAGGACCCTGGAGGCTCCGGTCAGCACTGCTGACGGGGCCTTTAAAGTCCGGTCGGCGGTGCAGCGGGGCTAAGGCAGGCTCCCTGCCTGCCTTGGCTCTGCATGGCTCCTGGAAGCAGCAGCATGTCCTCCCGTCCCACTCCTAGGTGTAGGGGCAACCAGGGGGCTCCGTGCTCTGCCCCCACCCTAAGCGCCAGTTCCGCAGCTCCCATTGGCTGGGAACCCATCACCAATGGGAGCTGCGGGGCGACACCTGCGGACCGAGCAGCGCACAGAGACGCTTGGCCGCCCCTCCGCATAGGAGCTGGGTGGGGGGACATGCTGCTGCTTCCAGGAGCTGCCTCAGGTAAGTGCTGCCTGGAGCCTGTACCACCTCCCGTGCCTCTCCCCCTGCCCCAGCACTAATCCACCTTCTGTCCTCCAAACCCCTCAGTCCCAGCCTGGAGCAACCCTCCTGTACCCCAAACCCCTCATCCCCATTCCAGAGCCCACACCCCCAGCCGGAGCTCTCACCCCCCCACTTCCCTACCCCAGCCCTGATCCCCTCTCCCACCCATCGAACCCCGATCCCAGCCCAGAGCACCCTCCTACGCTCCAAACCCCTCATCCCCAGCCCCACCCCAGAGTCTGCACCCCCAGCCAGAGCTCTTACACCCCTACTCCAACCTCCTGCCCAAACCCGGAGCCATCTCCTGCACCCTGAACCCCTCATTTCTGGCCCTACCCCAAAGCCTGTAGCCCCAGCCGGAGCCCTCACCCCCTTCCGCTCCCAACCCACTGCCTCAGCTCAAGTGGTTAAAGTTGAACAAAGTTTTATAAGCAATTGAAAACAGAGTCTGGTAATGGGAAGTATTGGACAACCTTAGCAATAGGTGATGCTGCCAGCCCCACCTATAATTAACCACATCCCAAACATTTGTCTTTGGGTAATAATTCCTCGTTTTGTACTGAAGTGGGGGTTCAGTAAATCTTATAGAATATTGAATAGCTTTAGATAGAAGAGCATTTCCTTTGATATTTTACTATCAGTGATATTATTCTAATCAGTTTCTAAGGGATTTTTTAGGTCAGTTTCTCAAAGTAAATTCTAGCTCCTGTTTTTTCTCCAACCCCTGTATTTATGTCATCCAGTGTCTAAGTGATTGAGGCAAACAATGCTCTTTAGAACAGCTATTCTCAACTGGGGGTCCGCAGCCCCCGGGAAGCCATGAACAGGTTTTAGGGGGTCCGCCAAGCAGGGCCATGGTTAGACTCACTGGGACTTAGAGCTGAAGCCCTTGGAGTCCTGCCTCCCCTCTTGGGCATGAAGCTGAAGCCTGAGCAACTGAGTTTTGTGGGGTCCTGGACAATTGCCCTGCTTGCTACCCCCTGATGTTGGCCTTGGCTTTTATATTCAGAAAAACACTTTTGGTGGCACAGGTGGGTCGTGGAGTTTTTATAGCATGTTTGGGAGGGAACCTCACAAAGAAAAAGGTTGAGAACCCCCACTCTAGAAGATATTTTTTTCTGAAACAAACGTGGATTAAAGTAAAAGGGAGTTTTACATAAAATTTAGTAGTCATAGCTGAAACCCTTAGTCTTCTACAAGTGTGCATGATAAAGTTGGATCTTTTAGTATGGATTTCAGGTAAAAATGTACTGAAGGGAAACTGGATTTGACAGACTTAATCTTAGAGTGGTTTGGTTTAGTTCACTTGGCATTTCATGGGTAGCCTCAGATTAAAGGTAATAGAGAGCCTGGGATTAGGCTCAAGTAGGTTAAAGTCACCTAGAGATAGAAGAGGTTGATGTCGTTAAGGGCCATCCAGGATCTCTTTCCACCCCATAAAGAAATGAATAAACAACCTATCTTCTTTTTTAGAGATTGATTCAGAGATTGACAAGGCAACATGTTAATTTGGTAGATTTTTTTTAAGTCTTTTTATTCACTTTAATAGTATTTGTGTGCTTCTCTCATAAAAACATATCTTTCTTATCGCTTTATGCCCTTATCAAATAAGGTAGGAAGTTCTCTTTCACAATGTTACTCTATTCATCAGTGATCGTAATGTCCAGATTTTTAATTTTGTCAGATTGCCAAGAGCGGTCACATTGCAACAATGGCTTGAAGGCAAGCCCTACACAGCATTGGGTTGAATATCAGCAAATCAGTTTTTTTGGATTCAAAATTAGAGTAATCTTCAATTATTTCTATAACACATAAGATTGAAATATTATGGTTTGGGAACTATAGCATAATCTTTGCAAATTGCCAAAAGTCACTCCTTCAATGTACATATATCTAGATTTTAGCAACCAGTTGTATAGCTGCTAAAATATAAAATAAAGAGAGAACATACATGACATGTTTTAATTTAAAAGAAACATGAGGAGTAACCCATTTAATAGTTCAGAAACCCCAGAACATGTTATTCAGTCCTTCCATGTCAAGGGAAAGGGGTACAGCAGGGTGCTAAGCCTTTTTAGCTCAGTGCCAGTATATCAGAAATCTCCTTGTGCTTTTGGTTAGCGTATCTTTCATTCTTCAATACTGTTTTTTCTAAGTATATTAGATAATGTATGCAGAATTCAAGTTGCATCATTTCAGATGATTGGGCTTTATGTTAATCAGTAAAATGGGCTGCTATACTCTACAGCCCAGGCTTGGATTATGTTTTTGAAAGATAAATAAGAGAAGTGCTATCTTCATTCTATGGGAGAATATCCAGAATATTTAGGGTTTTTTAAAATGTCTATATTTTTATAAAAATTTGAGGGAAACCCTTCTGGTCCCGGAAATTTCCTGATGAGAACATGCTAACTACTGATTTTCAGTGGGAGTTGTGTGCCCTTTATGCTTTTGAAAATGTCTCCTCTTCATATCTGTGGGTGGGTGGGTGAGGTGCCAGCCAAAGTTCTACTTTTGGTAATGTAAGACTCCTAAAAAGTAGCTATAAATTCAGCATGTGCAATTTCAGATCTAGGAATAGCTTTAATAGATCACACCAGTGGTCTGTTTAGTCCAGTATCCTGTCTCTGACAGTGGCCATTATTTGTTGCTACTGAGGAAGGTGCAAGAAACTGTACAGTGGGCAATTACATAATAAACGGCTCATTAAACTTGTCAGGAAGAATTTTCCTCTATCAGTTATTGGTTAGCATATATCCAGATATCCAGAAGCATGAGGGAGAATCCCTGGTGAAAAAGGAGAGAGGACTAATTCTTGGGTGAGTTTGTCTGTTTCGTTTTTCTTTTGACTTGCTTAAAGTTTATAGTGTGGTTACATGGTCTGTTGTGGATTGTGTGTTTGAGAGCTGTGTGGGAGTGGGGGCCAGAAGCCTGCTAGATGAGAGTGCACTAGCAAGTCTCTAGCCTCCTGTCCTTTAATCCTTGATCACCTTTCCCCTGTGTGTTAGAGGGGACAGGGCTGACCTAGAAGAGAGAGACTATGGGAACTAGCGAACAGGGGAGTTTGCGAGGGCATTGGTAGGAGGGAGAAAGAATAAAATCACCATGGTTTGGAAAGGCCATGTTGCCAATGCCAACACTGCTCCTGGCTACTCCACCAGCACAGGCAGACACAGAACCCGACCGAGGATGCTTCTGCCCAGAGCATCCATGGCCTGCATTTCCTTGTCATATAGATAACCAGGTTGGGGAGACCACCAGAGTGAGAGGCGCCTAATGGTAGAATCTCTCAGGAAGCAGATGGGAGAGCTACAGGAGGAAGTGGCTAGGTTGAGGAGCATCTGTGCACATGAGGAATTCATTGAAAATATGCATGCAGAGTCCTCCAAGGTTGAGGAAGCAATTCAGCTGGAGGAGGAAATGGCTCCTTCAAAGGTTGAGGAAGCAGGCTGCTGGTTACTTCTGGCAGCAGACAGTGCTCTACTCTGCTCCCAACCTACCATCCATAGAGACAGGATGCTGCCCTGACCATAAGGGATAAGGAATTCTTCCTGAAGGTGGAGGAGAAGAAGCTGTGTACCCCCCAAGGCTGGGGGGATTGCAGCCACTGCTCCCAAGAGGAAACAAAGGCAAGGTTTGATGAATCCCTTCTAAGTGGAACAGAGGCATCCATCTGCTGGCCTGACATGGCATTCTGGGAGGTATGCTGCTGCCAGGGCCCATATCCAAAACATTACAGAAGGATTGCTGAGGATCTTCTAGCCCTCTGACTATTACTCCATGGTGCTCATCCATGTGGGTACTAATGATAATGCAAGATATGATCCTGAGCCAATCAGAAGTGCCTACAGGGCTTTGGGAATGAGGATGAAGGAGTTGGGAGCGCAGGTGGAGTTCTCATTGATCCTTCCGGCTAAGGGTAAGGTCTCAGGCAGAGACAGGCACATCTAGAGGTGCATGCACAGGCTGTGCAGGTGGTGTCACCATGAGGGCTTTGGCTTTTTCAATTTTGGATGCTGTTTCAAGAAGGACTGTTGAGCAGAGATGGGGTCCACCTATCAAGGAAGGGGAAGAGTATCTTTGGATATAGACTGGATAACCTAGTGAGGTGGGCTTTAAACTAGGTTTGACAGGAGCAGGAGACAGGAGCCCATGGAGACCTAGGTGAAGGATCGGAATCTGGGAGCAACATGGGCAATCACAGCAGGGACAAAAGAGAGATGAGAGAATATAGAGGGCAGATCTAATGAACATCTTATATGTCTGTATACCAATGCAAGAACAGGAAGAACTAGAGAGACTAGCGAATAATCACAAGTATTACATAACTGGCATCACATAGACTTGGTGGGATAGTTTATATGACTGGAATATTGGTATAGAAGGGTACAGCTTATTCAGGAAGGGCAGGCAGGGAAAAAAAGGAGGAACTGTTTGCTTATATATCAAAGATGTATATGTTTGCTCTGAGGTTCGGATAGAAGTGGGAGGCAGAGGTGCTGAAAGTCTCTAGGTAAGGATGAAAGGGGTAAAAAACAAGGGTGATGTTGAGTAAGGGTCTCCTATAAACCATCTAACCAGAAGAGGAGATGGATGAGGCTTTTTTTAAACAACTAACAAAATCATCCAAAGGACGGGACTCGATGGTGATGGGGGACTTAACTACCCATATATCTATTGGGAAAATAATACTGCAAGGCACAGATTATCAAACAAGCTCTTGGAATGCATTGGAGACAACTTTTTATTACAGCAATTGGAGAAAGTGGCTAGGGGAAAGGATGTTCTAGATTTCATTCTGACAAATGAGGAATTGGTTGAGAATTTGAAGGTGGAAGGCAGTGTTGGTGAAGGTGATTGTGAAATGATAATGTTCATAATTCTAAGGAATGGCAGGAGGAAAAACAGCACAATAAAGGCAATGGATTTCAGGAAGGCAGACTTTAGCAAACTCAGAGAATTGATAGGTAAGTTCCCATGGGAAGCAAGTTTAAGGGAAAAAAGAGTTCAGGAGAGTTGGCAGTGTTTTAAATAGACATTATTAAGGGCACAAGAGCAAAGTATTCCAATGCATAGGAAAGACAGAAAGTACAGTAAGAGACCACCCTGGCTTAACCAGGAGATCTTCAATGACTGGAAACTCAAAAAAAAAAAAAAAAAAAGGAGTCATACAAAAAGTGGAAACTACGCCAAATTATGAAAGGTGACTATAAAAAAAACAACACAAGCATGTAGGGACAAAATTAGAGAGGCTAAGGCACAAAATGAGACTAAACTAGCTGAGGACATAAAGAGTAACAAGAAAACATTTTACAAATACATTAGAAGCAAGAGGAAGATCAAAGATAGGGTAGGCCCATTACTCAATGAGGAAGGAAAGATAATGACAGACTATGTAGCAATGGCTGAAGTATTAAATGCCTTTTTTTTCTTTCAGTTTTCACTAAAAAGGTGAGCAGTGATCAGATGACTACCATCGTGAACATGAGTGTAAACGGGGTAGGATCTGAGGCTAAAATAGGGAAGACTAAGTTAAGAATTAATTAGGCCATGTCTGTACATACAGTGCTGCAGCAACGCAGCTGTCCTGATGCTACTGCAGCACGTCCAGTGAAGACTCTCTATTCCGACTGGAGAGAGCTCTCCCATCGGCATTAAAAAAACCCCCACCTAAGCCAGTGGCAGAAGCTATGTTGGTGGGAGAAGCATTTCTGCTGACATAGTACTGTGCACACGAGTGGTTATATCGGTGTAATTTCTGTTGCTCCGGGGAGTGGTTTATTCACCCCCGAGCGACATAAGTTATGCTGACATAGGCTGTAGTGTAGCCATAGCCTAAGACAACTTATATGTTTTCAAGTCAGTAGGGATTGACAAAATACATCCTAGAATACTTAACAGTGTGATGAGAGCTCTGAGCCATTAGTGATTATTGTTGAGAACTTGTGGAGGACAGGAGAGATCCCATAGGACAGGAAGAGAGCAAATATTGTACCTGTTTATAAAAAGGCAAATAAGACAACCCAGGGAATTATAGACCAATCAGCTTAACTTCAGTACCCTGAAAGATAATTGAGCAAATAATCAGTCAATCAGTTTGTAAGCACCTAGAAGATATAAATTATAAGTAACATTCTATATGGATCTGTCAAGAATAAATCATGTCAGACTACCCTAATATCCTTCCTTGACAGGGCAACAAGCCTTGTGGATGGCAGGGGGTGGTGAGGAGGGGAAAGCAGTAGATGTGATAAATCTTGACTTTAGTAAGGCTTTTGATACTGTCTCACATGACTTTCTCATAAATGAACTAGGGAAATACAGCTTAGACAAAGTTATTATAAGGTGGGTGAACAACTGGTTGGAAAACCATACTCAGAGTAGTTGTTAGTGGTTCCCAGTCAAGGTGGAAGGCAATAATGGGTGGGGTCTGTGACATTGCACCCCATATTCTTCACAGTGAAGATATGATATGATTATGACATAATTATGATGCATTTTATGCAGGGTCGATTTGATTTAAATCAAATTGATTTAAATCTAATCAGGAAGACTCGATTTAATCATGGATTTCTACATAAAAGTGCATTCTTGTTGGTTGTTTTAACCTTAATACATATTCTTCACAACTCAGAGATAGATATAGGTTTCATTTTTAGAAGGTACACACTGTACACTTTTAAAGTGATTTATTTTGAAAACTTTTCAGATTAGTTTTACGCTATATCAGAAAATGAAAGATTATTTGGTTATTTCATTTCCCAAAGGTAATTGAAGCAGATATTTATGAAATCATTGGGAGGTGAACTATCTCCAGTTCAACAGGTTAATCATTAATATTTGGAGGATTTTCTTGCTATAGTGTATTTGGAGGAGAACATCACCAGACAGACATTTAAATTGTTTTATTTAACTAAAACAACAATGTTATGTATTCTGGATTTTTTTCTTCAACAGCAAACATAATATTTTAACAAAACAAATATTCAACATTTTAAATTTAGTTAAAAGAAAAGGAGTACTTATGGCACCTTAGAGACTAACAAATTTATTTGAGCATAAACTTTCGTGAGCTACGTGAGCTGTAGCTCACGAAAGCTTATGCTTAAATAAATTTGTTAGTCTCTAAGGTGCCACAAGTACTCCTTTTCTTTTTGCGGATACAGACTAACAGGCTGCTGCCCTGAAACCTGAATTTAGTTAAACATTCAAGTTTTTTAAAATCAGGTTTGTTTTTGTTAAAATTGTTTTTAACTAAAATAGTTAAATGAAATATTTTAAAAAAAAACAACAACAGAAATCAACTATGTCAGCCAGGTCAACATGAGAAACTTAAAATATTGGCTTCTGCAGCTAACTCGGTCGTCTTCACCTTCATTTTCCTGTTCGTTCATAATCTGGAAAAGAAAAACAAGCTTTCCTGCTTTTTCAGGTCCCAAGCGATTTCTCAATTTGGAATGAATTAGCCCAAAGGAAGAAAATATTCTTTCTACACCAGCAGAAGAAGCTACTGCTGTTAAAAGTGAGATTGTCACTTCAGCAGTCTCTGAATCCAAGTGCTTAAGTGACTTCCACCAGTTCACTGGTGTGACTTTCTTTAAAACATCATCTGCAAACATATATTTCTTGAATGGTTCACCCTTAGTTCAGAAGTTTATTATAGTTGCCATTATGGAGGGATGGTTGCTGGATATCCATGTCATAGTCCACTCCTCTTCTTCAGCAGTTAAGGTTTGACCCTGGTACCGAGTATTGAGAATCATTGTAAGAAAGTGAGCTGCTGATAGTGCTTGTCCCATTCAGTTTTTTAATGCTTGTAATTTAACTTTGTCATTGCATATTTCTCTTTTTAAGATCTCACTGAGTTCCTTCCAAATTTCAACAGTGTCAGCAATAAAACAGCTATTTCCCTGCATTTTATTCAAGGTTACAGAACTAGGCTTCAGGGTACTCAGCATGTGTTCAACATTTCTCTTACACCCAACGTTGAGAACTTTGGCTGTGACCGTTCCATCTATTTTTTCACGATTTTGTTCACAAACTGTCATCAGATTAGGCCAGTTCTTGATATAGTTCTCAAAACAGTCCACTACTGAGTTCCATCACACGTCTTGTGGGAGTGTTAGCTTGGTTTCTCCCACTTTTTTCAGAGCAGTTGCTGCAAAGTGGTTGTTATGGAAATATTTTGAAATTTCAGCAACATTAGCCTTTATTTCTGGAACACTGAAGTCTTTGGTTAGGAGGTGCATCAAATGAGCACTGCAACTGTATGTTGGGACTTGTAGCTTGGGACTCTTCACTTTCTTCTAAATTTCTTCTCGTCTTGAATACATTTGCAGCATTGTCTGTGACCAAGCTGCATACTAGACATTTGAATATTTTTTCACAGTTTGTTATGGCTTTTACTGCTACTACTTGTAAGTATTCTGCTGTTTGTGCATTTCCTGATGTATCAATTGTTTCTGTAAGGAAGACATTCCCTTCTTCTGTTGTCACACAAGCACATACAACAGGATCATTGTGGACATTGCTACCCCCATCAAGACTCAGGTTAACAATTTTACCCTCTAGACCTTTTGCACACTGCTCAGTTTCTCTTTCATGCACTTTATCCAGCAATTTGCCTGCAACATCTGCTCTGTTGGGTGAACTGTATCCTGGTCTTAATGACTGAACCAAATTAATGAAGTGTGGGTTCTCAATCATACGGAAAGGAGAGATTGTTGCATAAACAAGCCAGGCAATTTTTTCATCAATTACCTCGTTTTGTAATCTGCTGGTTCTTATAGCAAACTTATCTATTGTTTCGTTTGTGCAGCCAGGCCTTGCATTTCTTTGTTGCACTGTTTGCATTTTGCATGCATGCCTGTCTTACCCACAGGTAGAGGAACTTCATTAAAATATTCCCAAACTGGGTCTCTTTACAGCCTACTGCCATTATAGGTTTTCCCTTCTAGTGAGAGAAGGTATAGTAAGTAGATCTCAAATCAATGAAGGCTACACTCAGAAGGACCTCAAGATTTCTGGAATGTGCTGCTCAAACAGTTTCACTTTTGTTTCTACTACCTGTCCTTCGCTTCTCACATTTATCTGCAGACTTCTTCTCCTTGTCCACATGTATTCCACCCCCAACAATCTTCTATTCATTGAACTTTTTGAAACTTTACACTTTTAGAGAGAGGTAAGGGATTGACTGTGTGTACACAAATTTGCAGAGGGACAGTAGGGTTGAGGTCTGTTATTTGTCACCTCTCTATATTATTTATTTATTTAAAACATTTTTGCTGTTAACAAGCATGTTATCTCTGGAGACACAAATCTACAGTTTGAGAACTGCAAAACTAAGCATCTCTGATGGTATCTTCTAGACTGATAACTGAGTCCCATTGGGTAGATAGAAAGATTAACCTAAATAATCTATACAGAAGCCCCTGGAACGCTGTAAAATTAATCCATGAACTATTGGAACTCATTTACAAAACTTTTCTTAAACATTTCATGACTATAGTCTCAGACTATAGAATTAGAATTTATAATCCCTATTCCATGATGAGATATCTTTGAGCTATAATGTATCTTAATTAAAACTCTCTTTAGATAGGTTTTTTCCTCAAAAAGCATTTTATCAAAAAAAATCCAATTTAAATATAAAAGATCATTGATTTTTATCCACCCTGATTTTATGCAAGAGAAGTCATGTGAAGTGTCATTGGAAAAGTTATGCATATTGACTATGTATCTGTATTTCAAATGTCGTTAAACCCGGGTAATATCCAGTACACAAGATGCTTTCAGGCTAGATCCGTGGTTCCCAAACTTGTTCCACTGCTTGTGCAGGGAAAGCCCCTGCTGGGCCGGGCCAGTTTGTTTACCTGCCGCTGTTTGGAAAGCCCCTGTTTGGCCGATCGCGGCTTCCACTGGCTGTGGTTTGCTGCTCCAGGTCAATGGGAGCTGCTGGAAGTGGCGCGGGCCGAGGGACATACTGGCCGCCGCTTTCAGCATCCCCCATTGGCCTGGAGCAGTGAACCGCAGCCAGTGGGAGCTGTGATTGGCTGAACCTGTGGACGCGGCAGGTAAACAAACCAGCCCGGCAGGGGCTTTCCCTGCACAAGCTGTGGAACAAGTTTGGGAACCACTGGTGTAGATAGTGGGGAAGGGCCTATTCATGGCAATGGGCCATTAAGAAGCTTATCTCCCAGATAAGCCTTCCTGAGAACACTCCAAACAGCCTGTGAATAATGGCTGCTATGAATCTACAAGGATATGTGATCAGACCACATGATGCTGGACTCCATCTTGGGATGTTAGTATTTTTCCCCAGACTGGTCTGGGAACCAAGCTTTGAAACAAAGGGTTCCTGCCATATGCAAAAGCTATATAAGGCAAGGAGTGATATCATCTGGGGTTCTTCACTCCCCACAGAAGAAGACTCCTGGAAACCCTTGTGGAACAACTGAACTTGGGGAAGTGCTGGGCTGAAGCTAAAGGGATTTGTAGCCTGTGAATGAAACACCTGGGGATTCCAAGCTGTAAAGCAAGTGCAGCTTGCCCCCTAAAGAATCTGCAGCCTGCTTGTATCATCTCTTAGGGCAAGAATCTGCTAATTCGTATCCAATCTATTTAGTATATTAAGATTAGTTTGCATTTTTTATTTGCTGTGTAATCTCCTTATCTGTTTGCTATACTTTGTAATCACTTATATCTTTTGTAGTTAATAAACTTGTTTTTGCTTTATCTAACCAGTGAGTTGGAGTGAAGTATATGGGAATCTTAGCTCAAGAGGCAAATGCTGTTGCATATTCCTCTCCACATTGAGGGAGGGGGCAAACTTTATGAGTTTAAGCTGTACAGTTCCCCGTGCAACACAAGACGGTATAATTTTGGGTTTATACTCAAGAGCCTGGGAGCTGGGAGTTGCCTTAGCTGTGGCCTTCCTATGCAGGGGCTGGTCAGAGAGGCTGCAGAGAGCCCCAGCTGCAGCTGGGTGTGTCCCTATCTGTATGTATGCTGGTGAAAGTGCAGGCTGGAGGACTTGGCAGCTTGTCATAGCAGTATCTTGTGAGAGGGAGCCCAGGCTGGTGGGTCAGGGGGCTCAGTGGTACACCAGTTCCAGGTGGCACCCTGGGGGGGGACCCATCATAGGGTCCCACAGGGATTTGTCCTCTGTCCAGTTCTAGATATCTTCATAAATAGGGATAATGGCATAGAGAATACTCTATGGAAGTCTGTGGACAATACAAGCTTGGAGAGGTTGCAAGCACTTTGGAGGATAGGATTAGAATTCAAATGATCTGGGCATAAATAAATAAATAAATAGGATAAAATTCAGTAAGGACAAATGAAGAGTACTCTGCTTAAGAAGGAATAATCAGTTGCACAAATACAAAATGGGAAATGATTACCTAGAAACAAGTACTACAGAGGAGGATCTGGGGGTTATAGTGGATCACAAACTAAATCTGAGTTAACAATGTAATAATGTTGCAAAAAAAGCAAACATCATTCTGGGATGTATTAGCAGGAGTCTTGTAAACAAGACGCAAGAAATAATTCTTCCACTCTACTCAGCACTGATAAGGCCTCAACTGGAGTAATGTGTTCAGTTTTGGGCACCACACTTTGGGAAAGATGTGGACAAATTGGAGAAAGTCCACAGGAATGCAACAAAATTAATTAAAGATCTAGAAAACATGACCGATGAGGAAAGATTTATAAATTGGATTTGTTTAGTCTGGAGAAGAAAAGACTGACGGGGACATGATAACAGTCTTCAGTTACATAAAAGGTTGTCAGGAAGATAATAAATTGTTTTCCTTATCCATTGAGGACAGGACAAGAAGTAATGTGTTTAAATTTTATCAAGGGAGATTTATGTTAGACATTAGGAACAACTTCTTAGCTGTAAGGGTAGTTAAACACTGGAACAAATTACCTAGGGAGTTTGTGGAATGGCTGTCATTGGAGGTTTTTAAGAAGAAGTTAGACTAACAGGGATGGTCTAGATAATACTTAGTCCTGCCTAAGTGCAGGGGATTGGATTAAATGACCTCTTGAGGTACCTCTAGTGTTACGTTTCTGTGATTCCACAAGGTTTATAAATCCCTCATATTAAAATATATATAATTTTTATGTAACTGTGGATGTTCACATTATCCATATAAATGTGTAATCTGTTTTTGAATCCTATTAAGCAGTTGGCCACGATGAGACATTGTGACAATGAATTCCACGTATTCTTTATGTGTTTTGAAAAAAAGGATTTCCTTTTAATAGTTGTGTAATTTGTCACCTTTCAATTTAATTGAATGTCCCCTTGTTCATATGTTGCTATAGCAAGTAGGAGTGCTTAGTCTTTGTTTATACTATTAATTATTCTGTGTTCGTCTGTCATGTCCTCTTTTATTCATGTTCTTTTTAAATTATAATATCCCAGCAGTTTTCAGCTTCTTCTCGGATGGAAATCTTTCCACATCCACAATTATTTTTGTCTCCCATCTCTAGACCACTTCTGTTTCTGCTATATCTTTTTTGAAATAATGTGATGAGAACAGAATATTCCCTAACAGAGTATTCCAGATGACAATTTATCATTGATATATATAAATAATATTTTCACTATTATTTTCTATGCTGTTCTGGATACATCGAACAGGAGCCATATCTTTGTATTTGTACTACAAAGCATATTGCACACTAAAATAGTAATTAAAATTTATCAAACCAAATTTGGAAAAATATGGACCAAAATATGGGTAATGAAATTTTAATCACCTCATAATAAAACCCGAAACACTTACTCCAGGCAAGGCAATGAGAAGAATTTGGTAATTTTTTACCTGATCCATACTAGAGGGGGGGAAAGGGAACTTTATGTGGTAGGTTGTTTTTAAATTATTTGGTTAATTTTGTTCATTTGCAGCTTTTTGAAATTACTCTGAGGTTTGGAATAGTAATAGTAGTCTTGGCAGAGATGGGTTAATGGTTAGAGTGCAAATGAAGAGGTCAGAGATGTTAAATATGTACAGTTGTATGTGATTGTAGAAATAAAGAAATTTATCCCTGAGTATCTTGCCCACATGTTTATAGCTATTTTGTTAGATTGAGAGGTTACAAGGAATATTATCCCTGATATTTCAAGGGTAAACTGATTGCCTTTAAAGTTGAATAGGAATTTTTCTTCCATATCATTACATTGTGCAGTTGGGCAGGAAATGCATTGTGGGGAATGTGTTTGCCTTATTCTAAAGCAAGATTAGGTTTTGGCTGCTGCCAGGTACAGGTTGCTAGACTAGACTAAGCAGTGGTCTCTTCTGGTATGGTAACTCCAGTGTATCCATGAGGTGATTTCTAGAAATTGCTTGTGCTCTGAGAGCACACTTAATATCACACGCCAGGGCCCCAGGCATAGTGTGTGGATCAATGTGGGATACTAACATCAGAGAAGAGTTTGTGTAGGTAAGTTTTTTTTTGTTTTGTTTTTTGATTTATGTTTCTGGTTTAAATTATGGATTCCCCCCGCCCCCTTCACAATGGTAGTGTGAATGTTTCTTTCATAGTTTACTAATGTTCTTGCAGTAATACCTTAATTTTCATTTGGTGTGTGTTGGCGTTTATAGTGGTTTTGTTCATTGTTGAAATTAGGCTGTCCCGCACACAAGTACTTCTAGTTTAATGTTTGCTTTTGCTGAGTCTGGTTCTGATTCATTATGTTTACATGACTCACCATCAGCCATCTGTTAGTTATAATTTAACTTTCAAGGTTGTATGTAATTTGGTTTTATTTAATGAAGTGCAATAAACAGCATTATGAAGCTTTTCTCTTTTAATCTTACAAGGAAAAAAATCCATATCTAAAAAAGCAATTACAAAGAAGAGGAAAGGTGTCACAAAGCCTACGGTGCCAGAATTTCAGGTAAATGTCTCAATTTTTGTTCTATGTACTTGAAATCTAAATGTCTTTAGAGCATGTATCTCCTACTGCAATTTGCTGTGACTCTAGAAGTTATGCTTGCAATTAATGAGGAGTGACTCTCTTATTTTCTTCCCACCACAGACAAGCAGATCCAAAGAATTAATCTGATAGAATTCTCAGATGTGTGTGCTGCTTTTTGTAGCAGTAAATGTTTTCATATATATTTAATTATGTACAGCCTTACATAGCGTTGCCGAGAGATACTTAAGTAAGATTGTCAAGGAAAAAATACAGAACATGCTTTGAAAAACTAATAGTGATTCATGTAATAGGTAATACTGTGTACATATTAACAAACCTGTAGTTTCCATGGGTATAATTAGTTGCATTTTTACATGTTGTATGACGCTGCATATCCTTGTATAAGGGAGACCTTGCTTGATTTACTCTGAGTCTGAAAAAAGCCAGACTTGTGAAATCTTTTTTTTTTTTTTTTAAGTTTTAACTCTTATCTGTACATGAACTTTAGACTGGAGAGCTCAAAGAGAATGCTAACTATAATAGTGTTGTTTTCTTGTGCTACTACAGCTAAAGTCTTTCAGCATTTCTATTATAAATCATGATTTATGTATGCATGTTCACTTGGATTGGAGTGCTCCTGTAACTACAAGACTGTCTTTTTACTCTTTTATATCTCTTACCTAAAGAAAGGCATCAGTAGTATTCTTAGCACTAAGGCCTTACGTAAGTTATAATCATTCTGGAAAACCCACAAATAGAACCATTTCTTCTGTGAAGATGCAGTGTCCCAGAAGGGGTCACAGATAGAATTTCTAAATGGTAATGCCTAGTAACTAACCCTAGATGCTAGATCACTACCTATATCTAAACATTTTTGTTATGCTCCTAGTATTAGGTACTAGAATTGCAACTAGCATCTGTAGAAGTGTTAGATTATGGAGGAGGAAAGGGTACTGATAAAAGTCCGGGGGGGGAGTATGTCAAGTATGCCACAAAAATTATATTTTCTTGGCACATTATCCACATGTATATTAATTCACAATTAAATATTAATAAGGCCCTGCCTGCGCTATTGTTTTTAAAAAACTGTTTCAGCTAGTCAAGTTTTGATTCCAGTGTAGACAAGACATAAGTTATCTAAAATGTCTTCCAGATAATGTGGAGCCCAATGAGTTTTAAAACTATTTTAACTAAGTTATGACCTGTCAATACTGGCAGTACAACCTTACTAGGAAATCTTTTTTTAATACCAGTATGCAGGCAGGGCTGAAAAAGAGGAGTCCTGTCCAAGAATATGTACATATGAAAGGAGGTATAGTGGAAATACTGCTAAAGTTTTTGGATATGGCAGGGTAAAGTGTGCCTTTATAATGCTCTCCTGGTGCCCTGTGCTCTAAATATGTACTTAAGAAATATTTATAGCATTTCATTAATATAGTGGTAATCTTTTTTAATTGAGGCTCTGCAAGCCTGTTTTAAGGGTATGAAATATGCAAAGTGAGGCACTTTGATAATCATAAGAGTATTGTTATCCTTGCACATAGACCTATTGTAAAATAAATACATAAAGTTCAGAATTTTTTTCAGAAGTTGCTTTATATACGTGAGACATATCTGGCAATATAGAAACACTTCAAGCTGTACAAAACCATAATGTGGACATAGGAATTACAGTATTATTTATTGAACTTTATTTCATCAGGATAGATCTTATTGGGGAGATGCTTTAAAAAGAATCTCAGTGGCTGAGCAAATTATTATTCATAATAAAAGCCACAACCTGCCCAAAATACAAACAAGTACCCAAACTATACATTACAAATACATATTGGTAAATATTTCAAGCATAATTCTAACATCAAGTTGGAGGGAATACCATGAGGAGGAACAACATGAGAAAATGTTTCCCAGTTTCACTGCTCTCTGTTCATAGTTTTAATACCAAAGTGAGTATGAAATCACAGATTTCATAAAATTTACTGCCAGACATGTAAGTATAATTTAAAAGAATGAAGAACAGAACATAAAGACACTTTCAAGTCAGCGACCATAAATCCTCATCTGTAATGATTTGCCAACTCAATTTTTCTTAACAGTGTAAGTGATAAATCTTCTTATCATTAGTTTGAAATAAACAAAGTTTTTAATTTGCCTGAAAAGATTTGCTCTGGATTGTTACAGTACTTGTTTTATAAGATTTGAGCTCAGGGCTGATTTAAAAAAAAAAAATTAAAAGCTTCAAGAGCAGAGTAGGCAGGGGAATGCATTCAGCTGTTTTCTCATAATAGTGCATATAAATAGAAGTCAAGCTTTTATGAATTCTGAATATTAAGATCTGATAAAGCAAATTTGACATGCCATAAATCATGAGATTCAAAGTTAGATATTGCATGTCCCATTTTTTTCAACAACTTTTAGAGCAAGAGTCCTAAATTCATAATTACTCTAATAAAAATTGTGCTTGAATAATTTTGTTTCAGAGAAATTACAATAGTTAAATTGCTTAAACAGGAAGGAGACATTGTTTTCTCATGTAAATAAAATATGTTCACCTTCCATTACACAATTTTTTGTATAAAATATTTTTTATTTTAAGAACATAGGACCAGCTCTGCACAGCTCCTGGAAGTGGCCGGTATGTCCCAGGCTCTGGTTCCTAGGCAGAGGAGCCAGGGGGCTCTTCATGCTGCCTGCGCCCACAGGTGCTGCCCCCACAGCTATAGAGCCAGAGCTCAGGGTGGGGGCAGTGTATGGAGCCCCCACGACCGCCCCTGCACCTAGGAGCCAGATATGCCAGCTACTTCCGGGAGCTGCGTGGAGCCAGAGAGCCTGCCTTAGCCCCACCGCGCCACTAACCAGACTTTTAGCAGCCCAGTCAGCAGTGCTAACTGGAGCCACCAGGGTTCCTTTTCGACTGGGCCTTCCGGTCGGAAACCAGATGCCTGGCAACCCTAGCTGGGCGGAGGTCATTGTCACCGTGCCTCCGTGGGTCACAACTGAAAATACCAAATTCAGGACAAACTGCTGAGAAATAGGGCAGACACCCCCCCAAAACTGCTGGTTATTCTCCCGTAAGATATAACAAACCAGCAACAAAAGTAAATTTCTGGGTCACCACACTGGCTAACAATAAGTCAAAAAAGCAGTCTCTTTAAGCATTCCAGTCTTGGATTCAACACCCAGATCCTAGACTTAAAGATGAATCATTATTTAAAACCCATTTAATCAAACAAAAGGGTTCTTCTGATCCCAAAGGACCAGCCACATACCCAGGTCAATATGTAACTCAGATCATACCCAATAATCATGCTGTTGCCAATCCTTTAGTATCTAAAATCTAAAGATTTATTTATAAGAAAGAAAGAAAGAAAGAAAGAAAGAAAGAAAGAAAGAGAGGTGAGAGTTAAAATTGGTTAAATAAATCAAATACACACTATAATTGCCAAGTCCTTGGATCAGTCTTGTAGCAGTGATGGAATAAACTGCTGGCTTGTTAAGTCTCTGGTTGCTTCCAAATCATTGGAAGGTCCTCAGTCCTTTGGTTAGAATGTTCCCATTAGCATAAGTTCATAGTTCAGAGGATTGAGCCGGAAAGATGCAAAATGGAGATATTTCCAGGGCCTTTTATAGCTTTTGGCAATTGAAGGGAAACCCATTGTTCTCACTGTGGAACATTACAGGTAACAAGATGGTGTTTGGAGTCACAAGGGCAAGTCACATATCCATGCATGTT
This sequence comes from Caretta caretta, assembly GCF_965140235.1. Lineage (NCBI taxonomy): Eukaryota > Metazoa > Chordata > Testudines > Cheloniidae > Caretta > Caretta caretta. The sequence goes on along the minus strand of NC_134210.1, from coordinate 104,770,149 downwards.
GTCGCTCAGTCATAGCAGAAGCCATTACTGGTACTCTAGTTAGAAGTCCATCAGGTGTGGATGGGCTTCTTCCATGGTCCCTTGTGAGTTAAGTGTTTCTTGATGAGCCATTTAACTTGTATAGTCCCTTCAAGACGTGCAGGATAAATACCTTGTGAGTGTTACCACAGGAGCAAACGTATCTGAAATATAGGTATACAGCCAATACTCATAATTTCAAATACAAAATGATACATGCATACAAATAGTATAATCATAATCAACAAATCAGAACCTTTCCATAAACACCTTACTTGACACACTTTGTATAAGATGTGTTGCAATTATATAACAGTGGTAGCAACAATGATCTACATCAGAGGTGGGCAAACTACGGCCCGTGGGCCACATCCCACCTCCTGTCTGCCTCTTGAGCTCCCGGCCGGGGAGGCTAGCCCCCGGACCCTCCCCCGCTGTTCCCCCTCCCTTGCAGCCTCACCTCACTGCGCTGCCAGCTCAATGTTCTGCGAGCTCCTGGGGCAGCGCAGCTGCAGAGCCTGGCCTGACCCAGTGCTCTGTGGTGCGTGATGTGGCTGCCTGTCCTGGTGTAGCCGTGTCGCCAGCCACCGGTGCTCCAGGCAGCGCGGTAACGGGGCAGGGAACAGGGGAGATTGGATAGAGGACAGGGGAGTTCAAGGTGGTGGTCAGGGGGCGGGGGTGTGGCTTGGGTCAGAGCTGTCAGAGTGTGGGGACCAGGGGGTTGAATGGGGGCAGTCAGGAAGGAGATGGGGGTTGGATGGGGTGGTGGGGGGCAGTCAGGGGCAAAGGTTCCGGGGGCAGTCAGGGGACAGGGAGTGTTGGGATGGAGCAGTGGATGGGGCAGGGGTCCTGGGGGAGCTGTCAGGAAACAGGGGGGCTTGGATGGGGCAGGAGTCTCGGGGGGGGGGGGGGCGCATCCAGGGTTGAGAAGCAGGGTGAGGGAGCGGGGGCTGGGCCACACCTGGCTGTTTGGGGAGGCACAGCCTCCCCTAACTGGCCCTCCATACAATTTCCGAAACCCGATGTGGTCCTCAGGCCAAAAAGTTTGCCCACCCCTGATCTACATGGTCATATTTTAATTATATAATGTCACAGTCGCCTCCTCTGTATGTCACGAGCAAACTTACAGCATATTTCAGTAACAAACATGCAGAAAAATCTCATAACTTCATATACACTAATGATATACATATTTTGGCAGAAAAATGGGTTTCAGCAGATCATGACCTTTCATATGAAACCTTGCATGGCATGAATATGTGGGTTCCAGGGTGCTGCTTTGAGGTACAGAGTGCCACAGTAATTGGTCAACAGTTCTGAAAATCAGGCCCATATATGTTAATCAACCCAAATCTTTGATTCTTTTTTACGTACATGCTTAACTTCAGTGTGCATAGACTTCAGTGGACCTATTCACACCGCTTAAAGTTTCAGCACATACATAAATATTTGCAGACCAGGTGCCTGAAAGACCCAAATTTTATCTTCAGTCGCCACCTGCAAAAACCATAAAGGGCACAGCTTTTTTCCCACATTCTTTTTCTTGTTCAAAATATTTAGTAGTAGAAAGTGTGTTGTTTTACATGCCTCTCTTGAAAAAGAACCAGCAATTAGCTATGAGGATGTGACAACAGGAATCAAAAGATAGGTATTCTGGTTTCATTAGTGGCATTTTCCCTTAAGCTGAGTGGCAAAAACTTTGCAACAACTTAGAATGCAATATTATCACAAAAAATGAAACACTGAATTAAGCCTACTAGCCCTTCCACCTGAGGTTTTTTTAAAGAGAATGCTGCAGTGATGTTTATGCTGTTTATGCAGTCAAGTACCCAAAATGTAGGAAATTTCAAAATTAAAGTAGCCTGTGCAACCTTAATTCTTCCTCCTTGCGCTTATACATCATGATACAGTCTATAATTACATCATCACATACTTTTTCCCTCCATAGAATCCTGTTTTCATTCAGTGCACAGAATTGATGGTGTTCACTGACTGAGCTGCTTTTCAATATTTTGTTGTATCCTCATTCACTGTGTAGCCTCAGGCATTTATTACTATAGTATCTGAGTGCTTCACAAGCATTAACTAATTTACCTTCTCAGTACACCTGTGAGATGAGGGGATGGTATAATCCCAATTTTACTGAGATACCTAGAGATTAAAATCAAAAGTATCCACTTTGGGTGCCCAACTTGACACCTCTAAGATCTGATTTTTCAGACTACTTCGCTTTATACAGCCTTTTATATATTCAAAGCACATCTCCCATTGACTTCACGTACAGCTATAAATGCTCAGTATTTCTGTATATCAATCCCCAGGATCTCAGTTTGGGCATCCAAGAACACACAGTTAGTGAACATCTGTGAGAAGTTTGGATGAAGTGACTTGACTAGCATCACATAAGAACTCTGCAGCAGAGGCATGGATAGAATCCAATTCTCTAGGGTAACATTCATGCCTTAATCACGAGACCTTTTTTTCTCTTCCTGCAATTCCTTGCCTCATTCACTGCACATCTTTCAACTTCTGCAACAAATGAGATAGGGGTATTACAGCCTCCTTCACTACATAACTCTGATTCATCCTGAGAACACAGTACATCCTGTACATTGAATGATGCAGGAATCCTGTGAAAGAGATAGTACATGATCAGGGAATTAAAAACTGTATCATAGTGCATATGCACAAGGAGGCTACATGGACAATCTTAATGATGGCATTTCTTAACTTTTGAATGATTGAATTTGGAACCTCAGTGTTCCTTAAACATGTTTTTTTGTGTGTAATTTCCTAGGTTTTTAAAAAGAAAACTGAAAAAATAGAATTAATCATGGGGAACCATATTGATACCCGCATGGTTCATCAGCAGGGTTGGAAACTTCTCCTTCGAGTGCTGTCCCTGTAGGTGCTCCACTCCAGGTGACGGTGCATCCTGGAGGCGTTGATCGGAGATCTTTGGTAGCAGTGCCTGGTTGGGATGCACGTGCTCAGCTGCTGTCTTGCGGCATCATTAGTCTGCCTGAGCGTGCACGTCCCACAACCCCCCAGTTCCTTCTCAACCGTCCTCGGCTGAAGACGGGACTCGAGGCAGTTCTGATCCTCTTCCCTGGTCACTAAAGGAAATAAGTACAAAGACATAGAAATAGTTAGTTAGAAACATCCCAGTTATTTCCCTTCCTTTAGAATAGTTAACTAGTTTAAAAAAAAACAAAAAACTTTATTCTTTTCCTCAAGTTTGTCTCCAATTGAGACACGCTACCCAAGCATTCCTAGTGCAATAATGCCAGGGTCTTCAGGATTTAAAAAATGTGACTCCTGTCAGGAGCCTATGCCATGGTCTGCCGGACACTCACGCTGTGTGAAGTGCCTCGGTGAGACACATGTCCCTGCCAAGTGTGTCCATTATACCAGCCTGAAAACCAGGGCCTCGTCGTGGCAGAGACCTGTGGCTGAAAATGCTCCTGATGGAGAAATCCCTACAGCCGCCTATGGAGACGGGCAATAGCAAACCCTCTCCCTCATGCTTCCTGGCCAGGTCAGAACCAGTTGGGAGCATGGCTTCACCCTCTCAGGCGAAGAGGCAGGAAGCCCAACTGTCTCCTTGCAGAGACTTTCAAAAGGGTAAAGAGTCTCCTGCGAGATCCTTACCTGCAGTGCTGACAGCCCCGAAGGCAGGCGCCTCCAACCATCCCAGCACCTCAGCCACAGCTCCCGCGGAACACAGAGGCAGGGACCCGATTTCCCGTAGCAGGAAGGTCTCCTCGGCACCGGTCTCCTTGGCACCAAAAATAGATCCGGTGCCGACAGTGCATTCTGCCCTGGTGCCCACAAGAACGTTGGCACCGAGCCTGCCTATCATTCCAGCAGCAGGAGCAGACCTGCAGGGTGCCTACAAACAGCCCACCGTTTGTAGCCCGCGGTACCCACAAAAGCAAAGCGGAAGTCAATACGTGCTTCTGATCTCACATCTTGCTCAGCTGGATCACAGCCCAGGGAGCAGCAGTAATTCTTAAATCAGGACCACATCTCAGTGGCCCCTAAGCCTGACTCTCCGCTCCTTGACACCAGTGCTCACTGTTTGACCAGCCGCTCTCCCCACCTGACCTGGCTACCTTCACTGACAGTGAGCCCGATATGCAGCAGCGGGCAGAGTTCTCCCAGCCTGCCTCTCCTCCTCCGCCAGAACCATTTATACCTCAGGACATGGCTCACAAGCACCAGCCTCAGTTTCCCTACTTCATCTCCCCGTGGGCAGGACCTCACTTCTCTTATCCTATGCCTTGGCCTCAGTGGTACCCTTGGCCGGCTCTTCCTGCCACTCATCCTCGTGACTCTTCCACCAGACCATGAACTTATTCTGTGCCTCTATCTCCAGCTCCATCTTCATCTAAATTGCCTGAAGCCGCGCCCCCCCCCCCCCCCCCCCAAGAGGTGAGCTATGAACCATACCCTGATTCACCAACTCCTAACTCTCCATCAGCTCCAGACGGAGCCCTCATGCCTCTGCCTCCACAAAATGTGGACAACTTTAAGAAATTCCAGGAACTTTTCAGAAGGGTGGCACTCAGCCAGGACATCCCTGAATGTAGGTCCAGGAGTCACAACACAGACTCCTCAAAAAGAGGAGGAGATCTCCTCCTGGTCTCCTCTGTGCCCTCAAAGATCACGCTCCCCATAAATGAAGCGCTCCTAGAACCAGCTGGTACCCTCTGGCAGACCCCAGCCTCTATCCCACCAACTTGCAAAAAGACTGAACGTAAATACTATGTTCCTGCTAAAGACTTCTTATTTTCTCATCCACAACCGAATTCTCTTGTAGTGGATACAGCGACACACAGGACAAAACAGCCACAAAACAGCCGACCCACCCTGCAAGACAAGGACCTCAAACTCCTTGACCTCTTGGGCTGCAAGGTTTATACCTCCTCCACTTTGCAATTCAGAATCACAAACTATTCTGCGCTATTTGCAAGCTACGACTTCGACAATTACAATAAGCTCTTTGATTTTACCTCCTGTATCCGTGAGGACAGAAGAGCAGACTTTAAGTCAGTTCTTGTCATGGGCCAGTTGGTGTCCAGGATGGCCCTAGAAGCATCTGTGGACATGGCAGACACAGCAGCCCGCACTACCGCAACTGCAGTGGTTATGTGCAGATCTTCCTGGCTGTCTGCATCCGGTATCCCCAAAGACCTGCAGACCAAAGTGGAGGACCTACCTTTTGATAAAGATAAGCTTTTTTCCAAAAGGCAGACAAAGTCCTTCACACTATGAAAGACTCTAGAGCAACCCTGTGTACACTGGGCATATATTCGGCCATCCCCAGGAGACAACGGTATCAACCTTATCAGAGGCCACACACACAACAATATCACCGGCCCCAGCCCAGACCATATGATATAACCAGGAATCATGCTAAACCTCCTAGGTGCAGACAAAACCAGGCTCAACCAGCTACCTCCCACCCATCGGGAAACAAACAGCAATTTTGAAGTGTTGGTTGAGGGTTTGAGCGACCACCCCTTGACTCCACCGCTTATTTGCCCATTTGGCCACCACCTCCAGGTTTTCCACCATGCCTGGCAGCAGGTCACACAGGACCGTTGGGTCCTGGAAATAGTTCAGTCAGGTTACTCCATCCCTTTTCTATGCTACCCGCCCACCCTTCCCCCTACCCCATCCCTCTTCAGGGACCCCTCTCGCGAGCACCTACTTCGCGTAGAAGTGGCTCATCTTCTACAGATAGGTGCAATGGAACCTATGCCAACATAACATTGAGGAAAAGGGTTCTACTCCCACTACTTTCTGACCCAAAAGAAGGGCGGGGGATGGAGACCTATACTAGACCTATGCCGACTAAAGAAATGTGTACGTGTCCAGAAATTCAAGATGGTCACATTGGGCACAATAATACCCACGCTGGAACAAGGGGACTGGTTCACAGCCCTCGACCTACAGGACACCTATTTTCACATATCCATTCATCCAGCACACAGATGCTTCCTGCGATTCCAATTCGGACACAACCATTTCCACTACAGGGTATTCCCACTGTGACTCTCCACAGCACCGAGGGTATTCTCCAAGACCCTAGCCATAGTTGTGGCCCACCTCCGCAGGCACGAGATTATACTTTCCTCCTACCTAGACTACTGCCTCATCAAAGGCAGCTCATACGGGACATTACAAGATACCCATTTCGCCATCTCCCTCTTCTACAGTTTGTATCTACAAATAAACTTTCAGAAATCCACCCTGACACCCACACAGCGGATCAAATTCATCGGAGCTCACCTGGAGTCAATTCAAACCAGAGCCTCGCTCCCACACATCAGATTCCTAGCTATTACACATCTCATACGCATGCTTTCCGTTCACCCCAGGATACAAGCAAGTATTTGCCTACAGCTTCTTGGCCACATGGCAGCCACCACCTTTGTGGTCAAGTATGCCAGGCTGCACATGAGATGTCTTCAGGGTTAGCTAAACTTCAACTACAAACCCAGCAGACACACCTTCTGCATGATGCTAACTCTTCCAGCGAACGTATTAGCCTCCCTACAATGGTGGACAAAATCAGACAACCTATGCATGGGCGTTCCCTTCCAGCAACGCTCCCCGACACTCATGCTCACCACGGACACTTCCCTGATCGGTTGGGGAGCGCACCTGGGGGGACACAGGGCCGCTGGTCCCTGTCAGAGACGCGTCTGCACATACATCTCCTAGAGCTCAGAGCAGTCACACATGCTTGTCTTCACTTCCTCCCCCTTGTAAAGAACAAATTCATCTGGGTCCTAATGGACAATATAGCATGTATGTTTTACATCAACAGACGGGGGGAGCACGATCGCGCTCCCTATGTATGGAGGCCATCCGGTTAGGTATTGGTGCATACAACACCACATAGAAAATACTGCCTCATACCGACCCGGCTGTCACAACACTACCGCCAACACACTCAGCAGACACTTCTCTGAGAAACATGAATGGGAATTACATCCCATGATACTACGACAGCTCTTCTCCCGCTGTGGCACCCAGTCGATAGACCTCTTTGCCACAATCCAGAATCGCAAATGTCACCTACTTTGCTCCAGAGTGGGACTTGGTACTGCATCGCTAGGGGACATGTTCCTCATCCTGTGGAACAACTCACTTGTGTACACTTTTCCACTGATCCCTCTGATACACATGGTTCTCTGCAAGATCAGAAACAACAAGGCCCAGGTCATACTTATTGTCCTGGCTTGGCCCAGACAGACGTGGTACCCTTACCTGCTATGCATGTCCATCCGTCCTCCAAGGACTCTCCCCAACAGACCAGATCTGCCATCTCAGAACAAGGGCCAACTTCTTCATCCGCAGCTCCAGAAACTTCATCTGATGGCGTGGTTCCTTCATGGTTCCAAACCCACGAACTAGCCTGTTCTGAGCAGGTCCGATATGTCCTCCTGCACACTCCACTTGTAAGACTTACCTGTAAAAGTGGAAATGCTTCTCTGTCTGGTGCTCCCATAAACGCTTGACGTTCCATGCCATGACCCTCCCTAACATCCTAGACTACCTTTTGAAACTAAAACATAACCGGCTCTTGCTCAGCTCCATGAGAGTACACCTCGCGGCCCTTACCACCTTCCGTGACTTACTGGACGGATATTCACTTTTTGCCCACCCCACAATAAAATGCTTTCTCACGGGCCTGCAAAATCTCTACCCTGAGATTCAGCCACCGGCAGCCACCTGGAATCTCAACCTAGTTCTTTGTGGTCTTTGAGCCCTTAGCTGGTCTTCGAGCCCTTTGTGGTCTTCGATATCTATGAAGATAGCTTTCCTAGTTGCCATAACGTCATCGAGAAGAGTAGGGGAAATAAGTGCCTGCTGGCCTACTCTCCCTACAAACCTTCTCTAAAGATAAGGTTGCCTTGCAATCCCACCCTAAATTTCTCCCGAAGGTGGTGTTTACCTTCCATCTTAATCAACCAATATAATTACCTGCATTCTATCCCAAACCTGATAAGGCTCCAGAAGAAGTGGCACTACATACCCTCAACGTCAGACGGGCAATCGTCTTTTATCTAGACAGGACTAAAATATTTTGTAAATCACCTCAGCTATTTGTCTCCACTACCGACAGATCGAAGGGGTGGCCATCTCTAAGCAACGACCTTCCAAGTGGATCTCTGACTGCATCAGATCCTGTTACCGAACTCAGAATGCCCAACCACCTGAGGGCATCAGAACCCATTCTACTCGGGCGATGTCAACATGCTTTTCCTTCCTCCATAACGTACCTATTACTGACATCTGCCAAGTGGCCACATGGACATCTGACCACACATTTGCCAAACATTATGCTATCACACAGGATACCACGGCAGACACCATAGTAGGCCACATAGTACTGTCTACAGTTGTCACTGCTGCAACTCCAAAGTCCCACCAACCAACTGCTTCACATTCACCTGGAGTGGAGCATCCACAGGGACAGCACTCAAAGAAGAAGAAGAGAAGGTTACTCACCTTGCAGTAACTGAGGTTCTTTGAGATGTGTGTCCCTGTGGGTGTTCCACTACCCACCCTCCTCCTCTCTACTTTGGAGTACTATTCTGATATCTCTACGGTAAAGAAGGAACTGAGGGGGGTGCGGGATGTGCATGCTCAGGCAGACTCTAACGATGCCGTGAGACAGCAGCTGAGCACGTGCGTCCCGACCAGGCACTGCTACTGAAGATCTCCAATCAACGGCGCCAGGATGCACTGTCACCTGGAGTGGAACACCCACAGGGACACACATCTCGAAGAACCTCAGTTCTGCAAGGTGAGTAACCTTCTCTTTAGATCCACACAGAGGTGAAAGTAAGCCAGTACGGGCTGGTACGCCGTACCAGTAAGTAAGTGGCTCCTGGTATGGGCTGGTACACGGCCTTCATTAAAGTGCTGCCATGACCCTTTAAGCACCATACTGGCAGGTCCTCTGATGGGAGGGGAAGGGGCAGCTGCCCTGGGGCCCAGCAATTTAAAAGAGCCCAGGGCTCCTGGCAGCGGCCGGAGCCCCAGGCCCTTTAAATCACCGCTGGAGCCCCAGGTGGCATGGGTCTAGCAGTTGTTGAAGAGCTGGCTGGGGGAATCTGGCCCCAGCCCCACGCTTTCTGCCCGAGGCCCCGCACCTTCCGGGGGCCCAGAGCCAACCCAAAAGTACCAGTAAGTTCTTTAAGTTACTTTCACCCCTGGATCCACAGCAACAGATCTTCACTACTTGAGCTAGTATAGTAACTGGTGGTGGTAGTAGTAGCTGTAGTAGGTTGTCATCCTCTACGTGGACTAGCACTAGATGGGGATTAGGTGCACACTTTGCCAATGGGTTCCACAGATATTTTCAGACAGCTGAGTAATGGTGAGACTCGGAAATCTTGGGTTCCATTCCAGGTTCTAAAGGGGAGTGCTCTCTAGTAGTCACAGACCCTTCTGCTCCTGTTCTCCCTAAGCCTGACCTTTTCTGCCCCGTTCCCCTCATCCAGTCATCATATTCCAGTCTGTTTTCTCAACTCCACAGCTCCTCATCCCAGTGTCCTCATCTAGCTAATCCCAGTCTCCAACTGTGGGTAACTTTTCCAGTCTCCATGCCCACCCAGTTCTAACTTCTTGATCTGAGTTCCAGTTAGCCCGTCTCCCTCACAGTCCATCTTCCTCCAAGTAATCTCCTTGCCAAATTTCAAGCTGTTGCTCCCAACCATGGAGGTGCTAGAGTTTTATACAAAACAGTTGTGTTAATTTGTTCAGCATGGGCCAAACAATGTATTTTCCCTATTTTCATTTGTGGAAGTGGTTGGACCCTTTTTGCTGAAACTTAAAAAAAAATCATCAGCCTGAGGCAGAAACCTGGCATTGGAAACTTCAGCCCAAATGGTTCAAGTTTTGGCCAAGTTATAAGCAACTGAAAATATTTTTATAATGGGAAGAGTTGGGCAACTTAAGAATAGTTCATGCTGCTAGCTACCTGAAGAGCAGATTGTGCAAACATATACTTTTTGTTTTTGCAGTAAAAAAGGAATACTTTGAAAAATCCTAAGATAGCTTGATCATTTGCTCACTTATTCTTTCATTTCTACTTTGTTTAATAAAGTTAGAGTTACTCCACTTTCTTAAAAAGAAAAGGAGTACTTGTGGCACCTTAGAGACTAACCAATTTATTTGAGCATGAGCTTTCGTGAGCTACAGCTCACTTCATCGGATGCATACTGTGGAAACTGCAGAAGACATTATATACACAGAGACCATGAAACAATACCTCCTCCCACCCCACTCTCCTGCTGGTAATAGCTTTTCTAAAGTGATCATCAGGTTGGGCCATTTCCAGCACAAATCCAGGTTTTCTCACCCTCCGCCCCCCCCCCCCCCCCACCACACACAAACTCACTCTCCTGCTGGTAATAGCCCATCCAAAGTGCCCACTCTCTTTAAAATGTGTATGATAATCAAGGTGGACCATTTCCAGCACAAATCCAGGTTTTCTCACCCCCCCACCCCCCTCCAAAAACCACACACACAAACTCACTCTCCTGCTGGTAATAGCTCATCCAAAGCGACCACTCTCCCTACAATGTGCATGATAATCAAGGTGGGCCATTTCTAGCACAAATACAGGTTTTCTCACCCCCCCACCCCCATTTTTTTTTCTTAAAAAGACCCACTGAAGTGTGTATAAAAATTCTCTTTTTTCAGTAAAATGTTATGGAAAGTAATTATTGCCTGTATGCATTAGCTGTCTTTTAAACCTCGGTATCTTGACAAAAGAGTCTATGCTGTATTTTATTAACAAGGCTATTTTAAAAAAATAGAATTGGAGAAGGGAAGTATCAGAAACAACAACAAAAAATTGTATTGGAGAAGGTAGGCATAGGGACACTTGGAGCCTAAAATTGTCAAATCAGTGTACATAAATTTTATTTTAACTTGTTTCCATTGTAGAATTTCCTGGGTTAAAACAACTGAAATCAGAGTGCATTAGAATAATTTGATGATTTTGCCATAAATATTAGTAATTGTATTCTGTCATTTTTTATTTTGTGTTCTGTTGTTAAAAGATTTAATTATGTTTGTAATCATTAGTGAACATTTTGAAGACAGACTTGAATGTTTTTTGGTATCACTTATTTTGATATTTTAAATCCAGTGACCAACCGTGCAGGGTTATAGCCTCTGGAAAAAAGTTGTTGTCAGCTGATATCTTACCCACACACCCCCTCCACCAAGACCTAGAATTCTTAAAATTCAATTATATGAATAAAAAAATTATAGTTTTATGGTTTCTAGATTAAAAGCCTATTGTTGACATAAATGTTAGTAAACCAGAATTCTTCTGCTAGTTGCTCACATTATGTTTGTGCTCATAGGCCTGGTCTACACTAGAAAATTAGGTTGGTTTAACTACATTAGGGTGTGAATAATCCACGCTAATTAGCAGCATAGTTAAACCTACCTAAATCCCCATGTAGACAGCGCAAGCTACTGCCTCTTGGGGAGGCGGGTTCCCTATGCCAGTGGGAGAATCCCTCCCATTGGTGTCGGTGGTATCTACAGAGCCACTTCAGCAGCGCCGTTGCAGCGGCACAGCCTCTTTAATGTAGACAAGCTCAGTTAATCAGGAAATTAACAGCCAGAGTCTGAAAGGAAATATTAAGAAAACAAGCCATCTGTTGAAGAAATTAGTAACAGGAATGTATACATTATATTGGGTTACGTTATATTGCGTGCCTTATTTTTGTTCAAATCATGTTACTTTGTGAAAACAGCTGTGTTTTTTGGATTACCTTTCATGGGTGTATGGTGTAAACATGTGCAACTCAATTAAAATCAGTGAAATTGTACTTCCTTATACCAAGGCTGAATTTGGCCCATTGTCTTTTGTTGACTTTCTATTTTAAATGATAGTTACACTTATTTACTGGTACTTTGTATAAACAAACAAAAATAAGGTGTAATGACCTTACTAGCTCAATTGCAGCTCAGTGCTATGGAATCGTTCGGAGCATGCGTAAAGGTATTCAGAGGCACAGTTAAAACTAGGGCAAGTTTCCTGGTCTGTGTCATTCTGCACTGCAAGTTTGTCTTTTAGAAAGTACCTGGACTCTGACGCAGGCATTTACAAGCGGGGAAGTGTAAATTACGTAAGAACATATGGAGACGCAGCCAGCGGTATCAAAATTTCAGCTGCTCCATCTTTATGTAAGCTTGAAGACTGATGTCTGTCTAATAAGATTTTTCTCTAAAAGTTATGGGGATTTTTTCCTTGTTTGTTATATATTAATTGCAGAAGTAAAGAAAAGATCAAGTGGTAAACTTAAGCATTAAAATGTGTTTTTAGATGAATTTTTTTTTAACTTCAGTGTGTGTTTTTAAATGATGCATTACCAAGTCTTTTTTTGTTTGTTTGTTTGTTTGTTTTTAGCTTATTTGCACTAATCTTGATGAACTCAGGGAATTAATCACAAAAATCGAGAATGAACTCAAAGATCTGGAGAACATTAGAAAGAAATCGGTATGTGATGTTCAAAAACTTTCTTTTGTATGGGTATAAAATTGTTCCAGTTATTTTCTGGAGCCTGTCAATTGTTAGAATTTATGTCTTATGAGTAGCTGTATGGAAGCCTCTAGAGTTAACTAGCTAGAAAGATTTTATTTTTTATTTCCATCATATCTTTATATTAGTGTTCAGTTCACAATTACTGTCAAGAATCAGTGAAATTAATAAGTATATAGCAGTCTAAGCATTTTTTCATGGTTTTGATTCAGTAAAGCTTCGGGCAGGGCAATAGTACCTTAGACAGAGTAGGTTTATTTATACTTATTCTGTGAGCACCTTTTCTTGGGGCCACATTCTGATACTAATTCAGTGTATGGAATCCTCACATATTTGTGGTCATGCTTAGATTTCCAGCCACACACATGGTTACTCAGGGCCCTGTGATGTAGCCACATAATGTCTATGCTGATGTCTGACTCCTCCCCTTCCACAAATGTGTAGTCAGATTCAGCTTAGCCTGACTTTTGTATTTATAGTCAGCTGCTGAAGTGTTCATTCACGGGAGGCAACGCATTACGATCATTCCATCTGGCCTTGGAGTGGGGATTGAGGGACAGATTCATACCTAGCAGACACTGGGCCACATAACCCAAGACGCTGTTGCCAAGAAGCCAAAATCAGACCCATTGGACCAAAGAATCCAGCAGATATTGGGTGCGGTGGCAAAGAGGGAGAGTCTCCCACCAAGATGAATGTTTTTAAAAGCATAAGTGGTGGAACCCATTTGTTTTCTTGACTCTCTGGCTCAAACCCCTTCTACTATTGATCTCTGTTCTCCTTTCCGCCTCTTGATAAAAGTTTCATCTATGGCAACTGTGATCGATAGAGTTCTTAAAAATGCCACGGAAATGCCTAACAATTTTAAATGACTTTGTCTCTGTATTTTAGAAGGAAAATTAGGCTATTCAGCTTATATTGCTTTAGGTGCTTGAAGACATATGTTCAGGTCCCCTTAGGTTATTGATACAACAAATGTTCTATTTGCAAAAAAAAGAAAAAAAGTGGATTTGGTAGGTTTAGAGAAATGGAAGAGGTATTAAATGTTAACCTGGACTATGAAAAATAGAGACTTTACTTTAAAAACTCAGAATGATGCCTAGAACAACACTCAAAGCTGAGTTATGGACCCCATTTGAAATTATTTTGCAGCTGCAAGACTGCAGCTTGGTTTCAAGACTAATAATGCGAGAGAGGTTTACCAGAATGGCAGAGATTAGTAATATAGAAGTAATATCTATGTATGGCAGTACAGATTAATAGCTATATGTGTATTCTGCTGATGTTCCTCCTATAATGGATTATCTAATAACAGCAAGGCTTTTAGAAGAGTATGTAAATATCTAAATTTTTCATAATTGCTCATTAAGCTGAAATGTAACAATGCCTTTATATATGCTGTGCTCGGTTCTGGTCGCCCTGTCTCTAAAAGAATATAGCATAAATCCTGGGGAGTACCGATACAAATAATGCACAGAGTCAGGAAAAGACTTCCATGTAAAGCTTTCTGAGGGAGGGACCATCACATTCCATATGTTTGTAAAGGTCTGCCATAATGAGGACCTGATCCGGTTGGTCTCTAGGGACTACAGCAATGTAAATGTTACATAAAAATAACAATAAAAATTTAAGAACATGAAAAGACTGGGACTGCATTTAGTTTCATTTAAAGAGGAGATTACTAAACGGGGAATTAATAAACAATAGCGGAAATGATACAAAATAATGTGATAGAAAAGGTAAATCATATGCTCTGTTTACTCTTTTTCATTATGCGAGAACAAAAAGATATTCAGTGAAATCATAAGGCAACAAATTTAAAACTGATAAAAGGAAGTAATTCTTTACAACACATGATTAACCTGTAGAGTTTATTGCCAGGAGATGTCATTGCAACTAAGAGTTTAGGAGGCGTCAAATAGATTTATGTTGCTAATAAGACCGGCACAGTTGTAACATCCACAGTTAAATTAGATAAGGAATTTAAAAAATAGAATTGATATAAATTTTAATTCTTCAGGGAATGGGCCAGTCTCTGTCTGACAGAAGTTAAGGGATTATCCACATGGAAATTTAGTGAGTGGCAAGCTGGAGTGTAAATCGACAGCACACTGGCCTGCTATGCACTAACTGGCCTTGTGACCCTGCTACCATGCACTAAAAGTTATGTAGTGCGTAGCTCAAAGTGTACTATTGGACTTCTAATATGCAGTAGCAGAATCTACAGAGCCAGTTATTGCATGGCAGGCTAGTGCCACTAAGTCTTCCTGTGGATAAACCCTAAGAATAACATTCCCTTTTTGGGAGGCAATTCCATAAGTGTTTGCCATGAGGTTTCTTGCAACTTCCTCTGAAACATCTAGTTCTCTCAGAGACCGCACACTGCACTAGCTGAACCATTGTCTGATATGGTATGTCAGTTCCTATGTTATATTGCGTGTTATCACATCTTGATAGTTTAAACCAAACTCTTTTAATTTGTTGCCCAAAAAAAGTTCAGTAGCTTTTTATATCTGATGGTCTTGGGCTGAGCTGTACTCTTCTTGAGGCCTGTTTTGTTTTTGCCCCTCTCTGTATGGCAGTCCAAAGAGTGACACTGAAACTCTTCTTGCAGGATCATTGGAAGAAGCTGAATTATCAGAGGCCTTTTTTTGGAGTTATGACCCCTTTGAAGCAACTGGAATTTCTCTCTCCTTCATGACATTCCCCCTGCTGATCCCCTCTGTAGGAGTTTTTTTACCTGCCACAGTGAAACATTGCTGGGGGGAGGATGTATGTCCCTCAAACCCATTGTTTTAAAACAGTGTATAAAATCTCCTACCCACAAGTCATCCCTCAGTTTCTCTACACTAATCTGTTCTGTCATGTAATATAACTCTCTCCCTGTGTAGTTGTTGTATTAAATTTAGTTAGATTTTTCTTATCTTACTCTGTTAAAACTTGGTCACTGCTACAGCGTGTTGCGTAGTCCATAGTTGTGCAGGTTACTGCTTTTTGTAAATATTAGGATTTTGTCTATTCACTTCCTTTTGGTTGTAATCAATGCTGCTTGTAGGCACACAACTATGAAATTCTGGTCTGTCAATAAAGATGCAGGCAAAGGTGATAGGCCTGCTATTTGAAGGGAAGAAAAGGGTGTATCAGAAGGGCCAATTCCATCAGTTGCTTTTCCTCCTTAGGTGGATTCCAGTCTTACGAAGGATCACTAGGGCTAGTGAGCTGGAAAATATAAGGGCTATTGGAGGCATAAACGATCTTTTTGATTGGTCTCAGGGCCATCAGGTTTTTGTAATGCTGGCTAAAATGCTAGTATGAAGATTTACCAGAGGACTTTGGTAGCCTTACCCTTATTCTTCCATTTAGGGACCATCTGTCCTCATTTTTGCCAGATTTGGAAATGTTTCTTAAGACCAGAGAGTTATTGAGTTTATCTGATGATGGGAGGAGCACACCCTCTAGTTCAAAACCAGCTTCCTCACATCTTAAGAGATTTTTTTCATGAGAGACTGTTATCAGAAGAAGTTAACTTCTTAGAAACTGCAGAATTGATGCCAGAGCCTAACTAGGCCAGGGATTTTTATTCCTGATATTTAGTCATTCCAGACTTCTTTCTTCATATTTACATACTTCATACATACATCAATACATTCATACATCTTCCCTCTGCTTGCTGCTTGAGTGCTAGCGACAGGAGCATTCAGAACACAGGAGAGACAGTACTCCTACTCTCAGTATTCCTAGTAACTGACCCCTGTCAGCACTTAGGAACTGTAAGGAAAATGGAGCATGCTCAGTGCAGAGTAAATCTTCAGAGAATTTAGTTGCTAAGCTAGCATACTTCTGAGCACATGCAAACTACAGTTTTTAGAGTCTTGTAGTTTGGTCAAATTTGGGTGGATTTTCACAGGAATAGCAAATAAGCACATCCTTGATACTAAGGTAACTGTGCTGCCAAGTTTCAAGTCCCTGCTCAAAAACATGGAGGTGCCAGAGCCTCTTAATTAAACAGTTGTAAGATTTCTTTAACATAGGAAAAACAGCATATTTTACTCAGATGTCATTTTCTGAAATGGCTAAACAATTTTATCTGAAATTTCCAGGACAGTTCAGCCTGAGTTAGACTTGTGGCATGGAAAATTTCAGCCCTTATGCTTTTAAGTGTTACAAAATTATAAGCAACTGAAAATGGGTTTGTATAATGGAAAGTGTTAGGCAACCTTAATTTAGCTATCAGTGTTGCTATCAGCTGCTCCTGCAATAATGAAAACAATGGACCTATTGAAAAAGTTTTTCACTCATTCTGTGTCTGGATGTATCAAGCAGCTTGATCCTAGACACCCTGTACAATTTAATATCTTTTGCTTTAGTCGTGGGTAATGTTCTTCCATCAAGAAAAGCTGTGCAGAAGAAGATCAATCTCCTGATTACTGCTAGATTTGTAGCAGCCTAATGGCATAGATCATTGGTGTCCAACATGTGGCCCTTGAGGATGACCTGTTAAGAAGAAAATGTGTATTTGATTATGAATTGCAAATAAGCTACTCCATTCATTTTTAAACTGGAGTTGAATCAGCCCCATCGCTGCATCCTGCCAAATTGCTGCGCACCACTTTCCTTGCTGCCCCAGCCCTTCACAGCAGTACCTCTGATGTGAGCTAGGTGCTCCCTGAGCAGCTGCTGTCCTTTCCCTGATGCAGCTGGTCAGCAGCTCCCCTACTAGCTTACCTGTTGCATTGCAGGGAATATATCTGGCTAATCCATTGCTTGCTTTCTTGCTGGGCTGTGGGAGTCAGAGAGATGCAGGAAAAGGAACTTGAACAAATCAGCTTGAGCCTCGGGGAGTAGCTAGCAAAGGATGCTGGCTCCCCTTCCCCACATAGGCCAGGGCAGCCCCAGAGAGGGTAAAAAGAGGAGAAGCTGAAAACTATAAACCAGTTACAGCTCCCTAATTCTCTGCCCCAGCCCAGGTTGGTGCATCCTGAGGCTGCTTTTGACTCATGCTAGCTGGCAGTATCTTATAGGAGGGACCATACATCAGCTAGGGATAGCCAGAGCACAGTGCACTCCACCCATTTCCTCTTCTCACTTCCAACACACGGTTTGTGCCAGGGGATGTAAAAAGGGAGGCACAGGAGCTGGCTATACTAGCTGTAGTTCCAGGGGAATCTCCAGGTTGAGGCTAGTGGGTGGTTTCTCCTCACTTTCTTTGCCTGAGTGGTATAAAGGGAGTAGAATAGGGCAGAGAACCTGCCTCAAAATATTGATTTTGCCCCCTTGAGCTTTCAGAAACTATGTTTGTCCCTCAGGATGAAAAGGGCAGACATGACTGATGTAGATTTTGTGATTTTATTTTAGTCAGTTAATGTAAAGCATGTGGTGTTCAGGATTCGGGTCCATTTACAGTAACTAGTTTCTGTCCAGAAGAGAGGACTGGGAAAAGCAGAACCACTGGGTTTCCTACCTCTCTGATTCCAGCACCAGACCATGTATTATCACAGTTATACATGGACCATTTAAGTAACCAAATTTTACAGAGGGGAAAACATTCCGTTTTGTAACCGACTTGCTACATCTTGCTTGCTGAAATTCTTGGAATCCTAAATAATTGATTGGGGTCCTACCAAAATTTTAGTGAATTTACTGAAGCACCCTAACTGATAAACTAAGGAATCCTATGGAGTCTTCTCATTCAGCAGACATGGAAACCCAATTGTTGCTTGTTTTTTATGAATGTGCGGTCAGAATACTTTTGTTGTCATTCAGTTGCTTCTTAGTTTCATTCTCTTTGATTTACTTTTGTGAGCTGTGTATTACATGTTAGGTCATAACATTTATAACCTATGAAACACAGTTGTTCTTTGAGTACCACCTCCATAATATTTGGTCAATGTAGTTATAGCAGGTTCTTGTTTTGATAAACCTATTGATTGTGGTACATGTTGCCAGTGATACGTGCATAATACTTTGAGAACCACTGTCATAAGGAGTTGCCTGTTATATTTCTTAATTTTCTTCTATATCATTTGTGAAACTTAAAAGATAGGTAAAGCTATTGCCTGAGATAAATATGGAAAAGTAAATAGTTGGAAAGGTGAATGGACTTTTATCCCTCTTAAAAATAGCAGGCTGTAACAAACTGAAAATTAAGATGATCTACTAACAAAGTAGAACCACAAAGGGCAAAATCTGGGCTTGCTTTTGGGTTACATTGTGGTGGAGAGTAAGGGATATATTTTCCTCTTAATGTACAGGGATTTATACATGCAACTCACTTTCCATTAGAATAAAAAAAACTGTAAAAATTATCACACCCTTGAAACAAACAAACTGGGCAAACTTTTTGGCCCAAGGGCCACATGTGAGTATGGAAATTGTATGGCGGGCCATGAATGCTCATGAAATTGGGGTTGGGTGTGAGAGGGGATGCAGGCTCTGGGGTGGGGTCAGAAATGAGGAGTTCAGGGTGCGGGAGGGGACTCTGGGCTAGGACAGAGGGTTGGGGTGCAGGGAGGGAGGTGAGGGGCTCCGGCTGGGGGTGTGGGCTTTGGGGTGGGGTTAGGGGTGCAGAAGGGTGCTCTGGGCTAGGATCAAGGGGTTAGGAGGGCAGGAGGGGGATCAGGCTGGAGCAGGGGGTTGGGGTATGGAAGGGAGTCAGAGGGCAGGCTCCAGGTGGCGCTTACCTCAAGCAGCTCCCGGAAGCAGCAGCATGTCCCCTCTCCGGCTCCTATGTGGAATCACAGCCAGGCAGATCTGCACACTGCCCCGTATGCAGGTGCCACTGCTACAGCTCCCACTGGCCATGGTTCCCAGCCATTGGGAGCTGAGGGGGCAGTGCTTGGGGCAGGGGCAGAGTGCAGAGACCCCTGGCTGCCCCTATGTGTAGGAGCCGGAGAAGGGACATGCCGCTGCTTCTGGGAGCTGTGCGGAGCCACGGCACACACAGAGTGGGGCAAGCCCCCAACCCTGCACCCTGACTGGAGTGCCAGAGCAGGGCAAGCCCCCAACCCCACTCACCAACGGGAGCTTGAGGGCTGGATTAAAACATCTGAAGGGCTGGATATGGCCCATGGGCCATAGTTTGCCCACCCCTGTTCTAAAGTGCCTTATATATCTGAAGGTATATATTAATCTTCAAAAGTAGTTAAGGCAACATATCCAAACATCAGCAGTAGTTATAATTAAATATCTAACTTTTCTTTAAAATATTGGCATGAAAAGAGGTAGGGAAATGTTTGGTTATCAGCAGTTAAGAGGGTGGAAGATTCAACTACTGGAAGGGAATTTAACAGGTTTGTTAGTATCTATAAAGGAAAACCCTGTAAAGCTTCAAGAGATGACATATAGTACATGTTGTAATGTGTTAAGAGAATGAATGTTGGTAAAAACCAGGAGCTTCTTTTGACAGAGAGCAACAAATGACTAGTCCAGTGTTGAAGAATCTTACAGTCTCAGGTTAGTTTATAACAGTGGTTCTCAACCAGTGATGTATAGAGATCTTCCGGGGGTACATCAGCTCAGCTAGATATTTGCCTAGTTTTACAGCAAGCTACATAAAAAGCACTAGCAAAGTCAATACAAACTAAAATTTCATATAGACAATGACTTGTTTATACTGCTCTATATACTACACAGAAATGTAAGTGCAATATTTATATTCCAATTGATTTATTTTAGGATTATATGGTAAAAATGAGAAAGAAAGCAATTTTTCGGTGATAGTGTGTTGTGACACTTTTTTGTATTTTGGTGTTTGATTTTGTAAGAAACTTGGGGGTATGCAAGACAAATCAGATTTCTGAAAGGGATACAGGAGTCTGGAAAGGTTGAGAGCCACTGGCTTATAAAATTTACAGAGCTCATACTGAGAGTAGAAAAAATGTCTGCTATTTTTGAATTCAGCTTTTCCAAATTTTCTTTAAAAAATAAGATGCTGTAAATTAGCTAATGAAATGATAATTTTTGTTTCCGTAAGGGAAAGTAGAACACTTGGCTGAATGGGCTGACAATATCTCTCTGATTAGGCATATTGTAATAAAGACTAAACCACAAAATGAAGACATACATTATCAGCAGCTAGAAGTCTTATCGCTAATTTGCTTTCATTTTGTGATGCCTCAGTATTATGAAAACAGAAACAAGATTTCTTTATTTTCATTGATACTGTTTTTTAAGACCAATTTCTGAAAGAAAAGTGCTGATGTAATCAGTTATATTTTGCATGATTCTGAAAGTGTATTAGCTTGTTGATCTTTCATGATAAAACATAATTGGCAGTAGTTGTTTAAGGATTTAGTATAGCAAAGGTCTAATGCAGCTGTTCTCAAACTGTGGGTTGGGACCCCAAAGTAGGTCGCAACCCTAATTTAATGGGGTCGCCATGGCTGGTGTTAGACTTGCTGGGTCCTGAGACCAAAGCCAAAGCCTGAGTCCCACCTCCTGGGGCCAAAGCCCGAGAACTTCAGCACTGGGTGGCAGGGCTCAGGTTACAGGCCCCCCAGCTGGGGTTGAAGCCTTTGGGCTTTTCCCCCCACACCTCCCAGCCCTCGGTGATGGGGCTTGGGTGTTGCTCCCCCACAGTGTAGCTTAGGCTTTGACTCTTCCCCTCCTCCCCCCACTGGCCTGGGATGGCGGGGCTCAGGCAGACTCAGGCTTCGGTCACCCCTCCTGGGGTCATGTAGTAATTTTGTTATCAAAAGTGGGTCATAGTGCAATGAAGTTTGAGAACCTCTGGATGTATAGCGCTATCTTCACTGAGGAGACCACTGTTGAGGTTTGGTTGTTCCAGACAGTCCAGCAATCACTTTGTTGGTAGTTGTACTCTTCTCAGGATTCTGTTATGTGGAGAACGTTGTTGTAACTAACCAGGTAAAATTGGGGTGTGCCACTGATGAGGAAAAAAACAGTTAACCATTATGTGAGGATCTACAGAAGTTTTTTATTGTAGTCTGGTACATTTGCCTGCTAAGAGAGCACATGAGAGCTAAGAGAAACAAATTATTACTTATTTTGTATTAGAAATTAAGTCTTATTAACAGTATTTCCTTTAAGAGAAAATATTAGTAGACAGCCACTGAAAGGCTGAGGCCTCACTTGTAGGAACAGCTTGGTTTTCTTGGCTCTCCCTGCACGTCTTGAAGTCCCAACCAGATATTTTTAAAGAAGCATATTGAGCTGAAGTCTGATCATTTCCCTGCCAATTCCATAGCCACAGAATAAATTCTTAACTATATAATTAATGCAGAGATGTGCAATGAGTTTTTTAGAAGTTCTTCTTTCTGAATATGAAAGACCGTTCACAGATTTTTGTTTGTTTCCAGTTCTGTTCCTCAGATCACAACTAAAGCCACATATTTTATACATAATTTTTATTTGGAAATTATGTTGCAGACATTAAAATGCATGTCATTGACATGCAGCCACTTTTCTTGTTAACTAAAATGGAAGCACCTGTGTTTTATATTTTGAATGCCCCCATAAGGTCAAATCCTGCATTTTTAGTCACTCAGAAAGCCTGTTGAAGCCAGTGGGACTGAGTAAGAATTGTTGTAGGATTTTGCCCATAACTAAGGTAAGAAGGTTTCAGAGGAACAGCCGTGTTAGTCTGTATTCGCAAAAAGAAAAGGAGTACTTGTGGCACCTTAGAGACTAACGAATTTATTTGAGCATGAGCTTTCGTGAGCTACAGCTGAGCTGTAGCTCACGAAAGCTCATGCTCAAATAAATTCGTTAGTCTCTAAGGTGCCACAAGTACTCCTTTTCTTTTTAAGGTAAGAAGGGCATTCAAAACATTCTGAACTTAAAAGTTACCAATTTTTTTCTTTAGGTGTCTGATGTCCAAAGCAGCTGCAGTTCACCAGCTCCCTCTCCGTGTAACATCACTAGAAAACGGTAGACTGGTGATGTCACACATTCCACCGAACCCCGCTGCAGAATGGAGCAGGCCTATAAGGGTAAGGTAAGTTTTCTCCTTCCACCACCACCCTTTTTGAACAATATTGCATGGTTTTGTAAGATTACTAATATTCTTTATTTTATGTCCCGTAGGATATAAAATAAGAATTTTTAAAAATCTTATAAAACTGCATAATATTGTGGTTGTGTGTGTGTGTTTATTTAAAAAATAAAAGTTTAGTCCTTACCCCCTGTATACATATCCTGGCTCCAGTCTGCTTTGGGGTTCCATGATGAGTATGCCATTATCAGACTAGTGTATGCTGGGGCATCACGGAGAGTGGAGTCAGCATTCCATGGCTGCTCTGGATGTCGGAATCCTAATTTTTTTTAAAAAAGGTAAGTTTTAAGTTCAGAATTTGTTGACTGTCTCTCTAACCGTAGTCATATGGGAACATTCAGCACATAATTGTAAATGGTATTTTCCTTTTGTTAAATATAGTTATAAGCCACCAATAAAGAGCACATTTTACACTTTCCTTTATACAAATATTTGATCATTTGTTCAAAAGTCCAAATATCATAACTTATTGCTACCAGAACAAAAATACTAATTTTTTGCCACTACCTATAATTAGGAGTCACACTGGGGAGAAAAGCGGTCGTATTGGTACTCTCTTCCAGCTCTGCCCCAGTTTAAAGCTCTGCCTACAATGCCAAAGTTGCTGATATTTATGTTAAAATGATCAGCAGAGAAATAGTTAAGAATGTTGATTGTAAAGTGTTATAATCATGCTCTACAGTAAGCTCAAGGAAACACATTGTAAGAGTTCACATTTCTCTTAAGAATAAATGTTGGACCTCTGCTCAAAAAGTGTTTGGGGGAAAGGATCCTTACCCCTCCAGTACAGTGGCTTGATGCGGAGCATCTCCACTTCCACTAATACAACTCATAGGATTTGGTAATGTTGAAACCCATATGCCCATCTGTCAAGGCTAAATCCCCACTCTGGCACTTGGGGTGCAGAAGCTGGGGGCCTGCAAGGATTCTAAAAATTAGTATTTGCCACTCCAGGTTTGTATTAAACTCCCAAGGTTACAACTTTTCTCTGACCTTGGCTTGGTAAACGCTGGCACCACCCAAATGCAAAAAACCCCCTTGAACTCAGGAAGGAACACTTGGGAATTCTTCCCTGTGGGGTACCCTCAAGCCCATTCACCCCCACCTCCGGGGAAGAGCTGAGAAAAACCAACAACAAAGGAAATTAGCTGTTGCCAGCAGCTAATCAAATAGCATATGCACAAACCTCTTGGGACACCAAAAATTCAATCCTGTTCTTCAAAAAGGTAAATTTTATTAAAAACATAAAGGAAGAAAATACATCTAGAACTTAGGCTTTTGCTAGATTTTAAAAGAGCAATTCCAAAAATTAAGCACCCAAACTAGCTTTCTTGGGGGTTCATCTTAAAGGTTACAAGCAGTAGCATAGCCGGGAGGTGGGGGGAGTGGCTGCTCCCCCTCTGAGCACAAGTGGCGCCTTTTTAATTTATAGGCTCCTTTTTTAATTTTTACTCACCTGGTAGCGCTCCGGTCTCCGGTCTTCGGCGGCAGGGGCCTTCACGCGTTCCAGCTCCTCGGCGGCAGGGGCCTTCACGCGCTCTGGCTCCTCGGTGGTGGGGGCCTTCATGCTCTTCGGGTCCTCGGCAGGGGCCTTCACGTGCTTTGGGTCCTCGGTGGGGGCCTTCATTCGCTCCAGGTCCTCTGCAGCATTTCAGCGGCGGGGGCCTTCAGTGCCGCCGCGGA
This sequence comes from Caretta caretta, assembly GCF_965140235.1. NCBI lineage: Eukaryota > Metazoa > Chordata > Testudines > Cheloniidae > Caretta > Caretta caretta. The sequence continues at coordinate 104,745,850 of NC_134210.1, read as the reverse complement.
CCCGAAGCGCCGCTTGGTGAGTACAAGTGGGTGGCACCTTTTCTTATGTCCTGTTCGCTCCACCTAGGTACGCCACTGGTTTCAAGCAAACAAAGGCATAAGGGGTTAGCACAGAGGAGATCCACAAGCCACAATAAGAAATAAACCTGATTGTGTCTAACTAAACATTCCCTGTCCAAATAATTTCTTCTAGGTTTGGAAGATACTTTTTCATACCTGGTTCAAACATTACTCAGCATTTCTGCTTATAGCGTTGCTGCTCCGTGTCCCTGCAGCCCAGAGAACAACAGACAGACAAAGTTTCTTTCCCAATTTTTAAAAGTTCTAGCCTTCCCCCTGGCTCTTTTCGTCAGGTGCCCACTTTTTTTTTTCTTTACCTCGGGGACTTTTTAACCCTTTACAGGTAAAGCAAGTAAAGAACAGCTATCAAGAGGTATTTTACAGCTAACTGGCTGGCTGGGTATCCATCAAAGGGAGCTACCCCCCCACTTTATTTGTTACATGCCCCCCAAATCACATACGGTGCTGGCTAGCCTAGTTCAGGTCAGCTGGGATTTCTTCCTGGAGGCTTAGAAAACAGAGTTAATAAGATACATGCACCTCTAATGTTACTAATAATTACATGAAGAACTAAACAGTACTTTTTACATTTCAAGGACTACAATGACTTAGAATGCAGGGACATTTTTACGCAGCTGTTCTGGGAAACCTTCCCAAGAGAGTGCATCAGCCACTTTGTTAGAGGCTCCTGAAGTGTGTTGTATTTCAAAATCAAAGTCTTGAAGAGCTAAACTCCACCGAAGAAGTTTTTTGTTACTTTTTTTGACTATGTGAAGCCACTTCAGTGCAGCATTGTGAGTCTACAGGTGGAACCACCATCCCAAAATGTATGGGCGTAGCTTCTCCAGAGCATACACAATGGTGTAATATTCTTTTTCTGAGACTGACCAGTGGCTTTCCCTCTCAGAAAGTTTTTTGTGGAGAAACACGACAGGATGGAATTGTTGATCTGGTCCTTCCTGCATTAAAACTGCTCCTACACTGCGCTTGGACGCATCTGTGGTTATGATGAACAGTTGGTCGAAGTCCGGGGCCCTCAGTACAGGGTCAGACATAACGGCCACCTTAACCTGGTTAAAGGCTTTCTGACACTTGTCAGTCCACTGAACTGCATTTGGCTGTTTTTTCCTGGTGAGGTCTGTCAGAGGGGTGGCAATTTGGCTGTAGCGTGGTACAAATCGTCGGTAATACCCAGCCAAGCCCAAGAAGGATTGGACCTGCTTATTCATTCATAGATTCCAAGGCCAGAAGGGACCATTGTGATCATCGAGTGAGTCTGACCTCCTGCATAACACAGGCCACAGAACTGCCCCAAAATAATTCCCACAGCAGAGCTTTTAGATCTTGATTTAAAAATGGTCAGTGATGGAGCATCCACCACCAGGATTATTATTAGTGAACATCAATAAATCCGCTGGTGAGGACAGGCCAATTTTGGATAGCATTTACCTTAGCCTGTAGGGGGTTGATAGTACCTTAACTCATCTGGTGTCCAAGGTAGGTCCAAGGTAGGTTAGGCCTATTTGATACTTTTTGGCCTTAACGGTTAATCCTGCCTCCCTTATGCGCTGGAAGACAGCTTGGAGGTGTTCCAGGTGTTCTGGCCATGAATCTGAGAATATAGCCACACTGTTGAGGTAGGCAACTGCAAATTCCCCAAATCCATCCAGAAGGTTATCTACCAGTCTGTGGAAGGTGGCGGGCGCATTTCGCAGTCCAAAAGGGAGCACATTAAATTCATACAGCCCTACATGGGTGATGAAGGCTGACCTTTCCTTGGCTGGGTCATCTAGCAGCACTTGCCAGGACCCCTTAGTTAAGTCTAAGGTGGAGATGAACTGGGCACGTCCCAGTTTCTCCAACAGTTTATCTCTGCATGGCATTGGATAGTTTTCTAAGCGAGTTACAGCATTTAGTTTATGATAGTCCGCACAAAAACGGATTTCCCAGTCTGATTTGGGAACCAGAACCACTGAAAAGGCTCATGCACTTTCAGAGGGGCAGATTACACCCATATGTAACATGTCCTTGGTCTCCCTTTCTATTGCAGTTTTGGCTTGAGGAGCCATCCGGTAGGGTTGGGCTCTAATTGGGAGAGCATCACCTGCGTCATTGGAGTGGTACACCCATTCTATCCGTCCTGGGGTGGCTGAAAACATTGGCGCGAAGCTGGTGCACAGCTCCTGGATTTGCTGTCACTGCTTATGACCAAGGGTCATGGAAAGGCTCGCCTCTTCCACACCACCATTGCTTTTTCCTTCATAGTATACTCCTTCAGGCCACTCAGCATCGTCTCTCTCCTGGGTGGTAAACTGGATAACCTTGATTTTTCGGGAATAAAAGGGCTTTAGAGAATTAATATGGTATAGTTTAGGTTTTAGGGTAGGGTCTGGGAATGCTATGAGGTAATTAACAGCTCCCAGGTGCTCTCGGACCATAAATGGCCCCTCCCACAACGCTTCCATTTTATTGGCCTAGAGTGCTTTCAGGACTGTGACTTGGTCACCTGCTCTGAAGGAACGCTCTCTGCCATGTTTATCGTACCAGGCCTTTTGCTCTTGTTGAGCATCCTGTAGGTTTTCTCGAGCAAGGGCTAGAGTAGGGGTTCTCAAATTGGGGGTCAGGACCCCTCAGGTGGTCACGAGGCTATTACATGGGGGGTCGTGAGCTGTCAACCTCCACCCCAAACCCCGTTTTGCCTCCAGCATTTATAATGGTGTTAAACATATAAAAAATGTTTTTAATTTATAAGGGGTGGGGGTCACATTCAGAGGTTTGCTATGTGAAAGGGGTCACCAGTAAAAAAAAGTTTGAGAGTCATTGGGCTAGAGAGTCTTTGAGGGTGTTTTGTAGGTTGGTTACAAAGTCCAAAATGTTAGTTCCTGGAGAAGATGTAACCTCCTCCCATTGTTGCTTCACCAGTTGTAATGGTCCCTTAACTTCATGGCCATAAACGAGTTCAAATGGTGAAAATCCCAGACTGTGATAGTGTACCAATCATTGGAGTGCTCATTCCCAAATTTATGTATCATGGCCCCCAAAGTCCCTCTATATTTCTCCACTAGGCCATTTGTTTCATGGTGGTAAGGGGTGGCCACCTAGTGGTTCACCCCATGTGCTTCCCAAAGATGTTTCATGGTCCCTGACAGGAAGTTAGTTCCCAAATCCATAGGGATATCAGAGGGCCAACCTACCCTGGCAAAAATGTCTGTCAGTGCCTGGCTCACGCTTTTAGCCCTGGTGTTGCTTGGAGCTACTGCTTCCAGCCATTGGGTAGCAAAATCCATGAAGGTCAGAATGTATAGCTTTCCTCTGGGTGTCTTCTTAGGAAAAGGACCCAGAATATCCACAGCTACATGCTGAAATGGAACCTCAATGATGGGGAGTGACTGGAGAGGGGCCTTGACCTGGTCTTGGGGCTTTCCCACCCTCTGGCACACCTCACAAGACTGGACATAGGTAGAAACATCCTTGCCCATTCCCTCCCAGTGGAAGGACATCCCCAAACGGTTTTTGGTTTTTTAGACTCTGTCATAGACTCTGGTCTGGGGTCTGGTTTCAACACCTCTGGCTGGGTTTCTGTAGGAGGCTCAGGAATGGAGTTTGGTGTGGAGACCTGTTTAGCGTGGCTGTGGGTGACCATCAAAGGGAGCTATTCCCCCACTTTATTTATCACAATATGCCCCTCACTGAGGGAAGGAGTTGTGCATGGAATCATAAAGTGACAGATTTATTAGTCACTCCATGAAATCGCTTCTGTAGAGTTCCCTGAGCAGCCAAACCCTCTTTCTTTGTGCAGTAGAATCATAATTGTTCCACTGCATTTGGCCCTTTCTGTGCCCACGGAAGAAGAGCAGCATTTGGTTGTAACAGTAATTTTTCATTCCATTTGTCTGTAGATTCAGCACTGCATCAAGTCACATTCAGAACATTATCTTTGAGAGAACAGGGACTAGAAATAATTATTTTTAAATAAATGCTGAATTTCTGTAGAAACTAGTAGGCCACCAAGGAATTGCTTATATAGGCATAATACCATGAGCTGACCCAATCCGATCTCTGTCTTCAACTGTGATTTAGTTTTCTCTGTAATAAAGAATACAAGGCTATATGTTCTATCATAGATGTGAAATAGAGTCCTGGTTATTTTGCACTTGTGTAGGAAGTAAAATGCTGGGGTTTGTAATGTACCTCAGAAAACATGTTTTCTGTTTTCATTGTTTTTGACTAGTTTTATGTCTGAAGTTTGCTAACAGATCATTTATTCCGCAAAGGGTCTTCTCACAAATCGCACTCTCTGTCTTGAAAGCTACATTGAACTGCACTGATAAAAAACCTGGCCCAGTAAAACAAATGGCCTTGTACCTTTTTTTCTTATCTACTGTGTGCTTTAAACATATGTGAGGAAAGAGTACTCTGCACATTCTATTCTACTTGTCATTATGCATTAATACCAGTAGGTTTAGCTCCAACAGCTGTACTCCAGGATCCTGAGAAAAATGAACAGTTGGGATTCAAGAACATAATTACATTTCAAATAAGCCATGATATTTTGTATCATAGTCACACAGAAATGATTGGGAAAACAAACAGAATGTGGGGTTGTCCAGAAATTTTAATCTGGATGACATGAATTTTCTTAAGAAATTGAAATTAGAATTTCCCATCTTGCTTTTTAAATTAGAGGAATGTGACCTCTACACATCTGATGTTCCCTCCTCAGGTGATTTTAATCTAATAAAAGCTCGTAGTCCATTCTTACGCTAAAGCCTATGCTTGTGCCAATTTGGTCAGCACATTCTACAACTTTTTACTTTAAAGTTTATTCAGTGGCCCAATCCACCTAAGATAAATTCTACTTTCCCTGCCCAAATCAGACTATCAGTCATCTCTACAGGTAAATGAGTCTCAGAAAAATCCGTTTATTCCTTCATTCTTTGTTCCACCCAAGCTACATTTCACATATTAATCCATCATCTTTATCTTACTTTTATGTGTCTTAATCTGTGCTGAATTCAAGACATGTACAATATCTCAGTGTCCTGAAGTCAGTGAGATTCTGTTTACTTATTTTAATGTTTTGTTTTCAGTATTACCCATTTTATGTATTCCAATAGTACTATATGATATACAAATGCATTTATGTCTGTAATTCTCTATGTGGAATTTTAAATATACTCTTTAAAATGAAATAAATCGCTCAAACTAATTGTTTTCTACTGTAAATAGTTCTATTGACTACTCTTATGAGTAACCAATAGCAGGATTCTAATTAGGCTATATTGCACATATATAACTTTTTATTATAGTATCTGTTGACAGTTTTTTACTTCAATATATAATATGAGCAGTGTGACCAATTTACACATGGGGGAATTAAAACACATAATTTCCTGACTTTTCTGTGTGTTAAATCTTAATCATAATTTGGCATTAATGTATAGCTTTTCATTCAAGTACCTTGTTTTTTGTAATTTTAATTAAAGAATAAGCAATAAGTAGTCATTCATTCTGCTGTATAAAATGCAAATGATTGCACATCATAGTAAAAACAGTGGACTGTTTTCAAACAAGCTAGCAACCTGAGTGATCATACTGTGCCCTGGGGAAGTCTCCTGGGGATGGGTGGAAAGGAATCTTTCCAACAAGCCATGGAGACTACTGTAGACTCTTGAAGGGCTTTAAATTCAGGCCCTAATCCAACGCTTCTTGCAAAAATTCCATGCATTCTGGGGTACAGGTAGCCCTTATAGAGCAGAGCTCTGCAGCAAACTAAGGGTGCAGATCAAATGTGGAGATGAGTTCCCACCAACTCCTCTCCCTGTTTCTGCAGCAGAACCATGCCGTCTTTCCCTGTCTCAACATCATCTATGGCAAGATTTGGCCCACTGAGTCCAGTTCGTTCCTATAGTACACTGAACTTAGTGAGGTGGCAAAAGTATGAGGGCAGAGTGTGGATATCCAGACTCATTTTTATGACTACCTCAATAATTAAGCTCTTGTGGCAAATATATATAAAGCATATATGTCCTGCTTTGTAAAGTGCCATGTAAATGTATAGTGTTAAATTACTATTTTTTTTTAATAATCACAATTGATGCCCACTTAAATAACTAGTAAGGAAAATAATGTACTGTACATGCACATTACTCTGTTTAACATGCATTCTTCATGGAGGATTATACAAACTAAGGTTCAGTTTGGAAAAGAAAACCGTTTTTGAGTTATCTGACTGGAAAAATTATGGCTGTCGATTAATCGCAGTTAACTCAAAAAAATTAATCGTGATTAATCAGTTTTAATCGCACTGTTAAACAATAGAATACCAATTGAAATGTATTAAATATGTTGGATATTTTTCTATATTTTCATATATATTGTATTCTGTGTTGTAATTGAAATTAGTGTATATTATTTTTATTATAAATATTTGCACTGTAAAAATAGTAAACGAAGTAGTATTTTTCAGTTCACCTCATACAAGTACTGTAGTGCAATTGCTTTGTCATGAAAGTGCAACTTACAAATGTAGATTTTTTTTGGTTACATAATTTCACTCAGAAACAAAACAAAGTAAAACTGCAGAGCCTACAAGTCCACTCAGTCCGACTTCTTGTTTAGCCAATTACTAAGACAAATAAGTTTGTTTACATTTACGGGCGATAATGCTGCCCTCTTCTTATTTACAGTGTCACCAGAAAGTGAGAACAGGCATTTGCATGGCACTTTTGTAGCTGGCATTGCAAGATATTTACATGTCAGATATACTAAACATTCGTATGCCCCATCATGCTTCGGCCACCATTCCAGCGGACATGCTTCCATGATGACGCTCGTTAAAAAAATGATGCGTTAATTAAATTTGTGACTGAACTCCTTGGGGGAGAACTGTATGTCCCCTGCTCTGTTTTACCTGGATTCTGCCATATATTTCATGTTATAGCTGTCTCGGATGATGACCTAGCACATGTTCATTTTAAGAACACTTTCACTGCAGATTTGATAAAATGCAAAGAAGGTACCAATGTGAGATTTCTAAAGACAGCTACAGCACTTGACCCAAGGTTTAAGAATCTGAAAAGCCTTCCAAAGTCTGAGAGGGATGGGGTGTGGAGCATGTTTTCAGAAGTCTTAAAAGCGCAACACTCCAATGCGAAAACTCCAGAACCCTAACCACCAAAAAAGAAAATCAACCTTCTGCAGGTGGCATCTGACTCAGATAATGAAAATGAACGTGTGTCAGTCCGCACTGCTTTGGATTGTTATCGAGCAGAACCCATCATCAGCATGGACGCATGTCCCCTGAAATGGCAGTTGAAGCATGAAGGGACATACAAATCTTTAGCGCATCTGGCACTTAAATATCTTGTGACACCGGCTACAACAGTGCCATGCAAACGCCTGTTCTCACTTTCAGGTGACATTGGAAACAAGAAGTGGGCTGCATTATCTCTTGCAAATGTAAACAAACTTGTTTGTCTGCACGATTGGCTGAACAAGAAGTAGAACTGAGTGGACTTACAGACTCGAAAATTTTACATTGTTTTATTTTTGAATGCAGTTTTTTTGTACATAATTCTTCATTTGTAAGTTCAACTTTCATGATAAAGAGATTGCACTACAGTACTTATATTAGGTGAATTAAAAAATACTATTTCTTTTGTTTTTTTACAATGCAAATACTTGTAATAAAAATAAATATAAATTGAGCACTGTACACTTTATATTCTGTATTATAATTGAAATCAGTATTTTTTAAAATGTAGAAACATCCAAAAATATTTAAATAAATGGTATGCTATTATTGTTTAATAGTGAGATTAATCATGATTCATGTTTTTAATTGCACAATTTATCGTGATTCATGTTTTTAATTGCTTGACATCCCTAGAAAAATTGTAAAAGTCTGTCACAGAAAGAAAGTGCTCCTCCTTTTATTTTCTGATAACTCAGATATATCCCAGGTATAGAAGGTTTTAGAGTAGCAGCCGTGTTAGTCTGTATTCACAAAAAGAAAAGGAGTACTAGTGGCACCTTAGAGACTAACCGATTTATTTGAGCATGCATCTGATGAAGTGAGCTGTAGTTCACGAAAGCTTATGCTCAAATAAATTGGTTAGTCTCTAAGGTGCCACTAATACTCCTTTTCTTTTTGCGAATACAGACTAACACGGCTGCTACTCTGAAACCTTCTGTACCTGGGATATATCTGAGTTATCAGAAAATAAAAGAAGGAGCACTTCCTTTTTGTGACAGATTTTTACAATTTTTCTAGGGATGTCAAGCAATTAAAAACATGAATCACGATAAATTGTGCAATTAAAAACATGAATCATGATTAATCTCACCACGTATAGAACTTTCCCAAGAAACTCGCCTTTGCATAAAATACAATTGTAAGACACATTAGCCCCAAAAGTAATTTTCTGGGAAGTTTATAATCTTGAAAATTATAAAATATCTTTTCTTTTTGTAAAGTGTCTATTTCAATCTGATAATTCATAAAATTAAAAATAGTGTTTAGGTTTGCTGTAATACAATTTTAAGTCCTAATCTTGTAAACATTTACACATGGAACTTTACACATTTGAGTCTAGTCCCTTTGAGCCCAATGGGATTATCTCACATGTTTAAAATTACTCATGGAAGTAAAGTTAAGCACATGTTTAAACGTTTGCAGGAGTGGACCTTAGTCCCTGGAAAAGTAAACATTTTGGTAAGAGACCTTTATTTATGAGGATTTTGTTTCTGGGTTTGTTTTCAATAAAAGTATTCTAAATAAGATTAGAGTTTGCCTTACTAAAGCTGAGACTGGACTGCATTGTTAAAGTCAAATGTAATATATGTTTAGTTTTGTATTTTCTTTTTTATATGTTGCATGGAAGTACACTGACATTGGTGTCAGACTAATATATTTATTAGATGCAGCTGTAATGCAATAATAAAGAAATGTTTTTATGTTTGCAGGGAAGATGGTACCATCGGAAACAAGCAGTAAAGGAATTGCACTGTACATTGGTACGACTGCTAAATGAATTGTTACCATGGGAACCAAAACTAATGAAGGCTTTTCAGAGAAATAGGTAAATGGGGTACTCTTTGGAACAATGTGAGAGAGATGACCAAAACACAAAAGTTACATTTTTTAAAGTAATAATTGATGCTAACATCCTGGTAACAACAATACTTTAAGGTTATGTGTGAGGTATAGACAATATTTCAGTTTAAAGAGCTAGATGTTTTCATGTTATGCAGGAGTGCTAATGACTCCATAGATAAGATTAAGCAGAGCTTTCTGTCTAACAACTGATTTTTCAAAATGCCCTAAAATTCCCATGCATACTCCAATTGTTTTTAGAATTACTATGCCAAGTCAATGTCCAGAGTAGAGTTAATTATGCAAAGTTGGATTCATTTGGACCCATGGGTCCTGAGATACAACACCTTTTAACTGTGAATAAAATTTTCCTGTTCTTACAAATTTTTTTGCACCCACTTGTTGCTCAAACTTTGGCAGTGATTTGCACAAAACTGAGATTACCTGATTGGACTGACCTCAGCTGGTGTCAGATTTGACATCAGCTGCAGACCAGCACCAAGATCCACATCAAGGAAGCTGTATTTAAAATGTTGTTAATAGGTCTTTCCAGCTCTGTAAATTACACTTGACCACTTTACCTGTTCTAGGCAAATCTCCAAAGACTTGCTAGTTGTTAACACCTTGTACTAAGGATTCCCTCTCGGTCATCACCTTCAGTTACCGATGTCTTATCCTTCTGATTCACTTTGATATATTCCAACAAACTGAAGAACTTCTCAGAGCAGTAGTACAGAACAGAGGACAAAGAGAGTGCCTGGTAGTGTGTGAATGCTAGGACAGATGTGGAATTCTGGTGGGCATTGAGAATATGTAAAATTATGTTAAAATGGGGTGAAGCAGTCTTATGGTCCCATCTTATTGACATACCTAGTGGAATATCAGGCACTGGAGGTAAATAGCAGCTGTTCTAGCAGCCCTGAGACTTGAGACATTTTAAAAATTCTTTCAGGCATTCTTAGATTTTTAGAGCCAAGAGGAAACATTATGATCATCTAATTGGACCTAGTATATAACACAGACCAAAAGCAGAGATCCCTCATGTCTCTAGCTGCAGCTGTGCCTCAACTCAGATGTCAGGGTGAGCTCAGGGAACTTGCTGCAACTGATTCCTGAACCAATACAGCTGCACCTAATACAGTGAAGGTCTCTGAGAGAGTATGAAAAGGAATGATGGCATAGAATTGTGTTGGATACAACACAAAAAGTGGCAGATACTGTTAGCAATAGGTCAAATTTGATTTGGTCCCAGTACCTATTGCCAGCTCCAGGGGGACAGAATTTTGGTTGTGGCAAGAAGGGAGCCGTAACCTTAGATCTGTATTTCCTGGTTTTCAGAGGGTTAAGTTTAGTCACTGTGCTCAGTTTGGAAGGGCACAAGCCTGTGCTAGGGAATCTTAACTATGTTAATTAAGTTTTTGGGCAGTAAGTATAGGTACAAGTATGAACAGTTAAGTATTTCCTTAATAAAATATTTAAAATAGGTTGCAGAAGTTAGTCATTATGTCTGATATTCTGTTCAAGGTCTCGACTGAAGAAGGACTATGATGATTTCAAAAGACAGCCAGACCATGATAAATTTGCCAGAGAACTATGGAGTAATGAAGAAGGTGAAGTTGATAATGGAAAAGAATCTTTCAATGCAGTAGCCAGTAAATCTTCAGAAGCTGCAGAGCATCTGGAGATCCTGCAAAAAGATCGTTCAGAGTTTGGTAAGCACTTAGCTGGGATTTAGTGACCATGTGGACGTGCTACAGGGCCTACAGTTTTCCTGTGTTTGGTGTTGTGGTTTTTTGGTTGTAGCTGTGTATTATATGTTATTTTTACTATGGTGAATTATATTGGTCTAGATTCTGTGCTGACCTTCTTGGAAGCAGAGCTGAGAGAAAGGATGGGCAAAGGTGGCTTTGTGCTACATTTGTGCCCTCTGGATTCTGGCCTGTGGTGGGTGCTGAAATGGCACACAACGTGAATTAGAGCTTAGAACTGACAGCATCTGCTACAGGGCTGTCTGTGGATAGCACAACACCACAAATTCCTGTTGCCCTCAGTGTTATGGGCATGTACCCTTCTACTCCTGATCCATCCCTAGCATTTTCCCTGTGCTCTTTAAATAGTTGGGATGAATTGGGATGAAAGGCAGTGGATCCATAACTATCTATTGGTTTTGTATAAAAACTTCTGGATTTCTATTTTTAATTCATGAATTTGCTTTAAATTAAAGCATTGTAACATCAAATCCTGGAAACTATGCTGTCACTTAGAATGTTGTAATTTGATGCATTCATAAATACAAATTTGGGACTTAATGATTTTTTAAATGAAATTCTGTGCCTCCTCAATAGGATTTGAAATGTAAATTGGCTGGAGGCTAAGTTATTATGGTTTTTTAAAATTATGTTTAAGCATGTAGTTAATGGGATGATTAGTACTGTCATCACATCAGAAACTATTCTTTACATGACAGCATACTTATAAACTACTGCATAGTTTATTAGTGTTTAGCTAAAAGCAATCATATAGCTGTGTCAGTTGCAAACATTTAACTTGTGGTATATTTACGATTACTTGTTTAATTCTTTCTGCAGATGAAATGAAACTGTTAGAAATGGATTTTCCTGCAGGAAGGAGCAGGCTACTGAAGAAAGAATTGACTTCTAAAGAAATACAGAAGACACTGTCCAAATCTATTAAACGTCAGTCCAAGCAAAATAGTTCCCTGGATGATAGCACAAAAGACCTTTCACCAAGGAAGAAAACTAAATTAAGCACAAGTGAGGCTACAGTCCAGAGTGCCAAAAGTGAGATGCAGACTAACAGTTGTTTGAGTGAACTGAAACAAAGCGAGCTATCATCTCCAGAATCATTTGCCCTGACAGATTCTGCAATGTCAGTATCAAACTTTCTGAAAGGGACCAAACCCATCCAGGCTTTGCTTGCTAAGAATATTGGGAACAAAGTGACCTTAACAAATCAGCTGACACCCCCTATGGGTAGGGACATATTTGCTTCTGAAAAGGCAGTTATGTCGTCTGTGGAGTCATCCCCACTAAAGCCAGCATTGCCCTGCCAGACCAATTCAAAGAGTCCTTTACAAATGGTATACAAAATGCCAAGTGGCCATTGTGTACCAATAGATGTCCATAACAGCTCAGTGAAGATTCAAATGCAGCCTGTGATTGATCCTAAAACAGGAGAAAAAGTCATGCAGCAAGTTCTTATTTTACCCCAAAATTTTCTCATACAACACAAAGAAGGAAAAGCTGTGGCAAAGCTGCACTGTACATCTTTCCCACAGGCAGCACATGTTAATGATTCTTTAGCACCGGTTCTTGTAAACCCAACTGTAAATGCTACCACTCAACTGTCTTGTACCGTTTTTAACAAGAGTGTTACACATTTGTCACAAGTGACTAGTCCAGTGAACAGACCACAACCTTTGTCCTCTGTAACTGCAACAAGTAACTTACTAGCATCAGCAGTTAAAATTAGCCAAAGTGAAGCTGGCAAAACGAAGACTACGGTTTCACCTGACACATTCTCTGTACCTTTACCTTCATCCACTGTTTCCACATTAGGTCAGCCTTTGGCATCAGCAACAACACTAAGTGGATCTGCAAATACTACTTGTTCCATTCACAGTCTAGCACCACAGCAGGCTAGTGACTCCTGTGAAGCTAAGCAGGAGCTGAAAACAGTGTGTATAAGAGAATCGCAGTCCATTCTTGTCACAACACGAGGGGGAAACACTGGAATTGTTAAAGTACAGACAAACCCAGACCAGATTTCACCTAATACTTTATCTCCAAATTCAGTTTTCACTTATGCACCTCAGCTTCAGGCATTTTTGGTTCCAAAATCCACTACGTTGTCAACCTCTACTTTTTCATCTGTAGCGACGGCCGCATCTAGTCTCCCACTGTTTGGTCAGTCTTTTGTTTCTGGGTTTGCCCCCTCAACAACATCTTCTGTTACCATTCCAGCCATTCCTGCAGGCTTAAACCAGCTAATAGGGAAAAATCTCAAATTTCCATTAGGGCAGCTTCCCACTAGTGGCAGTTTGGATCAAGTAATAGAGAAAACTCAACAGGTATCATCTCCTACTTTCTTGTCCTCCATTTCATCAACTAGCACTTTGGTGCCAGCAACTCCAAACGGTACTGTTAATGTTGTTAGCATTTCTTCAGGAAATATTGAACAAAGTAGCACAGACATTACCCAGACTCCTTCAACACAGCAACAGGTTGATATTAAAACTAAAAAATATCCTGTTACACAACCTGAGACTGCTACAGCAACAAATGGAGATGTGATCCGTGGTACTCCGATTCAAAAACTTATGTTGGTCACAAATCCACCTATTCTTTCTCCTTGTGGAGCTACAGGAGTAAATATAATACCAACATCCACTGGTGTTAGTGCCCAAAAATTGGTTTTCATTAATACTCCAATTCCCAGTAGTCCATCAAACACCAGTCTAGTTGCAGAATCATTAAAACAGGCCCTGCCTTCCTCCATAGGCAAAACATATGTTAACACCCCAGAACAACCTCAGTTACTTCTAATTCCATCTACAATGGGAGCACCAATAAAGGCAAGTTCATCACCTACTGTGTCTCAAATAAAAGATGTTAAAATTGGACTAAACATAGGTCAAGCCATTGTAAATAGCTCAGGCAATGCACAGCATGTTCCACCAATTAACATACTGAAGTCTGCAGCTCCCAAAGGAATAGATGACATAAACAGCAAGGGTTTTATTTTGCCTTTGTCAACAAGTGGTAGTTTGGTTCCAGGATGTTCAGGTTTTGTGAATCAAAGTATTACATCTGTTAATGAATCTATAAGTGTTGCAGCAAAAGCTTTTATAGTAACAACAGCAAATGTATGTTTAGATTCAGTTTCAGTGACACCAAGTGGGACTTCTATTGGGACACAACCCGCTGTTTTGGTTAGTGGAAATGACACTTCTTCAAGAATAAGGCCAGTTGTAACTAGTCGACTGTGTACATCAAATATTGGAAATACTATGGCCATATCAACTGTGAAAACAGGACATCTTGCTTCATCTGTTCTTATTTCAACTACACAACCAAGAATATCTTCTCAAAGTGTACCTTCTCCTTTGCAGTTTCCAGTTACCTTGCCTGGACCTGTGGCAGCCTCCACTAAAGTCATTCAGACAGTTCCTCGCTTGACAGCAGTTCCAGCTGCTGCACAATGTCTGCCCCTTCCAAAAGGACAGCCCCCCACACTGGTACAATTTCAGTCACCAGGAATTTCAGCTGCAGTGCCAACTAATGCAAACTTTCACAAACCTCAACATGTATTGCCATGTGCTTCACCAACTACAGGTAAAATAATTAGTTTTTCCAACTTTGCTTCTCTCCCATGCCAGCAGATACCTCCTAGTTTAACAAAACCAGCTCATGTTTACTCTTGTGCTCCAGGTGCCTCTGTCATTCAGACTGCTACTGCTTCACCAACTGTAACTAGCCAGGCAATGGGTCAGTTGAGTGAAACGTGTATTCAACAGAAAATAGTTATTAACACATGTACACCTTTGGCACCTGGAACTCACATCATGATTAATGGCACTCGATTTATTGTTCCACCGCAAGGCCTTGGAGCAGGCAGCCATGTTCTTCTCATCTCTGCTAATCCAAAACATGGGCCTCCTTTACTTATTAACAATGGCCAAGGGGCTCGAGGTCTACCATTTGTTAATCATATTTCCCAGAACATCACACTAGCACCAAGTAATTCATTAAGTTGGCAGACATCAAAACATCCTCTGAAAAGCTCTACAAAAATTGTGAACTCTCTTGGGACAGCAAACGCTCTGCCCATTGTACATGCAACACCACAGATAGTAAACACTGCTGCTAAATCAAGCGCTCCACCGTCTACAGCAACACTGTCTATGTCTTCAGTGATAAAACCTCCAGTTAATGTTTTAGCTAAAACTTCTTTGGTTCCTGCCATAAATGCTGGTAACTCTCAGTTACCAAGTAGCACTTCAGTATTTCACTTAGATACATCTATCAAGAAACTGTTGGTCAGCCCAGAAGGGGCCATTTTGAATGCTATAAATACTCCAGCATCAAAGGTGGTTTCTTCTCTGTCTTCTTCCCTGTCACCCATTGCAGTGTCCAAAAGCGTAAATCCTACTAGTGTCTTCCCTGCTTTTCAGTCATCTGGCCTAGGTAAATCTGACAAAGCCGCATCCTGAATTTGGAGTGAATGAGCCAATTTCACATGTTTGGGGCATTCTTTGGACTTTGGAAATCATTATAACTGTTGAACATTTCTTACACTGTTTGAAACATACTTTAAATAGTTGATTTCTTTAAATCTAATCTTTGTATTAGATTGCAGCTGTTTTCAGTTTGCTTGTGGGAGATGTGAGAGGATCTGTTTGTTTTCCCTCTAAGCTAAGCTTTCAATGGGTTATTTAATAAAATGGTCAAAATGACCAACTTGTTAATATACACAGCAAAGTGTAAAATTCGATTTTAGTTTAAAGGAATCTAGCATTTTGCACATTTACATTGACATGTTTCATTTTACAATTTGAACCATTAGACGGCACGTTTATAACAATATGTGTCTTTTTTATTTTTGTCAAATCTTATTTTTGTTTGATTTGTTTCTGTAAAAAAATATATTTATGCATTGTAAAAATCCAGTCCATGGTGTAAAATTGTACATATTTCTGATCCCTAACAATCTGTACTAAACTATATGTACAAAGAACTATGCTGTCTTATTTATGTTTTGTTTACATAATGTATAGTTTTTTAAGTATTTTAGTAATTTTGGACCAGTGTACTGTTAAGCAACAATAACATGTAATAAATCATGTTGCTGTACTGCTTTGTTTTGACAGTATTTTAAGACTGTATCTATTGCATCGTGGGAGAAGAATTTATACATGCACCTCTTTACAGTAGACATGCATTAATACAGAAAAATCTTGCAGAGTGGAACTTTGCCAAAAAGAATTATTTAAGCCACCAAACTTTGAGCTGTGATTTGCATTACATATAGGATTTCAATAATTAGGAACAGGTTTCCTGTTTACAGATTTCATATTTCAAAGAAACTCTCATTATTAAGGCTTCAAATCTTTCACGAAGGTCATGGAAGTCACTGATTCCGTGACTTTCCAGGACCTCCAGGACTTGTGCAGCTGCAGCGGCTGGTGTTGCTGACCCAGGGAACTGGTCCTGGGTGCTGCCCCAGAGCAGCCATCTGGGAACAGCACCTGCCCAGAGCAGGAGTGGAGGCGGCAGGGCCCCTGGGCTTCCCCACGCCCAAAGGAGCAGTGGCAGGGCTCTGGGCCACCTCCTGCCCAGAGGAACAGCAACGGCAGGGCCACTGGCTGCCCCACCTCCAACCCGGATCAGCAGCCCAGCAGGGTCCTGGGCCACCCCTCCCCTCAGGAGCAGCAGCGACCGCCGGAGCACCGCCCCCACCCCCAGCAGCAGCGTCCGCTGAAGTGTCCCCAGCACCTAAGATTTAGTAGTTTAAAACTGTATCTATTGCATCGTAGGAGAACAATTTATACATGCACCTCTTTATAGTGTATATGCGTTACATTTAGTGACTGATTTAGCACCTGTGACCTGTCTGTGACTTTTACTAAAAATACCCGTGACTAAATCGTAGTCTTACTCACTATGAAGTGATTTTTGACCTTTTGCTTTCTCTCTTTGATGTTGCAGAAGAAATAATTTTCATTAGTTTCAAAATGGTGTTTCTGTCAAATCTTTTCTTTCATGTGTTTATGATGAACTATTTTTTCCTGTTTCCTATAGCAGATTCATATATTTTTGTATGTATATGAATATTTATCAGTATGTGGTTGGGGGGTGGGACGACACACCAAACAATACATAAACTTAACTTTTACTAATGTAATTTTGATATAGCCTTCAGCATGTTTAGTTATTTGGACATGCAAATATATGACTATCTAATATCCACAGTCTTTGCTGAGATAACGTCGGATGCCATCAAATGAAGTTCTGCACAAGGAACATGGATAGAATATAACTCATATGGATTTTTGTTTCTGCTTGGGCTAGGGCTCCACGGATCCAAATCCAGTGGACTGCTTCTCCTTCCCATGTATCACCATATAGCCATCCAGTCAAAATCAAGAATACTCAGTAGTGAGTTCCTGTGTCCCTTCCGTTAGACCAGTATTTTCTTTTCTTCTGAAAATAACAGGCATGGGTACAGTAAAGCTCTTGAAGCGAGTAAAGCTCTTGAAACTCTTGACTGCTCTAGTAAACAGGAAAAGAAGGAGCTCCAGCTGTGGATCAGGGATGAATCAATTATCAGATGATGCCTTCTGTGCCGCTTGTTGCGTGGACCCTTTCATGCTCCTAGAGAAGAGGTCTCTTGAGTGCTTCAGCTCTGGGCAGACACTTCAGCTTCCACGAGATGCCCTTCTGACAACAAGTTCAGGTGCCAGGTATGATTGTATTAGGGGAGGCCTTTTTGTTCTGCTCACTTTGGACTCCTCTTTAATCCTTTTTTGAATTTGACCTTCCTCCAGATCAGAAAAGAAGTCCCCTCTCTCAAACTCAAGGTGCTTTTCTCCCCTTGTCCCTAGTGTTGTGTGGATCTCATACCAGTGCATTTGGCTTCTTTTACCATCATCTTCCCTCAAAAACTTTTAGTTCACCACAGTTCCTAGGATTCCCTCCTTCCTTCTGACTAAAGATGCCACTGGCTGAACAAGAGCTATATAAAATACATATTTCTTGATATGCTAATCACCATATTTGTTTAGATAACTAAATCCCAGAAGTTCAGCCCTTCTTTTTTCATTTACCCAGGGTCCTTTCCAGTTCCATTCAAAAGGGAAATACACTGACCAGACAGACAATTTGCTTTTGGGGTCTTTCACATCCTCCTTTAAGCTGTTTGTGTAACTTGGGGATGTCTATTTGGGGAGGACCGTGGGGGACCCAAAGCCTACCAGAAAAGTACATTTGGCTCGACTATGAAAAGTGACTGTAAAAAATGTCATATACCTACACAGTAGATCTGCTTCCTCTGTGTATTCAAAGTTGTATCTGCTGACATGGGTGAGAAAAACACACTTTTACTGTTTTTTTACAGCCATTAGCCTTGTCATTAACACACCTATTCCTTCTTTTGCAAAGACTCTAAGATCCCAGGCCGAGTCTGTAAACTGAGCATATTGGATTAAGAAATTGAGTGATCATAAACAGGAAAAACCCTTATGCCATTTTTAAGATTCACTTTTCAGAGCAAACCCACCTTAAAACCATTCAGGCAATCATGCAGGAATCCAGGGAAAAGTTTCACATTACACCTGCCTAAGCTGTCAGCAGTCTAAATTTGGCTGGAACTGTCCTAAATTTTGCAATCCTGTCCTGGGTGTTTCTGGCAACTAGGCTTTGATCTAGTGCCCATTGAAGGGAATGGAAAGACTCTTCTTAACATTAGTGAGAGTTTGATTAGGACTTTATCAAACAAAGAAGGAGTTTGTCCATCCATAAACTCTCATCTGGAGAAAGGGAGTTACTTTAGAGTATGTTAAAAGTTGAATTTTCACCATCTATGAAACCCTCGGAACGCCAGCATGATGCTGAACACCCTCACGTTTCTCATAAACCCCTAGCCCCTAAGAAATATCTTCAGTTCTCACGGTTAAAACTGCTTTTCTGTGGGTCATTTGTACAGCCAGGGGAGTGGGAAGCTTCAAGCTCTATCCTGCAGCCATCTCAGCCTGGTTTTTCATCAAGTTAAGGCTCAAGCTTGTTTCTCAGTTTCTTCCCCAGATGGTTTTCTCTCTTTCTACTTGCCCCAAGAATTCTCTCTCAACATAATTTGTCTAACACCTTGAAATGAGAAATTAAAGCACCATCTCAATCCTGCTATAAAGAGGACTCTTTATATCTATCTAAAAGAAATCTGGAAAGTAGGAATTCGGATCAATGGTTTATTATTTTTTACTCCCAAGAAAGGCTTATTAACCTCATAAGACTTCCAAGTTCACTGAGTAAGACGTTGCATTAAGGAAGTTTACCCTTCCTGGAGAAAGAGGCCCTGCCTTCAGTGAAGTGTTATTTTGTAAGAGCTGTCTGCTTCTTGAGTTGAAATGGATTGTTTCCTCTTCAGAATTGTAGAAAGCAGCAACCATGTGTGCCTTACCTTTACAATTACAGGCTTGTGGCTGCCTTTTCAGATGCCTCCATTTGGAGACACGGCCTGCATGCTGTACTTTAGTACAACTCAAAAAAATTTAGGTACTGACTGTGTTCTGGAACTGAATGCTGCAGTTGAAGTTCCTCATGTCTGGACAGGCAGAAAGGAACATTGTAGAATGGTGATTTCTTATCTGATAATTTAATTTCTCCAAGACCACATATGCCAGCCCATTTGTTGCATGTTGTTTTCATTTTGCTGGTGGAACTGGGTATTGACTTTCTAAGATTTTGTTCTTCTGAAGACTATTTTGGTAGATTTTTAGTAGAATGACTTTCATTATTGCTTGAGAGGATTTAAGAGAGCAGATTTAGCCTCCTTTTAAAGAGGGAATGTCACACAAGCTTTTATTTTCTCCTGCTGGTATAGGAGGATTTATGCCATGGTTTTATCTCATATGGAAGAAAACTGGAGAAACCCAATTAGCAGATTTTAAAAAAATACTGTTTACATAGTAATTAGTTCTGCTTGAATTTTTCTGCAGATTTATTTTTCACTACAATGAAACTTCAAATGACTACATTAAAAATAACTTGGCATGTATAAGCTTGTAATGGAGGTGTTTGCAAATGTGCTTGTTTGGAGAAGTACATAGCAGTCTGCAGTTTTTGTGGACTGTCCTGTTTTATAAAGAGAATTATTGGAAATGTATATCTGAAGTCCTGTTTGATAACTGAAATAACCCGAGGTTGACTGACTGCCTAATAAGCTTTATGACTAAATGATAAAATTGGGCAAAGAGTAATTTCAGTAATTTTGTGAATACAGTTCCCCTCTTCATCATTGTTCTCTAACAACTGAGATGATAGCCAGAGTCAACCTTCCCTAGAGCAACTAAAAATAAAGGGGAAAAGGACTCTTGATCATTTGCTATATAGCTATGGATTCTGTTTTGGGGGCTTATTAATTTCATATTTTGGGGGTTATTTTTAGCAATTCTTGAGTTTTATGTAGCAGTCCCAGAATCAGGGGATTTCTGTTTGTATAGATGTATATTATATACATTACCCATTACAATAGTATGTACTGTAATGAGTAATCTCTTTGTGATGTTCCCTAACTCACTTTAACATAGTACTATGTCAAACAGTACTGTGTTAAAGCACACTAGGGAACCTTTAGTGCGCACCAGTGGGATTTAGACGTATCAGTTAATGCACAACATGTCAGTTCACTTTAGAAATCACACCTTTGTAGTCCCCATTACTGCTCCATGTAGACAAGCCCTTTGATACAAGTAACCATATCAGGTGTTTTTCTGGTGTTCATTGAATAAACACAGATTTCCTCTTTATAAAAAATAAATTGGTATTTTATTGGTGTTTATCAGTTAAAACCTGAAATCAGGAGAGAGAGAGAGATCACTTCCTTTCTCTTAGTTACATATAAAAAACTCTGCTGGAATAATGAAGGATGGAATTCAGCTGTAGTGGTGATGAAGAGGTAAAGGTGCCTAGACTACAATAGGTAAAAAAGCATTACAGAAAGCCCCTTGAGCTATTCATCACCTGTAAAAAGTCTTCCACCCACACAAATGACCAGGCATTTTACAAACTTTGATTATAATAGTTGCAAAACCTAGGATGAGGTCTTTAACTCAGGTCCAGAGGAACAGGTTTTCTCTACCAACGTAGATAGGAAATAGCATATGTTGTGCTGCACTGGTGAAGTTATAAGTATTCCAATATATTTGTAACCAGCTGTGCCTACACTAGCATTTTTAGGGAAATCTCCTCCTGTTGCACCAGCAGCAGCTATCATAGAAAACAACTACAAACATTTTTACCATCATGTCATACAGACCTGCTCTGACCAGAGCTTCACGACACAGTGGGTTAAATACGTATGTCCTGGCAACAGTAGCCCATAGCAACTCCTGCAGGAGTTGCAGGGCAGTGCAGTGTTGGAAGATTTACCAAAAAATGTGCATATAGGCGAGGTACTAAAGCCTTGGTTACCCTTCCATTACAATCCAGTGAGGGAGCCCTTTGTCACAGACATGGTTCTAACTTGTAGTGTAAACTGGACCTTAATTGTGCTTGTAACCAAGCTAAAAGCCTACTGGGAAATGTAATTAAATTGTAGAAAGGAGCAGAGAAGAACCTAATCTCTTTGTAAAAAGAAAAGGAGTACTTATGGCACCTTAGAGACTAACAAATTTATTAGAGCATAAGCTTTCATGAGCTACAGCTCACTTCATCGGATGCATACAATGGAAAATATAGTGGGGAGATTTTATATACACAGAGAACATAAAACAATGGGTGTTACAGACTGTAACAAGAGTGACCAGGAAAGGTAAGCTATTACCAGCAGGAGACCTACATGCCTCCAGGTTTCATCCAGACCACACCACACGATCCATTGTCTACAGCCAAGCTCTACGATACAACCACATTTGCTCCAACCCCTCAGACAGAGACAAACGCCTACAAGATCTCTATCAAGCATTCTTACAACTACAGTACCCACCTGCTGAAGTGAAGAAACAGATTGACAGAGCCAGAAGAGTACACAGAAGTTACCTGCTACAGAACAGGCCCAACAAAGAAAATAACAGAACGCCACTAGCCATGACCTTCAGCTCCCAACTAAAACCTTTCCAATGCATCATCAAGGATCTACAATCTATCCTGATGGACGACCAATCACTCTCACAGATCTTGGGAGACAGGCCAGTCCTTGCTTACAGACAGCCCCCCAACCTGAAGCAAATACCAGCAACCACACACCACACAACAAAAACACTAACCCAGGAACCTATTCTTGCAACATAGCACATTGCCAACATATCTATTCAGGGAACACCATCAAAGGGCCTAATCACATCAGCCACTCTATCAGAGGCTCATTCACCTGCTCATCTACCAGTGTGATATATGCCATTGTCAAAGTTTTACTCAGACTCACAATTTATCAGACCACTCTGTTTTATTAGCAAAGCTGCTCTGCTAATACATTTAGAAGTGAGCCCCCCGAGTGGGGCTTGTGTCTTTTAATTTATACAGTTTTTTGGAGAACAAGTTACAGAGAAGTTACAGACAAAAGAAGAAAAAGATTTTAGTCACCACCCTTCGAGATCCCTGAGACCAGTCATGTATCTTCAATTACCTGCCACCCTTAACAATCTTCTTTAACAGCTTCCAGTTAACTTAACTAATTGCCCTTCACACCTTCCATTCTGATGCCTGCTTCTTAGACGTGCTGGCTCTATCTTAATTGCTTCTCCATTCAAAAGCTAACTGTCCCTACGTGTGCTCCCTCAGATACTTTGTAACATGTTTTGGCATGCCCTCTCATATACAATGTATCCAGCATGTCCCCTTATACAATGTTATACTTATACAATGTTATACTTCCACACCATCATGTGCCAGCAATGCCCCTCTGCCATGTACATTGGCCAAACTGGACGGTCTCTATGTAAAAGAATAAATGGATACAAATCAGATGTCAAGAATTGTAACATTCAAAAACCAGTCGGAGAACACTTCAGTCTCTTTGGTCACTCGATTACAGACCTAAAAGTGGCAATTCTTCAACAAAAAATCTTCAAAACCAGACTCCAACGAGAGACTGCTGAATTGGAATTAATTTGCAAACTGGATACAATTAACTTAGGCTTGAATAAAGACTGGGAGTGGATGGGTCATTACACAAAGTAAAACTATTTCCCCTTGTTTATTTCCCCTCCTACTGTTCTTGTAAAGTGCTGGAAATGGCCCACCTTGATTATCACTACAAAAGGTCCCATCCACACACACACACACACCCTGTTCACCTTTCCTGGCCGCCGCCGGCCGCATGGCCTTTCATAAAGCTGTTGTGATTAAATGAAGCAGGGGAGATAGCTCTCTTTTCTGGACACCCAGACAGTTAGCTATAACATCCCTTTTAATAGCTGGTCTCTACTTGCTTTACCTGTAAAGGGATAAAAAGTCTCACTGTGATGCACAGGTAAAAGGAAGTGAGGGCTCTCTTGTCTAGAACCTTTTAAAATGTGGGAAAAACTCTCCCTTTGTTTGTCTGTTCTCCCAGCTGGAGAGGGAAACCCCAGATATGTAAGTGGACCAGGAAATGTGTAGGAAGACGCAATTCGATTTTTCTCTTTTTATTTCTTTTTGGCTTGTTGAGTCCTCTGTGCGAACCCCAGGTGCTTTTGTTTTGCTTGTAACATTAAAGCTGGACAAGGTAGGCGATGATACAGGGGCCTTCTTAGAAAATTTTGAAAGGGCCTGCCTTGGGTACAACATCCCTGCAGAGCAGTATATAGTGGAGCTGAGGCCACAACTCAATGGACCCCTAGCAGAGGTGGCAGTTGAAATGCCTAAAGAACACATGAACGAGTCTGAACGTTTTAAAAGGCCAGAACTGGGATGGGGCTGATCCCCGAGCATGCCCATCAGTGGTTCAGAGCCCTAAGGGGGTGGAAACCAGACGTCACATTTCCCCAACACGCCTACCAGATTGTAAAAAATTGGGATGCCTAGATATCGGGAGCAAGTGTTAAGTCTCTGGAAGATCTGTCTCTCCTCATGCAAATGGAGCACGTCTTAGAGGGTGTTCCTGAGGAAATAGAAAGGTACATCCTAGGTGGGCAACCCAAAACTGTAATTGAGGCTGGGCAGATGGGAACCAAATGCATGGAAGTGGCGGAGAAGAAGGAAGCTAGTAGCAGTCAGTGGGGATACCAGAAGGGGCAACCCAAGATGACACCCCACCATCAGGGTCAGCCCAAGACCCCACCTCTCAAGGAGGAGCCCTCCACACAGCCAGGGAGACCCCCAAATGCCATCTTGTCCTATCACCCTATTCTCCAACCATCCACCTCACCCCAGCCCACAGTCAGCTGGGTGATGCTTTAAATGTAATGAGCTGGGGCATGTGAAGGCCAACTGCCCCAAGAGCACCAGCTGACTGCAACTCATCACCCTGGGGTCCCACCGAGAGCCTTCAGGCCAAGATGCTTCGCAAATACCCCCAGAGCAAAGGGGAACTGTGAGTGTGGGTGGGAGGAAGGTTACTGCATGGAGAGACACTGGAGCACAGGTGTCAGCTATCCACCAATCCCTGGAGGACCCCAAATTCATTGACCCAGAGGCTCAAGTGACGGTGCAACCCTTTAAGGCCAACTGTTTTAACTTGCCTTCAGCCAGGTTGCCTGTCCAGTACAAGGGCTGGTCAGGAATATGTATTTTTGTGAAAGTGACCACAAATGACAGTACACAGCCCCGTTAACTCATGGTGGATCCACATACATACAGGCTTTTCATGATACATTAATTTAAAGATATAATTTAATAAGATCATCCATACTTCAGAAGTGGTTGATCAGTGTAAAGTGTAAATCGGTGGTGGCACATGGAGGACCTGATGGTGGTCTTCAGCGAACTGGCAGATCCCACATTCCCAGGACTGAAATGACTATAAATGTATTCCTAGTACTACTTTTATTTGTAAGCATTTGCTGTACCTGCCACAAAGGTGTTGCCTGATCTCGAATGGGAGGGGAAATGGTCCATAGAACAATTTTGGTAAGATTAGGCCCACATCATGAACTGTTTGAGAACCCTGGAGATAAAGATGAGCAACAGCTTCTGTAGTGGCACCAGCTGTTGATTGTGAAGGTACAGAGGCTCCTAATTTCGGTTGCATTGGAAAAGGGATTTCCAGTTGGGAATATGTTCCCGTTTTCCCCCTAAAGGCCGATTGACAATCATGGTGAGAATTCACACACAATTTGTTTTTATACTATTTGAACATTTAATGTAGTGGCTGTTTGACTTCTTTTACAAACTTTTAAATAAGAACTCTCTGGATTTAGTGTCTGGCTTAAATCTGTCCTAGGCAGTGCTTGAGTAGCAGCTCTTCAGAATACCATCTACATACCAAGATTTGGTGGAGAGGTAGGTCCTCACTAGGTCTGGTCTAATGCCTAGTTTTGTTTTGTTTTTGTTATTCAAATACTTTTTAATTATTGGGTTTAGGGTAATTTTTAGTCTTTATTCACATGACAACTGAAATTTTGACGCACGGTGCTCATAAAACTGGTGGTTGGTGGAACATGCAGTCCATGAGCACACAAGCTTGATTTTGGGGCAGTAGGGGGAGGGCAAAAGGGGTAGCCTCAGGTGCTTACAAACCTTAGCAGGAGGGATTGGATACACGCAAGCTTGATTGATGTCCTTTGTGAGGCAAGTGTACCCAAGTGTGACTGATGGAGGGGGTAAATTAGGCCCACATAAGTGTGAAAGGTGGTGGATAGGGAGACTGAGTATATGGAAACCTGACTAATTGGGAAGAAGTTCACACGCACATCTCATTAGTGAGAGGGAGGGGCAAGTAAGTTTGTATCGTGACAGCCTGAAGTCTTCCCCTTGGAATGCCAATCTCTCTATCACCCCATTAATTGCCCCTTACCAAACCAGCCTGTTTCATCACAATGAGCTACTGCACCATACACCCACAGCTACAAGTGCTGGGGAAAAAATAATCTAGGAATGGGCAGAAATACAAAAGCCTTTCATCTGTTTCATATGTGGATGAAAGGCAAATTGAACTAGGCAATAACTGTCAGCAACTAGTCATGGAAATGTGTACTTTATTATTACAGTTTACCCATAAAGAATGCTTGGTTTGCACATGAGTTTAAGCAAAAGCACAAAAAGAATCAATTTGTGTACTTAGAGTTTAAGACTGACTCAACATCATGGTGAATAAGGTGGTGGCAATGGGTCGGCGGAGATTTTGTCATATGCTGGTGGAGCATCAGGTACCTGTGGGAATGAAAAATGTGGTGAAGATGCTAAGAAGAGTGAATGTATTGAAGGACAAGCAAACCACACTAAAGCTGAAATAGTATCATCTTCTAGCCGGCTTTGTATTCCTCTTAAAGAATTTTACGTCGGTTTACTTGGTTGTCCTTAAATAATACTGTAGTTCAGAACAGCTGAAACAACTGATTGTGAATTTATTTTAAAAAAAAATTAAGCATTGCTTTTTTGGTTGTGCATAAGATTGAGTTCATTTTGTGATGAGACATTTGTCCATGCAGCTGCTATCAAAGAACAAATGTTCAGTACTTTAAGGATAGGCTTTTTCGAGGGGGTGGGGGAGGGAGATGTTGTTGATATTTCAGGTAGTTTATAATAAAACATTACAGTGTCTTGGCAGATGTAAGTACATATCTTATTACAAAATTAACAATATTTAGCAGCATATTTACTGCATATTGACCATAAATTATTTCATTACCCTTTCTCCTTTCTTCAAATTAATTACACACCATCATAACTCAATATATTTAACTCTTCATATTCACTTTCTGGAAGTTGAACTATTTTGGGGGGATGGGCATTCATTGGTTACAATAATGCATCTTTCTGTTCTGATTGATGCTGAGGACCCCAATTAGTGCTATGGTAAATAGCTAGTATGTGGATTTTGGTACTGCGTGTCAGAAGCACATAAACAATCAATATCCGATTATGGAATCCCACACACCGTAAAATTGGTAGAGCTGTTGACATGAAGACCCTGATATTGCAGGATATTGCAGCATATAACTATTTTATTACAGCTAGTAGATCAAATAGGAATGATCATGTTGCAACTAAATCAAAGTAGCGTAAAGTCAAGGAGGAAGAAGAGAATTTTTTTTAAGACAAGCTATTAATATTAGATTTCACAAATCACTTTCACTACAAGAATTACATGAGAGTACTTTTCTTAACAGATTGGTTCAACATGTGGAAGATGCAGACCCAGCTTAGATAATGCAAATCCAGAAAAGAAGCCATCGACCAGAGGTAAAAGTGCATCATTACTACTTCACCAGCAGTCATCTCAGCAACTAACTGCAGCATTCACTAAACGTTGTAAGTAAATGAAACCTGAGACTTCACCTTACCACAGAGTTAAAGTTGCTGTACTCCTGTAAAAGTGCTTTGCAATCCAGTGGGGCATCTTCACCTGCCACTCTTCTCATAGTGCCAGCATGCAAGCTTTTACTCTGATAGACAGTAAGGAAAGGTGAGAGAGTGACAGAAAAAGAAACCTTGAGTATGACTATAAATGTATCACTTAAAGTGTGAAAGTCAATAAGAATGGGGACATAATGCCAGCAGGCATTGTGCAAGCTTTGTTACTCTGTCACTGCTAATGCAATCCATGATCTCTCTTTAGAGACGTCCAATCATGGGATGATCAAAAATGAGGACAAAGATGTACTAACTTGTTGCTATTGGATCCTGTTCTCCCGCAGCTGCTATGCCTCTCTCTGATGTCCCCTACTTTTAAAAATCATTCGTTCCTACATAAGAATGGCCATACTACCGACAGTGGCCAATGCCAGGTGCCCCAGAGGGAGTGAACCTAACAGGTAATGATCAAATGATCTCTCTTCTGCCATCCGTCTCCACCTCTGACAAACAGAGGCTAGGGACACCATTCCTTACCCATCCTGGCTAATAGCCATTAATAGACTTAACCTCCATGAATTTATCCAGTTCTCTATTAAACCCTTTTAGAGTCCTAGCCTTCACAACCTCTTCAGGCAAGGAGTTCCACAGGTTGACTGTGCGCTGAGTGAAGAACTTCCTTTTATTTGTTTTAAGCCTCCTGCCCATTAATTTCGTTTGGTGGCCCCTAGTTCTTATATTATGGGAACAAGTAAATAACTTGTCCTTATTCACTCATGATTTTATATACCTCTATCATATCCCCCCTTAGTCTCCTCTTTTCCAAGCTGAAAAGTCCTAGCCTCTTTAATCTCTCCTCATATGGGACCCGTTCCAAACCCCTAATAATTTTAGTTACCCTTTTCTGAACCTTTTCTAATGCCAGTAGATCTTTTTTGAGATGAGGGGACCACATCAGTACGCAGTATTCAAGATGTGGGCGTACCATGGATTTATATAAGGGCAATAAGATATTCTGCATCTTATTCTCTATCTCTTTTTTAATGAATCCTAACATCCCGTTCGCTTTTTTGACTGCTGTTGCACACTGCGTGCACGTCTTCAGAGAACTATCCACGATGACTCCAAGATCTTTCTCCTGATTAGTTGTAGCTAAATTAGCCCCCATCATATTGTATGTATAATTGGGGTTATTTTTTCCAATGTGCATTACTTTACATTTATCCACATTAAATTTCATTTGCCATTTTGTTGCCCAATCACTTAGTTTTGTGAGATCTTTTTTGAAGTTCTTCAGTCTGCTTTGGTCTTAACTATCTTGAGCAGTTTAGTATCATCTGCAAACTTTGTCACCTCACTGTTTACCCCTTTCTACAGATCGTTTATGAACAAGTAGAATAGGATTGGTCCTAGGACCGACCCCTGGGGAACACCACTAGTTATCCCTCTCCATTCTGAAAATGTACCATTTATTCCTACCCTTTGTTCCCTGTCCTTTAACCAGTTCCCAATCCATGAAAGGATCTTCCCTCTTATCCCATGACAACTTAATTTACATAAGAGCCTTTGGTGAGGGACCTTGTCAAGGCTTACTGGAAATCTAAGTGCACTATGTCCACTGGATCCCCCTTGTCCACATGTTTGTTGACCCCCCCTCAAAGAACTCTAATAGATTAGTAAGACACTATCTCCCTTTACAGAAACCATATTGACTTTTGCGGAACAATTTTATGTTCTTCTATGTGTCTGACAATTTTATTTTTTACTATTGTTTCAGCTAATTTGCCCGGTACTGACGTTAGACTTACCAGTCTGTAATTGCCAGGATCACCTCTAGAGCCCTTCTTAAATATTGGCATTACATTAGCTATCTTCCAGTCATTGGGTACAGTAGCTGATTTAAAGGACAGGTTACAAACCATAGTTAATAGTTTCACAATTTCACATTTGAGTTCTTTCAGAAGTCTTGGGTGAATGCCATCTGGTCCCAGTGACTTGTAGCTGCTAAGTTTCTCAATTAATTCCAAAACCTCCTCTCGTGTCACTTCAATCTGTGACAATTCCTCAGATTTGTCACCTACAAAAGACAGCTCAGGTTTGGGAATCTCCCTAACATCCTCAGCCGTGAAGACTGAAGCAAAGAATTCATTTAGTTTCTCTGCAATTACTTTATCGTCTTTAAGTGCTCCTTTTGTATCTCGATCGTCCAGGGGCCCCACTGATTGTTTAGCAGGCTTCCTGCTTCTGATGTACTTAAAAAAACATTTTATTACCTTTGAGTTTTTGTCTAGCTGTTCTTCAAACTCCTTTTTCGCTTTTCTTATTACATTTTTACATTTAATTTGGCAGTGTTTATGCTCCTTTCTATTTACCTCACTAGGATTTGACTTTCACTTTTTAAAAGATGCCTTTTTATCTCTCACTGCTTCTTTTACATGGTTGTTAAGCCACGGTGGCTCTTTTTTAGTTCTTTTACTGTTTTTTTTTTAATTTGGGATATACATTTAAGTTGAGCCTCTATTATGGTGTCTTTGAAAAGTGTCCATGCAGCTTGCAGGGATTTCACTCTAGTCACTGTACCTTTTAATTTCTGTTTACCTAACCTTCTCTCTGAAATTAAATGTTGGGCTGCTGAGGTTTTCTTCCCACCACAGGAATGTTAAATGTTGTTATATTATGGTCACTATTTCCAAGCGATCCTGTTAGTTACCTCTTGGACCAGATACTGCACTCAACTCAGGACTAGATTGAGAGTTGCCTCTCCCCTTGTGGGTTCCTGTACCAGCTGTTCCAAGAAGCAGTCATTTAAAGAATCGAGAAAATTTGTCTCTGAATTTCATCTTGACCTGACATGTACGCAGTCAATATGGGGATAATTGAAATCCCCCACTATTATTGAGTTCTTTATTTTGATAGCCTCTCTAATCTCCCTTAGCATTTCATCATCACTATCACTGTCCTGGTCAGGTGGTCAATAATAGATCCCTATTGTTATATTCTTATTAGAGCATAGAATTACTATCCATAGAGATTCCGTGGAACATGTGGATTCATTTAAGATTTTTATTTCATTTGATTCTACATTTTTTCACATATAGTGCCCTTCTCCCCCCTCACCCCCCCCCCGCACAACCTGTTCTGTCCTTCCGATATATTTTGTACCCCAGAATGATTGTGTCCCATTGATTGTCCTCACTCCACCAGGTTTCTGTAATGCCTACTATATCAATATCCTCCTTTAACATGAGGCACTCTGGTTCACCCATCTTATTATTTAGATTTCTAGCATTTGTGTACAAGCACTTTGAAAACTTGTCACTGTTTATTTGTCTGCCCTTTTCTGATGTTTCAGATTCTTTATGTGAATGTTTCTTATCTGATCTGGCCCATACTTTATCCTCTTCCATCCTCTCCTCCTGACTAAAACCTAGAGAATCTCCATAATAGACTCTCCTGTAAGAGGGAAGTCTCTCCCCTCTCTTCTTCCTTTCCTATTTCAGTCCTGCATTGTCATTTCTTCTGTCCAGTTTCTCCCCCAACAAACAGCACAAACATCGTAATTATATTTTTATAATAACATTTTTAAAGGGGAGATTCAAAGGGAAAAATTACTTTGTGCATTTTCTGTGATGTATAAAGAGAGCCTGAAAAGTGTTTGTTTTTGATTTTGGTTTCCGAAGGTGGGTTTTTAACCCTGTAGAAATTCAGGTCATGTGTATTTTGGAAGACACTATGCCCCATTCCAGGGGAGAGATAATAAGATTATTACCACAAGTAATGAAGTACAACTTCTAATTAATTGGGATGAGAGGAGATTTTTATTCAGATTGTACACAACCTATTTAAGTAAAATATTTTGGAGAAAAGCTCTCATTGTTAAAAATTCAAAATTACTGTCTGGCTCAACTAAGAGAAGACAGAACTCCAAATATAGTATCTTTGCAATTCTTGGCAAGTACCTTTTTAGATCTTCTTTATACATAATCATGAAACCCACAAGAGCACAAATTCATTTTCCCCCTGTCAAGGTTCCTTCCCCACTCTGAACTCTAGGGTACAGATGTGGGGACCTGCATGAAAGACCCCCTAAGCTTTTTCTTACCAGTTTAGGGTAAAAACTTCCCCAAGATACAAACTTTGCCTTGTCCTTGAACCCTATGCTGCCACCACCAAGCGTGTTAAACAAAGAACAGGGAAAGAGCCCACTTGGAGACGTCTTCCCCCAAAATATCCCCCCAAGCCCTACACCCCCTTTCCTGGGGAAGGCTTGATAAAAATCCTCACCAATTTGTACATGTGACCACAGACCCAAACCCTTGGATCTTAAGAACAATGAAAAATCAATCAGGTTC
Organism: Caretta caretta; assembly: GCF_965140235.1. Lineage (NCBI taxonomy): Eukaryota > Metazoa > Chordata > Testudines > Cheloniidae > Caretta > Caretta caretta. The sequence continues at coordinate 104,714,174 of NC_134210.1, read as the reverse complement.
TTAAAAAAGAATTTTAATTAAAGAAAAGGTAAAAGAATCACCTCTGTAAAATCAGGATGTTAAATACCTTACAGGGTAATCAGATTCAAAACATAGAGAATCCCTCTAGGCAGAACCTTAAGTTACAAAAAGACACAAAAACAGGAATATACATTCCACCCAGCACAGCGTATTTTACCAGCCATTAAACAAAAGGAAATCTAACGCATTTCTAGCTAGATTACTTACTAACTTTACAGAAGTTCTGAGTCTGCATTCCTGATCTGTTCCCAGCAAAAGCATCACACAGACAGACCCTTTGTTTCCCCACCTCCAGCTTTGAAAGTATCTTGTCTCCTCATTTGTCATTTTGGTCAGGTGCCAGCGAGGTTCTTAGCTTCTTAACCCTTTACAGATGAAAAGGTTTTGCCTCTGGCCAGGAGGGATTTTATAGCACTGTATACAGAAAGGTGGTTACCCTTCCCTTTATTTTTATGACACCCCCTTTGCAGGTTACCTTTTACATGTACATGTGCACTGTGGTGTCTGTTTAACCACTATATTAAACACATAAGCTTGTAACTGTAACCCTTGTCCTTCTCTTCCCTACCCCCACTCCATTTGTTATTTAGGCCTGGTCTACACATGGGGGTGGGGATCAATCTAAATTACGCAACTTCAGCTATGTGAATAACGTAGCTGAAGTTGACGTACTTAGGTCTACTTACCATGGTGTCTTCACTGTGGTAAGTTGATGGCTGACACTCTCCCGTCGACTCTGCCTGTGCCTCTCACCCTGGTGGAGTATCCTAGTCGACAGGAGAGCGCTCGGTGGTCGATTATTGCATCTAGACTTGATGCAATAAATCGACCCCTGGCCCCCCCCGCTGGATCGATCACTGGATCGATCCAGTGGGTAATGTAGACAAGCCCTTAGTCTCTCCCTCTAAGCCAAATCAAAGACTTAGATGAAAACTATTAAAGTGCTTAGCAGACTGGGGGTGTTCAATATATATTAGTGGCAGGATGATATAATTGATAATGTACTGGACTGAAAGTCTGCAGGACAGGGTTTTACACCTGGCTCTGTCACTGATCTGCTGTGTGGATATTTTTTTTAATTTTTTTTTTTTGGACAAGTCACTTCACTTCCCTGTGTCTTAGTTTCCTCTCCCCCGTCCTTTGTCTTATTTTAAAAGCTCTCATATTATGTGTTTGTACAGTGCCTCGGTCAATAGTGCCCTGATCTTGGTTGTGTCCCCTAGGCACTACTGTAATAATAATGAAGTTATACCAGAATATGAGTTGCCACACTTACCCGGAGGTTTTTATAGCCACATCGCCTTTTGTGATACCAGCAGCCAATGATCAGTAAAACTGCAAGAACCACAACAAGGATTCCAATACCTGCAGCCCTGTTGCAAAAGAAAAACTAGATGAATTTTTCCATAAGTGAGTGTGTTTAGCACAAGTGTTTACAGCATTCAAATTTATCAGCAATTTCAAGAGGCTTCTATGAGAACACAAATGAACTATTCTGTGCCTTTTAAAAAATAAAACTATTAATATGTTGAGCTCTTGAACCACCGGGCAGTGAGTAATCCTGCAGTGGTTCGATGATATACAGAGTATGAAGCATCACATGGCGAACATCAAAGATAAAAATAGCTATTGAACAGCAGCCTCACCTGCTGGACACTGTACAGCCTGCCCGCTGAATGAGACTTCCACTCATTTGTGGGACTTTTGGACCTTCAGAATTTCTTGTTAAACAACTTTTTTGAGGACTAGAGAACCATAGAAAAAGAATTGGCCAAAACCTTTCTGCAAAATTTGACAAAACATTTGTTCTTAGCTTCAACTCACTCCAGTTGGCAGCTACAGATTCTTGTCTAAGTCTCTAATTCCTGCCAACCTCCCCGTTGTAACTGACCTAGCTAAAGTCCTTGCCAAAAGCTTGACTATTTCAACAACTGGGAAAATGCAATCATTGCCTCAAATATTGGTCTCCAAAGAACCACCACTTATAGAATGCACCCCAATCCCTGAAAAAAGCATTCCCATAATGGGAAAGCTATGTAAGCAATGAAATGCCTCACTTGTGGAGACACACCCCATTTTTATTAGTTGAATCTCTTCAGGCAAAGAACACTGGGACCTCTGTCCAACATCTACCATGTTATAGCAAATGCCAGAGACACAAGGATTACTGGGTTTATAAATCATTACCCAACTTCGGAAAAGAGGTAAGAAGACTGTAAACTGTGCACAGACAATTTCCTAACTTGTGTCATGTTCCATGACACACTAAGCACAAGAACTGTGTGGTTAGAGGGTGGGAATTTTGAGTTACATTGTGTTTGGGGACCATGGGCTTAACAGTATATGTAGACATACATCTGTCTTTTCCCATTCTATGAAAGGGATTCAAGACGGTTAGGATTCTAGTACCATTTAAAGAAGCCAGGAGACAAAAGAATTGTGAGATTTTATTCATCTTTATAAGGCCTTGTTACTTTCCCCGAACACAGAAATTCTGATTAATTTATCTTGGGTTCTGTTTTCTTTGTTGCAACCTGGAAGAAAAATCCTACTTTGTAAAATTCTGTTCCCAGGATAGAGGAAAACCTCTCAGTTGAGTCATTTATAAATGGGCTTTCAGAGAATGCCACATCTGAATTTGAATGCAATTCTTTTCACTAGCTTTGAAGCTGTCATGGGTTTTGTTTTATACTTACTCTTGTGCTGCAAGGTAAGTATATCGCTTCCCTCTGCTGAAGATGCCATCTGTTTGGTGGTCTCCTTTGGGCATTTTGTAAGACTGGTTTCGGTCACGCCTACAAGGACAAGAGTAATCCATTACAATACTCCTAAGACATAATACATTATCACCATTTCCATTATCAGAAGAAAGAGTGTTTGGGTTTCTTTTAAATATTTTTAATAAAAGGTAGATCCATTTACACACAAGGCTGTGGTAACTTAATAAGAACAAAACACATTGGATCAAATTCAGCTGTCAGTTACACTGCCATGACTTTGGGTTTGCATCAGTATAACCCCACCAACTTTAGTGGTGCTACTCTGGGTTTGCACAGTGCCTGAAAGAAGGATTTGGCTTGTTCTCTTTAGATGTTTACAGGTTTCTGACATAAAATTTCTCAAGAATGAGAATGGGTTTCCCTTTCAACCCAAGGTAAAGCCGCTGTATTTTGAAACCAGCCCTGAAGACAATGTAGGAGGAGACTTCTGTTCTTTAGACCACTCATACATTTTTTGTTTGTTGTAAATTCATGACCAAATGATCGGTTCTTAAGAAAGCCATTTAGAGAACAGGAATAATTTGTTAATAATGCACTTTATCTAGGGTGAGGTAGGGGAGAAGCAGATGAAAGAGAAGGTGAATATTTTACTTACAGTGTTTGTTTCTATTCCCTTTAAACAACCAAAGCCAGATACTTAGGCCGGTCTACACTAGGAAATAAGGTCGGTATAATTAGGTCACTCTAGGAGGTGAAAAATCCAGACCACAAGTGACACAGTTAAACCTACCAAACCCCCGGTGTAGACAGCACTAGGCGGATGGAATAATTTTCCTGTTGACCCAGCCTGCCTGTAGGGGAGATGGATTACCTTTCCTGGCAGGAGAACCCCTCCTGTCAGCATAGGTAGTGTCTTCCCTGGAGTGCTGCAGACACTGCAGTGGTCTATGTCTAGATAAACCCCTTAGCTAGCATAAATTGGCACAGCTCCATTGATTTGGAGAGAGCTGCACCAATTTATATTTGCTATCTGTGCATGCTTAATTGCCATTAGTTTAGGTTCCTGAGGGAAATTAACCATCCAAATCTGATCAGACAGAACAGTTCAAATCTAATTTATCTGACACAACCATAGAAAAAGACATAAGTAAATACATTGGTCTCAGTTAAATAGCAGAAGAGCAAATTTTACTGTATATTCCCAAAATAATCTATCACCAAATTCAATTAAGACAAAATGACCCTTTTAGAAATAGATCAGACCGAATTAAATAACTTTTTCAGAGAGTTCAGAATGAGCCAGTAAACTGTTCTGAAATTTTGTTTTAAATAAACGGGGAAATTCTAGCAGAATACAAAGCATGCAAGCCTCACCTTCTTTGCAGATCCACACTCTCTGCCTGCTCGGTGGACATAGGCAGCTTTTTTCTCTAGCACTTAATCTTTTTTTCTTTTTTTTTGGTCTCTACACTCATGACTATCACGAGTTTAAATTCCAAATGGTGCAGCCTTTGATTTCTTTAATTAGCATGAAAGAGGCCAAGCAGAGAGACAGCTTTTTCCCTTTCTTCTTCTCTCTCCCCGCCCCCCCCCCCATCTTTTTCGGTAAACAGCTACAAGATCTATTACTTTTCCATGCTCTCCCATACACTGCATAGGGCTGGGCCACACACAGGTTTTGCATCAATTTACCCAAATCAGTGAAAACTCCAAGTGTGGACACACTTGTACCTGTTTAAAACTGTTTATATTGCTTTTGTTTCGGAGTTAGTGCCTGTCTACACAAAGTTTTTGCACCAGTTTCATTGAAAGTTTATCTACACAGTTTTTGGACCACTATAGCCACATCAGTTTAGAAACTGATACTGTATAGTTAAATAGGTGCAAATCCCTCATGTGTATGCAGTTATACCAGTGTAAAGAGCCCTTACACCAATGTAGCTCATTTGGTGCTGGTAAGTAAGCAAGCGCTCTAGTAAAAAGAAACCACCTAAGCCATAACTACTACATTATGATTTAGTTAGTGTGGGGTTCAGGAGAGCAAGACATTTCTTCTGCTCTGTGTTTTCCCCTGTTTTTGCCTTATTAGATAAAATGGTGGTAAAAACACCTGAACCTTCTCTACACTACAGCTTCCTCCACTGTTGGTACCAGTGCATTGGATATTTCCTAACATAGTCACGAGTGTGTTTAGGATTTATTACTTTTGGAAAACATCTTTCTTCTGGGCAAACATTTGAAGCTAGCATGGTTCTGCTCCCAGTGTGGACAGGGCCTTATTTGTTCCATTATCCCATGGGACTTAAGAAATCCTCTTTTCTGGAGCCATAACAATAAAACAAATCCAGTGGGGTCAGAGCAGAATTGGCCCCTTTTGAATAAATATCTGCTATATAATTATCTGATCTTGCAGTGGTTCCTCTGCATGATTACACTTGTACTCCTGTGTGAGTTTTGAATGTGAAAAGATTGCAGGATCAGGTTTTAGATCTGTGTATAGCATTAAAGAGCTAATATCAAGTTTGTAAGGCCTCAAATTCAATCTTTCCCACTTCCCAACTTTATAGAATGGCAGATTTCATATAATTCTTTGCATGGATTTTCTCCACCCTTGAACAAATGTTTCTAGAAGAAGGAGGCTAAATAACAGATATATTTTTTTCTTCTTCATCGGTGCCAACAGTCCAGCATTCATGAAAAAAACCATGTGATAACAAAACCCAGTGTATTTTTATTTTGCCTTTGGCTAATGGGCTGACGTTCATAGCAATGAATGGAAAAAAATGTGCAAATAATGCCTTATAAGACAGAGGCATAATGCTGCTGTTGAGGGGTAGAACAGTTGTTAAGGTGAAACACACAATCATGTTCTCATTTATACTGTTGTCAAACCGGTGTGTCTGTATTGACTTCAGTGGCATTGCTCCTAATTTACACTAGTGAGATAATTAAAACTCCAAGCGCAGACTCTGTAAGCATTACTGTGTTGGGGCAGAGAGGCCCTACACCAGCAGAGAGGGGGTTAAGGAAGCTGACCCGCTCCACACTGGCAGTGAAAGGGTTAGGGAAAGTCTGTGGACCCCCTTGCCTTGCTCTGCTACACCTGCATTCAACTTCAAATGTGGGGAGAAGAGATAAAAGGAGAGGGCCTAGCCTTGTCCAGGGTTGACGAGAAGGGAGGACACAGCTCCGTGTGTCTCATGGTGGAAGAGAAGCCTGGTTGCAGCCCTGAGATGGAGCTCACTGGCCAGCTGGGACAACCATCCCGGAAGGGACAACCAGAATCAGAAGGGAATCAGGGGAAGCAGAGATTGTTTTGAAAACAAGTGCTGAATAGCGGGGAGGGGCCCTACTGAAGGTTTGTGGGATGACCAGTTTTCAGTAGTGTGTTTCTTCCTGATTACCTTTGAACAACCTGAAAGGACTGAAGTCACTACTATGCTGGACCTCCTCGGTGGGGCAGAAATGTACCGGCAAAGACCCACAGCTTGAGGGAGTTGTGCCCAGAAGTTGGCCACCTCCCCAGCTACATTACATTTCTAAAGACATTCTATGAGCTAGAGATTCAGCTCTCTCCTGATCACATTTTGGAAAGAAACATTTAAAAATATGTTCAGAAAACAACAATCCAGACCTTTTTTGACATCCATTAGCCTCTGGCAAACTATTGTGAGAGTCTGCCAAATCCTGACTATCCATAGGTGGAGAATGAATGCTTTCTGTGTCACTGAAAAGGTGTCTGACCTTTTAAACAGTGGACCCATTGTCTTTATGTTATTGGTAGGGTCATTTCATCTCTCTAGGATGAGGTCTTGTGATTTTTGTTTGTGTTTTCACTGAAACTTAAGATCCACAACAAGGTAAGGAAGAAATAGGAATGTTTACTTGGGACCTGATAATGCAAGGTGTTTGGTGCCTCCTGTGAGGTGCTGAGTGTGCCTGATACACCATAATTTCAGTTCAAACTCAGGGCACTTGGAATCTCCGAGGAAGCACTCCCCAGCACCGTGCAGGATTGAGTTGTTAATTATACAAAGGGTATTTACCATTAGTCTGTCCCTACCAGAAGATTTTCATTGTTTTTAGGAAAAAATAGCGACAGATTCTCGGCTACATTCTGGTCCCTTTGTGCTACTTGGCTGCCACAAAGGGGCCAAAAAGCAGCCAGATCTCCCCCAATTAAGGATCCTGTCTCCCAAGGGTGGGGGACTCTTCAGTGGATATTGAGCTGTCATAGCCAGATCCTGTGGCACCTCACTGCAGCTTCCAGCACAGGGATATGTAAAGAGTGAAGAGGGGCATTATTGAAGTGCATTGTGCTACAGCAATGCCCAACAGATAGCCAGCTAATATTAGATTAGGGCAGCTCCCCATACAGGACTGAGGCCTTATTGAGGTGGCGGGGGGTATGGATTCTGGTACTTACGCTATGCCAATGACACCTGAAGTGTAGGTGTATGTGCATTTGACTTGGAAACTTTTTCCAACCATATCAGAAGGCAACACATGTGCCCCTGCTCCCTTTGTGCACCAAGCTGAGGGCATAATCAGGGCAAGATCACTGCCTCCATTTCAGTTCCATCTTGCTGCCCGTGGTGAGAGTTGCAGCTCCTCAACACTCCATTAACCAGTCTTAGATAAATTCTCCTTCTGTATATAGTTGTAGTTTAGTGTTAGTTTAGTTAGAGTAAGCTAGGTACTATTTAGTGGGGTTAATATGCAGAAATCCCCAGGTTTCAAACAGCATGCCACTTGCAGGACTGTGATCCCTATCAGCGACAGGCACAAATGTTGCCTAATCTGCTTAGGTGAGGGGTATGTGAAGAACAAATATCCTATTTGTGCCTGCTTCCCAACAAGAACAAAAAATAAGAGGGATTTCCACTTCAAGGAACCTCTTCTTGAGAAGACAAGGTATCCCTCTTCAGAGACCACCCCCAACCATGAGACAGTGGAGAGTTTGTCCATGAGAAGTGCCCCTCTGACAGTCCCAGTTTCTAAGCCAAAATCAGTTGAGAAATGTTGTTCATCTTCATCTCCAGTGGCCTCCTCAAAACCCTCTTTGTCCTCGGAGACTGATCAACATTTGAAGTCCCCTCACAGAAAAAGCTCTGAAAGCTCCTCCAGCGCTGAGGAGAGGTCTGGTTGTAAGCACTGACACTCACTGACTGTATCAGAGGTGGCACTGTCGATTCTGGTAGCAGAGGAGCTGTCAAGGCTGGTGTCATCACACATACCAAGGAGATTGTTGTCACTGGCACTGCCAGGTCCAGCAGTGCTAGCTTTAGTGGCTGAGCACTTGCCTCTGCTATTGGGCCATTGACGTTGCAGGCATTCTTCACAGCAAAATCCCTTCTCTCCCTCTCCCTCCTCTCCTGGACAATCCTTTGTTGGATTCTCTGTTCACAATATCTGTGGCACCACTGGCACTGGCAACTACAGTTACCGCAGCACCAGCAATTCCATCCACTTCGTCAGTATATACAGCATCAGCTCCTCTGGCACCACGAACGTTGGCCCATTTGTCTGCATTTGGACTGCCTCATCCACTGCAACCATCAGCTACACTGTTGACTTCAGTTCCTCTGAGAATTCCTTCAGTTGACTTCACTGTTGACTTCAGTTCCTCAGGCGTCCTCCAGTGCCAAGACCTGCCCCGCTGCCTACTGGGACTCCTCCTTTTACTGAGAAGAGTTATAGCTTCTCTTCTTACTCTCACTGTGACAAACCTGTGTCTCCAACAAGGTCATTTAGGTCTCCATACTGTCAACGTTCTAGAGATGCCCAAACTCTAGAGCAAGGTCTTTATTCTAAGGATGCTTCAGTTTGGTGCCCTCCACTATGGGACTGTGCTCCCTGCCTTATTGGGCTTGTTGGCCTGCTTCTAGAATGTCTAGGCCACCATTAGTGACTAAATCCAGGATAAAGTCATCTTCTCCTGCCCCTGTAGTGCCCAGAGATGACACACATCTAGGCTCACAGTTTCCCTCTTTACTGGAACACCCAGAAGAAGAGGAGACTAGGGAGAGACCTGTAGATGTCCCCCCACCCCCAGTTTTTCTTCCTCTTTTCTGAGTGAGGCTGTCTCCAAAGTCCCCGTTGCCTCCTCCTGAGGATTTTTAAGTTTTTCAGGCTCTCATTGTCTTTGCTGACGAAATTGCTTTACTAAGTGACATGGAATGGGATAATTTCCCTTACTTGAGAGGTAGAACAGGATGCAGCAAGAATTGAATTGAAAGTAAATGAAGAGAAAATCAAGATTATGAAAGTAGGAAACTGGACAACAGATGCAAAAGTGTATGTGGGGGAAAAGAAAATGAACAGTTAGAAGAGTTCTGCTACTGGGGAGTATGATAACATTTGAAGGTGCCTGTAATAAAGATATTCATACAAAATTAGGAAAAGCAAACACCATTTTTGGAAGGATGAACAGCATCTGGTCAAACAGAGGTCTCCATACTAAACCAAAGGTCAGATCAGACCATTATACCACTGTAGTGAGCATGCTACTATATGGAGCAGAGACTTGGCCAATGACAGTGGATAACAAAAGAGCGACTAGAGGCTGCCCATCACAGTAGGCTGAGGAAGATATTACACATTTCATGGAAAGACAAAACAAATGTGAGAGTAAGAAAGCTGATAGGACAAGATATGTTAGAAAAATATCATCAAAGAAAGAAGGCTCAGGCCGTTGGGATGTGTACATCATATGAAAGATGGGAGCATGCTAAGCAAGCATTGAAGTGGGTACCCAAGGCAGGAAAGAGAAAGTGAGGAAGGCCAAGGAAGAACTGGCCAAAGACAGTGACCGAAGATATTGAATGTGCTGCCATCACCTGGTGACTGAAGTACCACAACTAGTGAGCGGTCAGTCAGTTGAGGAACTGGAGTGCCCCATGGGCACAGGATAAACTAAGGTCTAAGGTAAGGTTGTTAGGAGAATAGCAGTGTCTTTGGGAATACAAGCAGAAATTGTGCCAGACAATCTGAACAAATTATTAGACATATTGCAAACTCCTGCTCCTGCAAGGTTGCCCTTCCCATCAACGATGCCTTACTGGAAGCTATGAAGACCCTTTGGCAGATACCTGCCTCCAACCCACCCACTGACAAATGGGTGGACAGATGCTACCAGGTTCTTCAGCAAAACTGAGTGTTTCTATACCCTTCCAATTCCAGACTTCTTAGTGGTTACAGCATCTAACGAGCATTTGAGGCAGCCTCACTCCAAAGCTACCCTGAAAGATAAATATTATCAGAGATTGGATGTGTATAGCAGAAAGGCATATACCACCATGAGAGTATCAAATTATCTGGCATTGTTGTCAAAATATACTTTTATTAACTAGTCAGCAATTTCAAAATTCACTAACAAACTGCCCAGGAAATACGAAGATCAATTCTTGGCCATTCCCTCAAAAGGTCATCTCACTATTTGCACGTCTTTCAAAGCAGCGATTGACATGTCAGATACTGCATCACATTTCAATGAGATGCTCTTCTTGGTTTCAAGCCTTCAGCATTCCAAGACTGCTGCAAAATACAATAGAACAGGGGTTCTCAAACTTTATTGCACTTTGACCCCCTTCTGACAACAAAAATTACTACATGACCCCAGGAGGGGGACTGAAGCCTGAGCCTGCCTGAGTCCCACTGCCCCGGGTGCGGGGGTGGGCCAGAACTCAAGCCCCACTGCCCTGGATGCAAGGGGCCAAAGCACAAGCACAAGGGCTTCAGCCCCAGGCAGGGAGCCTGTAACCTGAGCCCCACTACTCAGGGCTGAAGCCCTTGGTCTTTGACCCCAGGTGGTGGGGCTCGGGCTTTGGCAAGTTTAATGCCAGCCCTGGTGACCCCATTACAATGGGGTCATGACCCACTTTGGGGTCCCGACCCAGAGTTGGAGAATTGTTGCAATAGGCGATTTACCATGTGAAGGTGCTACACTGTTCTCTCAGAAGACCACCAACATGATGCACATGTTGAAAGATTCTCATGCAACCCTTTTGTTTGCTGAGTGTTTACCCTTCCGGAGCAAAGAGGAAACAGTTTAAGCCTCAAACATGGTACACACCCTACTATCAGCAGAGGCCTCTATATGGAGGTCTTCTAAACATTGTCCACCGGCATCATCTGTAGCAGGTCCTTCTCACCAGTCTTCAGTAACTTTGAAACAGGTGTTTTAATATATCTGTCAAGACAACATACCCACCCTGTTTCATCTTTTGCATTCAGATACCCCTTCCCTCATTTGGAACGTGCCTATCTCTCTTTTACAGTGCATCAACAGAGATTACATTGGACAGTTGGGTACTTAGCACAGTAAAGAAGGGCTATGTTATCCAATTTACCTCCCTCCCTTTCTCCAACATATTCTCATGTCCCTTTTCAGGGACCCATCTCACAAGACTGTTTTAAGAAGTACATTCTCTGTTAAAACTGGGAGCAATAGAAGAAGTTCCGTATCAACACAGAGGGAAAGGTTTCTATTCCCACTATTTCTTGATTCCCAAAAAAGAGAGGTGGTCTTTGACTCATTCTGTACTTCAGAATGCTTAACAGATTTATTCAGAAAATCAAGTTAATGATGATCACCGTTGCTTCTATTATCCCTTCCCTGGAAATTGGTATGCTGCTCTTGACCTACAGGATGCCTCTTTTTATGTGGCAATATATTCTGGCCATAAAAAGTTTCTTCAGTTCATAGTTAACAGTGTATAACAAGCCATATACAAAGCTGTCCTTTGGTCTCTCTTCAGCCCCATGGGTATTTGCAAAATGTATGACACTGGTAGTTGTCATGAATCAAGGTATGGGCAGCTGGTCCTAGTGGGTGGAGCAGTGGGCCACAAGGTCTAGTGGGCATAGGCGGAGTCATGAACCAGGAGTCAGGCAATGAGCAGGGGAGCACATTTGGAGTGGACTGGAGCAAGGCTTGGAATAAGATAGGCACAGGAGCAATTGCAGCTGTGGGCATAAGCATTGAGCAGCCATCGACCTTCTGTGCGGGGCTTAAGAGTGCATCTGTTGGTTCCTCTAGCCTCTAGCACACAGCTAGTCCAACTCAAAAGGCAGTTTTATGAGACCATTAAGAACAAAGCTGAGATCCCAAAGTAGAGTAGTATCCCTAATCTGTGGGGAAAAGCTCATAAGATCTTTCAGGAACCTCAGTGTGGTGGGATGAGCAAAAATTGAGAAACCATCTACTGGTGAGTGCACTGTTATTGATGCTAAGTGAACCTTGATGGAATTCAGAGAGAGACCTGAAGTTTTCAGTTCCAACAGGTAATCCAAGATTGTGGAAAGAGACATCTGGACAGGTGGATGATGACAGTTACACCAAAGATGATATCTTCTCCATTTCTGGAGGTAAGCGTCTTGATTCCTTCTTGCTATTTAACAGGACGTATTGTATTCCTGATAAACAGGATGCCTGTAGCCCCGAGAACTATTGAGAAGCCACGCTAAAGTTTCAGAACATTCAGATTGTGATGAAGTGTTCCACCAGCATTCTCAGATAGTAGTCAAGAATTTCTGGGGAACTGCCATGGAGGGTGAGGAGTGAGTCTGAGATAAGGAAACCAAACCTGTGTTGGCCAAGTTGATGCAACCAAAATGATCCTGGTCTGGTCCTACTTGATCTTGTTGAGAACTTTTAAAAAAAATGGAGTTGGTGGATATGCATTAAAAAAGACCAAAAACTTTGTCCATGTAATGAGAGAGGCATCTCCTAGAGATTGTGTTCCTTCTCTGAAACAGAATTTTCTGCATTTCATGTTGGCTGCAGTGGTGAAAATGTTGACCTCAGGAAACCCCCGAGCTAGGAATATTTTGTTGAGGACTCGAGTCCAACTTCCATTCATAATTTAGGGAAAAAAAGGTCTGCTGAGGATATCTGCCAGGCTGTTTTGTATACCCAGAAGGTAAGAAACCGAAATGACTCTCAGGTTGCCTCTGTGCCAATTCCAAAACTTTATTGCTTCTGTGTAGAGTGAGGGGGAACATGCTCCTCCGTGATGATTGATGTAATATATACAAGCTACGTTGTCTATCGTGATCTTGATTGACTTGCTTTTGATTAGGGGAAGAAAGTGGAAGCAAACATTTCTGAATGCCCTCAATTCTAGCAGATTGATGTGCAAGTGCACTGTTCTTGTTGTGACCATTTGCCTTGGGCTGCGTGAGGACCCAAACCTGCTCCTCACCCAAGGAGACATGCAACCGATATTATCATGATTGTAAGGAGATTCTGGATAAACAGGATTCCTGCACAAATCTTGAAAGGATCATTCTACCAGGTGAATGATTGTAGAACTGGATGGGTATAGACACCAGTTTGTTCAGATTGTGTTTGTTTGTGTACATAAACTGTCCTGAGCCACCCTTGGAAACACTGAAGATGTAAATTGCTGTTCTGTGTTATAAAAACACAAGCTGCCCTATCCCCCAGAAGCTGCAGACATGTACTTGCTGGGACTCAAGGACAGAGCTGCATTCTTTGGATAAGGTTCTTTAGAGCAAGGAACCTTTTAGGAGGGACATAAGCTCTGCCCATCATTGAATCCAGAAACATTTCTATAAAAAGTATTTGCTGTGTAAGAGTACAGGTCAATTTATTGAGATTTATTTGTAGTTCTAGACTGCAGGAAAGCAAAGTTCTTGTTTGAACTGCCAATTGTACTTCCTGATAAGACCGGCCTTTGAGGAGCCAGTCATCGAGGTAAAGAAAGACTCTATTATTTCTAGACAGTAGCGGTAGGAAGCTACAGCTGCTATGATTTTTGAGAAAACCCTTGGAGCAGAAGAAAGGCCAAAGGTACCATAGGTGCTGACTTCATGGGTGCTCCGGGGCTGGAGCACAAGCACCCACGGGGGAAAAAAATGGTGGGTGCTGAGCACCCACCGGCAGCCCCCCTACCAGAACCTCCCCCTCCCGCCAGTGCCTCCTGCCCATTGGTGGGCCCCGCAAATCAGCGCCTCCCCCCCCTCCCAGCGCCTACCGCCTGCCGTGGATTAGTTGTTTCAGGAGACGTGGGGGGGGGGAGGAGTGAGGACACAGCATGCTTGGGGGAGGGGGTGGAACTGGGTGGGGAAAGGGCAGGGTGGGGACAGGAAGAGGTGAGGTGGGAGCAGAACAGGGGTGGGAAGAAACAGGGCGGGGGTGGGGTCTTGGGGAAGGGGTGATATGGGGATGGGGGGGAGCACCCCCTGGGGCAGATTAGAAAATTAGCACCTATTCCTGGTACTGGTTGTGGTTGTGATTGAATGTGAAACAAAGAAATCTTATGAGAGAGGGATGAATTGCTATGTGGAAGTAGTCATCTTTTAGGTTGAGAGTTACAAACCAGTCCGCAGAGTCCAGGGAGGGAATTATAGCTGCTAGGGACACTATCCTGAATTTTAGATGTATGACATGTTTATTCAATTGCCTGAGGTCTAGTATTGGCCTCCAATTCCCATTTTTCTTGAGTATCAGAAAATGTCTTGAATTAGAACCCTTTTCCTCTGTCGAATGGTTCTATGGCCCCTAGACTTTTGAGTGATGTGATCTCCTGTGCAAGCAATTGATCGTGAAAGGGGTCTGGGAAAGGGGGTGGAGGGAGAGATGGAGGTAAACTGGATAGTATAATTTGATATAATGGCCTCCGATGCCCATTTGTCTGATGTTATCGCCTCCCTGCTTGTTGGAATAAAGAGAGGCAGTATTCAAATTAAGGAAAGGGATTGTATAATGCAGTTGAGATATCCTGAATATTGGGTAGTTTAGACTCTTGGCTAATCAAAACTGGCATTTTGAAGATGTTGACAGCTAGGATGAAGCAACTGAGGTAGTCATTGATTTCTTTTTAGAAAATCGACTTTAGAAGTTGACTTTTTAGCTGGCGGTTCTCGGCTCTTTATATCTCTAACATGTTTATAGTACAGTGATTTAGACCAAATTTCTCCAACTTTTGAAAGATGAGCTCTCCTTTCAGGAAAATATTGTTAAAGGCTTATATGTATGTTAGAGTTTTAATTGCATGAAAGTAAATTGTCTTTTAAAATGTGTCCTTTATTTTGTAACTATAATATGATTCTTTCTTTTCTTTCTTCCATGCTTTCATGAGCAGTGAACTGGTTAACACTGTTGACATTTAAAGTATCATCACTGGCACCTAAGTCAGCACCCTTTGGAATGAATGGGGTTTCTCACACCTCAGAGCTAAAGTTTCAGGCTATCCTGCAAATTCAGACAGATGTGTCTCAGCTCATGTTTGGAAATTCTCTTCACTGTCCTAGCAGCTAAAGACTAACTTAAAAAAATTGAACCTGAGATTTTGGAAAACAATTGAGAGGGTCTATCTGTTCCATCCCTTCCAACTAGTCGTTCATGCTCACCACCCAGGGGTATACCCATACTCTGGGCTACGCTGGCTTAGCATATACGATGAGCGTTGGGAATGTGGGTGAAGTATTGTGTTTTGGTGTAAGGAGGTTGTTGTTGGATAGGGAGGACATAAGTGTTGATATAAGGTCAGAATTAAGGCTGTTGGGAGAACCATAATTACAGTGTCCTGATTTACAAACATTGTGGTAAACCTAACCCATCTCCACCATCAAAATAACACGGTGGGGTAATTTCTGTGAGGTGAGCCTCACAGAAGTTTCATTTGCCTGAGTTCCATCTCACAGGTTTTACCATGGTAGGAGTGATCCAGCCCTTTGAGATTAAATTCCTTTTCTCCTTCCCCATACAAGTGTTTTATGTTGCATCTGAGCATGGCGTTTCCCAAAGGAATGGTCCCAGAAGACCTGTCTGGTTGCATGATGCTGGTTCCTCCACCTTAACTGCATCTGGGACATTGGTGGGGGGCTGAGCTCTGACTGGGGCCCATGGGCACTAAATAATAGCAGTCTTTAAAAGACGTTAAAATACATTAAATTCTTGGTCTGCACAATAATGAATGGGTGAGGGGAGGTGTCCAAGAGACATCTCACTATCAAGGGACAGTCCACACTGTGAAAAAGTTTAAGAACTGCTCTCCAGCTCTTTTCTGCCTGCTGCATGTGCTCAAAATATTGTCAATAAGTATCACCAGACAGAAATACTTAAATGACCCAGATTATAAATAAAACATCAGACTTTAATAGGCACTTAAGGAGTGGGCATTGTATTAAGATTTTTATTGCCATTTTGTGTGTATGATACACATTTGTCCTCCTCCCTTCCCCCCAAAAAAGAAAAAGAAAACAACCTAAACACTGTATCTTTTGGGTTAAAAAATATACATTTTATCATTTCAAAATTTGAATTTTTGTTCAGATGAAACTGCAACTTTCACATTAAAATATGTGAAAATTTGTGGGTTTTTTTGCAGGCAAATTGTTGTGACTTTTTTTTTGAATTTCGCATAGCCCTACACAGAATATCAGCAAAAAATTTGTAAACACCACTTCGATAGCCTTGGGGGGGGGGGATTTGGAATGTATTAAACTAAAACATTTAAATAAGCCCTCAAATTTTCTTAGAGATAAATAGCAATAGTCACACCCCCATATCTTGTTCTTGACACTTTCCAGTCTTAAGTTTCAGGAAATGAAGGGAAGGGAATAGCAGGATTTGCTTCTTTGGTTTAGTGTCTGTGTTGTTCTCTTGCTCTTTCTTCTGCTGGAGTTGATCTATAACGACCAAAAATACAATAGATATGATGAGAGTGGCTCCTGCTACGTAGAACCCTGCGCTGTAATTTTCTGCCATGTCCACAATCAGACCTGGTGGGAAAAGCAAATGATAGTGGTGTGATTTGTCAAGAAGAAATTAATGGAAATTGCTGAGATATCTTATTAACAAGGGGAACACCTTTTCTTTGTGAGTTTGTTTCATCTTCTGGCTTTGTAAAGGTTAATTCACCAGTTTAAGATACTTGTAATGACAGCAAATGTAGAACAGGTTTAGGCCCATCTTTACAAAATTAGTTGCCTAAATTGCTCTGTTTGCAAGTGCACTTGTTCAAGCTCAGTCGGTAATTGTGTGTGTAAGCATCTGTTAGTGGGTGCAGTCACCAGTTCTGCAGGTGCAAATTTGGGGAGCAATGGACAGATGCATGGGTACAACTTCATCAGCCACAAAATTTAGCCACGTGGACTATGAGGTATCTGACTGCTTGTTGTTTAGAAGCCAGTAGTGCCAGTTTGGCTAGCACCATCGCAGGTTTTGAGCATCTGTCCTAGTGAACTGGTTTCCCACCCAATTTCCAAGAACTGTACAGCAGGTAATGGCCTCCTGCTGTGCTTTTTGCAAGTTGTCTCTCCCTCAGCAGCAGCAACTACTGCAGAGTGGGAGGGTCCAGAGTACTAATGAGCCCACAAACAGGGCAGGAGGCAACAAAGAGTGGGGGGAGGAGGGAACAATCTATGGGAGAGTAGAGGGAACAGAAATTGTGAAGAAGCCATGTAGAGAAAGGAAGAGCATAGGGTGAATCATAGAGGATAGAAGGGAGGGCAAGTCATGGGCGACAGAGGTGAGCTATATCGGTGTGATCAGAGAATAGAAGGGGGGCCACTGTGGGATGGAACAGGGAAATGATAGATTTTACTGTGGATGAATTTTCAAACAATTGAGTGGCCACTGGAGGGTTTGTGCTATCTCTGGTGAATCCTGTGGTGTTTTCCTGACCCTCCTAAGAGGAAAATCCCCTAAAATCCACCAGATCAGTGGATAGGAGCCTCATGGTCTTCATTGTGTTGGAAAATGCTATTTCCTCCTCACACACATGTTGGCGTTATACCTGACCTATACCAGCTCAGATTAATACGGGGGATGGGAAAAACATTAACACTTGTTAAATCCCTTTATTCGTGATGAGCCAAGCTCAACCCAAGGGCAAGCAAGTGCAATTCCCCTGAAGTCAATGGAGTTTGCATCTGCTCATGCCAGGGCTGAAGTTGGCTCAGTGACACCAGTTTGTAAACTAAGTGCATGGTATTTTCTGAGCCCCTCAGGGAGTGCGGAGGCCCCTCTGTATTCTCTTCCACTCTTGTCTCAAAGGCCCTATACACCCAAAAGGACCTGCAGGGATACGTTTTGCCATATCAGATTCTATTGGTGGACTACCAAGCCTGATACCCTGTCTCGAATAGTGGCCAATGATATAGCATGCCAATGTGCCAGGTGCAGTCATCCTAGGGCAACATGAAGCTCTTCTGTTGGAGTGTCCTGGGAAGAGGAGTTCATTTGAAGTATCTGCTATATTATCAGCCACTATATAGCTGCAACTCTCCATGCAAACAGCAGCAGAGACTATTAGATCACCCTTATCAGCGTATTCTTAACAGGAACAGTTCAGAGCACAGTGTACTTATCACTTATTTTGTGTACAGGAATTTAATGCTAGTGAAAGATGCCACCAGGCTGACAGCTCTATAGAATTAAATTCTCTGTTTAGCCACAAAACAGGAGGACAGCACAGATAGTGGCACATTTATATACATAAAAACAAACCCTACAGTATTGTGCTGTAGTTGCCCAGTGCACTGCAGTGTTGCTGTTGTTAGGTGCTGTATTTTGGACAGTCACTGGGTAGCACTGTAGTAATTTTCAGAAGGGTAGTGTGAGCTTCCTTCTGGCACCCTGCTAGTGAGCCTCAGCCCTGAGCTGGGGCAAGAAGTTGGTCCTGTCTTCAGGTCCATTCTATTCTTAGCTTCTCTGCTGTTTGGGACAGTTATTTTTCAAAGAATCATAAAAGTTAGAGAGAGAGGAAACTCTTATTTCTAGCTGGGCTTCAACATGGCCTTCAGATACCACAGTGACAGGTATGGTGTAAGAACGTGAATGGATGGATAGGATATTGTGGGTGCACAATCATGCTGTGGCAGTGAAACGCAGGCACAATTAATTTTATCCACACTCATATCCATCTAGACAACTTCCTGGTTTGCTAATGCAGTCAGGTAGCTTAGACTGCTCAATGAATGCAGTTGCAGATGCAGTTAATTGTGCCTAGAATGCTGGAGGCAGTCGGACCAGAACTATATGGAAAAGGGCTGTAAAAATTTCTTACTTTCTGAAATTATGCTGTTACATGGGACTGATTCGAAAGACTCCCACTAAATTCAATGGCTCATATGCGTTGGCTTACAATCATATTGGCCTTTTCTCTGCCGTATCACATTGCAAAATTATATCTACTTTGCTGTCCGCTGTAACACCAAAGTCTCCGTCAGCATTACTGCTTAATATCCTGCTTGAATATCTGTGTTTTGTATTTTTCTGCAGTCTTTGCACTTGAATTTTTCCAGCTTATATTTCTACTCACTCAAGGTTTCTCTATGTGGCCTATTTCTTCCCACTGTTTTTTGTGCCACCTCTCCATTTAATATATTGATAGGCTGAGATGCTGCCAGAAAACATATTGGTATGTTGAGGAGGCACTTGTTGCACACCCTAAGTGGCCAAGCTTTGAGCGGAGGTTCTCTGTAGTAGGCCGGAAGGGGATGGAATCCTCCTACAGCCATTACCGCCGAGCAGTATCACTGCTACTCTGTGGCCAATACTACAGCCTCAGGGATGCGGTAGCCCCCACAGTTCATACCATGTCATCATGGCTATATCCCCCTCCTCTGCTTCTCCCACAAACATGGTCTCTGTGCTGGGACACTGGGAGTCCTACAGCATTGTACTCCATGGCGGGGGGGCGAGTTATATGGGGCTGTGGTGCCCGTGCTCCAGGAATATTCAGGGCCCAGGGGCCCGGCTCCACCAATGTTGGGGGCTGGATCTCTCTCCTGGCCCTGCGTGCCTCCCCCGAAGCATCTCCCAGCCCCACCTGCCATCCCTGGGTGATTTAAAAGGGCTCGGGGGCCCCCAGCCACCGCTGCCACCACTGGCAGAGCAGTCGGAGCTAAGGCGGCTTCCTGCCCGGCCTCGCGCCGCACCACTCCTGGAAGCAGCTGGAACAGCCCTGGGGGTGGGGGGATCTGTACGCACTGCCCCCCCCCAAGTGCCGACTCTGCAGCTCCCATTGGCCAGGAACTGCGGCCAATGGGAGCTGCGAGGGCGGTGCTTGAGGGGTGCCCCCCACCTAGGAGCCTCTGCTAGAGGGGTGTGCCAGTCGCTTTCGGGAGCCACCTGAGGTAAGCGCCTCACCCGCACCCAACCCCCTGCCTCATCCCAGAGCCCGCCCCCCCACTGTAAGTAACTCCCTCCCAGAGCCTGACCTCCACACCCCCTCCTGCACCCCTGCCCCAGCCCAGAGCCTGCATCAAAACTCCCTCTCAGACCCCGACCCCTCACCCCTCCCGCACTCAAACTCTCTCCCAGAGCCTGAATCCCCTCCTGTACCCAAACTCACCCCTACCACACCCCAACCCCCTGCCCCAGCCCAGAGCCCGCACCCCAAACCCCCTCACAGAGCCTGCACCCCTCCTGCATCCAAACTCCCTCCCAGAGCCTTAGGCAGGTGAGGCGGGGGGGGCAGGGCGAGACTTGGACCCATTCTTGGCACCACCAAAAATTTGCACACCATGGAGCAGGTTTGTATGAGGGCATGAATGCCGGCAGGAATCCTGCCACTCTCCCACCAGTTTCACTGCTGGGAAGGCTCTACACAGAGGGAGGAGAAGGGGCAAAATTTTCTCCATAAGATTTAGTCTGGCTCTTTGTATTATCAATTTTGTAGCTCAGATAACTAGAGATGGGCTTGAAACATGGCTAAAATCCATACTGGAGGAAATTTGGACCAGATCTAAACTTCTCAGTTTGAGCCTATCGCTACAAAACAACAAGCAGTTCACTAATAAGCTGTGTTTATGAAAGTGCTATCTCAACTTACCAGCAAGAGGAGGCCCCAGAAAACCTCCAGTGCTTCGAATGAGCATAAAGAGCCCCAAGGCACTGTCAAAATCTGACATACCCACAACTTCTGCCAGCACTGTGATGTGGATGGACACTGTCGCACCAAAGAAAAAGCCATAGAAGCCAGTGAATATTGCCAGAGACAGGTAATTATTAGCCAGTGGCAATAACATCAAAGACGTGCTGATCAGAACAACTGTCATTGTCAGCAAGTGTATAGTCCTAGTAAGGTGGAGGTTAGCATACCAGCCACACAACAGCCTGCCCATGAAGTCCGCTATAGCCAAAATGGACAGGAGAGTTGCAGTCCAAGACTCATCTATCCTTAGACTGTAGCTAAGTGGAACCAAAAATAATGGGGGAACGAAAAAACTCATAGCAGCTAAAATACCAAAAATGGCATAAAGCATAAACTCCAATCTCTTCACAAGCATCCAGTTGAATGTTTTTTGTGTGTTGGGAGATGCATGTTCCTTGCCAGCCTTAGGCACATCCTTGCCGGATGGTCTCTGAGCTTCAGAACTCCTAGCTTCAAGAATGCAACGGTTCTTCAGGGGTCGCATCAGTGCTCCACAGACACATATATTGAGTTGAATGCCACCGATGATCAACAGAGCACTTTTCCACCCATATAGACCAATTAACCACTGAAAAAAAGGGCCAAAGGTGAATGCAAAGGCACATTCCCCAGCACTGGCAACAGCATTGGCCAAAGCCCTTCTGTTAGAGAAATAATGGCTGACAATGCTAATGGCTGGTGTCCATGAAAAGGAAATCCCAAGACCTGCATGGGAAGAGAAGAAAAGTTAGACTTGACCATGCTATTGTGTCCAGGCAGGAGCACACCGTTACAACAGAAAATGCTTTCACACTATTACTTCTGTGTTAAATTTGCATAGTTAAAATCAGGAATTGTAAAAAGTTATGCTTCCATCAGCAGCATTAGCTCAGCTGTGTTACACATTCTGTATGTTTGTGTCAGGTGTTTTATGACATTTAGGTACACATTTAACCAGAAAAACAGAAATACAAAGTAGTGCATATAGATAACTTTGCATTACTGTCCTCCTCACTGCACAACTTTTGTTTTTCCAAAGACTATTGACCAATTTGCTACTGACTGAAACAAGTCATGCAGCTTAAACTGGATACAATTTGCGATGCTGCTGCGGCAGCACACACAGAGTGAAAATGTCCTGAGCCATATCCAGGCATTAGGCTGATGTGCATTCAAGTGCACGATCTGAGGAAGGGAGCAAAGATGGCATTATGCCATCTTTATGTGGTCCTCATTCTTAGGACAGGCTGGAAGGATTTGGCCTTACAGTTGGTGTAAGCTGGAGCACCCATAACAGCTCCCAAGAGTCAATTCTGCTGGCCCAGGATTGGCAGATTTCAAGAAGCTCTGGCTTCAGCCATGTCCTCTCACACAACCAGGATGGAACCAGAAATGGGTTATTATGTCAGCTTTATTCCCTGATCAAGGGGAATCCCCAGCTGACTGATTAAACCAGCTTTCCAGCCTACTTGCATCATTGGAACAATGCAGTGGGTTGGAGCAGGCTGAGGATCTGGCCTTGTGACTCAGGGTAATGGCCCTGTGATTTAACTTATTCCACACAAAGTGCGGCATTAGGGACACATTTTTCTTGCACTTCTGCTACTTTGAGGCTCCTCAGATGCACTGCAAAATCCTTAATGCCTCATTAGTTTAAAAATGAAAAGCTGCTGATTTTCTGGTTGCAGTTAGTTGCAAGTGAAAATGAAGCTTATCTATCTGTTATGATTATTTGCCATTGCAATTTTCTGATGCAGAGTCTTACCCACCTAAATGGGGGAAGGGGGGAGTGTGCATTAAAGCTTTAAAATGAAAATAAATAAAACCAGTAACATTACAGCAGAAATTCGATATATTAAAAGAAAAAAAACACTGAAAAAAATCACCCTAAATGAGGGGGTCAGAAGTGCAGGTGTGAGACATCATTTTGATTGTACCTTGTAGGAAGCCAGTAGTTGTATACATCCAGATAGTGTTGAAACCAAAAGACCCCAGTGTCATCCCTGAGAAAGCCAGGAGTCCTCCAATTATCACAACTGCTCGATGGGTGTATCTTGCACACAGGCTGCTAGCTACTGGTGCTAAAACAACAGCAAAATAAGGATAACGCAACATTAGGACATGAAGCTCACTAAACCAATTACACAAGAAAGGAAAACATTTAAGGAAAAGTTTCCCTCTCTTCTGTACCCGGCATCTGTCTGATCCAGTATTCTGTTGTCTCTATGTATATGAGAAAATTAGAGCTGAATTCTATTGTGCTTATCTGAAAGGAGGATTTTGCCCCGCAAATGTAAGACTCCCTACTGAGGAAGGGCAGCTCTAGCAGCATAATCAGCATGTGTTTAGGGAGGGGTATTCTGGGGTAGAGAGCAGACTTTCTGAAAAAAAAAAAAAGATTTTCAACATTTCTTTTGTGCAAGAGTCCTACTGAATTTAATGAAACTAATAATGTTCTGTATAAATAATCCTAAGCTTTTAATAGAGAATGAGATTCCAGCTATACGATATTTTGGTCAATTTATTAGATTTTAATACTAGAGTATTATATATCTGCTAAAGTTTGGCTTAAAGCTTCTATAGAAAAGTGATCAATTATCTGTTACGCTCTCTAGTGCTTACCCAAAAGGGGCTGTAAAAAACAGTAATTCCACAGGCAGAGAGTTGATAAAGCTGACTCCTTCTTGACGTTGCAAATCTTCTGTAATGTGCTGAGGAGATGCAGGAGATCCATATTTGATTTGAAGTATTTTTCCTATGTGTTCTCAGATTCAGTCCCTAAACTTGTTGGACATTAGGGGCTTCTGCATCTCTTGGTGAGCTATGGGAACTGTACAACACACAATAAACAGCACAGCTTATATAGTTTCCCTGGGTACTGAGCAGTTCTTCGGGAGGGCTGGTTCTTTCACTTGTCGTTCACAACTTGCTGCAAAAATTCCAGAATCTTAGACCCTGTGATCCAATCACATTTCAGAAGCATCAGTAATGTTTAGGTACTCCTCTTGGAGTATAATCCAGTGCTTTTTGAACTCAGTGACTATCTGTTCATTGATGTCAGTGGGCATTGGATCAGATGATTACTGCCTACCATTTAACGGACTGTTTTATCTTCTGTGTACAGTAGTTACTGAAATGGCTAGAAGCTGTGTGAAATTGTATGACATTTCTATGGCCACTAGAGGGAGCCGAGGTTTGATTTTACTTTAAGAAGTAAGCAGATTTCATACAAATGAAGTTCCTAAGATCATAGAAATTAGAGTCTGAGGAGGGAATGACATTTAGCTCACTGGGTCAAAGTTAGACTGGGAGCAAATTGTTTTCCACTTGTTTAAATACCTATTTATCTGAAACCCCAGCAACTGCAAATGGTCTCTGTTGTTAACATTCAGACATTTCAATAAGATTGTTTATCCTGTATCTTGTTTTACATATTACAGTAGGAAATCTCTACCCTTGGGTGGGGAATAACAAAGGGAAAGAGTGGGGGAAAAATGAAGCCATAACTGTGCTAAGAGTAATAGTAAAGGTACAGTCTGAAGCAAAGAAATTCATGGCTAACAGGATGAGTTCTGAACAGACCAGCTGGCTTCTTACACTGGAGTCTCAACCTGCTGACCGATACTAAACATGCTGGAAATGAACAGCATGTGATGGGTACATCCTGTGCTGCCCACTATACTGGGAACATCAGTTTATAGTGGCAGCACAGGAGCTGAAAGAGGAAGAGTGCGGGGGGAATAAAGTATTTGACCTCAATAGCTTCAATGGGCAAAAGAGTTCGGAACCACTGATATGTTCTGTGCTGTTTGCCTGAGTGCCATTGTTAATGGCCTCTGCCCATTCATTCATGCACATGTCTAACGTGCAAATCCTGGTGTAGAGTATGGAACAGCCCAAGTTTCTTTGCAAGTTAGAACACTTACACATGAATAATAGATGCTGAGATGGCTGGTACAGATGAGGCCTCCTGCTACAAACTGATCAAGAAAGTTGGGAGCTTCCATTTACTCCACCAAAGGCTGAGTACTCTACCCACTAACTAAAATACTTAGCAGCGTTTCATGAATCTTTGATTCACTGTGGTTAAAGGTAACATTTAGATGGAACAGTTATCATCCATACCAATTATGAGAGGCAGTGAACTTGGTCTAGGGGGATGATGACTGTATAATATTTACAGATACTTTGCCTTTTTATAGTCCGTTCCATCCAAAGATCTCACAGTGTGTAACAGATATTAATGAATTAAGCCTCAAAACACTCCTGTGGCAATATGTGACCCCTACTATTTGGATAGGAAACTGAGAAGAGAGACCATTTATATAATTTGCCTCAGGTCACACAGTGAGTCTGGCCCATCTGTAGACAGAAGACAATGCTAGCCCTTAGGATGGTGTAGTTTATTGCTGTTATTGCACTGTTGATACCAGCTTGAGAGGGCATCATACTTTCCAGGCTATGTAAGACTGCCCGTTTTCAAAGTTGGATGGTTTTGGGGGGAAAAGTTGCCTCAAAGGGTCAGATTGTGGAAAACATTTGTCACAATTTCATTTGTCCCCCCACTCCTCAAACACCTCCATATAAAACTCTCTAAATATGGATTTCACAGTTGAGGATAGTTTGGGTTAAAAACAGTTTGGGATAAAAGAAGAACTGACCTGAAACTTTCCCCACAACTGAAACTAACCCTACACCTTTTTTTGAGGTAATATTTAATATATGTGTGTTTATGTACCCCTAGCTGAAATTCCCCAACCACTGGAAAGATTCTGATAAATTCTGACAAGTTTCTGAATGGAAACTTTCTACCCAACTATTAAATCACAACATTCATTTCCTTATCCCTATACTCTGGTACTGGGAAGAAAACTGACTTGTACTCATGTAATCTGACTAGCCTCAGAGCCTGCTGAGCAGATGTATGTTTGGTATTTGGTACATTTTCTGATCCGTCCCTTTACCATCGCCCCATGTTATGTCATGATTTGAAAATTCCTATGAAAACAGTTTTCCCAAATAGACTTTTTTTTCAGACCAAGATTGTGTGCAAGTCACACAAACAGTATCACAATTGGTCACTGATATGCTGACCTCATGGACTAAACAATTTCCATTATGATTACTTATTATAGTTTTACAATGGGGTAGGATGGGTGTGCTCTAACCTGTGAAGGGTTAAGAAGCTAGGATAACCTCGCTGGCACCTGACCAAAATGACCAATGAGGAGACAAGATAATTTCAAAAGCTGGGAGGGAGGGAAAAACAAAGAGTCTGTCTGTGTGATGCTTTTGCCGGGGACAGAACAGGAATGGAGTCTTAGAATTTAGTAAGTAATCTAGCTAGATATGCGTTAGATTATGATTTCTTTAAATGGCTGAGAAATTAAGCTGTGCTGAATAGAATGGATATTCCTGTCTGTGTGTCTTTTTATAACTTAAGGTTTTGCCTAGAGGGATTCTCTATGTTTTGAATCTAATTACCCTGTAAGGTATTTACCATCCTGATTTTACAGGTTTTTTTTTTCTTTTACTATTTCTTCTATTAAAATTCTTCTTTTCTAAGAACTGAATTTTTTTTTTTTTTTTTAGTGTTCTTAGGATCCAAGGGTTTTGGGTCTGTGGTCACCTATGCAAATTGGTGAGGCTTTTTACCAAACCTTCCCCAGGAAGTGGGGTGCAAGGGTTGGGAGGATTTTGGGGGGAAAGACATCTCCAAACAACGCTTTCCTAGGTAACCCGGTCAGACGTTTGGTGGTGGCAGTGGAAGTCCAAAGGAAGTAGGGTAAAATAGTTTGTACCTTGGGGAAGTTTTAACCTAAGCTGGTAAAAGTAAGCTTAGGAGGTTTTCATGCAGGTCCCCACATCTGTACCCTAGCGTTCAGAGTGGGGAAGGAACCTTGACAACCTCATTACTGGCCAGCATGGGGAAAAAGAACAACCCCCAGCAGTCCTTCCTCCTGGTGTCTGATAACACTCGTACTCTTCAGTCCTCCAGCAGCTCATCCTCTCACTCCCAGCTCCTTACATGCCTCTCCCTAACTGAAGTGAGGTCCTTCTTAAACCCAGGTGCCCTGATTAGCCAGCCTGTCCTAATTGATTCTAGCAGCTTCTTCTTAATTGGCTCCAGGTGTCCTAATTAGCCTGCCTGCCTTAACTGGTTCCATCAAGTTCCCGCTTGTTTTGGAACTGCCCGTTACCTTACCAGGGAAAAGGGATCTAGTTAATCTGGGACTAATATATCTGCCTTCTATCACTCTCTGTGACTGTGGGGCCTATATCCAATCCTCCGTCCTTTCATGTATCCAGGCACAGTTCCTCTGGGCGGCGTCCACTGACTCCCTTGACGCCTTCGAGGAGCAGTGGGCGCTGTCCGGGGTTCTTTGCCCAGTGTTTCTGTCTGGTTCCCTTTGTCTGACCCTTTGACTGCACTCCTGTCTCTGTTATTTTATTAGTTGCCCGAAATCACTTGGCTTCCAGGTCCTTTGGATCCTCCCCTTAGGCTGCGGGTGGGTCCTTTAGCAGTGGGCGGGCTTCCGCCCACCCATTTCCTGGATCTCAATAGGATCACTCTTCTGTAGCCATTTGGGTTGACCCTGTCACAGTATATAATGAAAAGCTGTCACTGAACCATCAATCATTTTTTTGGTGGAGGGAAGTGAATTTGTTTCTGAGAAGGAACAACGATTTCTCTGACAGTTTTTTTGTTTTGTTTTTGTTTGTTTGTTTTTTTTAATGGCGGCTATATGAAATTGTTTGGGGGTTTGAGATCTTGGGATAAGTATTAGGGATATGGACTAGTGGGCAGGGTTTGCAGCCAGAGACATGGAAAAAGTGTAATTTAGTACAGGCTTCTCTAACATATTACATGGTAGCACTGTCATAGACATGAATGCGGGAATGGGGTACGTCTAGGCCTTCCTTAGTCACTGGCAATTCCCAACTACTACAATAGCCCCTTGATTGCTACTGTCAATCTCAATAAACTAGAAGGCTGCTTTAAATTGAATTATGCTGGGAGACTGGCTTGGCATGCAGCCAGCTCAAGACTGAGGGAGTGGAAAGGTCACACTTGCACAGAGCTATGCTGCACACTTGAGATCTAGGCCTGATTTTAATTTCAATCAGAGATCTCAAAATGCCTTCAAAGGTGGGTCAGTATTATAATTATTATCATCCCCATTTTACAGATGGGAAAACTGACACACAGAGGTTTTTGCAGCTTGCCCCATATCACGAGGAGAGAACCCTGGTCTCTTAATTTCCAAAGTGCCACTATTTGTTATTACTGAACATTCTGCCTTTCCCTTCATCTTTTAATTTTTGGCAGATAGTAGATATGTGGATGTAGTTCTGGAACTGGATCAGGTGGGTTTAATGTTAGTGTAAACATGCCCCGTATTTACCTACTCTGTTGCTTTATGTACCCATGTGTACCTTGGAGGGATGTGTTTCTGTATATAGTTAGATAGACATGATTTCCTTTGTGTATCTGACAGGTTTGTGAAAATACCTAATGAAATATGAATCACACAGTAAACACAGAGACCATTGGGGGCAGGAGGGGACACTTATACTCACCTCCTAAGTGAAACATGGCAATAGTTACCGATGTAATCCAGGAAGTGGTGCTTGCGAGTTCATCAAAGTGCTTTTGAATTTCAACAAAGAACAAACCAAAGGTCTTTAGGACAGCAGTGGTGAGGCCCATTACTATGAAGGCTGACACCACCACCACCCATCCGTAGCCACCATCTGGTGGGCTGTTTACTCTGTGCTGCATCTTTTCTGTATCTTGAGTCTTCTCTTAGATCTTTTTTGTGTGAGAATTTTTTTTTAGTAGCTCTGCAAAACAATAAAAGTTCCAGTATTAAAGAGATGTCATCCACTTCTCTGGGAATGACTAGTGATTAACTATAGGTACAGCGATCAAGTAAAGAATAATGTGGACTTCAGTAATTTGGTTTATAACATTCACTGAAGGGTCCCTGAGCTGGGAAGCAGGAGTCTCAGAAGAGGGATAAAAAGAGCAAGAGGACAGGGAGAAAAGGATGAGGAAGGAGAAGACAAATGAGAAAGTGGAAATGGAAAAGAGAGAGAGAGAAAAAGACAGAGGAAGAGATGGGCATATTCTTAAAGAATGGAACCAGAGAGCCCAGCTCATACTGAGCCTTCAACAGCCCCAGCCTGCCCAGTTTTTGAAGCCGTGCTGTTAAGGCTGCCAAGCCCAAAATTTGATTCCTGCCTTGACATTATGTAATTTAAAATATCCCTTGGCAGCAACTTCCCCATCCCCACCAGCTCTCTAAAACCAGGATTACAGCTCTCTGTAAATTGCAGCTGCAGGGCTGAGCTAAACAATCACTCTGTTGTCATGTGTGCATAAGACATGAGCATACACATCATGCTGTTCCTCTGGCTGGTGCTGTTTGCGTGACTCAGTAGGAGATGTAAACTGAGACGATTCCTGCTGTCTCTGAGCTCCAGAGGGTAGGAAAGATGTCCGTTTCAATCTTCTGTGAGCCTACAAGAGTGGGACAAAGAGGGAGAGCAGCAGGTCACTGCTCATGCATCCTCCTGTGCATAGCAAAGCCCCTGAACATGTTGGATTTCTCATTGCTGGGTCGCCCAGTTTAGCAGCTGACTTTATAAGCCAATTGCAGACCCCAGTAACAAGTATGATGAGTTACCTTATTGCCCGGGGGACATTTTAAAACAGAAAAAGTCAAGTAAGAGAAGTTGTGTTTGGGACCTCTGAACCTTGACACTGTCTTTTTAATCACTGTGTAGATACCTTGATCGTTGCAGACAAAGCCTTCTCTTGTTCCTGCTTGTATCCTGAACAACGGTGAAGAGGCAGTTCGGAGTAAGATTCATCAACTGTTGATAAACCTAACTATCCTGTGCATTAATGTGACATGCACAGAGGGAATATGGAAAATGAAAAGGAACATTCTGCCTCAGCCTGAACAATGAAATAACTTTTCAGTACTTCAGAATAACATCAAATTCTATGAGCAGGAGGGCTGAGCCCACATAATAGGAGACAATTCTGCATAAGATCCTATAACAGGTGAAGACAATAGTAGTCTTACCTGCATGAGAGCAAGTCTGAGAATGGTTTTCAGCATGGAGCTGTGTGTTATTCTAGGTCCACATACAACATATCAGGGAATCAGTGTTTCACCTGCACGGGGGCAGTGGGTAAAGGCCTAATAGTGGTGGTTTGGGGTGTTATCCTTTTTGGAGATATTTTAATAGATGTGTCTCGTTTGGTACATTCCTGAGAGAGAGAATTGTTCCTCTGAAGTCTTATGATGAACTTGGGATCGTCAGCCTTGCAGGAGTGATTGACAAGTGGGCTGGAGTGGGTGAACTCTATCAGACACAGAAAAATGCTTCTTACCTCCCACCATTTTCAATGTGGGCACTGGAGGGGACTTTCTGTAGGTCTGGCTGTAAGCATGTATGCCATCGGTTAAAAGAGGCATGGTGTGGAAGACAGTTTTGATCACAGAAGGAGGATGTGTGCTGTGTGCTGAAAATGATCCCGTTACTTGTATTTATCTTGTCTGCGTGCAGCTGAAAGGTGTGACAATTGTGGAGTCCAGACCTGCAGAACCCACCTGGCACCAAGTGCCCACTGTAAGCCCCAAGGTAACCTTGCACAAATGATGTTGTTCTGTGAGCACCAAACACTCTTAAGAATAAAAAGGAACCATCTGAGCAACTTTCTGAGCCAGAGCAAAAAATGCTTGAGGCTCCCCCCTGTAAGAGGCTGAAGCAAAGGAACTTTTCTGCCACATGTCTGGCTCTTATTTCTGACTGATATGTAGAACTGGATGTATTTGCATAACAGAAACAGGGCTGGCTGCAAAAGACAGACAAGTGAATCAGCTGCAAAGGGGACTGAACTATGTCCAAAAATCTCCCAGACAAAATAAATACTCAAGGGAAGAAGGAATGTCTTGTGGTTAAGGCACTGCACTGGGAATCAGGAAAATTGGGTTCAGTTTCCAGTTCTGTCACTGAATTTCTGTGTGGCCTTGGGCGAGTTACTTAATCTTGGTGTGCCTGCGTTTCCCCACTTGTCAAAAGGGGCTATTGCTCCCATACCTTACCTGAGGTTTTGTGCCAAATCCATAAATATATGTAAGTGCTCTGATATTGTAAAAAATATAGACTAGGGCAAAGTTACAGCTGTGCCCTGGGTTGCTGTGCTGGAAGGAGGCAGTCACAAAATTTGGTCTGAGGCACTCGGGAGCACAATTAGGGATGCAGCAGTCATGACCAAATATGTGCACGTATCTGAGCAAGGTCATGATGAGGTGTTATCCCTGTGCCTGAACAAGAGTGTGCAAGCTATCCCTTTGTACAGATAGAATAAGCTCTGCTGTTTGTCATGCTTCACACAGTACAAAATAATTATGAAGCCTTACAAAGGTCTAATGCCTCCTGACATCACCTTGTACTCCTCAACCTTCCCAGCCTGTCTCTGCCACATAAGAGGCATGATTTAGCCCATAATATACACAGCAACTTAACTCTCTCCTCCTCCTGAGTGCAAATATATCATAATTTAGGTTACTGCTCTGATAAATTTTATGATAAATTTTATCTTAGATTTGTTTCGCAGGATCTTCTCCAATCTTGGAATGCCAAAAGTAGATGGTCGGCGGAATGGCACCCCCTCAGGTAGTCCTTCCACACAGAAAACCTCTGGGTAGGATTCAAATGATGCAAATGGGACCTTGACAGGCTCTGGTTAGTTTTAGTAATCATGGACTTAGACTAGATACCCTCAGTTATCAGAGTAATTAATAATGTTACTGTAGCCAGATTTCTGGGAAATTTCCCTGCGCTGCAGGTACTAGAATGATCTGTTGTTATTGAGAGTACATTTTCAGCAAGATTCTACTTTTACCCACCTTCATGCTTAGGTACAAGGAAGTCAACTGACCCATCCAAGGACACACAAGTGAGACAGTAACTCAGCTGGAAGTAGCACCCAAGATCCCCT
The DNA here is from genome assembly GCF_965140235.1 of Caretta caretta. NCBI lineage: Eukaryota > Metazoa > Chordata > Testudines > Cheloniidae > Caretta > Caretta caretta. The sequence continues at coordinate 104,682,522 of NC_134210.1, read as the reverse complement.
GTCACCTCACTCGTGTGCTCTAACTACTAAAATGTGGTAAGTGCAGAATATTTCAAAAGTCCCCACGTTCTCATCTTGTCACTGTGACTTCCCTATGGAAGGAGAGGAAGAAAGGGATGCTTTATGTGTAGGGAAACTTCCCCTTCTCCAGCAGCTGGCTTCCAAAAGGATCTTTTGATTAAAATGTAAAAACTGGGTTCCAAGTACAAGCAGCCTTTCTAGTATCAGACTGCTTCCTAGTTCAGAGCGCTCTCATGGCTGCCAGCATGGGTGCACAGGAAGAGAGGACACAGGGAGTCCCTGCACAAAAGGCAGCCACATGTTTGTTTACATACAAACATGTATGTAATACTGCGGATCACCTGCTGCGTGGAGGCATGGTCACTTTGAAAGATTCGCTGAGAGCACTCCATGCCTGGCTGAGCAAACAGGAAGGGGATTTTCAAAATTCCCAGAGAATTTAAAGGGTGGGTCTAACAGTTGTTCGCTTGAGGGCAGGGCAGTAGAGTTCAAAGTGATGACCAGAGTGGCTAGAACAGGCATTGTGGGACACATCTGGAGGCTGATCAGAGCGCATTAATAGACCAGGGCATCCACACTGGCACCACGGCACTCCAGCCGGGGCGCAGCAAGCATTATGCTTCTCCTGGAGGTGGATTACCGGGAGTGCTGCAGCCGTGGAGTCCAGGCGCTCTACATGCCTTTCCAGACGCCTGGCGCTGCTTTAATGCACTCTAACTTCTAAGTGTAGCCATGCCCTGTGTGTGGGTCGGGGAAGCAACCAGTGCTGTTCAACTTAGAGAGCAGATGACCATGATCCCATCTACCTCTGCACACCAGCAGGGCGGTGCTGGGAGCAGTGCTACATCTCCGCAACTCACCAGCTACTAAGGCACATTGTTCCTCTCACACATCACTTGCTCGGGCACTGAAGGTGCTCCCCTGGCTCTCAGAACCAGAATGTAGGTCTAATATTGTTACCAGTTTTAGGACACATCAGACATGTGCAGTAAGTTTGTCAGGCACTAATAATAGATAATAATGTGTACTCTTTTGTCAATCTACAGTTGAGGACTCTAAATAACCTTCAAAGATTCATTAAGTCACACATTTCGGTTGTGTGTTAGACAAATAGTAGTATCTCCATTCTGCAGATGGAGAAACTGAGGTACGGCAAGTTTAAATGACTCTCCCCAGGTCATGTAACAAGTCAGTGGACGAGCCAGGAATAGAATCCAGAAATCCTGAATCCCGCTCTCCTGTTTGAATACAACCAATATAAACAAATGCCCCAGAATTATTTAATTCACTCTCAGTCAAAGTCTAATCCTGTGAATTCAGTGGAAGTTGGAGATGCTTAGCACCTAGCAGGATCAGGCGCACAAAGAGGAGAAAAATTCAAGTACTGAGCTTTCTGATGCTTAAACGAAAGGCACTAGGTAAGAGCAAAGCGATATCATTTTATTATTATTAATTATTATTATTAATAATAATAATCAGTTTTTCCTTTCTTTTTATTTAAGCACTGACAATGGCACCTTGCCTTGTCCCTTGGTCTTAAGGGAAAGGAAACACCACTGAGGTGAGTGAGGTATCAAAAAAAAAGGGGTGGGGGAGAACAAATCTCTTCATGTAAAAGGCTGGGACTGTGACGCAATCATTATAAAAGCTGCTTTACAGCAGAATTATGTAACCAGTTACAAAAGGGATTATTGGACTTGCAGGTATTTTCATACTGAAAGCCAACTGCTGAGTGTCTTTTTAATAAGTGAGTGACAAACACATCAGAACAAACCTTTGTTAATTGTCATCAGATTAAAAGTCTGGGGGTGGGGGGGAGGAACACAAATAGCAATGCATGCTGAAATCCACATAATGTCTGTGCCCTGTAATCACTGTTCAGTAAGATACTTTCTGATCTTTATCTGAGGTTATAAATTGGCCCTGACTACACCCTTACAAATCAGTTTTGCCCCCACAACTTTCAGGTGTTACATAGCTGCTGCTAATGATTGTTCCTGGAGCATAGAGGTAAGAAGCCATCTTATTTAATAAAATCTTCCTTTCCTACTTCGTTAATGTCATTTAAGTGAGGGACAGTCTAAACTAATATAGGCAATAAGGCAGCTCACATACATGTCTTAACAAGAAGACTGAGAATAGCAGAATGCTGTCCAGAAGCTTGTCTAAAATAATTAAAGTATAACACAATGTTATGGATTATTTTACCTTCTTCAGATAACAGCAGCCCAGGTCTGAGCTGGATATGCAGCTCTTCCTCTACCTTCCAATGTCACATAAGCTCTTGATTTGTATTGCAAACCACCAGTTCCTGTTATTCATTCTTCTCCACGTTCAGTCTAGTCAGACAAACCAATCTCTGGGATATGTGCATTGTACAGGATTTTTAGCCCAAACAGCAGTATGAGATAGGAACTCCTTTTTTTCTCTTAAGTCATTTGGCTCCTCCTACACTCAGAGAGGCAGTTGGACACTACTAAGAAACCAAAGAAAGCAAGGGTGGGGTGGGGAGGTAGGTGGGTAAGAAGTCATAATAGGTGTGGTTGTATTTGTATTAGGCATGGGTGTTTGGATCGACAGTTTTGGTTCACCCCAAGAATCAGGCCAACCTGAAAGTTTGGATCTGAATCGTGCCAATGTTTGTTGAGAACTAGGGTTTGGTTGTGGCTCATCTCAGGTTTCCGAGTGTGTATGCCATGGGCCAGATCCTTCACCACATCTGAGGAGCACACAATACAAGTCAGCGCAAGGGGACTGCAAAGGTGCTGCAAAACTTGCTTTTGTGCTCTCCAAATCCTGGAGCTGCTGCATACACAATTGGACCCTTTCACCACATTAGAGCTGCCCCAGGGTTGCAAAGTTTCTTTATGGAGCCCAATTTCTTTTGTGATCAAGTGCTTTGCTGGATCAGGGCCTGAGTTTGCTCTGTACTCTGCATCTCCCAGCTTCCGCTGCTAGTTTTTGGTTACTGATTCTGTGCTTGGTAAGAATACATTTCACTGTGGTACAGGTAGTCTGCTAGTGTGACGCTTCTGTGCAGGGTTCTGTAGCAGTAGCTTGTTTGTTTTGCTTGTCCTAGTGATCGGGTGATTTAGGTGCTAGTGACTTGATCAATATTCAGTATGGGGCATATTAGTTTGTTTGTTCCACTGGCCAGGAGGGAAGTACTGTTAAGTCTTTAGGAGTGATATTATTAAAAATGGATATTTTCTTTTGGATTTAGCTTTTAATCCTCCGGTGCACTGCAGGGGAAGGGAATGTTTGCTGTTTTGTCTGAGGTGACACCAGGCATATAGGAGTCATTTCTCAATGCTGACTAAGAGGAGAAAATAGACCCAGTTCTGCTCTGCAGCAGATTGACACCACTATGCAGAGTAAAGAGTAAAGGATATCGTTTGAGACGCTTCAGGACTCAGCTCAAATCTGTGGGAGGAATAAGATGAGCTCCTTAGCACCACAGAGGAAGAGGGGAGGAGGATGGATCAGTGTAGCAGTGTGTCTTCCTCTTCTTTCCCCCCATGCAATAATAAACTCAGAGGCTTCAGCCACATTATACTTTATTGGCAATGTGAATTCTGGATTGAAAAAATATGCTGGAATGGGTTGCCACCTTCAGTACACAGCATCCTCAGGTATAAGTGTTACTGTCTGTACATGAATCACTGAACTAAACAACAAATATCAAAACCATTTGTAGATGCCCTTCAGTTCTTCAACTGTGTACAAGCAGTTTTGGTACAATTATTATTGATGTTAGGGAGCCGAGCTTGTTGGCAGCCGAGCTTGTTGACACAGTGGAACACTGCTACTGGGTCGGGGAAACAAGCACAGACTGGTGAGACCGCATCGTTATGCAGCTATGGGATGATGAGCAGTGGCTACATAACTTTCAAATGTGTAAGGCCACTTTCATGGAACTTTGCCAATTGCTTTCCCCAGCCCTGAAGCACAGCAATACTAAAATGAGATCTGCTCTGACAGTTGAGAAGCGAGTGGCGATAGCCCTATGGAAACTTGCAATGCCAGACCGCTGACAGACCAGTCGGGAATCAGTTTGGAGTGAGTAAATCTACCATGGGGACTGCTGTCATCCAAGTAGCCAGGGCAATCAATAGACTTCTGCTAAGTTCCCTAGTTGTGGTGGGGTGATAGACGGAACCCATATCTATCTTGGCACCAAACTACCTTGCTAAAGAGTACATAAACCGAAACGGGTACTTCTCAATGGTGTTGCAAGTGCTAGTGGATCACAAGGGCTGTTTCACCTACATCAGCGTGGGATGGTTGGGAAAGGTACATGACCCATGCATCTTTAGGAACTCTGGTCTCTTCAGAAAGCTGAAAGAAGGAACTTTCTTCCCAGACTGGAAAATTACTGTTGGTGACATTGAAATGCCAATAATTTTCCTTGGAGACCCAGCCTACCCCTTGCTCCCATGGCTCATGAAGCCATATACAGGCAGCCTGGACAGCAGTAAGGAGCAGTTCAACCAAAGGCTGAGCAAGTGCAGAATGGTGGTAGAAATGTGCCTTTGGACGTTTAAAGGGGTGCTGGTGCAGTTTACTCACTAGGTTTTACCTCAGCGAAAGCAATATTCCCATTGTTGTTGCTGCTTGCTGTGTGCTCCATAATATCTGTGAAAGTAAGGCAGGAAAGTTTATGATGGGGTTGGGGGTTGAGGTAGATAGCCTGGCTGCCAGTTATGAGGAGCCGGACCCAGGGCAATACAAAGAGCACATGGAGGTGCACTGCGTCTCCGAGAGGCTTTAAAAAACCAGTTTCATGAATTACCCAACACTGATGTGACAGTTCTGTGTGTTGTTCCTTACCAAGCTGCCCCCTTTTTTGCATGTACTGCCTTGAAAACTAAACCTCCACCAACCACAGTGTGCACAGAGAATAAAGAGCCTGTTGTCCTCAAGCCATGCATTTTTATTATGCTAACAAACACTGAACAGAGACAGCAATTAATAGCAAAGATAACCTCGGTCTAAGGGCCTGATAACATGAAGGGAGGGGCAAGGACACGTAGCTTATTACAATTGCATTGTCTAGCAATCAAAGCTATGAGAATGAGAGCCTTCTGCTCCATGAACCATCTCCTGGAGTTGAATTCAAGGGCTAACGGAGCTCCCTTCCCCTCCCCCCTGCATTCTAGGATGTCTGGGAGTGGAGGATATGGAACTTGGTGAGGAGGGCAGCTGGTTCATCATTGGGTGCAGCAGAACTCTAAGGTCTAGCTGCCTTTCCTGCACTTCAACCAGATGCCTCAACATGTTGGTTTGCTGCCCCATAAGCCACAACATCTCCTCTTGCATGTTACACTTTTGTTCCCTGCATGCTTTCCTCCCCTCTTGGTTGATGCGCATGCTCTCCGACAGTGTAAGCCTCCATGCATTCAGCTGAACCCTGTCAGTCTCGGAGAAAAATCACAGAACATGTCTTCCCTTGTCTGCTTTTTTCACCTTCTAATCTGGGACAGCCTTTGTGCTAGTGTGGAGGACGCACCCACAGACAAGGTTGCAGCTGCAAGGAAACAAAAAACACAAGGGTAGCCTTACAGAACATACATTGTTGAAAACAGCAGGTTAACTCTTGCAGTGAATGAAACACTTCACAGCAGTAAATATGTTCCCTGAGGTACACAGACACATTTTGTCCTTTAAAAGAAGCACCTACCAGTAAGGTACAATACATGGCAGAGCGCTGGGCAGCAGATTTTGGTTTGCAGGCAGACATGGTAAGCACACATGAAAGAGTAGGTGGTGTCAGGGCACACCTGAGGACATTTTTTGGTGTGGAAACTCTTGGCACATAAACAGGCTTTTCCGGGGAGCACCCTTTGCGTACTGGACTGGCCACCACTGTATCCCAATTGTTTACCTCAGATTAAACATTAACCACAATTGCATTTAACCCCTGTAGTGTGATTACAAGTGTGCACTCACCAGGGGTGCCTTCCACAACATCACGGTCCCACAACAGTAGGTCCTGGGAGGGGATTGGCTCCAGAGTTACGAAAAGGTCCTGGCTGTTGGGGAGAATGGATCCTTCACTTATCTGCTGCACATTCTCCTCCTCCTCCTCAACAATTTTCTCCTTGTTGTTCCGGTAGCCACCTGGGGCCCCTGGGAGGTATCCACAGAGAGTGTTGGGGTACAGGTGGGGTCCCTGTCTAGAATCGTATGCAGCTGCTCATAGAAGCAGCATGTCTGTGGCTCAGAACCAGAGCAACTGTTTGCCTCCCCTGTCTTCTGGTATGCTTGCCTGAGCTCCTTTATTTTCACGCAGCACTGCTGTGTGTCCCTAGTGTAGCCTTTGTCACCCATGCCCTGTGTGATTTTGGCACAGATATCAGCATTTCTTCTGCTGGTTTGGAGCTCTGCCTGCACAGACTCTTCTCCACACACAGTAATCAGATCCAATGTCTCCTGTATGCTCCATGCTGGAACATGTTTGTGGCCCTAAGCAGGCATGGTCAGCTGTGCTGGTGAGCTCTCCACACTGATCAAACAGGAAATGAAATTCAAAAGTTCCTGGGGCTTTTCCTGTGTACCTGCATGAAGTGCAGTGGAGTTGAAAGTGCTATCCAGAGCAGTCACATTGGAGCACTCTGGGACATCTCCCGGAGTCCAATCCCATCGAATTACAGTGTTGTGTCTCCACTACTCCTAATTCAACCTGGGAAGGTGGACTCTAGCGCTACTCCTCTCGCTGAGGTGGAGTACAGGCATTGATTTTACAAACCGTTTGGGTCGGTGGAAAGAGCTCGGTAGTGTAGACATGAACATTATAAATTTGACCTAACGCAGCATATGTCGACCTAATGCTGTGTAGACCAGGCCGAAGATCATAGATTTTAGACTCATTGAATTTGGTGGGAGTTTTATTCTTGACTTAAAGAAAGATTAGATTGGCCCCTGCAGGGGAAAGACATGTGTTTATCATACTGAACAGAAGGGAATGGCAGGCAGGGAGGGAGAACATGAACACTGGACTTAATTCTTCCATTGCCTTTGCTAAATAAGTGTGAAATGCAGTTCCTTCTTTCTCACTGGTGATTCTGCTACTGCTTGAATTCTGTTCAGTGTCCTTGATAAATATGAATTCTAAAGATAAGAGCTCTAAACAGCTTAAAGCTGTAAAAAGCACAATACTTGTTTGACCTGGAACAAAGACTCAGGTTTCTCTGCCTGAATAAAACTGTATTTAAGCTGTTTCCATGGTATTCTGTGAAGTACATACCCTGAGTATTTTCACAGAATGAAGCAAAGATCCTGACTAAACACCCATTGAGACTGACTTTAACTATGAAACCTCTTGTAATCTATGCAGGAATATTTAGTACACCGGGAGTTTATTGCTAGAAGATTTATTTCACAATGGTCCCAGGTGAATTCTCCCTCTTCTCATGAGCAGGGACCATCCATATAAATCTGTGCGTTAGGTTTCCCATTGCTCTTATGTGGAGGCTAGAAATGGACCTGAATCATGAACTATGGCTCCAGAACTGTACCCATGTTTTCCCAATGTTCAGAGCTATTGGAATCTGAAATTTTTGTTATTTGCATATCTTAGTAGAATTGCATACTCACTTAACATTTTAAATGATTGGAGAAACCTGAGAGGTCTTGAGCAAAGAATTTAAATCAGTGTTTTCAGCCACTGGTGTATGTAACAGGATGGTGTATGTAACAGGACTGGTGGTTCTGGCTTTTGTGGTAGTCTAGACTCTTCTCTTCACTTTGGAGATCTAGGAGACCCTTCTGCAGAAAACAGCATGGAAGGGTCACTCTCAGGATAAACTCCATGAACAATGGAGGTTTGAAGTTGTGATGTTTTATCCTGTCAGCTATATGCGTAACAACGACTATTAGGCCTGAGAGAGGCATAAAACGTAAAAATCGTTGCAAAGAAATAAGTTCAGGTAGGTAGTAATCTAGCCAAGTGGTTACAGAATGCAGTAGTGGGCTCAGCTGTACGCGTGTTTGAGCTAAACAAAACCATCATTGCAATAGCGGTGGCTACATTCACCGACCAGGAAACTGTAGGAATCCTATTGCAGTTACCCAGATGGGCTCTGTTCCTGGTGATAAAATATGGCCATTCTTCTTTTCCCTAGAGCACTTGTTCGCTGCTTTGCAAGGTTTGAATGATGTAGGAAGGATTGGCAGTATATTCCATAGTGTTTCTGTGATTAATGTATGATCGAAGTTCTGGACAGGGCCAACAAGCAGGCTGGTACCAAGGCAAAGGGACTTACAGTAAGAGGAAAGACATGCCAAGGGACAAGCGGAAAGGCTCATGCTGCCTTCGCAGCTTTCGGACAGGGTAACTGCGTGGGAGCAGGTACCCGCTTTGCTGTTTCTTGAACAGGGAGAGCAGTTAAGGGAGAAAGACAGAGTACAATAGAGAGACTGGTTTGAGCAGCTGCTGCGTCTAATAGCCACAAGAGTTCAGGCTCTTGCTGCGCCTGCACCACAGAGTACCCTGGCCTGTATTCCAGGAACAGCTTGGACAATTCCATTGCCCATGCAGTCTGCCCCTCTGAGTGGCTGGACAGGGCAAACGTGCCCCATGGAGTCCTCAGTGTTGAACCCAGTGCTGAACCCCTGCCTTGTGGATATATGCCTCCACCCTGGGCCCTGGCTTCAAGTGCAGAGCAAACTTGGAAGGAAGGGAAAGGAAAGGGGGTGGGAGCATGGCTGTCCTTACCCATACACAAATCACGCAGCTGCGTAGGGCACCAGGAAATATGGGGCACCACATTTCCTGGTGCTGCTCCAGCCCCAGCCCTGCCTCTTCCCACCCCTTCCCCAAAGCCCCCTCCCCAAAGTCCCTGCTCCTGCTCTGCCCCAACTCCGCCTCCACTCCCCTGAGGACTCCAGAAGCGGTCGGGCCTGCCCTCGCTGGTAAGTAGAGCGACCCGGCCCCAGCCTGCTCTGCTCCCAGCCACACCACTGGTGAGTGCTGTGGGGCAGTTCCCCACTTTCCCCAAGCCTGGGAGCCAGGGGAGCAGAGCAGGCTGGGGCTGGGTCATTCCACTTCCCACCAGTCTGTGCTTGTTGCCCTGGTCCAGAAGTGCTGGAGTAGGTAGAGGGCATCAGCAGCTATACCGAGTTTTATGAGCAGCATCAGCCAGTTCAAGTCTGCCATGTCTATGTCCTCCTCCTCCTCCGTCATTAGCTCTGTCAGGTGCCTACAGTGGGTAGGAAAATGCCACCAAACTGCTTACCAGTATCTCATGGAAGCTCTGCCTGCATTCTGAAACAGGAGCCAAAGGCCACGCTCAAGAAGTTCTTGAAATGGCAGCTCCTCCATGTTGCTGGTTCCAGTTGCTGGGAGTATACATGCCAAAATGACGGCTCAGCAGGATGTGTTGGCATGTTACTTCCTATAACGGATGGTGTGGACAGTCAAGTTTTCCCACAGGGCACCACAGTCAAAGGGCTAGCACAACTTTTCAAGAGTTCTGTAGGAAGTCTGGGATACAGTTGGATGCACTCGGGTCTTCATACTGCAGTTTAGATGCCAGAGCCCTGGGTTAAAAACTTCTTAACCTAGGGTTGGCCATGAATGTAGATGCTCAAGCCATGGGTTCTCAAACCCTGGGTCTGCTGACTTAAGTCCCACTAACCTTGGGCTTACATTGCAGCGTAGACATACCCTTTAAGAGAGAGCCTCCTCAGTAGTGATTTGGTTCTGATTAATGTACATGGAGGAGACAGAGGCTTTGAAGTTAAGATATAGAAAGAGTTATTCATTCTGTTGGTTTACTATTCATGATGAACAGTTCATTGTCTCAATCCTAAAATAAGATGAGTGAGAACAGCTTGGGGAAGCTGACTGAGTAGCTGACCAGAGCTATGGCCAGCTCAATCAGTGCCCAGCAGGCCCTGATAAGAGGGCTGGAGGCCAGGGGCTACAAATTCTTTCTCTAGCTATGGAGAGAGAAGGACCAGGCTGCCTGGGAGACAGGGTATTGGAAGCAGAGCAGGGCTGGGGAAAGACAAGAGGAGCTGGGGTGCTCCAGCCTGGTAAACGCCCAGGCTGCAAGCCTTGTTAAAGGCCAAAGCAGGTACTGGGGTTGCAGAGGTGCAGCCCGGGGTTAGGCAGAGGCAGCTGGTCCAACCCCCCTTGCAAATGATGAGAGGCCATTACACTGCAGTCTGCCCCAGAGAATGGGGGCAGATGGTGATGACTGGCAGTAACCACTTAGGCAAGGTGGGGATAGAGGGTTGGGGGTTCCCCTGGGAGGGGAGACCCAGAGCCTGGGGACTGCCATGGGCAGAAACCCAGTATAAGGGGCACCAGGATCTGGGAGGGACATGGGTCCTGAGGCAGGCGAGACACCGGCCAGCAGGAGGTGCTCTGAGGCTGGAAAGAGCTAATTCCTGGATGACCAGTAGGAGGCTGTGCACCCGTGAGTCTTCACTTTGCTACAATACCACTTCTACTTCTGGGGGAATTGTGCATCACTGCGTGTGCATAGAATTCATGGCCCCACAGATTTCTTTGCTTCCCTGTAGAAAAATGATTTCTGATGGGGAAGCAAAGGGAAGCCACAAGAGCAGTCATGCGCCCTTCCTCTACTCTGCAGGCAGGTCAGTCTGGGCACCCAGAGCAGCTGGTAGAGACATAAATCAGTATGGGGGGAGGGGGGATGAAGAGGGAGGGCTGGGCAGTCGTGTATGTGTGTGAGAGAGACACACTCTGTCCCTCTCACTCACTATTGCAGCATGTTTGGTGTGGAAGCGCAGGGCTTTGGGGGTGTTTCTGAGGAAGTAGGCACGGGGCAGGCTCTGTCCCCTCAGGCAGAGCAGAATGTAGCAGCCTGCCTGCTTAGTGAATTTTCCATTGTTCTTAGTGAATTCCCCCAGGAGTATAAAACAGCTGTAAGCAGTGTCAGGATGAGCTCCACCCTGACATCTGGTGGTGAGGTGTGGCAAGTTGTGGAAAAGAACTTCAGGGGCTGATCTCATTTGCATAGGCACACCCACCCCACCTAGAATGAGGCCATAGCTGCCCAACTGGTCACTTTGGCTGCTGTGGGATCCCCAGTGTCTCTGTTATTGGGGCAGGAAGAATAAATTGTTATTACCCTGATTATGGGAACTGTGCTTGGCCTTTTGTTATGATGGAGGGACTCACCATCAACTAAGTAGCACTTGCTAGGCAAGGGTCATGGGTTCCAAAACTCTGTGAATTGAGAGAGGCTGGGGACAAGTATTAATACCTGGTGGCATGGGCCTCTTGGTGAGGGCCTTACATGCTAATTGCACTTCCTCCTCTCTCCACTGTGGAATATCTGAGCTAATTTTGATTCCATTAGGAGTCTAGTTACAGGCTGCTGAGCTCGCTTTGGGCTAATGGTGCACCAGTACTGAGGCTCCCCTACTACAAGCTGAATTCACCAAAGAGCTGAACTGACTAAAAGCTAAAATCACTGAGCGTTGTGTTAAGTAGTGGGGGAGCCTGAAGATATATTGTGGAGCAGTTTGCGGGACGGCTGGAGTGCCTTGTGGACAGGCTGGTGGAGCAGTTCGTAGGACGGTAGGAGCTGCTTGTGGGCTGCAGAGTGGAGCTGAGCAAAGGAGTTTGTGGGGCGGCTGGCAGAGCGGAGGCCTATGGAGCTGTGGGGTGGTCAGCTTCAGATCATGTAAGGTGCCTCTTACCCCCGTCCCATCTCCACACAGGTTGGGAGGTAAAGCTCCACAGATAAACTTTCGAACTCTGGGGCTGCCCTGACCAGGGACAGAGACTTTTGGGTCATTGGACTTTTGGGACTTTGGGTGATTTGGGGTTGCTGGACTGAAGAACCAAAGGGAAGGGGGCATGCCCCAATTTGCTTGGGGTGGGTTTTTTGCTCATGGGTTATGTTATGAATCCTGTTGGTGGTGTTTCCCCAACATAATGCCACATTGTTTCTCTCTGTTATTAAAAGGCTTTTTGCTACACTCAGACTATGTGCTTGCGAGAGGGGAAGTATTGCCTCTAGGAGGCGCTCAGTGGGGGTGGTATATATTTGTCCCAGGTCACTGGGTGGGGGCTCGAGCTGGTTTGCATTGTGTTATTGGAATGGATCCCCTAGATATTGAACCCGGCCCTTGTTGCTGCCAACTCTGACGGGCAGAAGGGTTACACAGGTATAAAAATTTTAAGGCTCCTTTAATTGCCAAAGTGGTGTAAAGGAGCCTTATTGCAAAGGACAGTGTGGCTTTATAAATGCTTATGGTGCTTTAGTGATTAGAACTGGTCTAAATTTTTGGACTCAAAAAATTTCCTATCAAAATATGCTTCATGAACTGTTTGCTACTGACCTTTCTGGAGATGGTCAGTAGCCAGTATAAATTTGTGTGCCTGAGTTCCCGGCCCTCATTTGCTCTTCAGTTGTGTATGATAGAACACTGAGCGTATGGCTGCATCTATTTGTTAACTAATGACTAGAAGTAAAGGGTCAGTACTAGTTACATTACTGTTAGAAGGGGCTTGGGGATTTCCTCCAATGCTCCCCAGCCCCACTCTCCATCCATTTTATTGTAGTTTAAATAATTTATCAAAATAATTGAAACCAGCGTGATGATATTGCGTAATTTTGACAAATAAAATATGCAGAATTTTAAAATATTGTATGCAGAATTTTTAATTTTTTGGTGCAGAATTCTCCCAGGAGTACACTTCATTTCCTAATCATGGAAAGTAGACTCTGCAGGCAGAGGAGTGACCTCAGGAGTGTCTCTCACTCCTGTATGTGGTGGTTCATCAGCCAGTAATTTGATATATATTTGTACTGAATGTACTGAAAATAAAATTCAGTTGTTGGGAAGAAACTGGGTTCAAAGAAACCCTGCATGGTCTGAAGAGGTCCAAAGCTGAACATGATTTAAAAACAGGACATGCAGACATCCTGAAACGCTGCCTTCCAAAGCAAGGAAGCACATGGTCAAAATGGAGACTGGGTGACGTTGCTGGGTGATGCAGTAATAATAGATCTGGGGAGCTAAATGTCTGCAGTCACAGGAATGATTGTCTTCAACTGTTGAGAATTGTTACCATGTGCTGTTAAAAGCATTTGTGTCGTATAATTCATGGCAGAGAGAGCTGCATTTCCATGGTAGGTGAATTTGTTTCCTGTGTAGTTTGTAAAGAGCTTTGGATGAAAGTTGTAAATTGTTGTTTTCTTTGGCAATATGGGTTTTGGAATGATTCTAGCACCCAGTACTGTATATCTTTTTAAATATACTAGGTGAATGCTAAAACAGTGAAGAAATGCAGATAATGAAAGGGCCAAATAAACATCATTCAATCATAAAGCAGCACTAAAGGCTTTGAGAATGACCTGACCTGAGTTACACTAATATACATAACCGACTCCCTCATTCCAAGGATTAAGATGAAAAATCTTATCAGGAATTTGTATCAGCTATTTTTCCTCTGAGAGACTTGCTGTGCTCTGTATTGGTGTCACAGCTTCTGCTGTTTTGTTTATTCAGTTAAGTTAACAGTTATAAAAATGTATGGAAATACATGAAACATTTGCTTTTTGGACAGGCAGCTTTGTGCGGTACTACCGCCTGAATTATCTTTTCCCCTCTTCTGGTCCATTCCATAGCCCAAAATAAACATGGTTCCCCTCCTCACTTTTTCATGAGAAAATTTTGGGGATAAAAGAAAAATCCCTAGACTGTTTAAACTTATATGAATTCCATTTTGAATTCCTTTGGCATGTAAGAGTTTTGTACTCTACTAAAAGGCTTTTCTTGGATTATGACTTGTTTCAGTTTATAAGTGAAAAATGGAGGGAACGCCCTCCATCTGGCTCCAAGAGAAATCACCTCTGATCAGATCCAGCCCAGCTTCTGACCATGTCAGGAGTTAGTTTTTGCTCTGCATGTTTAAATAAGCACAAGGTTCTTAGTGTTTTAACCATGTCACTGCTGCCTAAAATGCCTTTTGTGTGGTGATGGGGAGCTGTGAGGCTAATGAAGGGGAACGGAAAGCTGATAAAATACACTTCCTGTCTTCTGCAATTCCCTCTGCTGTACCTCCATGCGCACCCTCCAATTTGTTGGAGCACCACAGTGTTGTTCATCATTACTTTTATTACTTTTTACAGTGCCCAGACCAGAAGTGTTCTGATAGCTTTACAGAACAGCTAGTAAAAATAAACCCTGCTCCCAAGATCTTACCAACCAAGTTGCAGCAAGTGATGGTAAGAAACATTAGGGAGAGGTGGGGGAGGGTATGAAGAATGGCAAAGTCATAACAACAAGATCACACAGTTACCCAATTTAAGGATGTGATTGTCACAATGACTCAATTAAAAGTGCTTTTTGATGCTTTTCTTCTTTTTAGTATGTGATGTTGTTCACTGACAAAAAACATTACTATAGAGCTAAGATTGCCCAGTGGTGTCTCATGCCCTTGCGGAACATTGAGTTCAGCAATTGAGTATAAACTTTTGAATACCAGGAAATACAGAGTTTAAGTAAATGCCCAGGTAACCTTAACTCTGACCCCCTGGGGCTGGCAATGGCCACTGGGAATTGTCTGCATGCAATCCAGATGCATTCACTGTGTTAGGTGTAGCCATATTGAATCAGGGAGGGATTAGCTGGAGCAGCTTGGCAGAGCTGTGATTATGATATGAGGAGATGTGGGGGCTGTCCCCCTTGTGGGATGTGTGTGATCAAATGGAAAAGGTGCATGAGATCCAGTATGACTCGTTCAGTGCTGCATGGAGTAGGTTGTGTGAGTAGCGGGGCATAGGGGTCGTCTTGCTGTGGGGATTGTTAGTAGATTGGGGGGAGATTAGTGTGGTCTGTGGGTTTAATGAAGGATAAGTGAAAGTATATAATTTTAGATGACATTGTGCACATATAAGGGGGAAGGGCTGTAAAAAGTGGTTGAAGAGGTTATATGTGTTAAATTTGGTGGTCTTTCCATGGAGTAGGCTGTATTTTCATGTGTAGAGCAGATGTAAGTAGCTCAAGTTCAGTACAATTCAAAGGCAGAGTGAGTATGTTCTGGGTCTTCTGAAGCATTGCTCTAAGAGGGCACAATTAAGGTTGTGTGGGTATGTGCCTTATCCCTGGTTTTTGGAAGTTTGAGTTTGAAATACCTCAATTCTTCATTTCCTGGTTTTTTAGAAGTTTAAGTTTTGCTGAACGCCACATTCTGGAAGGGCACAAAATACCCCCAAGTTTTTTGTAAGTGAATTTTCATGCTTTTTAAACAGTAAGAGGAATGATGTTGGTAGGAATTAGTGATTATTTAAGCAGTTATTGTTATCATGTAGATTTGCAGTTAAGATAATACCTAGCTCTTTTCATCAGTAGATTGTAGAGAACTTTACCATGGAGGGAAACATAACTATCCCTGTTGTACAGATGGGGAAACTGAGACACAGGGCAGTGACATGACTTGGCCAAGGTTCCCCAGAAGGCTAGTGGCAGAGTCTGGTTACAGTAATTTTAGGCATGTGAGAGAAGAGTGGTCTGTGTGTGTCTCTCTCTCTCTCTCTCCATCCCTCTCCGCCATCCACAACACATGTCAGTCAGGGGCTGGACTACTATTTTCGGCTCACCCTCATCCCATCAAGCCATTAACTTTTAGAAGCAGGGTGTGCACCAAAAAAAAGCTGGTAGTATTTCTGAACTTTTAAGAAATGCTTTTTTCTGTGGGTTGTCTCGAGAACCTTTTGCTCATATGTCCCCAAATTTAGTTCACTCCCCCTAACCCAAAACCCCGAGGCACACCAAATTTCAAGAAAAACCAAGTTAGCATTCAAATTTTAGCGGACTAAGATGACTCCAACCTTGAAAAAGAAAAGTCTTCTCATTCTTCACAGTAGCAGTTGCAGAGCTATTGCTAGTGCTTTGCTATAATAGTATGTGGAATTAATCATCTGCAACTACTATGTTATATCCAGATCCCCAGCACAGCATAACCTTAATTCCTAGAAGGCTCTGAAATGGCTCATTCATTGCAATGGTAAATTCTGACTTTAATTAGAACACCCTATGAACATGAATGCACCCTGAAACAATACCTCTGAGACATGCAAACTGCTCCATTCATCTCAAGGTGTTCTCATTCCCCCTCCTCAGTACTAGTGCTTCGGAGACTGTGATATGCTTCAAGCATGTACATTCTGAACTCCTTGCCTTAGTCTCAGCAATAGGGTTTTGATGCATGCTCCCAGCATGTCTGTTCTCAGCTTCTCAACCAGAGGGGCAGGGCTTCCCCAGATGCTGGCCCACATGTAGGGCAGGGAGAGGAGCTCAGACACTTTCAGAGACATGGGGATTCAGAGAAGGGCAAGGATCCCAGCTCTTACATGAGGTGGCAGAAGAGGGGGCTTCCTAGATCCCACATGAGATGGCAGGGAATGGAGACCCTCCAGAAACCGAGTGTACATTCCCTCCCCTCCAACTCCCCCTAATGTCCAATGCCTGTCCCTGAGGTGAGCCCTTCAGTGCCTCTCCCCTATCACCCATCCCTATAATTCCCCTCTCCTCACTGCAACCCCAAGCTCCTATTCCCCCCACTCCTCCACTCCCTAATTCCCCTGTCTTTCCAGCAAGCATTCACGTGTCATTTATTTTCTTTTAAAAAATAGCTTGAGCACCTTCTAAACTGCTTCTGTAATCAGATTACATTTCCCCAAAATTAAACAAACAAAACAGCCACATCTGACAAAGGCAGACTGTAGCAACATGCTTACTTGGGATCGATCTCTCTATCTGGTTCCCATCATCATAGCATCTGTGGATGCTTCTCCATCGCCCAGTTGCTGAGATGGGTGATTGGGAAGAGATCCTGTTTTATTCACTAGAGAATGGTGGGGATGCCCAATTCTTGGATCACTTTGGGATGTTGCGTGAGGGGCTCTCTCCCCTTACCATTTTGGGGGGAGCGGGGAGGGAGATGAAGGCAAGTATTTGGCTAAATGGGCCTTAATGTCATCCTTCTAGTTCACGTTTGGGTCCTGTTAAAAATCTTTCCCAGCTGAGCACCAAACAAGCTCTTGCCTCTAGTTTAACATACTGAAGGATATAAGTTCATTAGATGCCCTACTGTCATTCCTATGAGATAGATTTCCATATGTGATGCCATCTCTGGGAAGGGGGCACGATTGTGGAGCTGTAAAAAAAAAAAAAAAAAAAAGAGAGAATTGGTGTAGTAAGTCCTTATAGTGTAGGAAGTTCCTAAATGACATAGGGAATACCTTTGTGGAGAGCTTCTAAAAGCCAACCCTCGCAGGAGGCTAATTTGGACTGGGTAAGGCTGTATCAACATTGCATTGTGTTCTTATCAAGGGTGGAACCTACAAACTCCTGAGCACTCTGACTTCGATCTGACAAAGCACTTAATCCCTAGCCCCACTAAACAAACAGTTCTCAGAGCAGGTTCAAAGCCAGAAGACTTGTTTTCCTTGTTCAGCAGCTTAGAATCATACTTATTGATCAGGCAATATGAAAAAGTGATGTGTTTTGGGGGCTTTATATCTTGGGCAATGCAATTTTGTATCAGCTGTTTTGATAATCAGCCTCAATGGAACTACAGGTTTCAGAGTAGCAGCTGTGTTAGTCTGTATCCTCCAAAAAAAAGAAAAAAAAGGGAGTACTTGTGGCACCTTAGAGACTAATAAATTTATTTGGGCATAAGCTTTCGTGAGCTACAGCTCACTTCATCGGATGCATGCAGTGGAAAATACAGTAGGGCGATTTTATATACATGCATCCGATGAAGTGAGCTGTATGCTCCAATAAATTTGTTAGTCTCTAAGGTGCCACAAGTACTCCTTTTCTTTTTAAGGGAACTACAGAATCAGTAGGACTCCGTCTGTTCAGATCTAAACTGCTGAGCCATTATTTTTAATGACTTAAGGTTTTTAGCTTTTCACTCAAGCCTCACAATGTGGACACAGATCAAGAGACAAAATAAAACTGAGGTAGACAGTGGAATGGGTTGGGGCACAGAATCTCCCTCAAGACTGTCACTAGATGTGCTGGGATACCACTGAGAACAAACCCTCCTGCCGGAAAATGCTTCTCTCCAATCCTGTCTTGCTGAGCCAGAGACACCAGTCAGCTCCAGCACAGACCAAGAAGTTGGGCCAAGCTCCACTGCAGTTCACAGAAACTAAGATTCACTCAGCCCACGGGCTTCTCAATTAACAGGGACTTTCCCAGCATCCAGTATTTAGTCTTTCTGGGAGCCTAAACCCCAAATAAATCTGTTTTACTATGTATAAAGCTTATACCGGGTAAACTCATAAATTGTCCGCCCTCTAGAACGCTGATAGATATGCAAAGCTGTTTGCTCCCCCAGGTATTAATCCCTTACTCTGGGTTAATAATAAACAAAAGTGATTTTATTAAGTATAAAAAGTACGATTTAAGTGGTTTCAAGTAATAGACAGAAATACATCAAAATATGCAAGGCTAACTTAATACACTAAGGATCTAGTTACAAATAATAATTTCTCATCCTAGATGTTATCTCAGGTACAAACCTTTTCAGACCAATGCTGTAGTTTATGGCCTAGGTTCAGCAATCACTCACACCCCTGTAGTTACAGTCCTTTGTTCCAGTTTGTTTCAGGCATCTCTTTGGAGTAGAGAAGCCATCTCTTGAGCCAGCTGAAGACAAAATGGAGAGGCTTCCAGGGCCTTTTATAGTCTCTCTTGTAGGCGGCAACCTCTTTGTTCTTCTATGCAAAATCACAGCAACAAGATGAAGTTTGTGGCCACCTGGGCAAGTCCCATGTTCATGAATGATTCAGCTTTTTGCATGCCAATGCCATTGTTTACATGTTCGTTTGAATGTTCCTAGGAAAGCTCAGATGTGGATTGGCATCTCCCAAAGACCATTGTTAGTTAAGTAGTCCAACTTACTTGAATAGCCCCTTCACAATATATTGGCCAAACCTCCCTTATGTGTTTCCTACAGCAAACACTTCAAATACTAGCATAGAGCCAATGCTCGTAACTTCAGATATAAAAAAGAGACATACATACAAACAGGATGAATATATTCACTAGGTTATAAGCGTAGTAATACCCTATAAGAGACCTTTTGCATAAAGCATATTCCAGTTATATTATATTTATACTCATAAGCATATTTCCATAAACATATGGAGTGCAACATCACAGAGTGATGCTGATGTAATACATGAAAGAAATAGAAACCCAAATCAACACTGATAAAATTGGCAAATGGCACAAAACTTGGGGGGGGCAGTAAATAATGAAGAGGAATAATCACTGATACACAGTCTTCTGGATCATTTGGTAAACTGGATGCAAGCAAACTGTGTTTTTCAGGATAGCCAAATGTAAGATCATACATCTAGGAACAAAGAATGTAAACCATACTTACAGGAAGGGGAATTGTATCCTGGGAAACAGTGACTCTAAACATGAAGATAATTAACGATTGGATTACCAAGGGTCATGATGGATTCTCCATTATTGGAAATCTTTAAATCAAGATTGTATCTTTTTTCTAAAAGATATGCTGTAGTTCAACCACAACTGTTGGACTTGACGTAGGAATTAATTCTGGGAAGTCCTGTGCCCAATGTTATGCAAGAGGGTCAGACTAGATGATTACAATGGTCATTTCTGGTTTTATAATCTGTTTACACTTACATTTTTACCAAAGGCCCAATCCCACTCCCATTTAAGTCACGGGGGCCCAGATCTTCAAAGGTATTTAGGTGGCTAACTCAGTGGGAGTTAAGTGCCTAAACACCTTTGAAGGATGTGGATCTGGGAATTTTATAGTTAATTTCAAAGGAGCAGGAGCAGGCCTCAAGTCCCTAAGGAACCGATACTGAATTCATAGTCTTTCTTCAATTAAAATAATGCTTAAAATTAAATCAAATGCTCCAATGAACAAGGCTTTCCTGACAGATTGCCCTGTGAGAAAATGGAGTAGCAGTAAAAGGATTATATCCTAAGATAAGCACACATTTACTTGGCATAAACAAAGTCAAACTGAAAAACTGCTGAATCATTTGGTCCAAAATTAGGTCAAATCCTTTTTGTTAAGAAAGCAAACTTCCTTCCTGAGAAACATAACTCAAGGGCTGTGTTCCATGGTATTTTTGACTGACGTTCAGGTCATATTGGAACCGATGCATGGTGCAACATCCATCCAGCTTGACACAGGTTACAAAGTGCTATCCTAAGTGTTAACTTTTCTGAGCACATAAGAGAGTTGTCAGTTGGTGAAGTCTCACAAAACTCTCTTCACTAAGGCAGAGAATTATTTGTGAAGTTTGAATTGACAGAATAATAAAACGTATGCAGTGGTGGTGGTGTTGGTTTTGGTCCAAGGACAGTAGAGACACAAGGTGGATGAGGTAATATCTTCCATTGGACCAACAGAAGACGGTCCAAAATAAGATATTATCTCACCCACCTTGTCTATTAGAATAATAAAACAGAACTTTGGCCTACAAAGCATGCTGTCCACACTGATAGGTCTCAGATTCACTTCTCACTTCTGAAAAATAAATATTTTTGGTTTCCAAATATCCCCAATAATAAAAAAGCCCAAACAAACCCCATATGACTTTTTTTTTAAAGTGAAACAATATTAAAATTCTAATCTTCAAACTGAGGGTCCCCTGAATATAATAAACCTGGGGGACAGTGGGTTGCTTGCATTGCTGAGCATCTTGTGTTGTCTCTCTACTCTCCCTGCTGCCTCCATTCCAGTGAGCAGCAGGAGATTCAAATTTTGAGCAATTTCAGTCCCTAGCCCATTCACAAAATGAATGGGACTAGTTTTACTTGATTAGGGACCATAGAATTTGCCATGAAGCCAGCAAGCAGGGTAGGAGGAGGCTGTGAGATTCCTCTTTTCTTTTCTCATCTTTTTAAAAGATTTCATACCATCTATCACGCCAAGAATGTAAGACCTGTCCCTACAGCCCTTACTCACTAGAGTAGTTCCTTGAATAATCATTGAATTCAAGTGAGTCTGCTCTTTGGGAAGAATGGGCTTCTACTGGATTACTCAGATGAGTAAGGGATGAGGAACCAGACTCTTATTTCATAAATTAGTCTCTAGAATGGTGGGCACAATGCCTTGGTATTGCTGACATTATAGGTCAGGTAAAAATAAAGGACTTGGGGCCTAGTCCTAAAGTCCTTACTTAGGCAAAACGCCAAATGACTTCAAAAACTGAGTAAGGACTTCAATGAAGTTACATGGATTTACACCAGTTGAAGATCTGGCCCCATATATTTTAAAAAACACTTTTCCTGATTTGTTACTAACAACACCTTATTATAATGCAGATATTTACACAGATGAAGCAAAGATTTTTCCATTTTGATTTAATTTCACATTTTTGTTCTTCCAGTTAATTGTTATGAGTATGAGTTGCAAGCTTTGTGTGGGAATGATCACATCGTTTACTTTAAGGAAAATCCTGTTCCATTTTCTAAAAAAAATAATAATAATAATTTTTCCCAGTAATTTTCCTTTCAATCAATCTTGGTTTTATGGAAACTAAATTTTGTCCCAACAGTGTTCCCTTGGAGGAGAAGACAGAACAAATAAGGAACAAATGGAAAGAAGAAAGAAAGAAATGCATGAACTCCAGCACTATGCCAGGAAGCCTTAAAAAAAGTTGTGTAGTGAGACAGACTGCAGTGAAATTTATAAACATACTGACTTCAACATGTGAATTGCATCAGGTAAAAAGAGACACTGAACTAGAATATGGAAACTTACAAAAAAACACCTAAAGTTTGTTGGGAATGTAGTCACTGCATTTCAACCTGTCCCTTCTCTTTCAGGCCTGTTTGTTTAGCCACCAGGTGTCACAACTGCTGATTCTATGACTTAGATGGAAAAACCTACAAGCAGGCAGGAAAGCAGATGGAGGTGCTTAGAATTTCTTCCTCAGGGGCTTATTCAGGTCTTTCAAACGTTGGACCAATTGATTATAGATTTATTTACTAATTCAGGTATAGGGTGTCTTGCACAGGTCAAATGCATCTTAGACTAAAATGAAGTAGCAAACCTCTAAAAGAAATAAAATCTGTTAAAGAACAGAGCCAAGGAAACTGACAAAGATGGAATAATAGTGACCATCAAGGCAAACCATTTGACAAAAGGTATTTGGTACTAATAGAGGAGACACCGGAAACATGAGAGAGGGCCCCAGATGGTCAGGGAGAGGCTTATTGGAAGAGAAGAGCCGTTTACCATATGCTAAATAGACAGTTAGTGAAGGTGCCTGGTGGACCAGTTCTGGAAGGGAGCTGTGCAGCAGAGGCTAGAGCCCTACACTATGAGAGACTTGCCCGAGTGTGGCCCTGCTCCACTCGAGCCAAACATCAATGTCAGCCAGGGATGCAGTCACAGAGCATCAGAGGGGTAGCCGTGTTAGTCTGGATCTGTAAAAGCGGCAAAGAGTCCTGTGGCACCTTATAGACTAACACATGTATTGGAGCATAAGCTTTTGTGGGTGAATACCCACTTGGTCGGATGCATGTAGTGGAAATTTCCAGAGGCAGGTATAAATATGCAAGCAAGAATCAGGCTAGGGATAACAAGGTTAGTTCGAAGGAGGTTAGAGCAGAGAGGCAGGTAGGGGCTGAATTTCAGAGGTGCTGCTTCTCTGCACCTCCCATTGCCTTCACCATCTTCAACTTCCAGCTGAAGTTATGAATGACCAGCATGTCTGAAAAGTGGCCCCTCTCACCCTAGTTTATGAGGGGCTCCATATACACGGACCCCTGTGCTATACTCTTTGGCGGACAGGCAGCCTTTGCTTTTCTAGCGCTCCTGGCAGCAGGGAGCCCTCACAGGCAGGGCTCAGGAGCACGCGGTCTGTCGCGTCCGCCCCCTAGTGGCGCGGGGCATCTTCACCCGCTTCCAGGGGAAGGGGAAATGGCTGCCGCCGTCTCCCCATGTGACTCCTCGGAAGCCGGCGCCGGCGCCGGCGCCTCCCCCTCCCGCCGCGAAATCCAGGTGGGGCGGCCCTAGCCGAGCAGGTTTGAGCCGTTCCCGACCCCGTAGCGTCCTTGCAGATCAGCTGCCGCGCAGTCGGCCGGGTGGTGCCGGTTCGGTCTCTCTATGGAGCGGGGCGCGGCGGTGGCTGTGAGGCGGCTCCGCGCCGCTGGCGGAGAGCGGGAGCCCCGGGCCCCGCAGCACCCGCCGTTGCCGGGGCACGGGGTGGAGGACTCAGGTGGGAAGAAGCGGGTCTGCCCCGCCGGCGGCTCCCGGTGGCGGCTGCTTCCTGAGGCCCGGGGGGCGCTGCTGGTGCTGCTCTACCTGCTGGCACTGCGGGCCCTGGTGCAGCTCTCCATGCGGCAGCTGCTGCGCCGGCCGGGGCCGCGGGACTTCAGCGCCCCCCGGGCCAGGTACGGGCAGCGCCTGCGACCACCCCCCCCTCCCCCGCCTCCCCACCTCGCCCCCTTCCCCTCAGCGCCTCGCCATTCCCCAGCCAGGTACGGGCAGCGCCTGCGACCCCCATCCTCCCCCCCCAACCAGGTCTCTCGCCTCCCCATCGTGCCCCCTTCCCCTTAGCGCCTCGACATTCCCCGGCCAGGTACGGGCAGCGCCTGCGACCCCCATCCCCCCCCCCCCAACCAGGTCTCTCGTCTCCCCATCGTGCCTCCTTCCCCTTAGCGCCTCGACATCCCCCGGGCCAGGTATGGGCAGTGCCTGCGACCCCCATCCCCCCCCCCCCCAACCAGGTCTCTCGTCTCCCCATCGTGCCCCCTTCCCCTTAGCGCCTCGACATTCCCCGGGCCAGGTATGGGCAGTGCCTGCGACCCCCATCCTCCTCCCCCTAGCGCCCCACGCCTCCCCATCCCGCCCCCTTCCCCTCAGTGCCTCGACATTCCCTGGGCCAGGTACAGGCAGCGCATGTGGTCCTCCCAGCGGCCCGACTCTCCCTCCCAGCGGCCTGACCCCCCCCTTCCCTACCAGTGGCCTCCCTGCCCCCCCACATCCTTCCAAAATAACACACACACACACCCCATTCTGCCCCCGGACCTCCCCATCTCACTACTGGGTCAGGTACTGGACAAGTGGGCCAGCTGTCTAATTGCAGTGTAGAGACACACTAAGAGTCAAACTAGGTGATCTCTATCTGGCACATCATCCCCATCCCCACCATAAAGATTCTGCCCTCACTGACTCCTGTGCGGTCCAAATGCTTTCACTGAGTTTTCAGAGTGTAGCTAATTGGACTTGCAGTAGAACCTCAGAATTACAACACATTAGTAATGGAGGCTGTTCCTAACTCTGTACAAAACATCAGGGTTCTTTTAAAAGTTTACAACTGAACATGGCCTTAATACAGCTTTGAAACTTTACCATGCAGAAGAAAAATGGTGCTTTCCCATCACTGAGCAACATAAATTTTGCTGACATAAGTGGTAGCGTAGATATGGCCATACTCTGGCTATTAGCCCTGGCCCCAATATCTACACTATTGTTACCCATGTTAGCTAAATTAAAGTTAGCATGGCTATGGCTGCCTGTACTAACATCTTCACTTGCAGTGTAGACATACCCTGGGGAGAAAATGAGCTAAGTATTTAAGAGCTATGGTTTCCTTTTGGCATTCTCATGGGTTTTATTTTTGTGATGAATAAATATTGTGTTAATGTTTCGGTTATCAAATTGTGTATTTCTTTTAGTGTTGTATATCTTAAATTTTAATTGTTCTGTGTTTGGGAATGGTGGTTGACAAATTGAAATAAATGTAAAATAAATCTATTATTTGGCTCATTGTAAATCTTACTAAGAATGTGCTTGTTCAGACCTGTGGAGGATGTGGTCGGGATGCGTGATATATATGCATCAAAAAGCAATGAACTTACTTGACAGTCTGCTCTCCCTTCATGCATTTTCTGTGTAGATTTTCACTGCTGACATTCTTATTTTGAAAGATAAAATCAGTGGATTGGCATATTGTCACACAGAAAGGGGGTGTTCAGTGCTGTCAGACTTCTCCCTGGTTCTGATCGGCAACATGGCACTGAGCAAAAGGCTGTGTATCCAGATCTTTGACCTTAATAGCATTAGGAATTTTAGCAGTGGTCAGTTGCAGTACGTGCTAGGTGATTTAAACCTTTTCTGTTTAGCTTATGGAGTGGAAGGGTGTGTGAAAATGTGCAAATTGTGGCCGAGTTGCATATTGAATGCATTTGTTACAAGAGATCTGCATTGTTAATTTTTCAATTTATCTCTTGTAGGGAATATCTTGAAAACATAACGGCAGTTGGTCCCAGGACAGTCGGAAGTCCAGAAAATGAAATTCTCACAGTTAACTACCTCTTAGAACAAATTAAGGCAATTGAAATAGAAAGCAGTGATGCACATAAGATTTCTGTAGATATACAGAGGCCAACGGGCTCCTTCAGCATTGACTTCTTAGGTGGCTTTACCAGTTACTATGCGAACATAACTAATGTTGTGGTTAAGCTGGAGCCCAGAAGTGGAGCTAAGCATGCCGTGCTATCCAATTGCCACTTTGACTCTGTACCAAATACCCCAGGTAGGTGCATGTATTTACCTGTCTTTGTTGAACTTTTGTTGTCTTAAATGACAACTTATATCTTTTTGGCTTCTAAAAGTTTTTCATAATGAAGAGTAAGCAGCTTCTGTTTTGTTACAGCTTTTGATGTTTCTTATGATGCTTTTTACAGCAGTATAGTAATAGGAGCTGCTTGTGGACAAAGTGATGCATGTTACATGAGCAACAGAACTGTTTTTTCATGCAGGGAATTTGTTCTGTTTTGTTCTACACACAATGTCGCTTACATCCACCTATAAGAGGACTAGCCATATCAAAGAGTATCTCATTCTTGCAACAAATTGCACAAAACATTTAAGGTGAAATTGTGACCCTATTGCAGTTAGTGGGGCCAGGATTTCACCTTTGGTCTCTGACATGAAACCATGAGTATTTTCCTGCTTGTGAATTCTGGAAAGCGTATTTACATCTGAATTTCTCGTATTCCTCTGCATACTCCTCTGTATTGTGCATTTTACTTACTTCAGTGTTACTTTCAGCTGATTCAAATTGACCCTTGTTATCCAACTCCAACAGGGTGGTTTGATGTACTAGATTTTTTTATATTTTTAATAAAATCTGCATGTGTACTTTATACAAATGTGTTAGATAGTATGATTGATTTGGTCCTGGTGGCAGCTAAGCTTCAATTGCACGGGCTATAAAATTTCTAAGTGGAGGCTGTTCCCTCCTAAAATCAAATCAAATTTTGTTTGCAGCAGCATGTAATCAAACTCTAGTTACTGTTTTACTACCAAGTCTACTGTGGCTCAGCAGGCAAAATGAATTGTTGCTTGTTTCAGGCAAAAATAGTTTTTGTTTTACTTTGAGAGACCTGACTGCAGACTATAACTTACAAGCTCTATTCACTCTCTTAAAATCAAATCAGAACATCTTGCAGCCTCTGCTGGTGCTAAATTTGCAAGTTTCTTTAACAGTTTCTACACAGCCTACTCTGAGTTGACTGGAAAATTAAATTATTTCATACCTTCAGACAAAGAGATACTACAGTTGAATCAGGATTCCTGTCTATGGAAAAACTGCCACCCATTCTCTTCTCTCACTAGTTACCACAGATCTCTAATCGGAGGACTGAGAGATGATGCTTACAAACTGAGGGTTGGCCTTAAGCCTGCTTAGCATGACCATGGTGGTCAGAGGAAACGCTACAAAGACACATTGAAAGTGTATCTCAAGACAATTGACGTGGACATCATAAGGTGGGAGGAGCAAGCCACCAAGTGACCTCAGTGGCACCACATCCTACATCAGGCAGTAGCTTGCTTTGAGGAGAAGTGCCTTGCCCTTGAACCTGAAAAAAGAGAGAGAAAATGTCTGTGCCTACTGCGAGCAGATCTGTGGTTCCAGGATCGTACTCCTGAGTCCTCTCAGGACTCGTATGTAAATCTGTGGTAGAAATCATCCTCGAATCAAGGGATTACTGATGATGATGCTTTGTAGTGTACTTCTTCCTGGCCCTCTGCTCTCATGTCATTACTCATCTGGCTGTTCCCTGCTAGGCCAATCACCCTTCCCACTTGCTGGCAACTGAGTTCCATTTGCTCTGCTTAGCTCTTTCTCCTTGCCTCTTCACTACATTCTCACTGAGCTTCCTCTTAGATTGGCAGCTCAGTGCTGCTGTTCCTGGTTTCACTCAGCCTATCTAAGGACAACAGAAGAAGCTTATCTGACAGGCAGAAAACCTGGTGCTTTTGTGCATCTGGATGGTGCTCTTACTTGTCAGGGACTTCTGGGAAGTGAGATTATTTTTCCCAGACCTAAGGTGGATGTGACATTACCCAGGCTACAGTCTGGACTGTTGAACAGCTGTGTCCCCTTAGTTCTCTAGACTGAAGTCTATTTACACTGCATTGCTATCAGAACATCCACTCCTGGCCTGCTCACACGGCCTTCAGCATGCAAATTCACTCCTAACTAAATTCTTGAGCACTCTGACCTATCACTCATGAATTACATACAGGGCAACTCCTTCAGATTCCTCGTCCCAGCCTTGTCCCCCCAGAAATGTGTCTTGTATGGCTCAGTACCCTTCTGAACAGTACAAGCTCATAGGAAGTCCGACACTTCATGAAAGGAAAATGATAATGCACGAACCTTGTTATCCCTGATGGAGTTTTCCATACTAATCCAAATATGTTGGTTAGGATAAAACAATAAGATAAGTTTAGACAGATTTTTAAGTGAGTACTGGTGGTGATGCATACATTTCAGGATTCGTTTAAAAAAAAAGTAAAATGCAAGCTAAGTGAACTTTAAAGCAAATGGTTTTGTCTCATCATATGCTGCAGTAAATTTCACAGGCTGGGTTTCCGTTCAGACTGAGATTTCCTCCCTCCCCCCCCCCTTTAGTTCAGTGTCCTTCAGGTATTCATTAATGTCATGAGCAGAGAAACTGGAGAAGAAGTGAGTTGGAGACTACTGTCTCACATTCTTATGCCTCCCTCCCCTCTATGAGGACTACCCCTGCTGGGGTGCAGGCGACAAGCAGTCTTTTGTGGATGTGAGGTTTGAACCATTCTTATGATGCAATATACATTTCTTATTCACACCTTCCCTCTGCTGCAGAACGGCCACTTAAGCACGTGATAGTTTTTCAATGCCAGTGTGTCTTTGTCTCTCAAAAAAACTGGTTTGTGGGCTCTGTCCAGAGTCACTATGTATTTCAGTAACAATCATACAGTAGAATCTTAATGTCACATATAGTGTTGCTACGCATATTTCGCCAGGATAATGACATTCAGTAGATTCTGACTTTTCAAATACCACCTCACAAGGCATACTTTGTACAAAATTTCTGTCTTGTAAAAGTGGTGAACATAATAGTATAGACCATCAGTAGGTGAATAAGGTTGCCAGAAAAGGAGCCCAGTCCTGATGGACATGAGGTCTATGAAAAAGTAATGATTCTTTTCTGCAGACTTTCTTATGGGCTCAGGGATTGGAGTGTGCCTATCACTGACCTGCAGAGGGATAGTAAAGTTGGTCTAGGCTGAGTGGGGAGTATTTGTGTGGCCAGTGGAGTTAGGAAGTTGAGACATGGCTGCATAGATAAGACTTCTTCACACTAAGAGCGGTGGTAGCGAGGTGGTTATTCTTGGGAAATGTCACAATTCTGTGCTTAAATCAGCTGTGAGGAGTGGCTTGGTGGAGGGGGAAACTGCATAGTTCCATTTTGTCTTAGCTCCTAGTGTGGACCAGACTCTGCATGTGTTATCCTCATAGAGTGACTGAGCATGTTCCTTCCAGCCTAGGGTTACAGGCATGAAGCTGGACTTTCCCTTTAATGGCAGGCTGCTCTGGGCATAGTTAGGGCTAGGCACTGGACCTGAGATCAGGGAGCCTGTCTCTCTCCTGTGCTCTGTGACTTCCCTGCTGACACTAAGGCAGCGTAGAGTAGGAAGCTGACCTGAAATCTGGAGCTGGGGGAGGGAAAGGAGTAGATGGGGACAAGGAGTCTGGGAAAGTGGAGGCGGGGAGAACTGGGGAGGAAAATGTCTAGGTAAGGGGGGACTGGGAGCCAGATAGCTAGAGAGGTGGATCACAGAGGTCAGACTAGGAGCTGGAGTGGGGTGACATTGGAGCAAGGAGTGTGTATGTGAGAGGGAGACTGAGACTGGATGAGAAGCCCAGGCAGTGAAACTAGGATTAGGAGCAAGTGTTGTCTGATGTCTCCCTTCTCTGCCAAGATGTGGAAGTGGGGACAAAGACTAGGACTGGCAGGGCAAGGAGACTGTGACTGGGTAGTGAAGGAGAATGGGACTGGGACAAGGCTTCGGGGAGGGGAGGAGGAAGAGGTATAACAGGGACAGGTTGGAGGGGATGGAGCAGAAGGATCAAGTTTGGAGGGAATGGGCAGAAAAGTCTGTGTTCATTCAAGCACACACCCTCCAGAGCCTGAAATGGAGCTTGAGATCCCAGAACTTTGCTATTTCTTTGCCAACAACAAATGCCTGTGAAAACCAGTGGCAGTGTGTGTCTCACCTGCCTCTACTGTTGGTCCACATAGACGACGACCTACCACTGCTAGCAGTCCCTCCATTAGCTCAAGGGGAAGAGGTCTGTGCAGTAGATTTAGAGGTTCCAGTTCCAAGGAACCATGTGTGTGTCAATATGATGCTATATGACAGAATTTCTGCTTTTTCAGTTTGCTTTTCTAAAAAATCTAGGAAATTGCGCACACACAAACTATGTTAAAAGAACATGCTTAAGATTGCAAAGTTAACACTCAAAAAGTTAGGAAATGCCAGTGTGATGTTACGCCCCCATATTCTTCATAGAAATATTATGATATGAATATGGCATAACTAAGATATGTTTTATGCAAGATGGGTCATGTGAGGTATTTGAAAGGTTATAATTTACTGAATGTAATTATTGAATTTGTGTGCATGTATCATTTCTGTAGCTGAAGTTAGGAATATTGACTATGTAACAATTGCAACTGTGCATACTTGGGGAACGCCCACCAGACAGTATGCAGTCAGCCTGGATGGTCCATTAGGAAAGACAGTGGGTCTTTGAAAATGCTAATCTCCCATCTTCCTGGAGTTCCTTCCTGTGGATTTGGCCATATATTGAAGCATGACGAGACAATAAAATATTGACTAGGCCCTTATTAAGGGGAAATAGTCCATCCTATACACCGAATGAGGCAGGGGCCCTATGGAAAAGGTAGCATGTAATTAAGGACCATGAATGCATATTCACAGGCAACCTTATTTCTGGCATTTCATAACTTTTGAGTGCTTGACTTTGCAACCCTAATAATGTTTTAATGTATGTATTTATATGTAATTATTTAAATGTTGCTGCATAAATATATTACAGAATTCTCTTTGGTTTACTTCTGTGAAGAGGCTTTTTATTAGTTTTCACACAGAGCACACTCAGTGTCAGTGGTTCCCAAACTTTAATAACCCACGGACCCCTTTCACGAAAATACCAAATCTCGTGAACCCCCCTCCTACAAATGAATATTTCCAGGGATTTTTCTCCCTTACAGAGCATAAATTATTGAAGCAGTAATTTGGTATTTTTACGACATGCTTATTACACACTATTATTACGTTATGAAAATGGCAATACTCTTCCAAGATTTCACTTCTGTAGCTGTAACAATGCTGCCCGTGGGAGCCAGCTGAAGTCACTCAATTAGGGTGAACTGCAAACAACGCGGGGCAAACAAACCCCAACAGCTGGTGGATATTCCAATACTTAGATTTACCAGGCCAGCACAAAACTGCTCCTGTATTACCTCACTGGTTACTCAGAAGTCCAAACAACGCTGTTCCCTTAAAATGCCCAGCCTCAGGCCTCTATCCAGACACACGTGTCAGATATGATGATGATTACTGAAAATCTTCTCATCATAGTAAAGGTTCTTCCAATCCCAAAGGATCAGCCACACACCCAGGTCCAATTATAACTTAGATCTTACCCAGAATACACATTTATAGCCAATTCTTATTAACTAAGCTAAAATTTATTAAAAAAGAAAAGAGTTTTGGTTAAAAGATCAATATACATATAGACTTGAATTCAATTCTTGATGCTCAGATATATAGCAGAGATGAGCTTGTAGTTGCCAAAAGTCCTTTTAGAAATAGTCCATAGGTTATAGTCCAATGTCCATATTCAGGGTGACTCCAGTCAGTGACTGGGGATCTCAATCCTTATGGCTTAAGGTTGCCCCCTCTTGAAACCCAAAGCAGAGCTGAGATGAAGAAGGATCATGTCCCAAGGTCTTTATACATTTCCAGCAGCCTTTTGGCCTGAGAAAACAATAGGCTTAACTTTCCTTCTCCTAAACATCGTGGCAATTAGTACAGGGTAATTTATCCATTAAACAGTTCAGCTACAGGTTACCAGAACCTTCAGAGACATATTGACAAGAATATTATTTCACTCAAGTGTCTTCCTAAATGTTGTTATTCCTTTTTTGATCTTTGAATCAAAGCTATAGCAATAGCCAAGACTTGTTTGTTTACAGCACAAGACCTGAGCAAACATCTACCCTTCCATCTCTAATGATGCAGGCTGCATTTCAAAGCTCTGTTCATTTACATATCTTCCTAACCAGTCTCTAAAGTTCGGCCATGGGTCAGGTCAGTCTGTGAGTTAATTAACTCTTTCTGCCCCCCCCCCCCCCCCGTCACCTTTCAATGAGATATTAAATTACCCTCATAATGTCACAGGAGCTCATATCACTTCAATAAAGGCTGTTATAGGAAAAGGCTCCTACATGTTTCATCAAGGAGTACTAGATGTGAATCAGCATGAAGGTACTTAAGAAGTCAGCTCAAATAAAGAGTTCCTCCCACAAACATTCGGGTCTTGAGCAGCCCAGGCAAACAACGCACGACTATAACAAAGCTTAAAACTTGTTCTTCATAATAATTTAAAAAATAACACTAACAGCCTATTTAATTTTAGAAACAGCAAAAAATATCCACCTCCCTTTCCATTTCTCATAAGGAGTTTAAATCTCCTTAGTGCAATGGATGCGCTTGCTTTGATCTGAATAGCTCTTGGATGTCTGGAACCACTGGAGAAAGATAAAGTCTCAGGTCTGGTTTGGCACTGAGTCTGCTGCTATATTTGGTTTTCAGATGT
Source organism: Caretta caretta (assembly GCF_965140235.1). Lineage (NCBI taxonomy): Eukaryota > Metazoa > Chordata > Testudines > Cheloniidae > Caretta > Caretta caretta. Next base: position 104,650,306 of record NC_134210.1, on the reverse strand, counting down.
GCGTACAAGGAAAATGCTTTCTCGCATAAGTATGTTGTTGAAAATGGTAACAAAACTATAGTAGCTTTTTCTGCCAGCAGGGGGGTACTTGTTTCTTAAACTCAGCCAAAAGTTGATCAATGACAGACTTCTGAAACTCCTTTTTAGTTGTAATCACAGGAGAGCTCAATTTATTTCTCTTTTTCCTCAGGGCTCAATATGTGTGTTGAGAAAGTGGTATCATCAGAGGGGTTGCGAATCCAGTCGTTATTACCTGACGTAGCTGGAAAGTATTCCCTGAACGTTTGCAAAGTCCTTTTAGGTGTGCAGTTATATTGGTTTTAGTACAGTGATCCCACTAAAGTTTATCTTCTGCCAGGAAGTCATGAAGAGTACTGAAACGCTCAGGTTAATTGTTTTCCAAACACCTTTCCCAGAACTGCAACTTCTTTATCATGGATTCAGGTCGGTCTTGTATGTTGAAAACTGTTATGTTGAGGACTTGAAGAGAGAAATTTAGGTAATTAATCCTCGAGAAAATGTCTGCTAAGTAAGCCAGGCTCTGGAGCCAGACATGATTTTCCATACAGCTGGTGAGATGGAAAGGGTGGCTGTTGAAAAAAAGAAGGATTTCTGTTCTAAGCTCAAACAAGCACACAAGGATTTTGCTACATGACAGCCATCTAACTTTGCTATGGGACAACAGGCAATTGTGTACATTACCCAGTTTTTTACAAAGTATGTGAAATATTCTGCAATTTGTTTTCTGTGATTTTATTAAATTCACCACTGCATTGTCCAGCACTTCCTTCAGTCCGTCAGGCATGCGTTTTGCTGCGAGGGCTTGTCTCTGGATGCTGCAATGAGTCCAAGAGACGTTTGATGTAGCCTTTTTTGTTTGAACTACAAATCCCTCATTGATGTGGCCCCATCAGTGCAAATGCCTAGACAATGAGACTAATCTATTTCCTTTTCTTGAAAATATACATTAGTCAGAAGATATCTTCTCCAGTTGTACATTCTTTCCATGGTCGACAAAACAGCAAGTCGTCTTCAACCATACCTTCATTCACATAACGTACAAACACTAGCAAAATAGATTAGCAACATCAGTTGATTCATCCAACTGTATAACATAATATGGACTATTTGTCACTCTGTGTACAATTGTGGTCTCTACGTTACTTGACATGACATTAATTTTTTGTGACAACGTATTATTGGACAAAGGTACTACGTCAATCCTTTTTTCAGCCTTTTCTCTGAGCATGCAATGACCTGTCTTTTGTACATGGACCAGTCAAGCTCTCTGCTATGTTATGGACTTCTGATGCTTTTGCTACTTGGTAGCTCATTTGATATGACGCTTCAAGTGCATTTTCATTAGCAGTACTTGCTTTGGATACAAAACATATCACTTTTCCACTTGGTTAATTTTTACTTGAAAAAATCAACAGGCTTGTTGAGTTGTGGGGGGTGCCTAGGTTCTCAGTGGCGCCAAAGTAGAGAAGGTTTGAAGCTGCTGTTTGCTAGAACATCACCAAAAATTACGCACTGTGGTTTTGGACACCTTTGATCACCAGTACATGTAAAGCCATATTTTATATAATCGTTGTCATATTTTCTTTTCTTCATAAGCAACTTTCCAGGACCATCGTGATCACTGACATTTTCCACACTTTGGACTTGATGAAACACTAGCTGATGTCGAACGTTCATTTTCTCATGTCTTTACACTTTCCGTTTTCAGCCACTTGTCCATATTGGGTGTTCAGATAAAAATAACGCACTGAGAACACTAACAAATGAACAAACTAGAAAATGAGAATATTCACTCACGTCTCATTGGAGCAAAATGGCACACTACAGAGAATGACTGAGTATGGACTAACTGGGAGTCGTTACCGCCACATTGGGTACAATAACCTTGGTTCTGGCTGATTTGGCGCACAAATACTTTTTCTCCGCCATCAGGGGGGTTTGGGGCCAGGGACAAATTAGCCTGTACGGTCCCCCCACCCCCAGGTACAGCGCGGCTCCTGCTCCCACTCTGCTCCTCATGCCGCTCAACTTCCCCTGTCCCAGCTGCCGCCTGCGCGCCCGGGGTCCCGGCTGCTGGCTCCACGGGGCTTGGGCTGCCGGCCCTGCGTCTGGGGTCCCTAGGGAGGCTCTGTCCGCCATTACAGATTTTTTTTTCTGAGAACCCCCTGATACATTTCGTGAACCCGAGTTTGGGAACCACTGCTCTATGTCCATGTTTGTTCATGTAATAATTACAGATAAACAACCCATAGACTTAAAGGTTACTTGTGCAGCGTGGTGGCATGCCAAAAGCTAACTCTCACCAGAAGCTGGATTATTACACAAGTGTTTTTAAAATAATATTTGAAACTACTTTTTATTTTAAGAGAAGAATGAATGTTTGGTCCAGTATTTTAAAACCATTTTACACTGTTTCCTCTAGCACTATTTTTTGCACCGATTTATCTAATATCACTGCAGGCACAACTAATATAATTTATTATGAAAATATCAACATAAATATTAAAGGAACACACTTGACTTTAAATCTGTTCAGTTTACTTTTAACTAATTTTTTTTAATCTTAAATACTACATCTCTCCCTGTGTCTAGTTGGCAGTTTTTGGTTTTAAATGTTTTTTTTCTTACCTATTGCTGTAAGAGACTTGTACAAATACAGGAAACGGATTATGCAGGGGCAAACACGGAAACTTCATTTGTTTGCACATTGCGTATAGTCAGAATAAAATTACTGAGGAATATTACAATTTTTAAAAACTTTGTAGTGTTATAACTTGTCACTTGTAACAATATTAGGTTTTCAAAAATGAGATGGATGATGTACTCTTTAAATATGTTTGAGTAGTAAAGGGTCAAGTTGAGGGCACAGGTCTTAACCATGTTAAAAATCTCACATTAGCTGCTCTGTTCCCCTTATTAAGGTGCCAGTGATGATGCTGTTAGTTGCTCAGTGATGCTTGAAATACTGAACACTCTCTCAAAGTCATCTGATCCCTTGCAACATGCTGTCATATTCCTTTTCAACGGTGCAGAAGAAAATATCTTGCAGGTAAGATTAATTAGTATGCCAGATTTATAAAACATGCATAATCAGAACCCTGAATTAGAGATGATTGACAAAGGAAATAGTAATTATAGGTTTGCCTTGTATTTTGCAAATCTAAATGTCCGTTACAGGTGTTAATCGGCTTTTCAGTTATCTGAGGATAATTATAATTAATGCTATTTATAAAGTTAATTTAACCTGAATTATGAATGTTCACAATGTTGCTTTAATGAGCAGGTTCCTAAGTGTTGCAAGTAAGATGCAGCATCATGTGTTGCTCAGCTCAGACGACTGAGAATCTTGACCCTTGGGTTCTACTCCCAGCTCTACCTCTCACCTGTGTGATGTTGAGTTTTAAAAAAAAAAAAAAGTCAATTCTCTGTGCATCATTTACACTTGTTTTCAGATGGGTGAAATACTTAACTACCAGACTTAATATTTGTAAATGTTTTGATTTCCTATGACAGATGTTACAGAAGTGCAAATTGATTATTTTGTTTGCTTTAAAGTTTTTTGTGATGGTTGGCAAGTCACAATCTGATGTTATAGACATTTGTTTCCTCCTTTACCCTCCCCTGAAAAAGTATTTTAATGCTGTATAACTTTCTGTCAGTGAAAGTTAACAGACCTTGTAACTCTAAAGGGTCATCTACTCTACAGGCATGATTCTCACTTAGATTAAGGTCACTTTTTTTTTTTTTTACATCATTCTGGAAATGTAAAGTGGTTTTAGTACTCAGTTTACATTTATACTACAAGTTTAACCATACTAATGTACTGTTATGGAAGTCTATATTGTAATGTGGTTCTTCATTCATAATTCAGGGAGAACAATTTGGTTAGTAGGCCATAGTAGGGAATCTGTTGCATTCCTGATTATCGTAGTAATTACCTAAATATGTTTTGTTTTGTTGTTGTTACAAAAACAATTAGATTCTAAACCACTCTAACTATGCTAAACTATTGTTTGTAGGCATGTAAGCTTTTTGAGACAAACACTGTGTGTCTGTGTTTCTAAAGGGCCTAGCTGATTGGACTCTCTAGTATGTAATAATATACATATTAAATATTTGGATTGGACACCAAACAATGAGTGTGAACATAAGGGTTTTTGAGGGCATGAAGAAAGAGGAGACGTGGTGGTGGTGTCATGGACGCAGATGAGTGAATTTTGTTATGTTGATGGCTCCTCTTCTCTGTGCCCTCAAGTAAACTTCTGGCTTCACCTGCAATGCACCTGTGATCGTTCCCCTGTCAAAATCTGAATTCAGGTGCCTCTGATGGCAAATAATCTCTAGGCTTTTTCTTAAAGATATTTGACCTATATCTTCTTTGCTTCTTGTCAAGGCTAGTCATGGCTTCATTACACAACACCGCTGGGCCAAGTCGATTAGAGCATTTATTAACCTGGAGGCAGCAGGTGTAGGAGGGAAAGAACTTGTATTTCAGACAGGTATGATCATGCATTACATTTCCCACTTGTACACATGAGTTGGTTGTGTTTTATTTAGGACAAAAAACAAACAAACTAAAGTTTTCTTACTAGAAACAAACTTCTTAAAGAATATTGAAAATAGCCCATGAGGTCGATGAGAATAAATTTCACAGCATGCAGACTCCATCAGATCCTTACCTTGCAGATAACAAACTATTGAACAGGTTTAATTACCCTAAGGCTTTGGCACAAGCAGAGACAAAGTCATTGTGAAGACAGTGAGGCAACATGTCTTCTTAATGCCAATTTTTTGATACTTTTTTCCATAATGAATTTAGAATGAAATATTGGCCTTAATCTTGCTTTCCTGGCTCTCATCTGTCAACCTGAAATTTTTAACCATAAAATACACTTTGGGATCCTTGAAAATTCCATCTAACTCCTTTTAAAAAACAACAACTCTCTTTTATGCTGTGAAATTCACCATTCAGGCAGGAAATCCTCTGCAGCACAGCTGGAGCTTTAAGTGCAGCAGTTGTAGTTCCATTTTGTGTTGAAGTAGCTGGTACAAAACAGATCAATGGAATGGTGGATAATCCTGCTGCTGTACTTCCTAACACCTTAAATGAGTGCATTTTGTTTTTTCTGTTGGAAGCAGAGCTTTCTGCTGACCACAACTCTGCAGAAATATAAATGGGCTGGTGATAAACTTCCGTTGTATCCTGGTTGGGCTGCAGATTTCCCTCTGCTGCTCCAGTTTATTTATTGCTTCTATGGAAAACTTCAGTAGAGAGTTTTTCAAAACAATGAATTTGACACATTGCTGGAGGAATAATGTGGGAGCTGAGGAGTCTCCCAAACATATCCTTAGGTAGTGGGGAGGAGGGGTTCCAAAGCATTGGAAAGGAGACAGTAAAAACAAAGTTCTAAAATATGAGACATTTATTTTTCCTAAAAATTGCTTGATATCTGCCTAAGGAACAATAGAGGCCTTGCTGTGCTTGAGTGCATTAATCCACGTTACTGTATTGTCATTTTAATGACTATACACATTATGAATGACTCCTGTATATCCAGTTATTACATTAAAGGAGCTGTTGAATTCAGTGTTGGTTGGAGCAGAAGTTCTCAACCTCTCCAGACCACTGTACCCCTTTCAGGAGTCTGCTTTGTCGTGTGTACCCCAAAGTTTCCTCACTTAATAACTACTTGCTCACAAAATCAGGCAAAAATACAAAAGTGTTACAGAACACTATTACTGAAAAATTGCTTACTTTCTCATTTTTACCATATAAATATAAAATCAATTGGAATATAAATATTGTACTTACATTTCTGTGTAGTATATAGAGCAGTATAAACTAGTCATTGTCTGTATGAAATTTTAGTTTGTACTGACTTCGCTAGTGTTTTTCATGTAGCCTGTTGTAAAACTACGCAAATATCTAGATGAGTTGATATACCCTCTGGAAGACCTCTGCATACCTCCCAGGGGTATAGGTACCTGTGGCTGAGGACCACTGGGGTAGAGTAATGAATCTGAGACAGGAAGTCAGGAATGTCTGAGAACTGTTCCCAGCTTTATCAGTGACTCACTATGTCATCACCACCATATTACTTAATCTATTTCCCAATCAGTGAAGTGGGAGACTAATACTGCTAATACCTCAAGAGTTTTGGGGATTTGGTTTATACATTGCTTTAAAGATCTAAAGTACTAAATGAAGGCTATATATTACTACCCTTGGGATGAAGTAAGAAATACTCCCTTTAGGGGGAAGTGATTTACTTTGTTATGCATTTTCAAACAATTTATGTCTTTTACTCCCTTTCTAGGTATTGATAATAAATGCATTTAAAGATGCATTTAAATTTGTCTTTTACTCCCTTTCTAGGTATTAATAATAAATGCATTTAAAGATGTGGTTCTTGAAAAAATGCTTAACTTAATCTAATCCTTTGATAATAGTGGTGTTCAACACAGCATTTAAAAAGTGTTGCTGTTGTTTAAACTAATTTAATCTTCTGAAGTGCTGGCATCAACAAACTTCTGTACTAAAGGGGAAAGTATATACAAGATCAACAAGCAAAAAGCCAGGTGAATCACTGCAGAAGTGCTCTGTGTGCTGGGAGTAGCCAGGAGGGCCCATTGTCACAACCAATGCCATGATTTCAGTATAAGGTTATTAGTCTAATCTGGAGAGATAGAGAGAGGCATTTCTGGAAGGAGTTTTAAAACGAAGCAAGAAAGACATTTCAAAAAACCTTGTGCTATTGTGCCACTAGTTCACCCTGTTATGTTACTTCTAAGGAGAGTGAAGTGCTCCTGTCACTGTAAATATTCAAACGTTAAATTAGTTCTCAGTCCTCCAGTAGAACCTAATGGTAACACTCTAACTGACTTCAATGCGAGCAAGATATGGCTCTTGAGACTGTTCTGTAGGAACAGAACTGATTGAACGTGAAAGAGATGGATTGAATGATCTGACAGGGCTCTTCAATTAACAGTGACATGGGATTTCAATAAGTGGTGACTATTTACGATGGTATTGACTGTTTCCAGTACATGTTGCTATGGTGCTAACAGTTTGTAGCACAAAGTCAGTGGTATGTGTTAGGGGGCTTATTCCTTCACCCACTTATTTCCCTGGTCCTTCTCGCATGAACAGAGAGCAACAATACCCGAAGTCCAAAGGTGCAAACAATTCAATGTTTATTGGGGTGAACTTCCAGCAAGCATGATTCCAGTTTCTTTCCTTAGTATCCTCCTTCCCAGCTCTGACACCACAGAGCCTTACACTGTGTCCCTGTTCCCATTCCTGCCCTTAGCCAAACATGATTCCAGTTTCCCCACTCCCATTCCCTGTTCCCATTTCCCCCTTTACCAAAACATGATTCCAATTTCCTTACCCTCCATTCCCTGTTCCCATCTCCCCCACACCCCCTCACTTCCTGATTGACTGCAGACTATATAGTAAAACTTGAGTTCAGCTTAGCTATACCTTAACCAATCATTTTTCTGAAATTTAACTAACCAATCCTAACATAGTGTAACATGATTATGTAACCAATTATATCCCACCACCTTAATTAGTTTACACCCAGCAAAATTAATTATACAGCAGACAGGAACAATCACAGAACCAGACAGAGATTATACAGACAAACAATAGCAAAGTGGGAACTATAATGGCAAAACAATACAGAAGTGAGGATTTCACATCCTAGCTATTGATAAGTGAGTTCTTGCCAGACAGGATGCTATCAAAGTAAGTTTCCTTTTACATTTTCTAGGCACTTCCCTTTCTCTGGAGGGAATAGGCACTATCAGGACAGGATTGTATTCATAACAGCCCAATAGCACCTTCTTTCAATGTGACTAGTTTGGAATATGAGGATGTGACCGGTCGCTTCCCAGCTTATGGCTGCCTCTGCTGCTTAGCCAAAGGCCTTAGCCTAAGCACAGAGCCTCAGACTGTCACAGTGAGAGAAGGCTTTTACACCAGCAGACAGTGATTTTAATTCTTTCTTTTATACCTCTATAACTAGCCAAGTGATAAGAATACACCTAAATTCTTAGAGTACAGGCCTTTACAGACAGGCCTGAATATCTATATCCTAACAGTATGTAGATTTAAAATAAAAAAAAAATTAATCAAACTTGTAACTGCTTTAAACAGCTGACTGAGGGGAAGAGCAGAAAAAGCATGTCTGTTTCAGTGAATTCTTGAACTTCTCCTAAGTGCTTCTCTCTCCCCTATTTCTTTATCACAGTGAACTACACAATCATCTTTTCTCTGTCTCTGAAGCCTGTAATCTTGACATCTTCTTTGACTGAGCCCTCTCCTCTGAGCCACACATGTCTAAACCTTGCTGCTTCTTCCTGTACAGCATCTCCAAGATCCTACATTTCCTCCTTGCTCACACTGCTAAAACTCCATGCCATGATCATCATCTGCCATGAATACTGTTAATACCACCTCTCTGGCATTGAAGCCTGCAACTTCCCCCACTCAAATCTATTCAGAATGTGGCTGCTAAAATACCCTTCCTGGCTCACTGCTCTGTCAGCCCCATCTGAAGTCCCTTGATTGGCATCTCCTCTTCCAGTGCATCAAGCAAAAACATATTGTCCTTACTTTCAAAGTTCTCTACAACTTTCCCCCAACCTACTTAGCCAGGTTGTTATCACAAGGTCATCTCTTGGCACCACTCTGCCCATGATGCCAGCCTGGATTTCCTGACTCTCTGAGCACTTTCAGGTTTTCTCTCATGCTTCATCTTATTGGGGGGGGGGGGGGGGGAGGGGAAGCTTGGAGTCAAAATCTATAAAGCTGCTTGCCACCTTATCGTCCTCAAAATTTGCCTCTTATGTAATGCATACAATAAATTACAGCCTGATAATGGCTAGGAAAGTGGTGAGCTGTAGTCACTGCTACTAAATGGCTAATTGTGCTCATGTTATGTTTATCTGTTATCCTGTCTTCCCCATCCTAGCCCGCTTATTTGTCTCCTCTGCCTGTGATACCTTTTAAAAAAAAAAATCTTGTAGGTGGATTGGGGTGAGAACTGTCATTTTTGTACAGTGACTGGCACTGTGGGGTCCAAATTAATTGAGGGTCCTATGTGCTACTGCCACATAAATGGTTATTGATCAACAATATGTCCTAAAGAGTTACTTAGATTTAAAAATTATATAAAGAGACTGTGTGTAATTTTAGGCCCAGATTAGGAAGGATTTTGGTTTTGGGGCAGGAGGAGGCTTTTGTAAAACCTTAATCAAACCATCCTTTCATCTTGGATTAAAACCTCTCCAGAAGAATGTGTAGGTCAAACACTGCATCACTGTGCTATTGCACAAGAGTCAGAAAATGAAACTACTGGTAATCAAGTGAGAGATTTTTTAAGTTGTGGTAGGGACCACAGTGCTAAATTCCCCAATACCTCTGTCTGCTATATGCTGTTCTGATGGAGTGAAGAATCTGTAAACCTGCCATTGAAGAATCCCCCTTGCCTGGGGAAACCTAATGTGACGTAGAGCCATGATAGTGGCTCCTGGCCTATGGAGCCAGCCCCTGAGGGTGCTCAAATCCATGTTGGGATCTGCATGGTGCAGAACTGGCATCAAGATAGGGGTGGTGTGTAAATATGGTTTAAATAGGGGTGCCAGTATTGGTTGAACTTATTCTTTGAGGTTTCATCACATGATATAATCTTTAATTCCTGGGGACTCCAGGACAATCCTGGAGAATTGGCAACCCTAGGTTTAAAGCCACCTTGGCTGACTTCCTTCCTAGGCTGTGCCCAGTGCTGGGCTAAAATGGGCTAGGTGCTTGCTAAAGCATAGGACACCATGCGAGTTTATTTGCAGTGTTCAAACTGAACAAAGTATAAAAAGTAAAAATGGTTTAAATAGTGAAAAATAAATTAAACATGCAATGAGTGCAATTTTAAAAATCCTTGTTCATAATATTGTCACAGGTAAAGACTTGTGTACTACTTGAATCTTTTGTATAGTAATGTTTTAAGAGATTTACTGAATGACAGTAGCAATCTTATGTTAAATCCTCACAGTTCTCAAACAGTTTATTTGACATTGACTTTAATCTCTCACGATGAACGGGCTTTAACTTGTTTTTAAACACTGAGATTAGTGTTTGTTGCATGGGAAAATGGGATTTGAGCATTGTGAACTGGAGACGTGCAGTAATCTAAACAAGAACTACCTTACTGTTGAACCTATAGCCATTGTATCTAATCACCGATACAGTTATGATTAAGGCTTGTTGCCTGTCATGGGAAGCATTTTAGTTTAAAAATAAGAAGGTCATAAAAGCATATAAATTTCCCTTAGGAAATTATTAGATCAGAGAAGGAGTTACAATAAAATTGATAACCATGTGTCATGGATCCACAAAGCACTCTATGCCTCCAAGCAACCTTTATATAGTGTCTCTGGGAGTGTAGTTGTCTTTTCCCTAGGCTTCCCCTTTTTACAGGGGACAGCCCTGCTACTCAGCTACTCCAAGACTGGGTCCCTGGCTTCAACACCTCTTTTTCTCACCAGGGCTCCTTCAGCAGTCCCAAAGAGCTCAAACCCCTACTGGAGACTTGCCATCTTGGGAGGTCTGCAACTAGCAAATGTTTGCAGCAATACAGGACAGCTGTTTCAAAACAAGATATCCTTTATTAGTCAACAGAAATATGATATTTAGTTCCTTAGATTAGAATGGTAAAGCAAAGCCTGCCTACATGTGTGTGCTGCAGCATAAAGTGCATGTCTTGCCCAAACATCCAGGGTTTCACACACTACTGCACTGGACAGCAGCATTCTTATTATAGTCTAACATCTCAGTTCTTTGTTTCAAGCTTCAGTCACACTTCTTTCACATGTTCAGCCTTCCTTGGCTGGCAATCATTAAAAGTTGAAGTCGGCTGTTGGTCTTCCATTATACCTCCACAGTAACACCATTTATATGTTGATGGTTCTTGCTTGATCATGAATACGCCTACTGATGCACATGCAGCCACTACATTGCTTTCCCTCTGTCCTATAATAGAAATTAGCCCCTTCAGACCCTGTGGCCAAACAATACAAAAGTGATCAGGGAAATGAAGTCATACATTTAAAATTTAAAAAATAGAGAAATTTCCCATATTTTTCATGACCTCTTCTTAGTTGATGATATTCCATTATGCTGGATGTATAGAGAATTATTTTTAAATGAATGCACTAAGGAGTAGGATGATTGGAATGAAGGACAATGACATGAAAAACCCTACAAGTCAGGTTTTTTTAAATCATAGAGGTCATGGCTCTCAAACTCGACATGATATAGATATGATCCTGATAAAACTTCAGTTTCCTCTCTCTTCCCATCCACTTCCAATATGGTTTACTGTCCTTACTTTGAATCTTGTGCTCTCTCGCAGCAACATATTTGAGATATTAACTAATTAGCAGCATGAAACTTATTTAAGAGAGAAACTGTGGAAACACGGAAGAAAAGAGTTTTCCATTAAGATCTGTTTTTATGCGTGAACACTGATACTTAATCCAGAGACTGGTTAGATGTAGTTGAATGTGCCTAGTTCTTCTTTGAGTGTTTGCTTTGTTTTGGGGTAGGTGGATTCAGAATGTACTCCTTCATATCAGGTAGACCGGCCTGCAAGATGCACTTAATTAAGGTGTTTCCCAGGGGTCAGATATTTAAGCCCAGTAATGCCTCCTCTTAGCACTCTTCACTCCTTTAGTTTTGATCTTGTATATGATTCTCCAGTTTTTGTAAATCCCTTGTTTTCCATTGGCAGGGCCTGAAAATCCTTGGTTGGTACAAGCATATGTCTTTGCAGCCAAGCATCCCTTTGCCTCTGTGGTGGCACAGGAAGTGTTTCAGAGTGGAATTATCCCTGCAGATACAGACTTCCGTATCTACAGGGACTTCGGGAATATTCCAGGTATGTTATCAGTAAGCCTGTCAATGGGGGGCATTATTTAACCCTTATCTAGATTTATAACAAGGGGCCAATCCTGTAAATGCTCATTCATGTAACAGTTTTAGGGTTTGGGCTCTAGGCCATGAACTCCAAACTGAAACTTGACTTGGTGTCTGCTTAAGTTTAGGAGGAACATACTGTGTTTCTCCCCTAGGAAAATAACCCTCATGGTTTTTGGTGTCCCACACAGACTAGGTGTATATACTCAAGGTCCTGAGTGTTCTCTGTTTCAGTGTGTCTTCATTCTCTGTCAGCCCCCTGACTTCTAGCACACTATGCCATGGCCATGCCATGGCACACTGAAAATTCTCTGACTTTTAAGTTGTGGATTAATATAGCAAACTACAGTTGATCTTAATTAAACCAAAACGGTACCACATTGTCAAAGTACAGCAGGTTTGAAAATATAAAATGCTTTCCTCCATGACAGCATTGACCACAGTATCACGTTGTAGCTGAGGTTTAATGCCACCTCACAGGTATAGGTTATGGAAAGCTGCTACCCTTGTCACTTTGCAATCCAGATATATGGGCTACAGAAACTTGCTCGTTTCTGGCATATGAGTTGGCAATGGCAGTTTTTGCAAACAGTGTTAATAAAGCCAATGGGTACCCCAGGGAGAAAGAGAGCCTATTACAGGGGGCAACCACATGGGGAAAATTACTTACTTAAAAATCAGGGAAATCTCTTGGAAGTCAAATATATATTATAGCATAGTTACATTTAAAACATTTAAATTCAAGTGGGGAAAAACCCCCACTTGCAACCAAGAATTAAAAGAAAAATTATCTATGTAAGGAATAGACGGGAAAAAAGAAGCATCACTTTTAGATTTGTAACTCTTATGGCTGCAGTCTTACTACTTTCATTGCAGTAGTCATGCTCCAGATGGTCAGGAATGGGGACTTTTGAATCCTTAGTTTACATTTCACACTAATCCCTTTTTCCTAACTACTTAAATAATGGGTGGTTTAATTGGAGAAGACGGCACAAAATGACATCTCATTTGGCACAAATGCTAAAGGAAAATCGATTTCTAGAGGAGGAGGATTGAAGGTATTTTAATATGTCTAGCTTTGAATGAACACTGAGTTATCTTCTTCTCTAGAAAAGTGGTCTACACAGAGTGACACTTAAGGACATGGTTAAAGCAAAGTATTGTACTGCGTGCTCTGAACTGTTCTGAAGCACACTTCTAATCTCAAAATGGATTTTGTAAGCATAGTACCTTCTGATGTAGCTAATCTGTGTCCATCTGTGTTTGGAAATGTACCTACTCTATTAGGTGGCAAATGAGTTTTTATTGCCTTTCTTCTGATAGCCATGCAGAGCGAAAACAGCTGTGTCTGAGAAATGGATTCTATTCCTTCTTGTGCACCAACAAAATTGTTTGTTTGTTTTGATCAGCTACACTGGTACAAAATCAGTGACAGCACTAAGAGTATGTAGGTACTACTGTGAGCGTACACACTATGAATTTCACAGGGGTACACTGAAGGCATCATTTGGCTTGCAGAATCTCTACTAGTGGTGATTCATGGGAAGGAAAGAACTCAGCTTGATTTTTGGAGTCCAAGCAGACTTTGCAAGACTGGCAATTACAAAAAATCTCTTTTTACTTGTAAGCTGACCACACAGAATTGTTAAGCAGTGGTAATCATGCAATCTCAGGATTACATTTTCTAGTTGCTTTTCTGTATAGAACCACACTGAATCTTTAGTGATGATGCTGGGAAAGCACAAAATCTGGAATTTGGCTGTTGGCTGGTAAGAGTGATATTCCACTGCTTCAGGCAGACAACCAGTCACCAAATAAGCCCCCTATCACCTTCCATAGTTTATGCTGTCCTTGGAGGCTAGAGGCTAGCTTCATTAGAGAATCAGGTAATCAGGAATATTGGCATAGGCATGACTTTCTACAGTAGAGGGAAGCTGTGTGTATAAACACCAGGCATGGCAGTAAAATACAGAAGGTTCAAATATTTTCATATACCTTTAATTAAATATGTCCAGGTTCTGTTACAAAATTGGTTCTTAAGCAGTCTTACTACATGTGGTAAGCTGTTCAAGTCATAGTAGTCAAAAATGGTTGTTGGGTTACACTGGTAGAACTAAACTATTTTTTACTTTGTAAAATGTTCTGAAAGCTTTCAAGTATTTTTGATTAGGTTTAGGTAACTTTAATCATAGTCCTTTTCTATCTTCATAGGAATAGACTTGGCTTTTATTGAAAATGGCTACATTTACCATACAAAATATGACACACCAGACAGAATACTAACGGATTCAATTCAGAGAGCAGGTTGGTATTCAGACTTCCATCAAAAATCCGATAAAGAATATGGCTAAATGAAAATTGCTTCCTTTTCCCACTAATCCTTATCATAGCCCCTATAAGTTGGAAATTTCTTAACGATTAGTGATGCATAATCTAAACATTTGGTAAATTTCAAAAGAAATGAAACTTCTCAGAATTCAGTGGCTCCTGATTTGTAACAAGCTATGGAGCCTCTTTCAGATTGAAATCTGGCCAGGCCAGTGTTGACCAAATTCATCGCCCTCTGATGACTGTTCAAAGATCTGTCTCTGGCCATTTTCATATGGGCAAATATGCACAATACTTTGAATCCTTGTTTAATATTCTCCACAAGGAGGCTGAGGGTTAAATGGGTGACATGGAGACTGAACTGCCTCTAGGATTGGTCCTTCCCTAACCGGGGCAGAATGAAAATGGCAGGACAATCTGGGCAAGCTTCTGCTGCTGCCACTGCCCATATTTTATTATTTCCGGGGATAAAGAGAACAATTCACTTTCCAGATCTGTCAATATTTTACCTTTTTATAAGCACTAAATTTACTCTTAAGAGAATCTGTAAAAGAAATTATTAATAGATTTTTGAAAAACCACAACACCCAAGTGTGTGCTCGTCACCACCAGGAATATTAACAAAATTAGTGTCTTCTTTCTTTGACTGGTAGAATTAAATCAATGTTACTCTTTCCAGGCTTGTTTCTCAATCTTTTTATAGGCACTCAAGCATCAGTTGTCGTCTTGCAGTCATGAATAAATTATATAGCTAATATTCAGTTTTAGTTGAAGGAATTGGTTCAGCAGCAGAGTTCTGTGAATAACTTTCATGGAGATCAAACAGTTTTACATGTTTTGTTTTGTTTTTAAAGTAATACAGCTGCAAGATCTAGTGTACTTCTGTTTTTTTTCCCCCCCATCCTTGTTGTAAAGCTGATGCTCCTCATTTTGATAATTTGTTACAGCAAGAGCATGTCACTGCTTAGAGCTTGGTTCCCAAGGATTTTTTATATTAAGGGTCACTATGTAGGTTTAGAACAGTGGTTCTCAAACTGTGGGTCAGGACCACAAAGTGGGTTGTGACCCCATTTTAATGGGATCGCCAGAGCTGGCTTAGACTTGCTGGAGCTCAGGGCTGAAGCCCAAGCCCCACTGCCCAGGGCCAAAGCTGAAGCATTCAGCCCTGAGCGGCGGGGCTCAGGTTACAGGTCCCTCTGACTGGAGCTGAACCCCTTGGGCTTTGGCTTTGACCCTCTACCCTGCCCAGGGTAGTGAGGCTCGGGCTTTGGC